>NW_024543069.1:18015000-19384166 GCF_018167655.1 Microtus oregoni | reverse complement strand
GGGGTGCTTAGGTTAATGAAATGTGTATCCACTTTACAGTTGGCGTAGAATCAGACAGACAAGAAGGGATTTGCAAGTGGAGGCAGGGGCGTGGATGACAGGAAGCCCTTCAGCCGTGAAATCAACAGGCTTTGCGGGGACCCATGGATAATGTGCTTACATGTGTGAAGGGGCGAAGGGGCATTCCAACCTGGATGATGTAAGATGCTGTGACACCACAATCAGGGCGGCATTAGCATCTGTGGTGCCTGTCCTGTAACTAGGTACCAGACAGCAGTAACCACTGTTCTTTGTGACCACTGTTCTTCGTGACCCGTACATCTAGAGAGGCAGGCAACACAGGAGAAATGAGTGTAGTATGACATGTTATACTGGGCGTCTTGGAGCTTTGATGGATGCATGCAAAAATATCCGTTGTACAGCCTACTCAGCCATAAGCCTCAGCCAGGGTCTGTTGGGATTTTTCACTTTTTGTTTTTTTGTAACGTATCTGTGCACAGTAAAGAAGCACTTGCATGGAGGGCAGGGACCCATCTAGGGTGAGGTGGCTCAGTGCTGTACAGTAGATCAGATTCATGCACTATTTATTTGTGTGTGTGTATACGCCACAGGTATGTTCCTGCAGAGGCCAGAGAGGAGTTGGTTCCCTTGGAACTGGGGTTAGAGGTGGTGGCGAGCCATTGTGGGTGCTGGGATTCAAACTCTCTGGTTCTTTGAAAGAGCGGCAAGTGCTCTTAACTGATGAGCCATCTCTCTAGCCACCAGGGATTTAAAAAATGCTTTAAAATTATTTTTTATTGATTTTTATTGAGCTGTACATTTTTCTCTATTCCCCTCCCAGCCTCTCCCCTCTCCTTCAACCCTCTCCCATGGTCCCAGTTTACTCAGGAGATCTTGTCTTTTTCTCCTTCCCATGTAGATAAGATCCATGTATATCTCTCTTAGGGTCCTCATTGTTGTCTATGTTCTCTGGGATTGTGATTTGTAGGCTGATTTTCTTTGCTTTGTGTTTAAAAACCACCTATGAGTGAGGAATGGATAAGGAAAATGTGGTACGTTTATACAATGGGTATACACAGCAGAAAAAATTGACAGCTTGAAATTTGCATGAATGGATGGATCTAGAAAACATCATATTGAGAGAGGTAACCCAGACCCAGAAAGGCAATTATCACATGTACTCACTCATAGGTGGTTTTAAAACATAAAGCAAAGAAAATCAGCCTACAAAATTATTTTTCATTATAGTCTTGCTGTGTAGCTTATGATGGGCTGGAACTTGCAACGTGGCCTGGTCTGGCTACAAATGTGTCATTCATCTGCCTTGAATGCCTGAATGCTACAGTTACAGTTGTGTTTCATCATGGCTGTCTGCAAGTCTTGTTTACTAACTTTTTTTTTTAATATAGTACTTTTATGCCCTAGGTTCTGCCTTTTGTCCTGTATCATTGCATTATAGTTTTCTTTGGCCTGTGGAATTTATTTTTATATCTTGTAGATGAGAAAATCAGTGATCAAAGAAGAGTTTGCCAAGCTCACACCCGGTTCATTAGTGGGCACATAGAAACACACTCAGGATTATTCATGCTCACACCAGGTTCATTAGTCGGGGGGGGGGGGATAGAAACACACTCAGAGTTATCCATGCTCACACCAGTACATTAGTGGGGGGATAGAAACACACTCAGCTAATAGACTGGAGTCTTTATTCTTTTGAGTTATCCAAGCTCACACCCAGTGCACTAATGGGGGGGGGGATCGAAACACACTCAGCCCATAGAGTTGAGTCTTTATTGTTCTTGATAGAAATCTTTCCACCTAACAGTAAAGCAGAATAGGTCAATGTCAGATGTAATTGGGGCAGCCTTTATGATAGCTAGAATAATGTCCTACATACCGATATTGGCACATTCACATGGAGGAGTAATCCATTTCTTAAAGCTTCTTTGATAATTTAAGCACCGTAAACTGTAATTATTTCAGGACCGAGGATTGAATTCAGGGCTGTGCGCATGCTAGGCAAGTGCTGTACTATGGAGCTGTATCTCCGGCCCTCTATTTATTCCTTTAAACCTGGAGACAGTGTCTCACTTAGTTGTCAGAGTCGGCCGACAGCTCACCCTGTCACTCAAGAGTGCCCTGAACCTGCAGTCTTGGCTCACCGTTTCACACAGCTGGGATTAAGGGGCGTGCCATGTAGAGCTGCGCATAGAAAGGTCGTGTGTTGTGGATGTGTTTATTCCATGCAGTCTGTGCCAGTTTACAGTGCGTTTTGACTCTGCTTCTGCTGCTAGTTTTCTTTCTTTGTGAATTCCCTTGGCATCATTTTCTTGGTGTGTACAGTGGCCTTGCTACTAGAATTCACTTCCTATGGTAGTGCTGGTTAACCGCAGTGGTTGTGTTCATGGCTAGGCTACTTTGTTTGTCGAGCAGTAAAGCAAATAACCAAATAAAAATGTTGGAAATTTGTATTTCTCTTATTTACATGTTACTCTCATTTTCCTTAACATGCATAATACAGTGATTTTTTGGATGCTAAGTATAAGTATTTCAATTATTGTAAATATGGGAGGTACTCGCTTTTCAAGTTCTTTGGAAGGATTTATTTCTCAATTATAATTGTCACCACACGACTTCAGTGATTCTGCTTCCTAGGGCTCTGTTTTTTCCATTTGTATTATTTAAATGATAATTAAATCATTTAATCATTAAATTAAATCATTAAATCATTAAAGGTTGGAAAACTTTATTTTCATCCCAGTGCGATAAATGACTTGTCGATTCAAATGTTCCAAAGGGTTGTCTTCATTTTGTTTTCCTATCTGCATCATTTCTTGTCAGAACCGACAGACGTGCTATCTTCATCTTCTACACTTAAAAAGAAGACAGCACTCTTCTGCTTCAAACCTTTAGTTTCTGGGCCATTGCAAAATCTAAAGATTGTCAACATTAATCCAAAGGGTGTAAGACTAGGAAAATTTCCTCTATCATTCCACCCCTCAGAAAAGCAACAGCAGCAACAAAACAGGCTTCTAAAATATCTCTGGAAAATACGCTTATGGAAATGTTCATAGGTATAATAAATGCCATGTGTGTTATAACACCAATCCAAAGGATTTTTTTTTTTTGGCTGAGATACAGTCAGATTTCATGTCCAAGAAATGGGACCCTGAGGCCTCTAACCAGGAAGCAGCTCACTGTGCTGACAGTCATCTGCAGATGGTTATCAGCGAGCAAGAGCCCCCAGTGCCACAGGGCTGGGGCTTTTGTACACTTTTGACTTTGTGTCTCGCCTATATGGCAAACTCTTTTTCACTGAATGCTCCAGACTATTACTAGTGACTAGGATGGGAAGGGAGGTGGACGGAAGGCGGCCGCAGGAGAGATGCGATCAGGCAGCGCCTTTCTACAGGTGTGCTGACTAACCCTCTGATGTGCACACATGGGTGTGGCCAGCTGGCAGGGCTGTTTCCTGTCTTTCCCCCATAGCCCTTGGGTCCCCCTCTAACCTTACCAGAGACAATTCACACTTTATTACCTTATATGCTGATTCTTCTGTTTAAAAATGCTTGGAGATGTGACCCTGTACAGTGGTTCATGTCTGAGTGATTAGACTGTCTCTGACACCTGTATCAAAGGTCTATTCTTTGCCCTCCATCTCCTGTGTGCCAGAGGCCTCATTGGTCCCATTTCTTTTTTGACTCCTGCATGTTAAGTCAGGTTAGAGGTGGAAAGCTGGGGCTAGTCCAGAGACTATAGTGGTTGCCTGGTCTGCAGCCTTCTAGGACCTGCTTCCTTGTAGGGTTGAGCATCAGCATGCTACAGCAGATACGTGTTTTCTAATTATCTGTAAAATGAGAACAGCAACAGCTACTTTAGAGTTGAAGAGTAGAATTCATGTATGTAAAACAATAAGAGCCTCTACGCCCCATTGTAAACATTCTCTATTTCTAATCCAATCTCTTGGCCAGAAATTATCGCTTATCCTTCTCCTTCTTCCTCCTCATTGCCTTCATCATCTTGATGTTTTTGTTTTTGAGACAGCTCTGGCTGATCTGAACTCAGACCAGGCTGGCTTGGAACTCAAACAGCTTTGCCTATCTCTTTCTCCCGAGTGGTGGGATAAAAAGGCATGTGGTATATGCTCAGTCTGACTGGGAATTAAGTCATATGTATTGTTCTGATTACATGTTTTAATTTGTGCTCGGGCTTGGCCTGATAATTCGGCACACCTTTCCCTGTTCTTACCTTTGTGTGCTATAGTTCAGGCTGGGCTCCCCTACCCACCATTTTTTTTTGTGCCCTGTTTGCTTGTGTGTATTGAAAAGCTAAGAGGTGAATGCTGTAAAAGTTTAGAATTATACCAGAATGAAAACCTACCCATTACTGCCTCCAAAGGCAAATCCCGACCCCAAACGTTCCTCTAGTTCCTTTATTGAAGACGGACTGTTTTGCCCATGAACTTTCTGTATGCACTGCTGTCTGCCTTTGAAATCATCCCACGTTTCTTTGATTTATCTCATTACCCAAGTCACAGCCAGTTCTTGAGGCAGGGATCAGCAGGAGCATCAGTTTGGTGGCACACCCTGCAGATGCCCAGAGCACACATTTCTTTTATCATTTAAATTTTTTCCCATATCTTTTTCCTCAGAAATTAAGTTACTGAAACAAATTATATGAACATTTTAAAGATTGTGTGGCTATATTAGAAATAATATTTACAAGGATATCACCGATCTCTTTTCCTCTAAAATAAAATATGAGAATGCATTTCTATTCAGTGCTTAGAAGAGAACCTCACAATAAGAACGTATTCAATAGATACTAAATGAATAAACAAGCACTTGAAATACAGGGTTCACCTGTTTTGTAATACCCTTTTCTAACCCTTCTATGAAACAAATTAGTTCTGGAAAAGGTTCTCTTTAGCCTAAGCCAGCATTGCACTTAATAACATCATCCCGCATGGGCACTACTTAAAGAATATGTTGTTAAGGAAGGTTTCCAGTTTTAAAACTGCTGTGTAGCTTTCTTACGTTTACTATTCAAACACCAGTGTGCAGCCCCCCCTCCCCCCCAGTTAGGTGAACTTTAACTGCATTTTCAGCCTTTTATGGACTTGTGTAAAATTACTTTGATTAATTTTTGATTGATGATGTTGTAACTGGAGGTCTCTCATCCTGCCTGGTCCCATAGCCACTTTTAAAATAACCACTCAGAGGTTTAATATTAATTAATTACATACTATTTGGCCTATTAGCTCAGACTTATTATTAATTAGATCTTACAATTTAAAGGAACCATTTCTATTAGTTTATATTTTACCATGAGGCTCATGACTTGTTACTTCATATCCTGGTTCTCCGGCAACTACTTGTGTCTCTCTCGACTCTACCTTCTTTCTCCCTGTATCTGTTTAGTTTCCAGCCTAGCTATATTCTGCCCTGCCATAGGCCAAAGCAGCTTCTTTATTAATTAATGGTAATAAAACATATTCACAGTATACAGCAGGCTTTTAGAAATTTGGTTGTAGGACAACCTAAATGCATTCTTAGAATCTCTCTGGTCAGCAAGGATCCCTGAGCCTCATTATAGAGTTGAAGTCAGTTCTCTGGAGCTCTAGGGAACTACAGGGACAATCAGGTGCAACAGGAGGGGGTGGCCAAGGAATTTATAGTTGGGGTGTGGGTTTTGGAGAAAGATGAAACCCAGCTTTCTGATCTGAATAGTGACATAGTTGTTGTTGTTGTTGTTAAGTTATACAGAATGAATGAACTTGGATTTTAATGAAGGATCTGGAATGTGCTTCAGTTGTTACCAGCTGCTTGTAAATAGCAAGCAGAGATGGGATTACCTTGTGGCCAGCCATGGGTGATTCAGAGTTTGGTAGTTTGGAGGGTTTGTTCTGGGATAGACAAAGGATGCTGGTCTTTATTTCTCACCATATCTTGAACAGTAGCTATTTTCAGGCTTCTGTGTGAAATGAGGTCACACCTAATTAGGGCAGAACACAATGTCCGATACACAGTAGTCACGAGAGTAGGGGTTATACCCAAAGTTTGTAGTAGGGTATTTGATTTTTGTTGTATTTGAATAGGGCTTTTCTGTCTGTTACATTTATTGTTGTTTATCAGAAAGCCTGTCATTTTTCTTCATGGCCCAGGTCCTTTCTCTTTTAAAATAATACTTTTCTTTTGTACTCTAAAAGTATCAGATGAAACTGTAGTTCTTCCATCTAGATTAAAATGCTGTGAGCATTGAGACTATCAAAATATAAATGTCTTCGTTATGTCCTATACTGAACCTTTCCAGGACTATTCCCTCATTGAATGGCCTTATAGAGCTCCTCTCTCCTCTGGGCTCAGCTTTTCACTAATATTGCCTTCTCATTTGTAGAGGATGTCTTCCTGCCTTTCATTGCATCCATCCCTCTTGCTTGTACACTGTAGGCACTGGGTCTCTTAAATTAAGAGACCTAGAGCTCCCTTTAAGGTGTCTGCCAAAATAATAACAGTACATATGTAGAGAAAATTTAAAAACATTGGAGAAAAGTCTTAGAGCATTTTAAGTTTTAAAAATGCGTTCATACAGTATATTTTGACCTTGTTTTCTCCTCTCCCAACTCTTCTCAGATCCTTTTCATCTCCCTACCTAACCAACTTCAGGTGTGCCTGTGTGCTCTCTTTCTCAAAGCAAAGCAAGCAAGCAAACAAACAAAACAAACAAAAGACCTACTAAATCTAAAATCTAAACCCCCCAAGAAATGAAAATCAAAGCAAACAATAAGAGCAGTAAGAAAAAAAAATCTAACAACACCAAAAAACAACTCCTCAAAACATGGAGTTTATTTTGTGTTAGCCAGCTATTCCTGGACATGTATGTGGCTTTCCCTGGAGTGTGGATGCCCGACACTGAGTGACCTGGGACCTGAGACGAGATAGGTTACAGGCCTAGGAGAAAACCTACTGTGTTATTTTGCTAAATGAACAAAGCAATAAAATGTCTCCCAGTGACATATTGCTGTAACCATAGAAGCGTGCATTGCTCAATCCATATCTGCGAAACTTCCCGTGGGAGCTGGGTAATAACACAGAGACCCATAACTGCACAATGTGTAGAGAGTGAGAGACTTTGAACAGTCAGCCCTAAATGGAATGTCTGCTCATCTTAAGTCTCAGGGATCTATATGGAAGAAAAGACATTGTAAGAGCCAAAGGTGGTGGAGGGTTTCAGGAAAACAGTGTCTTCCAGGTGTAACGGATGCACGTCGGATCTCACAGACAGTGACAGCAGGCACCAGACCTTTACAGGTTCGAGCTGGACAGAACCCCAGCTCTGAGCAGGGAAGTAGACCCTAAGTCCTCCCTCTAGTCAAGAAGTATTTGTAATTGATACCTGCTAGGAAAGGGAAATAAGAGGTTTAGGATTTGAATGGACTGCTAGTATCGACAGCTCCTCATCCATTTTCATTCTGGAATCCTATCCATGTCAGGGTCCGTAAGCCTTGGTTTATGTGAGTGATTATGCTTCCTGGGATTGCTCTCATAACTGTATCATAACCGTACTTGAGCTTATGAGTTCTAAAGTGTGGGGACTGTCCAGTGCTGTGTTTCAGTGCTAACACTGCGGTCCTCTACTTTTCCTATCATAATGTGTATGCTCACGAGAAATACTGCAGTCTTGTGGCCAGAAGGTTGCAGTCCTGGCATGGATGCTGTAAAGCAAAGGTGACAGCAGAGGCCCGCTTTCTCTTCTGTCACCCCTCAATCCCACCATCTATGTTTCATGTCCCTTGGGTCCCTGAAACCAAACCCTCTCCTCCTCCTCAGTCGCTGGAGTCCGTCCCCGGACTGACACCGCTCTGCATGTAGCCAGGGCGATTTGCTGACCAGGTCTGCCTGCAGGTTTTGTTTCTTTGGATGCTTGGCTTCCCCTCTTCATGGTTGTGGTTTATAGCGCGGTGGGCCACACATGGTTTGTTTCTCCTAATTTCTCACTAATGGCGAAGTCTGATGGGATTACACGACAAACAGATCAGTCCACATGCTGACCACCTAACCGTGGAGTTGGGTATGTGGGCTTTTTAGCAGCGGCTCTCAGAGTCCGGTGGTCGTTTCCCTGTGCGGATGTGAAACTCAATACTAGAGCGTCAAGGCCTCTTTAAGGAAACTCTGGCTTTCTTGGAGTTGTTACACACCGTGGTGAATTTTAAGTGATTTTTTTTTTTATTGCTAAGTTAAAACAACTTGAAAATATCTGCTAGTAGAACTTGGGAATGAAGCTTCAAGGTGTAGGTAGCCCTCGCTTGCATCATTGTGATACGGTTGGTGCATTTTTCTTGGTCACTAGGTCGCCCCCAATGACGAAGCGGTGGTGACGTTGTTATGTGAGTGGGCCGTGAGCTGCAAACGATCTGGCAAGCACAGGGCCATGGCCGTGGCGAAACTCCTGGAGAAAAGGCAAGCAGAGATCGAGGCAGAGGTAGGTCCAGTCTTCTCTCTACTTATTCCTGATGTAGGCTTAAAATACTGCTCCAAGGAGGGACATCTTGGCCCTTCTCTGTATTATGTTAGCTTTCTTTGTCTTGAGAAAGGCGTGGGAGGGATATGTCATCTTCTCAAGACTGGTAGTAGGATCTAAGTAGACACTGAATAATTTGAGTTTGAGAATAATTAAGAACTGTATCTATTAAAGTTAAATTTTAACATCTGAAAAGAACAAAGAAACCCAGTTTTGTGACACTGAGGTTCATATTTTATGAATCCTTCTTCCCTCCCCCTTCCCTCCCTCCCTTTTTCTTTTCTTCCTTCCTTCCTTCCTTCCTTCCTTCCTTTGTTTCTTTTTTTGTTTTTTTTTGTTTTTTTTCTAAACAGGGTTTCTCTGTGTAGCTCTGGCTGTCGTTGGATTCTCTCTCTAGACCAAGCTGGCCTCGACGTCAGAGTTCCACCCTCCTCTGCCTCCCCAGTGCTGGTATTAAAGGTGTGTGCCCCCACAGCCGGGTTAAGTGAACATTTTTAAAGTAAATATTAGCCCAGTGGCCAAGGGAATGTGTGTGAGCTGCTGCACCCTGATGACTTGTAGCCTCCCATGCGGTTCTGCTTCACGGTGCTCTCCCCTTTCCTCTACCAGACCCCAGAGTGCGCTTCTAGAAGTGTAAATGGGCCTGATCGTAGTTCTCCCTTCCTAAGGCAGACAGAGTTTCTAAGACCCACAGAACTTCCTGTTGCTTGCCCTACCCACCTTTTCCTACAATATCTGGAACCTGTTGTCCTGGGGGCTACAATTCTCACCCTGATCTTGGTTGTCTGTCCCCTCACCACATACAACTTACTTTTGTTTTCAGGCCTTTGCTCTGGCTGTCCCTTCTGGGTGGCAAATTGTGCTCCTGAACATTTTCTTGTCCACTGTCCCTCCACAGAGCACTGGTGTTTAATTAAGCATCTTCCTGTGGGACATCCTTAGGTAACATGACGTTTCCTAGGTGACGGAAAGTCTGCCATTGCCCTGTGACCATATCCACATCGTTTTCCTCACTGCAGCACCAGTGAAAGTCGATGATGTCCCTGTCAGAACGCCAGCTTGACAACAGTGACCTTGTCCGTCCTGGCCTGGGTTCTGCATTGGGCTTCTCAAGTTGTGGCGTGAATAGATGATCTGGCTCTCCATAGGGCTTTTCTAGATGTTTCCTGAGCCACGGAGAGTCCAGGAGGTCCCAGTTTTGTTGAAGTATGAAAAATAAGCAAAAGAATGTTTTTGGAAGAACTGTTTGCTTTTCCAGTTGACAGCTCCTACCACACATTCTATAGGCATCTTCCTGACAAAAACATAACACAGTAACCGGAGTCATAACCGTGTGCCAGAGAGCCCAGGAAAAAGCAGTAGACTTGCACTTAGGCTGTTTCCAGCAGTTGTGCCTAGGAGTAAGGAATATTTAAATTGCACTGTCTTGTATAATCAGTGGGGGCACTACTAATAGTGCAGAGTTTACTGTACAGAAATGACAGCTTACACAGATTACGTTCCCCGGGGTGTTCTTTGGATCTGTTGCCGAGAGGTTGGTTTCCTCTATTGGAAATGATACTCTCTGTGGCCTGTGTTTTTCAGATGGTGCTGAAGTCTCAGTTCCTTGATTGTCTAAGAGTTCGGATGTTTATCCGAGCTGGCAGATCGTCATCTCTTGTAACTGTACTCATGCACCGTTCTGTTTGTTTTTAACCTCAGAGATGTGGTGACTCGGAAGTCCTGGATGAGAAGGAGTCAATTTCTTCAGCCTCGCTTGCTGGGTCTAGCTTGCCTGTTTTCCAGAATGTTTTACTAAGATTTTTAGATACACAGGCCCCATCACTTTGTAAGTAAAAAAGTCATTTCACTTTTGATGAGGGATTTCCCTCCCTCCTTCCCTCCCTCCCTCCCTCCCTCCCTCCCTCTCTCCCTCCCTCCCTCCCACTGTGTGAGCAGTGTTAGCTTGCTCACCATTTTTCCAGGGTATTCCCATGGAAGATGGAGAAGAACACAAAAGTGGCAGAGTGAGAAGCGATAGGTATTGGAGGGAAGGGAGAAATTTGTGGAAAGAAGGTAAAATAGCAAACTAAATACATGTTTTTATGACTGTCTTGCAGAGGGATCTTGTTTTGGCTGATCTTTGGGACAAGGCAAGGCTTTCCTTGAGTTTTCTGAAGGCCTTAGAGCCCTGGGCAATGGCTCTCAATGCTGCTGTCCTTGACTGTACAGTTCCTCAGTGGTGCCTCACACCATAAAGTTACTTTGTTGCTTCTTCGTAACTGTAATTCTGCTACTGTTATAAATAGTAATGTAACTGTCTGATATTGGATATGCGGCCCAACAAAGGGGTCTCAGACCACAGGTTGAGAACCAATGGCCTTGGTGCAAGCAAGTATTGGAACCGAACAAGTGGTCTGAAAGTAGGAAACCAGAAGATGAGAGGTAGAAGATACCTGATAGCAGAAAGCCAGGCACGGGACTGGGCAGCTCTAAATTATCTTGGGCCATGTAGGAGGTGCACAGTTGTCCACCCATTTCAATTGTCTTTGGGGAGAATGTCTGTCCTTTGCCCCTTCTGGGTCATGTTTTCTGTCTGAGAGATCCATTCAGTTTCCCTGAGAAGAGGCTGCCTTCCATTGAGCGTGAGAGGAGACACTTAGGAGCCATCTTCAGGGGATGAAGCACATCAGCTTTTGAATGAGTTCATTTTGGGGGTTGGTGTTTATGTGAATGATGGTGCCAGGCATCTAACTTTGTAGACTTAGCTGTACAGTTTTCTAAGCTCATCTAAAAGGGTATGATATAAAGCTTGTAGAATATTGTTATGATACTGAAAATCCTAACCTGAACTCTACAGATGGGTTAGGAATTGAGGGGGAGAAAAACTTCCAAGCTGACTGCTGCCTTGTGTCCCTTTATCTCCTCTCTTTCATGGCAAGTTGGCATCGGTCACTCTTCTCATTGCTGTGAGGAGATGCCTGATAAAAGCAGTTGAAGGAAAGGTTCGCTTTTCCCGAGGACACAGTCCGTCATGGTGGGGAGTCGGGGATCCAGGTGCTTGAGGTGGCTAAGCATCCTGCACCCACACTCAGGAGGCAGAGGGCAAAGCTTGGTGGTCAGCTCGTTTTTAATTTGGTTCAGTCCAGTGTCTTAGCCAAAGCAAAGGTGCTACCCACATTCAGGGGCTTCCCACTTATCACGATCTGGAAACTCCCCCACAGACACGCACAGAGCATTGTTTCCATGACGATGCTAAATCTCATCTAGTTTACAGTCAAGACCAGCCATAATAGGATGCTCCCCCACGCCTGCCTCTTTAGCATTTAAACTATCATTAAGTCTCACTTGAAATAGTGCACATATATACCCCGAAGATGCAGCCCTCTTAATGTATTTAAAGATAACCACAAATTGTGTTAGCAATAAAAGGAAACCAATCCAGCTAGGCTTTGGCTTGCATTATGAAGTACATGGTCATTTATTTTTCAGGAACAACTATCAATAAGCTTGGAATTGTTTTTAGTAAATAGGGTCCATATTTTCCTGTTAATAGTGCACAATAAAAAGCTGCCTATCAGGCCTAGAGAGAAGGCACTTAACTGTTCTCCAGAGGACCCAGGCTCGGTTCCCAGCATTCTTTAAGGGAAGCTGGCATCCATCTGCACCTCCAGCTCCAGGGCATCCTACGCCCTCTCCTCACCTCTGAGGGGACCAGTGTGCAAATAAACTCATGGCACATGCGTGCGCGCGCACACACACACACACACACACACACACACACCCCTAAAAAGAAACTAACCCGTCTATCAGTGCTTTATAAACGTTGGTGCCTTAGTCAATGTTTGAATGAAACTCAAAAAGGAGAACTTACTATTTTTTCGTTGACACTTTTATAGTATATAATGATTGTGGTTACACTCAGTTTCCATACCCTTCACTCTTCCCAGTCCCCCCCCACTCCCCTGCCATGCCTCCCTTCTACCCAAGATCTACTTCTCCTCTATTCCCTTAAAGAATAGCCGTCTTCCGGGGGATAGCAACTGAAAGTGGCGTAACAAATTACAACAAGAGGAGGCACAAGCCCTCATGTCAAGGATAGAAGAGACAACCCAATAGGAGGAAAAGGGTCCCAAGCACAGATGAAAGAGTCAGAGATACCCATTACTCCCACTGTTAAGGAGTTCCACAGAACACAAAGCTATTACAACCATAACACAGATACAGAGGACCTAGCTCAGAGTTCTACAGGGTCTTTGATTACTGCTGCAGTTTCCGTGAGCCCCTGTGAGCCCTGCTTAGTTGATTTTGTAGCCTGTGGTCTCATGGTGTCCCCAACCCCTCTGGCTCCCACCGTCCTTCCTCTCCCTCTTCTATGGGTTACCCTGGCTCTGCATAGTATTTGGCTGTGAAGTTTCTGCATCTGCTCCCATCAGTTGCCGGATGAAGCCTCTCTGATTACAGTTGGGCTAGGGTTTGATCTATGAGTATAGCAGGAGCAGGTTATCATTAAGAATGATGTCCTTGTTTTTTTTTTTTTTTTTGCCAATCAGGTTTGTTCTTAACCTGGATCTCTAGGCTGTCCAACCTCTTGTTCCTGGCTACCCAGGCAGTGCCAGGCATGCGCTCCCTTTTGTGAAGTGGGCCTCATATTGGACCAGTCATTGTACCACTTTTACCCCAGTACATCTTGCAGGCAGGGCAGATTGTAGGTCAGAGGTTTTGTGGCAGGGTTGATGTCCCAGTCCCAGTGCTGGGAGCCTTGCCTGGTTACAGAAGCTGTCAGTTTGGGCCCCATACTCCCCATTACTGGGAGACTTCATTAGGGTCACTCTCATAGATTCCAGGGAGTTTCCACTATGCTCAGTTTCTACAGGGCCCCCAAATGCCCCCCCCCCCCAATCTAGTCGTTTTTCCCAGTACTAGTTCTCTCTTCTCCCCACCGGATCCTTCCTGTTCCCATCCCTATCCACACCCCATCCGCCCACAAAATATCTTCTATTTCCATTTTCCAGGGAAGAAGACCCTTCCTTGTGCATAACTTAGAGCCCCTCTTATTACTTCACCTCTCTGGGTCTGTGGATAGTAGCATGATTACCTTTCCCTTAACAGACTATATCCCCATAGAATTTGAATACACAACATGTTTGTCCTTCCGGGACTGTCTGACTTATCACACTTACAATGATTTTTCCAGTTTACATTCATTTACCTGCTCATTTCATGATTTGATTTTATTTTTAACAGCCGAGTAGTACTCGGTTGTGTAAATGTACCACATTATCTTTACCCATTCTTTGTTTGGGTTGTTTTCAGTTTCTTACAGCTGGATCTTAGGGAGCCATTTCCTCAAGTGAGGCTCCTTCTTTGATGACTCTCGTTTGTGTTAAGCTGGCATAAAACCAGCCAGTATGCTCCTCTGCTACCCTTCCTAATGAAAATGTTATGAAACCTTGAAGGGATTGTTGTCTTCTCTTTATTTTTTGCCTGGCCAAGGACTCTCTGACTGCATTTGTTTCTCACGCAGCGGACCCCAACAGCGAGTGCGAGAAGGTGGAGTTTGTGAACTTGGTGCTGCTCTTCTGTGAGTTTATCCGCCACGACGTCTTCTCCCATGATGCCTACATGTGCACCCTCATCTCGCGAGGAGATCTGTCCGTCACTGCCTCTGCAGGGGAGAATGCAGACGAACACTATTCCAAGGACCATGATATGAAGATGGAGGTATACCCCTGGGCTTGATGTCCGTACCTCATCCCAAAGTGAACTCCGCTGGGGGAGTCAGTTTCAGATAGGCAGTTTGGTGATGGGAAGACAATGGGATTTTAGTTCCTTTCTCTCTACAAAGTTTATTTCCCCTCCAATCACAGACGACAAATTTGATTATATATCTTCTAGAATTTTCTACGTTGTATAGTTATTGAAAAGATGAGACTGACCACAGTTTTTTTTTTCTTCATGAGTTTAAAATGATATGCTTTTAGCTTTAGATGTGTGTAGCCTGAAATTTTCTTTTTGTTTTGTGCCTCACAGGTGAACTTGTTTTCCTCTCGCACCCCTTGGGCTTTCATTCCAAGGAGGGTCTCCCTACACCACTCTTGGCCAAATAGAGGGAGAGTCCCTCGTTCTTAATAACACAGATTTTCTTCTCAAAATTTAATCTCTTTCTAAAATAGGGTAGATTGTTCTTTGCAGCGATTTCTGCTGTGGGTTTGATGACTGTACGGCGTTCTGTCAGGTTCTGACATTCTAGACATTGTCCCAGATATTTAAAATTTCAAGATAAAATGATTTAGGTGACAGGGAGAAGCAGTGGAAATTGATGACACTCTGGGAGTACTCAAATTACAGCTTTATTTCTGTTATTAAATATGAATTTGCCAGGTACTCTTATGCTATGCTTATTTAAAGTTGTAGGTATATTTGTTTGTTTTTTAAAACATCTCATTTTATTCTTGGATCTTTAAGAATCTCATTTTTTTTAATATTATTATTGGAAATAGCTCAGTGAAAGAAGTTGTGGCCGATTTGTTTTATGAGGGAGGGGGACTTGATCGGGGGAGGGGGAGGGAAATGGGAAGCGGTTGCAGGGAGAAGGCAGAAATCCTAAATAAATAAATAAATAAATAAAAGAGCTAGTGGGAAAAGCCTAAGCTATAGGTTGAGCTTTCATAGTTAATAAAAAAAAAAAGAAGAAGAAGCTCTGTGCTCTTCCTTTAAAACATCATGGGAGTTAAGGCCTTCTCTTCACGGGGGACAGATTGTGACTCTAACACACAATGCAGGCCTTCAAGTTTCCTTTAAATCTTTTAGAGGAGTAGACAGTGAGAGTGACAGACAGGACGCTGAACAACTTCCTGTCATCTTTCAACCTCCGGCTTTTAAACTGCAGCTTTTAACAACGCGGCTTTCTTTTTCCGGCACTCACCAGGAACACAGTATCATGGCGCACATGGGCCTCGGCTCAGGAACCGCTCACATTTTTGACGAAGTAGACAAGAGTGACTTTAAAAGTGACTTTGGTTCTGAGTTTCCAGTAGGTTCAACCTTTGGTTCTCATTGGCAGCTAACCCACCACCCCTCCCCAGCTTGTCTCCATCCTTTTGTTTCTTGCCTGGTGTGCTGGAATGATTCACTTGTGATGGCGATATCACCTTCACTAAGTCACCTGCTTGCCTGTGGTTGTTCTGTCTCAGGCCAGCCTCACTGCCGGTCCGCTTTGCCCCCTTTGAAAAGGCTACAAAGCTGACTGGCTTTGACACTTTCATTTTGGGATCATCCTCTCTGGGGAGTGTGGGGGTGTACATCGAGTTTCTAAAGAATAGCGGTATGACTCATTCATTTTTCTACCATCTCTCAGTGTAATGTGTTTTTCATGAATCTTACTGTTTATAAAAGCATTGTTTGTACATTTTGGAATATTTATCTATGGATTAATCTTATTAAGTGTTATTAAGCATGTGTTTTTGGAGGAAATGTAACCCTTTGAGGTTAACACTTTTAAGTTTGCTTGCATGGCCAGTCCTCTTACTGGTTTGACCACTCTCCCCCCACTTGCTTTTCTCATGTGTGATTTTCATTTTCTGATTTAATTTTGTAGAAATTAATAGAATTTCTACTTATCTTTCTGATCATTATTTTGTGAGCGTCTTGTGTCTGACGTTCTGGTACGTGGCACAGTGGCTGGGCCCTCTTCATTAATGATGTCTAATATTTGTTTTTACATGACATAGATTTTCTCTCCCATGCCTGGAGAGTCCTGTGAGAATGCCAACCCTTCCCTGAGCCGAAGAATGTCGGTTAATGGTGAGAAACTGCTGAAGAGAGAAAAAACAAGGGAGTTGATCTTTCCGTCAAATTACGACCTCCTCCGCCACCTGCAGTACGCAACCCACTTTCCCATACCTCTGGTAAGTCACGGTTCCATCGGCATGTACCAGGATGAGTTCATTGCGTGGTCATTAGTGACTTGGCTGTCGGATTACCCACCCGCTCGTCCGCTCACACGTAACGATGTCAGGTGAAACTTTGCGCTGTTGGTTTGATGGCTGTAATTTGGATCATATGGCCTGTGTATACAGATAATAGCTTGGATGTTATGGTGTGATTATTGGTCACTAATTAGATTTAATAGAATTCCCAATATCAATATCCTTATATTAAAAGGATTTGAGTGACTACAAGTAATGCCTAGATATGTTTCCTACTTTAATTTGAAAGTCGTTTGCGGGTTAATTTTTTTTCACTCATATTGTTTGAGTATTGGTACTTTTTGCATTTTACAGATGAGTAAGAATTTAGGGCCAGTTTAGCAATTGGGTGGAAACCTTTGTGTCACTAACAGGCAGGCTTTTGTCATTCTGGGTCCCTTCTGTTTTCAAAGTGAGTCACTGAGGAGGTGTTTCTGAGTTGATGACAGGGTTGGTAGGTGGGGTGGGCTTGGCTTTAGACTTGGTGGATTCAAAGCTTAGGTAGCACCTGAAGAGAGCGTGGCAGGAACTGTGTGTTGAAGTCTTAAGTAGTGAAGTGTTTATCCCTAAGAGAGACGAGAATATTTTTGATGGTTGTAATGAACATTGGGCTAAAAGCTGAGACATTTTTAATTTTTCGGGTAACTGTTTCCTGAATGCTTTGGACACTTACAAGTTTTGGGCAGGAAGCTGAGGATTTTGTGAAAACTAAATATAGTTGATATTTTGGAATATCTACCTAAATGACTCAAATTGATTAAGTTCATATTTTTTTTGTCTTATGTCAGTTAAAATGCCCTTTTTGTTTGTGTGCTTATGCTATGTAAAAAAAAATTTACAGAATCCTTTGTTGTGCATCTCGGAATATTATCAGTAATTTTCTATGGTTCTTTCTGTCACCAGCTTGCAGTACAGCAGAGTAAACTGGCAGTCCATTTGTGGTAGAGGAGAGGTTGGCCTTATGTATTCCAGATGTTTCTGGCATATTCATGCATGAGCTATCATGTCTTGGGGTTGTTTTGAAATATTAAGTGTAATCTTGGCAGTAGTGGCACACGCCTTTGATCCCAGCACTAGGGAGACACAGAGGCAGGTGGATCTCTGTGAGTTTGAGGCCAGCCTGGTCTACAAAGTAAATTCTGGGACAGGCAGAGCTACACAGAAACTCTGTCTCAAGAAACAAAACCAAAAAAAACCCCAGCAAAGTATAAAACAATACAGTGAAGTGCTGGAAGTAGTTGAGACTTACATGCACTGGCCTGTGTAAGCAGATGTTACAGTCTGTCTGCCTTCTCTGTGCTTCTGGGATCTGAACAGGTACCCAAAATCGACTTCTTTGTTGTGTTGTTCACGTGACCTTGTCTATCTCCTTAGAGAGAAGTGCTGCTGGACAACGCCCCTTGACAGCTGTTAAAGGATCTAATTTTAATTTTAATATTTTTTTTGTGTGTGCTTATGCACGCATATAAGGTGTATATTGTGGGTTGAGTGTGTATGCAAGTATGTTCACCTGTGCACACATTCACGGGGGCCAGAGGAGTGTGTACCACGTAATGCTTCTCCATTTGACACAGGTTTCTTACGGTAGCTAGAACGAAGCTGGTGGCCACTGGACTCCAGTGACCTTACTCTCTGCTCCCTACAGTCCTGGGGTACAGGAGTGAGTGGCAATTCCTGGCTTTTTACATGGATTCTGAGATCTAAACTTAGGTCGTCATGATTGCACGGGAAGCATTCTTACCTGCTACGCCACCTTTGGGTCCAGTTTTTGGTTAACTTTTATTCTAGTTTGCTATCTGCTGCTGTGATAACCACCACCAAAAGGAAAAGGTTTGCTTCATTCCACAGGTTTGCTTCATTTCTTTTTTTTTTAATTTATTTATTTATTAAAGATTTCTGTCTCTTCCCAGCCACCGCCTCCCATTTCCCTCCCCCTCCCCAAATTAAGTCCCCCCCAGCCCGAAAAGCAATCAGGGTTCCCTGCCCTGTGGGAAGTCCAAGGAACCCCCCACCTCCATCCATGTCTAGTAAGTTGAGCATCCAAACTGCCTAGGCTCCCACAAAGCCAGTACGTGCAGTAGGATCAGAAACCCATTGCCATTGTTCTTGAGTTCTCAGTAGTCCTCATTGTCCGCTATGTTCAGAGAGTCCGGTTTTATCCCAGGCTTTTCCAGACCCAGGCCAGCTGGTCTTGGTGAGTTCCCAGTAGAACATCCCCATTGTCTCAGTGTGTGGGTGCACCCCTCACGGTCCTGAGTTCCTTGCTCGTGCTCTCTCTCCTTCTGCTCCTGATTTGGACCTTGAGAATTCAGTCCTGTGCTCCAATGTGGGTCTCTGTCTCTGTCTCCTTTCATCGCTTGCTGAAGGTTAATATTCAGGAGGATGCCTATATGTTTTTCTTTGGGTTCTCCTTATTTAGCTTCTCTAGGATCACTAATTATAGGCTCAATGTCCTTGGTTTATGGCTAGAAACCAAATATGAGTGAGTACATCCCATGTTCCTCTTTTTGTGTCTGGCTTACCTCACTCAGGATAGTGTTTTCTATTTCCATCCATTTGTATGCAAAATTCAAGAAGTCCTTGTTTTTTACTGCTGAGTAGTACTCTAATATGTATATATTCCATACTTTCTTCATCCATTCTTCCATTGAAGGGCATCTAGGTTGTTTCCAGGTTCTGGCTATCACAAACAATGCTGCTATGAACATAGTAGAGCATATACTTTTGTTGTATGATAAGGCCTCTCTTGGGTATATTCCCAAGAGTGGTATTGCGGGGTCCAGGGGTAAGTTGATCCCGAATTTCCTGAGAAACCGCCATACTGCTTTCCATAGTGGTTGCACAAGTTTGCATTCCCACCAGCAATGGATGAGTGTACCCCTTTCTCCACAACCTCTCCAACAAAGGCTATCATTGGTGTTTTTGATTTTCGCCATTCTGACAGGTGTAAGATGGTATCTTAAAGTTGTCTTGATTTGCATTTCCCTGATCGATAAGGAAGTTGAGCATGACCTTAAGTGTCTTTTGGCCATTTGAAGTTCTTCTGTTGAGAATTCTCTGTTCAGCTCAATGCCCCATTTTATAATTGGGTTGGTTAGCCTTTTACGGTCTAGTTTCTTGAGTTCTTTATATATTTTGGAGATCAGACCTTTGTCAGTTGCGGGGTTGGTGAAGATCTTCTCCCAGTTAGTGGGTTGCCTTTGTGTCTTAGCGACAGTGTCCTTTGCTTTACAGAAGCTTCTCAGTCTCAGGAGGTCCCATTTATTCAATGAGGTCCTTAATGTCTGTGCTGCTGGGGTTCTATGTAAGAAGTGGTCTCCTGTGCCCATGTGTTGTAGAGTACTTCCCACTTTCTCTTCTATCAGGTTCAGTGTGTTCAGACTGATATTGAGGTCTTTAATCCATTTGGACTTGAGTTTTGTGCATGGTGATAGATATGGATCTATTTTCATTCTTCTACAGGTTGACATCCAGTTTTGCCAGCACAATTTGTTGAAGATGCTCTCTTTTTTCCATTGTATACTTTTAGCTCCTTTATCGAAAATCAGGTGTTCATAGGTTTGTGGGTTAATGTCAGGGTCTTCTATTCGATTCCATTGGTCGACTTCTCTGTTTTTATGCCAATACCAAGCTGTTTTCAATACTGTAGCTCTGTAGTAGAGTTTGAAGTCAGGGATGGTAATGCCTCCAGACGCTCCTTTGTTGTATAAGATTGTTTTGGCTATCCTGGGTTTTTTGTTTTTCCATATAAAGTTGATGATTGTCTTCTCCAGATCTGTGAAGAATTTTGATGGGATTTTGATGGGGATTGCATTGAATCTATAGATTGCTTTTGGTAGAATTGCCATTTTTACTATGTTGATCCTCCCAATCCAGGAGCAAGGGAGATCTTTCCATTTTCTGGTGTCCTCTTCAATTTCTTTCTTCAAAGACTTAAAGTTCTTGTCAAATAGATCTTTCACATCCTTGGTCAGAGTTACCCCAAGATATTTTATGCTATTTGTGGCTATCGTGAAAGGTGATGCTTCTCTAATTTCCCTCTCTGTTTCTTTATCCTTAGTGTATAGGAAGGCCACTGATTTTTTGGAGTTGATCTTGTATCCTGCCACATTACTAAAGGTGTTTATCAGCTGTAGGAGTTCTTTGGTAGAGTTTTTGGGGTCGCTTATGTATACTATCATATCATCTGCAAATAACGAGAGCTTAACTTCTTCTTTTCCGATACGAATCCCCTTGATCCCTTTATGTTGTCTTATTGCTATTGCTAGAACTTCAAGCACTATATTGAAGAGGTATGGAGAGAGTGGACATCCTTGTCGTGTTCCTGATTTTAGTGGGATGGCTTTGAGTTTTTCTCCATTTAATTTAATGTTAGCTGACGGCTTGATGTAAATAGCTTTTATTATATTTAGGTATGACCCTTGTATCCCTAATCTCTCCAAGACTTTTATCATAAAGGGGTGTTGAATTTTGTCAAATGCTTTTTCAGCATCTAATGAAATGATCATATGGGTTTTTTCTTTCAGTTGATTTATATGCTGGATTACATTGATAGATTTGCGTATGTTGAACCAGCCCTGCATCTCTGGGATGAAGCCTACTTGATCATAATGGATAATTTTTCTAATGTGTTCTTGGATTCGGTTTGCCAGTATTTTATTGAGAATTTTTGCGTCGATATTCATGAGTGAGATAGGTCTGTAATTCTCTTTCTTGGTTGGGTCTTTGTGTGGTTTTGGTATCAGGGTAACTGTAGCTTCATAAAAGGAATTTGGCAATGACTCTTCTGTTTCTATATTGTGAAATACATTAAGGAGTATAGGTATTAGCTCTTCTTGGAAGTTCTGGTAGAATTCTGCATTGAAACCATCTGGTCCTGGGCTTTTTTTGGAAGGTAGATTTTTGATAACGGTTTCTAGTTCTTCGCGACTAACAGGCCTATTTAGATCGTTCACCTGGTTTTGGTTTAGCTTTGGTATGTGGCACTTATCTAAAAAAAGGTTTGCTTCATTTCACCGGTGATTGCAGTCTATCACGAAGGAGGGAATTAGGGCAGAAATCGAGCTAGGAACTGAAGAAGAGGCCACGGAGGATGCTTCTTCCTTCCTTCCTTCCTTCCTTCCTTCCTTCTATCTTTCTTTCTTTCTTTCTTTTTTTGCTCAGCCAGTTCTCATATACCTCTAGGCACTGCCCAGGGTGGCATGGCCCCTTCCACATTAATCATTCCTCAAGAAAATGCCTGTAGACTGTGGGCCAGTCTGAAAAATGAACCCACCTTGTGTCACATCGACCAAGGAGGGAGCATAAAGGGCTCCTTGAGCAAAGATTCAAAAATTGTACTGAGCATTCTGTTTCATGGCTGTTTTGATCTGCTCACCAGAGCGGGGGCTGTGGGGGGGGGATGTTGTTCTATTGTGTATGTGTTCTGGGGGAATGTTGTTCTATTGTGTATGTGTTCTGCTCGCTCGCCTGTAACCCGGCAAGGATGTACAGGGTGTCAGACATGTCGTAATGATTGGAGTTCCTGTCATGGATACTTTCCAGAAACTGCTGTTAGATGTTTCTTTTTAAAATATAGACAATTAGTGCTTTTTAAATTACTTTCATCAGACCAAGAATGTATTTGTGAACTTATACACAGGACTTTGAAACTAATTGTTGAAGTACAAAAATAATACTGCAATCTAAGAACACATTCATCCTCCCTCCCTCCTTTCCTCCCCAACCCTCTCCTGTATGTGTGTGTGTGCACGAGCACACACGGCTATAAAATCTGTACAGGCTTGTAATACTTCTTTCTCGGATGCCTCCGCTCCCACGTGTGGTATTTCAGGCATGTGCTACCACATCTAGGCCAGAGTCACCATCACTCATCACTATTGCAATGTAGTCCTTTGTCCCTCCCTCCCTTTCTCACTCTCTCCTTCTTCTTCTTCTTCTTCTTCTTCTTCTTCTTCTTCTTCTTCTTCATCTTCTTCTTTTCTATTTTTTAGGTAGGGTTTCTTTATGTAGCCTTGGCTGTCCTAGAACTACCTGTTCTAGGTAGTTGGCCTCAAACTCACAGAGATTCACCTGCCTCTACCTTCCATGTGGATCAAAGGCATGTGTGTGCCACCCCGGCCTGCCTGCTTGCCCTCCCTCCCTCCCTCCCTCCCTCCCTCCCTCCCTCCCTTCCTAGATTTATTTATTTGATGTGGATATGTGTGAGTGCTTGCATGTGTGCATGTGTACCATCAGCATATCCGGTACCGGAGGAGGCGAGAAGAGGGTTTTGGATCTGCAAGTGGAGTTACAAGCAATTGTGAGCCTCCTGATATGGGGTGCTGGGGACTGAACCTGGGTCCTCTGCAAGACTAACAAATGCTTTTAGCTGCTGAGCTGTCTCTCTAGCCCATTATTAACTATTTTATGTGGGTTTTTTTTGTAATGTTACAAATACACACAGAAGAGCTGCCTTTGGTAGCACATGTCTATAATCCTGGAATTTGGGAGGTAGACGGAGGAAGATCAGGAGTTTAAGATTATGTGTGACTACATAGTGAGCTTAGTGCTACATACAGCAAGCTGTAGGAGGTCATGGTGTCCTCCCCATCCCCTACCCCCAATACACACACACACACACACACACACACACACACACACACGAAGAGAGAGGGAACTAGACCAAAACACAAACTGAAACCTCATTCATGCTGATCAGTACTTTTCTGATTTTCCTAGTAAGTTTATTCAATGCCGTGCCTCACCTGGGTATGTATTAGCGATAGGGAGGATGTGCTCACAGCTGGAGTGACTTGTACTTTGTACTGCAGATTCTTTCTGATTGGCCATGTGTCTAGATTTAAGAGGTACCATGATCTAATCTAGTCTATGTTCCTAGCATGGCCTAGTGATGAGTCCTTGTCTCTACTTTAAGATTCTTTGGCTAGTCTTATATTTCTAACACCTTTGATGTGGATTTTCACTTCCAAAACAGTTTCAACAATTAACATAATTTAACAGCTCCCTCGTGTTCTTAAAAACATACCCCATGTATTTGCAACCCCCTTTTAAAATTAATTAGGAATAGGGTCTCATTTTATAGACCAGGATGGCTTGCAATTCACTAGCCAATGCTAGTCACAAACTCATAACAATCCTTTGACCTCAACCTCCAGGATGTGGAATTAACCACTGTGATCCGAGTTCTGTCACTGTTAACTTTTTATAACTAAAAGTTGTTACTGCTACAAAAAATGAGATGTTAAAAGTAGGACTACTGAATAGCGCATTTGCTAACTTTCAAAGTGGTAGGATAAAAATGAAGACATTGCGGGTATTTTGATGTCTTTATTTTTTAGGTTGCGGAAGACCTTTAAGGATGTGTTGCTGACGAGTTTCCTGGCAGCTTAGATGCAGATTAATTGGCATGTTTTCATCAAGAAGTGAGTTGCAGCCATTGCAATGAGTCTCAGAGTCTCTGCCCTGGCTCTCCTCACTTTGGTCATCCAGGTTGACCTTGGTTCAACGTGCTCTGGTAACTTTCCTGTGCAGATATTTGGGCTAAAGAATACCAGCTACTGTGTGAGGACAGGGCGGGCTTGTATTGAGAAAAGGACTTCCCACAGGAACCAGTCCATGTTTGCTAGCCATCAGCAGCTTTTATCATTAACTACTTTTATCTGTGAAAACTATGACCAGCTTTGTGGTTCAGTCAGAAAGCAGGGCTGGTATGCGAAACCCCGTGTTTTAAACATCACTTTCACATCTTGAGTTTTCTTTCTGAGCCTTAGCCTTTTTAGGTGAGGCAAAAGTCTCAGTGACCTTCAGTCGAAATGCGTTTGAGAGATGATAGTACAGGACTGGATCAAAACACAAATTGGACACAGCCAGGAGCAGTGTGGCCTCTTTGGCTTTGAAGAGGGAGATCCTAGTTGAGCAATCAGATATGACCTCTGTCTGGCTGAGGGTGTACGGGATCCTGACAGCGTGGTACGGAACAAAGCAGATGATGTAACTGACCGTCACCAAGAGAATGTTGGCTAGAGCCGTCTTCACGTTTGCACAGTCTGCGTTGTCTCTGTTCCTGTAGAGCTGCCGAATTACAAGGAAGTTGGATATCAAAATGATGGCCGAGAAGTTTAAGAATATTGCCACACATATAAAATTTGTCAGCAGATGCCAGTTTCTTCCAAACTCCCTTTTGAACTCCATGCAACCTACGTTTGACTTTTCTTTGATGTCCTTGATGGGAATCAACATGTTCGGCACCATTATGAGAAGGACCATGAGCCACACGACAGTCGATATCATCTTTGCAAATCCGGGTTCCTGTATGCGGTATATTTTGCAGCTGTGTGTTAACTGAAGACAGCGGTCAATGCTGACAAAGGCTAAGAAGATGATAGAGAGGTACATATTGATATAAATAAGGCAGGCTGTTACTTGGCAGTGGAATATCTTTAGCTTCCAGGGTGCCACACCCAAGTCAACAACAATTTTTACTGGCAATGCCAGAGTGAGCAGGAAATCAGCTGTAAGCAGGTTGATTAAGTATATGCTCACACACCTGTGATTTGTGGTTTTCTGTATAAAAGCCCATGTTGCAAAACAACTTCCAATGATTCCAATGAGGAAAACTAAATAAAAAAAGTATGTAAATGGTTCCAGATCGCTGTAAACTGGACAGAACAGTGAACTATTTGTCATCTTCGGAGATAAGCTTGAGTTCAGTATTTAAAAACAACTGTCCACGGCTCTGTTAAAAAGAGTAGGAGGGAGATGTTAGTAACTAAAATTAGGAAATACTTTTTTAAAAGAAACATTTGTACTCAAAATGTCATGGTCTTTCTAGTTCTTAGGAAGAGTTTCACTGGGCTAGTGGGTACAGCTTAGATCGTCCCCAATTCTCCATTGTCTGATTTCTGTGACTTTCAGGAAATCCCAAGTAAATTTGCTCTTAGGAAGGGATGTTTTTGACCTTGTGGGTTTGTATTGCATGCTGTCTGTGACCAGTTGAGGGTGAAATTTCTTTGCAGAGGAGGTAAGTGACCAGAGGTTCTGGGAAGTAGAGAGAGGAAGGTCCTGTGGTTTTGTCTGAAAAAGAGTTCAATGTAGCTTTCTGCTTTCTTTTTGTAGGTTTTGTAGCTTTTGCTGCCAGAACCTAGGCTGGTTGGAGAAAAGAGATGACAGTAAATGGAACAAAGGTTTTTTATATTGTTATTTTGAAAGCAGGTCCTGTGTTTTGAATCCTCTTAATAGATTTTTAGAAATAAAAAAATTTTGTCTCTTATTTTCAATGGGAGGAGTTGAAGGGTTAGGCCCTGGTTCTGAATTGATGCCTACTATCGCTCTCATCGTGTTCCGGTTTCATAATGGTATACACCTGTGAAGCCAGCATTGTGGCCTCCAGCCGTGTGTGCCTGGTGAACACCGTAAATGCTGAACATCTTCCAAATTGAATTTAGTTGCCATTTTTAAGTCTGAGTACCCATCGGATATTTTTTTTTCTTATATTATGCTTGCTATGTTAATGAAATTACTTTCTTCTGTTTCTTTTTACTTTTTAAGATTCTAATGGAAAAAGTTGTATTGTTGGAGTTTGACAGGTACTTTGTTGAACATAATGGCTGTAACTTTTTCTACGAAGTGTTTTTAGTAGGTCTGTGAAAGTGACTCTTAAAGCTTCTAGAACAGGGGTCTATATTTATTGGTTACAGCATTTTTCAAGAATGGGTCAGTTGTACCTGTATTAAAACTTGTACGTTGATTGGACCTGCTGGTACTCATTTATAATCCCGTCACTCAGGAGGAACGCTCGTTTAAGCTCTTCTTTGGCTAAATGGCAAGGCCAGCCTGGTATCCATGAGACCTTGTCTAATCTAAAGCAAAACGGAGCAAAAGCCCCTTCTAACTTTCATAGTAGAGAACCACCACACTCGAGCCTGATAATGACAAGAAAAGTTTGTCATGCTCCTTCCAGGTAGAGAATACTGGCTTGATTTGTGGGCTCGGGTTAGACTGAGCTCCCTCTGGTGTGGTCTAGTCTCGCAACACGTTTAGGAGCACACGTGGTACATTCGTGTGATGCCTCCTGATGCGGGCCATCCATTTTCGTGTTAACTAAGATTCCTTTTTAAGTGAAGCCAAAAAGACCACTTTCATAAAGCAAATCTATGTGGAATTTTCTGAACGTCCCGGAAATCAGACAGTGTAAAACCTGGGCTTCTCAGTCTCCAGAGTTTTATCAGGAGCAAAGTCACCTGTAACGTTGCAGGATACTGAGACTTCAGTGACTGACCCAGCAGCCATAAAACCCTCTTTAAATCAAACAACTTCTAACGACTATCCAACTTTCACACCCCAAAATAGCTCATGATACAATGTGTGCCTTTAAAATTTATTTGTTATTATTATTATTATGCTTGTTCATGTGCATGTGGAAGTCTGTGGACAGACAACTCTGTGGAGTCCGTTTTCTCCTTCCCATTTCTCCGGAATTCTGTGATGGAACTTCGGTCCACTCACGCGCCCAACTTACACCTTCACTCCTGAGCCATCTAATGGCCCTGCCGTGTTTATCGTGGAATGATGCAATGATTGCAAGTAAGCTGATAAGGGAGATGTCTGTCTAACTGTCTTAAGTGTTACTTAAAGGTTACACGCTCTTCCCTTTTCCCCACAGGACTTAGGGCTGTTGGGTTTCACTGGTACTGTCATTCTGTAGCAACCAACCTTAATGAAAATGTTAAAGCATTTACTTTTTATTTTTGATGACTACCCTTTTTTTTTATAGTACATTTTATGAGTTCTGTTGTGTGGTTGCTATAATCTGAGGTATACCAAGCTAAAATCCATTGCTTGGAGAGCTGGCAAATTACAGAGCCAAGAGTCCATCTCAGTCATATTTTAGAAGCCATAGTAATGTTAATGGAGGTTCTAATGTTAATGATTGGTGCTCTAAAAACCAATCCTTACCTGAGGGTTATGTGGCAGGAATATTCTTAGAAGTTTTCACATAAAACAGCTGCAGTAAACTTCTTAGTTTTAACTTTCTTCCCAAGCACTCTAGTAATAAGAGAAGTATAGACAGAATGTTTTGCAGTGTAATCTTACTGTGTGTGTATGTGTGTGGTGTTTATACACGCATAAATACACATACATTTAAAATATCACTTTAGGTCTTTTATGTAATTTCTGTACACTGTCAAAGTTACCATGACTGAATATTCCCTTAATATTCCTGGTGTCTGTCTTTGTTTCCCGTGCTGGGTTTGAACTCAAGGCTCCTGCATACATAGCATGCGATTTTCCACCGATCTATCCCTCCCTTAATCCGAGTCTCAGTTTAGATTGTTTGAGTCTGCACTGCCTGTGAATAAGTCCTACCCATCTCTATACCTAAGCATGTGGTAGAACTTTAGAATTGTGGCACTTTAACGATGGGTGGATTCTTTTCTGTCCTCAAATCAATTGAGGAGACTGCAAAGTGCCCAAGATTTCCGCAGCTTATTGGAGCAAGATGAGGATCTGTACTTGCTGATCTCTGGACTCTGAGCCTCTCTCCTTCTTCCTCTTTGTGAGTCCTGCCTGTAGACCTGTGGGAGACTCTTCACATCTGAATTCACGCTAGGCTTCTCTGACTTCCTTATAGGCATTTCTGATGTTGCATAGTGATAGAAAATAGTAACTTGTTTCTGTAAGTGCCCTATTGCTTGAATAACTATATGGCAAGCTCTCGTTTTATCAGTAAGACATATGGTAACGAGAAGAATTATAACAATTTGTCTTGATTGGTATTCTCTGTATTTATAACTGACCATCTATTCCAGAGTGGGGTAATTTACTTCATATAGTTACAATGTAACTAATGCTGA
This sequence comes from Microtus oregoni, assembly GCF_018167655.1. NCBI lineage: Eukaryota > Metazoa > Chordata > Mammalia > Rodentia > Cricetidae > Microtus > Microtus oregoni. Next base: position 19,355,842 of record NW_024543069.1, on the reverse strand, counting down.
AGAGTCCTGAGTGCTTGGCATTTGCTTCTTAACTGTGTCTAGATTGCCATGAAACAACAGTTTCTCAGAACTTAGCATATGTTGATCAGTAGGCAGAATCGTATCATAACAACGTCCCAGGCTCTCTATCACAAATCTCAGATCCAAGAGCTCGATAAACTCTGTGGCAGTGGTATCTGTGCAAAGTAGACATACTCAGCTATGTTCTAGCAAAATCCAGAATGGAAATTAAACGTCTCCTTGGCTCCTTCTCATAGATGGCTCATTACTTTGGGGATAAAACAAAAGAGAAGAAAACAGAGTAGATTTTCCGTGGGAGCCACGGTAGACATGCTTTGAGATGTGCTAATGAAGGACTGGTAGAGGAATGTCTGGTCATGACCTGCTGGGAAGATACACCATGGCTGTCCGTATAGATCTAGTTAGAAAAGTGACTAGCTCAAGCTGTCCCCGCCTGGATAATTGGTCTGATTTGAATATATATATATATTTATTTAAAGACAGATGAGGCCAAACGAGAACAGAAAATGCTGATAGGAGTCCAACACTGAAAATCATGACTTTGGTTCCCATGGGAAAAAACTGAATTAGTTAGCCATTGAAAAGGACTTACCTGGTGGTGTCCTCTGAGCCAGGCCTGGGTCCGGGTCTTCAGAGAAACGTGAGCTGTTTAGTTAGCCAGAGTGATGGCAGTCCCATTTTGCAGGGTTGTCTGCTGAACTAAAAATTTCCTTTCCTTTTTGTGTGGTTTTAAAATGTTACAGACTGACGTAGATGAAACTGTGGTTTGCAAATGGTTTAAGCTGTTTGAAAGTCTTCTGAGGAAGTTTTTTTTTTTTAAGAAAACATTTTTTTTTCTATCTTAAGTAACTTAATTGTCAGTTACTGTTTTAGAGAAGATATTTTTATTTATCCATCATAAATACCTTGCCTGCTTTTTCTTTTATTACTAGAAGTACCCCCAGACTTTTCCGTTTTATAATAGTTTAAAAAATACCAGTGTTAAAGTCTTGAAAATTATGCTGAGTTTATGACATAAACAGTAAGGCGTGTAACAGATGCTTGTTTAGTATAACCATAGACACCGGCATTTCAAAGGTACAATTAAATAATATTGTTGCAGCTTATATTCTTGCTAAGATATCTGTTAATTTAAAAATTCCCAATACAGTGGTCAGTAGATATCTGCAGTCCCAGCATTTGGGAGGCAGAGGGAGGGTGAAAGCCATGAACTTGAGGCAGCTGGAGGCAGGCTGGGCTCTGTCGTGAATCTAGGACCAGTCTAGGCTATCATGTGAGACCATCTTAAGAAATTAACACAAGATAGGATCTGATGGGTTGTGGTTTACTTTGTTATTGTTGTTAATTCCAGAAACATACTTTTCTACATTTATTATTATTGTGTGTGTGTGTGTGTGTGTGTGTGTGTGTGCATTTACCCATGTGTCATATAGCATGTTTGTGGAGATACATGACAACATTAAAAAATCAGTTTTTTATTTCCACCAAGCAGGACTGTACTCAGTTTGTCTGACCTGGTGGCAAGCACCTTTATATACCTTGAGGATCTTGCCAACTCCATTTTAGAAAAGTCTTGAAAGAAAAAATAAAAGAACATCATTGGAACAACAGAGAGATAGCTGCCATTCTCCCTTTTCTTTGGTTTATGTAATTAACTTTTTCTATAGATGTAATTGTGCATATGACTTTTGAGTTATTCCTTCATGAATGTATTACATGTAAACCAGGGAGCTGGCTCAGCAGGTTACAGTGCTTGCCACCCAAGTCTGACAGCCCAGGTCAGTCCTGGGATCCCGTGTAAAGGTAGAAGGAGAGACCCACTCCATAACCTGTCCTCTGACAGGCACATACCACCACAATACACACATATCCACACTCATATACACACATCATTTTAATAGTGCATTAAAAAAAGTTAAAGGATGTATTCCATCTCTTTTTCAAGTTACGAGATTAAAACAATCAGAAAGTATTTCTCAGCTTCACCCCAACAGCTTAAAGAAATGAGACATGCATTTAGAAATTATACCTTATGTTGCAAAGTTAACTATTTCCCTACAATGGCATTAACTAGTGTCTGAACAGAGCCTAACTCCGAGGTTGTAGCCTGCCCAACAACTTGCTGGTCTGAATGAGAAGTTTTGCCTCATTAGTGATTGGCTTTATTTTTCTTTCATAAGAGTGGACCCCCAATCCCTTTAGCCAAGGCCTTGAGTTATTAGAGCAAGGCTAGCTTTTATGAATATTAGTTTCTGGCCCCAAACATATTTTGATAAATACATTTATTGTGATAAACATAAATTTTGTTGTGAGAGACCTACCTGCCTACTGTCTGTCTATTATCTATCGTAATGAACGTGCTGGTGCACATTTAATCTGTAAGTGCCAAGCTGTGGCCTCCGTAGGAGAGACATTTGCAGGAAAGAGACTTGAGGTAGTCAATCAGAGCTTTTATTCCCTGGGTCTAAGTGTGAGGCAAAGGGAATTTACAGGTGGAATTGGTTGCAAATTGGGTAGGGAGTGGTTTTAGTGAGATAGGAAGGAAAGCTGGAATAAAGGTTTCCTGGGGAATTTTTTTTTTTTAATTTTGGGTAGGTGTTTTATCTGTTCACTTCCTTGTTTTGGTTTAGGTTTAGATGACCAAAAAGTACAAGCAACTAACTATTGTTAAAAATCTAAGACTAGTGTTTATGTTTGGGTTGCCAAATGTGAGCAAGCTAACGTTGTGTTGGTTCTTTGTCCCTGCACCTCCTCCCTGAGCAGTACAAACTAATCTGTTTGATTTTGTGTTTATGAGATAGGATTTTGCCACATAAACCCAGAGTGGCCTCAGGCTCACAGGAATCCTCCTGTTTGAGGCTCTCCACTGCTAAACTTACAGATATGTGTCACCATTGCCTGGCAGGAACCAATTTTGTTATAGTGAAACCAAATTTTATTTTTTCATTTTTGGTTTTGTTTTGAGACATGGTCTCCCTTCATAGGCAGGCTGGCTTGAAGCTTCACATCCTCTTGCCCCCGCATCCTGAGTTTGGGATTAGCAGCCCATCTGCATTCTCACTTTGAGAATAAGTTCTGACTGTCTGAGTTGCCGGAGAAAACGTCTTCCTCTATTGGCCTTAGTAATATTTAAATTTTGAATATTTCATACGTAGGAACTTTATATCATTTCATCCCTACTCTCACTCACCCTGTGTCCCACATTCATCTCAAATTCATGATTTCCTTTAATAATTATTTTATATACACGTGTGTATATATAAATATAGGCTGCTGAACCCATTTGGTGTTGCTTGTAGCTGTATATATTCAGGGCTGATTGCTCCGGGTTAGACAGGTCATCAGGAGGTTCATCCCTTGAGAACACCAATTCTTCCTCGTGAGCCGTCACTACTGGCCGGTATTTCTGCATCTGGGGATGGCGCCTTGGGATATTTCCTCCATCCATATTGGCTTGTCACCTGGTGGTGTCATTGTGAGTACAACTCCCTTGTCATATACTGAAGACACTGTCTCCCGGCGGCTGTCCTGGTCCTCTGGTGCTCCTGTTCTTTCCAAGTCCTCTTCTGAGATGGCCCCTGAGCCTTAGGTTAGGGGTTGTATTGTAGATGTATCCACTGGGGTTAAACCCACCCCACAGTCTGCGGTTAGGAATCGTGCCAGTTGGTGAGAAGTAGCAGCCGTAGGTTCTCCTCTAGAGTCCACGACCTCATCACCTAGGCACATTGGCTAGATTTATAATACCAGGCATAATTTTCTCCTATTTAGTTAGCCTTAAATCCCGTTAGAAAGCTTTATTTAAACATCTCTCAGTTGTAAGTGCCACTATTTCACCCTTAGGGATATCTTGCCCTGCTGGCCAAGTTGTGGTTGGTAGGTATCCCAGCCGAGGAGGACCATTGATTGCTTTTATCCCTTGGCCGCTTGCATAGCATCTTAGGGTACTTGAGAGACAGGGAGACTTTGGGGTCAGTCCCATCTGAGTTCCTCCATTTCCTATTTCTCAACTGTATGGTGTCTTCAGCAGTTGGGTCTGATGTTGAGGTTCTGGGAGACTGCCAGGGGCAAAAGCAATAACCTGTATTGTTTTGGGGCATTTCTTTCACTTTAGCAAAGGACTAGATGGGCGGTTCCCTTCGCTTGACACTGCAGTTTTTGTTCAATAGTCTGTGTCTCTTGTGGGAGGCATTATCACCCCAAGTGCCATAGCTTCATTCAAGCTGTATGAGTATTTATGTATATGTACACGCACATTTATGTATAGTATATATGGGGTTTTTATTTTCTATTTTTTTTATTTTGGTTTTTGAAGACAGGGTTTCTCTGTAGCTTTGAAACCTGTCTGGGAACTTGCTCTGTAGCCCATGCTGGCCTCAAACTCACAGAGATCCACCTGTCTCTGTCTCCTGAGTACTGGGATTAAAGGCGTGCACCACCACCTGGCGTATATATTTATTTTGAATTAGGCATAAAATAATGTTTGCCTGTGGCTTTAAGGAAACATCCTCAGTGTTATGTATCACCCTCCCTCCTCTCCTTTCTCTGTTCTGTTTGTGTCCCCACCTCATCTCCCTCTCTTAGCTTCCCTCCTCACAGCGCCTGTGTTCTCCTCTCCCTCCTCCAGAGCTCAAGCTCGAGATATCAAGTCTTTAATGCAGAGGTTTCATTTCAGTTGCCTGAAGCTCCGTCTGTCCCATTGAGGGTCAGTACTAATCAGGTTTTCAGGTCGTAGCTTGTTACAGGAAGCTGCATGTCACCACTAACCCACTCTTTCAGAAACCCAAGTGGGAAGAAATGAGGTAAAGGTATTTTCCCCTTATTTTGATCCTGGTGATATTTTAGTTTAAGAAATGGTATAGTTATTTTTTTATTTATATTTTATATGTATAAAATGATAATCTGCCCCACAAATTGATTTGTGATCCCCCTATGCTGTCCATCGCATCATTAAAAAAATTATTCAACACAATTTCCAGTTAATAATATTTTTAAGTTAAAAAGATTTTGAGAAATTTGTATGCGAGTCCTCTATATTGTTTCTGTCCTTCCCATAACTCCTGTTATGTCCTCCCTTCTTTCACAGTCGCAGCCTCTCATTTTTAAATTATCATTGTTACATACGTAGACATGTGTGTAGACAACCTACTGAGTCTGGCCTTGCCTGTTTGTGCTCGTGCCCAGGCCTGACCACTTGGGATTGGGCAGTTTATGTGGGAGCATGCATGTCCCCGGACAAAGGCTGTCTCAGCGGCCAGGGAACCTGTAGCTCTTCATCGAGGGGTGGGACCTTGTGGATTTGCCTTAGCCACACTTGCACGTCAGCAAGTGTTGGTGTTAATTTTGTTGGACTTATTTAAATAACCATACCGTTTAGAGTTCGTAGGTGCCCTTCCCCTGTGACATCTAGGGAGCGCTATTTAGCCACAGGCGTCCTGGTCCTGCGGCGCCTGTATTCCTTCCCAGGTGTTCATTGCAGACACGTCAGTTGTGTCTGGGCTTGCCGCACTCACTCTGCAGTTTGACCAGCTGTGGATCTGTGTAGTGGTCTCTGTCTGTTGGAGAAGAAAACAAGCACGTAGCTTTTCTGATGGTGGCTGGGAACTGTAGTTATCTGTGGGTTTAGGGATAACTGTTTGGAAGGCAGTTAGAAGTGCCATGATTTTGGAGAAATGACGGTAGGTTTTCCTTTAGGGTGTACGACCTCTCCAGCCATGGGTAGTTGTTGAGTAGGTTTACATTAGCAGGTGTACATTCCTTCCCAGTAAGAGGACCTTAAGTTTAGACAGCTCTTGTTTCTCTCTAAGGTGAAGGTACCAGTGTCGCACTATTATGGATATCTTGCTGGTCCAGTCCTTGTTGTGGTTTGTGGGCTTTATAGCTAAGAAGGTCCATGTATTACATCCTCTGATTATACGAGAGCCAGGCTTTAGGAAGGAGGCTTCCAGAAGGTCAGTTCTAGCTGGATCATTCCAAGTCCTGTATCCCAAGTGTATCTTCAGTAACAGAGTCTTACCTTCAGCTTTTAAAATTTGCCTTTTAGGGTTTTTCACATCAGAAAGAAAGCAACGATAGTGGAAAGGGTCAAGGGGGAAAGATGAAAGTCCCAAGTACGGGCCCAGTTGATAACCTTAACCTCAGGAACAATGTATTGTCCAGACAGACAACAACCTGCTATTTCAGAGAAATCCCTGGCCGGAGATGATTCTGTAGGGGCAATGTTTGTACCATTGTGGGGAAGTGGGGCACTGGGAAAACTGCCCTCAGTGGGGTTCTTAGAAATGGGGTTTTGCCTGTGTTCAGGGGTGAAAATCACGAAAGCAGTAGTGCCCTAGTCTGCAAAGGAACAGCCAGCTGCTGCGTCCTCGAGTCTGGAGCAGCCTGACAGGAAGTAAGCGTCTAGGCAGTAGTCTAGCTGCAAGAGAAACCTTAGTAAATGTTAATGACAACACTCTTAATCATATGTTGTCATTCTTATGTTCTGACTGTAAGTTTCCTTGCTGCTTGGGTCTTCTGTAGCATGAGTACATTTCCTGGTTTGGGTTTCCTGCTTTTTATTTCCATGTTGAAAGGTCTTCTAGGATAAAACTACTGTCTACAGTCCTTTCTCATCTTAAGGCATGTTTTTTTCTTCAACTTTCTTGCCCAGAAACGTGTTTTATACTAATAGGTGTATCTCAATGACATACCTGCAGCCTTCAGACCTCTCTGATTGCCTCATCCGTCATGGCTACACTGACTTTTTTATTTTTCTCTGTCCTTCGCTGTTATTATCTCTGGAGCTGGTGAACAAAGTTAACCCGTGGGAGCTGTTCACAATTGCAGTTGCATCCGAAGCAAAAGGAATTTGAGCTAATTTGATACTTTTGATTTATGTGACCACTCACTTACTAGCCAAGTTGATGCTGCTGTGTGAACAGTGTAAAAAGACAGTCACGTGTAGACAGTTCATAGACTCATAGCCGTACAAGAAGAGAGAATAAAACACCGGTCGATTCTGTAGTCCCTAATTAGAACTGTCGGTGTTGAAGGTGTGCGTGTGTGTCTGTATGCTGGAGCCAGACAATATCATAGGATGTTTGCTGTCACTTTCAGCCCTATTCCTTTCTTCCTTTTAGGCATGGTCTCTCCCCCAAACCCAGAGCAGAGGCTGGCCCTGAACTCCTGACCACCCTGCCTCCTCTACCTTCCAAGTGTTTAGATTGCAGTGTGAACTTGTGTGTCAGCGTAGATAAACTTTTTTTAATGTTTCTTTTGCAGGCATGTACTTTTATAAAATTGTAATCCACATGTCATCAGACTGGCCCAATGGAAGTAGTGACCTTTCGCTGATGATCTCACAGTAGTAGTTCCAAACAGATGCCCACATAGAGATGCACACCTAAAAGATTACCCATGCCAGTTTTGGAAAGTGGGGAGGCTGTGATAATCTGTTTGTAATCGGTATAATATCTCTTTAATTTTATTTTTGGGATTATAATATAATTACATTTTCCCCTCCCCTCAAAACCCCATAAAATAGCAGTTCTTGATCTGTGGGTAGCTACCCTACCCTCTGTGGACCGAATGACCCTTTCACAGGGGTTGCATAGCAGATACCTGAATATCAATCATTTACATTACATTTCATAAAAGTAACAAAATTACAGTTACGAAGTAGCAATGAAAATAATTTTCATGGCTGGGAGGTCACCACAGCATAAACTGTATTAAAGGGTTGCAGCGGTAGGAAGGTTGAGAGCCACTGCCCCACGTGCCCTTTCCTGATCTTCAAATTCATGGTCTCTTTTGTCATCAATCTGTTATATGTGTTTGTATACACGTAGATAGTCCTAAGTATAACGTGCTCAGTCCCTACAGTGTTACCTGTGTGTCTGTCTTCAAGGCTGGCCTTTTGGCGCTGGGCAGCCTTCTTAGATGACAGTTTTTGTAGCGAGTTTACTAGTTGACATACCCCAGTGTCCAGGGTTCTGGTGTGGCTTTAGGTGGGGGCTGAAATAGGCTTTCAGTGTAAAACCAGGATTAGATTTGAAGCAGTTTTCGTCTGCCTGCTGTGGTGTAAGCCTCCAATCTTAGGCGTTCTCACACATCTGGAGTTTACATCGTGACAGCACCCCTCCCAGAAGGTTTCTTGAGGATGAGCCCAGGGGTTTCTTTCACTGGGTCCGTTCTGATCTTGTTCCATCCCAAGTTGTGACTGCTGGATTCAGGTTGGCTGCTTCATTGCCTAGTACTAATTCACCTCTGCTAACTGTATGGCTCAGAACCTAAAAAGTGGTTTTCTCAAAGGGAAATGTTTCCTTGTGTTGCTAGAAAAAAAAAAGAAAGAAAAAAGAGGTTGGAGGCTGAGGAGGTAAACCAGGTGAATGCTATTTTTTAAAAAATTGCATCATGAAATTTGCCGGCAAGGAAGAACTAGAAAAAAAAAATATCCTAGTAAGGTATCCTGACCCAGAAAGACAAAAATGGTATGTATTTATATGTGGCTGTTAGTTGTGAAGTCAATGTAAACCAAGCTACAATAACCACAGAAGGTAGATAAAGAGTAAGGGTCTAGGGGGAGCAGATAGATCTTGTCAGGAAAGGGAAATAGAAGGGGGGGATCAAGTGGGAATGGGTGGGAGAAAGGGTTGTGGGAGGGCATGTGGGGGAGAGAAAGTTAAAAAGCTAAAAGTAAGGGGCATTTGAGGGCTAGTATGGAAAGAGCAGACCTTTCTAAAACATATGCATGTATGAAGGTAATCTAAATTGCCAAATTATAGGGGAGACAGAGTCCCAACTGGTCATTTCTTGTCACCAAATGAAGCTTCCAGTACCAGGATTGGGTTACATCTAATCTAGTTATTGGTCAAATAGACCCCATGGGAACCCTAAAACAACCCAGGCTGTTGACAAGACTACAGGTTGCTCTCCACCAACTGACAGCAAGGCCTTATTGCTGAAGACAGCACCTACACAACTCACTGAGCAAGAGAGATTGAGCTGATGTCTCCATAGAGCCTTCACTCACCCCTATGGTCCAGCGTCTTTGGTACAGAAGGGTACTCTGCACAGCCTCAAAAGAGAAATGTTAGCACCAAGCCTGCCACCAACTGTTTACCAGTGATGCACGGCTTGCAAGATACGCTAGTATAGTGGCTGCACGGAGCTTGTGAGAGTAACCGACCAACAGTTGATTTGACGTAGGCCCAGCAATGTAAAGGCCCCATAATTTTGCATTTCCTATAAAAGTGAGACAGCAGTTGGCTAGAGTTAGAAGACTTGAGTCTTGGAGAGGCACAAGTTCTCAGCTCACTGTCCTCTTTCCCATCACTGTTGACGTTGCCTTCTCTGCTGCCTGAGCATCTGTGGGCACCCGGTCCTGGCTTCATCTACAGAAGCACCCGTATCGTGTTCCCCATAGCCTCTTTAGCTGCAGTGGTGTCTGAAGAATGCTTAGGTTAACCCTCTGTTGTCAGGGCTCCGCCCTGTTGTTTCTAGATGTTTCCCTGCACCTAATAGTGGTTCTGGCACGCAGTAATTGTTACTCTGCCGTGATTTCTAATCCCATGATCCCCCTGACATACCATTTCCTAAAACGCCTTGCTTTCCTATTAGTCATGCGCCTTAGTATAGTGGTTACAAAGACATTGCTTGGTCCCACAGGAGAAGGCGACTTTGTATTGTGGAGAGAAGAGGATGGCGGCGGTGGAAGAGATAACCACGTGACTCAAGCTTTACTTAGTACCTTTCTTCACTTCTTACATTTGCTTCAGTAGCCTAGTCGGGGGAGGTTTGCTCTGGCTGTGGGAATTCTGAAGGATGATAAACACAGTCCCCTTCCCATCGCCACGAACATTTAATCCAGCACGTGTAGCAAGCTTAGTCCTCAAGATCTGACTGAAGATCTTGGGGAATTTTGTTCTTTGTTGATTTGACTGATGACTGGAAGCGTGGTGTTTCTGGGCAAGTGGGGAATGTTGTCTAGCAGCACAGACACGTTCCTGTTTCAGTTTAGGCTGTGTCTGGTCTAAAGCTTTAATAAGACACAGCGCATATGAAATACTCATTTGGAAAAGTCAGAGACAAGTACAGTGTTTCCGTTTTCTGTGTAACCACCTTCTTTGCCCTGGAGTGTGACTAAGCACACTGTGCTGAACCAGCTACTGTTGTGAGGAAATCTGGGGGTGTTCCTTCACACATTGATTATTAATCACAAGAAATCCCTGATGGTTTTGAAGGCAACTTGTTTATTGGTACACACAGAATGTAAAACATTAAGTAGATATGAGCATTAATAGAAAAAGATATTTAGGCAGAACACCTGAAAGATTGGGTGTCTCCTAGGAAGCAAGGTAACAGCAGAGAAGGGTTTAGTTTTGGTTATTTGTAGACCACATGCTATTCCTCCATTTATTTGATATCTAAAAAGTGATGTCCAAAGACTTTCATTTTACATGGAAAGTTGGAGTTTTATTGTACTTATCGTTTTGAACCTCATACTTCCTGCCGGATAATATTGGTAGATAGGTTACTTGTTGTCAAAAGCATGCATTTTACCTATACTTCTTAATTGTCATGTAACAACATGGACAGTACTCGGAAGGGCATGGGAAGTCACAAAGTATCTGTGCTTTCATGAACTGTATTTCCCCTCTTGGTTTTGGACGTGTCTGTGTCATTCTGGACGTTTAGTGAGATGTGTAGCTTCTTATTTAAGACTTCCCTAAATGGCTGGCATAAGAAGAAATAAATAATGGGGTCCAGACACACGTTTGCTGCAGAGAGTAGCAGAGTGAATTCCTTCACGTAGAGCAGGGTTTCCTTTGACTGGCAGCTGTAATGAGCCTCCGTCTGACTCTTTGTGTAAGGGATTCTGGCAATGTGGTAAGGTACAAAGCAGACAAAAAATACAAGCACAATGCTGAATATGTTGCGACTGGACTTCCTTTTGACCGAGATGGAATTCCTTCTGGACTTCAGGTGAGACTTGAAGATTTTCCGTGTTATAGCCGTGTAGAAGATGATTAATAGAAGAAACACAATCCAGAAAATGCTCACGAAGGCATAGTTAGATGCTTTGTGCCACTTCTTCCCCAGCTCATTTTTGAGTTCCATACACTGTATTTTCGTAATCTCCTTGACACTCTGGTTTGTCAGGATGATGTTCGGGACAGCAAGGAGAAGCATGAGCATCCAGACAATCACAGATACCAGTTTGCTGTAGTTCACTGACTGGACGACAGAAGTCAAAAGGGGCTTTACAATTTTATAATACCTGTCAAAGCTAATGAGCCCAAAGAACACGATGCTGACGTACATATTAACGTAGAAGATCACGGCAGAGACTCTGCACACAAACACATTCACCTGCCAGGGACCAAGGCCTGAGTCGCCAAGGACTTTGAAAGGGAAAGTCAGGCCCATCAGAAAGTCAGCCACAACGATGTTCTTGAGATAGATGATGAAACTCTTAGAGCTGGGCACATAAAAGAATACCCATCCCGAGATTCCATTGAGGAGGATTCCTGTGATGAAGACCACACAGTACAACACAGGAATGATCTGCTGCGTGATCAGGGTGTTCCGGGAGCAGGACTGGTCTGGAGGGTCTGTGGTGGTTGAATTGGCCATCTCGTAACTTCTGGAGGCGAGGATCTGGGTAGAGAAGCAGACTAGTTACTTACAGTACAATTTACGGCCTTCACGTCATTTGTGACTGATAGCTGATAGTGGAGAAACGTGAATCTGGTGAAACCCGCCTAGATTTTGAAGCATTTACTCCCTCTTGTGGAGTTTTTATCTCCCTTCAGATGGAAAGCATGGGGCGAGCTCTCATTAGCCCAGAGGGTGGCATTTTCCTCCCACACAGTGCTTTCTTCTAGGTCTGAGGACAGACTAATTTGAATATAGGCTTGAAAAGTAGCAACTTAAAGACAGTATATTTTAATACTGTATTTATATTGTGATGTCTATTATTAATATTGTAATGTCTACAATAATATACTAGATAAAATGATGAACTCATAAACTGAGCCTTCCTAGCACTTTGGAAGAGTTGTTAAGGTGGACAGGTAAAGAAACTCACAATGCATATGTTTTTTACATAAGACAGTATCTTAAAAACATTTACACTTACACTTTAGCTGGGATTTTTAGTAATTAATGAGTAATTTTTTTAACTTTTTAAGAGATTATTTGTACTTCATGTGTATGAGTGTGCTACCTCCCTGCATGCATGGGTACCATGAGTGTGCAGTGCCCCTGGAGGCTGGAAGATCTTGGATTCCCTGAAACTGGAGGTACACAGACAGTTGTGAGCTGTCATCTCTGGTGTGAAACGAACTGGAGTCCTTTGCAAGAGCAGCAAATGGCCTTATAACCTGTGCTCCTTCTCTCCTGCTTGACTGAGTCATTTTGAAAAATTGAGCCTTTGTATTTTCATTGAAAAACTGGTTGCAATATTTTCATAAATCAGAAAATACAATGACAAAAGTTCTACAGAAAGTTTAAGCATGCTTCCCAAACACTCTTCTCAATTAGACCTGTCTAATGAGTTGGTGTTAGCCACAAGCGGCTTCCTAGAGTTTTTTGTTTTCTTCTTTTGGTTTTAAATGTCAGCAGTGCTTTCTGAGGGTGGGTGCTCTGTAGGAGTAAAATGTTCACCAAATCATGCAGACAGGATGAAAAAGAAAGTGCAATATCATTATATTTGTAAAACATGTTGAGATGACAAATTTAAAAGAAACGTTTCATTAGCTAAATGTGTAGTTAATCTTAATTGCAGTTTACTTTAAAAAATACAGGACTCAATAGGACATATTTGTGTTTATTTGTTTCTGTGTGTATGTACCAACTGTGGTTAAAGATGAGGAGGCTGAATTTGGGAGGAGGGATGAGCATAGGGAAATGGGGGAGAGGATACAATTACATTTTAATTAAAATTCAAAAAGTCAAAATTAGAACTAGTGAGATGGTTCCTTGGTAAGGACGCTTGCTGCCAAGCCTGATGACCTGATCCCTGGAACCTGTGTGATGAAGCAAAGAACTGATTCTGCAGCTCTGACCTTCATGTTGCCTGGGTGCTTGTGTACACACACACACACACACACACACACACACACACGTACACAAACTCACACACATACATACACATATGCACACAATCCTACACAAGCACACATGTACATATATTCACACACATACACACATGCATAGACACACATACTCACACACACATACATATACACATTCATACACACATATACACACAGACTCTCATCCATACACACACACACACACATACTTACATGCTAAATTTTTATTTTTTAAAAATAAAGAAAAGCCAGACTTACATTTTATGGTTTTTAGTATGTAGGTTTGGGGCAGCACTGCTAGGTAGCTCCAGAAACTTCTGATGCCCTGTGTATTATTTATGAATGGGAAAAGCTTTGATGTAGGGCAGCAGAGGGTAGATTTATTCAGAAGGGTATCTCATGCCTACAGGGCCTGCTTGCTTTTCAGTGTGTGCCTGAGAATCTTTAGGACCTGCTGGCAGCCCCTCAGGCTTCTGCCTTCCTCCTCCTGCCAGAGTCCTGACTCAGTAACCTCCAGTTCTGGGAGTCCCCCTTTAGCCTGAGTCTCTGCACCCTTCACTTCTGCTGTACGGATAGGGTCCCCCTACTTCTTTTTGGTTTTTCTGTGTGTACTTGTTTTATTTTCTTTCCCTTACCCGTTGGATCTTCACATAGACTTTGTGTAGAAAGTTGATTGCTACCTTCATAGCTGGCAGGCTTCTCTTCATTATTGATCTGGATGCCATTTTCTTTAAGAAGTTTTACTCTCCTACACTGAGCTATGATTGGTTGAATGTGTGGTTACGTGTGTGTGTCTGTGTGGGTAGGTGTGTGTGTGTGTGTGTGTGTGTGTGTGTGTGTGTGAGCGCGTGCCTTTCTCCTGTCGCAAGGCTCATCTCTGGCTGTTGTGTTTCCTTCAGAAGAGAGCCTTGTATTTAGGGCATTAAGTAGTTGAGATAATTGTAAGATAAACACCAGACATGCATTACCCCTCTCAGAACACTTGCATCTAATCCGTAGCTGTGGGAAAGAGATTGCCGAGGACAGTGTGTTCCTTAGGCTACAGATGTATCATGCTTATATTGCTGGTGCCTGGCAGCATGTTTCCTACATAGTTGGTGGCAGACTATGCCAATGAAACAGGGAAATGTGAGAAGGGAGGATTATAGCTGTGCAATACGAAATCCAGTTGTATTCCGTATAAAAAGTATAATAGGACCAGCAGTGTCCTGCTTCCTTCAGTGGAATAACTTTTTTCCCTTTGTATTTTCTTTTCATGTGTCTTATGGTAAAACTAGAGATACATCTTGTTATTTGATCCTGCCGATGTATATATTTCTTGTGCAAGAAAAATTACTTAAAGTTACTTCCCCCATAGAAGCTTTGATTCACCCCCCCCCCCCCCCCCCCGAGCCACTGCTATGTGTGCTTGGCTCCACAAATGAGTTTGCTGCCTTGGTGGTCTCTTATGTTCTTATACATATGTTATGGCTTCATATATTGTAAGTAGCATTTATACTACTATAAAAAAATACCTGAGACGATTGATTTACAATAAGAATAGAGTCACTTTGACTCATAGTTTGGGAGGCTCCAGGTCATGATTGTTTGGTCTGCTGATCTGGACCTATGGCTAGGCAAAGGAGGGAAGAAAAAGGAGAGACTGGGATCCCATTGTCTCCATCCAGACCTTGACATATATTTCAGTATTTATCTACCATCTTCCAGTGGTGTCACTCTGGGGATACGCCTTCAACACATGGCCTTTTAGGGACATTTCAGCATTCAAGCCATAGTTGATATTAAGTGGTTAGTGACAATGAGATCTTTTCCATGTTTTCATTGCTTTCAATAACTTGCCCCCTTAGTTACATGAATTTTTTTCTGAAAGCCAGCTTCCCAGAGCTTGAGTGAATTAATACTGCTGTTTTCCTGGCTTTTATTTGGTGGCCTCAGTCCCCATCCTCTTAGCTACAGTGGTGCAGTACTCATTTATTTTCGGGATTATTTTGAGGTTGTGTATACAATTTTGGAGAAGAGAGAGTTGAACTGTGTGATATATAATTATGTAATGAAGCAGAATTTCCCTGAAATGATTTAATGAGAGCCAGATTCTTTCCCTTTTAGGTTCTAGAAGTCAGTATAAATAGAACGGTAACACATTTCCCTGAAATGATTTCATGAGACACCATTCCCTTCTTTGTAGATGCTCGTGTAAAGTAAGTTTTCTGGTGTCTTGGGACTTACACGGATGTGCAAGTTGTAGTGTGTCTGATTGTGAACACCCCCAGCACCACCCGCCATGGTGGAAAAAGTAGCTGCTCCGTGTTCCTGTAGGTGCAGAGAGCCCGTGCTCATACTTGCAAGCAGTGCCTCCTGGACCCTCCCTTTGACCTGACTTGGAGGGATCAAGTGGCCTTGGTAATGGAATGGGAACAAGTATCTGTGATTTGTTTGGTCTTTCCCCACACACTTGACAGTGGTCACAGGTAACTGTCTGCCTGGGCATGGAATCGTCTGAGACCCACTGCTGCTGGAGGAACTGTCTTCTTTTCCTTTGCCCTATGTTAATATGCCAAAAGGCTCACACCAGGCACACCTCATCCTAATATAAATTGTAAAACATTATCGATAACAGCTTTAGACCTCTTAAACATTACAACTTTTAAAATATTGTATGGGATACATCTGTGGGTGTAGCTAGCTTAAGATTGTGTCGCCTTTCTGTAGGGTGGATCATTGATCAACTTCAAAATGCGTGACTGTCTAGGAAGGCACCTATGAAAAGTGAGTTCCATACTGAGCCCAAAAGTCAGGAATATCTGTTGCATAAGAAATAGACAAGGTCACAACTCTGATCCAGGAAACAGAGAGGCTAACTACAGATCTTTACCTCCCCTCCCCTCCAAATCTAATCCCCCAGTTTCATCCCTAGCTTTGCAGCAGACCACCTGTTAAGGCCTCCCTATACCCCCTTCCCTCCTCTCTAGTCTATTGTAGAAATCAGACCTCTCTCCCTGCTCATGGCTTTACCCGAACCACCAACACCAGAAAGCAGTTAAGTCTCCCTGGGAAACCACAGGCCTTTTCAGCCTGGGAAGCAAGTTGGCTCCATTCCTCCATGTCCAATCTCCTAGTCTAATGTCCAGAATTCTAGCTGGCCTTTTGCTATGGCCTCACCTTACTCTGTCGTCAGTACCAGGGTACTAAGTAGATCCTGATGTAATACCCTGCTTTCTTCCTTCCTGTGGATCCCTTTAGCCCCCCCCCCATCCCATCCCCTTTGTTCAGTGTCAGCTCTCAATATCCAGAAACACATTTTCCCTAGAACCCCCCAGTTCTCACACCTACCAGGACCTTAGAAACATTTTCTACCAGGCAAGACACAGCCACCACACTCTTAAGAACCAGAGAAAACAGAAATCAAGGAACCAAACACCCACCCAACAAAGACAGGACCAGTTAGCAGCACCTAGAATTTCACACTACTGTATTAGGTATCTCAATTCTGTCTCTGAAGAAGAGAAATGATTCCTTCATAGCATTTTGATAACACATACAATAATACGTTACTATTTTAAAGTAATGTTTTGTTTTACAGAAGTGGTTAAGCCCAGTGCGACCTCATCTTTGATGTGGCCTACACTTCATAATTTAGAATTTTGTGTTACAAAAGAAAAATGTATTAAATTCACTGTGTGTCATGCAGTTTGTATTTCAAGAAAGTATTGCTTTTAGTTTTGTTTTTTCTCCCAGTGACTTGTAGTTCCAGCTCTAGGGGAATCCAACTCCTCCAGCTGGTGCCAGCATTTTTGTGTGCTGCACGCATGCACACGCATACACACACAATTACAATGTATTGAGTATTTTTGTATACTTTAAATAATGAATAAATGTGCCACTCAGAGATCGCTGGGCCAGTCATCCTGCTGGACTCCAGGACCATGGGACCTCTGTTCTCACTGTAGCAGGACTCCCAGGTGAAGTGTCTATGTTACAGCCAGAGAAGCTAGCCCAAGTGAAACCAAAGGCAACCCTCTTCTTATAAGACAATGCACAAAGCCCACACAGCAGTCTTCCCGTGGATTGTTTAAACCGGAGGTAGCTCTGTTCCCCTGTGGCAATGCTTGGAAACCACTGAAAGACTTTCGGGGAAGGAAGGAAGGTGCTATTGCATCTAGTAGGGAAGGAATGCAGCTTCATATACGGTGGTTCTGTAAGTCTATTTCTACATTAAAGCTATATATATATTTTTACCCTCTGTCTGCATTCATTTACGCCGTTACAATATACCACAAGATGTCAGCAAAGAAGAGGCTTGAAAATCAAAGAACACAAACATTAACCCTGTGATTTCCTGGCAAAAAGCACAATAAATTATTTAAAAATTCTATCCTAAACACTTCATAGCCAATACACTCAACATGATTGCTCAGTTTTACAGAAGAGTTTTGACAGTCAGGAGTTACTATAAGAAAAAGGACAAACACACAGGCTGAGATATCTCACAGTTATGCAGACTGACTTGCCAAAGTGTGTCCTTGGGACTGGAGTGATCACTCAACACAGCAGTAAGGAGAAAATGTTGCTCACACAATAGTAGAGGTGTGTACGATTCTGAATTTTCTGAAGAGCATTTCCCACTTCCCTTTGATTCCTCTCTCTCAATAATATGCCTCTTTCCTTTGATGTCATTATTCTAAGTGGTTTCCAAGGAGTTTTATGTTTTTAGAAACTTTATAATATTGTTTTAAAATTATTTTAAATTAGCAAATTTAACTTTATGCCTCTTAAGTCTGCCCTCAGTTTTCTAGCCTTTCTGGGTATTTTGGAACTCACACCTTGACCTTTGTTCCAACTTGTCCTGCCCAATATGGTGACTCCTATGATGTTATGAATGGTCATCTCTGCTTCTGAGGCAAGACAGACCGTGGAGTGTGACAAGTGACTTCAGGGAAGAGGCTTGGCTTGCCACACTCGGGTTTCGCAGAAACACTTCTACTTGGCTGCCTGCTGGAGCCTCACGGTAGCTGTTCCAGCCGCACTGCCCCCTCCTCATGGTCTCCGTGCGTCTTCTGCAGCTCAGCCAGCAAGAAGCCAGTTTTCACCCTTGCCCAGGAGGAGTCCTTGCATTTTTATTTTTTTCTTACATGCTGAGGATGTTCACAGCTTAGCACCACATATCCCAGAAGCCACTGTGGATCTAAATTCTCAGTTCCTTGTCCTTTCCTCAGTTGGCTTATTTTCTGACCGCTGCATCCTTTGAGGTTCCTTATTATTGAAAGTCTGTGTTCTTGTGATAAACAGTGGCTCTTAGCTCTTGTGGAGGTTCAGTCCTTATTTCTATGCCAAGATCCCAAGATCATCCATCCATTTGCTTACTAGAGACATCAAACCATGTTTGCTGGATGCCGTGGAAACCATTCATCTCCGAGAACTCTAGGGGACCAAATTGTGGCACTATAGAGTATAAGGGCTCTCCCTGAAGGAGGAAGGACCATTGTCGCCCCAGGAAAGCTGGTGTCAGGGCAGCCTTCCTGAGCATGTGATAACAAAGATTGTCATGTGAATTGGCTTTACTAGATGAGGAAAAGGATGGAGGGTATTGTGACAGAGAATGGTATAGGATCAGTCATCAAGACACAAGAGATGCCAGGACAGTAGAGACGTGGGTTACCTAAACATTTACATAGAGCCTTGCCCAGGAGTCTCTAGGAACTCATCTTACAGCTTAGACAGCCACTGCTTACAATGGTTGAGTTGCCAAGTTGGATAGGGTAGGCTATGCATGTCCAGATGGTATTGAAACTTAGACCTGTTAAGTGTCGTACTTCAGAGGCAGTTTAGGGGGCACAGAGCATGTGTGCGTGCATGCGTGTACATGTGCATGTGGGCACATGGTGTCCTTAAGTTTCCTGAGTTCTTTCAGGAGCTAGAAGTTTTTTTTTTTTTTCAGAAAGTCACGTATTTACATTTGTAAATGTGTTTTGCAAATCCTGCTTTGTGTTTATGTTTTAAAGCTCTGCAAGGTTTGGGTCCCTTCAGTTTCTCTCCTCCTCCTCCTCCTTCTCCTCCTCCTCCTCCTCCTCCTCCTCCTCCTCCTCCTCCTCCTCCTCCTCCTCTTCTAGGCACTACTATTTAGACCGGCTCCCTTTTCTCTGCCAGCTCCTAAACTGTCCGTTACAGATGCCCTGCCAACTTTGATTTTGATTCAGCTCCCGCCTTACATGCTGGTGTCTAAGACTCTGCTGCAAGAGAAGCTCGGAGCTGCTCTATAAATTGGTAGGCTACATGGATCGTCCGAGTTCTCTGGCAAGAGGAAGGCCAGCTGGCTGCTGCTTCTCTTCTGAGGCCTATTTTCTGTGTTGGTAGATGTGAACCGTGGCTAGGCCTAACCTGACTTGTCTAGCTCTTGGCCACTGTGGCCTTCCAGTTCAGTGATCCACATCTCTTATGATGGGGAACTGTTAGTTAGCTCTCTCTTGAGAAATGCCCCTGTGATCTTAGGCCGGTGTGCAGACCCCTAAGAACTTAACTCTTGCACTGAATATAAACGTGGGTCTGTCTTCGCTTCTTTATAGTCCAGACTTCAAAACTCAGGAAGAAAAACTATTCACAGTCAACCTTTGATTATATGCGAGACAGTACAAGGGATAGGAACTAGATCGGCGTGGACAATAAACTGATAACAGTGTCCAAGCCTAGTGTTGTAATTCTAACCACTTCCCCAAACACAGTGAGTGGAACTTACAGAAACATGAAAGCCTGCCACATCCGGCCCATCTGCTAATTTTCTGTGTTCAGTGTCTTGTGATCGTGGCTGCAGATGAGGGGAGATGCTAGTGGAGGAGGGCAGGGGTGGTGATGCCCGCACCTGTGCTCCCCAGACCACGGCCCTGCTGTCCTCTGAATATGAAGCACATGAGCTTCAGTTCTCAACCCTTGGGGGGGGGGGGTGCATATCAGCTATCCGGCATGTCAGATATTGATATTGCAATTCATGAGAGTAGCAAAATTACAGCTATGAAGCTTAACAACCATTTTATGATTGGGGGTCGCCATAACAGGAGGAGTTATATTAAAGGGTTGCAGTATTAGGAAGGTTGAGTACACCCACTGCTCTGGAGGTTGTAAAATGGCAACGCTCTCCTGGCCTCTACACCACAATCATGTCTGGATAGCCTGGGTGGTGCTGTCGTAAAATTTCGCTCCTTACTTTTATACTTGTCAGTGTTTCTAAGCCTTGGACTAATCATTTGGGGGGCCATCTTGCTTCCTTGTCGATGGTCTGTTTTGTGCCTTGTTACTTGTTCTGCTGCAGTCCTGGTCTCTGTCCACTAGGTGGCAGTCGTGCTCTGTGGTTTTCTTTCGACATTGCAGTAATTGCTAGAATGGCTGCTTAATCGCAGATGGAGATGATGTCCCTCTGATACAAGATGATAATTTAGCTGTCCTTTTGGTACCATACCTTAAGTGCACGTGGAATACATCATTAACACTGAAGAGATGGCTCAGCCGTTAAAGGCTGGGCTCACAACCAAAATATAACACTAAAGATTTACTGCTCTGTTGGAATAGCGGACAGACTATCCAACATAATGATTGAGTGCAAGCATGCACGTGAGATGCAGTGCGTTTTGGTTAGAAGTGTGGCTCCGGTTCTTAATAGTTCTGATATCTTAATAAACGCCAGGTGCCTCTGTCTCTCAGAGATTACATCTCTAAACTGAGAGCACAGAAGCTTCCTCATAGGGTTCCTGTTGCTGTCAACATCAGGCACCTGGCACCTGGCACCTGGCACCTGGCACCTGGCAGTGTGCGTGAGTCAGTGGGAACATCTCAGGAGTGAGTAAGCCAGCAGCTGAAGAAGCAGAAGCCCCTAGAAGGCTTTGTCTCCCATCCTCTTGGGCTCCCTCGCTTCTGCATATTTATTTAGGTTGTCGTTCCTTTGCCCTGAGATACAGGACCGTCGGAAACACAGGAGACCCTTTGTACAGTGCCCTGACTCACCTGCGTAGCCCAGCACTTTCCACCCTCTCCCCGGGGGCAGGGTGATGGAAGCTTCACTTCTGATGGTTCCCCCATTCTTGTTACAGGAAAGTAGCACTTAGGAGTTAGGGTGAAATGCTTTACGCTTTTTGGAGTTTTTAGGGCTCTGCTCTTATTCAGCCGTCAGTGTTAGCCCAAACCCGTGTAGCGCTGCCTTCAGAGAGGGCTTAGATCTGATTTCTCTCTCTAGAAATACTAGGCTAAGCATCCTGAATTACTGATTTGTTTTCCCCTCCCAGAAGTATTGTTTTTGGAACGCAGGGCCCTATTCTCTAGAGCCATGCAAGGAAATGCATCTCTGACCTCTCCTGGCCCCAGAGAGATGGTCTTTTCATTTCTCGGTTATGTATTTGCATTCAGTCTTTCCAGCTGTGATACTTAGGCCGTCAGTGGATAGCCTTTGGTTGCATGGGTGGAAAGCAGATTTTTCTTGCTTCCACTCGAGCTGAATAGCAAGCACTGACTGCAGGTTTGTTTAAGACTCAGGGTTAGATAGCCAAAGGGAGCGAATCTAAATGCCCAGGGCTGTGAGGGGGAGTGGAAACCGTGCACAGACCTGGTTCCCACATACTTTGACCCCTGGGGTGTTGTGCGCTCCCTCTCCCTGTTCTAAGTGTTGACCCCTGTTGGAGGGATCAGTGCCCTCTGATTTTAATGGATTATATTATGACACTAGCTTGTAAACTGAGCCAGGCTTGAGTGTTTTTACTAAGGAGAGAGAACAACCATACTCCTTTTAGAGTGTGTGGAGTTGAAGCATGGAAGCGTAAAGGTGGCCTTAATCTCAGACTCACTCCTCTTCCTAGCCCTTGACCGACAGACGAGGAGTCACCGTTGGATTAGAGGTCCTTTCCCAGCATTCCATTCGATATTCTTCTTCTTATAAAATCTGTCTTTCCAAGAGATGTTTAATAGGATCAAACGGTCTTCATTTTGCTTTGCTCCATGGCAGCTATCAGATGCTGTTTCACCCCTGCTGTGAGAAAGTGCTTGTCTACGAAAACGCTGATGATAATCCCTTCTTTCTGTTGATAGCCATAGCTGTGGCTGTGTTCATTCCTTGGATTCCTTCGAATCCTTTCTTTGGGGCATGTGTATGTGTATCTGTGTTCAGGCATGTGTGTGTGTGTGTGGTGTGTACACGTCTGTGTATGTGTCTCTCTGTGTGTGTGCCTGTGTATGTGTCTGTGTGTGTGTATGTGTGTGTGTGTGTGTTTGTGTATGTGTGTGTGTGTATGTTTGTGTGTGTGTGTGTGTGTGTGTGTGTTTGTGTGTGTGCATGAGCGTGCCCATACCAGGGGATAACATTCAGGATCTTCCTCTCATTTGAACTGACAGCTCACTGTTTTGGCTAGTCATGCTAGCTAGTCAGCTTGCCCCTGGGGACCGTCTTTAGCTTTCTAGCACCAAGATTACACCCAGGCTGCCATGCCCACCCTGCGCTTGTGTGAGTGTGGGGGATCTGAACTCAGATCTTCCTGTTTTGTATGTACTGAGTCATTAGCCCCACCTTTCCTTAGATTTTGTGAAACTATCCAGAAAAGATTTTCTTTTACTCATGTTTTTTTTAAATATGTTCGTAGTAAGGATTGCCTCTGCTTACCTCCTTCAAATCTTTCTTCTGATGCTAATGCTTTATTTTATATTTTGCTTTGCCTAGGTGCTCAAGATATAAACTTTTCCCTCAAGTTGTGAATGTTTTCAAAGACCATAATCCTCCTCACAATAGAAAACCCAGAGATCCATCTCTCCAGCCCCAAACATTGAATTTTTATAACCACTTTTTATCATAGATAGTTCCAGAAAGTCTGAATTCCTGATTTAATTACCTAACCTAAGGTATTACAGAAGACAAAAAAGTAAGTTCAGTGTGTATCTGTAGTCATTATGAAGTTGAAGAAGCCTCTCCTCCAATGGCAGCGCTAAAAGTGGTTTCTTCTCTATCTGTATTGCTAAAAGTTATATCAAGTCTCTTGTGCACCGCTGACTTCAGTCAACTATGCTGGAGAAAGTTAGTCTGTACCAGTCATTTATCTAAACAAGCTAGTTTAAAAAGCCCTCGGTGGGACTTTAAGCTTTTCTCACATGCTCTTTCCCTGGTTAGTTGATTTAGTTCGCAAGGGTCATCCTAATCAGGCCACCAGCTTTGTAACTAGATTGTTGGCCCCTGCATTTTCTGCAAGTGCCTCAGGTATCTCTCCTGGGAGAAGACAGAGGTCACCAGCAGCCTCACACTCCCCGGTGAGCCAGAATTGCCTTGCTGTTTCCACTCTGTCCCACCTTCAGGCAGGCACAACAGCATCTCCCAGTGTTTCCTGTGAAAAACCACCGGTTCCCTCAGTCCCAGAACTACTTTCTGCTGTTATTTGTGCACCAAGAGCAGAGTTGGTCCTGTGTGCAGTGTCCAGGAAGTACAAGGCCTCAGCCCCTGGGGTCACCGAGGTCCCCAGAGCTGCAGATGCCCCTTGGCCCACAACTCTTTTGTACACTCCACCACTTGAAATACCATGACTGTATTATTTGAAATCTTTTAAATGGCGTCATTAAAAGTAAAGCAAAAATTTCTCTTCCTTATAAAGATGTTCTTTCTGTTGATAGGAATTATTAGTCAGTGCCCTTGATGTTGAGAGCAAAGCAACAAAGGCTCTGGTATGCTCCATGCCTGTTTGGAGCTCAGAGCTTGTGGTCCTGACATGTGCTGGTATTCCCTCCTCTTTTCCCAGCATCCTCTCTGTTTACTCTGTAACTCTGGTCCATTCATTTGTGTCTTGAGAGGTCAAGGAGCCACTGATCTCATGCAGACATTGACTGCAGTGGATTAACCTTCTCTTGCCTCTGGTTACTAGGTCTCAGCCTGGCCTGTCTCTCATACTTGCTATATTCTATATATAGCCTTTGCTGTCGTTCTTTGAAAACTACTTCGTTTCATACACACATATAATGCTGTTTGCTTCCACAGTGGTTCTCCTGTCCAGTGGAGTACCCACTAACTTATATAATACAGACTGAAGCCCACCAGGAGGAGGAGTTCAGAGCCCCTCAGCACGTGGGCCCTGCCAGCCCATCCTGCATCTGTGGCTCCCTGCCTTCTTCTCCCAATCAGAAGTTGCCTTGCCCTGAATCCAGTGTTTCTTATCTTTTCCCTTTTAAATATAAATTATTCCAACATTATATATATATATATATATATATTAATATATGACTACCTTTGTAAGAACTGTTCAGGACTTTTAAAAATTAAGTTTTAGGACTTAACAAATAGCGCTCAGTTTTATGTTTCTCAAGTTTATCACCGTGGAAAGTGAACTGGAACTATTTGGTGAGAATAAGCATTTATGTATCCTGTGGTGGAATACTTTAGCTCCTAGGGGGACTGCAGCATTTTTGCCCATGTGTATCAGGAACTGTGAGCCAGTGGGTCACTGAGGTACTGTTAGCAATAGCAAAACTGCCGAGCTGGTTCAGATAATTGACAAGAGGATGGAGGGACATTTTTCTGTAGTAATTAGAGTGAATAGGTGGATCATGGGAAACTGTGAAACTTTAAATTCTTGAGAAATTTTGGGAGATGAATGCAGTCCTCATTTAGTTGAAAAAAAAAAAGAATCTAGAAATCTTGACTAGATGATTCACTGTGTGCAGCTGTGTCCTAGAACCAAGAGTGGGATGGATTAAAGTTACTGATGCCTTAATTAGTTGAAAATACTGTGTTCTTCTAAAATAATCTTTTTCCTAGTTTGTTCTGTGTGGTGACCCTGCAAATGATTCAGAGTAGTAGTAGCTTGGGTGCTGAATGATCTAGAATGTCCCAATGTTATGCAGGAGGCAGACAGATAAGAGAAACTTGTGTGCTGAGCACATCCCCACAGGTGGCCTCCAGAGCCCCTGTCTTGTGGCTCTATCCTCCTCTCCTCAGGAGGCTCTCCTGCATCTGACCTGCATGTGCTGGCTTCGTGGCAAGTGGCAGGAGAGGCCTGGAGGAGGAAACACTGGTAAAACATGGCCCCTTCCTGTCTGCGCTAAATCCCTCAGCCTGAGCCATCAGCACCATTCTCCTGATGGTCAGAAGAAGCCCCTACTACTGTGTGAGCTTGGCCAGGCTGCACAGGGCAAGCGAGGCAGGTCTGTGTACGGCTCTTGAATGCCACTGACAGCTGACCTGTGGAATAGTGCAGTATGGGGCAGGGAGACAAAGCTAGGAGTAGATAATTGATGCTTTGGGTAACCGAGCAGTTCTCCTAGGTGGTGGGTTTCTTTGTTTTTGTTTCTGTTTTTTGCTTTTTTGGTCCTGTAAACAAAATTTAAAAATAAAAAACAAAAATTAGCAAAAAAAAAAAAAAAAAAAAAAAAAGAGGCTCCCAAGGTTCTGTCATTTGGTGCCAGGCTGAATGGAGCAGATAGATGTTTTCAGTCTGTCCCAAACTCCTGAAGGTTTCGGATCCCTGAGAACTGATAGGGGCCATGTCAGGGTCTTGCAAGAGCTACCGCCTAAGCTTGTCAGACTCTGCAAAGGAATAACAGCAACAGCCGGCTGGGTTTGCTTTCATACTGACACTCTTATAGGGATGAAGTCTAAAAGGGACAAAATTCACTGGGGTGTAGGCAATTGGAGCCCTGGTGTCTGCCTGAGGTCCTGTCCCTGCTGCAGACCTGCTGATCGCAGATCATGTGACCCCCTCTCAGGAGCTTTTTCTCTATTGTGCAGCAGCCACGCTCCTCCTTGTGTCCTCTACCCCCTCCCCAGGTGTATTTTCTTTCCATCTCTTAAAGGGACAGGAGCTGAAGAAATGGCTCAGTTGTTTATAGCTCTCACACCGACCTGGCCTCTATCCCCAGCACCTACATAGTGGCACACAGCCATCTGTAAACTCCAGTTTCAAGGCGCCCAATGCCATCTTCCAATATCCGAGGGCAGCGACACACATTTGGCGTACATACATGCATGCAAACAAAAGATTCATACGTAATAACATAAAATACATCCTTAAAAAATTCAATAATATTTCCAACCTCTTCCCCTCTCTACCTATGCCAGTGTCCCAACAGTGAGCCGCGTGAGTACGGGACCACTCTCAGTAGTGGGTGACAAACAGCAGAAACTCAGTGGCCACCCAATTTGCACGAATCTGTTCGCGTAGCTGCAGGCAAGTTAAGCACTTAGCTATCAAAAGGCGAGTCTGTTCAGAATCTCCCGAGTTTTATTGTAGTCTTTTGTGAACTGTCACATCCTGCAAGGAAGATCAATTATGTAGATATCTTTGGATATAAACTAGAATAATTATGGCTCATGATTTATTATGCGTTCTTATCACAGTGTCCAAGCATGATTGTTAATTGTTAATTTTTATCTCCTTCAAACTCAACAACAGAAAAAGTCCTGTGAATCGTGTGTGGGTACCTGGAACCAGTGGCCTGCCTATGACCCACCATGCTCTGCTTCTTTCCCTGGGGTCTGGATCTTGTCTTCTCTAGCCTTTCCTTTTCTGCCTTGCAGTTTCATAGCAACTGTATATTTATATGCACACACATGCACACACACAATACACACACATATTCCTAAAAGCATTTGTGATTTGCATGTGATATGTAAATACAGGTATATAAAATTTTGATTTTCTAAAAATTATTTTATTGCATTAATTTGTTGATTGATCATGGAGCATGCATATGCACACTGAAAGGATGGGAGAGGACGATCCTGAGAGTCAGTTTCTCTATCACGTGGGTTCTGGGAGCAACTCAAGTCCTCAGGGGTAGAAGGTAGTAGGTATCTTTATACAGTGAGCCACCTCTCCCAAATCAATATTTTGATTAAAAACGAAGTCGTAATCTTTTATGGTTCTTGTATTATTATTTGATGCAAAATATGTATAACTACATGAAATCTGACTTTACATGCACAGTTTAGAATCCCACTTGACCCAAATGCTTGGGATCGAAAGTGTTTCAGATTTTTGTGTGTTTGATTTTTTATAAAATGTTTGCGCAAATTTTACTGGTTAGGTGCGTGTGGTTAAGCTGAAAACCCAAATACTCACTAAGTTTCAAATCTGAAAGCACTTTGAGTTTCTTCTGGTTGTTGAATTAGGTGTTTGCGTCTGTGCTCCTACACATTATCCATGTTGTTAACTGTGGCTGTAATTTATGCATCTGGGTTGCATACTCGTCCCCAGTTCATTTGATCAGTTTCTTTCAGATAGCAGAATTGTAGACAACTGCAATTTACAATGCCGAGACAAGGTAACAGTCACAGTGTGAGCTTTGCTTTTACCGTGGTAGGATGAGCATCTAGACCTAGAAAGTTTTCCATGAATTTATATTCTCTAAATGATTAGTCTGCAAAACACGAGTAAAGGATCTTCTTAAGCACTAAGAGTGAAGGATTTCATTGTAACAAAATATCAGGTATTTATACGTGGAACTTGGTACCACGTGCCAGTTCCACGTTAGGAAGCCACTGTTGCTGCATTTGGCAGCAGGAAAGGAGCCCCAGAGGCCAGAGCACTCCTCTCATCTCCTTACTTCTGTGAGATTCTTTAGCCAAGACAGCCTTCCTAGCAGCTTACGTGGCTCGTGGGTCTGAGAACCACCTGATTGTTGCAAACCAAGTGTTGAGTAGATGTACCGAAATTTAGACTGGCGCCACCTCCCTGCCTGTGCACACCATCCTGAACACATACTAGGTTAGTACTCGATGCTCTCGTGAATGGCACTAGCACTGACAGAACTCTTCCCAGCTGTCATTGGCAGCCTAGAAGACCTGGACGGACATTCTAACGCAGCTCTGTAAGAGTCCTCTGTGATCTTTAAGAGTGGAAGGGAACGCTAAGGAAAAAGTTTAAGCATTTTGACTGAAATATGTTTCACTGTGTTTTCTAATAAAAGAATTTTAAATTGGGCTTAGTTTGTTAATTTTAGTACTTTAGCCTTTAACCTATGTATACTGAACAATGTAAATAGCAAAAAAAAAAAAACATTACGCTGAATAAGTAATTCAACAACACGGACAGCTCCTTAGTCTTGGCTCCTATAGATCTAGCATCTTTCATTTCCATCTCGGATTCTTTTTCACATATATACATATATATGTACTTAATATATGCATATGTTGGGTGAGCCTGCAAATTAACACATTTAACCCTTGTAGCTTCTTCTCACTTCTTTTTTGGGTAAAACCACCACCTTTATGGATCCAGGCCTACTTGTGAATTCCAGGAAGGAGTGACCGGATTGTGCAGACTGCAGGGTCACTCAGAGCAGGCTGCACTGGGTGGACCTGGCTGATACCTGTGTGCTACGTGTGCTTTGGCCCAATGTTCTGTTTTCTGTAGGACTTACATAGTCTGTAAATTGGCATATAAGGTTTCATTTCCCCTTCGTGTCACAGATGACTTTGTAACTTTCGCCGTGTTTTATTACACAGGTTGGGTAACTTAGTGTTGGTAGTTCTCTTGGTAATCCTGACCCTCACTTACTGCGTTAATAGTCAATAGATAGGAAGAGAATTCAGTTTTTATTGTCCGCTGTGTGCCAGATACACCCACGTTTGTTTTTTTGTTGTTTAAATAGGTGTTGGGACAGAGGTGAAGCCGGTTAGAAAGTTAAATCCCAAACACATAATGTCGTTCAAAGTCTCGGTAGATCAAAATTTAGCTGTTTATCTGCAAAGCTTGCTTCCTCTTGAGTCCCAATAATATTGACTATTTTGTATAATGGGATTACTGCCCTTGTTATGTAAACATGCAGCTAAAGGACTAACTTGTTCTGCACAGTCGTGGACTTCTCGTCCGCTCGTGCATTTTATTGGACCCGATCACTGTTTGCTAGAGACAAGGAAATAGATTTGAAGCCCGGTGGTTGTTTCCTCTGAGTAGTACCCTTGCCCTTTATCAGACAAATCATCTCGTCCCTGAAACTTGCTCAACTCGTTTTCAGATTGGTAAAACAATGACATGAAGAGATTTTCCCGGTGTCATCCAGCTGTTTGGAACATCCAGTGACCCAACTGCTTGTGTGTGAAGTCTTAAAGGTGGAGGGCTATAACCTTTGAGCTCGATGCACGGAAGTGTTCCTAGAGACCCCCTCTGTCATCTGAAATCATGCGGTACCGTGGTGGCTCTTTGCCTTTGTACACATGACGGCAGCTAAAGGTGGAGAAAGCTCTCCCTTCTATTAGAAAAAGTGATCAAATTGCAGGTCTCTGGCTATTTTTATTACCCACCGGGACAATTTCCTGTTGTTAGTGCTAATACTTTAAAACTGTCAGTATACAGTAGATACTGAATTAACTACATTAATTTTTTTTTCCAGCATGAGGATATGGTATGGTTGATTAATTAAAATCTCTCCCGTCAGTTGCAAGTTTGCAATTTTTCCATAAAATAGGACTTATTAAACTAACAATCCTTAGAAAGCTGATCAATAAACTAGAGTACAATATAAGCATGTTTTATGTTAGATAGCTGTTAGTCAAGGCTTCATGAAAGTTCCTTTACAATTCATAGAAAGGTAAACCGTAGATCGAACTTTATAAATACATCTTCATCCTTGCCCCCCCCCCACACACAAATTAAAACTAAAGCCACTCTTTACATGTTTGTTAAATCTCGGAAGAAAAAAAAACAAAAAAAACTTAAGAATCGAGGAAACGAAAGTTTAAGCCCTAAGACACAAGCACTATGAAGCCAATGTAATTCCTGTTTCTTTCTTTTGAAATGAAAATGTGACTCACCATGAAGTCCTCATCAGAAGCCTAGGCATTAGTGTTTCGGAGGCGACTATGACTTCCTCCCATGGAGCATCTCCAGTCTGGCTTCAGTTTTGGTGGAGCTGTGGCCTTCGCACTCCGTATTTGTTTTCTGTCTTGAGCATTTTAGATATTGGCTTGCCTTTGCTCTGAGGATTGCGTCATCAGCCAGCTGTGCTTGTCCACTTTACAGTATCAGATAACTCATTTTAACCCCTCCTCTGCCAAAGCCCACTGCTGTCCTGCAGCAGCCCTGCCGTTTCCTTAGTCTTTTACTGGATCCTGAACTGGATGGAGTTTTCCTCCTCACCAACTCCTCCAGTCTCTCCCGTCCTTGTAGGTGAGACTGGATCAGCAACAGATGCAGCATCTGACTGGTACCAAAGGGAATGTACTTTGCTTTTTGCCCGGTCTGCTTATGTTGACAAGTGGGAAATGCTGCATTAGCTCTCAAAGCAAAACATTTCAAGTACTCTCTGAAATGCTGACCTCTCGCCAAACGCTCCAGCATCAAGCAGTGCAAACTTCCACTACCCCTAGGAGAACAACTCTAATCCGTGCTTGTGTAAGTTGGATCTGAGGCAGACTTCCATATGGTTACGGATGTTCAGGCCCGACCAAGGGTGAACAGTGGGTGAGGGTGTGTGGTGAGGGAGAGGAACCCAGGCGGCAGGAGGATGACTGTTCCCATGTCTAGTTTGACCTTTTCTGTGAGGGTGCAGTAATAATAGCGACAGCATTCCTGAGTCTCCTGATTTTAGCTAGCTTCTCGAAAGTTTTTTCTTTTCTTTTTTTTTTCCCATGGAAAACTGAAAATTAATCTGAGAGTAAAGCACACCTGTGCGCTTCTACTGTAGCGCCGTACAGGTGAGTACATGTACGTGTACGTGTAGGCTGTACATTTGGGTGTCCACGGGACCTTTGACCTTGCTGGCAATGTAGCGATAGACATCAGAGAGGGGTTAAGAGGGTCCCAGTCTCTCTGGGGTATGCTCAGTCCAAAGGGTGCAGGGAATGCTGATTGTGCCTCATCAGCACCAGCCCTTAGTGGGGACTTCTGCTCTTTCTCCAGTTCGTCAGTACAACTCCATTCTGATTTTGGACATCCCTGTTTCCATCTTGGTTTGTTACCTGGCCCTAGTTTCTGAATATTTAGCCAATTGTTCCCCTGGTTTTTCACTCTTTAGTTGTTCTCTGGGTTAGCACAATCACACCTCATTGCTCAGGATCAGTGCGTTCAGGTTCCCTCATGTTCTTTGGTCTCATGTGAAGGCTTCCAGCCTTGGACCTGCCTCACTTCCTCTGTTCTTTCTTAAATATCTCAGTTTTTCATTTCACCATTTTGTCTCCTGCCCTCTGTCTTAGAGAAGTAAAAGTTCCTCAAACTCTTCCTTATCTCCTAAGCAACTATCAAGCTGCTCTTCTAACCCCTTCTGCAGATGCATTGAAATAAAATGGTTCCCGTGTTCTGTCTTCACTTCCCCTCTGCCCTGTAATCTGTTTTCCTGTGACTTCTGTGAGCTGCACACATCCTTCCTCACCGCCCACTGCTCGCCTACCAGTTATTTAAAAAAATATTTTAAGGCAGCATTTTTTTCTTTGAATTGTGAAAATGCACAGAAAACATTCCATCCTGACATTTTTTGTTTGTTTGTTTGTTTTTGAAATGGTCGTGTTAGGAACTTCAGGCTCGCCTTGAGCGTCCTCTGTGACCTCAGCAAGCTCAGAGCTTGCAGTCCTTGTGCCTTGGTACTCCTGGACGGTGAAGTTAGAGGCATGTGCCTCGCACCTGGACCTTGAATGTTTGCTAATTAATTAATTAATTAGAGATTAGGGTCTCTTTGAGCTGAGGCTGATGCCTGATCCTTCTGCCTTAGCCTCCAATGTCCTGGGGTCCCAGGCGTCAGCCGCCATGCTCAGTCTCTTGACTGTTTCTAAGGCTTCAGTGACATTACTTTGACAGTTGAAAAACCATTGCCACCTTCATTTTCAGAAATCTGTTCATCATGCAAAACAATTGCATAACTGTTTATTATTTTCTGGAAGCTGCCACTCTGATTTCTGTCTGCATGGATTTGACTTCACTGGGTGCTGTGCTCTTGTGGAATCCCATAGCTCTCTCATGGCTGGCTTATTTCACTTAGTATATATGATTTCTGTTAAGCAAGCTGCGTCATATAGGAAAATCACATTTCTTTTTCAGGCTGGATAGTTTTGCATCATGTGTCCATACCACTTTTTATGCTCTCCATAAACACCTGGTCATCTGTCCCTTCTGACTGTTATGTATCCTAAGGCCATGTGGACATGCAGATCCTTGAGGTCTGGATTTCAGTGCTTTCAGGCATGGAAATATCCTCTTAGTTTAAGTGGTTTTAAACATTAAGTGAAAATGTCTATGAGTAATTCCTAAGTGAGATTTCTATCATTCTGAATAGTGTGGAGTCACCTTAAGAAGTGCTTAATCTCATCTTAAGCAAGCAAACAAACAAAAAACCTTTGATGCAGTTTATCTGTTAAACAACATCGAGATGATGACGTGACTCTAGTAGGCTGGTCTTTGTTTTTGTTTTGTTTTTTTTTTCCCCCAGAGTATTTACTGTCTCTATAGAATCACTACCTTCAGACACATCTTAACCCACCCTGTAGAAAGCGTTCCTGCCTCTTGCCTCACCTGCCCATACAGGGGAATTCATTCTCATAACCGCCACAGAAAAAGACTATTCATCTCTCTCTCCTTCTAGTCACCAGCTAGCATTTACTAGCTACCTTGGGCATGGTGCTGCAGGGACCTTGGGTGCAACCCCAGCCCTGGACAAGCCTTTCTCTGTTGTTTTGTCCTAACGAGATTTTAAGCTGTGAGGGAAGGCATGATTCATCAGTGGCTTTTCTATCCTTATTGCTTGCCATTTTTTATGCATGGGATTAAAAGAATATGAAAGTTAAGATGTGTTGATTTTCAGTTTCTCTTCCATGTGTTGCTTACAATGTGTATTTTGTAAGTGACACTTCTGCATGCTTGGGAAAGCCACAGAGAGCTTATGTGCTCACTTATTTCTGAAGGCTGGTGATTTACAGCATAAAGCATAACTGTTTTTATATAAATATTTATGTGAAATGCAGGAGGAACAGTGTTCATCTGTAATCCACCAGGTACTAGAATCTTCCCAGATAGATAGAAAGCCTTGAGTAAGATACATATATTTTTATTAAGACCAGGAATTTGGATTATGTGGCTCAAACTTGGTTCACTTCTTTTTTTGTATTAGAATAGAGATGCATTGCAGGAAGAAGCTGGTCTTGCATGAACATACCAGGATGAAAATAGGGGAATTGAAAATCACTGTTCATAATTGTTTCATGTCTTGTGAACCGGAGAGAGAACTGACAGGGCACGAGGCCAGAACCTGTAAAGTTTACAGACTCAAAGCTACATAGTGACCAGGGATGGGACATGAGCTCTTTCCAGTGAGATAATGCCAGTGTCTGCGATTGAAGATCCAATGTCGAATAAAATTGGCTGTGGAGATATGGATGTCTAGCATTTGACATTACCACATGGCTTGTCACCTAAAATATTGGACCTGATATGCATACAGCCTGTAGCACACAGGCTGGCCATGCCTGGGAGAGAATGTGTTCTTACATGCTAACTTGAGGCACAACTCTATTACTTTGTTTGACTTGGTCAAATCTGTTGTTGTTGTTGTTCTTCTTCTTCTGCTGCTGCTTCTTTTTTGTTTTTTTGAGACAGGATTTCTCTGTATGTAGCCCTGGCTATCCTAGAACTCGTGCTGTAGACCAGGCTGGCTCAAACTCACAGAGATCCGCCTGCCTCTGCCTCCTGATTGCTGGGATTAAAGGCGTGTGCCACCATTGCCCAGCTCCAGTCTCTCTTTCTGTATGGAGTCATCACTGCTCTAAGTCCCGTCCCAAGATGGAGTAGAGCAGCAATATCATGAAGCATGCATGCATTTTGATGTGGGTTAGGCTGTACCTCATTTCCAAAACACATCATACCTCTTGCCACTTCAGTTCCTTGGACCCTACCTGAAAAAAGCCTGTTCCTTGCCTGCTGAAGTCTCTGTATCCCTAAAACCTCTTACATTCCTACTAAGAATGGAGGAGGGAAGGGATGGCTTCCCCCTCTCTACTCTGTGGGGCCTCATTTATATTCTGCTTTATTTTGTTGTGTCCCAAATGAAATGCTGGTCTCTACTGGTTAGGGGAAATATAGGTCCTCTGATGTCCCTTCTCAGTCTGATTCATGAAGTCCTTTTCCTGCTCTGGTTTGGAGGAGGGACGGTACCCATAGGCTGCTCAGATTGGCTTCCTGGATGTGGATCACTGTGCCTTGCTTATCAGTCTGTGGACCTGGGTCCTTGCCTCTGCAAGTTTGGCAGAGAAAAGAAGTCATTCTGGTACGAGAAGGTAACTGTCATTTAACTATTGACAGCTCCATAGTTCTCTCAGCCTAAAAAACTTGATTCTTATTTCTTTTTGCTGTTTCTTAATAAATATTAAACTGTTTCAAAATGTCAGTTCAAGTCATGCATTTATGTTCTTTAAGAAGCCAAAGAATTTGATAGATTTCAGAATGAAAATAGCCAACCATGCTCTTTCCAGCCCTGGTAGCCACTTCCGCTTTTAGCTGGCCACCTCTCTCTTTCTACGTAATTGTAGTTTGAGGCTCTATGGTTGATGTTGCCGTTTTATGGGGAAAATGAATATTCATCTTTACTTTCTGTTACTCTAGATAATTACATCCACTATTTTCACAGACTCTGGGATCCTTTGTCCGCATTGCTGGAGCAGGGTGATTATTGTCTGTGGCCAAGGCTCTGGACTTGATTTCTAAGCATTGCAGTTGCCCTGTTGCCTCAGTGATCAGGGAAGCTTTTTCCATTGTACGTGAGATAACATCCACTCTCTCTTTCAGGAGGCCGTTTCCGATATAGATTAGGTAAGGTATGAAAATGGACTACAGTTTTGGGTGTAGCTTATGTTTGAAATCCCAGGTGCTCCAAAACCAAAAACTTTTTGACAAAACACATTGAAAGCTTTCAAGTGTGACTTCATGTGATGAGTCCCTGTCCAGTTTGCCTTCACAAAATATACTATATAAAATTACCTTCAGGTTGTATGGGTAAGAGGGTATATAAAACATAATTTTGGGTTTGGAATTGGGTTGCACTCCTGGGTATCCCATTATATATATGTAAATATAAAATCTCAAATATTTGAAATTTAAAAATCACTGCTAGTCCAAGGATAAAGGATACTTAGAATGCATGTAAATCTAAGCTCTTATATTTTAATATTATGTTTCACTGGAAAATATTCAATCCAGTTCATTTACATACACATGCATCATGGGAACAAGGCTTCTTGGTGTCAGAGCTCAACAGAAACGTGTCTTGAAAAGTCCTTGGGGTGAGTCATTTTCTCCTGAATTTAATAGCAGAAAGCTCAGTTGACTGGCATTTTGATGTTAGCCATTTGTAGTCATTGTGGCCTCATAAAGTCTTCCACCTGCTGTGTGGATACTCCCAAACTACCTTTTCATTCTTCATTTCCTGCATGGAACCTGTGTGCTAATGCATTCCCATCTGGACTCAGAAGGTACCCCAAGTCCTGAGTTACAGAGAGCCCATGTGTTCATGGTGTGTTTTCTCTAAGTCCCTTTCCTTATATGTAAAATGGTGCAACCTCCTTCCTTATGGTTGCTGGAACAGTCATAGGAAGCATGGTGTGTATTGTCATACTGTGATGTCTAGGCAGAACAGGTGGTCAGTAAAAACAGGGGCTCTTCATAATATTATGGGCTGTTACCGTTTTCGTGCATAATCCTTTTCTTTGGTGACATGTGTAGTGCCTCATATCGGCACAGTGCCGAAAACCCTGCCAGATGACTCCCTCCCACATGGTCCATGGGAAAAAAAGTGATACTTGAACCTACTAAATAATTGCTTCCTGCCAAATCAGAGATCCCTTACTGGGTCCACATCACAAAGCCTCTGTGGATTTTGAGGACTTAGGGTGTTTGAACATCTGTAGAAGGCAGAAGAAGAAAATAAAGATGTAGCTGAACGCACAGCCTCCTCCAACAATCAGGGTCCTGTGAGAGAAGTGGACACCAGCGATGCTCACATTTTCCATCTCTTTGCTCAGAACCATTTGGAGTGGTTGCTAAGAGACCTTGCCCAGGAGCTATGTCTCTCCCCTTTCTCTCTTGCACTTAATCTTCAGCTTCATCTTAATGCTCCTTGCACTGTTGCCAGTTGGCTCATTGCAGTTTACGTACTTACAGGATCTTAGTTTTGCATACGGTCTCTAGACAGTTGAAGCATTTGTTGACCAGTACTCTTCGTGATCTTAGAGGCAATTTGTGTGTGTGGTTAGGAGCACAGTCTCCAGGATGAATTTTTTTTTTATTAAGGAAACTATCTTGGTCACACATTGCTTGTGTGCTTGGGAGCATTACTTGACCCCTCTGTGCTTCAGTTCCTTATAGATTATCCCCTGTAGAAAGTAATGAGAGCCACTTCAGAACATTGTTGTGGGGAATACTGTGAGTGTTGGGCACTTAGAAGAGCAAATATGTGTTGCTCTCATCATCTGATCCTATGAAAACATGGAGATGAGAATATGCATTGTGGGGTTCCCTGCCGATTCTAAGAGGTCATAAATGATTGCTTCAAGAGAGTGTGGCTTAAAAAGGGCAATTAAATATAGCATTTATGGATGAGCAAAACAGTGCTTTTCAGATAGATGCTTAGACCACCTCCTGTCCATGCGTCCTTTTCCTTCCTTCCTCTTATTCCCTTTAAAGCACCTTATATATAGAATTGTTTTTATTCAATTTTAGTTTTACTGACATGAAGCTCTATTTTTAAATAGTATTCTCTCTCTCTTTCCCTCCCCAACCTGTGTGTATGTCAGTGTGTGTGTGTGTGTGTGTGTGTGTGTGTGTACATGTCACGGCATGCATGTAGAGGTCAGTGGACAATTTTGTGAAGTTACGTCTCAGTCCTACTTTTACATGAGTTCTGAGGATTGCATTCAAGTCATCAAGATGAATAGCAACCACTCTACCCTCTGAGCCATCTCACTGACCCGTGAAGCTCTGTTTGGGGTGGACCTAGATAGCAAGGTACAAATTGAGCATGATACCATTTCACTTTCTGTCCATGGATGTTTTGGTGTGTTTACAGGCTGATTTGTATCTGAATCAAGAGGCACAAAACTGCTTAAAGCTATCATGAGATGAATCAGAAGGATCATTTAGCAAGATATAAACAAGGTTGGGGTCATAGAGACATTCCTCAGACCCTCAGGTTATTACTTTTAGGGTACTCTGAGGATGCTCAGAGTGAGTGGGTGGATAGAGATGGTGGGATGTTACTGGGATGTTCAAGGGCTCTGCTGTGCTTTCTTTGGAATGAAAAGTTCAGGACCTTTTTTTTTCCTCCATTAATTTTTCATTTCCTCTGCCAGTTTCTGTAGTATTCTAAAATGCTCATAAACATTCCCTGGTTCTAGAAATATGTTGCAAGACAATGTATGAGTGGGTACATGTGTGTCTATGTGTGTGCTTGTACACGGGGTGAGTCCTTTTGTTTTGAGCTAGCATTCCCATTCCTTTTAAAATTGTAGTCTTAACAAGGTTGTCTGCTCTCTCCATATCTATTCAGTATAGTATTTGATGTTCTAGCTAGAGCAATAAGGCAACAAAAGGAGATCAAGGGTATACAAATTGGAAAAGAAGAGGCCAAACTCACTATTCGCTGATGATATGATAGTATACATAAGTGGCCCCAAAATTCTACTGAAGAACTTCTACAACTCATAAACATTTTTAGTAATATATCAGGATACAAGAGTAACTCAAAAACATCAGTAGTTCACCTTTATACAGTTGATAAACAGGCTGAGAAAGAAATATCACCCTTCACAATAGCCACAAATAACTTAAAACATCTTGGGGTAACTCTAACCAAAGAAGTGAAAGATGTGTATGATAAGAACTTTAAAAATTTGAAGAAAGAAATTGAAGAAGATGCCAGAAAATGGAAAGCTCTCTCATGCTTTTGAGTAGGTAGAATTAATGTAGTAAAAATGGCAATCTTACCAAAAACAATCTACAGATTCAGTGTAACACCCATCAAAATCTTAGGAAAATTCTTCACAGACCTTGAAAGAATAATACTCAACTTCATATGGAAAAAAAAAACCCAGGATAGCCAAAACAGTCCTGTACAATAAAGGTACTTCTGGAGTGATGTGGGATTCCTTCTATGCTAAGAATATATTTTATTATCATTGGTTAATAAAGAGACTGCTTCTGCCTATGACAAGGCAAAATATAGGTAGGTGGGAAAACTAAACTGAATGCAGGGAGAAAGAAGGCAGAGTCAGGCAGACACCATGTAACTCCCAAAGGAGAAAGACCACAAGAACCTTACCAGTAAGTCATAGGCCTACAATGGTACACAGATTAATAGAAATGGGTGAGTTTAAGATGTAGAAGCTAGCTAGAAACCTGCCTGAACCATCAAACAGTGTTGTAATTAATGTAGTTTCTGTGTGATTATTCAGGTCTTGGTTGCCAAGAAATGCAAGCATAATCTCTGTTTATACTGGAGGCATAACAATCCCTGACTTCAAACTCTACTACAGAGCTACAATAATGAAAACAGCCTGATATTGTCATTAAAAACAGACAGGAGGACAAAATAATTAAATCGAAGTCCTGGATATCAATCCACATACATACCAATACCTATTTTAGAGAGAGAAGCTAAACATATAAAATTGAAGAAAAAAAGCATATTCAACAAATGGTGGAGGCATAACTGTATATCAGCTTGTAAAAGAATGAAAATATATCCATTGCCATGCACAAAACTCAAGTCCTAATGGGTCAAAGACCTCGATATAAAACCAACCCCACTGAACCTCATAGAAGAGAAAGTGGGAATTACACATGAACGCATTGGCACAGGAGACCACTTCCTAAATATAACCCCAGTAGCACAGACACTGAGAGAAACAATTAATAAGAGGGGCCTCCTAAAACTGAGAAACTTCTGTAAAAAAAAAAAAAAGGACATGGTCAACAAGACAGAATGGAAGCCTACAGATTGGGAAATGGTCTTCACCAACCCCACATTGGACAGAGGACTGATCTCCTAAATATACAAAGAAATCAAAACTCTTGACACCAAAAGAACAAATAATCCCATAAAAAATGGGGTACAGACCTAAACAGAGATCTTGCAATAGACGAATCTCAGGTGACTGAATGACACTTAAGGAAATGTGCAACATCCTTAGTCATCAGAGAAATGCAAATCAAAACAACTCTGAGATTCCATTTTACATTTGCTAGAATGGCCAAGATCAAAAACATCGATGACAACTTGTGCTGGAGAGGATGTGGGGTAGGGGAACACTCCTCCACTGCTGGTGGGAATGCAAACTTGTAGAGCCACTTTGGAAATCAGTATGGCGTTTTTTTCAGAAAATTAGAAACAATCTACCTCAAGACCCAGCAGCACCATTTTTGGGTATATACCCAAAGGATGCTCATTTGTACTACAAGGACATGTGCTCAACTATGTTCATAGCAGTGTTATTTGTAATAAACAGAAACTGGAAAAAACCTAGGTGCCCCTCAAACGAAGAATGGATAAAGAAAATGTGGTACATTTACACAATGGAGTACTACAGAGCAGTAAAAAATAATTGATATCTTAAAATTTACAGGCAATGGAATGGATTTAGACAAAATTATATTGAATGAGGTAAAGACCCAGAAAGACAAATAGAATATGTACATAAGTGGCTTTTAGACACAAAGCAAAGGAAAACCAGCCTACATCTACAACCTGAGAGAACCTAGGCAACAAAGAGAACCCTAAGAGAAAAATACATGGATCTACATAGGAAGGAGAAAATTGGCAGTGTGGAGGTCTTGGGAGAGAGGAGCAGAGAAAAATGTATAGCTCAGTAAAAATTTAAAAGGAGTACAAAATCATGCAAATGAAGTATAAAAGATAAAAGAATGAGGGGAAATTTAGGTAAACATTTCTGCAACTATAAACCTGGATTTTCATGTCATTTAAAACAAAACATCAAAATCATAGGGAAAGAAAGATATATTGCGCAAAACAGAAAAACATTTAACAAAGTTATAGGAAAATGGAAAATTAGTAAAAAGCATTTGAAGCACATATAGCAGACAGAGAATTAATATTTTTAATATAATAAAAGCTTGAATAGTGAACCCCTGCCCATTTAAATACAACTGTCATCTGAAGCAGAAGTCACAACAATGAAATAATGAACTTAACACCTTTGAGGAGGCTACAGGGTTGCTGTCCTAAGTGCTACTGTGGTTTCTTTAGCCTATGGAAAATAGTTTGAGGCTGTGTTGTTCTGAAAGTGTCAATATTTTAGAATTATCCCAGTCTGCAAGTCGCAGCCATGGGCCTCCCACATGCTTTTGTAACTCCAAGGCTTTGGTGGACATTTAGAAATAGAGGTGATGGTGTCAGAGAAGGAGAGTATTGGATTGCTTATCAGAATATGCAAAACCCCAGCAGAACAGACAGTTAAATAATGCTCCTTTTCTTTTGGTTTGGGGAACTTTTCCCGCCATGACTGTTTTGTTGTGTGGTCTGCAGGGCTCTGCTTTGTCACATGACCAAGATTTTGGGGTTTCCCTTTCTGGGATTTCCCTTTCCATTCTTGTTCCTTGGCCATGAGTGCAAGGTGCTGGTGTGGGCAGCTGTCTTTGTAGGTCTGAATATTTAAAGCTTATTAAATCAGTGGATTCTAAGCCATGTAGTAATTTGATATTGAGGACAGCCTTGTGGAATTTTTTTTTTTTCTTGAGCAACTTTCTCGTATCTCTCTCATGTTGTTTGGAATTCATGTTTGCGTCTGTACTGGAAAGAAGCACCTTGAACAGGACCTTCAACAAAGCTGGCACCTCAGTGGCTGGGGGGGGGCGGGGGTTGGAATGTTTCAGGACCAGCTTCTAATTGCGGTTGATCTTGCGCTATCCTGACCTTATTAGACATTCCTTGCCCACAACTGTGTTTGCCTAATATCCTCGTGACTATCAGGTGCAGCCTTTTGGGATGTATTAGCAGACTACCGCCTCCACCAGCCAAGAGCTAAAAATCGTATCTGAGGTCTATTTGTAACAGATTCCCAGCTTTGCTGTTTCCTGCTAGCCTGGTGTTTTCACCTGTGTGCAAGAGTCTTGATTTATAGGTTTGTTCTGTAGCAATAAAACCTCCATGAACCTGCTGCCATATTTGACATGCAATTTAGAATAACTGTAATCTGTGTCCCTGGGTCATGTGACTCATAATTGATGAGGATAAATTGTCTGCTGTTCTCTTTGAGGGGAAGCTGTAGTTTTGCATTTCCATTGACACTGTTACATACTTCTCGCATGTCTGAGATGGGCTTGGATGTGCAGAGAAGCTGCTGGATGAGCTCTGTGTGTACATAAGGAAGCTGGACAGCCATGGGGTCTGGTAATGTAGCCAGTAGAATCTTGACTTTTTTGAATCAGCATTTAGTGTTATTTTTTATTTCCCTAAGTGATAATATACCTTTATGCATATGTCCATTGTATAATTTATTACTAGTACTAAAAATGTTTTTACAGGCATTCAGTAATTTACAAATTTTAAATATACAAAGAACAAGGAGTCTTAGTAAATGGGCTAAGAGTTAGGGCAGTGTTAGGTCCACCTTAGTTTGCTCATTTGCCCTGATGTGGACTTCAGTGGCTGAGCGTGCAGCATCTGGCTTTCTGTTGAAAGTGGAAGCTCTCTTTGAACCAAGCTAGCTTTTCTTTATGCCTGTATGATTTGAGGAGGATGTGGTAAAAAGCCCCAGGAATGAATGGGAAAGAGTCATCCACCTCAGGCCTAACCAAGAGAAGAAAGTGGAGTGACTTCACACCTGCGATGCTTTGGAGTGTGAAACAGCAGAGTGTGAACCATCAGAAATGAGCTGGTCTGCCCGGGGCCAATCAGGGGACATGCTCACACAAGATCAGTACACTCTGGAGAGTTGGGAGAGAATTTTTGGGAACAAAATACTTTGAAGGCCCAGAATTTACTGATACCTCAATGTAGCACAAGGCAGATCAGCTTTTTTTACATAGTGAGTGCTGTTAGCCTACAGGCTTGAGTCACTTGGCTGAAAGTGTTTGATTCATACCTATTCTGTCGGATTCTTTCATCTACTGCTTTTAAAATTCATCCTGTTTCTTAACTAGAGTCAGAAAGACCAGTGTCTTGGCCTACAGTGGTTACCCGCCTTCTTCCTCTGTTCTGCTTTGTTATGAGTCCTACTTCTCTATGGCCCTTCTCACTCTGTTCTCCCCCTGGGTCTCCCCTGAGCTTTCCTTTCTCTAAGACTTACGTGTCTTCATTGGAATGTTTGGAGCAAATCCTGGTTTTGCTGTGTGGTAAGCACTTTTGTTATATAAATGAGATTTGTAAGCTCTTTAGAGGGAGGGTGTGTGTGTCTCTCTCTGTGTGTGTGTGTGTGTGTGTGTGTGTGTGTGTGTGTGTATGTGTCTCTGAGTGTGTGCAGGGTGTTCATAACACGTTGCATCTCATGGGTCAAGCACAGCCTCCTGCTTGCTCCTCTGTATGGC
This sequence comes from Microtus oregoni, assembly GCF_018167655.1. NCBI lineage: Eukaryota > Metazoa > Chordata > Mammalia > Rodentia > Cricetidae > Microtus > Microtus oregoni. The sequence goes on along the minus strand of NW_024543069.1, from coordinate 19,313,286 downwards.
GGCTGGTTGACCTGCAAAGGTTCCCAGGTGGGTGTCAGGTCATGAGAGTATTGCTGGGTGTGAATAGTTCAGCCTCTCTGTGTGAAAGTGGAGAAAGGATCCTGAGGAAATGGGTCCACTGACACTGTGAGAAAACATTAGAAGCTTATCATCACTGCTCATTTCCTGTGACCTAGGTCCAAAGTCTTTTTATGGCCTCTTTTTAATAACATCTTCCAAAGCACAGCCCGGAGTGCACCAGCTTTGCTCTCTGTTGATTGTGTTTCTCAGTAGGAACATTAGGGACTAATCCTTAAAAAGCAATAGCCTCTGGCTTTTATCTTGTAAATGACTGTATTTCTTTAAAGTGCCATTCTCGCTGTAATAAACTCAATTACTCAAATGTGACATTCTATGTCCAGTCACCGTTTGTTCTCTTCTGAACGTATCACAGCTGCTCTGCATCTCTCAGTTTCCGTATCCTCGGGCTGCAACCTGAAGCTCCACGTTTTTACCTGGTGCAGAGGAGGAACTGCCTGGTGATAACTCCGCAGTGAATGGTCAAATGGCAAAGGCTTTGATTCTTTGGGGAGGGCCATATTGATCTTCAGAGCCCTGTTTTTATGTAGTAAGTGCTGATTCAATGTGGGGTGAGTTTCTGGCTACATTGGAAACGCCTGTTTATAGGAGAGATTAGAAAGGTATTTTGCATGTAGAATTGATGAGGAGATCCTACCCCCCCCCAAAAAAAGATGTGTTTATGGGGTGGGTGAAGTAGGAGGCTAGTGATGGAGGTACGTAGATGGCTGCTGTTTTATGCTAATACCCAAACTAGTTTCTAATGCCATCTAATGGCTATAGGGTACTTTAAGTTTTTAAAAACATTTTTAACATTTGTTTTAGTGCGTGTATCAATATGTGCATTTGTACAGCACGTGCTGCAGCATGCAGATGGAGGCCAGAAGACAGCTGGTGGGAGTTGGTTTCTTCTTTCTCCTATGTAGGTCCCGGGGATCAAACTCAGGCTTTGTGGCAAGTACCCTCACCCACTTAGCTGTTATACTAGTCCGGACTATAAGGACTTGAGCAAATATTTTCTGGAGTGATTTGAACTGTTAATGTGTAGCCTGCCTTGAACTGTTGACAGTGGAAGGAAATGGTGATATACTGGAAATAAAGCAGAGAGGTGGACATTTGTTTTCTTTAGATCTTTCTGTCTGGGGCTTCCCTTCAGAGTAAAGCCTCAATGCCCGTATCATCCTCTAACCTTGTAACGGTCAGCGCTGGGTCATGATCAGAACCTGTACTGTCTTAAGACATTGCTGGAACCGATGTCCTCCAGGACTGTTGCGTCCTGACACTCCAGAAACCTGCTTTAGGGATGGCCCCAGGAGCTGTAATCAAACCCTGTTAATACTTGAAAACCACTGCGAAGTTAGCCGTTTTGACCTGGGAACAGACTTCAGAACTTAATGGAAGTCAGAATAAATTTACAGATAGTTTTATTTGTAATACAAGAGATTGGTGAATTCCTGCCTAAGTGTTGTCATAGAAACGAAACTCTACCTTTTAGGACTCACGCCACTAAAATTACTGTATTTTGAGCAGTGAGTGATTATTTTCAGTTGAAAATTCAGTTGTTACTTGGTTTTTTTGAATAACTATGGAATGCAGTTTGCCTCCAATGTTAGTGGGGCAAGAGTTTACATCCTGGCTCTAGTGGTAAGAATGGACCTATGGGTGGCCCTGACATCTGGCTGGCAGCAGTAGGCACCTGCTTGTTCTACTAAGAAATGGTAGTGCCTTTTTGTGGTCCTTGTGCCAATAGTGTGTAAGGAATTTGGCAAGTCCAGTTTTACTCTAAAAACTTACTTTTCCCTTCATTTACACATTTACACATAATTGCATAGACTTTATCGATAATGTAGAAAAAGAAATATTTATCCTTGGGTGACCAGTTACTATGGCGTGAATAGTAAACTAAAATATAAAGTCATTGGGACATGGTGTTTCATGCCTTTAAGTCCAGCACTTGGGAGGTAGAGGCAGATGGATAGTTGTGTTTGAAATTAATGTGCTCCACATAGAGAGGTCTAGGACAGTCAAGGCTATATAGAAAGACCATGTCTCAAAGAGCTTATTAATTAATTAATTAGTTAATTAATAGAAACGCACTCGGTGACTTTGACACTGGAAGGGATTTTTATCAGTACAATAGGAAAATGATAGCACTAATCATTAATCAAAATACCGAGACTTCTTCAGTAGCGTACATGGCATATGGCTAGCTTCTGTGCTAAATCCCTTATTTGTCTTAACTCATTAAAACCTGGCAGTGTACAGGGTAGGTACTTTCAATGTCCACTTGGCTAAACAGTGAGGTCAGTGAGGTTCTGTAGGGGAAACAGTGTCTTGCTTGAGGTTGTACCTTGAAGAGTTGAGCTGTGGCAGCTCTGTGTGGCTCTTTATCCTTAAGCACTTGCCTTCTCTAGGATGAAGATGAGTCACCATAGCGACAAATGGCGGCTGGTAGGTGGAGATTAACATGATGAATAAGGATTCCAGAGTTTGTGTGTGGAAGACATAGGTGCAGAGGTAAATCAGCAGCAGTCCCTGGGCCTCTAGGATGGCATGGTGCCCTTTAGTGAGTCACCTGGAGTTGTGTTCGGTCCAGTGCTACTAGCCTGGGAAACTGCCCAAATCGTGCCTGCTGATTGGAACCTTCTTAGCTTGCCCTGAAATTTTGGGCATCTGCTGAGTTTAGACTGGATGACACTACACTTTTTAGAGCTGGAAGCTTATAAGCATCTCGATCCAGAAGGAAATAAACAAATGTGGCACTCACAGTTCGTTATCCCAACAAGGACGGACAAAATATCCACTGCTTATAAATAGCATTTGTTTGTGAAGTTAGCCTGGACTTTGATCTTGAGCTTAATGGCAGCGTGGGTCATATCAACTTTGCCAAGCAGCAAAGCTTTAAATGCTTCATCATTAATTAAAATTTCTTAAAACCGTTTCTCAGAACACTAAGTGAAACTTTTAACGTTTCCTTTAATGGTGTTTGAAAGAAAGAGTCTGAGGACAAATTGATTTAATACACCCTGTGAGTAAGAACTTGTTTCTCAGGGATTAATACACTGCAGCGGTTAAGGGTTGGAATTGCCAGACTCAAACACTCCCTCCCTGTCTCTCAGCTGACTCACTGGGTAAGACACTCTGTGCATCAGTAAACTGGCAGAAAGTATCTGTATCCCATGGGGTTGTGGAAAGAATCTGGGGAGGTGATGCTCACCAAGCAGTGTTGATGTTAGTGTGGCCAGCTGTCCGTGAGCAGTTTTTAAACAGAGAAAATCGTGGACCCAATAGGGTCTCTTGCGTTCCGCTGCCGCACCCCTCTGGATCTGGGTGACTTTTCTCTGTGAACTTTGGAAGCTCTCCCTCTTTTCTTCTGAGCAGCTGCCCACCAGTCAGTTGAAGAATGGCATCAGGGCATGCAAGTCCTTTATGGGTTCTTTCTACTTTCTTCTTCCAAGGCTGGCTTTTGAGCTTTGTCTGCACACCTCTGCTGGGATCTCTTCCCTTATTTAGAAATTATTTGATGTGCATCAGAGAGTCGGTGCTCACATAGCATACGATTTAAGTCATCCTCGGATGTGCCGCCCTAGGAGCTGAACTCTTCCTCAGGGACAGCACGAGCAGTGCACTTTGTCAGCTGAGAAAAGGCTTGTCTCGACAACATCTTCCGTCTCAGAAATTCTAAAGAAACTTGCTAGTTGGTTTCTGAGTGCCCAGAGTGATCTTCTCTCAGCTGAGCCGCAGTCAGAGTGGGGGGTTTTCTTATATGGATTGGATATCATCAGTGTCTTTGCAGTGAAAATTGTTCCTCCTCACATTGCGGCTTTAATTGCTGAGAACCTTCCTTCAGTCATAGTGAAGGCAAGAGTCTCCCAGTTTTCCCTCCTTTCCTCCATCTCTCTTTGGGGCTACAATTGATTCAGAATAAAACTCAGATCTCAAACCCAGCCTGTGTGGCTCTCTCTGACTGCTGCCCCACCCAGCTTCCTCCTCACACTGTCTGTATCCTTTGTGTGCACTGCCTCTCTGTCTCCTTCTGGTGACGTGTCTTCCCCATGACCTCCCACCAAGGATGTCACCATGCCTTGGAAAATCTCCCCATCTCTTCCTGTTTCTGGCCGCCTCATTTTACACCTCTCTGTTCTGGTCTGTAGCGTTCCCAGCCGTCTCAACTGGCTTCTCATGGACTTGGTTCCCACACTGTGTCCTGCCCCCCAGCCTGCCTTTTCCTTCTAAGATGGCTTCTGAGGTATGGAGCCATATTCCCGACAAGGGAACTCAGAGTTCTTGAAAGGATGAAAGAAAGAATGAGGGAGGGAAGGAGGGAGGGAGGGAGGGAGGGAGGGAGGGGAGGAGGGAGGGAAGGAGGGGAGGAGAGAGGGAGGGAGGGAAGGAGGGAGGGAGGGAGAAAGGGAGAGAGGGAGGGAGGGAGGGGAGGAGAGAGGGAGGGAGGGAGGGAGAGAGGGAGGGAGGGAGGGAGGGAGGGAGGGAGATGCCTGAGAGCAGGGCAGGCCGACTTTTAGTTCCTGGAAGAGAGAGTTGGACAGTTACCCTGTCTGAAGGAAGAGAAGCCAGAAGAAGCACTTAAGAACTGAGCGCTGAGGCCATTGACATTTGTTCATAGTTTATTGGGGGGGGGGGGGACGACAGTTGTTCCACCTGTTTCCTTACATCCCCAGGGTCATCAGTCTTCCTCCCAGGCTTTTGCTTACTTAGGTCCTTAGACTGCAAAGCAGATTTTTCTCTTTTAAGGAGGGCTTTACTGTTTCCATCACAGGAGGCCCCAAGCTTGCCTGTATCTCCTTTCTGCATCAAAGCATGGTTCTGACTCTGTCCTTTGCACAAGAGCGTGCTGTTATCCCAAACAAGGTTCTGACGTAATGATGCCGAAACGCCCCAAATGGTTTAACCTGGGAAGGAGTTGGCCGTGTTTGTGCCTGTTCTCCCCCTCTCAAAGCTGTTCTTGATGCTGTGAGTTACTTGTTCACTGGCGGTCTTTCTCTGGGATACTAAGTCTGGCGCTCATTGGACCCATGTTCTAGGGTGGTGCCTCTCACAGAGCTCAGATGAGTGAAGGAAGGTAGAGGAGGAGAGCGATACTTAAGAGAGTATAATGCCTGATGCAGCAGTTTGGAGACTGAGTTTGAATCCCCAGAGCTGATCTAAAAGACAGCTTTGTGACCCCAGCACTTCTATGGGGAGACTGGAAGTGGGATCTCTGAAAGTTCAAGGGTCATTTAGCCTGGCATACGCAGTGGAAACCCAATAAAAAAAAGTACTCCTTCTCAAGCAAGTTGAAACACTTGAGGTTGTCGTGTGACCTCCACCTGCAAGCCTCAGCCTGCACACATCTGCATTGATACACTTAGTGAGTTACACACTTCCATACATCCGCATACACGCTCTCAGAATGAAAGGGATTAGAGAAACTGAGTCATGGAGCTGAAGTTCCATTGACTGATTTCGTACCTTTCATCATATTGCCTGTTTGTTTAAGACAAGCGTCTCACTGTAAATCCTAGCTGGCTTGAAACTTAATGCATAGACTCCCAGTCTGGCCTCATATTTGCAGAGATCCACCTGCTCTTTCCTCCTGAGGCTTCAAATTAAAGGCTTTGCCACCAAACCTTGCTTATTACCTACTTGTTTTTACTCGTTTGTTTATGTCTGATGTCCTGCAATGCTTTTGAGTCTGTGTTCATACCATCTTAAGTGTATGCTTACAGGCCCTCCCCATCCATATCCCTTACCTCTCCTCACATTAGTGGTGATTATTTTGTAGTATGTCCATCCAGAAATCCTTTCTATGTAGTAGGAAACATCTAGCTGGCCCATTTGGGCCAACCTTGAGGGCTTTCCAAACAGTATTCCAGGGGGAGGGAGGGAATAGCCTCACCAGGGAGGCTTCTGGTTTGATACGTTGTATATGGATGTGGGTGCAATTTTGTTGAAATAAGTGTTTCTCCTGACAGATGAAAATAAGTAAGAATACCTAAAATGAGAGGTGTATATGACATTTTCAGGAGATTAGGGAAAGGCTTAGAACCCTCGCTCGTGGTCCTAGGAACTGAAGGTGGCAGAAAAGACCAAGGAGGCTTTGAATGTGGTTTGAACTTATTTCATCGCAGGAGTTCCTAAGCCCAAAGCACAGTCTGTCCTTGACAGGATGCACAGGACATTCTAGGTGCTTCCCCTGCTTTCCCAAGCCCCATTTACACACACCCCCACTAGTTTTAATGACGGTTCTGCACACTTTGTAAAGGCCATTAGATTTCTGGTAATAAGATTCACAGCCTCAGTTTTTGAGTATTGAAAATATTCTTTGAAAATGAAAAAAGATGGCCGGGGGTATATCTCAGTGTTAGAGCATGTTTTTAGCATGCACAGAGTCCTTGCTTTGATTACCAGCAGCAACTATAAAGACACACAAAGACAGCATGAATTCATCAAAGTAAAAATGTGAACAAACTGGTAAAATTGTTGAGCCCTGTCATTGAATGTACCTTGAAATACCCAACAAGAGAAACTTTGGGTAACATGGTAGAAGTAATCCTGAGCAGTGTGGAGAAATGATAGTGTCGAGAGAGAATTGTTGAAAACAGCAGCTCCAGGTTCACACAGGTTCATGAGCCTTTGCTTGATAATATGTTTCCCATGACCACTCCCCAGCTGCAGTGCGAGAAGCTGAGCTCCAAATCGGGATAAGAAGTGAACCTTGCTAAACAAGGCTCAGTACCAGGAAACAGCTGTCAAAATACAGCTCTTCAGAATAGCGGTTTTAACCTCTGTATGTGCGCTCTGTTGCTCTACTAAATGCATTCATTGTTCCAAAACCCACTGGAGTGGAAATGAGTATTTTGTAAGTCTTCTAACTTCACGATGACTCTCAAGAAAATAGTTTGAAATGCTCCAATTTAACATGAATAATTTTTATTCATTTTTATGAATAATGATATCTTTATCAGGATATCAGGAATGATCTGTTTATGTTTTAACTTGATATTTTTCAAGAAGAAATGTAGGAACACCTCAACCTTGCAGGCAACCATCAATGACTTAGGCCACAGAGAAGGGAACTTGAAACACATCTCATTCGTTGGGAAGTGTTGCTCAGAGCTGCTCTTCTCTGTTTTGTGGAGCCTGGCTCATATGGAAGAACCCACTCCACACCAGTAACATAGCAGTTACTCTAACAAGGGTAAAAATGACTATTTTCTGTATGGAGTTAAAGTGTCGATGTCTATAAACTAGAACTTTGGATTCCCAGTCTTCGTTTAAAGCTTACACGGGGGCAGAGGACAGCCATGGCTCTCATTCTAAATAGATGCTTCTTGCTTGTCACCTTGTCCTGCTTTTATTTCCGCTTTTCATAAAGTCTCACTATATCTCTGGATGACTTGGAACTTGCTATATTTGGACCAGGCTGGCTTCAAGCTCAGAGATCTGCTTCCCTTTATTTCCCAATTCCTGGGATTAAAGGTATAAATCATCATGCCTGGCTAAAATGTACATCTGCTTTTTTTAAAAAAAAATTGTATATGTGTGTGTGTGTGTGTGTATACGTGCATGCGCAAATATATGACTGTGTGCACACGTGTGCATGTGAGTATGCACCGAAGAGTGCCATGTTTCCTGGACTTGGAGTTCCTGGCAGTCATGAGTCTCCTGGCATGAATGCTTGGAACTCCTGTCCTCTGTGAGAGCAGCAAGCGCTTTAACTACTGTGCAGTCCGGTTTGGACTCCATTCCTCGACGTGTTTTCTGTAGAAATTGTTACTCAGGCTCAGCGTAGGCCAGTTCTAGAGACTGACTTCTGTCAGAAAATACAGTTTTCTGACTCACAGGATATTTATAACTCAGTTATCAATGTTTATAAAATATCTTTTTGCAGAACTGTTTTGTTAGCAAAGTGGTCTATGATGCTCGGTGCTCTGAATGTAAACCGCTAGAGCAGTGTTGCCAGGGAGAAGCAGAATATCCGCACAGCTGTGGACAGGTGATGGTTTCTCAGGGTGCAAAATACACTGATGGTAACAGGAAAATCATCATTGGAGTTTATTAAAATTGACTCTTCTGCCTTTCATTAGACACCGCTGACATAGTCAGGAGGAGATATTTACCCTGTGTGGTGGTCTGAATGAGAACGGCTCCCATAGGTGCGTGTGTTTGAATGTTTGATCCCTGTTAGCAGAACTGTTTAGGAGGTGTGGCCTTGCTAGAGGAGGTGTGTCACTGAGGGCAGACTTCGAGGTTTGAAAAACCCATGCCATTCGGAGTCTCTCTGTCTGGTGGTTGTATCTCAGGCCTTGAACTCTTAGCTACTGTTCCAGGGCCACACCTGTGTACCTGCTGCAATGCTTGATGGTCCTGGATTCTAACCCTCTGGAACCATAAACCCCAAATTCAACATTTCCTTTTTATGAGTTGCTTTGGTCTAGCATTTTTTTTTAAAGGAATGGGAAAGTACCTAAGACACTCTATACATCTGCTAAAGAATTTCAAGTATGATAGAAAGGCAAGAACTCAATCTAGAAAAGAGCTGAGGAACTTGAAGAAACAATTCTAAACCTTTGTTTGACCAAGGAGCATCTGACAAGAGAGACAGTATTCTTAAAGGGAAATGGAAAATAAAACAAGCTGTGTTTGGGGGACATTCATGACCTAACTGACGTTTTATTCATTTGTTAAGTGTGTAATTCCAAATATTAGCCTATCGTTTCCTACTTCCCTCTTTTGAGACAAAGCACTCACAACTTTTTCCTTGTTCCGATCTCCTGCTATAACATCACAGAGTCATTTTTTTTTTTTAGATTTTGTTATGTATTTCATTCAGTAAGTGCTTTGTTTGGGAAGGTAATTTTTCTGGATTGGGATAGATGCATAGAAAGGGACATCTTTCGCCTTTGGATTTGCAGTAAGTATATGCGTCAGGCTTTTTGTGTTAGTAACTATCATATTTTAGCTTTTAATTTTGTACCAGGCATGTGATAGATATTACGCTGATGCTTCTAAACAACTATCATATTCTGCTTTTATAAATGAAAAAAAAGCAATCAATAAGAAGCAATTTAATTTTATAACCTTGGTTTCTTTGGTTCTTACAGCCATCAGACTGCCGCTGAGCTGTTTTACTGAGAAAGACCACGGTGGCATCCGTGTACAGTGATTGCTTTCTTATGTCGTGCCAGTCATAGTGCTGGGATAGTATGTATTAACTGTTTACTCTGTATGTTATCTTGGTGAGGAAAATCAAGGCTGCATCAAACGAAGCGGTCTGGTCAGGATTTAAAACTAGAGGATCTTATTACAGAATGTACATCTCTTATGACTGTTCTGTTCCTTGTTTTTTGTTTTAATGCATAGGGGATGACTTCTTGCCTTAGGAAGCACAGGGCACCATGCCTTTTCCAAGGTGGCTTAGCAGAGAAGGGCTTTAGATAAAACATGTGATTCTTGTTGCCAGTTTAAGACTTTTTTTTTTTAAATTTCCTTCATTGTCTGGGAAACTTAACTGTTAAGGACAGAGTTAGGTCTCTTCAGGGACTGGCAATCTAATCTGAGCCTGAGTTATTTTACTCATGTGACTTCTTAGTTGTTTAAAATCCTGTCTTACTGTTTATTTGAAATAGACTAAGAAGCCAGACAGGACTGGCAGTATGCTACATCTGTACAGAAGGAAATCAGTTGCAGGTCTGTAATTAGGCAGTCAAATGCTTTGCCACAGTATCAAAAGATTGAGCAGTAAATGGCATTGCGCGGTCAAAGGTAAAATAATGTATTTAAAGGCTAACAAATGGGTCTGTGAATTTGGGAGCTTGCCACCAAGCCTGCTCGCTTGAGTTCTATCCCTGGGACTCGTGGTGGATAGAGAGAACTGGCTCCAAAAAGTTGTTCTCTTACCCTCATGTAGTTCATCCATACTTGTGGAGACATACATGCACACACACATACACAGAGTATAAAATATATTTAAAAATATTTGTTCTCCAGAAACTATTCCTTTCAGCCCTGTGCTTTTGGTTAAACTTAATCTATGTTTTCAACCAGTCTGTGTTAGTGGCACCAGTTAAGGGGACCGCTGCTGCATTCAAACTCATCACAGACTTGGTGACAACAGGGGCACTTGGCTCTAGGTTTTCTTTTCATGTCAGACCTCATCCTTTCCCTTCCCGTTTTCACTTCTGTAAAGGTGGGGCTTGCAGGCAGAAGGACAATTTCAGGAGTCAGGAGGGGAAGAGGATATTGAACATCAAGGCCCATTTTCTCAGTTTTCTTATGGTTATTAGTAAGTGTAGTGCTGTAAGCTCCCAGTGGGCTAGGATAGGGAGCTAGGACAAGGCCAGCAAGTATTCACTGGCTTGTAGTGAGATTAGAATATCCTCAGAATCTCTGTAAAGTTAAAAATATATCCTAAGAAATTATGTGGTCAAAGATCACTGGCCTGGCTTTTTAGACAATTAGTATTAGAATAAGAGTAGGGGTTATATTTAAAGTTAGGTTTTAATGTGACCCAGTGGAATGGGGTCCAGAGGAAGGTGCTTCATGGCAGAGTATGGCCAGCTTCTAGAGTGTGGCTGTCATGTGGTAAGGAGTCAGTGTTTCCAGAGCGGACTGTAGTTCAGTTCCTTCAGCAGCCTTAGACTAATAGGAGGACTTTGTCCATGTTTTATAGCAGGGTGGAAATGTTCCTTCTATGAAGCCTTGGTGAGCTCACCTTGGGAAAATCTCACAACCAACCTTTCCAACCAGGTATCTCTCCTATTAAAAAAAAGAAATTGGGCATATTTCCAGACTGTGTGGTTTTAACTCACAATAGAGTTCAGTGGCCGTGTGTGATATATTAGAAGCTTATTTTATGATCCTGGAAAGCCAAGCATTCAATTCCTTGCCAGGATGACCACACCAACACATAGAGCTTCTTCTGAGCACGTATGTCTCATAGCTGGTCCTTTTCTCTTTGGTATCTTAACGTCAACAGTAGACGTTCTATAATTGAATAGAAACCACAAACCTCCTCTTATCTGGAGGATGAACAGTCAGAACATGACATGTAAGACATTTGATGCTTTTCACAAAGAGCAGATGGCTAACTTCCATGGGGAATGAAAGGCTAGCAATTTAATTTAGGCTGAGTAAAGTCAGAAGTTTTCAAAGGAAACAGAAATTGATTAGATACCAAAGCAACGTCTTCAACATTAAAAGTGCAGGTGGATTGAGAAGCCTCGTGGTAAACTTGGTTTTCCTGTGAATTATTATAGTCCAGAGGTTACTAGAAGGATAAGTAATTTACCTCCTACTGATATCGTTTTCTAGGATGCTATGTCAGACAAAAGGAGGAGTCAGATTTAATAAAGGGAATTTTAAAGACCTAGTTGGGGAAATTATGCTTTGCAGGGGAAGGGATTTCTGTTTTATATGTTGCCTGTATGTTGCTCAGGATGCTGAGAATTAAAACTAGATTTTACATGCTTCATTCATATGTGCTTTTTTTACGTAAAGGTAGTACACCTGTGATGTCGCTGGTTCTCTTAAACTGATGTGCCCAGACTCTCCTGAGGAAGCACTTCCTTTTTACATTCATAGGGATTGTGGATGCAGCAGCAGACTTATAGCTGATTTGCAGCCCCAGACGCTACTTTGTCTGGACTAAAACATTCAGTTTGTCTACAAGGTGACCAGGCCACTATGAAATAAAGAGCACTATTTATAATTGTATCCAAGTAACAGGTATGCCTGTTATTTGTATGATCATTCTACTTGGTGAAGCTGAGATTTGTGCTTCATAATCACCAGAAGGACTTGTTCAAACATAGGCTGCTGAGTTCTGACCCTCGAGTTTCTGATTCAGTAGATTGGAGGTCAAGTATTTGCACATCAGATAGTTTCACTCATGGGCCCTTCCTTGGAGAACTCTGCCTAAACAGACTGGGCACTATTGGACTCCTAATTTTCGGTCGATGTAATTTTTATTTCTTTCTGTTTCCTCTCCTCCACTAGACAGCGTTTTTATTTTATTTTATTTATTTATTTTGGTTTTTTGAGACAGGGTTTCTTTGTGGCTTTGGAGCCTGTCCTGGAACAAGCTCTGTAGACCAGGCTGGTCTTGAACTCACAGAAATCCGCCTGCCTCTGCCTCCCAAGTGCTGGGGTTAAAGGCGTGTGCCACCATCTCCCAGCTCTAGACGGTGTTTTTAAAACACAGATAGATGCCCATGACACAATGTCACTGGTGTTGTAGAGTTGGCCAACGCTGAGAGGTCAAGGTAACTCATTTGCTTCTGTCTTGAGGGAAAGGCAGGAGCCTGTGCAGTGAGCAGAACCTCAGTTCTCAGAACTTGAAGCTTAGAAAGGCCTCGACAATTGAGTCTGTTCTAAAAACACTGACTGCGGGGAACACGGTTTCTCAACCATTGCTGCTCCTGTGTTGAGCGGGTGACTTCAGGAGCATCTTGAGTCTGTAAGAAGTGTCTTGACCATTGTTCCTTTCCTTCTTGGCTCACTAGCTTGTGCTAAAGACTAGTGCAGTCCTCAGTCACATCATAGCTTGCGTGTGGGTGGAGAGGTGCTGGGGTGTCTCCCTCCTTGAGTATTCATTTAGTGATTAGGTGACAGATTGAATGAGAACCTTAGGCAGCTTGTTAGTAAGGCACGCACGGATGTGATATCACTGGGGAGTAAGCCGACCTCAGATCACCAGTTTCAGCATCAGCAGGAAACTTGTTGTACTTGAATATTAAAGCAAGAAATGATTGAAAATCCTGTCGAGGTAGACGCAGGGTTAGGTGTTGCAGTTAAGTACTAGGTGAGTCACTTGTGGGCTCAAGTTCGAAAGACCTTCTCTCTGTTGCTCTGTCTTAACTGTTTTAGTCTTCAAAGATACTGTATTGGGACCACTGGATTATGTTTTCTAATGCTCTGTTTTGTAATTATATTTTTTTCTGATGATGCTATTTTTTTTGTGAAAACATTAAAAGCAACATTGTTGTCCCTCATTCACTGTGTATTTTCTTCATACATGATGTTGTTAATGACTTCATAGATATTATCTGAATTGATGCTTTGTGACTCAGAAAATAGGAACGGGGTTTAGAGAGCTTGGTGGATGGGATACTCAGGAAGGTTACTTAGTACCTTGTTGCCTAGTGTAACTTTGAACTGTCTCATGTGCTTTGTTCTCTATGACACTGGCTTTGAGAGACACTTCTCCTTACCGCTCTATCTTCCTGGCTGTGGTATTTTCTTTTAACATTGTCAGTTGATAATTTAATGAAAAAAAAAATAGCACTAAAGTACCCGACTAAAGGGATTGGCGAGGACGTGCTGTCCAGTGAGTGGTTATCAGGAAGAACAGGAAGCAAGTACAACCATCACCAGATGGGGCTGATAGGAGTCCTTGGGCTGAAGGAACCAGCAGACGTGGTAGCCTCTTATTGTGCAGTGGGGGGGTTGGCTCCTGGTGAGATCACCTCTTGTTGCCTTCCACCTAGGTACTTGTCATTTCCTGCTTCCTCTCTAAAGGGCTGCTGCTGCATGCCAGTAAATGGTAGTGTATTACCCACACTGCCAACTTCCCCTAATTGGGTCTTTGTGCTTTGAGTACCTTGGTATCCCGTTACTTTTTCCTCAGGTTTAATAGGCATGACAGTATGTATATATTTCATACATATCTGTGAGTTTGTGATCGTATGTGTGTGCTTGTATGCATTTATAAATTTTATTAAAGTATAAGATTTTATATGCTTGTAGAAGTTAAAATGTTACTTCAATATATTTAGTGAATACGTTGTTTTCTTATTTTTACATTAACATTTAGATTATTTGGTACTAAAATAATTTAACATTGGTCAAGTATTTTCAGTAGTTTAGCTGATTAGTTATATAGTATAAGTTAGTATCTGCAAATGAATGCAAAGTTTTGCTATGTATAGGATAATTATTTTGTTTTGGCTTTTATGCCTCTTGAAGATCAAATGCAGATCTTACTAGGTGTTATTAGAGTTAACTTGCCGTATAAGGGCCAAGCTAAATGCTAGTTAAGTATAGTGTATGTTCAGGGAGACACAATTTGTTATACGCATATGCATCCACTTGCAGAAAAGGAGAAACTTTTTTTTTTCAAAATGAAAGTTTTGAAAGAGGGAATATGACCGTGGATTTACTTTTGAGAAGCCGTCTCAGTACCTTTTACATGATTTTGAAATGCCCCGGGTAGACACTGTTGAAACAGTTTCTTTTGAATCACTGCAGACATGTCAGGCACAATTAGGAAACCCAAATCATCACCAGTTATAATGCTTAAGGTTTGGATCCCCAAGTTATTACTAACAAATATTTAACATTCCAGTCAATTACAACATCCAAACACAACCTGTCTTTACTATAAGACGTCACTGAAGATTGCCCAGTATCGCCCCACTCAAGACCGACCCTTCCGTTCATGCCCCCCGTTATTTCATGGAGAATTTCCTTACCTGCTTCTGGCTCCTGCGCTTAAGGTCAGACCACAGGCATTTTGGTAGATGTCTCAATGTAGGTTCCAGATGACATTCAAGCAGAGTTCTTCCTTGTCTTCAAGAAAAGAAGAAAATCAGGAACTCGACAGAAGACACGAGCTCATGGGCCAGTCTGTCACCGAATCAGGGCAGTTAGAACTCAGCGCAAGCTAGAAAGTGGAAGCCAGGAAAAGGCAGAGATATGTGGGGGTGTGGGTGTGGGGTGTGTGGGGTGCGGGTGTCAGGCTGGCCTCTGCTGCTTCCCTTGCATGAGTAACACGAATAGCAGCCTGGACGAATCTCCTTGCTCTCCCCCACTCCCCTCTGCCACATTTTGTCTTGTTACCTTTTCCTGTGCTTCTTTATCAGAAGGTGAATAGACACACAGGCTGTAACCCACAGAGACTTTCCTTTTTAAACATCACCATTGACAGTCCACAGCTGTAAGAGACGAAGAGCAAGGCTTGGCTCTTGCTGACACACTCAGGAGGAGACTGCAGAGTACAGCAGGGTCTGTGTGGGGGTGGCACTGGAGCTCCCTAGAAATTTAGAGTTAGCATTGGCATAATGATTTGATCCCTCTGGCCATGTCTGTTACATAAGGGCTGTTGCTGGTCATTTTCTTCCACATATTTTCCCCATATTTAACCATTACTGGCAAGTAGCTCATGAATAGGACTACAGGTGAACTCATCACATACTAATAATTTGATAAGTCTGTGCTGCTTATGCTACTATTTATATGTTTAGTTCATTCCGACTTCTGTAGGAATAGCTTTGAAAGGTCTGCATCCCTCCCACTGGACAGAGGACAGCAGCCTCTTTTGTCCTCAACTCCCTTGGTGTTATAACAGCATCCACCACTGCTCAAGCTCTCTGGAGACTCACAGTCATGGGAAGTCATTTATATGAAGCAGTGTATTTGCACATAACTGATACTAATCCTATATAAATACTTTAAATCATCTTGAGATTTCTTACAAAACTTAATTATAAATGTTATATAAACAACAGCATATTATTTAGGAAATGATGACAGCAAAATGTCTATACATGTTTGTTACAGATACAGTTACTTTTCTCAGTAGTTTTGATCTGTTGATTAAATTTGAATGTCAAACAGACAGATGTGGATGGAGGGCCCCATGTGGGCAGAAGCTGACTACAAAAATCTCAGCAGACTGTGAGAATGACTTAAAGGTACCACTGTTCCCAACAGCTCTTTAGGAGGCTCTTACATTTCCTTACCTTTTTCGTGGACCCCCTCGCCCCCACTTTTCCCTCCTTGCTGAGCAAAGGTGGGTCCACAGAGGGAGCCTGAGAAAGAAATCCAAACAGCGAGAGGGGCTTCAGGAGAAGAATAACCAAAGACCCCCTGCATTTCAGATGTATTCATGAAGGCTCCGTTATCTAATTGAGGTCTAATAGCTTAAGTCTGCAGTTTATCTTGTCTTAAAAGCTTGAGCTGAGTGTTTGCAGTTGCACTGACTGTACACCAAGTACTACTCTGGATTCTCCGTGTCCTTACCAAGCAGTAGGCAGTGTTCTGGACATTGAGGATGGCACAGCAATCGGCACACACATATTTTTCCCCTGTGGGAGGTACAGATATTTGTGTTTCATATGCAAACCTAACCACTCCCCATCTTCTGGCATAGGCTTTTGAAACCAGAGCTTGTTGAGGGAAGCTCCCTACTTGGCTCTGGCAGAGACCCATTCCTTCTCCAGACCACCCCACAACCCAAATAGTTCTTACCGCTGCTTTGACTAAAGACTGAGAATACCCACCAGTAGAGCTCTTTTTATACTCAGCTGCAGTATAGTCTCTTGGGTAAATAGACTTAGGGATGCAAAGATGAACGCAGGAGTCTCTAGAAGCCAGTTACTACCAGGAGTCTCCCATATGTAAAAAACATTCTCTGATTAAGCGGATGATTGACATGTTCTTCATCCCCACTAAAGAGTGCTGGTGGGGAGGGCATTATGTTTTCCTTGAGTTGGAGCTATTTGCTTCTCCGTCTCACTCTTGGAATTGTGAGGTGTAAGGATTGGACCTGCAGGTGACAGAAACGAATGCAGAGCTTAGGAGGAAGGAGTGGAGTGGAGAGCTGACATTTCACGTGGAGTCAGTGACCACAGAGAGCTTTCCAGCTTCCTCCTTTATCTCCTCTTTCTTTGAGCTAGCATAACGTGAGAACACCGAGTCCTTTCTGTGTGTGCTGTAGAAGCTTGTAGTGTTTTTCTAACAACGCTCCAGACAGCTCCAAGTATGATGCAGGCTTCACTGCTGTTCCCTCCCTCACCCGGGTTTCACGGCTCCTAGAATTGATGATTGAACTCTGTCAGAGTAGCTCCCGGTGTCTGTGTTCTGACCTTACCCTTTTACATCTCTGACTTCACTTTATCAGAGTCCAGTTTCAGGGGTTACAAACCTGTTTCATCCTGACAACTTAGGGGCTGAAACACCACCTAACTAATGCACTGCACACAGGAAAATATCAACTGTGAACAGCCAGTTTAACCTGCCTTGCAGTTTTAGTGGGGGGTGGGAGGGCAGGGAGATAGGAAGTGCAGTGCTGAGTCCTCAGAAGGAAAGCCCATGTACAAAGCTTGGCTCTAGGCACAGACACACCAACACTCAAGAGCATTTCCTTCCTTCTGGGTCCTTTTCACAGTCAATATACAAAACAACCCTAGGACGGTAGAAGATGAACATCTATGTATTTGGGGAAGAATTTATGCATTATCTGTCTTGTGTTCTTAAGACCACGTGTTTCAAGACAGGCTGTCTTTGGCAGTACTTGCTCAGAGAGTCTTTCTGATAAGAAGGCAACAGCTGTCTTGTGACTTTTTTTTCTGTGCTCAGGGAACTTTCAGGGAGTAATGCCTGAACCTGCTGCCCCGTCATGATATGTCTCTGGATGATCCAATTTCTGCTTACTCACTTACACTTAGTAAGTTAGACTCCCATGCTGGTCTCCCTAGCTCTTTTAATGGCCACAGTTAATATGTGTAACTGGCCGTCATATTTTCCAGAGAGCATGGCAGATTTGTTATAACTATGTATGAAGTATACCCAGCAGGCTCATGTGTTAACCATCTTGCGTTATAAGCTGATGGTCTTTTAAAACATTTTTATATACTTTTAAAATTGAAATGCAGTTACATCACTTTTGCCCTTCTTTTTTCTTCCCTCTAGCCCCTCCTGAGCCTCTTATGCAACTCCTTCTGTAGCTTCCCATTCTCAAATTGGTAGCCTCCTCTTCTCCTCCAACTATACAATATATAAATATTTAACTATAGTCTGTTGATGTGTATAGGGTTTCAAGGATGATCATGTTGTTGGATTGAACAACCCTAGGATAGGCTAATCCCGCTGCCCTCAGTAGTCTTCAGTGGCCTGACAGTTCCTTGTCAAGGGTTGTGATCCCATGAAATCCCCCCCCCCATTAAAAGTTAACATGTGTTCTACATTCTTACACAGCTCTGGGGACTTGGATCTGATTTGGGATAATGAAGGAATGAAGAAAACATAGACAGAGAAAAGTGGGTATCTGTCTGAATAAGTATAGACTGATCTCTCTGATGGAGAAACCACAGCACCCAAGAATTCAGAGTGTCCATTATATACAGCTGGACAGAGAGGTGGGATGTTTGTATATAGCTGGACAAAGAGACAGTTACTGCATATAAATAAAGAGGGAAGCAGGGTTTATTGTATATTGTTAAATCATGGAGGCATGCTTAGCTCATTGCAGTAGGAACAGTCTCTAGGGGAGGAGCAGTCTTCAGGCTCTAAGTATCCATGGAGAGAAAACTATGATGGATATTTTCTACAAGCAACTTTCAGCACTACAGTTGGTCCCCTGAGGATGTGTTTGCCATCTCTCCAAGCCTGTGGCTATGGGGTCCTTGACACGGCCTTGCCAACATGCACAGCATACATTATAACTTGACTTTATTTACTTTTTATACATGTCTGTTGATATTGCCACTGTTCAGGTGTTGTTTATGCAGCCGTTTCCGGAAGAACTGTTTCACAGACTTCATGTTATCCTGTATCTTATAATCCTTCTGCCCCTTTTCTAAGAGTTGTGATGTAGATATATCCATTGGAGATGGGCTTACATGCTCTGTTGATCTCTGTATTGTGCTCCAGACGTCCTTTTCTGTGATGGTCTCCATTTACAGCACAGAGAGACTTCTTTGGTGGGGGTTACGAGCTATATTTAGCTGTGGGTATAAGGCTGAGATTTAGAATGTCCTCAGGGATTTTGCTGGTGTAGTAAATATGTGGTAGTAGGAGATTTTCTTGTCAAATCTGTGACCTCACTAGCTTTGAGCAGTTGGCTAGATTTCTGGTACCAGGCGTGGCTACCCGTCTGTTGTGTGACACTCGCCTGCTGGCAGAAACCAACAGCTGTCTAATTGATGTAAGGCCCACTCATCAGCTCATGATCTTTTGTGAAGTGATTAGATCTCAAAGCCTCTGGCCTGATCAATGGCATTGCTGGGAGGGGGTAGCAAGTAGGAGATGGGGAAGAAGTTGGTCACTAGGGGATGCTGTACAAAGATGCACCTTGTCCTTGACTCTCTTCTTCTGTCTCCTCTGTCTCCTCACTCCTCCCTTCATATGTTGTTTGCCACAGTGTTCTAATTTCCCTCCTGTTCATGCCCAGGAACAAGATTGTATTTCTAAGGAATCAACTTAAAATAATTGTGTTTCACAGGAGAGTTCTGGTTTTCTGTCTCTTTGGAGACAGTCCCTAAATCATAGATGCCGGAGCTATGGTTTAGGTATATCCCCTAGGGCTCGGCTTTACATGATCTGTTAAGATCCTGCTTCAGAAAAAATCTAATTTCAGAATTAGATTTTTTATGGTGTTTTTGACTAGGGAACTAATATTCTCAAAAGCATCCAGGTAGTTTAGAAACATCACTGACTGTCACCATCCCTGCTTCGCTGTTTGGAAGCTTCTGTCCTTATTGCTGGAGGAGTATCTTTCAGGCAGGTGTTGGATTTCTTCAGCTCACCCCAGTGTCTGGACCCATTAGTTACAGCTTTGCATAATTGTGTGGACATGTGCCACAAGAAAAGAAACTTATTATTCAAAAAAACCCTAACCAGGGTGATATTAGTGAGAAGGAGAGAGGGAGAGAGGCTTACAGGAGAGAGAAGGAGATAGGGAAATGGAGTGGGGGGGATAGGAGAGAGAGAGAGAGAGAGAGAGAGAGAGAGAGAGAGAGAGAAACACTAGATTGCCATGGTGCCATGGACTAGTAGAACACATGAAGGAACATTAGGATAAGCTTTGCTGTCTGTAGTAATGTCATGTCGGAGTTTGTTCTGGGGACCTTAGGCTTTGTATAAATTGATAATCCTTAATGTGAAATACTTGGGACCAAATGTGTTTCTTCAGCTTTTGGAATTAATCAGATGTAAAGAACTCCCACATTCATGGATTGGAAGAATTGTGAAAATGAGTATACTATATAGCATTTAATCTATGGATTAAAATGCAATTTCCATCAAAACTACAGTGGCCTTTTGTCTAGAAAAAGACTTCGTAATGTGCATGTGTGTGTGTGTGTGTGTGTGTGTGTGTGTGTGTGTGTTGTTTTTATAAGACAGGATTTCTCTGTGCAGCTTTGAAGCCTGTCCTGGAACTAGTTCTTGTAGACCAGGTTGGCCTTAGATTCACAGAGATCCACCTGTCTCTGCCCCCGCCCCCCGCCCCGAGTGCTAGGATTAAAGGTGTGCACCACTACCCACCCGGCACATGCTTCTTAATATTTTTAAGGTAGTGTAAAAGATCTACCAGAGCTAAGACAATACAGAGTAGAAAGAGCAATGCAGAGACTTCTCAGTACTGGACCGCAAGCTGTCGTCCAGAGCCACAGTGTGAAATCAGCCCTGGCCCTGGTGGTATAGAGGAACCACACACAAGCCAGCAAGCACAATTGAAATCTTTGGCAGAGATTTCAGAAACTCGCACCCAAAAGAAGACCGCCTCCTCAGCTGGAGCTGGGGAAACGGGATGCTCACACGAAAATGTGTCTCCGTTCCTCCCCTTGCACAAAAATCAATTCAGAGTGAATCCCAGACATCAAGTAAGACCTGGAACTCTGAAACTGAAGAAAATACAGCTAACACTTCTTCAAAATAAAGTTATAGGCACGTGTTTTCTGAAAAAAAAAAAGAAGCCAGTAATATAGGAAGTAATCTAAAGAACTGACAAATGGGATCACACGTAATTAAAAAAAAATCTTCCATGTAATTAAAAATCATCTGCAGTATAAAGGACACCTAGTAGCAAGAGTGAAGAGAGCCCACCTAGGGTAAGTAAATATTCCCTGCCAACTGTACATCTGATAGGTGAGTGTTACTTAGATGCTGTAAGGAATCTCACGAATTAAATACAAAACACAAATCATGATGTGGAGTAGGCTGATGAAGTTAGACATTTTCAAAGGGAAGAAATACAAAGAGCTGATAAATCGTTGAAGGAATAATCAATATTCATAGCCTTCAGGGAAATGCAGTCAGAACAAATGCCTTGGAGAAGACGGAGGGTGGGTGTTAGTGGGGGTGGGGTGGGGGAAGGAGCCTTGGTTCACTGCTGCTGGGAGTGTCAACTGTGGAAGTCGGTGGGGAGGTTCTTCAGAAAACTAAAATAGGCTACAGGATTTTGTCCCATTTATATTGTCATTTGTTATGTGACTTTTCCTGGGAAGACATTAAATATTTATTCACCCCAGATAAGCACTAATGGCAGTCCAAGGGGATGAGTCACCCTGAGTCTGGCTAAGTGGACGATGAGTTTATTGGGGTTACTCAAAGGACTAAGGGCCAAGGGTTACTGAGATGAGCAGGAGCGACACACAGGCCACTGGACCCAAGCAAAGTCACCCAGCATGGAAACTGTGTCCCTGCAGCTCTGAAATAACGAAAGCAGCTCCCAGCAGGTCGGGGTCTCTCTCCCCAGGTACCGTGAACTGCTTATACAACCCTGGGGAGGCTTGAGAATTTTAAAAGTTTTAAGAGTTTCTGGAGACTGGTAAAGCTTTTTTAAATCATAAAATATGCTTAATTAATATGAATATAGACAGAATGAGTCAAAGGGGGAAGAAAGAACAGATGGAGCCAATAGGAAACAATTGTAAAGATGGTTAATTTGAACATGACTGTATTAATAATCATTAATGATAAACGGCTTAAACGCCAGTCAGAAGCTAGATTTTCAATATAGATTTATAAATATTTGACAGTATCAACTTCATTCTCTCTCAAGGAATACATTTTTACATTTGCAGATGGGTTAAAAGTGAAATGATCATTATGGGATGTTAGAAAATATTTTTAACTTAATGAAAGGCAAATATTTGAAACAAGTAAACATTGTATTTATATGTGGTGGTTAGAGCTAAAGCACGAACCCAAAGGGAGTTAATGACACTACATGCAGATCAAAAAAAAAAGGAAATGCCCAACACTAATGTATATATTCATCATGAGTAGAAAAAAACACTCTAGACCGGGTAAAAATAAGTGCACGTAAATGTTAGAGATCAAGAAAATTGCACATAGGTCCAAAGTTGGCTCTGCGATCAAAAATAGAGCCAAACCTGGTTCCTGGAAGCCCATATCAAAGTCAATAAACAACTCAGTAGATATATTCAGAAGGGCAGGGAGCAAGGGAGTGGAAGGGAAGGAGACGGAAGGAAGGAGAGAAGCACGGAAAGGGAGGATAGCGCTATCAAAACTGGTAGGTAGAATGGGCTTAAGGTAGCTAATACAGAAAGACTCAGCCACTGCAGTTAACACGATTCCCTAGGCAGCAGGCCTTGAACTGTATGAAAGTGGAGAAGAGGAACTGTTCATTTCTCTGTTTTGGACTGTGGATGTGATATGACCAGCTGTCTCAAGCTCGGAGCTGACTTCCTCTCACTGATAGGCTGCAGCTTGGAATTATAAGCCAAACAACCCCCGCCCCCATTGCCTTTTGATGGGTCTTTAATCACAGTGACAGAAATGAAACTAGAATTCAAGGATACGTGAAAAAACACACGGACCCCATGAACGAGACTTGGATTCTATAAATTATTATTCTGATTACTCTTTTGATTTTTTTCTGTCCAAAATAAAACACAAGTTTGGAAACGCATATAGAATAGGTGTCAAGCTCAGTGAATTATTCTAAGACAGTCTTAAGCCACCAGTTAGTTCATAATATAAGTTTGCCAGACAATTTACATGTCTTTGAATAATACCCAACTCACCGACAGACAGCTGCCTCTCTGGTCCTTTGTGTTCAGGTGATAGCCCTGGGAGATCTGCTCTTTTCTGAAGGGAAACAGAGAAGAATTGGATCTAGGAATGTGGGGGGTATGGGGGTACTGGGGGAAGTGGAGAGAGGGGAAACTGTGATCAGGATGTAATAAATAAGAGAAGAATAAAAAAATAAAACAACAGAAAACACCCTTCTCTTCACTTATGGAGCTGGAATTTGAGGTTTTTTTTTTCTTTTTTGAGATTATAATATAGCTACATAATTTTCCCTTTCTTTTTCTCCCTCTAAACCAGTGTGTCTCAACCTTCTTAATGTTCCAACCCTTAAATACATGTTGTGTTGACCCTACCCATAAAATTATTTCGTTTCTATTTCATAACTGTAGTTTTGCTTCTATTGTAATGTAAATATCTGATACACAGGATATCTGATAAGCAACTCCAATAAAAGGTTCATTTGAGCCTCCAAAAGTTAGTGCCCCATAGATTGAGAACATCTGTCCTAAACCCTCCCATACTCTCCTCCTTGCTCTCTTTCAAATTCACATTCTCCTTTTT
Organism: Microtus oregoni; assembly: GCF_018167655.1. Lineage (NCBI taxonomy): Eukaryota > Metazoa > Chordata > Mammalia > Rodentia > Cricetidae > Microtus > Microtus oregoni. The sequence continues at coordinate 19,289,889 of NW_024543069.1, read as the reverse complement.
TATTAATTATTTTCACATCCATGTATGTATTTACATATATATATTTCTAAATACAATCTGCTTAATCTCTATAATAATCTCTTACTCATATGTATGGTTCCAGGGCTGGCCATTTGGTAGTGGGTAATCAGTTGGTGTATTCTTCTCTAGGGAAGATAATTTCTCCCACCTGCTGTATTCCTTAGTTGCCTGCAGTTCTTTGTGTAGAGTTGAGCCTTGTGGGTTTTTCCTCATTCATTTTGGTAAGTTTATTGTTATTGTCCTTGTTCAGTCATGTTTAGGCAGTCGTATTGATGAGATGCTGATATTAATAGGAAACACAGTCTCAGAGCAACTTCCAGGATCTTTCTGCCCCCTCATCCGAAATGTTCCCTGCGCCTTAGGTGTAGGAGTGTTTTATAGCTGTATCTGTTGGGACTGGGTTCCCATGCTAGACAGTCACTCGTTGAGGTCTCTTCCCAGGTGAATCCAGACAGTTACATCTTGAAATGGAACATTTTAAATTTTGCCTGCTTTCCTTTATTGTTCCTTGGCATATGCCAAGAAATGTCAAAAAGGCGACCCCATTTGAAACTGAGGTCTTTCCACACACTTCTCTCACTCTGGGGGGGGGGGGGGGGCGTCAGAAATGAAGACAGTGATGTGCTCGTGACAAGTGACCCCAAGTCTGAATATTTGCCCAGTCTTGCTCTTCTGTTCCGTCAAGCAGTCTCCCTAGCAGTCAACCCACCAAGTCATTTAATAACTGAAATTTTTCTGCCGTATTATCCTGTGAGAGGTCAAATCTAGCTGCAAATAAAGAATACTTTGCCAATTGCAGAGTCCAAACAAATATTTTCAAAAGATATCAAGTTCATGCTTTCATTTTTCTTGGTTTTGTCCCCAAAATATACAAAACTGACAGAAAAGCGCAGGACAAAAAAACATGGTATGCTTTTCTGTAGAATAAGTGGAAAGTGAACAACTCTTTATCCTAAACCAAGCCCTGCACACACACACACACACACACACGCACGCACGCACGCGTGCGCGCACGCACGCACGCACGCACGCGCATACACAGACATAGGAAAGATGAGAACAAGTGACCCCCAAGCTCCTTTGCTGTGCCCCTGTGCAGCTACTGGAGGGATGATACCGTACTGTGGGAATGACTATTTCTGAATTCACAAGGAGCTTGTCATTTTAAATTCTTAAACCCAAGTCCAAATATAGCGAATGAAAATCTTGAGGCTCGTGGGGGCCGAGGCCAGGATGGCAATTGACTTTTCCTAACTTGGCTCCAGGTAGCGAAGCAAAGAGGAGCCTGTGGCTCTCCTCTTCACAGTGAGCCATACGTAGTCTCTGAGATTCAGACCTAGCATCAGAGGAAACACATCCCCTGATCCCAACCAAGGTAGTCGCCTTATCCTCCCAGGACACATGTATAAGGTGAAGTCCAAGTGCATAGTGCCTTCTTGTGTGCATGTTCCTATTTAACTCTCTTTGACACACATGTGTCTCCTGCTGGATTGTAGCTGGTTCCCGTGTCATTATTTCAGTCTCACCGCAGCCGTCAGAGTCTGGCCTCTGCATTGTCTAGAAGGATACTGTCTGCTAAAAGCCGCTCTCTAGAGCCCAGCATTTCCCAGTGGCCCAAGCTGCCCAGAGGATTGGCAGGGTACAGCCTGTTATATCCTGTTCGAATAAATATTTGCAAGGAAAATAAATTCATGGCAACACTCATTAACGATCATAACCAAAACTGTCTGGAGAATTCCCTGAGGGGCTTAAGAGAGAATTAAGCCTGGCTTCCCTGAGTCACTTCCTGCTGTGTTCTACTTCATTGGTTCTGCTCCCATCGCTGCATATGATCCTGGAGTCACATGATGTTTAACTATGGCTCAGTTATTTCTGGAAACTCGTGGAACACGTGTCACCAATACGTTACTAAATAGCTATAGCGGTGTTAATGTTAGTGGGACCTGAAAAGATGTCCTCGCGTTTCCTCCCTGCCACCATCACTTCGTGCTTTGATTCATTCTTCCTTTTCCTTACTGTGGTTAAGCGTACATAAATATGTAAATTTACCCTGCTGACTCCACTTAGTGTTTTTTTTTTTTTGGGTTTGTGTTTTAAGGGCTCATCACTAGGAGGCTCATCCCAGAAGACTAATTGTCCCTCTCTCAGCAGCCATTAACTGCCTGTAGTTCTTCATCTGAGAGTAGGGCTTTGTGTGAGATTTCCTCCTTTCCCATTGACCTGGCAGCTGGTGTTGTGTTGTTTGGGTCTTAAAGTTTAGATAACCATACTGTTGTTATTTCATAGGTGCAGCTTTTCCATCCTGTGTAGAAGAGACAGCCATGAAGCAGACATCCTGGTCCCCTGACTCTTATACTCTTTCTGTTTCTACCTCTGCAGTGTTTACAGAGCTATAGGTGTCTGGGTTGTGTTTTTCAGGTTGGGTTAGGCACCCCACAGCCAATTATTGCCTGCATTTTGGACAGTTGTGAATTTCTTTTTTTTGGGAGGGGTATGAAGTCATAATATTTATTATGGTATGCATGCTATTAGTATTTTCTTTAATGCTATGTTCCATTGATAAATGAAGTTGATGATTTAATTCTAAATGAACCAAGAGTACATTTAAAGTAATTGATGCAAATAGTAAAGGAAAACTTTAAATCATACATATTTTTGATGATATTATTCTCTACAATAGAGACCTAAAGACAACCAGAGCTGGAAAACACCTTTAGCAAAGAAGCAGAATGCAAAATCAACAAATGAAAATCAGTAGCTTTTTTATATAACATTAACGTATTAAGGAGGAAACAAAGAAAGCAATTCTATTCAGAACAAGTTCAGAATTACCTGTGAATAAACATTCAGTAAATTGAAAAGAGAAATAGAAATGAAATGGACTACCCTTAAGAAAATAAAATGTTGCTGAAAATGTGGAGAAAAGAGAGCCCTTAAGCACTGCCAGGGGGAATAGAAACTGTTCCAGATACCCTAAATCAAAAGAAAAGTTCTTAAACAAAGCTAAATGTCGGACTAGGTATGGCTCTGCCACATCACTTATGGGTATGGACCTTAAGGACTCTAAACCAACATGGCGCATCATGTCCCAAGATAACTGTACATTCACCTTATTGTAGCATTTGTCCCAATAGTTGAGTGATCAAGTCAGCCTGGAATTTTATCAGCAAATGAATGGATAGGGAAAATGTGATTATAGATGGCTAGATAGATGATAGATAAACAAGTAGATAGCATATAGGTAGATGATTGATAATGTAGTCAGTGTAATTTTGTTCACAATAAAGATGAATAAAATTATGTTATTGGAACGTGTATACAACTTGAGATCATTACATTAAATGAAATAATTAGGCCATAGAAGGAAAATAATCATGTTTTCTCTCATTTGTGGGTCTTAGAATTATTTACATATATGAAAGCCTGTTTATGTATATGCATGGCGATGTGAAAACATAAGGGGAATGAGGAGAAGAAGCATAGTAATGGGAGGGAAAACAAAGAAAGGCTAAAGGGTCGTGGGCAAATGAATTCGGTCAAACTCTAGTAAAAGAAAGTAGAAAACATGCTGAAATCAAGCAGTGACTTTCTGCTTCCAAACACTTCAGAATAAAGACGTCATGACGGTTCTGCTGGTCAGCCCGTTCCTCAGTGACTGTGTGTGCACATGAGGCTCACGGTGACTGTGCATGAGCCGGCACCTCAAACTTTAGATGGTGGGATCATTCCTTGCTTTTCTCATAAATTCATTTCTGAGTTGATGTCGGTGGAAATGGTCATGCTCATCTTGTCTATTTCCTGTGCTAATGGCACATTTCCATGAAGTAAATATTTTTAGAACTAAAGACATTCCATCCGCTGCAGAAGAAGCTGCTGCTTCCTCCTCCTCCTCCTCCTCCTCCTCCTCCTCCTCCTCCTATTCTTCCTTTCTTCTCAGAAAGAGATAGTGTATTTTGGACCCATTTTGAGTGGCCATAGCCCAGGAGCACAGATTTATATTACCCATATTCTTGTTTCAATGTGGAAGAAGTTTTGCTAGGTTTTTATAGTTTTACAGAACAGAGAAAGTCATAAATCAGGGCGAGTTCACTGGCAGTTACATGAGAGAGGCAGGTAGAAGAGACGGCTAACTTTTCTATAGGCTCATGATGCTGACTGCTAGCGCCCTTAGCTTATGGATTGATAGAAACTAGTTGCCTACTAAGTCGTTAGACTCTAAAAGGCTATTATCACATTTATTCTATTGTCACAAGACGTTAGCTCTGACACAGCGTGGCATAGGATGGCTGTTCCAGAGAGCTAGAGCTTAGCCCAGTGGAAAGTAAGGAGCCTCTGCACCCAGCGCACTCCACAGTATGAAATTCTGACCAGGTAGGTTGTCTCGCAGACGCAGATCGCTTCCAGAATATTCTTTCACAGCAGACACAACTATTTTTCCCCTCCCTCAGGAGTTTTCATTTACAGTTCCCCCATTGGCCAAATATTATTTTTTAAATATTATGAGTTCCCTTGTAGCTAGGCAGCTGTTTCTTAGGATTTGATGTAGAGGAGGCTGAGTAGTGGGCAGGACAGCAGTCTTTGGGAGAGAGGAAGAGCTGGAAAAGTCATCAAGAAACTCCCAATATTTCTGTGTCTGTTTTTAAACATAAAGCAAAGAAAGCCAGTCTACAAGCCACAATCCCAGAGAATTTAGACAACAATGAGAACATAGATCTAATCTACATGGGAAGTAGAAAAAGACAAGCTCTCCTGAGTAAATTGGGACCTTGGGGGATGGTTGAAGAGGGAGGGGAGAGGCAGGGAAGGGAAGCAGAGAAAAATGTAGAGCTCAATAAAAATCAATTAAAAAAAAGAAACTTCCAATCATTATGATCTGGATCTAAACTTTTTTTTACGACTTCTGTTCCTGATATAACATTTACATGTGACATAGATTATCTAAAATTAAGTAAATCAAAAATAGTTTGACTCGGTGGAATAAAGATAAAAGAAGAACAGAATCTCTAAAATAACCAAAATCTATATATTTTAATGAGATTGAAATTTAAAAATTTTAAACAAGATTGACCATATAGGTCCCCCTGTATTTATGGTAATTTGTACTCAATGTGCTGTCTTGCATGTATTTAAGTGGTTAGAAATGGGAATTTTAGAGGAGTAACTCTAGTATTGTCTCACTTTTATATTAAAATACAATATTGTTTCATTATTTGTTTTTTACTCCTGGATACTTGTACGATAGAATATTCATTTCAGATATAAATTAAATCAAGAAACATCAGTGTTTTAAGGTATAAAACATCATCAATTTTATTAGATATTGATATCTTTTGTATAATTTAGATAAAAATAAGTGACCCAGTTAAGTAAATGAAATTAAAATTTGATTTAAAAATCAGACATTTTCTTTTATCCAGATCAGACAAGAATGTGAATATATTCCAATATTCATAAAGACAACAGATAAAGAATCTTTCAAACATTAGTTTGAAAGCAAACAGTCATAAAAAAAGAAGATACGATTAGAGAAAGGACATGGAATTTTCATTTGTACGTCCATTAAAGACAAGATTAGTGTTACTTTATCATTTATAAATTTACCAGATGGAATTTATAATATAATTACAAAAACATTAAAGTAACATCACATGTGAGAAACATTTAGTTGCTCAGAGCCCTTGTCAGTGGTGTTGAGGGCAAGTACATGCGGCACTTTTGAAGCCCCATGAGGGTGATCTCAGGTGATGTGAGATTTACTGCCTCCTAGGAGTGAGTTAGAAGTCCCAGGACAGAGAGTCCTGTCCTCTGAATCGGCATGGAGTCCCTGATGTGATCTCCTTCTAGCATAACAAGCTTCCTGTTGGGGTGTCAGAGCTACATGACACAGACAACTATTTAGAATAGTGCATATATTTTCTTCTACCAATTGCAGCATATCAAATTTCATATTGAGATGCGTGATCCATTTGGGGCCAATTTTATGTGCCAGGTGATAGGTACAGGTCTGGTTTCATTTTTTCTGTATGTGGAACCCCAGCACTATTTGTTGAAGATACTTTCTTTTCTCAGTGTGTGTTTTTGGCATCTTTGTCAATATCAGATGACTGTAGTCTCTTGTGTTAATGTTTGCATCTTCCATTTTGTCACATTTTTCTACACTCTAGTATGCTAATAACATACTAATTTTATTACTTTATTTCTGCAATATATTGTGAAATCCGGAGTGGTAATCTCTCCATCATCAGTCCTTTGCTCAGGATTGCTTTGGCTATTTGGGATCTTCTGTGGTTCCACAGGATTTTAGCGTGTTTTTCCCTGTGAAGAGTATTGTGTCTGTAAATTGCATGTAGTAGAATGATCATCTTCATAATGTTGATTCTTCCAGGCCATGAGCCTGAGGAGTCTTCTCATTTTCTAGTGTCTTTCTCGGTCTCTTTCTTCCGAGATTTAATGTTGCTATAGTAGAGGTCTCTCGTGTATTTGGACAGGTTTATCCCTAGGTACCTCAGTCTTCTTGGCAGCCCCTGTGAAAGGAGCGTTTCCACGATCTTCTTATCGGTGTGTGATTGGTATATAGAAAGGAGACCCAATTTGGTGAGCTGATTTTGTATCCTTCCACTTTGCTGAAATTGTTGATAATTTTTAGTTTTTTGGTGTAATTCAGGGAAATTTTGTGTATTTTTCTACTTGCACCCTGTAACTTTGTTGTAGTTGTTATTGCCTTAGTTAATGCTCCAGGCACTACACTGGAAAGGAGTATGGATAGAGACAGCTCTAACTTGTTTCTAATTTAAATGGGATTCCTTCAAGCTTTTCTCCACTTAGGGCAATGTTGGCTGTGGATTCGTGTGTGTGTGTGTGTGTGTGTGTGTGTGTGTGTGTGTGTGTGTACACGTGTGTGTATCTTTTATAATGTTGGAGTGTGTTCCTTCCAGTCCTATTCTTTCTAAGGCTTTTATGTTGAAGGCACTGAACTTTGTCAAAAGGTCTTTTTTGTATCTAATAGATAATTGTGTGGGTTCTTTGTCTTTAAGTCTTATTTAAATGATTTATTAATTTATTTACATATGTAGAGCCATCTCTGTATTTCTGATATAAAGTCACCTTGTTTGTAGTGGATCATCGTTTTGATAATATACCTGTAATTTTTAAGCACATTATTGAGGATTATTTCATCAGTGCTCATCAGGATATTTGCCTATGGTTTGGGGTTCTTTTGTTGTAGCTTTCCCTGAATTTGGTATCAAAGCAACATTAGTTTTATAAGATGAGTGTGGACGTGTTCTTCTGTTCTTATTAAAAAGTAATAGTTTTGTAATAATTTATATGTAGGCACTTAAAGCTAAAAGTTCCCTCTTGGACTGCTTTTAATGTGTCCTGGAAGTTTGGTGATCATGTGTGGCCATTTTCATTTACTTGTAGATTTGTAAACCTTTTCATTTTTTCTTTGAACCATCCATCATTATATAATATTTAACATTGATGAGTTTATACACTTACCAGTGCCTTGTTTGCTGTTGAATATAATTTTTATTGTATTTTGACCGAATAAAATATGTGGAGTTATTTCAGTGCTTTTCAATTTCTTTTAGATTTGTTTTGTACCCAGGATGTGATTTATTGTAGAGAATACATCCATATATTGCTGAGATATGTGTGTGTGCGGATCTTGGTATTTGGGTAGATTAATATGTAAGTTCTCTTCTATGTATAATGGCATTCCATTCTGTCATTTCTCTGTTTTATGTTTGTCTAGAAGACCTGTCTGTTGCGGAAAGTGGGGCAGTGAAATCACCTACTATTACTGCGTTGGAGTTAATCTAGATCTTTAAGTCAAATATATCAATAACATTTTTAATTATGCTGGAGTTTGTTGTGTATATGTTTAGGATTGTAATGTCCCCTTAATTAATTATTCCCTTGATAAAAATAAAATATCTTTCTTCATTTCTTTGGATTACTTTGAAAATCTGTTTCATCAGATAACAAGACAGTTACATCTGTTCACTTCTTGGTCCCATTTGCTTGAAATACTTTTTTATACCCTTTTGCTTTAACTGCTGTCTATATTTAAAGTTAAGGTAAGTTTCATATAACAGCAGACAGATGGACTTTGTTCTTAACTCATTAAAAGATTAGGCCATTAATATTTATTTTGTTTTTGAAAGAATCTTGTTGATTACAGTCATTTTCTTATTCTGTTGTTTGTGTTCTACTTTAGGTTCCAGTAATTATATCATCGATTGTTTTTCTATAGTCTTTTGACAATGATTATCTTTCTCTTCACTAAGAAGAACTCTTTTCAGGATTTTCTGTAGGCTTTGTTTGGTGAGCATAGATTCCTGTCTATTTAGATCATAGAAAGTTCTCTTTCTTCAACTAGGGCTGACAATTTTTCTGAGCAGAGTCGCCTACATTGGCATCCATGGTTTTTAGAACTTGAAGTACATTGCTTCTGGCTATTCTATCTTTTAAATTTTCCTTTGAGAAATCAGTTATCATTCTGATGTTATTTTTCTTTATTTATATAAGACTGTGTTTGTTTTCTCTTGTGGTTTTCCAAACTCCTCCTCTGTTATGTATCTATGGTGCTTTCATTATAAGAGGTTGTGGCGAAACTCTTTTCTAGTTCTAATTGGTGTTCTGTTGCTACTTACATCTGTGTGGGATGTCTTTACTTAATTCTGGGAAGTGTTTCCTCCATGATCTTGTTGAATATTTGATCTATACCATTGACTTTGGATTCTTCTTCATTGATGACTATAATTTGATATTGGGTTTCTCCCTTGTATCCGGCAATTCCTATTATGTATTTTTAATTTTTTTCATATTTTTTGCTGGTGTCTTCTCATTCTGTTTTATCTTCAATTTCATATACTCTTTCTTCTATTTGATCCACTCTTTGTATGACTTTCCCATAAATTTCTAATTGGATTTTTGAGGTTTTCAGTTTCATCTTGAGTTCTCTTCAAAATCCATCTTTGTTGCATCCAGTTTTCCAATCCTAGATTGTCTTCATTGTCTCATTCAGTGGTATGTTTTTCTTTTTCCTGGGATCACTCAGGTGTTTAGATGTATTCTTCAGTTCACTGAGTTGTTTGTTAGTTTATTTAAACTCCTTGAACTCTGATGAAGTTTCATTGTTCTTTGAAGCTCTGTGTCCCGGAGCTGATCTAGGTAATTTGCACTGGGGAATGTATTTATAGGACTGGTGGATGTGTGTGGGTTGGGCTATCCTTTCTTGGCTTTTCATATTATTTGCGTTTTAATGATAAGGATGTGGCACAGGGAGGCAGCCTGCCTACTTAGAGCTGTGGGGAGCCACAAAGAAAGGGAGCTAGGCTAAGTGGGGGGCTTTAGTAGGACTGGGATAGAGATGGGAGGGCAGCATGGATTCATGCAGCTGCAGTGGTTATAGGATCTCTGGTAGGAAGTAGGGTTGGGGTTCTGTAGCCAGCCTCAAAACAAGGGAAATGGGATGAGAGGTAAGCCTGTTTGAGGAAGCAGGACTAGGGGGGCTCAAGTGGAGGAGGAGTGGAGGGAGACCACAGGTAGACTACCCAGGTCTGCTTCATTTTGTGTGGCTGCAGTTCTTCTCGTAGGAAGTAAGGCAGGAGTGGTAGGGCATTTCCTTTCTTTATGTCTTGTCCCACTGTCTGTCTCTCTGTCTGTCTTTCTTTTCTCTTAATTTTATGAATCTTGTTTCTTTTCCTCATTATGTATATCTTGGTCTTAATTATCCTCCCTACAGGAAGGCTTGTTTTAGTTGCGATAAATAGCTTGTTAGCCTTTGTGGTTGGTTATCCCTCATCTGACAACTTGAAATACTCTAACCTTTGAAATTTGTTGAATATGCTGATGTTCCACTGTTGGGTTTGGGAGCATATTTATTGTGCTTTCGGTTTTATTTAGTTGCTTGCTTTCACCTAAGGTTCCACTCTTTAGACCTGGTTGACGTTGAACTCAGTAAGGGGCTGAGGATTGACTGAAATATGTAGCATCTTCCTGCCTCAGCCTTCTGAGCAATTAGATGACAAGTACATCTGCCATGCCTCGCAGACTGCACAGTCTTGGATTAGAGGCACCCAGTCCCAATTACAGCTTGTTTTTCTTTACTGGTTTTTCATGCACTAGACGGCCGGGATGACATAAACATGATTTTCCCTTGTCTGCTGTTCTTACTGCTTCTTGGCAAGAAAATCTTGGCGTACAAAATTTATACGTGCAATTGACTCATTACGAGGTCTGGTGTGGAGTATGAAGCTTATGGAAATATGGTCAGATTTGTGAGCAATCCGGAAATATTTCCATGGAGGATTCAAATTGATCTTTTCTCCATATTGTTTTCCATAATGTTAATGCTGGACATTTTGTGTTTGTGAGTAAATGGACAGATTAGTTGCTATACAATACATTTTTTTTCTTGTTGGAGTTTAAAGTCTCTTATTGCTTGAAAAGCATTTTAGTTTAATAGTCAGTATATATTGATTATATATATATACATATGCTTATAAAATTAATCTTATGGTAATTAACAATAGAAATAACTTGTCCTTATTCCAATACTAGACACGAGGGACAATTTAACATAACTGCTAATAAAATAATTATTTCTCTCTCGATATAATCTCTTCTAGGTATATCCATTTATTTGAGAATGTCATTTCTCGTTACTGGCAAATAATATTCCTTGTGAATGTAACCCATTTTCAGTATCCATTCATCTATTGAGGGATATTTAGGGTGTTCCCGTTTGCTAGCTCTCGTGAGTAGAGCAGCAATGAACACAGCTGAGCAAGTGTCTGCGGAGTAGAATGCCTAGTCCTTTGGACATATGCCATGTGAGTTTTAGTTTTTGTATTGAAAGGCTCTCCGTACTGATTTCCGGGGGGGGGGGGTGCACTGGTTTGCATTCCCAGCAGCAGTGAGTGAAGGTGCCTGCTGCTCCTCCACATCAACAGCGTTTATCGCAGGCGTTCAGCTATTTTAGCCATCTAACTCGGTAAGATGGGATCTCGATGTTCTTTTAAATTTACATTTCTCTAATTGTTAAGAATAATTAACTTTTTTTGAAAGATTTCTTACCCATTTTAATTTTTTTTTTCTACTGAGAACTCTCTGTTTAGACCCTTGCTCACTTAGGATATTGACTTAAGGAGGGACTTTAGCAGTGTGAGAACAAGCAGCTGAGAAGGGCTAGAGGGAGGAAACGGAGGAGGGAAAGCGGTGTAATTCTATTTTAATGAACATATCACATAAATAAAATGTAAAATATAAAATAAAAGAGGGCATGGTTCCTTTCTTTGAGACACTCATCCTCGAAAAGGAAAAAAAAAAGTTAGAATAATGAGTATTTACTTTCTGTTTATCTATGATGTTTGGGATTGCGTGAAAGAATTTTTGTTCCCTTGACATGTTCCCACTTCCTTTTGTGGAATTGTGACATTCAAGTTCACCCTTGTTTATTTTTTTCTCAAAGCTTCCCACCCTCTCACCCCGCCCAACTGGACATGCTCACGGTCACACACTATTCCTTTCTCTTGTACAGTTTCCAGGCAGGGCCCTGCCTTGTTAGTAATAAGACTGGTTATATATAAACATCCCTCGTGAATTCTTACTACAAACAGACAGATTTTAACACACATAATCCCAAAATATGTGTGTTATTGTTTCCAGTCAGTTCTGATCTGGCCTATCATCCATAGCCCAAAGCAGCTTTTCTTTTTACATTCCAATTCTATAAATGTCCATCTTGTTTCTCACTCAAAAGTCTAATTTCTTGTGATTATTTGGTGTGTGGGTGGGGGGAGGGGGTGTCAGCAGTGCTTGGAATCAAACTTAGGCTCTCCTGAAAAGCTAAACATTTGCTTCATTAATGAGCTATATTACCAGCCTTGTGCTTGGTCAGTTTCTCTCTGCCTCTCTCTCCCTTTCTCTCTCTTTTGCTCTCTTTCTCTGTCTATCTGTCTCTGTCTCTGTGCATGTGTGTGTCTCTGTGTCTGTGCATGTGTGTGCGTGTGAGTGTGTATCTGTCTCTCTGTTTCTATGTGTGTGTGTATGTGTGTGTATCTGTCTCTCTGTTTCTGTCTGTGTGTGTGTATGTGTGTGTGTGTATCTGTCTCTGTTTCTGTGTGTGTGTATGTGTGTGCATGTGTGTGTGTCTGTCTCTCTGTCTCTGTCTGTGTGTGTGTATCTGTCTGTCTCTGTTTCTGTGTGTGTGTATGTGTGTGCATGTGTGTGTGTGTCTGTCTCTCTGTTTCTGTCTGTGTGTGTGTGTATGTGTGTGTGTGTATCTGTCTGTCTCTGTTTCTGTGTGTGTGTATGTATGTGTGTGTGTCTGTCTCTCTGTCTCTGTCTCTGTGTGTGTGTACACGGGTAGACATGCAGGCTCATCATGCAGAGCCTGACCTCAGTGTGCAGTATTTTCTTCATCTTCTTCACTCATGCTTCACTTTAATTTTTGACCCGGTTCTTTCCCTGAGACTAGAAGTCCCTGATTCCCTAGCCTGGCTGAGCAGTGAACCCTAGGGATTCTTGTGTTGCTGCCTCTGCTGAGGTGGCTCACGCATGCACTGCTGTGCCTGGCTTTCTGTATGTGTGCCGGGGATCTGACCTGAAGTCCTCATGTTTGCAGTGTGAGCCCTTTACCCATTGAGCCATGTCCCCATGCTCTTACGTATCATTCTTAGCTTTATGTATTTCATAAGCTTTTTTTTTTTTTAAAGCGTGAAAACAGTCTTATTGCTGCTGTACTGTCCCAGCCTTTTTCTAGTTGCTGCATTGAGTTTAGGCGAACTTTTCCTCATCCCCATGACTATTTTGAAGACTTGTTCTTATGAGTATTGTAGACCTTATTCTTTTTCCTGGCCTTTTAACATTTCGTAATTTCAGTCTCTGGTGTTGAATGTTTAGATTAGTATGAATGTTCTCGTGAATTCATTTTAATCACATAGTATCCGTTTATTGACTTGTTTAATATTTTTAATGTGTGTGTGCGTGCGCACACGTGCGGACAGAGGTGTGTACATGTATGCTTAACCATGCCACAACATGTGTGTGGCGATCAGGCAACTCTTAGAGTTGGTTCTCTGCTGCCACCTTGTGGGATGTGGAATTCCATTAGTCGGGCAAACCTGAACACACACACCTTTGCCCACTGGACTATCCTACTAGTCCAAGGTATGTAAGTGTTAAGAAAGTTATTTTCAGAAAGAGTTTGTTGCATTTGGTTTATAGTAGGGCATGTGTTTGTAGGAGTAGGGTCTATACAAATGGGACTCCACTGGTCATTGGGAAACACACTGGGTTAATGATACAGAAGTCTTAAAGGCAAGGCCCAGTATAAACTCTGGTAGTTCCCAGAAGCAAAACTGGTATGCTGACCTTGGCGTGCAGCCTTACAGGAGAGGAGCTCTTGTTTGTAGACTTGTGGCTGGCAGCATGGCATCGAAAGGACTGTGAGTACCCTGTGGTGCAGGCATAGGGTCTAAAAGGTCATGTTGTGCTGTTTGTGACTCCATATGCCGTGACGTTATAAGGACTTCTGCTAAAATAATTGAAACCGTGATTTAAGATAGTTGATGGGGGAAGGGCAGAGACGGAGAGCAAGGAAAAAGGTATCTTGATTGAGGGAGTCATTATGGGGCTAGCAAGTAACCAAACTCAAGAGAAATCCCCAGGAATCCACAAGGATGACTCCAGCTAAAACCCTAAGCAATAGTGGAGAGGGTGCCCAAATTGACCTTGCCCTATAGTCAGATTGATGACTACCTTAAATGTCACCATGGAACCTTCATCCAGCAACTGATGGAAGCAGAGGCAGAGAGCCACAGCAGAGCACTGGACTGAGCCCCCAAAGTCCATTTGAAGAGTGGGAGGAGTGAGAATATGAGCAAAGAGGTCAAGACCATGATGGGGACACCCACTGAAACAGTTTGCCTGACCAAATGGGAGCTCACCAACTATGACCAGATAGTGAAGGAACCAGCCTAGGAACAAACTAGACCCTCTGAATGTAGGTGGGGGCCACTGGCAATGGCACCAGGATTTATCCCTGTTACTTCTATTGGCTTTTGGGAACCCATTCTCTTTGGAAAGTCTAATCTTCTGAACCAGTGCAGAACTTATGGGAGTAGTCAACCAGTGATGGATCCAACTTGAGACCCATGCCACCAGAGGGAGCCCACACCTGACACTCACTACCTGAAGGGCCAGGAACTAGAGGCTGAATAGCCCACAGACAAAAACGACTGGAAAAAAAAAAGTCAACGAAATGATTCCTAATGATATTCTGCTGTTCTTCTAGACTGGAGTCTAGTATAATAGTCATTAAAGAGGCTTCATCCAAGTACCGATGGGAACACATGCAGCTGAACATTAGGAGGAGCTTGGGGAATCTTGCAGAGGAGGGGGTGAAGGATTGTAGGAGCCAGAGGGATCTAGGATATCACTGGAATTCAGCCTACAGAATCAACTAAGCAGGGCTCACAGAGACTGAAGTGACAGTCAGGGAGCCTGTATGGGCTTGATCTAGGTCCTCTGCATTTATATTCTGGTTGTGCAGCTTGGTGTTTTGGGGGGACTCCTAACAATGGAACTGGGGGTGTCGCTGACTCTTTTGCCTGCTCTTGGGATACTTTTCCTCCTACTGCGTTGCCTTTTCCGGGATTGACATGAGGGGATGTGCCTAGTCTTACTCTCACTTCTTAGGACATGTTAGGTTGACATCCCTGGAAATCCTGCTTTTTTTGTGAAGGGAAACAGAGGTGGAGTAGATATGGGAGAGAGGAACGGTGGGGGTTGGGAGGATACGATGGAGGGGAACTGAGGTTGGGATGTAATATATGAGAGAATAATAATAATAATAAATCTGACATCTTGAGTGTAATGGTCTATCCTGTCCCTTTAAGAGACAAGCCATGCCCACTCCCCCACCCCCTGCCTAGGCAAGTGAATCTTTGGTCAGCTTCTAGCCAGCAAGCCTTCTATTGGCCCCATCTCTCTTTGGGAGAGGTGACTGCTGCCTCCTCTCTTCTGCCCCCTCCCTTCCCTCCCTCTCTCTCGCCCTCTCTCTCTTTCCCTCTATTTTTCTCTCTCTCCCCCTCCCTGTCCCTCTCTACCCCCTCACTGTCCTTCTATAACCCACTGAATAAACTATACCCACTTTTTCTGCATGGCCTCTCTGTCTCTCACCCGCCACCTCCCACCTGCCTGGGACCCACAGAGGCCTCAGGTGGTGGGACCTGTCATCCCCTCGTGGCCTGCTGACTCTCCTTGGGAAACTGCACTGATGTAATGGTTTTAGCTAAACCATTACACTGAGGTCATCCAAAAAATAAATTAAAAAAAAAAAGAAAATGATGACTATCGTTAAACTGGGCAATTTAAAAATAAGGAATAAAAAGGTCTAAACTTGTAAAATATTTCATGAAGAGCATGACTGTGCTTCTCTGTGTGACACATTAAGCCCTGCTCAAACCTGTTGGTTTGGAGTAGTCAAGGATGAGGGCATTATTCTGCCGTGGAAACGTGATAGAAGTCACGGCATTGCTCAATGATTCTCTGGTAGTGAGTTCACAGTTATTCTGTTCCTCTGTCTGAGAGCGATGGAGGACCAGATGTCTGATGCAATGCCACCACCTTCTGGCAGACCGAAATGTCGGTTTATAAAATGATCCCTGTGCAGGACATACAGGATTCTGGACAGCTCACAGCGCCTCTCTTGGACGTGGTACTGATAAGAGGGCAGTGTCAGCACTTGAATGTCAGCCCCGTGCCACTCCAACAGGCTCTCCGTGCTCCCCGGACTCTGTGCTCCCCGGACTCTGTGCTCCTTGGACTCTGTGCTCCCCGGCTCAAGCTTGAAGAGTAGTGCATTTCAGTGGACGTTAGCCGAAGCTCAACGTTGAGAACCTTGTTACAGTCCAGAAAGTTGTGAACACGTGTTTCATCTTTGCGTGGGAGTCTTCTGGTCTGTTTTGTTTTGAAAAGATGCTGAGAAATCAAAAGCTGTCTGTGTTTTAACTTAAGTTCAGGAAAATTGTGTTTCTCCTATCTTCATTCTGCTCGGAGCTGCCCCCTAGATGGAGCTCACCATCACCATACTTGGGCATGTTTTTATACTTCCAAGGGGACCTCTGTTTTGGACTCATACCTAGCTAAAATGGGCAGTGGCTGTCCCTCGTGGCTTGTTTGATTTGATGTCCTCAGTGTCCAGTACTTAAAAGTCTGTTGAGCAAATATGTTAAAAAAACAAACAAACAAAATACCACCTACTGTGTGAACAGGATGAATCCATTCAGTGCAGGGGCGGCATTAATCTGCAGACAGTGAAGATCATTCCAGGGCGGTTAGGTCATCTCATCGCTCCAGTCTCTGCACTTTAGAGCCTGTTTTGCAGGCTTCTGAAGCCAGCCAGGTATGCTTAGTGATTCAAGCTTGGGACAGATCTGGGAGGGTGAGGGGCCACTCTGCGAGGTGATTGGTTTATTTAGTGCTCTCACTCCTGAGCTTCCCCGTCATCGGATGGAACAAGCTTGGACAATTAGCTTTCAAAAGTCACCAGAGTTGGTATGAAACTTGGGAGACATGCAGTAGACAAACCCGCCCAGAGTTGTTTCGGGAAATAAAGACGGCTTGTCATGCTGCGGTGGTGTGTGCGAGGAACAGGGCCCAACAAGTTCCTGTGGGCTGGAGGCTTCAGGAACTTGCCTGCGGGTTAACAGCCAGTGAGAGGAAGTGCTTCAGCGATCACAAGCCAGGCCGCATGCTTTCTGAAGTTGTATTCAGTTTTCTTGCTCTCCAGCAAAGCACATGTCTATAATGTCTATAATTCTGGATTTTCTGTGGGTTTCAGCAATTAATACCGTAAAGATTGGTTATCTCTTTAGTTAATAGCTTCAGTGCAACAGTTAGTCTTCTCTGTAGGTTTTGGGTAGGTTTTGCTGTTTCTTTGTTTTGAGACAGGGTCTCCTATAGCCCAGACTGGCCTCCAACTTCCTGGGTAATCAAGGATGACCTCGAACTCCTTATCTCACTGTCTCCACCTCTGTGGGATTCCTTCTGTGCTCCACCACAGCTGGCAGCCTGCTTCGTCTGGACCAGTTAGTTTAATCAATTTGGAAATGTAGCCCAAATTTCTTTATTGAATAAAAAAGCACGTTTTACTAGTTATGCAGTGCTCATGTAGACATCTTTATTTTTACATGCATATCTTGAGCATGACATCACGTGTGCCTATGGGCTCATTTTCTCAACTCCTGCCATGCCAGCTCAGTGATAGCTACTCAAAAATATCTGAGTTTTGAAAATAAATTATAGGATAATTGTTGGGGAACAAAAATAAACAAAAATAAGCTTACTAACTCCAACCCAAATGTTATTTACACATGTTAATAACCTACCTGTATTAATAGCAATTGCTAATTTATTAAACAGCCAGACTGTTAAAATTATTGGTAATGTCTTTAAGAATTTGTTTCTTTTCAGCAAAGGGCTGTGGTTTTTCACCTAAGCATTTGGAGATAAATTGGTGGTCATTAATCTCACCATAGTCTTTCTTGGCTTGCAACCTTGGGGCAAGTCACCTGGATGTTCTGACTGGGAGTAATGCTAGTCCTTCCTTATGAGTTGGCTGTGGGGATTGACCGGTTGTACAGTTGACATCAGAGCCTATGTGGGGTGTTCAATAAATGAGAGCTATTTGAAGGTCATCAGCAGGGTTAAAGTCTGAGAAGTGGGCAAGCTCAGTCTGTAGTTGTGCCTTCAGCTCGGAGTCATGACTAGGAGTGGAGGGATCCATCTCTGCTCACCTCTAGAGCCCTTGCTCCTCCGTTGACCGCACAGCTGTCCGCAGGCCTGAACTAAGTCAGCCTGCAGGGTCAGGCTCTGCAGAGGCCAGGCTTGTTTGTGGGTCCTGGGAGTGGATGCGTAGCCTCTGTTCCAGGACTGCTGCTGACAGTTCGGAAGAGAAAGACCCATACCGGGTGCAGGATGGTGCTGTGGACTGCGTTCAAGGGAAGAGTCGTACAGCCTTGTAAATAGCACAAGCCTTGGAATTGACAGCCCAGCTTCGTTGATTTGTTTCTTTATATAAAATTTGTGATTACACAGAAACAGGATGAAAAAGAGCCTTGTTTATTACTTTGAACATTGATCACTTCTCTATATTTGCGCTAGGACTTGGGAGCGGCATTCCTGGAGTTCCATATTTCCTGAACCCCAGGCATTTTCTTCTCGTTGCCTGTAGTTGTCTTCAGAAACTTGTTTTAGTATAATAGATATCAGTACTTCAGAGGTGATTTTGTAAAATTGGTGTATAAGTTATGTTTCTAGTGTTTAGTAGTTGGGCTTAGTGGTTGACATCTTCAAAACAGGAAGTTCTTCCATAGTAAAGACTTGTCCCCTGCTTCTGTACCTAGTAAGCACAAGTGCCATGAACGACAAGTCCATTTATCAGGACAGGATTTGTCCCTCACACTGAAGTGCGCTCTGTTGTTATTCATACCCAGTGTAGTGCTGTGAGTGAGAAACACCCTGGGTAGATTCAGCATTTGAACACCACAGGCCCAGCTGGTGGTACTGTTGGGGAGTTTAGGCGGTTCAGCCTTGCTGGAGGACTTACATCGCTGGGGCCGGGCATTGAGAGTTGACAGCCTCACCCTACTTCTAGTTCACAGTAAAGTCTACACGCTCTCAGTTTCCTGTTCCTATTGCGATGCCTGCCCTTGCTGCCCTGCTTCCCCACCGAAATAAGCTCACCTTCTGAAAACATAAGGCCAAAGAAACTTCTGTCTGTAGGTTTCCATGGCTGCAATGTTTTATCATAGCAGGAGAAAGGTAACTGATGCACCAACCCAAGTTTTGTGACACCTTGTGTTTCTTCCTCATTTACCAATAATAACATGAAGGGTTTAAAAATCAGGCCATTAAAGGCGTGCGCCACCACCGCCCGGCCGGGAGGCAGAGGCAGGCGGATCTCTGTGAGTTCGAGACCAGCCTGGTCTACAAGAGCTAGTTCCAGGACAGGCTCCAAAACCACAGAGAAACCCTGTCTCGAAAAACCAAAAAAAAAAAAAAAAAATAAATAAAAAATCAGGCCATTGAACGCCAGAGATGAATGTACATCGGGAGGTCAAACTGACAGTTGCAGAAGTGAAATTGAAATCAGATGGAAATGCAGAATTCACAGCCGACTTTGCAAATATTCAGCTCGCGTGTCTGCTGCCAGATGGTTTCAGCTGTGCATGAACATCTGGGTATCGATGAGGAAAAAGCTAGAGAATGAGATGTCCACAGGAAACTCGACCTAAGGGGTGTCCGCCGAAAGCACAAAATACACAGTGTCGGAACCTGATTCAGTCTCTGAAAAGGAGCAAGGAAGGTTCACGCATTACAGAAAAGATGTCCAGTCTGTATTAGAGAGTGAGTATTAAGAAAGAGGCAGTCGGTGTTCAAAGCCACAATAGTCTTTGAAAAGCACCAAGCTGGTTTATTCTTCGGAACTCTCTCTTTTAATTCAGAAAGAGTACTTGTTGTTTGCTTCTGTCAAATCCCTGACTCGAGTCTTTCCGAGTTTTTTCTTTTTGCATTCTAGGTTAGCTTCTTGTCCATGTTAATTGCTCTTCTCGGACAAGTCTACCTCACCCTACTTGAATACTTGTGTGCATAAAGGGCTAGGACATGGGATGTATGTTTCATGAGCTTTACCACTAGATGGTGATGGAGGCCAAACCGCAGCCTCCTGCTGCTTTGTTACTGGTTGAAATGTAAAAATTTGTACATTTTAGGAATGATTCTTAGATATCATGAGGGATAGATAAAGATTGTTTTATATTGTGCTGAACTCAGTGCCCTTTTGTGTAGCGTGTACCCGGTTAAGTGTTTATAATGATTTGTTCATTGGCTTCTTATGGAGTTTAATCTCTGTGTGTGTGTGTGTGTGTGTATTTAATTGGTCAATTGATCATTAGATTTTTCTGCGTCCTGTCTTTAACTCTGTTTTTTTCTGATATATTTCCATATTGTGATTATATGATTTATTGAATTAAACTGCACAGTCCCATATGTACATGAAAATTCTCTCTCTCTCTCTCCTCATCTCTCTCTCTCTCTCTCTCTCTTCATATCTCTCTCTCTCTCTCTCATACACACACACACACACACACACAGGCACACACACATTTTGTCTTGAATATTTAATCTAAATTAATGTGTTTTCCTAGGTACTCTGTCCTTGAAGCTTTATCTGAAAAAGAAATACTGGCTTAGTGTTTATAATGAGTATTAGGAATTTATGAAGTTCTCTAATCAGCAGTAAGTAAGGTTAGTTTCTTTGAATATCAGAATATTTTTAAAAGGTTAATATTTTATTTTGATTTTATAAAAAATTAAAATTTTATTTTGAATCTCTACATGTAAGAACGAGTGAATATGGCATTTATTCATGTGAGAGGATTCTGAAATCTCATCCCCACACTTGGCAGCTATCTGTAATCCAGAATCGGGAGTCTGAAATGCTCTGAAGTCTGACATTGATGGCCCAGGCACCGCCATGTGATGGGTGGCAGCCAGGGCAGAGGCACAGCACACAGAGTATCCCCAGGATGCGTGGGAGGTTGTATGTGAAACTGAATGGATTTTGTGCTTACACTTCAGAAAATCCTGAAGATACTCTGTCAGCTACAACACAAATATTCCCACACCCAACGCGTGAAATCTGAAATGTTTCCGGTCCCAGAGATTTCAAATAAAGGTTTCTCAACCCATGTAATTCCAAAGCCCTAATGAACACTCTATTTTCTGTTTGAGGTCGCTTCAGAACTGCCATTTTCAAAAGCCTTCAAATAGAATCCGTATTTTCTTCACTTTGAAGAGAACTTTGTGTATGTTCTCCAGCACTGATGCTGTCATCTGTATCCCCCCCTGCCACTATTACTGTTCTATAAGTTGTTAAATCTTGGTCCTGGATAAGTCAGTCTCAGGTATTGATGTAAAATGTGCATTGCAATTTAGATAGATTTTATCGTATGACTTTTAAAATGAGGATAATCCTGCTTAGCCTTTTTCTGAGTCAATGCTTGGAGGTATGCCATTGGTTTAACAATACCATTTCAGAGAAATATGATCAACCTCACATTAAATAGCTCCAATAACCTTGAGGGTGTCCAATCTAGAGATAGTAACTGAGATTTAACATGCTTGAAAGACTTCTTCGAATGGAATCTGGAATCACAAATGAGCTGAAGTCTGGGCTAGAGCATCCCGTAAACTGCAGTGTTACATAAAGTCCATTGATGCAGTAAAGAAACCTTTCTGCTCTTTCGGATCCAGAGGGGCTGTGCAATTAACATTGCCCTCTAGTACTGAAGCTGGTAATGTTCCTGAGTTCTCTGACTGGGTCCTGTGGTGTGGTGGAGAGAAGTAGAGGAAGCAAGGTCAGGTTGGACTGAAGGACTTTTCCCTGCTGCAGTATAGTTCTTACTTTGTTTTAGGGCAGCTGTCCCTCTTCCTGGTCATTCTGGGGAAAGCAGGTGGAGGCCTTCATCTTCCATCTGCTCTCATGAACTGATCTGAAACATACCCGTGTTAACCTGCTTAGTGTCACACAGTTGGTGCTGCTGGTAACCATGCCAGTGACCAAACATGGTAAATAAAAATAATTTACTTGCATGGCTGTTTCATTTAGGGAGTTGAAATCTTGAGAGATTAGTATTTTGATAAAAGGTATCAGATCTTTTATCTCCTTTCATAAAAACTCCTGTGCTGAAATTTTCATGCTTCCTACATAGTTTGGAGTCTTTACACTGTTTTGGTGCCTATCGACGGCCGTCATCATGCTGCTGTTCTTGCTCAGTCCTCAGAATCTGGTAATTTTCTAGAATGTAAGTGAAATACAGTAGTCATTTATGTGTGTCTCTTTTCTCTGTTAACTGCAGTGCTTCTTTTGAATGTGTATGTATGTATGTGTGCACATGTGCTAATGTGAATGCAAGCATGCATGTGGCAGCATACATGTGGGGGTCAGTGTTTGCCCTTGTTTATTGCTGTCCGTGCCCAGTTAGTTGGGCTGTGTCTGGGGATTCTCCTGTCTTTGTCTCCCATGTTGCTGTAGGAGATCAGGGATTACAGGGGTCTGCTACTATGCCTGACTTCATCTGGGTTTGCTTAAGTTCTTTTTTTTTTAATTTATTTATTTATTAAAGATTTCTGTCTCTTCCCCGCCACCGCCTCCCATTTCCCTCCCCCTCCCCCAATTAAGTCCCCCCCCCCCCTCCTCAGCCCGAAGAGCAATCAGGGTTCCCTGCCCTGTGGGAAGTCCAAGGAACACTCACCTCCATCCAGGTCTAGTAAGGTGAGCATCCAAACTGCCTAGGCTCCCACAAAGTTCTTTTACCCACTGAACCGTCTCCCTGGTCCTACAATGTCTTGTAGTCAGTAAGCATATTTTAACCCTGCTTATTAAGGTTTTCTCCAGCTTCTGGTACAATGTCAAAAATAAAGCCGGGGCTGGAGAGATGCTCAGTACAGAGAGACACTTATTTCCAACCCTGAGGACCTGAGTTAGATCCTAGAGCCCACACAGTAGGAGGAGAGAACAAACTCCAGCAAGCTGTCCTCCGACATCCATATGCATGCTGGAGCATGCACAAATTCCCCACGCCCACACGCAAAATAAATGTAATAAAAAATTAAAATAAAAAAAAACAGGTGTGACCCCCCTGACATGACTAATACAGCTTTGAGAAACAAGTTGTTCAAAGTGTGTTGTTGGCAGGAGGAGAGAAAGTAGCCCAACATTTAAATGACTTCCGATGGACTTTTGACATAACTTAGTGAACTACATTTTTCACCTTACAGTAGCATAGTTAAACTGTTGATATTCCTATTGGGCATATAGTATAGGGAATAGTATTTTATTAATGCATTGTTTTTTATTGAAATTGAAGTGATTTGATGACCATTTGATAAACAATATACGTCTCCATAGCTTCTCATCTACCCTTATCACATGAGCATTTAAATACGTTATAAGGATGAATTGATGGCAAATATTAATTCAGTGTTTAGCAGAACTCTTTGGACTATCCAGCCACATGCCTTCCTCTAGAAATAGCTTACCCAAAATGAGTTAGTGGATGGTGACATCAGTGCATACTGTGAAGTGTAGGGGAATAATACCTCCTGCCACGCCCCCATTGCCCCACTGCATAGGCTTATCATGTGTTTACAGCTTTAATAAGCACAGTGAAGAGAAACTGGCCATAGGGTCCTAGGTAGGCAGAATTCACAGGCTTCTGACTCAATTATTGCTCAGGTATTGAACCTTGAGAGTTCTCTATGCTGTGAGTGCTCTACAGTGACGTCACAGCAGCAGTGAGTGTATTCCAGGGAACAGGCACAGACATTCACATGGCTAGGCCTTGGTCTGCTTGTCGGATTGTTCTGAAGTTCTCCCCTCTCCGCTTCATCCCACATACTTTTTTTTTTTCATTTCTTAATGTTTTTCTTTGTTCCAATTTATGCCCTAATATCTGGCCATTTTTTATGCTTAGGGAAAGAATCTGTGGTTTAGACAACTTTCAGCCGGGATAATAAAAAGAAACCTTTATTTACACATTGTACACATTGGTAAGAGAAGGCCGGCTGGCCTCTGGTCCCTACACATCGGTGTAGTCATAATATATGCGCACTTCCGATCTTCGGACGCTTTGCAGTGATCTGATGCTCTCACTCCTCGTCCTTATGTTTGATTTCTTGAACAACCTTCTTGAAAAGGACCTACACATGAAAAAGTAAATGATTGGATCCAGGCACACATTGCAGGCAGACAGGAAAAGCGTCATTTCTTTGCAGTAGTAGAGAATCTTGTGCGCTGATTCGTCTAAAAGCCTGTCTAAGTGGCTGAATGTGAAGGGGATTCTGCACAGGTGATATGGCAAGAAGCAGGTGAAAAACACAGCCACGACCACGCGGATGCTCTGGTTATGCTTTCGTTTCCGGCTCGACTGACTTATGAACTGCCTGCTGGATTTTTGGATGTACCTGGATATTGCTATGTAGCATCCAATCAGAATCACCAGCACAGCCACAAACAAACAGCTGTCAACGTAGGTGACAGCCATATGCCACTGGGCTCCCAAAGGACTTTTGAGTGACATGCAGTCATGAATATTTTCCTTAGTTGGCTGAACGTTCGTTAAGATGATGTTTGGCAAGGCCAGAACAGCCATGATCACCCAAACACAAATTGATAAAACTTTGGTAAAAGTTATGCTGTACATGCGAGAGTCACCAAAAGGCTTTACCACCTTTAGATAGCGGTCGACACTGATGAGCCCAAGGAACACGATGGATGTATACATGTTTGCGTAGAACAAAACTGAGGTGTATCTGCAGAGGATAAACTCGAAGTACCAAGGTCCAAATCCCGCATCACGGACTATTCGGAATGGGAATGTCAGGGTCATTATGAGGTCAGCTACCACTATGTTTTTGAGGTAAAATATGAAGCTGGTTTTATTCCTGATGTGGAAGAAGATCCACACAGCCAGACCATTCAGCAGGATGCTTGCCACAAATATAACTAGGTAAAGCACTGGCAGGATGATGGTGTCAAATTCGTTGTGAAGGGTGGAATTCTTCCCATGTCCTGTGCTTGTGCTGTTTGCAGAGTGTCTGGCTTGACTGTGCAGCTCATTACCTGCAGAAGTGGAAACATTCATGTTAGTACAACCGCTGTCTCTAGGGCTGAGCTGATGTTCTCAATGTGCCCATTATCTCAGAGATTACAAAAATTATTCATGTGTATATCTGGGTCTCTGTTACAGTGTGTCCTGTGGGCGCGACAGTGTCTACAGAAGCTGGAAGAGGGCCTCTGGTCCTCCGGACCTGAGGCAATTGTGAGTTCTTGACTTGGAGTCCTCTTGTGAGCTGATTCCCCTGGGTGAGCCCGAAGCACTCTTAACAGCCAAGCCATCTCTCTAGGCCCTGATCCTGACATTTAAAGTAGAACCTGGTTATTGTTTTGAGTGACTAAATAATTGGTGACCTCCCCTTCAAGACCCTTTGATTCGCTGTGACAACCTATTGAAAATGAATATACTATATTTATATAAAACCCTGGTGTTTAGTTCAATATCGGGTATTGTTACACATGGAAGCAGCAGTACCTGAGGCAGAAAAATTGAAGTTTACCGGAACAATAAGACAGAACATAGACATTATATCAGTGTGTCCTTTGATACAGTCTATTCCTTTATCACTACCTAAGCTTTAAGCTCTGCTGTCACCCAAAACCACAAAGTGAACTAATAAAGCACTCACAATCCTTAACCTTTGTTTCCTGAAGATTATGTAGGGACCATTGTTGGAAGTGGAAGTGTGGTTTTGATTTCTTTTTTTCAGAAAACAAAAATCAGCTTTCTTCTTAAGTGACAAAGTCCAGAGTAGAGCTAGCTCTAACTTGTGGATTCTGTTAAATCTATTCTCTCTTTCCTAGAACATAAGCTGTGAGTAGGTATGGCATCACTATAGGCAACCTGGTTTTGGATTATGATTATCTACAGATACTATATACTATCTAGTACATTTTCATTAAAGTATATAGTTATGAAGATATGTAAGTCTCTATAATTGAGTAAGAAGCAAACTGATTTCACATTTCTGTTAGTGTACAAATTTATTATCAAAAAATATATTGTGTAAAAATGTGTGCAAGAAAAATACGTGTAGGCTGCTACTTTCGTTGATATTTACAAGATTAGATTATACCTGCTCTGCTTGTTATGAATTTGCAAGGATCCTTTTTTTTTTTTGACCTTTCGATGCATATGATGGAAGGCACTCTAACACCAATCTGTTATTGAGCTGATGAGATAGCATGCAGGCATTTGATTCCTGCATCAAGTCTCCTGTGGGAACTGAGGGAAACTTGCAGTTAAGTGAGGGATGCAAAGCTCCAGTCTGTGCTGCAGACCATTGCTACTCTTCGTGATGTCATGCTGGCTTCCCAGGACTGCTCCAGCTTGGAGGTGAGCTGGCTGGTGAAGTGTATTCCAAAGTAGAGCCTCTGAGGTTGAAGGACAGAGGTCTATTGAGCAGTCTCTACCCCGAGCAGCCTCCTAATGCTTGCCCTCATTTTTCTCCTTCTCTGCACAGGAAGCCGATGCTCTGGAAGCTCCTGCCTCTCCAGTTTCCCTTGGAGCCATTTCCTCAATAACTCTTTCAGCTGTTTGACAGACAGCATAAACCATCCTAGCTTACAAAGCCATGGTTCAGATGTAAGGGTATAGGGAAGGTCATTTCTGATTGCTTAATCCCCTAGTTAATAATAACTTACCTTAATGATATTTTGGGATGATTTTTGTTTAGGGAACAGCATGAATTTAGCTCTTACTTTCCCACATAGCTGTTTATTATATATTGTTTTCTTTCTTTGAAGAAGTGAAATGGGAAAGGCTGTTCTGATGATTATAATCCAAACACAGGTTCTTAAATTACCACCTGGAATCTAAGTGTGGCTTCTTTTTTTCAAGAGCTGTCTCCCCTTTCTGATATTTTCTGTCCCTTTCCTTCCTTGCTATGTTTTTAAAAACTGGTTTTCCTGGCCTAAATATCCCCGTACAGGTTAGTAATTTATACCTAGGCTTGCCTGTTAGGAGACTGATGGTATTATTAAGCTTTATAAGTTCAAAATGCCTGATTCAGCTGCCCTC
Source organism: Microtus oregoni (assembly GCF_018167655.1). NCBI lineage: Eukaryota > Metazoa > Chordata > Mammalia > Rodentia > Cricetidae > Microtus > Microtus oregoni. The sequence continues at coordinate 19,263,154 of NW_024543069.1, read as the reverse complement.
TCTCTCCTGCTTCCAGTTGGAACTGTTGCCCTGCTTTGCTGTTTCTTTACCAGAAGATCCAAATCATCATTTGAAGCCATTAAAAGCCTAAGAGGTGCGGCTCTACTGAGCTTTAGACAGCTACTTGAATTGGTTTACCTAGTTAAGCTTTACCTACCACTGTCGTCTTCCTGGGGAGGGCACTCTGGGAAACACAGGAAGCCAGGTAGGTTTTAATCAGGGTAAAAGTGCTCAGCTGAGTGGCAAAGCTTATAAAGGAATAGCGATGTCATTTCTGGAAACTATGTATGTTGTAGCAATCATGTATGTGTTGATTTTGAAAGCCCTTGTGAGTGTTAATACAATTCAGTAGCTTTAACCTCCTGGGTGTGGGGTATTTCGGCTGTTAGTATTGTCTCCCTCGATCTGTGTATACCCACTGTGACCTAGAAGAACACATCCTTCTGTTCCAGTGTTCTGGTAGCTGCTTGTCTTCTATATATTATTATTATAATATTCCAAGGCTTAATTATATAGACAAGCACTCTTATTAAATGATAATGTACCTAGCAATTATGGTTAATATTAAAGGTAGTCTTCAAAAGAAGTCTCTGTACAAGTCTATCTTATTAAAAAACAAACTAACAAGATAAAACAAACAAATCAACCAACCAAAAAAGCAAAGCAGAGTCGAAAGCAGAAGCAAAACCCTGAAGCATGAGTGACTTCCCAGTGGTCCTTGGCCTGTTCTGTGGCTTTGAGACAGTCTGTGTGGGCATTTTGATTGTGCTTGCTCACAATATCTGCCTTAGCTCATGATCAGAATTAATCTTTTGGAGTCCGGGCCTCCCCAGTTCCATGGGGGTAAGCCTAGCCCTGGTTAGTACTTCATTCACAAATTCCAGATGTATAACACAGCTTAAACGAATGAGTAGTTAAAGCCTCTTCTGGGCTAGTTTTGAAAATCATTTAATAGTAGACAACTATGGTACCTAGGGAGCAGGATAAAGACCACCTGTGTGCTGCTCTGAAGGACTCCAGAGCTTCACCTGGAAAGTAATTCCCCGGCAGCAGCTCACGTCGTGTGTTCTCCTCGGTCCTTCAGATCTCCCGGTGGGGATGTAGGTTTACATCCCCATTAAAAGGCAAAGGCTTTTTTTTTTTTACCACTCATTTGGTTTCATCATGTTATTCTTCCAGTAAAGAATGCGACCAATTTAGGAACCTCCTTCAGTACTTTAGAGCTTGGCCATTCATGAAGAAAATTTAGAAATGACTTAAAACAGAAATACTGCGTTCTTACATGTTCTGTGCTTCCTAGCATGGCATTCCCTGTTTATCCTGGCACTTAATATAGGATGATGGTGGAAAGGGATTAGCAAGAACTCCTTTGCTGGTCACGTCTCTGCCTTCTTACCCTAGAGCCTTCTCAGCTAACTTCAGAGATGCAAAGACAAGCTGGGAATCTAATCCCATGGTTGTTTTGATTCCTGTATGAGTGTGTTTGGGGTGGTGGTGGTAGAGAAACCTTGAGAGCATATGTGTGTACATACCAGATATCGTGTTATCTGTGCACAATGGCCATTCTCCACTGCACTGCCCTTGCTCTAGTCTCGCGTGGGTCGCATACCATGTTGGCCAGACCAGACAGACTTTTTCATCACTATCACCTCTGTCCTTACGGGGTCCACTTACTCTTAGAACGCCCTCTTCTGTAGTTGCAGTGGGAGTGATGGCCGCAGCGAGGCAGAATCCCAACACTGTTGCCTTGGGTGAATCTACTCTGCTGCTCACCGGGGTGTGTCACTCTGACACGGAATATTAAATTCTCAACATATGTCACTGCCCTACCTACCAGATGGAGTGAAGTAGTAAAGCCGTATAAATTATAGGTTGTCAAACCGTGCTACAGAGGCCCTTGTGGGATCATCTTCTAAATAATTACCTAGTAGAGTAGGTCGATGTTGCTTTTGGCCTCCTGGGGAGCCTCAGTACACTTTGGTGTAGACTATCAAATGAGGAAAGTAACATGTACTTTATTTTGGGTTTAACAAATCTTTCTCAAATATTCTGTTAATCCATGTCCTTTTTAAAGATAGTGTTGAGACTGGCTAAAGTCTTAAGTTAGTTGCGGCAAGGCTAGTTTACATTAGTGATGCTATCCTGGATGGCTGGAATGAGAAATGGCTTTCAGCTGGTTCTGAACTGTGGCTTCCACAAGTCATGTTAAAATACCGTTCCATTGCACCTTTGTCTTTAGCTTACTTGGTAGTTTTGCAAGTGTCAGGTTGAGCCCCATTCTCTAGTTGTGATGTGCTGTAAGCAGAGATGCATGTCAAGAAGTAGTTGGGGACAGTTGAGGCACAAGTTCAACAGAAGTTATTCCTGGTTTGATTTCTGGGGAGAAAAAAAATAAAAAAGGAAGAGTTTGTAAGTACCTTACATAGATGGTGTTATTCTTTCTGTAAAGACGGTAAGCCATGAACAAGATATTGTTAAGCACTGTGATTAGAAAAACAACATTGTGGATTTGAATGTCCTAGCCACAGAAGAGTAATCTGTATTTACGTCTTTCTTCAGTTTGCTGTTAAGTGTGACCATGTCTGCGTGGTGTCCTCTGGATGCCGCAGTGTGTCAAAAAGTTGCTCAGTGTGTGTGTGTGTGTGTGTGTGTGTGTAGTAAAGATTTGGATGTTTATTCTAAAAGTAATGGGAACAAACAGTTAAGTGCTAAAGAAGGAAATGACACCAAAAATATCTTTTCGGTTTCAGAGCACCATGGCAGGAGTCAATTCTGGATGTTCTGCTTGTCGTTCTTCTGGAGGGAGAGGAAAGGATTTTGAAGACACACATATGAATTTTAAGGGTGAAGTCAGATCTAGATGTCAGAAATATCAGGGAGTACGAAAGGCGAATCTTTCGATTCTTCTTAGACTGATGGGCAGATGTTTCTTTCAGTGGCTGTTTTCTTCTGTGTCAGCTTTGGTTTCTTAAATTCTTTATCAGACAGATCACTCATGAAGCTAGTAATCTCTCTTAGCTTGTGTAAGCACACTCTATCCTGTTGTACACTAGTGATGTGGACAAGACATATATTCAGAACCTATGCCTATTAAGAAAGAACACATCTAACAACATTTCTTCCTCTGAGAACTTTGTCAGGCTTTTCAAACATGTGATAATCATCTCGGAAATGGAATGCCATCCGCACTTCCACAGGAATTCAATAAGGACTGTGTAAAATAAGCTGTTCGGTACTTCCGTATATTCCCAAATCTCGGCCTTTCTGTCTTAACTTTATTTATATATCATATCCCTAAAAAAATCCCGATCACATAATAAATGCATTTATAATAAGACTGCTATGTAATTACAGGTGGTTATTTTTAAAAACTCCAACACTGATATGCATAGGTATTTTAAAATAACATTATTAGAAGATTTGTTTTATGCCTGCATGTATTTCTGTGCATCATGTGTGTGCATTGCTTATTGAGGCGAGGAGAGGTGTGTGCATTGTCCATGGAGGTGAGAAGAGGATCTGAGCGACAGATGGTTATGAGCTGCCGTGTGGTACAGGAAGAGGAGCCAGTGCTCTAAACTGCTAAGCCTTTTCTCAAGCCCATATATGGGTGTTTTATAGATGGTGATGCATTTTGCACTCTGTGGTCTCTGGAAGTTCAAGTTTTGCCTGTAAACTAACCAGCCGTGTGACCTCTGATCAATCCATGTGAGCTTTAAAGAACTGGACTGACAGCTCTGTCAAATCTCCGTCAAGACTCAAATGCACATGAATTTATGTAGCTTCCTCTTAAGTCGATTTCCATTAAGGATTTCGTATCATTTGAATATTTGCTTTGTTAAATCTCTTTTGTGCTTTGTGAAAACCATATTCCTTTTCCTCTCAGTACTAGGCTAGAAGAACTATTTCACTGGGTTTGTGAGTTTGCAGTGGAGTACATTTGTGTAAATCCCTTTTCTGGCCTTCAGGTGCTTTACAGAAAGCACATGTTATGCAGTATTGTACATTTCGAAAACTTATCTCCTGACTCCCACTTTTGCAATCTTGAGTTCCACTCCTTCTCTTAGGTGTTGATCAAATAGAGACAGCATCATGAGAGCTACTTTGAAAAGCATGCTGTTAAAGGAACATGTGCCCATGAGCAGGTTTCTATAAGGGAAGTCACATTGTTTCTTATGAAATGAAACCATGTGGGACTTTTATGACCCCTCCCTGATGCTGTTCTCATGTTCGAAGCTCATTTCCGAGTAATGTTTGCTGAGCTAGCAGGGCAAGAGCGCTGTAGGGCTCAGTGAGTCTCAGCCTGCACAGTGAGTGGAGTCCTCTTTCCTGTTTGCAGTACTGCATGCAGCTAAATGCGGATGGTGGCAGTGGAGGGAAGAAAAATATTATTCCTTCAAGTGAGGGATCCCTTCCTTTCCACCCCAAACTAGCTCTTTGGAGAAAGTGGGCCGCTCCCTGCACCTGTAGCTTTTGGAATATCCCCAGGATCTGGATGCAATGGGTTTCAGAAGGAACTGGTTTTGGCTACTGGAATACAGATGATTAGGGATTTTAACATCTTCCTTGAGTGCTGTCCTTTTGTTCTTTTTAACGCAAGACAAGGAGGCAAATCCTAGCTTTTAATTGCCATATTACTGTTAAAATGGGAAACCATTTTAGCAAATGTATGGGACAGAAATCTCTTTAAAATATCTGTTTTTGTCCCCAGGTCGTGCAGTCTTCCTTTTCCTGGTTCCTTTCCCTTGGGTGTCCTAAGAAAGACACCTGACCAGTGGGCACAGAAATGGGAGTGGTCGAAGTCCTTTCCATTTCGCAATTTCTAATGGCCTATTTGTATTTAGACTGTGTGGAGAGGTTTTCTGAGTTTCTCTTAAGAAGAACACTGTCCATTTAAGAAAGGTCAAAATATTTGCCTAGCTAAACATTTCCTCGGCAGTTCTGGAACAAATAGTCAGCATCACTGTGGCTGCCTGTGAAAGGGAGGACATCAGAGAGCTGACCTGCTTCTGAGGAGCAGCCCTAAGGGCATGGGGTGCATACAGGGGTGCCAGAGGCTTTGAGATTATGGGAAGACAGTGATGTCATACAGGCCAAGAAGAGCCCTGAAGAAAGGAGGACACATGACTAGACATATGCCATGGGAAAGTCGGATGATAGAAGAGAGCTCGGTAATATTGGATGGAGTCCTGTCTGTCATGCTGGGAGGCCTGATGGGGGAGGGCAGTGGGGCAGATGCCTGATGACCCAGGGCTGAGTAATGCAGGTTTGGCGAAGAAGCAATTGCAGACAGTTCTTTTACTGTGACTGCTATGGGAAGGAAAAAGAGAAGGCTGGAGGTGGAGATGTGGAGGTGGGTATAAAGGAGATAGGTATAAAAGCAGTTCGTTTTTGTTTTTTTTTTTGTTTTTTTGTTCTTTTGTTTTTTTGTTTGTCTTGTTTTTTGAGACAGGGTTTCTTTGTAGCTTTGGAGCTTGTCCTGCAACTAGCTCTTGTAGACCAGGCTGGCCTTGAACTCACAGAGATCCACTTGCCTCTGCCTCCCAAGTACTGGGATTAAAGGCGTGCGCCACCACCACCTGGCAAAAGCAGTTTGTGTCATTGAGTGGTTCTTACGACTAGTGGAAGAGTTTGTGAAACATTCCATTAAATGCTTGTCATTGTGAAATTATATTTTCCCAGTGTGAATAAAACAAACAAACAAACAAAAACCAGATAACTTGTCCTGACTTCTAGCCGTGCATGGTGATGTAACACAAAAAAACAAAGATTTGATTGAATTCCACTTTTGTTGCTTTTCAGCTTCCTGACTCTCCATCCTCTCAAATGTAAAATGAGTATGTTCTGTTCTGTTCTGTTCTGGGGAGCGCAAACCAGGTCTCATTCTACACAGACACCAGCATAGTTGCACATGGTAGGCTTCCTGCTGTCCATCCGGGACACGGAGTTTTACTTAGAGGTGGGCAGCAATGAGTCCTTGCCCTCTGGTTTGAGCTGAGACACACGTGTGGTTTGTAGCCCCAGCTGCCTCTCATGAGCCAGCTGGAGTTTCCCCTTCCTTCACACTGTCCCAGTCTCATCTGTGTGCCTCCACTCCGCTTGGTCTGCCTCTCGGCCTCCTGCCTCCGTGAGTAACTTCCTGTGGCGTGCCCTGCGGCCTCTGCACATCCCAGCCCTCACATCTCGTTGTAAAGATGGCTTCAGGTGTAGTCAAGGGCTGCGTTCCAGACGAAATCAGTCATGGGTGGGACTCCTGTCTCCTGCCTCCTACAGCTCCCCTAGCTGACAGTCGATGAAACCGCTGAAGAATGTGGTGTCTGTGGTTGCTCCACATCTCACAGCTGTTCCCGCGTGAGCCAGCCTAGGTGCTCACAGGCCTGCTCTCTTCAGCCACCGGCTGGCACCATGCCTCCGCTAGTTGACTGCGTTTTCCTTCTGGCAGTTTTCAAACGAGGGTGTAAGCAAAGGGTTCTCCTATGCTCAGGGCTTTTTACTTGTAGACTCTTGAACCCGGGGCTTGGATTTGCCAGCAGTCTCTAGAACAGCCCTGTGACCTAAATATTTTATCCTCCCAGCCCTGTAGGAAGATAAGTTGAGAGGTTCTAATTGCCTTGCCCTGTTTCCCACAGCACATCCGGGGCATAGCTGGAAATCCTGTCATGTCTGATGAGAGCTGGTCACAGCTCCTTCTGTACTGTGCTAGGGTCAAAATGAAGAATTCATTTTAAGGGCTAATTTCATTGTGCCAGTCAGGAAGTTGGATGGGGTATTAGATAGAAGGAGGAGTTTGTTTTCCTACCAGGCATGAAGGAATGGCTGGAGTCTAGTTTGGTGCTTTTATTTTGTTGTTGTTGTTTTGTTTTGTTTTTGGCACAAACTCTGTTACATGGATCAGGAAGCATCATAGAAGATTCCGGATGGGATCTCTCCTGGCAGCTGAATTGAACTTCCGCAGAGTAGGCACACTGGGCATCAGCCTCTTCTCCCTGATGGGAGGAGTTCCTGCCCACAGGTGCTGGCACTCCCTGGTCCCCCCACCCCCCGTCCTCTGAGCATTGTGTCTCCAGCCCACAGGCACCTGATTGCACAACCCTGGGTCTGCTGCAGTGACAATTTACTCCTCCTTTGTGGCTACATTGAAACCCTAGATGCACTTTGATCCCTCCCCAACTCCTGATTTCTCTTGCTTTACATTAGAATGCTGTAAAATCCTCCCAGTTCAATAACCACCCCCCAAAAAAATTGGATTCAGGAAATCATATTTTTCATACCTAACAGGTGCTCTCATTTCCCCAGGTGTTTCTTGGGGCTGCCCTGTGCAGACCATGCGGCCGGTAGGCACTGAAGTTCACACCTAAGACTTTGCTTTTCCTTCCCCCCCACCCCCCAGCAGTGGAGCTGGACTTGGCTTAGTTCTCTACTGTGGCCTTTAATGTAGGTCAGGATCCAGATCCTAGTATTGAACTGCTTTGATGGTGGGAAAAATGGGTGTCCTGCTCTTATTACTTTACAAGTGGTGGAGCAGGGGCCAGTGATGGAGACAGACCTCTGCTCCCTGGGTGCCTTGATGGACGTCCAGAGAGCATCACCGTGTGGGGCTGTGGAGTGCTGCTGCGGGCACTCGGCCTCGTAGTCCACGCAGCTCTGATGTGCTCTCAGACTTGTTGGGTTGGAGCTCAGCCTGGGTGGAGAGCTGCTTGTTTGAGTCAGGGAAACTCCCTTCTGGGCAGGAGGAACCTGCAAGTGTGTCGTGCTAGACCACAGCTACGGGCTTCGCAGATTGCATCACCGCCCATCTGGTCGCAGTCTGGAAGGTGACTGCCTATGAAAGGCTCACTCCCTAGGCGCAGTTGCTCCTGACAAAGTTTTTACGCTTGATGTTGGTGGCAGTGGTCCAAAGTGACAGAATGTGTCTTTGTCTCTTTCTTGTTCTCTACTTTGCAGTTTGCTCTCAGGAAGCTCACATCTCTTATCTGTAAGAGTTTCAGTTTCAGTAGGTTTTTGCTTTCTTTGCTGGAAAGTTCTAAGTCTGCCAGGCATTTAGGAATACCAGTGGGGGCCTTACATTGCAATGGTAAAGACAGAAGAACACACAAGTACCAGGCCCAAAGCCTCTGTAGAAACGGGGAAAGGAAAAACAACAACAACAACAACAAAAAACTTGCTTAAACCCTGGAATCATATCACGTAAGAATCCCTTCCAATTTAATGGAAGTGGTATGAAATAATGAACAAATAGGAATATTTCCCATAAATTAATGCGCAGCTGAACACCTGGGGAAGAAGAAAGTTACCTCACTGGTTCTGAGTCATGTCTTTTTGTAATGGCATTAGGTCACTGTATTTAAGTGTAATACTATTTACATTAATGGAACAGTTACCTAACTTAAGAGACCATTTTCATTTGCTTTCTTCCTTAGTTTTCGTTAACAGCTTGGGCATTCCAAAGCGAGGTCTTTAATATGAGCATCCATTATACTTTGTGCCAACATCCAGTCTCCCCCCGCATTTTGTGTCTCTCACAGAAACTGAGCACCCCATCCCCACAGGTACACGTGGGTGAAAACACAAAACTCCTTTCTTGCTCACATTTCTCTCTCAAAGAAATTCCTACTTAAGTATCTTGTAAACCTGTAGCACTTTTAAGTAGTCATTCTTAAAAGGATAGTATATGAATAAAAAGAATTCTTCTGGCTGTTACTATAAGCTAAGAAACTTCCAGTTAGAGTGAGGAGCCTCTCTGTTTACTGTTCTCATCTGCTGAGTTCCTGACCGCAGCCCTAACATGCCCCCTTCTGTCCTGAAACTCCCTCTTCTTTGTCTCCTAGGTAGGTTATTGATAATTTTTAAGTCTAACTTATCTGCCGTCTCCTTGAAGTCCTTCCTGTTCGTGCACCATTTAAATGGTTTTTGGTACCTGTGTTGTTGCCTGGTGGCCCATTGCTCCAGCTGTGTATTCAATTTTTGTAGTTCTCTAGGCTGCCTGTGTGTTCCTGCAGCCTTCTCTTAGGACGCTCTGACCAGGATGACCGAAGGCCCAGAGTCATTGCTCAATAAACATTTGCTTAATGTTAGGATCACAAGGAACTTGGCTTCATGCTGACCTAATCTTACATAGGTGGGCGTCTGCCATTCTTCCTGTTTCCCTGGGAATATCTTCCAAGTGAAAGAGTCCAAGGAATGACAAGCTAAGAGAACAGGGGAAATGGGCAGTTTTCAGGCTGTGAAGAAGGCTTCTCATATAGACCCGAGCAGTCTGTGCTCCTGACCAGCTAGCTCACTGAGGAGGGACTGCAAATTTAAACACAGGTACTCACTCCAGACAATGTCAATGGGAGAAGCTGTAAGGAGGAAGAGGCCCAGATTGCTAAGGAAACAAAGTCAGCAGCTGAAGAGACAGGAGCAATATTTGGGACTAGTCTCTGTGCTAACCAGCTTCTAGTGAGCCAAACACATCCAGCATAGATAGATAGATAGACAGACAGACAGACAGACAGATAGAATTTAAAAATAAAAATAAAAATCAATGAAATGATTTCTAATGATGCTCTGTTATATGTGTAGACCAGAGCCTGGCTAGCATAATCATCATCAGAGGCTTGATCCAGCAACTAATGGGAGCAGATGCAGAGAGACACAACCAAACATTAGACAGAGCTAGGAGAATCCTGTGAAAGAAGGGGAGGAAGGATTGTAGGACCCAGAGGGGTCAATGACACCATAAGAAAGCTTACAAAATCAACTACTCAGGGCTCATAGGGGCTCACAGAGACTGAACTGACCATCAGGGAGCCTGCATAGGTCTGCCCTAGGCCATCTCCATATATGTTATGGTTGTGCAGATGAGTGTTCTTGTGGCTCTCCTAACATGGAAGCAGGGTGTCTCTGAATTTTCTTCCTGATCTTGGTACCCTTTTCATCCTACAGTCCTGATATGAGGGTATTGCCTAGTCTTGTTGCAACATGATAATGCCATGTTTGGTTGGTATCTCTGGGAAGCTCAGCCTTTTCTAAAGGAAACATGAGGAGAGGATCTGGGTAGAGAGGACATGTGTGTGTGTGTGTATGGTGGGGAGACTTGGAGGAGAAGAGGGAGGGGAAACTGCAGTTGGGATGTAATATATGAGAGAAGAATAAAAAATGTCAAAATGTAATAAAGTCACACTCCATAGAATCGTCTTTTAAAAAGGGAGGGGAGTATAACCCAGAGGGCCTGACCTGAGTGAGTAGGGAGTGCGGCCTCATCTGCAGGAACAGTTACCCTCACACCTGATTTCATTGTGAGGATTTTGCCTTCCCATTTCTCTCTGCTTTTCTGCTAATCCTTATAGGACCTGAAGCTTAGTTGGTTGGCACCTATCCCAAACTTTCTCTTCATTTTTATTAACTTCCTTTCACTTGATTCCATTTTCTCTTTTAGTTGAAATTTATAAGGCTTATTTTTGATAATATAGAGAACTTTACAACTTAATCATTATGTTATAATTGATTTGAAATATATATTTCTTTGGGATCTCTGAACTCTTTTTTTTTTTTTTTTTATTGGTGATGGTCATAAGAAGGCACTTTTTATTGGTTCCCGTGCTACTTTTAAATGATTCAGCCTGTCTGGGGCTAAGGAAGTTTTGAAAGTTAGAATCATGTCGGCTAGGGAGAAAGAGAAGAAAGGTTTTTTTTTTTTTTTTTTTTTTTTTTTTGGTTTTTCGAAACAGGGTTTCTCTGTGGTTTTGGAGCCTGTCCTGGAACTAGCTCTGTAGACCAGGCTGGTCTCGAACTCACAGAGATCCGCCTGCCTCTGCCTCCCGAGTGCTGGGATTATAGGCGTGCGCCACCACCGCCCGGCTGAGAAGAAAGTTTTTTTAGAGTCATCTGAAGAAGTCGTAAGGTGAGCACATCCGAGAGAGCCGATGTGCCTCACCACAGGATCTTCCTCTGCCACTTCGGAAAGGCTGTGCCTGCACCGAACTTCCTGTCGGTACCTGCAGGCCTCGGGTCCTCATTGCTTCAGTGCTCACTACAGTCTCAGGTGTCGCACAAGACTCACGGGAGAAAGTTCTTTCTATTCTCTTTACTCAGAAGCTTCCTGTTTTGGGATTCCAGTGAGGTGATCAATATTTAATTCCTTATTCCTGTTTCCTATGTGGGTACAATTGTTTTCAGCTTACTCCCACTGTCAAATGGATAGGGATGATGGAATTTGGCGAACTCACCTTTTATCTGTCTCCCTTTTAATCTGTCTGCCTGTCTCTTTGTCAGTCTGTCTTCTGCCTGTATATCCCTACTGTGTGAACTGTTTACATGTGTGTGTTTGAGTTCAGGCTTGTGCCTACATGCATGTTCTCCTATAAGTAGAGTTAGAGGTTGATATTGAGTGTCTTCTTCAATTGTTCTCTATTTTATTATTTTAGACAGGTTCCCTCACTGAGGTCAGAGTTTACCAACTTGTCTAGACCGGCTGGCCAGAAAATTCCAGTAGATCCATTTATCTCTGCCTCAATAGTGCAGGCATGACTGAAGGATGCTGCCATGCCTGTCCTTTTATGTGGCTTCTGGGGTTCAGAACTCAGACTGGCAAGCACCGTGCCAACTGACCATGATCCCCCTTTCTTTCTTAAATTTCATTTGAACATTCTTTCATATTAAGCCTCTCTCTCTCTCTCTCTCTCTCTCTCTCTCTCTCTCTCTGTGTGTGTGTGTGTGTGTGTGTGTGTGTGTGTGTGTGTACATCCATATGTATATTTGGACCAGGCAGAGTTTAAATAAAAGGGGTAACCCTGTGAGTCTATTGGAAGTAGTACTTAGCTGTCATGAAATTGAGTTGTTCATGGAAGAGGAGAAGGGGACAGCATGGGATATGCATCCTTTTATGGTAGGTGTCCAATGTGTGTGGGGGGGAACTTTGAGGTAGTGGTACTGGCTTTGTCACACTGGGACAAACACTGAGGTAGATAATTCCTGAGAGTCTCTTTCAGATTAGAAAGGGAAGGGAAGACAAAGCCAGCCCCGCCTCCCCAAAGGCTTAGTGTACCAAGGTGTGTTTCTCTCAGGTGCCTGCAGTTTTGAATGCTTGAATGGCTTCTGCCCAGGCTGGCTAATTAACTAGTGACTGGCTGAACTGTGGCTGTATACAGAGACACAGCACCATGTCCATCCAAGAATGACTGTGGACACTTGTGTTTCTGCTAGATACCATTTCTGGTTTTCAAGGGGAAAAAAAAATGGAGGTAGCCTTTGAAGTGTTACATCGGTGACTCTCGACACAGAACCAATAGGATTGTGTGGTTTTGTTTGTTTTGGATTTTGTTTAGCATTTTGGTTGTTTACGCCCAGAAAGTGGGATGAATCTTTTAGGTGAGGGGTATACGGAATGTTGGTGTGTACCAGATGTTTGCAGTTGAGCTTGCTAAAGTGGTCAGAGTGGTCCCTGCTGATGCTTTGATGGAATTACCCCTCTGAGATGGTTCCAGTCTCCCCCGGTGCTATTACAGCACATGTGCAGTATCTTTAGATACCATTAGATCTTTGTTTAGTGATTTGCTTTACCTCACTCTTTTCGGTGTATGGCTCCCTGTGTAATCTTGCCCCTTCTTATCCTTGCAAGCTCACAGCTTATAAGTAAAACTGAAAAACACAGCTGCAGTTTCTTCGGTTGTTTTAGCAAGCATCTCACAGACTTAACTAGCAACTTCCCGATAACTGACTAACAGCAGATCTAAAAGAACACCGTTCTCAAATTGAGATCTACTTGGACAGTTCTGAACCACTGCAAGCTGTCACCCCTCTTAATACTTCCGTCACATCTTCACAGTTCCACGTTCAGACAACAATGAGAGAACTCTCGCTGGAGTTATCTGAAGACACTGGATTAGCCCTGTAAATCCTGAAGGATGACAATGTGCCCAATGATGACACATCTTCTTAGTGTTCCTCATTGTTCTAACTTAGTGACCTTTCCTTAAGTGGTTCGTCTTCTGACTTATTTATAATCTCTTAAGTGTGGCAATCATGAGAAGGCATGGAAGTGCAAGTCACCCACCCCAAAGAAAATGGCAGCCCTTGGCTCGTCCCACCCAGAGGCACTTCATGTTCTCAGCCTAAGGGTCAGCCCCGAGGGTTAGTGCTGGGATCTTCAGGAATGCACCAGGCATCCTGTGAACACTCTTATTTCTTTGACTCTTTTGGAAGCTCCTTTGATCTAATGGTCTTGGGTTATTTAGTTTCTGTTCTTCTTTGACCTTGTTGAGAAAGCCAACAGAATCATTTTCAATAAAGGGTATTTAATAACAGATGGCTAGTTAACTCACAGATTGGAAAAGTAGAGTTTTGCTGGGTTGTCTGTCACCTAGAGATTTCCCTTCCTTGATCACAGATTCTGTTCAGGCTTCAGACAAAAACCCTCTAGCAGCCCAGAAGCCTCTGCTTCAGTCTCAGGGACAACAGTGTTAAACCACAGGGTTCAGCTAGCAGACTAATGCTTTCATAGGCCTAAAACTTCTCAATTATTTTACGTATATTTTAATATATTAAATTACACTATGTTCTTTATTAAAGAGGTCTTTGGTAGGGTAGGTACCTAACCGTCTGCAGAGACATGCAGCAACGCTCATAGGAGTGGAAGAGGCATTGCCATGGCACAGACCCTTCATAAGGATGCTAAGAGATTCTTCTAGGTGCTGTAAGAACTCTCCTTCCCACTTTGTCACTGCAGAAGTTGAGGCTTAGAGATGTTCTGTCTGCAAATCTGTATATTCGGGCCGCCCATCCCTTTATTCCTGCTCCCCGGGGGACACAGCTTGGATCTGGATGTAACCCATTCTGAAGCCTGTGTTCACCATGCCTCTCCTGCTGTTGTTTCCAGGTGAACTGCTGTTCACGTCAGATCATAATCTGGTACCTCCTTTGAGACACCTAGGAAGCATTATCCTGTAGTATAGAAAATGCTCAACACAGCGAGCTGGGTCTCATCTGATACCCAAAGAAGAGAAACAGTAACTCGTGGTGAGTTCAGCCAGAACTGAAACCTCTGGGGAGAGAAGCAGGTTGAGTGTGGCAGGAAAGGTTCCCAGCATTTGCTCTTCATGCTGCGTATGCCTGTTGGCTCTGTGGACAGCCCAGACAGTCCAGCGAGGGAATTGCTACACAATCATCACTAATGAGTGACTTAAGATGATGGCTTGTGTTAAGTGCACTTAATTTTGTTAGATTTAAAGACCATTTGTTAGAGTTTGGTAGACAAACCACAGGACTGGCAGAAGTAGATAGAAAAGGAGATGGGGGGCTGGGAGCCTGAATTTTGCTTTAGGTTCTAGGAAAGCTGCACGTTCAGCAGTAGAGGTCTGCACGTCTTCAGATGTGGAGTGAGGATGTCCTTTGTTGGGACAGCATGTTAGTCAGTATTCAAAGAAGAGGCAAAGGGGAGAAAGGGAAACGTGATGCTTGTGAGTTAGAAGAGAGGGCAGGCTCAGACGTGATATGTAGCTACAGTGTTCTTACTAAATTACTTGGGTATGGAATTTTCAACTTAGGCCACTAAGGTGTGTTAATAAAACACAAAATATGCCAGTTCTGTACTGGGTAGAGAATAGACGTTCTTTTCCACTTCTGTTTCCCATTGGAAGGTAGCCCTTTTGAAAATCATGGCCAGGTGAGATGGAAGCCAGGCCGTAAGTACTGGCCTCCACCTGGAAGCTTGAGTCACCGTCTGTGTGCACACTGATGTCAAGCTGCATCTGTATTTGACAGCCGGGTCACATTTCCTTCTTATCTGGGCCTCTGATGTTGACAGCTTTAAGAGCTGCAGCAGGTCCTGTGTTTGCATTGTAGAACCTCCTAGCCATGGTCAGTGGAGCACACAGTAGCAGCATCCATATTGACTTTACAGAACAGGAATCTGAGACTCAGAGAGGTCAGGATTTGTTTGCACATCGAGGAGCTGGCTAGGGAAGAAACTGGGGCGGACCTGTTGCTTGCCCTCTGCCTCCTCTAAGGAATGCTGCTGTTTGTGGGGAGCCTCATGTTCTTTGGTAACCAGCCCCCATAGATCAGCGTTTCACTTGTGTGGGCATCTAGAGGGCCAAGAGAATTCCAGTCACCCTTGAGTCTAATCCCTTCATTTTACCTGAGAGGAAAGGAAGTGACTTGGCAGGGGAACCAATTGCTTTGGGCACTGTCAGCCATTAAGCCCGTGTATTCTGCTGAGTCCCAAGTTTTCTAACTAAACCAAAACTGCAGTTCCTGCATGTGCTCTGAAGATCTCAGAGGGTGATCACTGGGGTTTCACTTCACTGCCTGTCCTTCATCACTCCAGTACCCCCTTTACTGGATCTGGGGAGGGGTGTGTGTCTGTCTGTCTGTGTTTTCACTTTAACTTTCTTTGTTTAAGCACATACTAAGAGTGGATGGTCATTTTAGAGTCCTGTGTTAACTTTCTGTGTCTTTCTTAGAGACAGTATGAATTATGTTTGTTTCTTCAAGAATGTGGATGGAGCCCTAAGGTCTCAAGAGAAAGCGAAGTAGAGCAGGCCGACTCTACTGAAACAACCTGAATCAGGACATTGATTCCAGCTTAGCTTTCTTCCCCCACACTTCCAAAGCTGTAATTCTTCTCAGCGGGCCATCTAAGTCCCACCTCCCATCTTCCGTGATGGCTTTCTTTGCCTTGGCGCCATCCTTAAATATGGAACTCAGTAATTAGATTTCCCCTAGTCCCTTCTCCCAACCCACAAAAGAAGGAGGATAGCAGCAGTAACCTGAAGACAAGATCCTGCAAAGGGTCTCGAAGAGTGTCCTTGACCCTCATTTCCACAGGGGCAAAGCCAAGGAATGAGACAGTCTTAGCCTCTGCCTTGTCCTACCCATAGATTTACTACTCTCTGGCTAGATTGGTTGATGTTCCCAGTGCTATAAGGAATGGTTAATGTGCCTACTATGAAAGAAGATTGAGTTTGAGAATGTGATTTAAAGTTCTCTCATTTGGTAACATCCTAAAATATGAATCAGAAAGTTATTCTACCCTGGGCTCATGGGTCACTTAGAGTCATTTAGAAGAGGCGACACCCGCCTGCTGACATTGCACTTTCCGTCCTGCAGTAAGCATTTCTGAGGGAGTTTGCCTTGCCGGGGAGCAGAGCCGGCTGCTGTTGGCCTGTTTGTGAGTTGCCTGGCAGTTTTCTCTGGGCTTCTCCTGACATGTTTTAACATGATTGCTTAAGGCTTCGGGGTGAGGATTGCCTGTTCTTTGCTGGAGAATGAGAAAACCGCGAGTCTCTTTTTGAATCAAAATGAGACAACGGAGACAGAAAAAGTACCTTTTCTTTTGATTTTCTTTAAAACACTATCTATAAAAGCATTGGGTCTTGGGAAACAGGAGCCACAAATATGGTCTTAAAATCTGTGTTTTCACCAAATAGACATGACTACCAACACGTCTCCCCTTTTGGAGGCACAGGTTCTGCCGGACAATGGGCAACACTGTGACCTCGTCTCCAGGGTGTGTGTGTGTGTGTGTGTGTGTGTGTGTGTGTGCGCGTGTCTGATTCAGCCCTCATTCCAATTTGTACTTTTTCTTCAAACTCCGGTTTAAGGAGACACACAGTTGTATTCTTAACAGTGCTGTATGCTACAAAACATTGCTTTTAAGAAAAACAGAAAAATAAAAAACAAATAAGAAACAAAACAACTTCGTTTACCTTTCATTGCGGTGGCCGGCCGGCTGTTCACTTGATACACTGCCTTCAAGTTGAAGCAGGCTCCTCATCTCTTAAGGAGGAGTAAATCTCAAAACTAAGGTTGGCAGCGAAGTAGATTTTCTGGTAAAGCGTTGGAAATCTGCATTTTCTGTTGTTGTTGTTCTACCTGGGAAGGTAGGTGGGCGCTCTGTGGCCCTGTGGAGATTGTCCTTTGGGGCACCTTCCAAACCGACCTGCCCACAACAACTGGAGCAACTTGCTCGCTTGCTAATGTATATGACTCACATTGGAGAGAGATGTGGAGACCGGGGAAGAACATTTCCTGAACCAACAGGAACCTGGGATGATTCACCTACAGGGTACCCAGAGGGCCGGGTCAGTGTCAGAGTCCCAGGGAGGGTCTCACTAATTAGCTCTGATGTTCAGGTCTGTGTAGATTTTTATTATTAGGTTTCCTATTGATATTTAGAAGATAATGTGTTTTATCACCATTTGCTGGCCAAATTCACCATTAAGAGAAATAAGAATATATACATAGACATTCATAGTATAAGCTTGCACACATGCGTATGTGCCTGCTTGTATTTGTGTGTGTGTGTTTGTCAGTGTGTGTGTCTCTCTCTCTCTCTGTGTGTGTGTGTGTGTGTTGTATAGTGTATGCACATGAGTATTCTTGTCAGGCTCAAAAGGAAGCTCCTTTGTACACTAAGCTATCTTGCTGGCCCGAGAATTTAATTTACTAAACGGAAATCCTTCAAAAACACAGCTGCAAATATCTTGAGTGAGACTAGTTGTGATTGTGGTAGTAATTGTTAACTTTGAAAACCTGAAGTTTTACTCCAGTCTAATAAATTCTGTAGACTGGTCTATACACACACACACACACACACACACACACCAGTACAACTATTTAAAATATTTTAAATTGAGCTTAGAGGGCAAGTTAACTGACAGTCTTGAGTGTTATTCTTCTCAAAAGATAATTCCTTAAGATGATTGTTTGTGGACTGGGTGTGATGGTGCATGCCTTTCATCATGGCATTCTGGAGGCAGAGGCAGATGGATCTCTTGAATTCAAGGCTTCCTGGTCTACATGGTGAGTTCCGATGTAGCCAGAGCTACTTGGTGAAATCCTGTCCCTAAAATATATAAATAGAAAAACAATAAATAAGTTTTAAGTAACCATTTCGTCTATTTCTTATCATTGGTTTACTTTTTAGAGAAGATGTCCATTTCTTACAGTTGACCTCAAGCTTCCTGTGGAGCTCAGCTTGTCCTCGAACTCTTGATTCTCCTGTATGTTAGGATTACAGATACTCACCACGTTATTTGACTTACTATTTTTAAAATGCGTTTCATAATGATAAATTTGTATTATTAAATTAAAAGTTTGTTTCTGAATTATTTTAAAACTTTCAGATAAAAACTTCAGTGTTAGCCAGGCATGGTGGCATTAGCCTTTCCTTCCAGTGCTTGGGAGACAGAGGCAGGCCTGTGAGTTCAGGGCAAACCTGGTCTACAGAGTTCCAGGAAAGCCAGGGCTATGTAGGAACCTGTCTCAAACAGACAAACAACAACAAAAGATTTAAATTTTTTTATATGTGATGTTTAAACAAATTAATATTTTCCCAGACGATGGCTGCCAAGAAAGTTCCTTAGGTGAAGGCTGTTTGTGCCAGCCTAATGACCCGGGTTTGCTCCTCAGTACCCAGCTGGGGGAGAAGGGAACTGCCCGCTGGCCTCCATCCACATGTGCTATGCCACAGTTCCCAGAGACTCCCAAAGTAAATACATCTGATACATCTGTTGGAAAAAATCAACTGGATGAATTATGAATTAAATTTTTATAGATTAAATTTTTTTTGGAATTCATGGATGAAGAGAAATATCAGATAGAAGTGTTTTGAAGTTGGTAAAAGTGTATTTGAAGGTACATTCAACTTAGGTATGTTTTAGGAAAATGAGCTGTTCCAATAGGTTCTCCTTCTGTGTTTTCCACTAATTTTGGGTTGTTTTCTTTTGCCTTTTTTAAACAAACTGGAAAATAAAAAATAAAAACAAACCAAAAACCAGCCCAGCTTGCTGTTTCCCTTCTGTTTAAGGTGGGGTGTTACAGTGAGTAGTAGCCAGTCCTAGGAGATGGCTCCAAGTCAAAATTAGCTAACTTAATAATGGCTTAGTCTTTGATAAGAATTTTCTGGATTTATAAGCAACCCTTCATTTAGACTTGAGCCTATACAAACTACTTACACTTCTCTGGTGCCACATTTGATATTTGAATCCAGTTTTGAGCTAGGGGGGTTGTGCCATGTAGACCTCGTTTGGAGACGTCTTTCTTACTTAGGGTTTCTATTGATACAGTGAAACAGCATGATTAAAAAGAAAGTTGGGGAGGTAAGGGTTTATTTGGCTTATACTTCCATATTGCTGTTCAGTATTGAAGGAAGTCAGGACAACAACTCAAACAGGGCAGGAACCTGGAAGCAGGTCTTGAAGGAGAACTGCTTACTGGCTTGCTCCTCATGGTTTGCTGAGCCTTTCTCCTCCTCCTCCTCTGCCTCTTCCTCCACCTCCTCCTCTTTCTCTTCCTCCTCCTCCTCCTCCTCCTCCTCCTCCTCCTCCTCCTCCTTCTCTTCTTCTCTACCTTGTCCTCTTCTTCCTCCTCTACCTTCTCCTCCTCTTCTTCTTCCTCCACTTTTCCTCCTCTTCTTCTACTCCTCCCCCTCTATTCTACCCCTCTTCCAGTTTAGAAACAGGAGTTTCCCTGTGTAACAGCTCTGGCTGTCTCAGAACTCACAATGTAGACCATGCTGGCCGCGAACTCATAGATATCCGATTGCCTCTGCCTCCCGAGTGCTGGGATTAAAGGCGTGTGTCACCGCTACCAGACAGCCTGCTTTCTTATAGAACCCAGGACCACCAGGCCGGGGGTGGCACCCATTCACAATAGCCTTCCCCAATCAATCACTAATGAAGAAAATGCCTTACAGCTGTATGTTAGAGAAGTATTTTCTCAATCGAGGTTCCCTCCTTTCATATAACTCTAATTTGTGTTACAAACTGACATAAGATTAGCCAGCACACCATCTCTCAGCATGATTATAAATAATAAGTATTGTGATGTTCATGATTTGAAATCTTATTGCCAGTGCAACTAGTTGCCAAGTCTTAAAAGCCTCAGTTCAAAGGGAGCATATCTGCTGTAGCCCTCTCACAAGTGTGAGCATTGATCTCGCTGCAGGTTTGGGGGTTTTCACCCTGCTTTTTCAGTGTTTTTCTGAAATCATAAGCACATAAGCAGTATTTTGGGACATGTATTTGACAAGCTTCTGTTACAAGAATAAAAAGTTCTATTGCCTACCTCAAATTTAAAATCATTTATTACCTGGGTTGATTTTTGTCCAATTTGAACAAATTACACACACATACACACACACACACACACACACACACACACACACACCTTCTTTTTCTTTTCTTTATTTTTTTGCTTCCTTTGTTTTTCTTTCTCTTAATTTGGGTGTTTAATTTGGCCTCTCAAGGACAGGTAGCTGAACTTAGCTTCTTGGGGTACAGACTGTGACCACAAGGTCAGTAACAGTAGGTTCTCCCTCTTAAGGACCCTGGAGTTGGAAATGGGTGTGACATATGTCTGTTTGTTGACTGTTAAGGAGGAACAGGCTGTGTTCTATCTCATTGTGGACTGGGGTAGAATACGCCTTCTTCCTTCATACGTAAGCAGACTCCTTATTTGGGGACAATATTTCCACACTTCCTGGCTGGTGATAGAAATTAAGTCTGGTAATAAAGAAGTTAACCTGAGATAGTCTATGCATTAGTCTTAAAAGTGTATGCGCTACTCTCAAGTTAGGACCTGTTAGAGCCAGTCTTCCCTAACCTTCAAAAAAGGAAATCATACATGTTCTGACCCGAATGTGTTCAATGGGCTTTGATGGGAAGAGCAGATGGCAGGTAGCCCACACCTTTGTGGCTGTTCATGGCACTGAAGCAAACTGTGTAAGTTCTTAGTGTTTGCCTGTTCATCTTTATTACAAGACTTGCATTTCATAAAACCCCAGGAGACTGACTTGATAGCAATAATTACCTTATTACTTTATTGGAAGAACATCTGGTAACATGCCAGGCAGCTCATTTAGCAAATTCACGTTTAATATAGGTAGGTGTGTGTGTGTGTGTGTGTGTGTGTGTGTCCCTATGTCCCCTCAATGATTAAAAAATAGAACATTAAATTAAAAAATCTTTTAGAATTATATTTTAAAATTATTTCTAGTTGGTGATGTGAAGGTCAGAGGACAAACTGTGGGAGTCACTTCTGTCCCTCTACCTCGTGGGTCCCAGGGAGACAGCACATGTGGTCCGGTTCAGTGAAAAGGGACTTGACTTGCTGAGTCATCTCCTGCTCCCCACAGTGTGTGAACATTGGCAGTGACTTCAATGCCTTCTAAAACGGTTTGTGGGTGTGTGGCTCTGAGCGTTTGCACCTTAGGGCCCCATTGGGTGCCTGCTACATTACCTTTTGAGGCAGAGTTTCTCACTGAACCCGGATCCTGCTGCCGCCGCCTCCCAAACACAGAGATAATGCACACCCTTTCACATGGGTGCTGGAGACCTAAGGCAGTATTGTGCTCAAGGCAAGCTCTTTACGGACTGGGTTCTTCTAACACTTCCTTTAAGTATGTTAAATAAATTGTACAAGTTGAAAGAGTGGCTTCAGTGTATTTCATCTAAATTTCCAAATTGCTAAAGACTTTTTACATAGAGACTACATACCATCGCATACACTACTGGGTGGGGGGGGGGGGGGTTAAAGTTGTAGTCTTTGTAACAAACTCAACACTTTCAACACCTTAAGCCTGCATTTCCTCAAAGACACATTATTCCTAATGAATATATATATATATATATATATATATATATATATGCATTTGCTTTCTTGCATAGCATGGCACATGTGTTCATAACAGACCATGCCTTGCCAGAGTTAGTTCTCCCTTTCCACCATGTGAGTTCTAGGCATCTAATTCAGGCGTTCTGCTCTGTCAACAAGCACCCTTACCTACTGAGACATCTCACTGGCCTAATGATCTACTTTAAAAAAAATTGTTATGTAGTACTGCTGATTGTGATAATTAATGCTAAAACAGTATTTGGAAATTCTGTCTGCATTAAATCCAGTCCTCAGTATTATCTTAATTTTTTGTGGAATCTAGTCCGTCATTATACTTTATATTTAGGTTTATGTTTTTATAGACTCATACTCTTTAATCTGTTCATTTTTTAGTTTTTTTTTAATCTTTGTGTAAGGAAATTGGCTTCATCAGTTTAGCTGGATCCGTCCAATGGGTCATGAGCAAAGGGATGCTTATAGATCACTAAATAAAAAACTCAATACAAGTAAATCGACCGTTTCTTCTGGATTTTGCATGGCTTGCTCAAGTTCTGTTGTAGTTGGTGTCTATACAATGAAGACCTGGTTTGATCATGGGCTGCTTTCCTATGATAAATTCTTAAAGAGACACAGACCCTCAAGGAGAGAAGGTGGAATCAGTAACGTGGTTGGTGAGATGTCCTCGTTTCTGAGCTGAGGTCTTCATTCTCACCTCACTCTCTCCGTTGACGCTGAGCACGCTACCTTGTGCCATTGCAAACCCCTTGCTCCACTGTTAGTTTCTATGACCTGGTGTCCAGCTGGGGACGTGTTCTCTGTCTAGTGTTAGAAGGCACGGCGTTTCGTTGTCGGCCCCCTTTCTCCATGACTGTGCTGTCAGTTATACCCAGCTCCTTTACAAGGAAAATGTGCATGCAAAGGTGCTCAGAGTCCTATGATAATAACACACTGACAAGGACCCGCAAGGAAGAATGTGAGGCACTGCTTCATGTGTCTGGTCTTGGTTCTTTGGGTTATTTCTTCGTTTGTTTGTTTCAAGTAGAAACCCCCTGTGTACCCCAGTCTGGCCTTGAATTCATGGCAATTCTCCATCTTAGTCTCCCTAGTGCTGGGTCTCCAGGCACGACTCACCATGCCCAGATAAGGGACTGGCCTTGAATATCCTTGTCTTTCTCATGTAGTCGGAACACGCAGCAAAGATTGTAGTGAAATCCTCAAGGAATCTTAGTTTGCTTTTGTATGTAAGGTTATTTTATAGCTCCTCCCTAGTAGCTGTGCATGTGTGTTGAATGTGATTATTACAAACCCTTTAATACTCCTTAGACTAGATTGATATCTTTGGGTCCCTGTGCCTGAATTACTGTGTTTAATCTGTCACTGGGAATGATTTGTGTTTATTAGGTCTGCTTTACATACAGCCCCTTAACCTTTTCTGCTATGGGAACATCATTTGCAGTGGTTGATTAAAGGGGACGGGAGCTTTGGAGATTGAGTCTGGAGATACCCGTGTCTGCTCTTATCCTCCCCTTGTAATTCTAGTCTAGGCTTGGCATCCTGTCTGTCCCCAGCTGTGCAAATCTTGCTTTAAGGGGCAATGCTAGGCTGTGACAAAACTGGTAATTGGGATCAGGTAAACTCCAGTTTGGATCCCAGTGTCTACTTTATACCATTTTTACGTTGGGTGAGATTTTCAGCCTTAATGACTTCTTAAGCATGAAGATGCCTTTAACCGAAATAGGAAAATGTCTACAGGGAAATTCTTGTGCTGTTTACAATTTGGTTGGTATTCAGGAACAATAGCCTATTTTTCTTGTAGGAAGGCATAGGTATGGTAACTGAAATAAGTAGGCGAGGCACGTATGGTATGCCTTTATGCTTAGAAATTTGAGGGGTTTAAAAGGTGAAAATCCTCAGTTCTGAAGTTACAGTTTCCTTTCAACATTTGGTTGCGTTTAGAGAGCTCAAATTTCCCTTTAGTGATGAGTCAGGGAGTCCTTGAACAATCTTCCTTAACAGGAATTTCAACCTTTAAAAAAGGATAAGATATTCAGATGCACCTTAGATAACTTTGCTTAAGAGAGCTGCTTCTGAGTGAAATCATATCCTAACAACCCACCGTGTAAACAAGGGTCCACCGCTCTGTTCCCACGCCTCGGGACAGTATGCTATCAGTTTGAGTTTCATTACTGGAGTAGCAGAAGTTCTAATGCTGAGTGAAATATGTGATTTTGTTTCCAAAGTAGAATTACACGCATATTTGAAGTCTGGAATTCGGTTTCCTATCTCATAGTCTTACCTTTGTGTTTCTCCTTTATTACTTTTCTTTTGCTTTTACATCCATCCTATTCTTTCTTGATGTTCTGACACTTTTTTTGTGTATTCTCTAGCTTTCCTCCCCTTGTCTTCTGAAGATGCTTCTGAGACTAGAGCTGGAGAGTCAGGACTCAAGTAACATGAATGCCTGAAATGGTGGCATACCTGTTTTGTGACTCAGGCTGGCTCTGTTGCCTGGGGTTGTTGCTGGACTTAGGGATCACAGCCTGTGCCCCAATGAGCCAGAACTGGCTGCCTGTCCTTATTAAAACAATTGAGGGAGTCAAATTAATAAGTGAAAGGCAGAAAGTGGGGAGTTATTTAATATGACCACATTGGGAAGAGGGACAGAGAGATCCATGGACCCTTTCAAGTCCATCTTCAGGGTTTCTCCAGTGTTCTTGATATGCAAGTAGGGTCTGAATAGAAGCAAGAGAAGCATTTACTATATAATCTGGTGTGGTGTGGCCCCTTACTTGCCTCTGCTCCAAGTATCTCCTGCATGGTGAGTCTTTCCTGCAAGATCATTGAGAAACTGAACATCTTTCTCTTGGAGACAGTCAAGGCTTGATAGAATCAAGGCTTCAGCCATTTCTCCTCTCAGCAGGGAAGTCCTAACCTTGACCCTGACCCTAACCCCTAACCCTATCCCTAATCCTAACCCTAACCTCTTGGGATCCGTTGTCAATAGTCTGAAAGCTGAAGACTGGAGCTCATATTTATTCATGACAGGCAGGGCATTTACAAGGGTAAACCATTCCACTGGGGCCCTTGCTCTGTTCATTGTTTCTTGGGGAATGTAGTTACTCCCACCCCTCAAATGAAATTACCCATTTTAGAAAGCTAAGCATGAGCTCGTGTGCCCTCATTGCTCTCTACACACTGGAGCGCCACCCACTTTCAAGTTACCTTGGCATCCTCAGAGAGGCTGCTTTTCATGACTGTCACTTCCTTCTTTTAGTCTCTCTGGTCTCTTGGTTTCCAGTGCTTTGTGCTCTCCACACCCCAGCCCTGATTCAGCCTCCGTTCTCCTTCTCTTGTTTGGTCAGTCGGCGAGACTTGTGCAACATGGCCGCTGCGTTATCTTCGTTTCTCAGAAAAGCCACTGGCCAGATTAGTGTGGCCCTGGCTTCAGCTTCTGCCTACATGCTGCCTGCCCTTGCTACTCTGACTTCCAGACATGATTCCTTGGTGATAACTCAAATGAGAGATACCCCAAACATGCAATTTGCCATTTTTCATGGGTCAATACTTCATCCATTCTAAGGGCCTCCACAGCAGTTGGCTCTTGAGAAGGAGGGGAATGGTCACACTTACTGAACCCTCTGAGAACATGTGTTACACATTAATCAAAAGCGTACTGTATGTAGAATGCCCTAAGTAACCCTGGGCTCTGAACTCAAAGTTTCTCCAATTGCCACTATTTAGGGGTCTGGATGGGAGCTTTGCTCTGTCTAAAATTTCAAGAATTAAAGGCAAGAAAAAAATTCCATACATAACAGACAGCACTAGGTAACAAACGTTACCTAAAATGAAACACAGGCACACAGGAAGAGGCGGGGAAGGAGGAAGGGAGAGAGGGAGAGAGAGCGCAAAGCTTACGGGGAAGAGACCTAAAAATCAAAACCCGTTTTTCCCTGGAGAACCAGGAGTTTCAAGTAGTCGGGATGGCCTCAGATGGCCCCTTTTCTCAAAAATTTGGGTTGATCCACATTGACAGAGGGGTGGGCAGGGAACTCATAGGACTGGCTTTGAATATACCTGACCTGCCTGGATTGGTCTGCCCGAAGCGAGGCCCTGCTGGCTGGAGGAGAAGCTCGCCATGATTTTGTTTCCAGTCAGGACGATGAGGAGGAACTAAAAGTGGGTCATCTTTTAGTATTCTCTGTGGCCCTTCCCTAATATGACTGTCAGGGGTCAGTCTCTCTCATGCTCCCTCCCTCTGCTCCTGCCATACAGATGACAGATGACCTCCTGGCCTTAGTGTCTCCTCCAGGTCAACGGAGAGTTTTTAAGATGCACAAGCTTCCCTAGAAACACAGCCCCACAGGTGTGGTTCTCCATCTCGGAAACATCAGTGGCTCCCTGGAGAAGTCCAAATGCCCATAACTTGCTCTGTGATCTTTCAGCTGACTTTCTGCATTGAGGTGCTGCAGTCGCGCACTCCCGTGGCTGTGTCCCCTCTGAGGGGCTTTGGTAACCATGCTGAACCCTCCTGTGTGCTGCACAGCATTCTCTTCTAAGTGATGTGTTTCCCTCCCAGGTCTAGTTCAAGTATTCACGTCCTCGGAGCCCTTCTTCAACCCCTCTATTTGAAATTAGTCTTCTTTTCAAACCTCCAAGCTTCTGTGGTTTGATAACCATGCATCGCGCCTCACACAGCACCTCCCACTCATTGTGGTCTGCATTCCTTACCCGGGTGCAGCTCCAGACACCAGCCTTGCGCTCAGCACCCACAGGGCGACTGGCCTAGTGAGCAAGTGAATCAATCTGGGGCTTCTGTTTCCCTCAGGAACACAGCTCCCAGGAGACCCAGCCAGCAGAGGGCGTCAGGATTGACCCTTTCCTCTTCCAGAGGGTGTTGAACTCATTTACATATAGACTTCTCCCCACTTTCTTTTCCAGGGTCTCACTTCCTCACCTCACCTGTGGGGTTGATGTCAGGCTTAGAGGAATTCTGTTTGCCTTCATGCTGGGACAGGGAGGTTGTGTGCGCAGAGCCATGGAGGTTCCGGCCTTGAGGCCACTGGTCTGAGTGCCAGTATGAGCTGTATATGTGTCATCGAGGAGATACACACACCCATGGCACGAAGTCTTCCTCTTTGTCCTTTTGCTTTCTTATTCCCCTTTACCAGAGGGCAAACTCATGGTATCCACTTCAAGAATATAGGGATAATCAGAAAGGGGAGGGCAGGGCAGGGGACATGGCTCCAGGTCAAGCAGGAGTTTGGATCTCCAGAACCTACATACAAACTGGATAAGCATGGTGGTCCGTGTAATCCCAGAGCCTAGGAGCTGGCTAGCCAGAGTAGCCTGTGTGGTACCTCAAGGCTCAGTAAAGACCCCGCCTAATACACACCGTGGGGAGTGATCAGCAGAGATGTTCTGCAGTAATGTCAGGTCTCCACATGTGCATTCGTGTGTGCCCACACAAAGGTAAACAGACCAGAGAAACCCTGTCTCGAAAAACCAAAAAAAAAAAAAAAAAGGTAAACAGACATGCACATATGCACGCACACACATGCACGCACCCACACCATGCATGCACGGAGCAGTGATCCTTTTAAAGTGCCCAGCAGCACGGCGCTGGCATCACGGGCATTCTGGCATGGGGGTAGGGTGGGAAGGTCCTGAGATGGGAGGTCCTTGTTAAATCGCCAGTCTGGGCTTATTAGCCAGCGGTTCCTGGGCTTCCTGTAGCCCACACATGAAGATGTTGTTTTGGGGGGAGGCAGGGAATGTGGGAGTGGCTACAGAAGTTACAAAAGATCCAGGATGTAGATTAGCAGGTTGAAGTTGTGATTTTTCTTGAGGCTATTATGCCTTTTAAGATAGGCTTAGAAGCCAGTGTCTGAAGTCCTCCGCCATGCTGCTTGCGAACTGTGTGACTTTATGCAGGATGCCTAGCCTTTCTGTTTCTCTGCTTCACCTCTACCATGAAGATAATGAAAACACTGTATAGTCTTCCCAGGACTGATAAATGACAGAACGTGTTGAAAGCGTCGTCTACCTGCCTGGCTAATGCTGGGTATTATGCAATGCGTTCACGCTGGTTTTCACAGCTCCCGGTTTCATCACCGCCTTGTTACCAGCTAGCAATCGGAACTGCCTTCAGTGCCCACATTTAGTAATAAAAAGCCAATGCCCCTTAAGTGAGACGTCAGCTTCTTAGGCTGCCAGTCCTTGCCCTCTCGCCTTGCAGCTGCCCTGCTCTCTTACTAGTCCTGTTGCTTTGTCTCCAGTTGACTCACCCAGCTCTGGACCACTCATTTTACTTTTGTGTAGCTCGGGATGGCCTGAATTTTGAAATTCTCTCCGTAGGTCAAACTGGCCTCAGATTCATCCTCCTGCCTCAGCACCCTGGGTTTAGGGGCTATGTGTGTCCCGTGAGAGCTGGGTTGTTGAAGTGTGACTTTAACAGACACTTAGTGTGACTGCACTATCAGCAGGAAGCCTTCCCTAGGCCTTGCTGAAGAAACAGAGTCAGGAACTCAAGGTGTGACGGACCATCCGATCCTGGTGCCCATGGAAGCATGTGACCTCCTTAGCACATGTGTCCTGTACACATGTTGGGTGTCCATGCGAAGTTCAGAGTGTCCACGTCTGTTTCCAGGTCCGTAGAATACTTGGTAAATTCTGCACTCATGGGGTAGTATCTTGTAAATATGTTTGTTTCTGTTCTGTTTTGTTTGGTTTTTCTGGGATAATAGAGCCCCGCTTGGCCTAGGCTGTTGCGTTCTGGGCGATTTCTCCTGTGACAGCCGTGTGTGAACTGGACCTGGGAGCTCCACTCAGTTGAATGACTTTATCCCTGTCTACTCGCTCCCTTCTCTGAGCTGAGAGTTCTCACTGCATCTCTGCCCTGCCCCCATTCACACATTGGAGTAACTTCCTGTGGTTTCTCCAGAACATTCCGTGTGTGGTAATTACCCTCCCATCATTTCCCCTCATGGAAGATGTTTGGAGGCCTCGCCCTAATTATCCAGTGCAAATAATTATATCTTACCTTTTGACAGAAACCCTCAATTTTGCTGTGAGTTCAGCTCACAAACCGACTCAGAGTTGCTGCTTTAAAAAAAAAAAAAGCCATTTTGGAGTTTATTAAGAAAGGTCTAATACAGATTTAAGCACTGGCTCCTGGGGAAGCTGCAGAAAAGGCAGGATTATATAGCATTGCACACTGCCCCCGAGCCGTGCAAGCTCCTGATCTTTCTCTATACTCTTTCCTACTTGTCTATGGCCAAGTTCTGTTATCCCATTCCGTAAGTATTCTAGAGTTTAGGGTTTGCCTCAACAGTTTAGAGGTTTGCTTGGAGAACGTAACTCTAAGATAGGAGTAGCAAACCTCCTCTCTTGGCTCTTGGCGGCTTTCTTGTACAGCTCATGCTTCTGCTGCTGTTATTTTGAGAGGCCACCTGGAGAAGCTAGTACTGATGGGCCATCCTCACAGAGACTCTGTTGTGTTGGGATTATACAGGCATACGCCACAGTGCTTGACTGAGCAATCCGCTTTTATAATGGAATGAAGTATTTGAACTTGCGGAAGCCTAATTTGCTATTGAAATTATATCTGGAAATACCCTTCTTCATATTGTATATATTAGTTGTAAGTCCATGTCGAGGAGATTGAAATCATTATCAGAGGTAAACTATACAGGTTTTGCTACCCAGTAAGGATTATTTTTAACAGCATGGCTCAGATGCAGTTGCGTGCCACACAGTGTGAGTCTCCTGTGACTATAATGTGCTCGGAAGAACAGTGCTAATGCTTTAGTGATGTGTGTAACAACAGTGATGATGTCACTGTGTTATCTGAGAGACCGAGAATCAGTCCAAAGGAGAGCTTGGGAATTTGTAATATCCATCAATGACAGGTTTGACTTGCCCAATAATTGATAACTAAAGCATTTTGTCAGTAGTCTTAAAATTCAAGTGTTGAACCCTTTAGGTTCCATGCCTCACTCCTGGTCCAGCATAGCCCAGGTGGGTGTCATCCTTCCTCGGCTTGTGCGTGCATGCTATGGAAGAGCAACTGTAGGAAACTCAAGACTAAACTTTCATTTACAAATCTTTCCTTTTCATCCCAGTGCTGCGGAACAAATCCAGAATCTTTTAAATGCTAGGGCTCTGGGTTTTATTTTATTTTAGTCTGTCATCTTAGAGGCTGGACCTGGATATACTATTAAACTGCCATCCGTGGCCCTGCAGCCAGCGCCATGAAGCTCAGGCCAAGGCCTGGTGGGATTTATGGTCCCAGCAGTGCTGGCTCTGCTGCTGCCACCAAATATAGTTTTTAACAGTCTCTCTATTGTTCTGTTCACTAGTAAAGACCTGGGAGTCAGACATTGGGGTGAAAACCTGCTAGCTCAGAGAGGCTGAGAAGCAACCAACTGACCTTCCTTTTTGGCTGGAGATCCCACAAGAGAGCATCTCTCCAGCCTTTCTAAACCAAAATGATCAGAAAATTCCAAGTCCCCCCTCCCTCCTCCTTCCTGAGCATCACTCTGTCTTCCTGGCTCCTCCAAACTCTCTATGGCTAATTCCTGTCAACTAGTTGTTGGCTCTGCCCCGCCCCCATCCAAGGTTGATTTCATTAGCTCATCCTTGGGTTTTACAGTGCAATCAAATATCTGGAAACAGGGTTCTACTGCTGAGCTGTGCTAGGTACCCTGGAGCCAAATCTTTTCCTGATAAATGAGTGGGAGTTGACTTTCCTCTTTCTTTTCTAGTGCATCATAATAAGGCCCCTTTGGGCTGGGTCTGGTGGTACGTGCAGTTAATCCCAGCACTCTACTTGGGAGGCAGAGCTTGGCAGATCTTTGTGAGCTTCAGGACAACCAGAGCAAATTGTATGAGCCTGTCTAAAAAAAAAAAAAAAAAAAAAAATGCCCCTTTCGATTTGTGTTAGCAAACATTTACTAATTGAACGATGAACATTTCTCTGTCCACAAACTATACATAGTCTATTTAAGGAGTAGATGCATAATACAGCAAATTATCCCAAATCATTATGATATACAGGAGAGATACTGCACAGTTGAAGAAGTGATTGGGGCTGAGACTAGTGGACTAGTGGTAGGCTGAGCTTTTGAGATTACAGAGAGTAAGTGATAGCAATTTGGGGTTTCATTTATACATACGTGGGAACTTACGAGGTGAGTCAGAGGGGAGGTTCTGTGCACAGTGCAGACACAATCATGGCGTGTTAACACGAGTGGAAATGCTGTCAACAGAGCCATAATAAGTTCCCTCACCTCTGTGGCCTCTGAGGCTATATGAAGAGAGAATCCAAGACTACACCTGGCAAGCTCAGTTAGAGGGAGAGTCCTCATGTTCTCTAAACAAAGTCCAGTAGCAGCATCCGCAATTCCAGAAATAAAAAAAAAAAAAAAAAAAGCAACTGGGCGGTGGTGACACACGCCTTTAATCCCAGCACTCGGGATTAAAGGCAAGCGGATCTCTGTGAGTTTGAGGCCAGCCTGTTCTACAAGAGCTAGTTCCAGGATAGGCTCCAAAGGTACAGAGAAACCCTGTTTTGAAAAACAAAACAAAGAAACAAAACAACAACAACAAAAAATAAGTTACTTTTTTTTTTTTTACTTTTTTTTAAATGCACAAAGAAATCCAGAGAAGTATATGGGCCTAAATAAAATGAATCAGGCTTTAAAAAATCTTCCCACATAGTTATTACCAACCACAGGCCAACAGTTCCCTTGCTTATATACACACCAAGATTAGTATATCTGTCTGGGTTCTCTGCAGCCCATTTGTGTGTGTGTGTGTGTGTGTGTGTGTGTGTGTGTGTGTGGTGGTGGTGGTGGTGGTGGTGGTGACATATTTCAGAAGCTACCAAAACTTTGTGACATGTCTGTCTTTTTAAAAACCCCATCTTTGGGAAATGTGGTCCAGAATTACAGCAAACTAGCAACAGGTGTTCTATGTATATAGACAAACAGTGGGAGAAGTAATTGTTTTCAGCCAAAGGTGCAGACTCTGTGCCCAGGAAGGGTTTGCTGAATGACACCACCTTCCCCCTCCCAGACTGCAAGTGACTGTGTACTGGCTTTGCCCGCAGCACGTGCCTCTTCTGGTGCGCTGCTGAGACTTGTAAGGAAACAAGTCTTTGGGGATTCCTGTGGGATCATTTTCACCCACTTTGCGTCCTCAGACTGCATCTCTTTCAGCTACTGCCTTTGGCTTTCCTCCACAGGCATAGGAAATCCATGCTTATTGGATTCTTCCCACAAATATCAGCACTCTGAAGGCGATAAAAGTTACCAGGATGTTTCAGGAAGGATGTGTGTGATAGAATGTGGGATAGTCACTAGAAGGGAAGATTTTTTTAGACACACCTATTACCCGTCATTCTTTTCCATAGTCCATGAATGCTCTTCACAAGATGACATCTAGTGGTCATTTACTTTCATAAACATCCTCTTAATGCTAATTCGGTCCGTTCATAAATCTGTGTGGTTAAAATGTGCATAATCTTTTCCAGATTCTAGGATAATAAATGTAAAAAAAATGTTTGTTCCCCCCCCCACACACACACTTTTCCTATAATGCTTAAATGAAGTCTCCAAGTAAATGATCTTTTTAATTCCCATCCTTAAATAGAAGCAAAGCCAGGAGTAGAATGACCATGTGGGGGAGAACGTTGTCAGGCTAGGATGATGTTGTCTGTATGACTGCTAGGTTGCTCCTGGCTTGATACCGCCATCCTTCTCCCCCTCATACATGGTGCCCTTTCTGTGAACTTTTTACATAAGAGTATGTATATTAATGGGTCCATGCAAATGTTCGTTGCTGCTAAAAAGAGAGCTGTTTCCTTAGCAACAAACAGTTGGTTTGCTAGTCGGCAATCGGTCTTAGTAGTTTGACTGTAGGTGTAGGGAACTCTGACGAAATGGAATGGGGCAAAGCAGACAAAGAACACGGCTATGACAATAAATACTTTCATCTCCACCCTTTTGTGTCTGTCCTCCTTACCGGTGAACTTTCTGTAGGAATTGTATACTTTTTTGGTAATGACCACATAAAACAGAAGCATCAGAACAAACACAGTCCAGAAGATGAACTGGCATGTGTGACTGACCATTTGATGCCACACCAGCCCCAGAGGACTCTTCAGGGATGCGCACTTCTTCACGGACGATGGAGTCGCCTCCTTGCTGTTCAAGAGCATGTTTGGCAGGGAGATGAAGAACATCAGGAGCCAGACGAGAATGGAGACTAATTTTGCAAACGCAGGTTTTTTTGCAAAGCATTTCCCAAAAGGCCTGATGATCTTGAGGCATCTGTCAAAGGCGATGAGGCCCAGCATGATGATCCCCACATACATGGTCTCGTAAAAGATCACAGAAGAGAAATTGCACACAAAGCCTCTGAGTTGCCAGGGTCCAAGGTGGGAGTCAGAAAGAATTTTGAAAGGAAGCATTAGTGTCATGACCAGGTCTGCCACCAGAGTGTTTTTGAGGTAGACGATGAACGTAGAATTGCTGGGGATGTGGACGAACACCCAGAGGGCCACGGTGTTCAGCAGGAGGCCAGTGAAGAACACCACAGTGTAGAGGGCCGGGAACACCAGCTGTGTCATCCGAGTATCTCTGGGGCACCGCTCGGGCTCGGACTTGTTGAAGCCCTGCATCGCAGTGGCGTTGGCTGTCTCGAGCATCTGCTATTGCAAACGAACATGCACACAAACAAATGAAAACGGAGAGCCCTCGTGACTTGGCAAATACTACTTTTTGTAAAAAAAAAAAAAAAAAAAAAAAGTGCATTATGTAACACATTCAGCAGATCTGATTCTTGGCTTTGAGCAAATATCTCATCTCTGGTCCTTTAAAAGCCCCATTAATTTATACCCTCCTGAAATCCAAACAGTAAGCACTACTTGTTACATGGTAATAACGGTACCCAATTTAGGACGTAAGAGACAGGGTAGGTTGTCATATATTACTTGGTGCCTTATTCTTGTAGTCTATGTTTATAGAATAGGATATTTAGATTTTTTTTTAAAAAATAATATAGCTACATTCTACCTTTTACAGCAAGCACATTCATAAGAAAAATCGAGACTGACCTTTGTTTGGGAAGATACTCGGCTGTATGTATTGTGACAGTCATTAGCTCAACCCGCGAATAGCTTGTGGAGTAAAGCTTCTGCTTTCTTATACTGGCTTTCCTTCCTCATTTTCCCTTGTGGGCTTCTGTAATACCCATGTTTTCTAGAACCTCTTTATCTTTAGCATTGGCCAGTAGTAGTTACTGGTTTGTGTGCGCTGAGGACCGAACCCAGCGCTTTCATTGGCTCAGCAGGCACGCCGTCACTCAGCCACATCCCTAACATGTGGGATATTCTATTAGGTTTAATTATATGTACGGGGGATACATATGCTTGCAGGTGCACACAGAGACTAGAGGCGTTAGATCGCCTGGAGCTGGAGTCACAGGCGACTG
Organism: Microtus oregoni; assembly: GCF_018167655.1. NCBI lineage: Eukaryota > Metazoa > Chordata > Mammalia > Rodentia > Cricetidae > Microtus > Microtus oregoni. The sequence continues at coordinate 19,229,065 of NW_024543069.1, read as the reverse complement.
TGAGCCACCCGAAGTGGGTGCTGGGAACGTGCTTTTAACTGCCAAGCTGATTCTTCAGTCTCAAACTTTATTTACTTTTTTGTTAATTCATGTTAAGTGATCTTTTTGAGTACCTCATCTGTAGTAATAGGAGTTCAGATGATGGAGAATATAGTACCAAACTGCAACCAAGCAAGAGGATGGTTCTTGATTTGAAAATCAGACACTTATCTTCTTTACCCTACAGGCTGCTGCGCTTGGAAGAAGTTTCTGTGTTGAGGGACGGCCTTTTTCTTTCTGCAGACTTTGCCATTTGTCTTTTGATCCCCAGGTCTCTGGAGCATAATGTGCCACCTTTTCTAAGAAGTGGGAGCTGCTATCCCTGGACCTATTATTTTTTAGTATTTAGTCTAAACAAATGTTTAAGATCTGTGCGTCTCATTTCCACATGTAACAATTGTGAAGACATCATCGACTTCATAGGAGTATTGGGGAGGCAGCTGGGTGACCTAGCGCGGAGCATGTTAGAAAAAAAAAAAACCTGAGAATGTCAGTCACTCATTTCTTTGGTTTCCTGAATTGTCAGTTTGAGTGACGATGCTGTATTGCCACTTTTCTAAAGCCATTTTAGGAAACCACCTCCATTCTTGAGACTTACAGAATTTTGCGAATCAGTGCTGGGCCAAGATTTGTCCAGTGTTTCCTTCAAATCTCACGAAGTGTGGAGAAAGTTACTGTGTGTGGCGGTGTGCTTTCCTGCCAGACAGATGAAGGGCAAGAGGAAATTAGGTGATCTTAGTGGGGCGGTGTGGCTATCTATGGCAAGTTTCACTTCCATGTCTCTTGCTACACGTTTACTGTAGAGTTGAACTGTCTACGGGGTTTGATTGACTAGAAAATTCTGGTTGACTGGGTTTAGGATCTTCAATACATAGATTCCACACTTGAATCCGTTGTAAAATGGAATGCTCTGTGATGCTTGGGAACTTTGGTTAGTCTACAGAATGGGTGGCACATTTTAAAAAGATTTTTGTCTGACTGAAATACATTAGGCTTTCTCTGATGTAATGGACCATCACTTGAAGATAAAAACCTAGCAAAATAAGTTTTAAGCTATAATATTTTTTTAGCCTACATAGCTAATTTTTAATTCCTCTATAGCCTACAATCTTATATAAAAATGAAGGCCTGGAAGGGTTCACTTGAAACACGGGAAATTCCGTACAGGATACTTTCATAATATGAGAGCTGGAAATCCTATTTTGGTCAAATTTCAAAATGCTAAATGTGGGAAACTTTGAAAAGAGGAACTGACCAGCAGTGTCCATTTCTAGGGTCACAAAGGTACATTCTTTTGTTTGTGAAATGCATATTTATTGTGTGTGTGTTTGCACACGTGCGTGTGTGTGTTGTTCCTTCAGAGAGTCACTTCTTTCTTTTCAACATGTGGGTTCCATGGATGGAACCCTGTATTGTCAAGGATGGTCTTCACTAGCTGAGCAGCCATCTTCCTGGACCTAACACTGGTTCTTTTTAAATGAGAATTTCAAAGTCCTTATCTTGGTCAGTAGATTAGCTGATCCTCCCAGCAATGCTAAAATCTGTTGGAAAAGGTTTTCCCTTTTGAAGGCTTCATCTGAGGGCTGCTCCCTAGAGCGTTGCAGGAGTGCCATCTCAAATCTAGAGGGCTTAGGTTCAAGTCTTTGTCCACCTGTTACTTTTCTGGTCCTTTGGGAAGTTATTTACTCTCGCTCTGAAATGCTTGCCTTCTCTTTATGATGTAAATTCACAACAGCATCTTCTTTATAAAGTTAAGGGGGAAAAATGAAGGTGTATCTGCCACATACTTAGAATGATGCCTGTCGTGGGAGATGTTTTGCACGCTTGTTAAGTCAACTAAAAAGAAGATTGGAATCCTGTGGGCTTAGTTCACGAAAACAAGGAAGGAAGAACTAAAAAACATGCAATGTATAGTTTCATAATTTAAGAGCCTGCCAAGTGGGAATAAACTAAAGATTAAAATTCAATTGTGCTCTAAGGAAACAGAGTCAAAACTAATAAAATCAAAACAACCATGCTATTAGAGATGATTATGACAATCCTTACAACATGTATAGCGCTTAGCCCCACTTTAGAGATGAAAAACTAAAATGCAGAAACTAAACAGTTCCCCAAAATTGTGTTAATAGGGACTACTGCAAACCTACCACTAGCCCTAGGGTTTGAGCTTAGAACCTGCCTTAGGCCCCCTGCCGGACACCGAGAAACCAGCAGGATGAATCTAGAGGGTTTTACCCTATTATGTAGTCTTTGTGCCAAGAGTCACTGACTAATACAGGAAAAAGGCAAATCCTTGAACTTGCCTTGTAGTTCTGTCTGCTGCAAACTCGGGTTGAAGGTGGGAAATGTCAGTTGTCCGATGGGTACGGTCAGGAAGGAGCTGGGGCAATTTGGTGTGTAATAGGAATCGTCTGCCATTACTTGCTTTTTTTAGTCTTTGGGCATTTCTCAGCTGGGTCACAGTAGGTTGAGGTAGCTAGCATGTATCATGTAAGATTTGAAAAGTTGAAGTGTTTGCTGTCATTTAGAATGAAAGTTGAAGTGGAAACGCCTGTATTCCTAGAAGAGACTTCTCATTTCATCTGAAACATACTCAGGTGCTTTCCTTCAATTGTGTGAGATAATTTTAAACTTTCCCCATTAGCACAACTGAAAGTGATAATTAGTTAAACAATCTGTAGTTTACAAGCAGGTGTCCTGAACTATAGGGAAATGAGAAGCAGCAGTAGATTCTCTTCAGATAACTAGAAACAGGCAGTGCATCCACAGTATTGCTTGAAATGCTTACTATTGAGTTACAAGGTTTTCTATCATAAAAGAAAGTATCTGTTTGAAAAATCAGATTCATAGGAGATGGCACAGTAGGTAAAGCACTTGCCACATAAACATAGAAGCATAAATATAGATCTTTCTGGTATTGTCTCCCATTTCTTTATTCAAAGACTTAATGTTCTTGTTATACATGTCTTTTACTTGTCTGGTTAGTGTTATTCTAAAATTTTATATTATTTGTGACTGTTGTAAAGAGTGTCTTTCCTGATTTATTTCTCAGCCTGTTTATCATTTGTATGTAAGAGAACTACGTTTTTTTTTAAGTTCATTTGTATCCTGCTGTATCACTGAAGGTGTTTATCAGGTGTAGGAGCTCCTAGGTAGAATTTGGGGGGGGGTCACTTATGCACACTATCATATCATCTGCAAAAAGTGAAAGTTTGACTTCTTCCTTTTCCATTTGTATCCCTTGATCTCCTTTAGTTGTCTAGCTAGAACTTAGAGTACTATATTGAATAGATACTGAGAGAGTGGACAGCCTTGTCTTGTTCCTGATCTTAGTGAAATTGCCTTGAGTTGCTCTGCATTTAATTTGATTTGACTATTGACTTGCTGTATATTACTTTTATTATATTTAGGTATGTTCCTTATATTACTGATCTCTGCAAGACCTTTATCATGGAGGGATGTTGGATTTTGTCAGAGGCCTTTTCAGCATCTAATGATACGATCATGTTCCTTTTTTTCATTCAGTGTTTAAATGGTGGATTACATTGACAGATTTTCATATGTTGAACCATCCCTGCATATCTGACATGAAGCCTACTTGATCGTGGTGGATGATCTTTTTGATGTGTTCTAGGATTCAGTTTTTCAATATTTTATTGAGTATTTTTACATGAATGTTCATGAGGGAAATTGCTCTGCAATTCTCTTTCTTTATTGAGTCTTTGTGTGGTTTCGGTATCAAGGTATCTGCAGCCTCACAAAAAGAATTTGGCAATGTTCCTTCTGTTTCTGTTGTGTGGAAGAACTTGAAGAGTATTGGTATTAGGGTTTCTTTGAATTCTGGTAAAATTCTGTGCTGAAGTCATCTGACCCTGGACTTTATTTTATTTATTTGTTTGTTTCTTTATTTACTTATCTTAGGAGACTTTTAATTACTACTTTTATTCCTTAGCAGTTAAAGGTCTATTTAGATTGTTTATCTTGTCTTGATTTAACTTTGGTATGTGGCTTTGTCATGAAATACCTTTTCTCCATCCACAATTGATTGAAAATTTTGCTGGCTATAGTAGTCTGGACTGGCATCGGTGGTCTCTTAGTGTCTGCAAGACACTTGGCCAGGCCCTTCTGGCTTTTAGAGTCTCCATGAGAAGTTGGATGTAATTCTGATGAGTCTGCCTTTATCTATTACTTGGCCTTTTCCTTTGCAGCTTTTAATATTCTTTCTTCATGTTTTTAATGTTTTGGTTATGTGGTAAGGGGGCTTTTATTCTGGTCTCGTCTATTTAGTGTTCTGCAGGATTCTTGTACCTGTATAGGCATAGGCATGTCTTTCTTTAGCTTGGGAAAATTCTTTTTTATGATTTCGTGGACTATATTTCTGCACCTTAGGATTCTTCTCTTTCTATTCTTATTATTCTTAGGTTTGGTGTCTCCCAAATTCTGGATATTTTGTGTTAGGAATCTTTTAGATTTAATATTTTCTTTCATCAGTGAATTTATTTTTTCTATCATATCTTCAACCCCTGAGATTCTCTGTTCCATCTCTTTTATTCTGTGGGTGATGCCTGCATCTGCTTACCCAGACTTCATTTCCAGAATTCCCTCAGTTTGTGTTTTTCTTATTACTTCTATTTTGATTTTCAGGTCTTGACCCATTTTCTTCACCTGTTGGATTGCTTTTTTTTTCTTGGATTTCTTGATATTCTCTAAAGGATTTATTGAATTCTTCTGATCTTTAGGCTTTTCCTTGAATCCTTTAAGGGTGGTTTTCATTTACTCTTTAAGAGTCTCTATCATCTTCATAAAGTTATTTTTAAGGTTGTTTTCTTGTGCTCTAGCTGATTGGAATGCTCAGGTCTTGCTGTCCTGTGGTCACTGGGTTTTGGTGGTTCCATATTGTCCTTTCTGTTGTTGATTGTGTTCTTACACTGGCGTTTAGGCATCTGGATTTGGGATGATTACAGGTCTAGGTATTGATTCCTGCATTTTTCTTTGTTGCATGGGTGTTTTGTTTCTTTGCTTTCTGTTCCCTCTTCTGGCCTAAGTAGTCAAGGATTTGGCTACTGTTCAGGTTCAGTATCTCTGCTGATGTTTGTGGGGCCTTGGGTGCCTAGATCCAGCCTGGCCTCTTGTAAAGATGAAGTCTTCTTCCAGAGTTGTAGACTGGATGGAATATGGAGCCCAGTGGAGGGGCTGCTGTTCTTCTGACTGATGTGGGCCTATGGTGTTTGCTGGAATTGTGGGAATGGGCTGGCCCTGGGGAGGATGTTGAGGTGGGTAGGGTTCAGCAGCAGAGTGGGTCTTGGAAGAACAGTATCTAGTGGGTGGTATCAGTCCAGCTGGCAGGTAGGTCACTCATCTGCTCAGCAGCTGGTGGGAACTGCCTCATTCTGTAATTCTTACTAAAATACTTTAAGTCAATTAAAAAATTGTAAGTAAAATTTACTGTGCCGTATAAGCATAGATTTGTATTATAAAGACATTTTCCTTTTATTTTCATATCGTCCATTTTCTTTCCTTCTAGAAGCTACCTTCTAATGTCCTCCCCATGTTGCAAAATCCATCCATTTCTTAGTGACTGTGATTACAATTACAATTGTATTTCCACGTCTTCGGTTCCCACTGGCAACTCTAATGCCACTGTGGCCATTGCCCACAAACTATGGAATACTTGATTATGGCAAGAGGGTTTTGTCTCTGATGTTTTATTTCTCTTGTGAAAGTGGTGATTCAAGGGTTGGCAGATTCTAAAGGTTTTTCTGTGTGTGTGTGTGTGTGTGTGTGTGTGTGTGTGATTCAGGTTGTGTTCTTTCTTCCCACAGCCCGACTCTATCATTGTGGCATGAATATCGTAGCTATATAGCTTGCACAGTGTGGCTGTGCTGTTGGGAAGCCTCACTGTGGACACTGGAATTTTAATTTCCTACACATTCCATGTGACATGGAATTTATTCTTAAAATATATATTTAAAAAAAAACACATTTTTTAGGCCGCAGACCTCTCATAAACAGGTGGCGAGCTGGGATCCGTAAGCAGGACCTGTGATTTGGAAGGCCTGCTTCAAATGCTTTCTCACAGAGAAACCACTAGCATCCTCAGGCCTGCTAAGCCACTGAGCTATGGGACAGGACTACATTGCATGGGCTCATCTTTTCAACTATTCACATATACCAAATCTGGTTTCACTTTGTATATGTCAAAGTATTTGCAGCTGGAGATGGTGACATGGCCTGTGTAGTCAGACATTTGACAATACTGACATTTTAGACTGTTGACTTTGGAAAGTTCGTTCTACTTTGAGACAGGGTCTTTCTTTCTATCCCTGGCTGACCTGCAACTGGCTATGTAGACCAGACTGTTCTTGAACTTGAAATAATCCTCTGTTTTACCCACTGGAGTTATGGTTCTAGGCATAAGCCACACCTGCCTCTCAGACTCTCTTAAATGGGTTCACTGATGTAGGAGGATGTGTGCCTAACGCCTTTCAGTAAAGAGACCCAACAGTGTGATATAGGGCTTACTCTAAAATTTCATGACTCTAAAGCATAGGTAATTTCAAATATCCTGCAGGGGTTTTGTTGTTGTTAAAATGTCACAATCCTAACAGCATTATTTGTCTATCTTTTGTAGAAAAATAGCCCAGTGAGTTCGGCTAGGCACAGAAGGATTGTTCAGGTAGTCCGTTCCCTGCAGTTCCTCTTCATGTTCACACTGAACTTGTGGGATTCTGAGGAAGAGCTTCCGTACACTCCCTGTTCTACCCTTGGACAGTTGGGGGGGGGGGGGGTGCTGTCCTTCATTTGTCTTGCACGCAAAATAAAGTTTGATGGAGAGGGTTGAATGCGAGATTCTCCTCTGTTACCCACATTCTGGTGCTCTTATAAAACCAGAAAGGGTGTTCTAGTGGGAGACTGGAGTACTGTGGCAGACATGACAATAGCTGTGTCTTCTGCAGTGTCTCTCTCTCTCTCTCTCTCTCTCTCTCTCTCTCTCTCTCTCCCCTGTGTCCCCTGCCTGCATGTGCTCATTTTTCACAGTCTCTGCCTCCATCTCCAGTCTGGTTCACACTGTAGCAGTGCCAGTGTAGGAAGGGAGCAGTTGCCACACTATGAGGTACATCTTCTTAGCTTTGCACTACAATGTAACTTGAGAAGTTGGGTTGGGTTTGGAAAACATTATTGAAGTTCAACAGCCTTGTCTATAGTATACCCTTTCCACTTACTTTAATGATATTTAGATGCTCTTAATCTGTACCATCTTCTGTTGGAGAATCACCTCTTAGGAGCATTAATAATTGAGACAAATGATTTGAACTTCCACACATTAGATATTTTGTTTATATTAAAGCTATTAAATATGGTCCTAATTTGGACATTATTGCCTATATGCATAAACTGAAGTGTCACACCATACCCAATAAATATAGACCAGTTCTGTGATGATTACTAATAAAAATAAGAGAGCAACTATGAGATACATGCTATCTGACTCCACATCTCATCTCTTTTATAATTATATGAAGACTTGAAGTCGTGATGAGATTTCCTAAAGAGACTGAAGAATAAGATGGAATAAAGCTGTGCTGGCCGCAGTTCCCAAACACATTTGCTGATTATTGTAGGAGAGGAAGGTTGAGCCATTGTCGCTAAGCTTTTGAACCAATAAATTCCAACAAAACAGTACAGAATAAATGTAATCTTTAATATTATACGCGTGATTACAAACAGGTAATGTCAGACAGTTCAGTCGCTTTCTTATTGGTAGGTGTGAGATGCATTCTGGTAATTATAGCTACTCACTTTTCTTACTAAGAAGTGATTTTTTTCATTCAAGCAGCAGGCGTTTCCAAAGCCGATTAACAAAGATAAGTGCCAATGATGGCGCTGTACCGAGTCAACTCAGAGTCTTAGTGAAATTGCTTTCTCTAGTGTTAAGGAAGTAGTAATATATTTTTTAAAATATTATAATGTTATGAACGTTTACATTCCTTAAGTTAATGGTTTTATTCATGATGTCTGTTATTTATGGAAAGATACATTTTTAAACCTCTCCCCTCTTGATGAGCATTTATACCAATTCAGGCCTCATCCACAATGTCATTTCATTTGGTTTAAGTGTCCATGGGGTTGTTCTTGTCTTTGTTGTCATAAATGAGAAGTCCATAGTTACTGTGCTTGATGTATCAGATCGAACATAAATTTTCACTTACTACAAAAATAATACTGATTGGTAATGCATTTTAAAGTGACAGTGGAGATTGCATTTCATTGTTAATCATTTTGCAGAAACTAAGTAAATCACTAATTCTTTGTGGGTTTGCTTGCAGTGTAGCAATAGGATGCAGTTTATTTTACTATATTCCTGAAGAATAGGATTTTTCCCTTATATTTTAAGATGACATACATATGTATAAGTACATATATATACATATATATACATACATACGTACGTACATATCCATCCATGTGTGTGTGTGTGTTGTGTGAAAGTAGATGATTATTTCCCTAGTTTATTGCTTATTTAAAGAGTCATTAGCTCAGTTTCCTTTAAGGTAATATTAGTATTTTTGTGGGGTGATTTCCTCAGAGGATTGTGAATGCCGCAGACAGAAACAGCCCTTGTTGTCATGTTTCACATTGGGGTCTCCTCACTTGGGTCACTACCTTCCTGTCCTTTCTTCTTGTTTTCCCCAGAGTGTGACATAGCATTAGAGCACCTCAGCATACTTTTCAAGGAATTTCTGAAAGACTTGCAAAGAAAGAAATAGATGAATGGATCCAGGCAGGCGTTCAAGGACGTCAGCCACAAGGTGCTCTCCTTCACATAGAACAGAGTGTTCTCAGCAGCGCAGTCAAAGACTGCCCGGGTCTGGCTCAAGGTGTAGGGAATCCGTGCAAAGTGGAAGGGCACAAAACAGATGAAGAACACAGCAATGATGATAAAAACTCTGACATTCACTCTTTTCTTGGGAGCTTTGCCTACACCTCTTGTTCTTACATAGGACCTGTAGAGTTCTTTTGTAATGAGACTGTAACAAACAATGACAATCAAGAAATTAATCCAGAAGATGACTTGACAGATGTAATTGACTATTTCATGCCAGACCAGACCAAACTCTGACTTTAAGAAAGAACACTTCTTGATGTTCTTATCTTTTGGACGCCTGTTCGTGAGAATCATGTTAGGCAATGAGAGTAAGAACATGAAGGCCCAGATGACAACAGAAAGAATCTTTGCACCCAAGAGACTGCTGGAGTTGGAAGTTTTGAATGGCCTGGTGGTCTTCAGGTAGCGGTCAATAGTTATCAAACCAAGGAATGATATACTGATATACATTGTAAAATAAAAGGTGACTGAGGTAACTTGGCACACCAAGGTTCTCAGAGGCCCGGCTCCCAGTTTGGCGTCACTAAGAATTTTGAATGGAAAAGTTAGAATCATGAGAAGGTCGGAGATGACTGTGTTTTTAAGAAAAATTATGAAGTTGGATTTACTGCGGATCTGAAAGAAAATCCTCATCGCCAGGCTGTTTGTGATGATTCCGGCAAAAAACAGGACGGTATAGAGCACTGGGAAGAGAACCTGGGTTATCTTGTAGTCTCTGCTGCACTGGGTGCCGTTCTCAGGTATGAAGGTGCTATTGGCTATGGTGGTGTCCATAGTAGGCATCTCCATTGTGCTAGCTCCTAGAGTAGAGAGAGTGGGGGAGGTTACACTTAGTCACAGGTTTGGTTGTTATCTCTGTGCACAACTTTTAGAAGTATAACCTTGCTTAAAGCTTGAGTTTTATCTTAATGGTGGCAGTTGGCAGGAATTAAGAGAAAACCGAATTCCTGAATATTCCATCTAAACAAATATTCTGTCTCTAGCAAATTAAAACGATATGAAGTGCATTGTGTGATGTTATGGGAGCCTTGTGTCTGTTTTGTTGAATGTTTGTCACCTTGGTGTCTGCCCTCCTCTATTTATGTGGGAAAGCCCAATGACAGGCATGCAGTAATGCTTTTCTTTCAAGCCTGTAGCCTTTTATTCTGTTTACAGCTCCCTTTTCTTCTGTACCCACATTCCTGGTTTCATACTTTAGTATCACTGATGAATTAAATGGAGAAGTGATTGATTATGAGTTAGAAGTATAAATGCAATCCCAATCAAAGAATTTGGTATGAAATCACTATTGGGAAGTTTATTCAATAAAATAAGTAGTAAATTGTAGAAAATAAAAATCCAGAGTTCTTTTCCTGTGTACTAGGAAATGTTTCTGCCTGTGCCCAGTCAGCCATGCAATCAAATGTTAGCCTTACAGAGACTCATTATTTACTTCAGAGCATTTGTCCCATTTATTTCTCATTTTCAAGTTGTTCATTGTGTTTGAAGTTTGTTTATGTTTTCTGACTATCATCAGTGTGACTCCTAAAACAGTAACAATAATAGAGGGCCGAAGCAGCTTTTGTATGTGTGACAATTGCTTGTTATTTCACAAAGCAGCCAGAGCGTCATTCTCAGGTGTGTGACATGTTTAATGGTAGCTAAAATAAAATAGCAGAAATTGGTCCTCATCTGCTTTCCTAGGTTATCACACAACAGACAGAGTAAGGAAGAGTGTTGACTCATCAGCCAGTTGACTTGGATTCTATATATGGCATCTAACTGGAAATTTAAGATGGAGTTTAAAGATTTTCAAATTTCCATCAAACAAATAAAATGATTTCTCAATTAGCAGAACTTCTCATATTTCAATACAGTTTTAAAAACCCATATAACTCTTATATAAGCTCTAACATGATAAATTGAGATAGCAATATTCCCTCCAAATGTCAATGGAATCATTTAATTACTGAAAATTATACAGTTAAGACTATTACCAGGAGTATAACCTTAGCACTTCTTACTCCACACCTTAAAGGTGAGAGCGAACCCTGAGTTCAGTTCTCTTAGCCTTCATTAGTACCTTCTGCTTGTCCATTCCTAGATCGTTCTGGTAATTCTACCTTAAGAAGGCTCATTGTACATAGTAGGTAAATTATTTAACAAATGTCTCAACACTGGGAAATCCTGTTCCTTTGTTTATATTTAATTCTCATTTCACAGTCAAAACATTAACATTTATCCATGCTTTGTCATATTTTTATTGAAGAACTTAATCTCCCATGCCACTAAGACTAGTATCTTAGTTTTTTAACTTAATGTTATTCAAAAATTGTATGCTTCCCATTTTGTTAATTGTTATATAAGGTTTTCCATCTTACAAACAAACTTGGAAAACATACATATACGTCATAGCATAAGTACAAATCTGTCAAGTGATAATGTAATCTTACCTGGTTATCCCGTTGGTCCTGAAGGTTTTGGGTATCTCCAGTAATACTAGTTAGTGGAACTTGCAGGCCGGCATCTGGTGTTTTCCCTCAGTACTTAGTTTAGTTGCCAGTGTTGTCTGTGATAGAGAATCTGCTGAGTTTTCAGCAATGCAGTCTTGAGCGTTCTAGAGAGAAATAAAGGGAGAGGGGAAGGAAGAACATTTCAGTGAGAGATTACCTTCCACTGCACATTCAAAGCTGTGCAGACACCGAATCTGTCTGGCTTTAGGACTTCTGCTTTTATCTCTTGGGAAATAATGGGGCAAAGGTGGTTGAGAAGTCATCTTTTGAAAACCAGTTTAAGATACTGCGACTTTCTTTTTTTCTAAAACCTGTAATAGAATCAGTAAGGTCGAGTGTTTCTCGGAGGGGGATTTTCCATGCAAATAAATGATAAGTTCAAGTTGAGATGAAGTCTTCTAAATCTGGTCCTGGGGGAAGGCTGCACACTTGCTTTCTCAGATGGCTGTTCACCTGAAAACACAGTGTGCTCAAAGTGGGTGATGCGTTACTGTCTAACAAGTAATTCTATTATCTCGAAACGTGTGCTTCCTTGGGGATGGTAAGCCTTTTGCTTCTTGTTTTATCCTGGTTCATAATGACATTACTTAAAATATGTGATTGATTAACATCTTTGTGGGCAAAACAGCATCATCCCATTATAAATTATTAGACTCCCAAATTATATTAGGAAAGAAAACAGTTGTGTCCATTGCCAGGCTGATTGCATGAACAGTCTTCATGGTTGTTCTGAATAAAACTTAAATAATGAACAGTGGTTTTTTTGTTTGCTTGGTTTTTGTTTTTTGTTTTTTAGTATTGAGTCTGTGGGTAATGGTTCTACCTTTGTATCATTATTATATGCAATTCCTTAAATTTTACACTAAAACAGGCAAAAGATACACTTGGAGTGAAATTGTAGGATAAATTTGTTACTGTTTTATATTTATATTTCTGGCTCCTGCATTTGAAGATAAAGCGCATGCATTGTGCACAAGTACCAAAATGGCTTTCTGTTAGCAGTAAAATTCCTTGGGCAGATGCCTCTACTAAGAAGACATATTCTCCAATTCTGAATTTTGAGTGTGTGTATACTTGTTAAGTTGATTTAATGGTTTGAGAGTGTGTTGTGGCAGCTCAGCATCACTTGAATGAACCCTGTTTTTAGAATGTGCAATTAGGGAACCTCCCTAGTCTCCATGAACCAGAGACACCCCCCCCCCCCATTTTGTATTTAACCTTCCTTCCAGATGATGCTCAGGCACACTAAAGCGTGAGGACCACTGGATTAAATAGACACAGGACTATTATTGCCACCACAATTTGAAGTCAAGCTGCCAATTTCATTCACTTCAGCAACATTCAGTTACATACTAACTGCAGTATTTCCATCACCTAGAAAGAAGTAGTGATTTGATTTTAGGCTTTTGAAAAGTCTACATGGTTGTTCTTCATATAAGCAAAGCCAATTAAACTGGTCTTACTTGCTGATTTGAGTGTCTGAGATACTTTTTTAGAAGAGCTTTACGCTTCGAAATGATAATCGCCCACATTTGATCTCTTGCACTGCCATAATTAACCCACATTTATTTCATCAGCCAGTACTCATTCTGTGATCAGTTTTTGAATGAAGGAACCTGAGTGGAGCAGTCAGGTTAATTAGAGACTCCATCCCAAGCCCCGTTGTCTGGTCCATAGCATGCTTTGCTCATGGGACTCTCCCGTATGCCACCTCCGGTCTTTTTCCTCTTCAGGGCCCAGGGAGAACCAAACAACCGCACTGCCTTTTGTTACATAAGCACTGTCCTTGCCTTCATACCCAATTCGAAACTCTCTGATAGTGATACTGTTTCTGAGGTCTCTGTTAAAACAGGTTTCCAGAAGGAGAATTATAGATTGCCTTCAGTGAATCAGCCTGCCAGGATAAAAGAAAATCAACTCATGATTCCTCAGCTGTGCTTTCTTACTAAGAATATAGATTTTCAAATCCTTGGAACATTCTCAGTAGTAACTTGAAGACTAAAAAGAGCTTTGACCTCAGCCTGTTTCATCTTTCCTCAGATTTTAAGTGACAACCACAAACACTTTTCTCTAAACCTTCTCATATTTTCTCATTGCGGACAACTTCCAATTTCCCCTTTGGTCACCTAGCCTTGAAAGTCACTAAAATATTTAGGTGGAAAGTGTCTCATCCTAAAACTCTGTTGTTATGCAGCAGAAAAAAAATAATGACATCTTGAAATTTGCAGGCAAATGGATGGAGCTAGAAAACATCATATTAATTGAGGTAACCCAGACTCAGAAAGACAATATCATATGTACTCACTCATAAGTGGCTTTTAGACATAAAGCAAAGAAAGCCAGCCTACAATTCACAATCCCAGAGTACCTAGACAACAGTGAGGACCCTGAGAGAGACATCCATGGATCTTATGCACATGGGAAGTAGAAAAAGACAAGATCTCCTGAGTAAATTGGGAGCATGGGGACCATGGGAGAGGCTTGAAGGGAAGGGGCGAGGAAGAGAGGGAAGCAGAGAAAAATGTATAACTCAATAAAATCAATTAAAAAAAAAACCTCTGTGTTATCATGTAGCACAACCAATTGGTCACATCCGCCTCCTCCTGTCAGTAAACAACACCATCACCAACATTTTGTAATAGTCTTATTTGGCAAATGAAATTTAATATATTTTATATTCAAGATAATTTGGAAAATTGAGCAAAACTTATGTTTTAAATGTTAAATTATTTTGCCAAATTTATTGAAGATAATACTTTCTGTTTATCTAAAATTTGTTTTAATTCATATAGCATTGCTCTGAGCCCAGGAGGCCATTCCTTAAAGTGCATGTGGTCCTTGTCCATTTAGGTTTGGGCAGGAGGATGAAATATAATTAGATATTTGGTCATATTTGGAGTCTTTTCAATTCTAATGACTTTTAATCATTTTGATATCAATGTTTTTTTTTGATTAAACTCGTACATTATACCAGAGCATGTCTCTTATTAGCTAGCTTAGGGTTTTTTCCCATAGCAATTTAGGTTATATAAATATAGTTTTAAAACATAAGCAGTGTTGGGCATTGGGAATATTTAGCAAGTAAAAGGCCGTGTCTTGTAATTCCATTATCTGTCAGCCTGGTCCTTGCCTGAAAGAAGAGAAATAGTGTGTCATGAACTTTGTGCACATTGTTCTGATGACCTCAGCTTCTGTTATCCCACACTGTAAGGCATGCACATTAAATGCACACACATTTTGACAGTTATTCTTAATGTTAATTTTAAAGGAACGAAGATGGCTGAGAGCAGACCTTAATTTGACCAACTTCATTATTTCCTCCTAAGGATGTCTGATATTTTCTAGGGTGGGTAAGCGTGCTGTGGTTTTAAAGAGAAAGCCTTCTGGTTTCTTAGCCATCTAGGCCTCTGTTTGCATGATGTGATGCTCGGGGAGAGGAAGTAACCGATGTGGAGGGTGTTCCTCTGAGTACTCAGTTTATAGGGGACATGGCCTGTTCAGGTCTCTGCACTTATCCTAAAAATAAAGACAGATGGAGTTCTGTAGTGGATTCAGCTGGTTCTTTTCTGTCCAAAGAATATACCCATTTAGGGAATATCTATTAGTATAGTTTTTAGTTCTGGTCTCAGATCATTAACATTTCTTAAAACTATGCAATGTCAGGATGCTTCAAGATAAAGGACTGCCACCTTTGTAAGTATTTGGTATATGTTCATAGGTTGAGTTGCTTCTTACCTGATAAATTCAGTTTGAGGTTTTCTACATTTTTCTACTTATAGAAAAAAAAAATAGACACAAACAAGTCATGTAGCCTGCTGGAAACTTCAAAATGTCCCTGCTTTGCTGTTGGAAAGCCAATAATAGTTATTGCTTTTTTCCTCATATTAACTTAAGGAAATCAGTAATGTCTTCTTGTAGAATCCTTCCTATTTCCTTGTATGCTCCTCTGCAGTGGCTCTGTCACCTCTCTCTCCATCAGGGCAAGTTACTCATGTCTTGGATTCTATGTGCTATTTTCCTGAAATTTCTTTGCCTGAGGTTATGTAGGCAGTGTTCTTGTCTCCTCTGTCGATCTAGACAGTGACCCATTGTCTCCCACCTCTCATCAACAATCTACTCCACAAACCTGCCATCCTTTGAAGGTGTCTTTATTCGTGTCATCATTTGAAACAAGAGCTTGCTGTTTATTGCGCGTCACATTTTCTTTTTTAACTCATTTTTCCTACTCGGCTTCTAGTAAACTTGAATCGCTTCTCAGCCACCCCTGCCCCCATTCCTTCCATAGCAGCTCACTCCTCAACCCCTCGCTTCATAGCCACTCTAGAGAAAGTTGGCTTTTGACATACACACAAGTTTTTAATAAAACCAAACAAAGCAAAATTAAAAAAATAAAAATAAACATCACATCTAAACTGACTCTTTGCCTCCATTTGATCCCTGTTGGAGCATTGGTTAACGGTCCCTATCGTGTCCCCAGACCTGACATCTGGGCCTTGCTTGACTAGAGCATCTTAGTCAAGAAGCGCAGGTGTGTATCATTTTCATAGCTGGCTCCTGTTCTCCACCATCTCAGCCACATAAGTAGAACGTGGAAGCTTTGCACATTCCTCTGGTCTTAGTGCTCTCCTCACCGCCTCAACTCTGACCAACATTAGTGCCCACATCAAACCCAATACACGTTAACCACACACTTTCTTGTTTTATCTCCAACAACCTTTTCAGTTTGATTCAATGAAATCCAGAGTGATGCACACACACTCACTGGACCCTGCTGTCTGACACTTTTCTCCATCAGGTGCTCGCTAGATTCTGCTTTCTGCTCCTCATCCCCACAGCTGAGACTCCGTTCACCACACAAACGTGACCTTTCTATTGGTTTCTCGCTTCTTCAGCTTTCTTAGCACTTTAATAGCCAGTTGTTCCCTATGAAACAGTGATTTTTTTTGTCTTCCTTTCTTCCCTTCAATCTTCCTTCACCCATGTTTGTTCCTTATTCCACTGACTTCTCTTTTTGCTCACTAAGCATTAAGGGCCACCTTGGTGCTTACTAAAGAGAATAACAGGGGACTCAGGAAGACAACCATTAATGCCCCCCCCCCAAAAAAAAGCAACAACCTAGAAAATGAAGGATTTATGTCTGAATGCCCCAAACCCTGCTTCCCCTTCCTAGTCCCTGTGTGCTGAGGACACTGATGGGGTCCTAACACTCTCCCTCGAGGTAAATATCAGCAATTAAGATCATGCCTTTTAGGTGACAGGAAGAGCTTAAGCAAGTCGGTGTGAAATGTTGATTAATGCAGTACCTTGTGGTCTCTTGGTGTGTGTGGAGGAGTGGGAGTCTAGAATGTGAGCAGTGAGCACCATACACACACACACACACACACACACACACACACACACACAGTGTTCTAGGACATTGCATTGCGTATGACTTGGTTATTCTCACAGTCACTTACAGGCACTATTGTGTTCTTCAAAAGAAGACTCTGAGACTAGGAAGTAGGTTTGTTACACAGGATTATGGAGTTGTTTACTGTCGTGACTAGGATACATTCCAAGCCCTCTCAGCCCTAAGCATGGTACACTATGGGGCTGTAGCTGTCCTGAGTTGTTACTGTTATATGAACCTTTGATCTTTCACCATCCCTGTCTGGACCTCTTTAGGTCTGTTTGGACCTTTTGGAACATTAAGAATTAGCAGAGGGATATAGAACGAGAAGTCAACAGGAAATGCAAATGTGTATTATTTCTAGCACCGTGTAATTGAATTGTAGCCTGAACTGGAGAGTGAACATGGCATTTGTCCACCAGTTTCCGAAGCACGGTGTTTGTTCTGTATGCAGGGAACAAACAGAATCCTATGGGCAATGCTGCTGGTCCTCACTTTTGAAGGGTTTGGCTGTTGCCAATGATAAACATATTCCCTAGGAGGAGTTCTTTAGGATAAGAGGCGAGGAGGAAGGGGAGACCTTCACATGGACGGTGCTATACAAAGAGTAACAAAGGGGAGATATAGTGAAAGGTCCAGCTGAGAAGCAAATAACTTTACTCAGAAAATGGAAAACAAAAGATATCAAGGAGAAATTAACATTGAAAAATTTAAACCAGTCCTAACCTGAGTTAGGCTGTTATGTTTGGCTAAGGGTAAATTCAGCTCAATGCTAGACTTACATTCATTACTCAGTGACTCAATATTTTATTTTCTCACAAGGGAAGATTTCACGCTTGGATTTGCCGTGATCATTTGAGGAATCTGGGGTCTAAAATGGAAGGGCAATAATGAGCATCTCAGACTATGTGTTTCTAGCGACTTAGCGTATACATGGTGATTCTTATGCTTTCCTTTATTGTCATCTGGAAATAAATATTAATATATCTTACACAGTCATGTTGAAGTAAGTGTAGTACCCTTCTCTGAAGGTAGTTGAAGGTCCTAGTAATATTTTTTCCCTAAATATAAAACACACTCTATTGCTGTACATCTGAGACCAAGCTCACTAAAGAAATAGTATCATCATTCTATGCCATGTTAAAATTTAGACAATGAAAAATCTTTCAATAGCCAGAACTTACTCTGCAGGGTACGCCCACATCAAATGCTTCAGGCCAGCTGGTACTTTATTATTTTTTTTTTTTACTTTAGCATGTTCCAAACTGGAAAAACAGGGGTGTTGCCGTTGGAGGTTGAGGTGAGTTGCAGAGCTGGCAGATGCCGGCCCTGCAAACAGGCATGGAGAGGCCGTGACTAGTGTGTTTCAGGAGTAGGACATGTACCCCCAGCCCTGCGAACTGGCTTCAGAGTCATTTGCTGTCTTTCAGGATGAGTCTTCAAGTCATGAATGTAACCAGCGCACAATCCTTCTCTACGGAGTCGGAAAAGAGCGTGACGAAGCCAGGCATCAGCTGAAGAAGATCACCAAAGATATCCTGCGAATCCTAAACAAGAAGAGCACCACGGAATCAGGGGGTAAGGAGCCCCAGTGCCCTGGCTCCTGCCGCCTTTGCTTGTGTTCCCTGTTCTTGCAGGCTTTATCAGAGTGGCCCACGTCACTGTCACCAGTGTTTCCTCTCTTGAATGACTGTCACACTGAAATATGAATAGGCACATTTGCATCTTAATTGCTAGCGACCTTTGTGTTAGCAGCTACCAGCTACTGTAGGTAGACAGGGCAAGTTCCATGTGTTTTCTGTAGTTGTCACTGTGGATGATGTGCTGAATAAGGAGATGGAACGCTCTGCCTGCAATCAGTTTACTTCTTTGCATCATTTTTACAAGCTTGTGGTTGGCTGTTTCTCTGTCCTCGTGTTTCACGTTAGATGCAAATCCATGGTCCAGTTAATAATTTCGTGTTACTCGGCAAGAGAGTGGCGGTAGTAGTCATGGCTAAGTCTGTCACCAAATAACTCCAGGTGACAGAGGCATGAGATCTTCAGTAGTAGTGCCTTTTTGACTTGGAATTTTCCCTCCCTGTTCTTTTCACAGGCTTTTCATTTCCTGAGCTTTGCCTCCGTATTGTGTCACCGCCTTGCATAATTGGAGTCGTGCAATTATCTGCTTCATATTTGCCCAATGACTCTTTGCGAGGTTTACATCGTTTTACGGTCACGGTTTAGAACATGGCACCACTTTATACCTTAGCGCCACTGCTGATCTTTCCCTCTCTGACACGTCAGTCCTATAAAGGAGGAAAAGGGTTGCATTTCCCCTGGGTGGAGAGCTCACTTCCTAGTGGAGGTTTTCTTTCTTGAGACGAAACCTCTGGGAACCCTTTCTATTTTTGAGATTTTAACAGGATAAACTACTAGGGCCTGTTTATGTATGCTAGACTATTCCTAAAAGTTGAGATACTTGAAATAGATTTTTTTTTCTGCCATCAGCACGGCTGCACTTGCCTGAGCACAGCAGGCCTACCCGTGTGTGTTTGTGCCTGTTTTCTGGGGCCCCAGTGTCCAAGGGACAGAGTCTGAGGCTATGCGAACACAGGGGTCCTCATGCGTGATCTCCATCCCATGCCCTGCCTCCCTTCCCGTGCCAGTTCAGGGCCCACAAACAGACCACCATTATGAGAAATGACCAAGAGCCAAGAAAGGGAAATGAAATTGTGTTTTGTTGGCTTCTCGTGAGCTTGGACAAGAGACTGCTCTGTCTAAGGAAACCATTTATCAGTTGTGCTGTGTTCTCCCTCTCAGAGAAAAGAGGAAATGAATTGCTCCAGAAGACTGAATTTAGAAGCCTTGCAGCGAGCTAGCACAGAACCTTCTGAGCAGCTTTTGGTATAGAATGGGGGTAGGGGATGCTGATGCCTGCAGGAGACACAGTCATGCTTAACTTATCCAGTTAGCGTAGAGGGCCTTTGCAGATCTCTGAAATTTCTGGATAAAAAAAGACCAAAGGAGGTTGGAAGGGGGAAGGAAACCGTGTGGTGTCTTTTCTGCTGAGCCTACTTCCTTCCTTCATAGAAGTGTTTTAATGCCAGACCATTGTCTGTTCTGTCTTTGTACCAAACCCTGAGGTAGACATTACTTGCATATGGACTAAAAAAAAAAAAATGACATTTCCTGTTCAGCGTTTCATAGTATCAGTCACTTCAAAGTGGCATCTCCAGAGGTTATTTTTTTCCTTCTATTATAATGATATTAATTTCAGATATAGTGCCCTGCCATCCAGTAAGCAGTCTTCATTTTAAGTTATTAGTTAAGACTTCATTTATACACCAGAAGTTAGCTGGCTGTACTTGGGGCTAATGGAAATTTGTATACACACACACACACACACACACACACACACACAGAGAGAGAGAGAGAGAGAGAGAGAGAGAGAGAGAGAGAGAGAGAGACCTACACCTATCTTACTCAGCAGAATGAAGACTAGTAAGGAAGAGATTTTGTTGTTGGGAAACAAAACTTAAATTTCTGAGGAGCACTTGAAGACACCTGGGGAACCAGCCAGGTTTCCCCTCAGGGTTTCTAACATGAAGTCTTTTATTGTTATGATTTGTCCTTTTCAGATAGGGTCTTCTGTTTTCCAGACAGACTGGAATTTGAGGGATTACCCTGTACTTCTGTTCTTCTTGCTTCTGTCTCTCATGTGCTAGGATCAGAGCTTACATCACCTTGTGCTCTGTGTGTGAGGAGGGACTGACCCATGCCTGTGAGCCTGCTACATGAGCAGTCTCCCAATTTAGCTACCTCTGCTCCCCCTAACTTCAAGTTTAAATAGCATTTCAGTTAACTACCCAGGTTTCATGTCCAGTTTACCCTAAAGGGAAGCACTTTCAGAATTTAAAGGCTTAAAAATTTAATGTAAAGCCGGGCGGTGGTGGCGCACGCCTTTAATCCCAGCACTCAGGAGGCAGAGGCAGGCGGATCTCTGTGAGTTCGAGGCCAGCCTGGTCTACAAGAGCTAGTAGGACAGGAACCAAAAGCTACGGAGAAACCCTGTCTCGAAAAATCCAAAAAAAAAAAAATTAATGTAAAATTTAAGGAGTAGAAGAGGATTAATGTATGTCATGAAAACAAGAAAATAGGTACGAAAAACCTTTATATTAAGAGTGTAGCCGGGCGGTGGTGGCGCACGCCTTTAATCCCAGCACTCGGGAGGCAGAGGCAGGCGGATCTCTGTGAGTTCGAGACCAGCCTGGTCTACAAGAGCTAGTTCCAGGACAGGCTCCAAAACCACAGAGAAACCCTGTCTCGAAAAACCAAAAAAAAAAAAAAAAAAAAAAAAAGAGTGTATTGTTACTTGTGCAAATGACATTGTAATCGTTCATTTAGAGCCACCGCTAAATACCAGGGTTCTTTCTTAATTGCAAGACTCTTTTTTATCTTTTCAGTTGATCCCGTATGGCATTACGTGTGTCAGTAATGAAGCCTGTTTGCACAAATGAGCAAAAAAAAAAAAAAAATGCACTTGAGGATTTGTAGCAAGACCTACTTCCTCAAGTCTTTTGTGTTTGTTTTGGTCTTAGGAAGACTTCATGACTGTAAGCATTTTGCACACAGGACAATACGTCCAACCTTTTCAGTTTTGAATGATGTGAGGGAATTGAAAACCTGATCAGAACTTGGATCTCTCAAGCATGGTTATGACACATATAAGAACAGCTACGGAGAAGGCCTCATCTTGTGTTTTAACGTGTGCTGATGAGACTAGATACCGAAAAGAAGGGAAGTTTAATGAATTTGCTAGTTCTCATATCTATCATAGTTGGTGTCATTTGACAGAAGTGGAATTTTAACATATTTTACTGGCACTTCTTTTATGGTCGTGTGTGTGTGTGTGTGTGTGTGTGTGTGTGTACCTATGAAGGTCAGAAAACAGCTTCAAGTATCATTCTTCCAGCTCCCTCCACTGTTTGCTTGTTTGATTTGAGACAAGGTCTTTTGCTGGCTTGTAACTCAGCAACTAGTCTGTACTAGTTCTCCTAGCTCTACCTCCCAGTGCTGTGGTTATAGGCAGGTGCCCCCACTCCTAGACTTGTTTTTAGACACTGGTTCTGGGATCTGCACTCAGAGCCTTAACCGACCTGTCTCCCCTGCCCAACACCAGCACATCTTACTAATTTATTTATTCTGGTATCGCTATCTGTTGTATCAAATTGAAACCAAGATGACTTGGTTTGTGTTTCTATTTGGCTTGCTGTTCAAAGTGAAGTCACTTCTGATGTCATTTTGTCAAGCATCACATTTGACATGAGCAAAGCAGTGTGGAGTAACCTGGAATATTGCTGGGTTTGTATACCTTCAGCAGAGACATAAAAGACATGTGAAATTACCTCCCCAGAGGAGAGTGGCTCACAGAGCTCCTTCTGAGTTGCTGCCGACCAGGTAGCACACAGTGATGGTAGACATCCTACCTACAGTAATACCTAGATACAATTTTGTTTCTAGATACCACATTGTAGTTTTGTATTTTGTTCTTAGCTGTGAAGAAAACAAGAGTTCCCCCATATAAGCAAAGTTGTGTATAAATATGCATGCATATTTAATTTATCTAGAAAAATAGCTCAGGTGAGTCTAAAATCCAGTAAAATGGCTCAGTGAACAAAGGAACTTTCCACCAACCCTCAGGACCTGAATTTAATTTCTGGAGGAAATAGTTCCTACACGTTTTCCTCTGTCCTCCCCATGTGTTCCATAGTGACTGCATATGAACACATATTAAATAAATAATAGGTAATTTTTAAAGCCTTAAATTTGGCTTGTTTAAACATAGTGGGCCTGATGCTTCCCCCATGGACATTTATTGTTGGTATTGTATTTTTAAAGTGAATTAATTATTAATGTTCATAAAGGTACTTTATGGTAGCTAGTCATTATTCACTAGAATTGATATATAATGGCATATTATATATATATTATATAGGAATAATGTATGTGAGGATTATTAAATTTTAGAACAAATTGAAATTACCTCCACAATGAACCAGTCCGAAAGCATAATGCTGAGTGAAAAGATCCACTTACTCAAAGATGTAAGATCTCCCAAATCTTTGTCCCCTGGGGGAAGGAGCTGTGATTAGAGTTGAATAGGTGGGCTTCTGAGACGTTATTTCATGATTTGGATCTCATTCATGTAAAAATGAAGAGTATATTATGCTGTCTTCTGTATATTCTCTACTTCAGTTAAAAAGTACCATAAAAAACTGGGAACCGGAAGGTAACTCCGTAAAGTGCCAGGACACACCAAAACATGACTGGGCATGATGGAGCCTGGTCTCTCTCCCATTGCTGGGTGTGCGTGATGGTCGGGTGACTGGACATGGGCAGACTTCTTCTGTTCCTTATCCAGCCAGTTTAGCCTACTTGGTGAGTTTCAGCCAGTAAGATACCCAGTCACTAAATAAAATAAGACGGTGATATCGCCTGAGGGGTAACTCCAGATGTCTTCCTCTCGTCTCCATACACGTGTAATAATATGTGAACATGCACACACACACATCAAAAAAAAGTTTCTTGAAAATCACAGAGAGCGTCGTTCAAGTGGAAAGTAACACATGTTATGTTTATTTAGTTGGGGATGAAGGACAGAAAGCCAGGAAGAACAAGCAGGAAGTTTTTCCCACCCTGGAAACCGTGTTCACGAAACTCCAGCTCCTCTCGTACTTTGATCAGCATCAAGTGACATCTCAGGTAGCCATTCCGGGCTGTTTTGCCACCCGTTTTGAATATTTCTCCTTCCTTAAAAATCTCGAGCAGTGTACTTTGAGCCTTGATTTTTTTATCAATGCTCCTTATAGACCTGGAAGCCTCTCAAGCTTCATATTTAAGTCTCAGGTTTGCCTCCTTCAACATATGTTTATATTCTGTAAGTATTTTTTCTTCACAATAATCAGCAATATGGAAAAATAATAATTATAATTGTAATAATAATTATATAATAATCATAATAAAATAATTCCTAATGTACTTACTTTATGGCATGCTGACCCAATATCATCACTGTTGACGAAGGGGAAACCTGCTGATGACTTAATTAAAACATTGTGAAACTGAGAAGAATCTATTGTTCTTCAGTTAACACTTCCTGGTGTCCGGTGATTAACACATCTGGGTGCTTCTCCTTTGGGGTCACTAGTATGTGATTATATTGCAATTCATTTTTCTTTTTTAAATTACGATTATAAGAATGCTGATTTGTAAATGTTTTGATTTCTGTGTAAACACGTTCTAATTTCTAAGTAGAATCCCATGAATTCATATTTGTTACTTTAAAAATCAAACTAATTTATCTACCTGAAGCATCATGCAGATGGTGGTTGTGTGACTTTCCTTGCTTTTGTCTGAGCAGATCTCTAACAACGTGCTGGAGCAAATCACAAGCTTTGCGTCTGGAACATCCTATCACCTGCCTCTGGCTCATCATATCCAACTCATCTTTGATCTCATGGAGCCAGCTCTGAACATCAATGGACTAATTGACTTTGCAATACAGGTGTCAAAAGACTGCCTTTCTCATATTTAGGAAAGCAAATCTACCAAACATTAAAGAGCATGTTTCTTTAAATTTTCTATTTATTGATCTGAAAATCGCTCTATTGTTCAGCTGTTCTGAAGCCTCCATCTGAAGTGACCTCACTACTCAGTGTCTGAGTACCTGAGTCAGCTTGTGACCTGGCTTAAGTTTATTTTTTTAGATTCATTTTATTTTATGTAGATGGGTAACTTGCCTGCATGCATATGTTCACAGTGTGTGTTCCTGGTGCCTCTGGAGTTCAAAAGAGGTCACTGGATCTCTTGGAAGTGGAGTTAAGATGCTTGTGAGACACCATGTGGGTACTGGGTATTGAACACTATTTTCTCTGTTGTAGAATTTATTGGTGAAAAGCAAAAATGACTTCTAAAATAGCCCCTCTAATTCCATTTGTCCCACTTCAGTATGCACATTTTAGGTAATTCATTCCTGTGTTAATGACTAAACATGAGGCGTGTTTTTCTGGTGTACAGTAGCTTCTAGCTTTATAAATAAGAAAGTAGTTATTACTTGCATTGCACTCAAAAGAAAGAGAAAAGAACAAAATCAAAACAAAAAAAAGGAAAATGAAAAGAATCGGTTTGTTCTTTAAAATGACCCAGTCCAGGATGTTGGGCCATCAGAAAGTTTTTAGTAACCATTTCAGCACTGTTTACATCCTGGGTTTCTACAAGCCAGTGTATAGACAGAAGAACATTTGTTTAAAGTAGAAAAGGCTTAAAAGTAAATAGTGGCAGAAACTAGTGTGTTTCCTGAAGCCATGTGCAGAATGACTGCATCGTGGTTCATCGAAGGGTTTTCCTGTTATTTTGTCATCTACATTTCTTTCTCTTGCTTTTCCTGTTGTAGTTACTGAATGAACTGAGCGTGGTTGAAGCTGAGCTGCTCTTGAAGTCTTCTAGTCTGGCAGGAAGTTACACTACAGGACTGTGTGTCTGCATTGTGGCTGTGCTCAGGAGGTATCATAGTTGCCTGATCCTAAATCCTGATCAGACAGCCCAGGTGTTTGAAGGGTACGTATATAAGTGGCATTGTTTTCTTCTTTCCTAATCTTAAAAGGAAATAAAATGTAGTGATTTTTAGAGAAAGATGTAGTGATTTTTAGAGAAAGATTGTACTGTGTTATAAGAAATATTTTTGTTTTTTGGAAGTTGGTTTGAAGTAGTTTCTTAAATTTTCTTTTTCTTTATTCTTCTCTCTACAATGCATCCTGACCTCATCCTTCCCTCGCTTCCTTCTCTTAGTCGCCCCTACTTCATCTCTCCCCCAGATCCATTGCTCCTCCATTTCCTTTCAGAATAGAGCAGGCTTCCCAATGATATCATGTGAACACGGCATAACAGGATGCATTTAGACCAGACACAAACCCTCATTTTAAGGACGAGCAATGCATCCTAGAAGGAGGAAAGGGGTCCCATAAGCAGGCAAAAGAGTCAGAGACACCCCCACTCCCATTGTAAGGAATCCCACAAAAAAACAAGTTAAACAACTTGGGTACCATTTGTTTTGACATTTTAAATGTCTCATTAAATATCCAATGAAAACATACCTAAAAATAATTCTCCGCAAACTGATTCCTAAGGAAGGAGCTATAAATATAGGATGGGTGTGTGGTTGCCTCTTTGTGTACTTGCTACTCTCCTCTTCATCTCCTGATCAGTCACAGCCCTCTTCTCTATGCTGTCCTGGAGCTTGGTTACTGAGAGCAGTGGGCACCATAACTGGTCACCTGTCTTCAGCTTACGTTTGAAGAATCAGACACATAAGCTTTATGACACATTAGCACTGCAGAAACATGCTCATCGTCTTCCTAATTAACAAAAGTTGTCTGCTTGTGTCTAATAGGCAAGGGTTCATTCTACTGTCCCTTGTGAGGTTGGGCTGAGGTTGGGCCTAGTGTTTCTGCAATAGACTGAGTTTAAAGGACTCAAGAAATGTGAGGAGCTCTTGATAACCTTCTTGCTGCCTACTCCCCACCTGCTTTTCTATGCCCCTTTTTAAGAAAAGACAGCCTGTTCATTTCTTTTCTTTCATTTCTTCATTTGTCTTTTTGATTTTTTTTCTGTAACCTAACTCGTGCATTTAATTTATGAATAGTATTTCTTGAGTGGCATCAGTTTTACAAAGGCTTTTCTTAAAAAACCAAAAGACGTTTGCATTATTAATCATATGTCTAGTTTAAGAAGTAGAACAGTAAAAAGCTACAGACTTTGAAGTGTGAGGAACTATGTGTGTATACAGTTCTGTGGGTTTTTTATATCATTTAACAGGTGCAGAGTTTGAAGGTGATGTGCCTAACATCACACAACTAATAAATCTTGAAAACTTTTACAAGTATTCTTAATTTTTTTTTCAAACAAGATTTCTCTGTATAAAATTTCTGGCTGTCCTGGAACTCGCTTTGTAGACCAGGCTGGCCTCAAACTCACTGAGATCTGCCTGCCTCTGCTTCCCAAGTGCTGGGATTAAAGGCGTGCGCCACCACCATTTGACCCATTCATTCAATTTTAAAATAAATATTCGTTCAATAACTCGTTCATTGGGTCATGGATTCATAGTGAGTTAGATTTATATAGTCTTCTGAATGGTACAGAGTGGTCCACTATGCACGGGGGAACCTCATCTCCTCTTTCCTCTCTCTAAACAAGTCACTTCTCCTGATAGTCTTCTCTGTACAATAGGGGTGGTGAGTTTGAAGATTATTAAATCCATTTTAGGGTTTGAGTCATCTGTGACACTATTGGTGACATGTTACCCAGAGTCCTGTGTCAGATCCTTGGTGGTGGTGAAGTCAGACGTGTATGGATGGATCATAGGTGTTCTCGTCTATGCCATACTGACAGTCACGTTATAAGAACACAGAAGTCATGAATTGGAGGGAAATTACTGCAGTATTGATACTTTGGAGATAAAGGCATTATTTTAAAGGCTGCCTCTAAAGAGAATGGACTTTCATTGTTTAGATAAGGTAAACCCAGATAAATTTGCCTGTAGTTAGGATAAATAAGAGGAATGGGATTTCAAATTATGACTGCATCCAGCTCAGTGGATTCCCTGTATTAAAGAACTGTTTCTTTCCAAACTAGTGTGCTTGGTAGTCTTTGCTACCTGATTGAATTTGTGAAACTGTATGGCCTTGACCTGTCCTGCCTGCCCTTTCCTCCTGTGTTCTAGTCACAGCAGCTACGTCCTCTGCATTCTAGTGCTGGGAAATCCCTTGCATTACTTCCGTTTTCTTAAGCCTGTCTAGTATTCGGCATAACCAATATTGGTGTTTAATAACTTAATATTTTTGTGAACAACGGGGTTCCCTTTCCTGCTGTGTGATACCCATTTCCAGGTCCTAGGTACATACCCTCTCGCTTTAAAGACTTCCTCAGCTACTCACACACTATCAAGACGGGCCGTTTCTATTCCCATGTCTCTGCCCTCAGGTTGTGTGGCGTGGTGAAGCATGTTGTCAACCCCTCAGAATGCTCTTCCCCTGAAAGATGTATCCTGGCCTACCTATATGACCTCTATGTCTCATGTAGCCATCTCAGGAGTAAATTTGGAGACCTTTTCAGGTGAGCAGGAAAAAAAGTAAAAAAAAAAAAAAAAAAAAAAACCCACCACCACCAACAACAAAAAACGACAGACATGACCATGCCTGAGTTTGTTAATAATCCCATTGCTGTTTACATTTTAAGTACTAATGCAAGCTAATCTAAAAGTCTGTGGGATTCTTGACTCCAGTAAACAAAATACTAAATACCTTGTGGCGCTAAGTATAAGAGTGGTTAAAGGATTTTTCAGTCCACAGGTAAGAGGGATTTTAGGGGACAAAGTACACATCACCCATGAAAGGATCTCTTACTTAAGAGTTCACATTCTTCTAGAAGTTTTAGGTAAGCAGTGTTGAAATCAGGGACACCAGCAGGGTAGGCATCACAGATGCTGCGTGCACTGTCCTCAAAACAAACAGGAAAAGAAGGCAGCTTTCTTGGGCTGTTGTGTAGTCAGAGCTCTGCTTGGGGGTTAGGAAAAGCATTTAAACAGAAGCCAAATATAAAGGGAGATTCATGTTAGTATAGTAGTAATCAAAGTTTTCATAATTGTGTCTAAAGCACCATAAAGTTGTGTAGAAGGAAATTTGGTGAGAAACATAACGCTAACTATTTCTACCAAGGCTTGAGATCTTATGTGCTGAGCACTGTGCTGGTTTTTCCGTTAAGGTTTTCGAAATGTCAGAATCTCAGGAAGTGGAAGTGAGTTTCTTTACTCACAGACTTTTGCTTCTGATCTTGACGTACAGTGAAGCCCGGATTTAAACCAGTTTTCTGACCTCCAGGCACTCATTGCTTTCATTACTCTGTCAGGTTTTTCTGAGACACACAATTACAGGAGGAACACGGCTAAGTGTTTGGCTTCCTTCCCTGTGTGTAGGCAGCAGAGAGTGGGAAGAATGAGAGAATAGTTGTAACGGAAGCCAGCATGCTCTTAACACATAGAGGGGCCTCTTGGAAAGTACAGCGAAGGAGATAAGAAGTCTAGATAGGAACGGTCCGGAGACCAGGTCAGAGTTTAGAGAAGTTCGGGTGTCCAGGCACTCCAGAGAATTTGGAATTTGGTGGCCAAGTGGAGTGGATCTCAAAAAGAAGGAAAAGCAGTGTTGTCTGGGCTTCTAAGATTTGGTAGATCTATGTGTCACCTAATAACAAAACTTTCTTCTGCCAGAAATTTGATTTCCCCCACCCCCCGCAAATCCCTGCTACATAGCAGAGCTCTCGGGTAGGAAAGGGATGCTACTTAAGGATTTATGGTTCATAGCAAGAGGGCATGAATAGCTGAGCTCATATGGATTTGAAACTGTGGGATTAAATCATTGCTTCTCCTGTCCATAAAGAAATGATGGATAATATGTTCTAATTCTCTTTTATTTCTAGTATCCCATATCTATTCAGATGTAGCCCACTGTAAATTCTTCGTTGGTGGGGGTAGGCTCTTAAAGCAAGCTTGTTTGCTTCACAAAAGACTAGAAATACAGGATCCAGTCCCAGCTCGCCTGTAACTTATAGCCATCTTCTTTCTCAAGTGCTGGAATTATAGGAGTTTAATGCTATGCCCAGCTATGTTCCTGTTTTTCCTGTTGCTGGGAAACACGGTCTACATTTTTTGCTGTAACAGTTTTATTATACTATAAAATATATTATCTCTATGGAGACTGTGAGCTCTGAAAGCAGGAGGTTCCCCTCTACCTGACATAGCTGTGGACCAGTGCCCACAGCAGCTTTGACACAGGAGCTACCACTGGGCATGCTCTACATACCCAAAAGAATAGGGTCTGGGTTTGCAGTTAGTATTAAAACACTACATTATTCCCCATGTGTAATTGGATCCATTTTTATTCTTAGGTTATAATACTTCACAGCTGCTCTTAAGAAAGAGACAGATGGCTTAGTAAATGCATTGATGTTTTGAGTGCGTATACATGTAGAAAAGATTTAGAAAATAATTAAGTTTAGTAACTAAATACCTCATGTTGTTTCCACATATAAATTCAAAAACTCTTCATTGAGCAATTACTGTATCCTAGAGTTTGTACCTACTGCTGGTTTACAAAGAAATTGAAATGAGCAATAGTAGGATGTGGATTGTCTAGGAAAGTCTTCCAGTTGTTGCCACTCTGCATGTCCTTCACATTTTCTTGGGTGTTTCGTTCTTTTTTTTTTTCCTTTTGTAACTATTTTTTCTAACCTTAGTAGTGCCTGTTCAAAAGTAAAGCAGACCATATATAATAACGTAATGCCTGCAAATTCCAACTTACGCTGGGATCCAGACTTCATGATGGACTTCATTGAGAATCCCTCAGCAAGAAGCATCAACTACTCGATGCTGGGCAAGATCCTCAGTGACAACGCTGCTAACCGGTACAGCTTTGTCTGCAACACACTGATGAATGTGTGCATGGGCCACCAGGATGCCGGCCGGTGAGCTGCTTTGCCCTGAATGCGGCGGTAGTCAAGGAGGAGTTAATTTGATGCTTCCTTAGTTTCCTGAGCTCATACTTGCTACCCTGCCTATCTTAATTAATTTCCTCAACCCAAGAAACATTGATTTTTGGACTCATGGCTTGGAAAGGGATATTTTTTAGTCATGCTCCATTTTGAAAACCATATACAATTTTGAAAATAATACTATATTTTGATATGAACTGTACTTGGGCCTACTTACATTACTTAATGTCTTTATTTATCCTGGTAGGACTAGGGATTGAACCCAGGATTTGGCACACCCTAGGCCTGTGTCCTTAATGTTTGATTCCTATAAAATGTAAAAGGATAGATCAAATTTATTCATAGAATCAAAAATATGTTAATTCATTTGTGCTAATTATATGTTACTTGGCAAGCGGTATTAATTATATCCTTAAATCTAAGTGATGCTTAATGAAACGTATTCAATAAGGAAAAAATGTTATCACTCCTCATGTATACCAAAACACTTGCTGCTATCTTCTTTCTCTTTTCTAGGATAAATGACATAGCCAATTTCTCCTCTGAGTTAACTGCTTGCTGTACAGTTCTTAGTTCGGAGTGGCTGGGGGTTCTGAAGGCTCTTTGTTGTTCTTCAAATCATGTGTGGGGATTTAATGATGTACTCTGCACTGTAGATGTAAGTTTTCTCTTTATCTTAATACCAAAATCTAAAATTTAGCTAATCATTCTTCCTACTTAATTAATTATGCTGTAACAAAGCAAAATATTTTTCTGTTTCTAAAAGTGATAAACCCTTGTGTCATAACCATGAATTAAATAAATTTAAAAAATCAAAATAAGTAGAAGGAACTCTAACATGTTCGAGAGACTAAAGTTTTACATGTGAATGGTCTCAGAGCTGTTTCATTCTTTTCTGGCTTGGATTCCTCAGATTAGGACAGAAAGCGTTTCATACATGAAGAGAACCAGCATATATTTGAGAATATAGCTGTTGTTATTTTGGATAAGTCATGTGTAGACTCAGGATATTCAGTGTTTCTCAGAATATACCTGTAGAATCATAGAGAGATTGTCCAGATCATGTGGATGACTTCCTGGTTGCACCACGATATATATGTCTTAACCATCTGTCTGGACTCTTCATCCACTGACGCTTTTATCATTGGTGATCTTTGTCAGACCTGTGTCTGTTACTAAGAAAACCTGACAGTTTTAAAGCTGAGATTCACTTCCTGTTGCTGCTGTCTCAGGATGGAATGGACACTCCTGTCTCCTTATCTTCAGTTTGTGAATTAAGATATTTTTTATACAAAATACATTGTGATAGGCTGCTTTTCCATACAGCAAAGACTTAGAATTTTTTTCTTAAATCTATTTATGTGGCTTGTTGCACCAAGTACCAATCTCTTGGAAGCTTGCCAGTGGGGTAGTTGTGTTCCCTGAGTATTCTCTTCCAGTGCCTTGTGAAATCTGGAATGTAGAGATTTCACTGTGGCAGAATTAACTTTTCTCTCCTTTCTCTCATTGCTCTCTTAAAATTTTAGCAGCCAATTGAAAACTTTTAGAGATCTTTTAAAATGAATTCTCTCACATGAAAAAGAATACATTAGTGTAGCAGGAAGGAGTGCTCATAATTTAGTGGGTCATGTATTCCCACTAGGGGAGTCTTCTCCTGCTTTCTGCTTTGCCCATAAATGACACGGTGCATTCCGTTGGCAACTACTGATAATGACACATCTTTCAGCAGCTTCTTGGTTTTTGCTCTCGTGTTGTAGTTTCTGAGTTGCATGCCAATGAATCATAGGTCAATATCGGCCTAGAACCTTGGGATATGAGTAAACTTGCTTTGTCTTATTATCATAGCGTTGGGCCCAAGAAGACAATAATCAAAGCCATCTCCCTCTGTTGGTTCTTACTGAGATTTGAGATCTTACTGTGTTGCCGGTATTCTCTTAGATAGTGGTCTTTGATATGCCGCATTAAAGGGTGTTGGGTATTAAAACCTGTCAATGTTTTTCTTAAAGGTGAGTGACCTTTCATTCCATGATTCATTAGCTACTTTCATTGCTATCCTGATAGCACGACAGTGTTTCTCCCTGGAGGACGTCGTGCAACATGTCGCCCTTCCCTCTCTCCTAGCGGCAGGTAAGCTGGCCTGGAGCCGCTGCCTTTGTTGTGGTTGCTGCTTTGTGGCCGTGTGTGACCATTTTAACACAGGGAAAGGATCGTGTTAGGAATTGGGGGCGCATGGTACCTGGTGAGGGAAAGGACCATTTTGGGGGTTCAGGTGGCATGGTACCTGGTGGAGATGGCGTAACTGTAATAGGTGTTTTCTGCGGAGTAGCATTGAACTCTGGAGCAGGAACCTGCTATTGCTTTATTCTTTGTTCAAGGCAGCATGAAGGTTCCTTGAAAAGGTATAACTAATGACCTTACTAAAAGGAGAGTTTATTTAACGCATTACTGAAATTTTAGCAGTAGAAAGCCTGAAAAGCTTGTTGTGTAGTATGTGAGGAGGATTGCTTTTTATCTCCCCCTTTCCAGCTTGCGGAGATGCGGATGCAGAGCCCGGGGCAAGAATGACATGCCGCCTCTTGCTTCACCTCTTCCGAGCTCCCCAGGCCTGCTTTTTCCCTCAAGCAACAGGTGAGCTGACCTGTAAATTTCAGCCGGATTATATTCCAGGTGCAGAACACCAGAAAAAAAAAAAAAAGCTCTGCTCCCGTGGTTATTTGGAACTTTTGGCTCTACTGTGACCATGGGAGCTATCCAGTTTATAGTTTCCTCCCTGATTTCCGTGGGCTTGGTCTTCAGGTGATGGAGGACAGAGATAACGCCTGAGAGGTCTGGCAGCACCTTCCGTTATGTAATAGGAGGATATATTGGGAAATAAAAATGGGGAATTAATAAACAATAAAAATGCCTGGGCTCTGAGGAAATACCATGCTGGTGGGAAGTCTCATCCTCCTACATACCCCGTGTTGATTCTGGGGCATGCCATCTCAACTTAGGAGAATGACAGCTCATTTATTTACTTTGTCCTGCGGCGATGGGGGGTATTAGTGAAGGCTTGTACTAAATCATTTCCATATAGAGAGGGCTGCATCTGTGTGGGAATCCGACTAATCTTTTCCTCCATCTCTCTGAGGAGCAGAAACATTGTTTTAATAATAATTAAAGGGAAAAGGTTAAGTAAGAATACTGGCAGTGTTTCTCAGTGATTCTCTGGAGCACCAATTAAAGCTAACTGATGTCAGTTAAGTGTCCACAAGCTAACCACGAAAGACCTTCCTGACTGTAGATGGTTACAGAGGATGGTTAATGATGGAGGGGGCATTAAAGGTCTGTTGTTGTTTTCATAGGCAAACCTTTCCCTGGAATAAGATCGTCTTGTGATAGACACCTCCTAGCCGCCGCTCACAACAGCATAGAAGTGGGAGCTGTCTTTGCTGTCTTAAAGGCTATTATGATGCTTGGTAAGACTCTCCCGGCCTTCAGCCTCTTGGTTAATCACCAGAAGTGGAGGCAAAATCATTTATATTCATGGTGGAATTTACATAATGTCATGAAAACCTGGTTTGTTTGTTTTTTTGTTTGTCTGTTTTGTTCTGGGGGAAGAAAAGAAAAAGTTGGCTTTGCCTAAGTCTAAGCAATGGGAGCTTCAAGGGTTCTGTCCCTTGCTAAGGTGACCCTGAGAGAACTGGAATATAAGTACTTTGTGTTTGGTTTTAATTACATGATAATTCATTCTGATGCGAATCAGGGCCTCAGACCCGCAGGATTATTTTGCCTTCATTTACTGACAGAAATCACTCTTCATAGTAGGCAGGAATAACAATATTTTTAGTAAAATGTTTAAATTTCATCCAGATTATATTCCAGGTGCAGAACACCAGAAAACCTGGGTGTTAATCTAGTGTTCCTGCCTCTTTTGTGACGATGAACAAGTTTCTATCATCCTGCTGTACACTTTCCCTGAAGAAACATGTGCACCCACCATGATGCTTGTATTGCTAGGGATCACTAGGAGGTACACAGGCTTGAGACCTAGTTAACGATGCCCAGGAAGCCCTTTACAATCTTAACTGTGCATATTTTGCTAGAGCAATAGTACCACCTTCTATTCATGGGCAGTGAAACACCTCAGAATATTTTAAGTGTGTAAATCATAAAAGATTTGAATGATTATGGGATCTCAAATACTTCCTACTTTTAGCTTTGGGTATCTCGTCTCATTTTGACCTTAACCAAACTATAGTTGCCACTTCTTGTCTGAAAGTAGTTCAAAGGAATAGACATACCAGTTTAAGTGAACCTTGCTAGACAGATTTTATTTGTGAATGACAAAGAATAATAACATAGTCTTCATAAAAACAATTAAAACCAGTGTGTGTGTGTGTGTGTGTGTGTGTGTGTATAAAAGAAAATGTATTTTTTCCCCAGTAGTGTGTTAACTAGATAATGTTGACCATACTCCAAGATAGGTATCATGTCCAAGAACAGTTGGCCAACATAACATGAACTCTGTTTTTTATTGTGTACTATTTGTTTTCTTTTGCTATATTTATTTTATCTTATGGTTTTATTTAGATTTTCATTTTTTTGAGAGAGAGATAGGGCATGAAGTTGGATGGGTATGGAAATGGAGAGGCTCTGGGAGGTGTTGGAGGAGGGGAAAGAATATGATAAAATTTTTTGTATGAAAAAATTTAAATTAGAAACAACCATACTTTTCTGAGATAGTCATGAATTTTGTAGCAAAACAAAAGGTAGTCCTACCATGAAGGTTTCAGCCTGTTTCCAGGCTTAGGATCCTATAGGATTATGTAGTCCATGCTAACTACTGCTTTCACTGGAAGAATGAATACTTAGTAACATGTTTCAGTGCTGTACACAATGATCAGTCTCATCTAGACAGTGGCCCCTTGTTTGTAGAGCTGGGAGAATCCCAGTAAGACTGCCAGGTTTTTTTAGATATTCAAATAACGTGAGAGGTTCGTCGTCTGAGAAATTATGATCAGCACAGTTAAATGTCAGTGAAGACTTAGATAGATTCACTTAGGATATTTAGTTTGTTTTGTTTTCTATGCTATTGCAGAAAATACTAGAATCAAGGTAGTAGACTTCAGTCCTTCTAATATCCAAAGGAAAAGGAGATGTACAACTGAGTCTAAGAAATGTGCTTGTTTTTGCTTTTACAGAGAGGTTTTATCTACTTTATTAGTCCTAACCAATTTTCTCCTAATTCTTATCTACCAAAATATATATTAAGGCAGGAAAATAGGACGGTTATAGTGAATGTTGTTTCTAGTTTACATAGTAGTCTAACTTGAGATAGACATAGCTATTTATATCATCCAAGAGTAGAGAATACAGACTTCTGCTAGTTTTGAAAAGCTCTGTTGAATTAAATCCACTCCCTTGGGTAAAGCCACCATTTCTTACATTTTAAAATACATGATGAATATATAATAATACATTGGCGAATTGAAGTGTATTGCTTATTTTTCCATCTATGGTTTTTTTTTTTTTTTTTGCTTTGTCATTGTGTGGTGGGAGCAGTGGCAACAGTAGCAGCAGTGCGGGGGATAGAGCCTAAGGTCTCATACAGGCAAAGCAGGTACTCTGCCAATGAATGACAGCCTCAGCCCCTCCTCTGCTTCTATGATTTTTGAAAGTAGATATTAATTAGGACGTTATGGTTATCCTTCCTTCCCAGAACAGAATTACAGTTTATGCTTGTGTTTTCAGCAGAATAAAACCTTATGAGGGTTGGCCTTGTGTTTAAAAGTGCTTATTGTTGTTTGTTTGTTTGTTTTTTGCACTGACCTAGACTTGCTCCCATTCTGCATATAGTAAAGGCCTTCCTTAAATTCAGCTGCTGGTTTGACAACTGTCTCATCAGAGCTTGCTTTGAGCTCTGTAGGTAAGCAAGCAAACGTTTGAAGGCCTTCTGCTGCTGTCTGGCAGTCGCACCACCAAATTATCTCTTTCCTTATCTCACTTTAATATTTTTTTCTTTCAGGGCTTGAAATTTCTTATTTTATCTAAGTACACCCTGAGTGTTTTTCTAATTTTTCTCCCAGAATTTTGTTAGTAGTCAAATACCTTCCTTAGCTTCATCGCACTCAGTGTGTTAGCGATTGGTGAGCGGTAAGGTGTCTGAGCTGGATGCTATAGAGAGGAAGGTGAAGACGCAGGCTGTGTGCAGAGAGCTCTGCGTTCCGGGGCCTCCTTAGTATGCATTGCCCTTTTCCATCCCCAGGGAAATAAATCTCTCTTGTCAAGAAGTTGATAGTAAGGTGGGCTAAGGCAAAAACTTTTCTCTTGACCTATGGATAGAAAATAAATCATTGTAAGAGAAGAAATGGAAAAGGGACTCCTTGAAGGGTGAGTACCCCATCTTCTTCCTTGTCTATAACTCAGGTACTCCTAAGTACATTCATGCCTGAAGATTCGATAAAATCAATGTGTTTTGACTATAAAATATCATTCATATTGGCTTTTCCAAGACTAACAAAAGAAATATTAAACCTATAAACCAAAAGAAGGAATGAGTCTTGCGTCTGACTTTTCTCCCATCTATCTCTTTTTCCATTCTTTCTATTGCTGGACAACCGGCTATGCAATGTGATACCATCCACATCTTGGAATCCCTGAAACCTAGCCTCATTTGCCTGTCACATGTGTGAGGCGGTATTCTGAACTTCTGCGGTTTTGCCTTTGTGCTTCTGTCATTTAGGAGATGCCAAGATTGGCAGTAACAGCGTCACCACTTTAAAGAATGAAGACTTCGGCGTGAGGGGTTTACGACGCGATGGGAATGCTGAGGACGCCTGGGCCCCCTCGCAGAATCCGAAATCCTATGGGAAGAGCATTTCCATGGAAACTGCCAACCTAAGAGACTATGCTAGATACGTACTGAGGACTATCTGCCAACAGGTATTCTTTGGGTTTCCAGATGGCTTCTGCTTTAACTCTGTATCTGCTCTTAGAGAGGCAACTGTTTGCTTTTTTTTTTAAGTTCTATAGGGTGATCTTTGTCTTTATAAATTTATTTTGAAATAATTTCAAATTTGTTAAAGAGTTGCAATATTGAATACTTCCAGTATGACCTCTAAACAGATTCACTAATTCTGGACGTTTTGTCCATTTTCTTAACAGTTGAAAAGTAGATGATATAGTTTACTCTGCTTTATTTTTGGATACTTAACATTTTTATTTTTCATCATAACCAAAGTTACTGAAAAATCATAACTTTTAGCTTTGGTGCAATAATTTTTTCTCATCTATAAGGGACTTTATGAACTATTCTAGTACTTTTAGATTTACATAAGATTCTAAAGATTAGGGGCTGGAGAGATGGCTCAGTGGTTAAGAGCATTGCCTGCTCCTCCAAAGGTCCTGAGTTTAATTCTCGGCAACCACATGGTGGCTCACAACCATCTGTAGGGAGGTCTGGTGCCCTCTTCCGGCCTGCAGATATGCACACAGACAGAATATTGTGTACATAATAAATAAATTAATTAAAAAAATAAAGATTAGCCTCAAATTACTGGAGGGGAGAGTTCAGAGGTGACACTGTATTATTCCAGGCAAACACATCTGATTACCACCATGTACATTTGGCCTGATGGTGGTGCTAGCTTTGATCGCAGCATCTCTAGATTCAGAACTGCCCCACTACACTGCGAGTGTGTTTCCTTCTCCCCTAACTAGTAATCTGTGAGGAGACACTTTGAGATGATGTAAACGCTCTGATCCCCATCACACACCCCATTCCTCATAAGCATCAACGGCAATTCTTGTCTAAAGCAGTCTTTAATGTAAAGGCTGAAAAATGGTGTGTTTTTTCTCCCTGTTCCTCCTCTCTCTCCTCAATATCCGTTTGTGTTGTACAAAGACCTTACCCTTCTTATGTTAGTTTGTATTTAATTATCTGTGTGCATTATAATATATTGGCCAGAGTTTCTTTAATGTCCAACTTATTCTAGACTGGTATATTGGGAATCTCTTCGTCCTATCTTTTGTGATATTTAGAGTATCTCTATCCTTTTAAAGGACTTTTTCCTTACTATATCCATTTCCCATCTTCCCTGCCTCGCAGCTATAATCAGTCACTCTTACAAGGAGTGCTGTTTCTGCCTGTTAGGAGACTAGTACTCAGAGAGCAAGGCCTGAAGACTGAGCGATAGATCTGTGGATAGAGTGATTGCCATGCAAGCAGAGAGCCTAGAATTTAGATCCTTATAATTCATATACATACTGAATAGCCATGGCAGCCCACCTGTAATCCTGACGCTCAGAAAGTGTAGCTACAGGATCCTAGAGTCACCTGGCTAGGGAATGTAGCTGAATAGGTGAGCTCTGGGTTAAGTTAACGGATGCTTCCATCATATATAAGGTAGACAAGGATATGATCCATGAAGGCACCTGACATCAACCTCTGAACTCTACATGCATGGACATTACAGATCTCCCCACAGTGCATGTGTGTATGCATACACACACACAGAGAGAGACAGAGAGAGAGAGAGAGGGGGGGGGGGGGGAGGGAGGGAGGGAGGGAGGGAGAGAATGAATAAGATCTGGGTTGTATATGTTCATTGTTGTAAGGTATCACTACTGTGTGTGTGTATAATAATGAATTAATTAATATAATCCTTTAAAATAGTGTTTTACCTTCTCCCAATTCATATGAGTATTAAATTTTTGCAAGTTAACGGTCACATTCCCCATAGAGCACCTAAGGAAGGTCCCACATATACCACTAGGAGAAGGGCCTCCTGGGAAAGGCAAAGATTGGTTTGCGGTTTAATTTTTCTGAAGGGTTTAGGATAATGCATTCAAACGTTATTTGGAGGGACAGAAAAGAAAATGCTTTTGCCAAAAATGATTTAGCCATATTCTTTTTTTAAAAATAGAATCTCTTTTATTTGCCTTTCATGCCTTTGGCTTTTGGGGGTTTTTTTTGTCCCAAAAAATGTCTATATCATAATAACATTCACCCAAAACAGTAACCTCTTCCCTGCCCGGCAACTTCTTCCTGTCTTTCCTTGCTCAGATGTCTAGCTGCAGGATTTTCTGTGCATCTTTCCATACTTTCAAAAATCTTTTATTTTAAAAAGTATCAACATTACATATTTTGTAATTTGTATTAAATGCATGCTTGCTTAGCGTTTTTATTTTTGGTCTAAGGTAAATTTAAGCAGCTCCACAGTTTTTGAGGGCAATCCTATGCTAATTCCAACTGTGAACACACAGTGGCATCACTGGACTGTTGATGGTTCTCTAGATGCCTGGACCTGGGAGGGGGGGTGCTGGCCAGGTATAGGGTCCCAAGAGGGTCTGCTCCAAGTCCTATAGGAGGCTCTGGCCCACACTACAATGTCAGCAGCACCTCTACCCCCAATAAAATATAAATTGATGAGTCAGTAATAAATAATTTGATCCCTAGGAAAGCAACACACCAATATCTGGTGTCTGAATGTTATTTAATGCTGCTATAATGGAGCATGGGATTATGTTACCCAGGTGACGTCAGTGAATGGCCTGTGCTGAGCAGCTTATACATTAGTAAAGGAGATGTCATTTGAAACAGATTTGGGTGCAAATTGAACTCTGATGCTGATATTTTCTTATGCCATTTAATAAAAGAAAAAAGTAGTAATGAAAGGATGCTAGTGTCAAGAAAAAGGTAACCTTCTAAATATTTATAAACTGTGTTCTACCTGTTCAGCAGAATGTATCCCATAAAATGATGAGAAGCACGTATAGCATAAAATCATTGTCATTATATATCCAATAAAAACAAACAACAGCAAAACAAACAAACAAAAAACCCTGGCTACAAAATGGTACCTTAAAGTCCTCATTTTAAAACAGCACACCATAACTTAACTCCTGCTCCATAGGTTTAAATGTTTTTGCTTTAATTAGAGCCCCTCCCACTTTGTATTTTTAAGACACCAGAATGTTGGAGTTTTGCTTTGAAGCTTTTCCCATTAGCTGGTGATATAGCTCATTCGATAGTGTGCTTGGTGAGCATGTAGGGAGCCCTGGTAGGCAAGAAGACATGGCATTAAATTTAGGCCTGTCATCCTAGCACCGAGGACAGAAGCAGAAGGATCAATACTTCAGGATTGTTCTTGGCCACTTGGTGAACTGGAGGCCATCCTGGAATACCTGAAACCTTATCTAAAAACAAACAAACTCAAAACAACAACGACAACATAATCAAAATGTATGCACATGCAAACCTTTCTCCTATATTTCCATTAATTTGTTTTCATTGATGGTTCTTGCTAGCCTTATATCATTTTGCTCTGAGAAATGAGACCATAATACAGAGACAGGTAGAATTACTACTTACCCATCTAACTGCTGGCTTCTTTTTAGGAGTGGGTAGGAGAACATTGCTTAAAAGAACCAGAACGACTATGTACAGACAAAGAACTTATTTTGGACCCTGTGCTTTCAAACATGCAAGCCCAGAAATTGCTGCAGCTGATCTGTTACCCTCATGGCATTAAAGAGTGTACAGAGGGGGACAACCTGCAAAGACAGCACATTAAGCGCATCCTTCAGGTGAGTGGCACGTTCTGAAGATCCTGTTTAGGTTACTCATCATAATATGTTTGTAGAAAGAACGACCTTGCTGCTGTTTTTCTTTCTTATTCCTGAGTTTAATTCTGCCTTCTGCAGTTTTCTTTATGGTGGCATTGTCACCGTCGTCTGGTCAGTAGGTATAGTCACCAACAAACAGCATATAATCAAAAGCAGATATTGGTATTTCAAGTCAGTGCTGTATTTACTTGAGAAATAATCTTTGTGATGGATCATTCTTGAATACGTTATTGAAGGAACACATCATTTTGGAATGAGGTTAGCTCATTGGTAAATGGATTCTGATAGATGCCATGCTTACATGACTTCGACTCCTAGCTGGATGAGGGACATATTCTGAAGCTTGAGTCT
The DNA here is from genome assembly GCF_018167655.1 of Microtus oregoni. Taxonomy (NCBI): domain Eukaryota; kingdom Metazoa; phylum Chordata; class Mammalia; order Rodentia; family Cricetidae; genus Microtus; species Microtus oregoni. The sequence goes on along the minus strand of NW_024543069.1, from coordinate 19,187,719 downwards.
ATTTTGTTGTGAATGTTTATTCTATCAGGCATAAGATTGGATGCCCTTAATCCCTGTGAATTCTATTGCTAGGCATGAGTGCTACTGCAAGCCTATGGTAGCCTATGCTCTGTATTCTTAATGCTGTAATTCTCTGCCTTTCCTCCAGAACCTTGAGCAGTGGACATTGAGACAGTCCTGGCTAGAACTTCAGTTAATGATCAAGCAGTGCTTGAAGGACCCCGTGAGTATATGCTGAAAACACACGTCTGAATTAAATTTTAAAAAAAGGCAGGAAGTCATTGAGAGGCTTGAGAATCAAGGAGTGCATAGTTGGGCTAGCTTTCTTTCATTTTCCTGACTCTAGAGCTCTGGTTCTGTGGCTGAAATGAACAACTTACTGGACAATATTGCCAAGGCAACAATAGAGGTGTTCCAGCAGTCTGCAGACCTAAATAACAACGCCCCCAATTCTGGGATAAGCCTCTTCAACCCCAACGGTTTTGGAAGTGCTGATGCAAACAGCACAAGACAGAATGGAATAAAGACATTTTTAAGGTATTGCTTTATAGTTTCGTTGGACTACCATCAGCATTCTGTATGTCAGAGGAGACTCGATTAGCCCAACACATGTTTCATTAAGGGTCTGGAAATGTGAAGGAAATGATTCCTTATAGTTAACAATTCTGTTTATTCACCAAGTTATAGGGCAAAAGTGGGTGAGTGATGTCTTGGCACTTTAGGTATTTTGTTGTAGGTCCAGGTACTTTGGAGCCACAGATGAACTTTGGGTCAGTCATTAGATACGAAGCATTCTGTATGTGTCTTTATTAATTGACAGTTGTGTATATAGTAATTTGTATTCATAATAGAATTTAATAGGGTTATGAAATCATAAAGTAATCCTTTTCATCATGAAAGACAGATTGTTTTGCACGTCATCATTTTGGTAAAAGCATATAGATAGTGAGTTTTAGAATTTAAAGATTGGTTTTTCCTTGGCCTAACACAGTGCCATTGTATATTGTGACCATAACTGAAAAGTGTCGTGTTCATAGAGAGAAGGGTGGTGAGTGATCAGAAAGGCAGGATCCAAGAGTTACTGAGAAGAGTTGAGTATGCAGAACTCCTTCCCAGAAGAACACATTTTATTCCTCGGTGAATGTGGGAGAACGCATAAGCAGTAAGCAGATGTCTGGTCCTTGGAAAGAGGAGAAAGTGCAGACATGATAGGACAGTTTTAGAAGTCTGCGTCTTACCCACCTGTGGCTTAGTGTAGGGTTTCTGTATTGGCTGTGAGAGTAGAGACCAGCTGCTCTGTTAGTGTAACGCCTGTTTCTGATTTTAGTTCCTCTGAACGCAGGGGTGTATGGCTGGTGGCCCCCCTCATCGCCAGGCTACCAACCTCTGTGCAGGGAAGAGTGCTGAAAGCTGCTGGGGAAGAGCTGGAGAAGGGACAGCACCTGGGCTCTTCTTCCAAGAAGGAAAGAGACAGGCAGAAACAGAAAAGGTATGCTGGCAGATACCCTACATCAGGCTAGCCCTGAGGGAAGCGTCCTGTACCACCGTTACCTGTTACACCATGTCCAGTGTCCCCAGGACCCGCGGTCACACCATGTCCAGTGTCCCCAGGACCCACGGTCACACCATGTCCAGTGTCCACAGGACCCGCGGTCACACCATGTCCAGTGTCCACAGGACCCATGGTCACTCCATATCCAGTGTCCACAGGACCCACGGTCACACCATGTCCAGTGTCCACAGGACCCATGGTCACTCCATATCCAGTGTCCACAGGACCCACGGTCACTCCATATCCAGTGTCCACAGGACCCACGGTCACTCCATATCCAGTGTCCACAGGACCCACAGTCACACCATATCCAGTGTCCACAGGACCCACGGTCACACCATATCCAGTGTCCACAGAACCCATGGTCACACCATATCCAGTGTCCACAGGACCCACGGTCACTCCATATCCAGTGTCCACAGGGTTTGGGCCTCCAGTGGATTAGGAGATTATCTGTTAAGCAAGACTCTGGCCTTGTACTAATGTTCAATGCCCCAGGTCCCATCCCTGCCTGTGTGTCCATATCACTGTGCAGCTGTAGAAACACAAGGGCTTGCTGTTACTTCTGACCTACCTACCAGACCTTGAAATAACTACTGATTTTCCAAAATTTAGCACTCTTGATCTGGACAACTGCCAGAACTAATGTTTACTTCATTTATTTTATGACTAAGAAAAGTTTTCAAGTAATTACTTCTGAAAATGGATCATATTATTGAGGATGAATATTCACACTATAAATTTAGCATCCAAGGAGTTGTTTTTAAAGTCGTAACTTCTTCATTTTATAAAAATAATAATAGTGGCATAACTAACTGTTCTTTATTGGTCACCTATGAAATGTAACTCCTGAGCCAAATGTTTTGGCTTAGACCTATTCTTTTGGAAAATTTTCATTTTCCTGTAAGTATGTCCATTGTTCTCTAATTGAAGATATTTTATGAACATGAAAATTGTAAATAGAATTTTTGCCCCATTTCCATCGGAGACACGGGCTATATCAGAGCTCTAGATGTTTCCAGCAAGAACCTTGCTTTTGGAGGCCTCAGACCTTGTGTCCACCCCTGACTTGACTGAGATTATGTTGTTGGCCTTTGAAACATATACAGCAAAAAACCCCACAGGTATCCAAAATAGTCAAGGCTCACAGAGATGTGAACTTCCTAAAGAAGAGTTTTGTCTGAGGAACTTCTCGATGTTTCTTATTCTGTGTGCACATTTATAGACTTCATCATATATAAAAATTTCCCTGGGAGTGTAAAGTAAGGTCATCACATCCAGTGTGTAGGATTCTGTTGCTTTGGGAATACCTTCCAGGGCAATAGAGTATGGCCATTCACAAACTCTGCCAGTGGTTTTTAATATTCTAAGTACTGGAATATGTCCCCTTCCCTAGTGTTCTGGGTGGCTTGCCATCCTGACCTTTATCTAGTAGTAAATAAACAAGTCTACCAAAACAAACAAACAACAACAAAACGAACTGTTGGCCCAGACGGCAAGCTATTCTTTCTAACTGTCACTGCTTCCTTTCTAGTATGTCTCTTTTGAGTCAGCAACCTTTCCTCTCCTTGGTCCTTACCTGCCTTAAGGGGCAAGATGAGCAACGGGAGGGCCTCCTAACATCTCTGCAGAATCAAGTCAATCAGGTAAAATGCAGTGTGTTATTAAGCCAGGCTGGTATCTTTCCAATGGTGTTCATTATTTTCCTTTCAAATACAAGATTAGACCACCATGTCTATCCGTGAGGTGCTAGGAAACACAGCCCATGCCCAGTTCCGCCTAGCGTCATGGTCACCATAAGGCTTACATATTTATATTAATTATACATGGACGGGTTATAAAGACTCTAAAAGTAAGTTGTCTCATACTTACTCACTTATCAGCTAGCTTGCTGATCTCTGTCTCTCCTGCCTGGAATCCTGGGGAGCAGAAACATGGAATCAAGGAAAGGCATAGTAGGTGGTGTGAGATGGGTTATCCTGACATGTTTCAAGTGAATCCTGGGATTTGACGACATGACCAAGGCCGCTAGGCTCACTTGGCTTTGTCATCACAGGCACTACTTAGGAGAAGTCTTTTCTCTGTCTAGCTTCCAGAGTGAGCCATTTAAATATAAAGCATGAGTGTTTCTCATTATACCTCCACTAGAGATTCCAGGGCTGACCTCGTAGAACCCTTCCTGACTGGGCATTAGCTGTTTCTCCCACGTGGTTTCCCTTTCACTGGAGCCTCTCTGGACGGGGGCTGCCTTCAGGTTTAGGTGCTTATGCTCCAAGGATGCCTCTCAGGCCTGCTCCCTACTGTCCTGCTGGTTTCTGTTCACCCTGCCTCCTTAGTAAGGCTGTGGCCACCCTCTACGTACTTCTGCCCCATTCTTTGTCGCTTTGTTCTCTCTGTAGTCATATCCTTTTCACTTTTACCCCTTTCCTCCGTGCTGGGGTTGAACCTAGGACCGCGTGTATGTGAGATAATCTTTCTGCTGCTGAGTCCATTTTTAGCTCATTATTTTGATTTGAAATCATGCCCATCTCTCTTAGTAGCCTAAGTGAGCCTTGGATGTTCAAGGCTTTCAGTTTCAGCTTCCCAGTTAGGAGGGGTGATAGGGGAGTTGCACCAAGCTCAGCTTCTGTTGTCAGCTCTGTGATAGTGTGTGTGTGTGTGTGTGTGTGTGTGTGAGAGAGAGAGAGAGAGAGAGAGAGAGAGAGAATGTGTGTGTGTGTGTGTGTCTGTCAGTGTCTGCCTTGTTAACCTCAATTTACAGAAGCTGCTGTTGTCCCTGTATACAATTTAGGACGTATTCTCTTTACTCAGCTTACTTACAACTCTGTGGTTGATAGTTGTTACCTGTAAAGTGGTTCATTTTTACACACTGCATGGGGTAAAGGGGAAGAGAAAGTATGTAGGGGTAAGAGAATGCAGGTATAGGGATGCCAGGACATACAAGTAGAAGGCAGAGGAAAACCCTTGGTCTTGGTGGTTGACTTTAGTGTATTGGCTCCTAACTTGTTTGCCTTTTCTTTAGTAAATCCTACCCAGAGCTAGCCTTGAGGAAATGAAGAAGTAGTCCAATTTATAAATTTGGTTGGTCTTGGTCTAAGGGGCTACAAGGGCTACATTTTTTGAAAATAGTATATATATTTTCTTTATCAGAAAAGATTATTTATTAGATTCCAGTAAGATGTCAAAAATAAAAGATTTGCTAGGATTTATAGCATGTCTCTAGAAGTATAACATGAGACCAATGAAAAATGGAACTTTGTCTTTTCAATATTTATCTTTATAATACTAAATTAATAGTGTTTTATTGATGACCCTTTAAAGAATTTTCCAAGAATATACATGTACACATGCATGCATATATGTATAATTAGGTAACATTTTCTTCCCTCAGCTTTCCAGGTAAATAAATCATAGAATAGCTAGAATTTTGTTTGTGTGGAAGAGAAAGATAAAATAATATAAAATTTTAACTTTAATTTATTAAAGCTAAAAGATTGATTGTCACTATTACGCTGAACTTTAAACACATAAAAAATGTCATAACAAAGAACCAAGGAATTGTTGTTGTTTTTCTTCTTTTGCTCCTGATCTTAGATTTTAAGTAACTGGAGGGAAGAAAGATACCAAGATGATACAAAAGCCCGCCAGATGATGCACGAGGCTTTGCAGCTCCGGCTAAATCTGGTGAGGACCATGGCGAGTGGCTCAATCACATCTCTCTCTCTGTATGAAAACAACACCGGCTTTCAGTCTCTTTTGCGGGCAAAATCTGCATGGCAAAGTGAAACCTTCCTCTTTCGGTCTCTGTACCCACTTCCTTTTCTCTTAAACCTTCTGTTTCCCTTGCCACTTTCCTTCCTGTCTGGACTGAGTTCTAGACAGGCGTGTTGTGAGCACCAATTCTCTTAGCATGGACTGAAGCGGAGGAGCGATCAAATGGAAGGAGCGAGGGTAGAAACCATAAAATTCATCAACTCAAAACTGTTGATCAGAATTGATTAAATCTGTTGAATTGGTTAGAAAAAGACAAATCTCACAGGATTTTTTTTAAAAAAAATAGAAATCTAAAAGTTCTCAAAACATTTTGTATTCCTTTGCGTTTTTTTTTTTCTTCTTCTTCCTGTTTGACAAATCTCAAATGAAATCTACCCTGGGTATAGATAGCATGCCTGGGTTTTGGCAGCCTAACCTTCACACAGGAGCTGGCAGACCTAACAAACATTTCTGGGGGTATTGTAATGGCAGACTTGGGTGCAATAATAAACAAATATGACAGAATTGCAGGTAATCAGTTCGTTCCTGTTTAGATTTGATTTATTTGCAATTATGTTTAAAACTGAATACTATGCGGTATTGATCAGAGAGTTAGTAATGCTCTTGCTCTTTATGTTAAGTTTTGAATGACTCTACTGTGTTGAAAGAACCAGAAATAGTGATGAACACATTGCTGAATGAGACAGACTCCAGAATAATCCAGAACACGAGCAAGAACCAGTTCTTAGCATCTCTTTCGTCTTAACAAATCAACGGTTAGGCACATATAGTATTAGAGGTGATGCTTTAGCCTACAGATGTAAATTCTCTGTTGTATTTTGTATGCTAGGTGGGAGGAATGTTTGACACGGTCCAGCGGAGCACCCAGGGGACCACTGACTGGGCTCTCCTCCTCCTCCAGATAATTACTTCAGGAACTGTTGACATGCACACTAACAAGTATGTTTTTTTAAAAAAATCCGTTTATACTTCTCTGCTGCATGCATGCATGATACAAGTTTTGATATACTGGCAAGAAATTCTGACACTTACTGACTTAGATGCCATCAAAAATTCAGCACTTTCAGTAGAAATGGTTAGATAATTATGTATATCTTGTTTTAAGAGTAAAATGGTTTTCCTTTCCTCTCAGTGAGTTATTCACCACAGTTCTTGACATGCTGGGTGTTTTAATCAACGGGACATTGGCTTCTGACCTATCAAATGCTTCCCCCGGGGGATCTGAAGAGAACAAACGTGCATACATGAATTTAGTAAAGAAACTGAAAGTAAGTTTGTGATGGGCCCCTGTTCTGAAGTTGTTGATGGGCTGGTCTGATTTGATTCCTCATAATGTGATGATTGTCTTGCCTAGGCTTGCCAGTCTTTCAAAATTACAAGTATGTTATCTGAAAGAATTTTTCTCTAAAAAAATTATATTCATAAAATGTGTTTAAATTGTAAGGGATTTAGAAAGGCATTATCAAATATCTAACCAAAACTCCAGTGCCAGATTTTGATTAAACCCATGCTTGGATTTGTACAAGCAAGTGAAAAAGAATGGGCACTCGCATTGAATTTGTAACTCTGGCTCCTTTAATAACCCACTGATAGTCCTTGAAATAAACAGTAAGTGAACATGCAAATACACAAATCTGAAGACTGTACAATAAAATAGCTGATGGTTACCTTGCGGTCTGCGTCTGCGTACGAGGACGTTTCCTTGCTGCGGCTCCTGCTGTGTGACTGCAATAACAGTGGATTTCTGTCATTTCAGCGTTCTGATAGTCCTCATAACAAGGCTGCCTTTGTGTGTACTCTGTTTGCTACTTGAATAGAAGAAATGAAACATGTCACCAGTCTGATTTGCAGCTATTCCATAGACTGCATTGAGGGTTAAAAAAACATACTATTTAAAAAAAAAAAAAAAGGAAATGTGTCATTGGGGAACTTCCTTCTTATGAACTTTTGCATTCATTGTAAAGTCAGAATTTTCATCTCACTTCTCTCTTGCTTTTACTTTTTTTTTCTTTTTCTTCTAGAAAGAACTAGGAGACAAGCGATCAGAAAGCATTGACAAGGTTCGACAGCTTCTGCCTTTGCCAAAGCAGACATGCGATGTCATCACTTGTGAACCCATGGGTTCTTTGATCGATACAAAGGGAAACAAAATTGCTGGATTTGACTCCATCGACAAAAAACAGGCAAGAGGAAATGATTTTTCCCTCATATATCTAGTTATAGAAGCCGAGTGGCTTTTCTTACATTCTTTGAGGATATACAAAACATCTTAATTTCATTTCTTAATTTCCAAGAGATTATTTTTGTCATTTAAGCACAATAGCTATTGGGCTTAAATTTAAGCCCAATAGCTATTGGGCTTAAATTATAAGAAGCCATATCCTGAAGGTCTCCATTTAAAATGCTTTTCTGGATGTAAATTCATGGAATCTACCAACGAGGTTTTAAGTAATAGCCTAGTGTTAAAAAATAAAAGCAAAAACCAATCTGATTTTATTTTAAGATAGGAATCAGAGTATATTTATAAAGAAAATTGGTGTTGATAAGTATTTTAAATTACTGAGCAAGCTTCACTAAGTAAAGCTTCTAAGTGTTACGGCACTGCATATTGTCAGTGAAGCAATGTTCGGCGGACATTTGCTTTACATAAGATACTTTAGGAAGTTCCTTAACATAGCAGAAGAATGATCGGCTCTTCTTTCAAAGACAACAGAGTGACCATTGTCACTCTGCAGCAGAGAGAGAGGGTTGGAGGGAATCCCTGCTCTCAATGGGAAGTAGATGCACGTTCTGCCGTAATGGGATTTGTGGGCCATGGTGTAGAGAGGACTAGGAGGCTCTGAGGTGACAGTTTAGCCAGGCAAGGGAGCAGTAGTCAGAGCAGGGTTCCTACTGTAGCTGACACACAGACCATTCTGGAGGATTGAAGAGTTACACAGAAAAGAACGGAACAGGCAGGGGAAGTTAAAATCAAGGCGAGGAAGAGGTGACTCACAGAGGAAAAGCAATGGCATCAGAATTCAGAGGCAGCCTACGTCCCATAGCAGTGTGGCCAAGGGAAGGGGAAAGGCCCCTAGTCACAGTCAGGATGGCTGGGGCTTTCTAGCTGTAAGCAGCCAGGACCCATTCAGTTGGGAGCTCTACTTGGGAGGATGCTTTCACCACGTGGGGACAGCAGAGAGTATTCCCTTACTAGTGGTGTTAGAAGAAGCCACTCTTACAGACGCAGCAGAGGCAAGAACAGGCATGCTCACATCCTGGGCCACTATTTAGGAGAAATGTCTTTGAATTGGTATACTGGAGATGTGAGCAAGAAATGTCACCGATGAAGGTTACAAATAAAAACATTCTGTTTTTTCAGTAAAGTTAAATTGGAGTTAAAAGGCTTGATTTGGTGAAATACACAAAGAATAAATTAAAAAGCTTTTTTTTTAAAAAAGAAAAAGCAAAAAAAGACTTGATTTGTGTTGGACCGGGTTCTGTAATTAAGTTTTCTCACAATATTTTGTTCAAGGAACGGCATCTTAGGTACATGAGAAGTCCACGTATTAAGTCAAGTCCATATAGATTGAACTGAAGCGAATATAAGCCCAAACAAAGGCAGGCATATATATATAGAGAGAGACTTTTAAATTTTTCACCATCTTAAAAATAATGAAGAGGTCTCTGAGATGAATAAGTGGTTATAATTTTGTATTATGAGGCCAACTTCTTTACAGGATACTTGAGAACTTATATTTTCTAGGGAAAAAAAAAACTGAATGAAAGTGTTGTTTTGTAGTAAAACAGTCTGGGTTACCTTGAGATGCCTTGAGGCAGTTTCAGGTGGTGGAGAGAACTGGAGAACTGAACTCCCAAAGGCCTGAACTCCAGGCTGCCTGATTTAACAGAGCATTACTGTCTGCTGCATCCCCTAAGTCCATTGCGACCACATGCTAACAAGCTTGCACTGGGAGAAGGCCAGAGTATACTGTCACAGAGTGCTGTTTTCCCGTAGGGTCTCCAGGTCTCTACGAAGCAGAAGGTGTCCCCATGGGACCTGTTTGAGGGTCAGAAGAACCCGGCTCCTCTGTCCTGGGCCTGGTTCGGCACTGTCCGTGTGGACCGGAAGGTGGTAAAATATGAGGAACAGCACCACTTCCTTCTGTACCACACACACACCATGCCTAAGCCCCGAAGCTACTACCTTGAACCACTGCCCCTCCCTCCTGAGGAAGAAGAGGAAGAGCCCACGTCCCCAGTGTCTCAGGAACCAGAAAGGAAATCAGCTGAACTGTCAGATCAAGGAAAAAGTGCCGCTGACGAGGAGAAGAAGACAAAGGGAAGGAAGCGTAAGACAAAATCAAGCTCACGCATTGATGTGAGTGGGGGATTGAGGAGGAGTTTGGCTCCTTGGCATCTAGGATGGGGTTTACCCATGGCCAAACTGTACTCCTAGAAACCTTACTAAGAGTGGCATCAGCCTCCTCATGCAGAGTTCCCTAACACGTGTCTGTGCTAATGAAATGATGCACTGTGATTTCTCGTGGATGGCAGATTTAAAACTTTTGATTTTTCTATTCTCAACTAACCTTTGACTTCAGTAGTGGATAATATTGAGGAACTAAGCCTCATAATTTCCTAGGTTTAAAACTTTAATTTTTCATGGGTATATGATTCTACCCACTTAAACACTTTTATTGATATGATGCATATATTTAAGTATCTTATTTCAAATGATTGATATCTGTAGTGAAGTAACATTAAAAAGTTCCTTTCATTTTTCTCTGAATGAATTTGCATCTGAATTACCCAACAGAGTAGTACTGAGATTTCTTTCTTTTTCCTTGTATCTTCTATCCCGAGTGGGCTTTAACATATTTTCAGGTCTTATAAAAGGTAGTTTAAAATTTAAATTTAAATTAATTTAAAATCATCTCTCATCCTTTCTGGTACCAGAGGCTTCTTAGATGATAATTTAGAAATTATTTTATAGAATATGAGATACAATATTTAAAATAGCTTTCTCCCTGAAATTACCTGGCTTTACTTGAGAGAGAATTTTTATATCATTTTCTATAGAGTAGAAGGATGCTCTTATTTGGTGGGAGGAAGTACTTATTGTGGGCTCTCAGCTGTTTGTGAGCAGTTATTACATTCACCTATGCCCCCACTGACTCATTCTAGCTGGTAGCTTGGTAATGACAATGCTTTTAGAGAAGGCTGCTTTTGCTTTCTGATGCCACTTGACCACCGGTGCCCACTCTCAAACCTGGGCCACTGTGGCCTGCCACACTACATGGATGAGGACTTCTGTTCTCTTCCCATACAAAAGCCTTATCTAAGTTCACTCAGAACTGTCCTCCTGCAGCTGCCTCTTCCCAGAGGGATTGCATCCTTTTGTCCAAGTGAAGGGGTCTGAGGTTGTCATTATCCTTCATCCTCAAGGGCCATGCTAGAAAAATAAGAAGGATGGTGAAGGAGTCGAGACATTCTCGTGTGACGCTTAGAGTCTGTACCTGCTTTCAGGAGGAGAAGGCGTGGGGACTTGGGGACTGGCTGCCCTGAAAGCTGTGGGCACACTGCTGTCTAGGCCTGGGGTAATTCTGAAGCACTATGGTCCTTTCTGACACAGTTCTTATCCAGATACGTGCTTTTAGCTTTTTAAATGTCTCCAGTGAGGAGCTTCTTTTTTTTGGTGGTGATGGTGGGGAGATGGTACTGGAGACTGAACATCGGGCCTTATATGTGCTAGGTAAATAGAATTACTTTCTAAATCAAAGAAAAATTTTAATTCACATGAGTACTTTTTAGGAAATGGGTTACCATTTACCATTTATGTTCTGTCCCTTCCCTTTCTCAAACTATAGCCTTAGATTTTGGGATGGAACAATCTCACATAACTGAATGGGACGAACTTATATTGATTAACTGTGCATGGTATATTAAGTTACATCTTTTAAAGAGATAATATTTCTGTTGAAGGAGTATCAGCAGAGCAACATGTACCGAGTGCCTCCTAACTACTCGCCCATGTCCTCCCAAATGATGCATCACCCGCAGCCTGCGCTGTGGGGATACAACCTGGTGAGCCAGCCCCAGCAGCCCAGCTTTTTCCTTCAGAATCAGTCCCTGAATCCAGGTGGGTGCGAGACACGCTTCACTGGCAGACCACTCTGGTCAGCAATTTGGGGACAAAAACTCCTCGCTCCTAACTTTTATCCTCCACAGAATGAGAATTTGGGTAACCCAGACCTCAGCCGCAATTCGTTTTTCTGTTTTCTGAAGTAAGATAAAGCTTTGGCTCAGTAGCTTTAAACTTAGTAGCTTACGACTGTTGTCCCGGCTATTAGTGTAGAGGCTAAAACAGGAAAATCTCGGAGCATTGCCAAACATAGTAAGAGCCCATCTCCTAAATTAATATGCAGGGAAATTATATGCATAGACTGTAGAAAGTTCCTGTTTTGTAAAAGAGAATGAAAACACTTTAAGAACTCAAAATGCTTGAAGACTTCAAATTCTACAAACATCTCTTCGATCACTGTTGCTCAAAAGACAAAGAAAATCCTAAACCCGATTTGTCAATGTCCTTATGTATTAGAAAAACTTGCTTCTCCAATTGGTGGCTTTATAGGAAATGTCACTCCCTCCCTCCAAAGATTCTATGTTCCTTGATACATGCAAACGAACAGAGCTCTTACACACATCTCACAAAAGAGGTTGCTTGCCTTCTTCCCCAGTTAGAGTCCCCTGCCCTTGTTCCCCATATCTAAAATAGACCTTTTAATTTTGCCAAGGTAAAGGTTAAATAATACAGCCTTCAGATCTGTTAGGCTCCAGAGAGCTTCTACGCTTGGCTTATGAAACTTTGCAGAATACTGCACAAGGCACACTTTTATTCAAGTCATAGGCACATCCTGAGGGCTGTACAGCCTACATGACCAAGGTTTTATGCAGACTCGTCTATGTTTCAGGCACTGCATTTTATCCAATTTTAAACTATTGTTCTTTATGCACACCATTGCACTTCCTCTTTTGGAAATAAGGCGGCTCTTAACAGAATGTTAATATTTGGAGCTGGTGGGGCAGTCTGTAATTCTCTGCCTCGCTCTTAAAGTAAGAAAGGTGAAGTTTCTTGTTGTGATCAAAGAACACCTGCAGCCCTTGAAAAAACCCTTCCTTTCGGTGACTTTTCCAGGTGGCTCCAGATTGGACCCTGCAGGCTCCTATGTCCCAACCAACACGAAGCAAGCCTTGTCCAACATGCTGCAGAGGCGCTCGGGTGCCATGCTGCAGCCACCTTCCCTTCATTCGATCACGTCTCAGCAGCAGTTGCTACAGATGAAGCTTCTGCAGCAGCAGCAGCAGCAACAGCAACAGCAGCAGCAGCGGCTCCTCCGGCAGGCCCAGACTCGGCCTTTCCAGCAGGTTTGTCCAGAGCTAGCCTTGGAGTCCTCCTCCTGTGGTCCCCTCCTCTAGCTAGGAATGAGTTTGGGGTCTGGTGCAGAATCTTGCTGCATGCCCATCTCTGTACACGTGTGGTTAGAGGGGTCTTTCCTGTATACAAGTTCAGGAATATTCTTCCGCTTCTGTATTTCCTCATTGACTTTGTGAGGGAGCCGGAAGTGCTAATGACGTTGTACCTTTTACCTCTGAGGTCAACTTCCCAGCTCTGTCCTATATTATAATTGCTACAAGGGTTTGTATTCATCTTAGCATTACTTTTATGCATTATCCTCGGATCTGTTACTTAATTTTGTGCCTCTAAATCCCTGGTGTTTTTATCCTTCATTGTTTTAAGTGTTAATTCAATAAGATCTGTATCAAACAATAAGGAAATTATAAACAGCGGTCTGAATGTGGAGTTTGTGTTTGTGTGGGAAGTGCTTTAGATTATACCCAGAGCCTGACACGTGCTGGGTAACACTTTACCCCTGCAGTATATGCCCAGTGCGGAAGAAATATTAAGTTTAGGGGTTGTTTTTTTTTGTTTGTTTGTTTGATTTCCATTGTTTTGTTCTGCTGTGTTTTCTTTTCCCTCCTCCTCCTATTCTTCTGGTGTTTTGTGACAGGGTCTCACTATGTTAAGACCGTATCTCACCGAGTAGCACTGGCTGACCTAGTACTCTCTGTATAGATGAGGCTGGCCTCAGATTCCGAGATGCGCCTGCCTCTGCCTCCGGAGTGCTGGGGTTAAAGAGAACCTCACTATGCTAAGCCTTTGAGTGTAATTTCTGGTTGATGTTTCTTATTTTATGCCCTGTAAGCCACTGTTCCTTCTAGACAGTGATTGTATTGAATGAGCAGTGATGAAAACGACATGTACCTACCTCGATAGAGACACGTGAAACCTGCAGATCTATGCAAATGAAATTTGTGAGCGAAAAGAGTGACGTAGGATCGCTTCTGCTGTTTCTGGTTTTTGTATTTGTGTGTGTGTGTGTGTTTGTGTTTTCCAGTTGCAGTGTTCTGATGATAATAACGAACAGAGTGCTTACTATGCCCAAATAGTCACGAGCATTTTCAATGTGGTCGTTCTTTAGATCCCACCGCAACCCTGTGATGAGTGAGCATCTTTGTGTTACCCAGTCTACATGTGTATCCTGCTCTAGAGAAACAAGAAAACTTGACAGTAGCCAGGACTCTGGTACTCTTGAATTGCCCTGGTCTTGGCTTTGCACACCTGGCTGCTGTGTACCAAAGCACACCCGCATTCCACTTGGTGATAGGAAGAAGAGGGGACCAGATTCTTTATGCAGTCTTTACGTTGCCTTTTTAAACTGAGCTGTGAACTGGCCTACATAAGGATGTTAAGCAGAAGTTCTGGACTGGGTTTTTCCTGACTTCACCTACTGCTTAAACTACTTAGATATCAGGCAAAATGGGCGAGAGTTGCTTAGTACACACAGACAATGAGAGCTCTAGTAAAATGCTTTAAAAATATTACTGATTTTGTTCAAATAGGCAACACATTTGGGGCCGTTTCAAACCTCACTGCAATTTTAGCTGTGCTTGGAGGGTGAGCAGAGACAGTCTTGCTTCAGATTCCTAAGAGGAACTTGAGACATTACTACTAGGAATTGACACACCGTTCCACCAGAACGAACCCGTCTTCTTTTAAAGACAGTAGAGCCTAAATAAGTTTGCCTCTTTGTTTCTGCATCTGCTTGCTCTTTTATCACAATGCTGAACTTCTCTTAATTGTACCCCACTTCCACTCTGAGTTCAGCTTTGAGTTACTGAAAGTAGTTCTGAGCACTGGAGCAAAGGTCACTGGCATACAGGTAAACATAGGTAAACATGTCTTCCTCTGAGGTTCACTTCCTAATATCCATGACAACTAAGGAACTGAGTGAGATAGTGTAGTCAACAGTATCCCTGCAGGCCTGTGACCTAAAAGGCTCCTCTGGTGGCTGCCTCCAAACACGGAAACATACCTCAACGTCTTTTTTCCCCCTGCAGAACTGTGCTAATTGAAAGCATAGGAACTGGTAGGCGTCTGTGTGTTTTTGCACTAATTTTGTGCCAGCATTTTGATTTTGTTGTGTTTTGTTCTTCATCCCAGTTGTTTTACCTTTCAAAGTCCTAAACATTGTCTTCAGATAGAAAATCACCTTCACAAGATCAGCCAGCTCAGCATTCTTCAAAAATTAAACGTTCCCAGTGATTTCCTAACCAATAACCAATTTGTTTTTTATTTTATGTATCTATTTTTTGAAAGAATTTCTCTATGTAACCACCCTGGGTGTCCTGGAACTCACTCTGTAGACCAGGCTGACCTAGAACTTAGAGATCTGCCTATCTCTGCCTCCCAAGTGGTGGGATTAAAAGATGTAAACCACCTACTGACCGGCCAGATAAGCCCCTTTATTCTTCTTCACATGTTGGCTAATGGAGGAGGAGGACTATGAACTTTTCTCAACATCAAGACAGGGTCTTTGTGTAACTGCCTAGGCTATTGCTCTACCCTTGAGCTAAATCTCCAGCCCCTCTCAGAAGAAAGAGAACTGCATAGCTATGCAGCCATATGGGCGGGAACCCAGCAGAACAAACAAGATACACATAGAGTGCCTGCGTGGTGCTATTATGGGATAGTGAGCTCCTACCCCTTCTTCTAATAGGTAGTTCTCTTCACTATTGCTGTGAAGAGACACCATGACCACGGCAACTCTTATAAAGAAAAGCATTTAATTGGGACTTGCTTACAGTTTCAGAGATTTAGTTTATTTTCAGCATTGCTGAGAGTATAGCAGCATGCAGGTGGACATGGTGCTGGAGGAGCCAAGAGTTCAACATCTGGATCCACAGGCAGCAGGAAAAGAGAGATCCATTGTGTCTGGATTGAGCTTCTGAAACCCCAAAGCCTACCTCTCCCAGTGATATACGTCCTCTAACAAGGTCACACCTACTCTAACAAGACTGCATCTCCTGATCTCTTTCAAGTAGCACCACCCCCTAATGACCAAGCATTCAAATATATGACCCCGTGGGGGCCGTTCCTTTTCAAACAACTTCAGTAATATTTGTTATTAATATATCTGTAATGTAGCAAAATATGTTGTAGAGGGAAAGGAATCCCCTTTGGATAATCATTTGAAATCTAGAGTAAAGGTAGAATTTTATGAAATATAAATCATATTGATAACTTGTTACAGTGATGCTGGGCACAATTGGCCTTTTCTAATCACTAGTCATTTCATGACAAAAACACACAGAGAGATGTTTTTAGCTGGTCCTGGAATTTTACCAGACACTTCCCAGGTTTAGCTGTGGCTGTTTCTGTAGCGATGCTTGATGGCTTCTCATACAGGTCAGGCATTAGGCTTTAGAGTCTTTTTTTTTTTTTCAAATCATCCTTTTGCCTACTGGGCACACGTTAGAAATCTAGGTGTGTTTAATAGATGAACGCATGCATGATTTATGGAGCCAGTCTCGGGTGTCAGGAGGTTCCCAGGAACTCTACCCTCAGCAGTGTGATCCTCTTTGGCTTTGCTAAGAATACATGCTCTTCATTAAATTAATGTTAGGTTTCTGAATCAGCAAACCCCACAATATAAATCAAAGAAACATTAGAATAGAAACCATAGGTGTGAGTGTCAGTCAGCTTGCTTATGGCATTTGGATGGGTAATATTCTATAGTGGTACAATATTCCAGCTTTGAAAATATTTGGGTTATTACATGCTCACTGCATAGGAAGTTTCTCTAACGGTTGTCTTAGTAAAGCAAGGTTCAGAAATGCCTTTGAATCCTTAATTTTTCTTAAGGCTTTATGCTTATGAAGAAGCAAGCATGTAAGGATTTTATTCATTAAAAGCTTGAATTAAACATTATTATTGTCATGTCGATACTATTGTTCAAAAGAAAAAAAATTGTATGACTCATTCACCAATCAAGCAATTCTGGTTTTTTTTTTTTTTTTGAGGGGGGAGCAGATGTTACAGCAGGCAAAACATTTTATTTAAAGTCAAACGAATGTTTTTTGTTTTTATATTCATTCAAATAAATAGAAATTTGTATCGTTTCTTTACTTTTAACCTCTTCTTACTACTTTCCTATATTAGGAATTTAATGACTATTTCAGTGGTTATGTCCGTCATGTTAGGCATGTTACTAGAACATACTGTAGAGGAGGCACACGTTTGCAGTATGTTTACTTTGAAGTGCATCGGTGTGTTTAGCAATTAATGCTGGTAACAATGCTGATCTTAGTTGAAGTATACTTGAAGTGAAGGCTTTCTAAAAACATCCCATGTGTAGCTTGTCACTAGGACCTGATAGCATTTCTCTGTGTCTGTTTTCTGTAGTCAAAAGAGACCAGTCTCCTGTGATGACCAAAGCTTTTGATTCATATCATGTGTATCATTTCAGCTGTGAGCACTCAGTAGATTCCAAATGAGGATTTATAAATAAAGCTGTTTTTGCTAGGAGATTCATTAACAATACTGGCTTGTGTTGTTGCTATCATCATCATCATCATCACTACTAATGCTACTACTACTACCACTACCACCAGGGAATATTTTTTTGTTATGGCAAAATACATGTAAGATAACATTTTAGCACTTGAATAGTTTCTTTTAAAATTTCCTCTATTTTTATTTCATTGATATAGGGGAATGGAACATAATATATTCACACACGAACACCTCATCTTTATTTAGTTCTCTTTCATGCTTCTTTTTATGATTTAATTTTATTTTGTGTGCATTAGTGTCTTGCCTATGTGTGTGTCTGTGTAAGGGTGTCAGGTCCCCCAGAAATTGAGTTACAGATAGTTGTGAGGTACCATGTGGGAACTGGGAATTGAACCAGGTCATCTGGAAGAGGGGCCAGTGCTCTCAACCACTGAGCCATCTCTTCAGCTCCCTCCATGGTTCTTGTAGAGTTTGTAACACCTTTATCTTGGTGACTCTTGTGGATTTTTTTAATGTGAAAAGTAATTTATAGTTTATGTTTCTTAAATTTCCATAACCTCAGCTATCATATCTAGATACCATCACAGATGAACTGTTCTGGATGAACTCAGCTCATAAATGAACCCAAGCAATTTTCTGCTTGTGTGTGTGTGTGTGTTTCTTTTCTTTGTTCCTTTTATTTAAATAGTGGTTTTCCTACAACATATCCTGATCATGACGGCCCTCTCTACTCGCCCAGTTCCTCCCCACCTCCTTACCTGTCTAGATACCATCCCATTCTGTCTGTCTTTAGCAAACAAAAAGGTATCTAAGAGGTAATAAAATAATATATAAGTAAACAAAAGCAAACATCACAATGTAACAAAAAAAGCACAGAGTAGAAAGAGAACCCAAGAAAAGGCACAAAAAACAGATAAAATCAGAGCCCCACCCCTTTGCACATTCAGGAATTCTATAAAAACATAAAACCTAAAGCCATTATATATAGACAAATGGTCTATAGGGTAAAAATTAATAAATAAAATGGAAACAAAATAAAAATTTAATTAGCCCCGACTTGACATGAGACCAGAAACCTCCAAAGATGCCATTGAGTTCATTTTTTTTTTTTTTTTTTTTGGCCATCTACTGATTTTCATGTGGAGAGCACAAGACTCAATCAATCTGATGTATAATACATTTGGTTTCAGTGTCTCGTTAACAACTACAAAGATACATTTTCTTTCAGATTTGTTATGGGACTATTTTAAGTGACTCGTCTTTAAAGAATAAGCACCCAAGGGCGTTTACGTCCTTTCACCGTCAGTGTTACACTTGGAAGCATCTACTCCAATGGGGATGCCCTGTCTTTGGAGTCAGATCAGTGGAGTTTAGGCAAGGTCTTTGTAGCAGCCCAGGCCTGACATATGTTGCATTCTTATTATGGTTACTATTGGCATCCTCCTACCTAAACTACACATTTATCCCTTCTCTTTGTTAGCAATATATTTACCTTTTCCCAAAGCATACTGAAATGGTTTCATGCAACTCTAATTTAGCACTTTTTATTGTGAGACAGCAGTAAAATAATTGCACAGTAAACTTATTTCTCCCTGACAATTAATGTCTTGGGGAAATCCAGGGATGGAGTGAAACTGGGCTTTTTTTTTTATTTTTTGTAATTATCACTGCAGGCTTTCATAAAATAATCTCTGTAACCGTAAGATAAAGTTCACGTATAGCTGTCCATATTGATTAACATTATGAAGGCCAAAGTATATTGAATTAAGACTGATTCACAGATGTTGGCTGGTTTTATTCTACATGTAGTTGGTTGGAATTGTACTTGCTGTTGACTTAGGATATTTTCATTGAGTATCCCTCATCACCGAGTCTTAGCAGATATTAACATTTCCTCAGACATCATGACTGAAAACAGTCTTTAGATCATGGTGCATTCAGAAGCCCTGGGGATTTTATATGTGATGAGGAGATACGATGTTTTTTCCCTCTCTTCAGAGGACGTGGGTAGTGCCTGTGATGGAGAGACACACTTTAAAGACTCTTTCAGGCCCAGAGAAGCATCTGTGCCCTTCCTGTACTCAGAGAGTCATTTACAAAGTCTTGGTTGAGAAACTTGCTGATTGTAACCTTTATAGCCTGGAGAAGTCAGTAGTTTGCCCACGTAGGGAATGGGTGCCTTGAACCCGGTCCGAAATCTGTAAGTTCTATGTTAGAAGCTAAAATGAAGTTCTTGCAGTTACAGACTTTGTCCTGATTTTGTTTTCCAGGGCCAGCCAGGGGACCAGGCTGCTCTCTTTACTGCACAATCACGGCCCTCCCCTCAGCTCCCTCAGTATCCAGGGCTGCAACAAGCACAGGTACCTATTGGCTTTGAAGCAAAGCTCCTTTCTTCGTGTTTTAATGCCGTTTGTTGGGAGTAGGAGATCAAGGAAACTGGTTATCAACTAGATCATGAAAGTATTTCTGCTTCACAGTCTCAGAACAGTAACTGTTGAATAAGTCTCAGGAGTGCCCAGGAAATTCCTCAATTAGAAATGTAAATAAATTCAGACTTTTAGTCTGCTGATGCAAGATATTGGAGCACTTGAGCCAAGGCGGTGGTACACACCTATAATGTGCACCCAGAAGCAGAGGCAGGAAGATCGAGGCGAGCCATGCTTATATAGTTCAAAGTTAATTAATTAATTGCTTAAGAATCTCAGAGTTGTTGATGATGTAATGAATAATGGCATGATTTGCTATAGAAATTTACATATTCAAAAGTATCTTCCGTGAGGAATCATAGTAGAACAAGGTAGTGGGCCCATGAGTCGGGTCACAGTACAGGTGCTGTTGGCTCAGTAGCTGTATGGCATGTGTGCTATGCTGAGGTATAGCTTCCTCTTTATAAGATCAAGAGGAAAGATGTAGGATTCCAGGTGACAAATGGAATTAACCTATATATACCCAGAAAATGTTCAGGAAGTGGTGCGCTCACCTTTAAGACCTGCCGGCCTTTATCCATTCCTCCCCTTGTAGTTTTATTGTTTCTGCATCCTTACACCCTTATGCCTTTCCTTTTATACAGAAAGGTCTGGTCCGGCTAGGCTTGTCTTGGGGCTGGCAGTTTATTCCGTGTATGCAACGGAAAGGAGAGCCGTGTTTGGCTTACAGGGTCCTGAGGCTGGTGCATGTTTATTGTGTATCGCCCCTGTCTTCAGAGTCATAGTCCTTAAGCTGCTTTAATATGTGGTGTTCCGAGGACCCAGAGAATAGACTGCTCTCTGTTCAGTGAATTGTATCTTGCAATCCAGAAAACCCTATGTGTGTCTTTTATGTGGGTGTCAAGGTTTAGAGAAATAGGTACTTGTATTAAAGGGATAGCATGCCCTGTACTTTAGATGACAGTGATACTGCTTGGGTTTTGTTGGATGTTGCCGCCATCTGTGCACTGAACATGTAGCTACTTTGCTGGTTATTTCTATATAGAAAGGTGCCTTTCCTAGTCCAAAAATAAGCAACTCAAAAGCTAAACGAATATTTAGTTATTTTGAGCTAGAGATTTTTAATCACTGCCCTACTAGCCTGTTCTGTGGGTTTCTGGCCAGATTTTGTTTGCCTACAGAATAGCCATCCCCATATTTTGAATCATTAGAAACATTGCTAACCATGAATTTCAGGTTGGGCTTCCTGTTCCCCCGCATTTCTTAGTGGTGGGGATCCAGGTGCTAAACACAGCACTGACTTCTCCCTTTATGCCTTCCTGCAGACCATGCCCCAGGGCTACACAATGTACGGGACACAGATGCCTTTGCAACAGGCAGCTCCGCAGCAGTCTGGAGGTGTGGTCCTCTCCCCCAGCTACAACTCCAGAGCCTATCCAGCCGCACATTCCAGCCCAGCGCTGATGGAAAGACTCCGCCAGCTGCAGCAGCAGCCAAGTGGCTACGCGCAGCAGCAGGCCTCGCCATACCTGCAGCCCGTAGCTGGCTCTCAGAGGTGATACCTGTTGAAGTAATTGCAATAGTAAACCCTCTCGGCCTTGGGTTTATTACACTTCTTCCAGGCATTTGATACTGTGACGGTTTTTGAGCTCCTATATTTGCGTCCTGACATCTCATTTTTATCAACATGCAGTAGAGGTTCCAAATTCTTCCATTCAAGAACACCGTAGTTTTGACTCGCTTCTTCCAATGTGTACTGTTTTAAGATTTTCAGATGACACCAGTGTGTTAGTGCTAGTGTTCTTCCTTTTTTTTTTCCTTTTACTCGAGAGATTTTTTTTTTTTATTAAAAGTGTCCGATAAAACTATCGATCGTTGTTAGCAGTGCTTTTACTAGAATTTGCTGCTCGGAACCATACAATTTATGTTGTAGTACTAATCGTAGATGGCGCTTGACAGAGTTCTGCTCCAGCTTTGTTTCTCCCTTTTCCACCTCAGTGATGACTCACGCTAGACTCCCCTGGTTCTTGTTCGAATTGCATCCCCTCCACCGAGAGTGTGTCTGTACTGCTCATCGTTGCAGCTGCTGTCCATGCATGGCTAAACTTCAGTTAATTGAAATTGACGTAGCGTTCAGTTCTGCAGGCACATTGATCATATTTCAAGTGCTCCCTAGCCAGCTATGGCCGGCATGGCTAGCTTTGAGGTTCGTGGTCTATGCAGTGACACGGAGACCTGGTGTTTGTAGAAGCTCCATCTTCAACTAGATGTTCTGCCATCTCTTGAAACACTGTTGTTTTGACCAAGGAGCCCTGCCGTTTTGTTTAGCTCTAAGATCTGATAGTCATGTAACTAGTCCTAGTCGCTAAAGGCCATTTCACTGGGTGGCACAGATAAAAGTCATGACCATTAACACATTATCCAATCCCATTGGATAATAAAGTGCAGAAGAGTTAGGTTGGTAAAGTTCTACACTGTAAAGTGGATCACAGCTTAGCTCCCATGTGTTTCGGTCAGTGACTACCTACACATCTGCTCAAGGTAACTGCTGTCTGAAAAGTAGGGAGGTGGATGGTAGCACATTATGGGAAATAAGCTACTGTGTAAAACATGCTTTCCCATTTTTAGAAGTAAGTCACAGCATGACAGAGCTCAGTAACTGGAGCTTCGTCGCTCAAAAATTCCGGGTTCAGATCCCACCTGTGCCGTTTGTCTTTTAGGTGAGCTTAGTGATTTCTCGATCTTCCTTCATTTTTAAAGTTAGATAATAAAGCTACTGGCTCACAGGGATATGTAAGGAGTAATAAAATACTACTGTTCAGCCTTTCCACTCGTGGCCTGCTCCAAAGTAAATAGTAACTTATTTTGCTTATTGCTAACAACTGGTTTTTTTTTTTTTAGAAGTAATTTCTGTATGATTGCTACTTGGTCTGAAGTAGTATGCTTACTATCTTCTTTTTCTTTTTTTTTATCTTCAATGTGGTCAGATGTGTTATCTGATCCTCTGGCCCTTCCCCATTTTTAATTGTACACATGATTACTGAACACGAATTGTTTCTTGGTGGATGTGTGTAAAATGCTGGAGGCACTGATTGACACTTCAATGGTACGCCTGGTTCCTGAACACAAGTTGCATTATTCTTTGCCAGACTGAACCACCAGGCTCTACAGCAGAGCCCTCTGGTGGGCGGGGGAATTGATGCTGTGCTGACTCCCGCACATCCCACCCTCCCCTCGGTGCCCCTGCCTCAGGACCCATTGAGGCCCAGACAGCCGCAAGTTCGACAGCAGCAGAGACTCCTCCAGGTATGGGGCAGGGAGGTGAGGGCAATGCCATCCCTTCCAGTAGTACAGACACAGACTCTCATAATGAAAGACTCTTTAGACTGAAGTATTTAGTTCCAAGGAGCCCTATGTATTTGACACTAGCAACTTAGCTAGTACTAGCACACTGTAGTTCCAAGAAGGTAGAGTTTTCTCTGTACCTGCCAGGCCCTGAGCAGGAGACTCCATTTCACACAACCATTTCCCTTTCCCAGAGCTTCAGGGGGCACACACATGCTTTAGTTTAAATGTGGAGCTCGGCTCACCTCAGCACTGATGGACTAAAGACCTACAGTTTGAATGCAAAATTTCATACACATGAGGGAGAAATAGATAGGAACAAACATACCTTTCCACCATTTGATGTCCGTAATATTGTGTTTCTATCACACTTCTGCTCTATTTAAGCCACAGGGTTAGAGTAGCAGAGATTACATCCTTGGAGGGTTCTGTCTTCGAGTCCAGAGGGTATAAAGACTTGACACTTCCTGGCAAACAGCCCCTCCCTCAGCACATTCTTGTTTCTGATTTCCTTGTTCCAGTATACGGATGAGGATGTGGCTCATTGGCAAAGCTCCTGCCCGGCATACACAGGACCCTGGGTTTAATACCCAGCACTGGGAAGAAGGAGGAAGAGAAAGTTGGCAGTCTGGCTCTTATGATAAATCTGTGCCAGATTTTTCTTTTTTTTTTTTCATAATTAACAAGTGATGTTTTTGTGTTGGAAATTTCTTGAAAAGACTGTTAAATGGACTCTCTTTTCCGGTCCAAAATGAGATGCAGCTTTATTTTTATGGACCTACATAGAAATACTGGGAGATTTGGAATCTCATGGAACAGGGTATATATGAGGGGAGAGCTATCTATGCTCTGTGAGGGAAATAGGCAAGAAAGCAGTCATGCAGAAAGAAACACAAAGGAAATTGTGTGTCTCAACTTCTCCATTGGAAAGAGAGAAAGAAAAAAGTAGTTCCCTAAGAATTTAAACCATGAGCCCAAGTGCAGCTGAAGTCTGAATGTAGTATGATCTGCAAAATTGTAGTTGATTGTATCTAAACGTAAACAAGGAGAAGTCAAAACAAACCTTCTAGAACTGAGCTCCAATTTATAAGGTGGTTATTATCACATCCTTATTTTGGATATACTATTTTGAAAGTTGTGATACATTATTAATAATATATGATAACTGGTTTGGGTTAGTGTAGCCTACCAATGTATAGTCCTGTTCATTGTATAGATGCTATTGCCAAGGTGGAAAAAACAAAAACAAAAAAACCTACTCTTGAGTTTTGTCATTAATAAAATGGAAAGATTATTTACCCATGTATCAAGGATTAAATAAGAAAATTCAAGTAAAGCACCGGTTTGATGTTATTTCCAATATTTTTAGTAAGATAACTATTCAACAGAGAATGATATGTTCTTAATCCACCTTTCTACAAGTTTGGAAATATTTTTCATGACAGCTATTTGAATATCTCTGTTTTAAGATTTGTTACGTCCAACTCACCAAGGAACCTTGTTGTGTTGCTTACTTATCTCTCTCTGCCTTCCAAGGGCGTTTTCAAGGTTGCAAATAAGTCATTTCCTGACTAGGTGACATGTTCCTTTCCCCCCTGTTAGTACATGCCCCAGTAATATTTCTTATCAACATCATCCATCCCCCTGGAGATAAAGAAAGGCAGGGAACTTGTTCCTGTGTCTCAACTACATTTATTCCTCTTTTTATGATTGACTGTTGGCATAAAGAACAAAAGTCATCAATCGAGAAGTTCCTCTTTCTTGAAAGAGAACCAAGTGGATGGTGGCTTTTTATTGTAATGCTTCTGGTTCAACCTCCATTGTTTATGTTGAGACTCACCCTATGTGGACCCTAGGATGGCAAATCTACAAACACTGCACATCTGACAGTACCTAGTTGGTGTTCTCACTCTTTAAAAAAAGTCAAGTAATTGGGGGAATAATATGTAGACAAGTTTGAAAAAATACATATGAAGAAAATCTAGTCAGGTCATCAAAATGAGTATTTGAATGGAGTAATTAAAGGCCACTAAGAAGATTTTTTTGTTGTTACCTTTTCACGTGATGCATACTTGGTTTCTTCTGTGCCTTAGAAGTGTTTTCCAAGAGCTATGTGTTTGAGCCAACTTAATCTGGACATACTGTCTAGTTTCATGCTGCTAAGTCATTTCAGAATTTCTATGGGCTAGTTTATAGTCTATAAAAAATAAAAATGGACTCCAAAGCTATCCCCCTAACTGTCAGAGAAGATAATCCGTGATGGGTGTCACCTGGCAGTGTGAGAAGGTAGCTTGTGGGATGCCAGGCAGAGGATGTGAAAGAAGGAGAAACAGTAAGTGCACAGGATGTCCCTGGACAGTGAGCACTGGCTGCCAAAGGAAGCCAGCTTGAACTCGGGGTGGTCTGAGGAGGTTTCTTGGAAGAGTAGATTCGTATCTTACACTTGAAGGAAGAGCAAGGTTTGACAAAGTAAAGATGGAAGATGAAAGGGTACAGTCTTGCTTCATATAATGCCATTTCTGTCAGTGACTGACTGGTGTGACAGTGATCCCTGCAGATTTTAGTGTAGCTAAAACACTCCTTTACCTCATGACGTCATAGCCTTCATTAACATCATAGCATCATCACAGCACACTGCCAATGTGTTTGGAGATTTCTGGCGAAAAGAAACCTTATCCCATTGCCAATTATTTAAAAGCATCACAATAGATAACGCGAAGTGCTTAACACTAGAAAAGAATCATCGCCACCGCCCCATGTGTCTGCTTATTTCCTATACTCTATATGGTTATTTTGGAGGATAATCCTATTTACCGAAATACCTTTCATTATTGGAGATGTGCCTCAGTATTAGAGCGCTTGTCTAGGATGCAGGAGACCCTGGGTTGGGTGATGAACACCAGAGGTTCAGTCTGTGGTAAACAGCATGTTGGTGTTTTAGGGTTTTAGCAGCAGCAGCCTCTGCATCCTGTTTTCCATGTCTCTAAGTTGCATCCTTTATCTTGTGCCTCACTCAGTCTTCTATCATTTTGTTCATTGTGGCCCTAGTAATAAGCTGTTCAGTGTATCCCACAGCCCAGGTGTGTGGTTGGCTCCGCCACCTGTGTTTTTCTTAGTACGTGATACACTGTCCAAGCAATGCAAGAATCACCTGTGCCACATTTTTGAGACTATATCCCACCATCATTTAGCTGCAATGGAACAGATAAAAATGTGTATTTGTAAAAGCTATTCAGACATGTCTTAGCCCCATAATTTCAAGGGTCTACCCTAATCTTTTTCTTTCTTTCTAGATGCAGCAGCCCCAGCAGGCCCCCCAGCCCCAGCAGCCCTCACAGCCCCAGAGTCAGGCCCTTGGTCTCCAAGCAATGCAGCCCCAACAGCCTTTGGTAAGGACCTGATGTTTCAGAACTAGGATGTGGGTTTCTACTTTAAAATAGGTTCATTGTCCAATGCCATGATATTTTAAGAGTGAAATAATCTTGATATACCTGGCCAGTTTTCCTATAAGTCTATCAGGGTTTGGTTGATATAGTAGTTGACATATTTGATTTTTTAATAAATAATTAATATACACTAATAAAAATTTCAATATTCAAATAAAAATTCTGCTTTAATAAACATTAATTAATAACACCATTCTTCTTTTTGGAAAAAAAAAAACGTAGAGCATTCAATGGATGAAAACCTTACCAGTGAGTTATGAAGCGTTTTTTATAAATAGTAAAGAATGATCTCATATGCTTGTTAAGATTATCTTCCTTAAATTTTTTATAACACTCTTAGACTTCATGGAAGTACTCTGTAAAATAATGGCCTGAAGAATTAAATGAAATCTGTTTTTATCCAGTTAGTATTTTCTGCAAGAATTTGCATGTTGTTCATAATCTACATTCCACTTCTCTAACTTCTCAAGTTGAATTTGGGGACATGGACACACTACGGATGTTTTGAAAGCTTCGGTGATTTCCATGGGCTTGTTACCTGTGAGTTCTCCCTGGGGCCTGTAGGCTGCTATACTCATTGCCACTGGGAAGCAGCAGTGCAGGTGGTTATCACCGCAGGATTCGGAGAACAGCTTCATGGATCTGTAGCGAAGAGAAATAGCATGGAACCACGGCAGCACATTAGAGAGGGTCGGTAGAATCACTTGCTTTAGCCTTGACCCAAACAGGATTCTCCTACTGTGATATCAGCCTAGGAGGGAGTCCCCTAATATATAACACTTGCTGCTCTGACCAGCTGAGTCCTATTTTTCAGTTCCCTTATACCAAAGTTCTAGCTTTTCCAGCTTTGATTGTTTTTGTTTTAAAAATATTTATGACATTTATTTCTATCTACTTCAACCATTTTTGCTTTGTTTTAAGTAGAGGCAATATGGAACTTGGCTCTTGGTCACCAGGAGCAAAGAGCGGGCTAGGATGACTTTTCGAAATACTGTAAGGAAAAGAAAAAGACTTTCAGATAGAATGCTGCCTGTAGACCCAGTGTTCCACCCGGAAGTAAGTTCTAACGTGTTTTCACATAATTCCAAACCCACAGAAAAGTTTTAAGAACAGTACAAGACTCGCCAAACTGAGAGCCTGGTTGCCAGGTTCCTTTCTGATTCACTCTCTTCCTTTAGTTCCCGCTCATATCCTCCTGATCTCCACGTATCAGTAAGCTATAGCCACGTACCTCTTTAATGCTAAATATTGCAATTTGGTTCTTTTCCCCCCTAAAGCAAGATGGTTGGAGATGTAGTTCAGTTAGCAGAGCGCTTACCTTGGCCTAATGAAGTCCTGGGTTGGATCGTTAGCACTGCAAAACAAACAAACCCCACAAATGTAAAAATCCCTGTCTATGATTTCTGAAGTCACGAGGCTGAACACTGATGCAGTATTATGATGCATACGTGGTTTTTTTTTTTTTTTTTGCAGATTACAGCGGTGGTAATTCAGTATCCTTCACTGCCTGTGGTTTCTTGGCTCGGCCTCATTGTGTACTATTTAGCTTCCGTGTCTACTTTTCCCAGGTGGAATTTGCACCAATTCCCCCACTGCCCCACACTTTGTCTTAGTGATGATGGGGTAGCTGTTTTATTTTGTAAATGTTACTCAGCCTGATTTACTGCTTAATCTTGACATCAGCCAGCTTATGTATTGAAGAGATGCTGCACCTTACCCAGTCAGGGCATCACAAGAATTTTTGTAATCGCTATGGAAGTGGGGTCTCTTGGGTTCCCATTATAAAGTTACCAACCACTCCTTTTTAAGGGATGTATTTCATCCCATCTGTCCTATTGCCCTTCAGACACACACCCACCAGTGTTGACAATGGCTGTCTTTTTCCGTTTCCCCTGTAGTAGGAGAAAAACACGTAATTACTTTCCAATGCTGTTGTTTTGTTTCTAGGGATGCTATTCCACTCAAATAAAGAACTTTCCCCTTGATGTTTGTCTATCTTTAACTCATGTTTCAAATACAAAAAGAAAGATTTTTTAAAGGATTTTGTTTTTGTTATCTGTATATTTGTGTGTCTGAGTGTTGGGTTATACTTGTGAGTATAGTGGATAACAGAGACCAGAGAAGGCATTGGAACTGAAGATGAAGGCAGTTGTTAACTGCCTAAGAGATGTGGGTGCTAAGAGCTGAACTTAGGTCATGTGGAAGAGGAGTGTTGGCTCTTAAAGCTGAGCCATCTCTCCAGCTCCAGAAAGTATATATTAAAAGTGAAATCTAGCATTTGACCCCTTTGTTTTAAACCTTTGCCACTACTAGGAGCACTTAAAATTCTTATTCCAACTTTACTATTTGTTGCTGTATAGCATCAGTTAGTGAAATTTGCTGATTTAAAAAAAAATCACCAAAAATCTTTCCTAAGGCTGAAGTAGTAACTCAGTGGGAGGGGGCCCTTGTCCAGCATATACAAGACCCTGGGTTTGATCCCCAAGGCTGTAAAACACTGAAAACTTTTCTTTCTGTTGAGTAGGTTATTATGCCAGACAAAGAAAACTTAAGAATAGTCTCCGTTTTATTTCTATACACAAGACATTCTAACGGTGTTTTGTCAGAAAACCAAAGTTTCTGCAGGTAGGTCATGTTGAGTATTTGATGCTGACTGGGAAGATTCTAACTCTTTTCATCCAGATGGAAAACAAAGATTGCCATGCTGCGGTGCTCTTGTTACAAGCAGTACTGCGTGTGATCCTGATGGAAGTGACTGTCACATAATTATGCCTTCCTAGTGATTTATGATGCAGATGAGTCCTTTACTATTAATGTAAGGAACCTAATAATTTGGGAATGGTAGCTTGTATAGCTAGTAATTTCTAACAAGTAAATGATTGTACAGTACCATTTTAACAAAAACATAAACTTTAAATTTAGAACTACAATTATTGCTGAATATATGATAATTATTGCATATTTTAAACTTGACTCAGATATGTAATAAAAATATACATCTTATGTTCTTCACAAACAATAAAATTTCTATGCTTAAATTACCTATAGTTATTTATATTTAATCTATAATTTTTCTTACAATGAGAGTTTAAACATTCAGTCCCCACGAATATATAGCTGCCATCCTAAGATAAGTTATTGCTACTTTAAAAAGAAATGGCTTTAGGAGCTGAGGAGATGACTCATTTGGAAAAGTCCTTGGCACAAAAGCACAAGAACCTGACTCCAGATCCCAACACCTACATGCAACAAGCCAGGCTTGACAGTGTGCCTCTAAGTCCAGCAGAGGGCAGGATTGCCAGAGCTCACTGGCCCATCCGCCCAGCCATTGGCAAGCTCTAGATTCACTGAGAGCACCCGTGCAAAAAATCACAGGTGGGGGAAGCAACAGAGGATAACACCGGATGTTAGCCTCTGCACCTCTACATTAGACTTATTTGGGGTAGGCTGAGGGCTGAGTGAGGGATGTTCTTTCACCTGTTACTAAATCTTACCTCAGTCCATACGTAATATGATATCTTAGTTACTTTTCTATTGCTGTGAAGAGACACCATGATGAAGGCCAGCATAAAAGAAAGCATTTTATTTTATTGGGGACTTGCACATAGTTTTAGAGGCAGAGTCCATGGCCATATGTGGTGAGACGGCATGCGGGCAACAAGCAGGCAGGGGGCTAGAATGGTAGCTGAGTGCTGACAGAGGCAGAGAGCCGAAGACTGGGCCCGGCATGCGCTTTTGAAATCTCCAAACTCGCCCCCAGTGACATACCTCCTCCGAAAAGGCCACCCCTCCTAATTCTTCATAAACAGTCTGCCAACTGGGAATCAGTTACTCAAACATACGGGCCAGTGGAGACCATTCTCGAGAAACGCAGAACGACGTGTTGGAGGTATAACATGCGCTCTATTCCTAGCATGTGCTCCACGATTCCTGATGGATGGCAGCCCCAAATGCCTTACCTCTAGTGGTTATTTTGGATAGGGTAAACAAAGAAACTTAATTCTGTTACTAAACTGTACTGATAGGTCTGGAAGGAAAGTTTCTTTAAACCTCCCAGTTACAGTTGAAAGCAGCAGCAGAGGTATGTGAAGTCACCTAAGATAACCCCCAGTAAGTCACTACCTCTGAGTCAGAGCTCGTTAAAGGGAACTTGGTATTTTCTTCTTAGATCATAGTTGTGTAAATATTTAACTGAGTTATGGTATGTAAAGAACATGCAAACCTAATAAGGATTTCTAAGGCAGTTTTGGTGATTTTTAGTTTTTTATTTTTCAGTTGTTCGAAACAGGGTTTCTCTAGGTAGCTTTGGAGCCTGTCCTGGAAATCACTCTGTAGACCAGGCAGGCCTCGAACTCAAGGAGATCTGCCTGCCTCTGCCTCTGCCTCCAGTGCTGGGATTGCCATCACTGTCTGGCAATATTGGTGATTTTTAATGTTATAGATTGTGTTTTACCCACTGGCTTAACATCCTACCTTCCCAAGGTAATTCAGAGCATGGAAGATGACATTTTTCTTCATGATGCTCGTAAGAAGGTAACTTAAAAGAAATAAAAGTCTTTACTAATGGTAAATTTAATGGAGGTGAATAGTGGTTGTTTAACATTTTTTTGTGTGCTATTTGGCAGAGTGCTTTAAATTCCCACCAAGAAACACAGTATTGTTTCAGTAGAGAACAGTCTCATAAATAATTCAAGCAGGCATTATTACAGCACAGTGACCAAATGGTGTGTGGTGTGTGTGTGTGTGTGTGTGTGTGTGTGTGTGTGTTAGGATGGGCTAGGAAACTTAAAATGTTCAGACCTAAGTGTTCAGTTTCAGCATTAGAAACTAGGTTTATAGGAGTGGTCGGTACTGAGAGATGTTCACATCATCAGAAGTCTTTCTTGGGTGTACTTTATATAGCACAATTGTGTACCTATGATGTTTATTTAGTTGTGAGCCTAGCTTTAACTGAGCCTTCTCTTTCCCACCAACCCCCACCCTTTGAGACAGGGTCCTACGATGCAGTTCTAGCTGCCCTGCATTTCACAATCTAGCTCAGGGTGGCCTCTAACGAACAGAGATGCTGGCGTCTGCCTCCAGTACTGGGGTTAATGTGTGTACTACTGCGCCAGGGTATACACACACTTTTAAATTATGATGATGATGTCATCGTGTTTTTTAGTTGCTGAACCATTCCTCTGCAGTTAAAATTTTGGAATGTTGCCAGTTTAAAAAATAGTACTGTTAAAGGTGTTTTGGTATGTATTCTATACCCCTTTTTGGTTGTCTCATAATAACAGACAGATGTAAAAACTATTTTTAACTACTTGTGTATATCAATAGCAAGGGCACAAGGCCTCAGGAGATTTAAGGAAAAAGTT
Organism: Microtus oregoni; assembly: GCF_018167655.1. Lineage (NCBI taxonomy): Eukaryota > Metazoa > Chordata > Mammalia > Rodentia > Cricetidae > Microtus > Microtus oregoni. Next base: position 19,155,917 of record NW_024543069.1, on the reverse strand, counting down.
CACATTTCCTTTTGATTACTTTCAGTCTCTGAGATTTACTATTTTTTCAATGCCTTGGATTCTTCATAGTAAACATCTCTAGCAGATCCATCTCTAGTTTTGGGCCTGCTCCCCCATTCAGTTCCTGTGTTTGGAGAAGAGAGTGGTGAGCTGGCTGCTGAGGAGGGGTGAGCTTGGACTCTGGGTTCTGATCAGTGTTGCACTAAGGGAGGAGTAAGTAGCAGTTACCACCCTCCTGATGACTTGCCCGGCCACTTCCTGTCAGCCAATGGTTACAGTGGAATTCAGCTAGTGTTAATTTGGTTTATTCAGTAGAAACCAGCACCCCTTCAGGTGTTAGGGAGCTTGTCATGAAAGTGCCAAGTGTGCTCTTTGCCACCAGGGAACGAAGAATCATAGGAAATGGCTGAAGGGCAATGTTGTACATGGCAGGCAGCATGTGGTGGCTTTATCTTTTTAGTCTAAAAGCTTCAGAGGTTGAATTGGCTTGCTAGAACTGCTGTACAAAGTGCATGAACTTAGCTTAAAATTGGAATTTTTTTTCCCTCTTGGTTCTGGGAACTGGAAGTGAAAGATCGGGAGTCAGCAATGTTGGTTCCCTCTGTGTGTTGGTGGGCGATCCTGTGCCAGTCTGTTCCAGCCTCTCCCACTGCACCAGCTATCTTTGGTAGCCAGGCTCTGCTTGACCTTCACACAGCATCCTTGCTGTTTGCACCAGTTTGCCCATGTCCCCGTTTTTATGAGAATACCATTCGTATATCAAGTTCTGTTATAATAAAGTTCATTTTGACTTGATTCCCTCTGGAAGGGCTCCCTCTCCAAGTGAGGTTACAATCCGAGGTCCTAGGGTTTAGGACTATAGCTTTTTTATTTTGAATGATATAGTTGAAGTCCTAACAGAGATCAAAAGATAGAGAAATCTGGGGAGCCCATGGTGGAAAGCTTGAATGTACGTGACCTTGAAAGGCAGTATTTGACCTGTCCCCTTTGACTGTTACCTTGGTTGGTTCCCTTTAGTTGATAGCATCAGTTGGGTCATGGTAGACAGTGACTACCAGCACCCGTGGCCAACTTGATTACTGTACTAAAGTGTTTTTAAGGTCAAAACTGCCATAAGACAGAAATCGTCACGTCTTTGAGATGTCATCAGGAGACTTCTGTGAAATGAGCATGGAAGGTTAAGAAAAGCCCATGTCTATCAGTTAACTGTAGAGACAACTTAGTGTCTATGCTTGTGCCATTTGTCTTCTGTGAAGGAAGGACCACTGACAGTAGACTCTGCCCTTCCTGGGGAAATACCTGTGCTCTCTCAATCTTTGCCATAATTGTAGTTGCTGACTTACAATCTTTATAAGGTTTGTATGTTATGATTAAAGTATTTTTTAGCTAATTTTGACAGATGTAGTTCATATTTTCCTTAAAGCTGCTTCCAACATTTAAGAAAATAATATTCACACCATGCTTCTAAGTATTTTCTTTCCATTTTATGCTGTCTTAATTAGGTGACCTGAAATACATTGGTCTTTAGGCAAGGCTCCTATTGTATTGCATTTTGCCTTTCAAAAAATGTATATGACAGCAGCATTAGTTAATAATACTGTATCTTTGGCCAGCAGCAACATGTTATACTGGTCTTCCTCAAGGAGTTCATACGTTCTGTTCGGAGAAATCAATGTAGTGTTTAGAGTGCCCTTGGGATTCAGAAGCCAAATGGCACAGATCATCTGGATCTTGAGAATATTAGTAGTGAAGGTTCATAGTCCTTTCTGTTTGATGTCTGAATCCAAACACCTCTGAAAGTGCAAGGTAAACAGCAAAGGCTGACAAGAACAGACATCCAGCTCTTTTCATGTATCCTAGAGCAACCATGGGGATGCTTGACTGCAGAAGGACAGGGTGAAGGGAGGGTAAGGTCAGCCCAGATCACATGGTGAGAGTTAACCTTTGACACACACTGAACTCCAGAATATCTGTTCCAAACAGTTTGGGTAAATTTAGGATAGTCAGTCCTGCATCAGGATTAAGTGTGGCCATATGTGTTTATAGTGCCTAGAATAGTGCAGGGCATGTAGAACAAATTGATAAGTAGGATTCTGAATAAGCATTGAAAGAACTGATTTTTTAAAAAAAGCACTTCTATTTCCATCCATTTGCATACAAAATTTGAGAAGTCATTGTTTTTTACCGCAGCGTAGTACTCTACTGTGTATATATTCCACACTTTCTTCATCCATTCTTCCATTGATAGACATCTAGGTTGTTTCCAGGTTCTGGCTATTACAAATAATACTGCTATGAACATAGTTGAACAAATGCTTTTGTCATATGATCGGGCATTTCTTGGGTATATTCCCAAGAGTGGTATTGCTGGGTCCAGGGGTAGGTTGATCCCGAATTTCCTGAGAAACCGAAACACTGACTTCCACAGTGGTTGCATTTCCACCAGCAATGGATGAGTGTACCCCTTCCTCCACAGCCTCTCCAGCAAAGGCTATCATTGGTGTTTTTGATTTTAGCCATTCTGACAGGTGTAAGATGATATCTGGACGGAGGGGGGAGGACCTTGGACTTTCCACAGGGCAGGGAACCCTGACTGCTTTCTGGACTGGAGAGGGACGGGGAGAGGGGGAGGGGGAGAAGGGTGGGAGGAGGGGGAGAGAAATGGGAGGCTGGGAGGAGGGGGAAACTTTTTTTCCTTTTCTCAATAAAAGAAAAAAAAAATATAAAAAGCACTTATCTTAATGACTTTTCCATATAATGGAAATGGTTTTTATTCTCTTTTCCAAGAACGGTATGTAGAGACGGTGGGAGAACTCTAACACTGGTATTGGAAATGGCTTCTCGGCTTTAGATGTCATATAAACTTAAGAGTCAGCTTGGCAATGCCATCTAAATTAGAACTTTGAATTAAATTTGAATTTCAGGCAAGCAGTTAGCAAAAGAGTTTTCTCAAATCTCTTGTTGGGCTACTTGGACTAAATGCAGCTTTTGTCCCATGAAATATTGAATTAGTGAAATGAATATTATCCATTGGCTGAGATTCACATTTAGCCTTCTGTATTTTTATTTCCTACATTGCTGACAATCCTAGGCTACTTTCAGTCATACCGACGATCTCCAAGGAAGACATAATCATGTTGCATTCACACTGAGAATGGTCTTTTTAAAAACTCCTGAGAGATGTGAGGCAGACTAAGGTAAAGCAACTCAAATGTGTTCCAGGCATATCAGACCTCTAAGCCTGGTGGAGGCAGAAGAGCAGAGATGGAGAGATCCAGGTTACCTGATGGAAGAGCCTGGGCCTTCCTGCCTTGGATGGGCTTAGCCAGCAGAGGGCTACCGTGGGAAAGGCTGGCAAAATAAAGCAAAGCTCCTTCTTAGCCTGCTTCTGCTCCTTCCCTTCCATCTCCTGGGGTGCTCTCTAGAGTGCTGTGCCAGTCTTCGCAGGGTATTCCGTACAGGGAGACGGGCAAACACAGCACAGACTGAGGTAAATGGGAAGGGACCAGTGCTGTGTGTATGGCTAAGGGAAGCTTGTTTCAGAGCATCCCTGCTGTTTGCAGGCAACTAGAAGGCAGCCAAGGAGGAAAGAAGGAAAAAAAAAAACAAGGAAGAGCTACTACTGTCTGACTTCCAGTGTTCAGAAATGACAGAGTACAGCTGGTGATTCTAATAGAAAATAGTTTTCCTTCTATCAAATGCTAATCAGTCCCCCTCCCCCCTCGAACATCAGCCACAGCTTATCGTCTGAGCTTGATGGGAGGAACTAACTGCACATGGGTTCTTCGTCCCCCTTGTTATACTTCTGGTCTCCCTCACCGGGCACCACGAGAAAACCCTTCAAGTCTGAGTTCTTGGTGTCGAGCTCTGCTAGCCCTGCCCTGGCTCTCAGCTGGAGGTCATGATCCAAATGAGGTTACGCTAGCACACGTTACTCCTGGCAGGTTCCTTTCTGTCCATGAGGTCCATGGGCATTGGTCTGATCTCCACACCAGAGAGCTTGCATTTGCCAGCAAGAGGGATTCGGGCTGTCAGGCTATGCCTCCGGCTGGTGAAGAGTGAAGTGACAGTGGTCTTTGAATGAGTAGACTACCTCTGTAGTGTGCACTTCAAGACTCCACAAATAAAGGCCTCCGTGAATGCACTGTTTGCTGGCTGTATATTGAATGGCATTGTTTACCGGCTATGTATACTGTAGACACAAACAAGGTTATTCACTCTGGGCATGAGCCTTTTCTCTGTAGGCATGTGACAGTGGATTAGGCAAGCCAAGGTGCAGCCTGTGCCTTGTGTAGCATGGTAGCTGATTCATCTTTCCCCTTGTTGCAATTGCAGTTCCCCAGGCAAGGCTTGCAGCAGACCCAGCAGCAGCAACAGACAGCCGCCCTGGTGCGACAGCTCCAGAAGCAGCTTTCTAGTAAGTACCCGTCTCAAGCGGAGCTGGGGGGAGATGTGGCAATCAGCAGCTAGAAGCCTGGAACGGTGGGAACTCCTCAGAAACCGAGTGTTCTCTGTGCCACACAGCGATGTTTCGATCCCATTCTGACAGTAACGTTTGCTTTGAGTCAGAGGGCAGAGCTAGCTACAAGCTGAACAAACTTAACCATAGAGGTTTCAGAGGACTGTAGACAGATGGGAGACAGGAAGTAGTAAGGCAGGGTGGGCAGCCCTTTTGGATTGAGGAATGGAAGAGAGAGGAGGTCACTGGTGACTTCTGCTTCTCCAATCATTCAAGCTCTTACCTCTATATGTGACTCCTGATTTTTTATTGATAAAGAATAATTAGATAAACACTTTGGTGCCATTTTAAGTATGTTCCTAATTGAAATAGAATTAAATCACCTTCCCCCTCCCTTTTGTCTAGCATCTCTTGGCTACATTTCGTTAAACCCTTCCCATACCTCTTCTATTAAGTTGATGGCTTCTTTTTATTTGATTGCTTTTGTTACATAGTACGTACATACATTCCTTTGTACATACATTTTTTTTGCCCTAGCTGTTACTTAGTCAGTATGGTCTATTAAATAATCTGTGATTAAACAATGAAATGGAATGAGGTGTTAGATCCAATATTCTTTCCAAGAATACAGTCTGAAGGCGGAGGTTAGCACTATGGTGTTACAAGTCAGTCCCGAGGAGCCAGGGAGCATGTTGGCCTGCTCTGCTGTGTCCCATAGCACCGCCCTCGAGCAAGTTAGATGAGTCAGTTTCTCTAATCCCAAAGCATTGTGTTGGCAAGTGTGAGATTCTCACATGGAGGCGTCCCCTCTACAGAATGCACTTGATCGCCCAGTGTGATTTTTGGCCTAGGGTCTAGCCAGTTGATTTGTTCCCCCTTACTGGAGGCTGTCCCTGACAGGAACACCAGAGCAGAAGCATTATCTGCAGCACAAGTTTGTTCCTGTAACCGTTAACTCTGCTTTTCCACTAGGTAACCAGCCACAGCAAGGAGTGACCCCCTGTGCGCACCCTTCACACTTTTGAATCTGAAAGAGAAGACGCGAAGTTTATGTTTGCACTGAGAAACAGAAAATCAAATTTATTAGTCATCATAAGAAGTCTCCTTTGGTCTTTGAGTTATTTATGTTTCCCTATATTTTATGCTACACTTCTTGCAGAGGTATTTAAATAAGTAAAGAAGTTGTGGTTTGGTTTTATCATTTTCAAAGTAGGTTATAAAATGTGGATCACGCAGGCCTACTCCAGATAGTGTGATTGGTAGCTGACCTTTTGAAACTGGTGCTTTTTATCTCATATTTACATAATGAATGAAGTACGGTAGGTTTAAATATTTATGTATTAATGAACGATTTTTTTTAAGCCTGTGGTAGACCAAACTACTGATTTGAAAGATGTGGCAATTCTCACGGGAGGATGACACATTTACTCTGCATCCCCCTGTGAGGGCGGGGCGAGCATTGATTCGCATCGTTCTAATTTGAAATGTTGATCACTTCATAAGCACTTTATAAACTTTGTTCCCAGTTATGAAGGACTTTGCTTTGCTTTCGTTTTGTGGTCCAAAGGTGCTGAAACAGATTGTTGCTTAGTACTTCCGCTTAGAGGAGCCTCTTCCAAGTGACTGCACTCAACCTTGTTTCTGGTGGCCAGCTCTTTCACCAGATTCTCCGTGAAGATACAGCAGCTACTGAAAGTCAGAAGAGCTACGGTGGAATCAGTTCATTTATTTACTGCCAGTTTTGGTAAAAACTGTCCAGTTTTGGTTCTTCAGAACCTCATGCCAACTTGAGAAAAAAAAAAGATAAACAAATCTCACAGCTGGCCTTAGATTCTACTGTGCTTAGACTTGACACGGTTTCCAGAGAGTCTGGCTTCACAGTCCAGAAGACTCTGGTAATTCATCAAAGGTGTACTTACTGTTAATTTTGTATGGTAAGTATTTGCTATTTTGAATTTAATTATTAATGTTGGTGTCCGTCTTGGGTGTGTATTGCTTATACTGTATTTATAAACTGGTGCAAAAAGCACAAGTAAAGTAAATTATACATCAAATTTATTATAAAGAAATAGTAACTATTTTAACTTTGTTCAAGTATGTGGTAATTTGCTCCTATTAGAGTGAAAAAAATACAGTAAATTATTATCAGTTTGTGTAACTTAAGAGTATTCCATATAATATTTTTTTAGAATTAGATGCATAAAATTTTGAATGTGAAAATTGCAGGGCATTTTAAGACACATGTAGGGAATCTTCCCTTGTTCTTTGTTGGGTTCATTTTCTTTTTGCCGTATGATTTCACATGTAATGTAGTCAAGCATACTGTGAATAGATTGTCTGTGAAGAGCAAACCATGTAGAACTACTTTTTAAAAATGTAGCTAGTACAACTTTAGATAATTTCTTTTGCAGATCATTATATAAATAGTTTATATCTTCCTAGGTGAGTTACTCATTCAAATGACCTCAGATACATGTTTGCTTCCTTTGCCATGGCAACATCCATGTGAACTGCTTTGTACACTGTGAAATATAGCCCTCCAGCCTGCTTGTTTTGTGTTTACTCTGGGCTGGGAAAGACTTTTGCCAAACATTAAAGACTATTCTTTTCACTAAGTGAGCATTCTATCTGCTTTCGACAATGCAGTCCATTTCAGTCAGCTTTGCTTTTCTCTCTGGAGCCATGCTTTCAGCTCACAAAGATAGTTTTCTTCAAAGTAACATACCACGTGACTGCATTGGCAGAACCACCGCAGCGCGAATGTTGTGCCTAGTGGGTGAGTCACGCCCTGTTCCTTCTGGTCTTTACTCAATGGTTGTTGGTAGTTAAGATTCCAGTTTCAGTCTGAACCATCGTTTCTGTAGCTCAGCATCGCACACAGCAGCGGGAGTGGGAGAACTGTGTAGCATTTGTTCGCACTTTACACTTTGCCGAAGTTGGCTTACTTGTCTGTTTGCACACAAAGGCAATGGTCCCTTTGTTGCTGTCTGTTCTATTTCTTGAGATGAGGAAGGTCAGTCATGCTAAGGCCCTCTTAAGTAAGAGATGCCGCGGTGGCTGAGGAAAAACATAGAACTGTTTTCCCCTGTGCATTATAAGGAAAGCAACTAGAATTTTTAAATTTAGTTGTCATATTTACTGACACTTAATTCGGCACTTTGAGAGGGATTTTTATTTATCTTTCATAGCAAATGCATGTGGGTGGTATTAAAATGGTCAGAAGGGAAACCCCTATTGTGGATTGTGGATAGGAAATTGTCTTAAGATAGAAAGCTCAGCTTTTTAAGATCAGACCTTGAACTATGATGGAATCAGGTATACTTAACAATTTCTGGCTATAAGAACCACTTAATTTATGTGTTATATTACAGGCCGATTCATTTTAGGATTTCATTTCTTGTTTTATTTACCCTTCCTCATCTAAAAGTAGAGGTATCATTCCACCTCTGGCGGCCATAGAGCACTGATGTTAACAGAAATCAGCTCATGACTGAGGCAGGCATGATGGAGACCCAGTGGAGTTAAGTCTCAAATGATTGACACAAGCTAACAAAGCTCTTAGCTTTAGTATTCTAACCTAACTCAGTAAGACTCGAAAAGGCTCCTGCCATTCACACATAGATGACTATTTGATCAGAAGCCAGAGAAATTATGCTAAGGAAACCCCAGACTTTCGAATAAAAGAGGCAAATCATACAATTACCCCCATATATATTTGGGTTGAATTAAACATGGAGTATAAGTACAGTGAATTACACAAAAAACCATTCAGATTTTAACGACAGGGGAACTTCATTATGTGTATGAGGTCTAGACTCTGGGAAAGGAGCGATTCCTCCTTAGAAAACCTTTCTTAGAAATGGCTCCGAACAGCTGGTACCTTAGCCAGGTTTTAAAGTTAGAAAGTGGTTTCATTGTCCTTGCAAAGCCTTTTCAGGATGACAAATGTGTGGACAGATGTGCAGCACCCTTTTCACATTCCCTGGCGTGTGAGCGCTGGGCTGCTCTTTCCATGGAGGAAAGCTAGCCTGCATCCTTTTGGTTGGCATGGTTTTTTTTTTTTTTCATGCGGGTATTAAAGCAATGAGAATTTTCAGTGTGAACAAGTGAACTACATCATAATCAAAACGGTTCAGTGCTTCTTTTCTGTACGTTTTTTTTATCAACATGTTTATAAACCAGTGACAAAAATATGTGTACATTAAGATGTCCATAGACTGCAGATTTCTTCTTTCCCAGTGTCTCCCCCTCTGAGTGCAATGTGTGTAACACTGGTAGACGATGGACACTAGGCGGCTGGCCACTGAGAGAGAGAGCAAGCTCTCTTTACTAGAAATTCAGGTGCATTTGCCATTTGTTATTTTGTAGTAGATTGTCTCTTCTTAATGTTTGTTATTTGTTGGCAAAATCAAAGTGCCTTAAGTTAAGAGTTCGAGTTGAAATCCATAGAAACTCAGCATCGTTTCCTAATGCATTTATTTTCAAGTCTCCTCTGCATGTCCATTGTAAATTTAATACTGTAAATGTATTCAGATTTATTTCCGTGCCTATGGCTGCCTTTGATTGAACTTCTTCCAAAAAAAAATAATAATAATAAACCCTTCAATGTTGACTCTGCTCAGTTTTAGTTGTTCTTCCGGTCAGATGACTTGAACGTAACTTGTTGCGTAATCAGCACCAAGTGGGTTCTGTGCTGTGCACTTGTAGACTCCAGAATCGGAGGATTGGAGACCCTGAATGACCAGGGTGCCTTGTGGGTAAAGCGGCTCATTTCCGTGGGCTTTCCTTCCTCTGGCCTTTGAGAGCAGGGAGTGTTCTGGCCTCTCCCAGACGATCTCTGGCTTGGGGAGTCCCAGGGCCATACAGTGAAGCCGAAGTGCCTCTCCTGTCCTCCTGAGAATGCTGCGGGGTGGGGAGTTTATAATTCGGGGAGGGTGGCCCACGATCATCACCGGAACAGTCACCACTGCCTGGCCAACACTGTTTTGAGCCTTGCAGATATAATTTCCCCTGTCATAAGCTGTCACTTCTTTGATGACCAATGTGCCATTTTCATGCACTATGTATTTTCCATTAACATGCGGTCTGTCTATTACATAACCACTTGGCGTGGTCCATTTGACATGTGGCTTAGGGATCCCATCGGATACACAGTGCAGTGACAGAGGTTCTCCACTGACCCCCTGCACCATCCCCAGGGCGTGTGTCAGGATAACTGGCTTCTGGCCGATTTCTAGTATGACGAGCTTCTCAATATAGCCCACCTGATTTCGAGCTGCACAGCGGTACTTTCCTGACTTGTCCCGAGTCGTTCTGTGAATGATGAGAGAACCGTTGCTCGCTATCAGGTACGGGGGATGTGGCCTTCTGTTAGAGAAGCGCGTGCCGTCGGGGAGAATCCAGGTTATTTCAGGGGGTGGGTTCCCGTCCACAGAGCAGTCCAGTGCTGTGGTCCCGCCAGCCTGCGCGCTGACTTTTTCGTTGAACGGGTTTCTGAATGTTGGTCTTCTCAGCATTTCCAGGACCTCAAGCTGCACCACCAGCACACTCTCGCCACCTCCGTTCCGAGCCACACAGGTGAAGTCCGCTGAGTCGGAAAGCCTGATGTTCCGGATTTCCAGGGTTCCGTTCTTATGGACTGTGATTCTGCTCCCATAGTATGGAGCTGTAAGGAGAATGTTGTCCGGCATAATCCACGTGATCCCGGGAGGGGGGCTCCCATCGGCTCTGCAGTCAAAGTGTTTTTTGGAGTGCTGAACAGCTGTGGCTTTAATAACAGTTTTGTTTGTGTACAGGCCATTGATTAGTGGGAGTTTAGAGACAATATCCAGTTTGTACATTTTGGTGTCATCACCACTAGGGTTCCGAGCTACACACACATACTCCCCAGAGTCAAGCAGTTTCACATTATTAATGGACAGAGTTCCATTGGCATGAAATACATACCTGCCGTTGGAGAATGAAATGACATCATTGGAAGGCAGCAACCAAAATACACTTGGCTTGGGATCCCCAATGACCTCACAGTCAAGAACCGCTGTGTCTCCAGCCTTGATCTTCATGTGGGTCTCATAGCCTTGCCGTATCCGTGGGATGGCCGTCACAACTGTCAGGTGGACTTTCATTTCGTCTTTCCCTAAGGTGTTCTGGGCATAGCAAATATAATCTCCTTCCTCTGCCATTCCAACTCTGTTGAAATACAAGGTGCCATTGTGGAAAAGGGTGTACCTCTTGGTCCTGCGGCCACTATCGTCAGCTTGCACGGCGTTATTGATCATTGTCCCATCAGGCAAACTCCAGGATACCTCAGGCACAGGGGAGCCAGAAGCCTTGCAGTCCACTTGGAAATCTTTCCCATGGAGCGCTTGCTGCTTGAAATCCTGCTTGTGTTCAATTTTGGCAGGTGTCAGTCTTAGGCGGACCCGCATCAGGATCAGATCATCTCCCATTTTGTTTCTTGCCACACACAAGTAGTCACCACCGTCCTTTTCCGTCACCGAGCCAATAGCTAAGGATCCGTTTGGATAAACTTGGATTCGGTTACCCATTCTAAGAAGAAGAGAGACAAGCGTGAAAGTACAGCTGATTACCGAGGGCAGAGTTACCTTTTTCCAAGACTGAACATGGAGCAGAGGAGATGGCTCAACTAGCAAATTGTCTGTTGCACAATTATAAGACCTGAAATTGGATCTCCAGTGCCCACATGAAAGGTACACATGGTAGCGTGCATTTGTGACCCCAGCACCAGGAGCATGGAGACAGGTGGATCCCTGGCACTTGATAGACAGCTCGTGTAGCTGAATAGTTGAACTTTGGGTCCAAGGTCACTAGAAAGTGATTGTGGAAGACACCTGCTGTTTAGTTACCTCTGGCCACCCCACATGACACACCAACATGAGCGTGGGCATACACAGGAAAAGGCTAAAAATTTGTGCAACTTAGGCACATTTGCGGAAAATCATACTGTGTAGGAGTGGCCTGATTTATGTGGTGCTACCTCCCTCCAGCCTTACCAAGAGATGACTGCCATAGTTGTACATGTAAATTATTACTATGAAATTCTGACACATAGATACAATGAAAATCATGGTTACTATCAAGCTTATCACTGTATCTACCACATCCTGTTGTATGTGCTTGTGTGTGTGTGTGTGTGTGTGTGTGTGCACATGTTTGTGTTTTATGCTTGGCCTTAACTTTATGGATAGTTCTTAAAACGTTACAATGAAGATCTTAATCACCTACTGTTATCCAAGCCATTTGCTTTAAAAAAAAAAAAAAACAGCTCTGTAACAAGGTATGATTTACCCGAGACAAGTGGTTATTTCCCAAATACACTTTTAGTGAATCTCTTTATGTAATTTTTTAAGAGAAATGCTGGAAGTAAAGGAATCCAGAAAAATTAAAATTTTCTACTGAGGAAAAATAACTCATGTATGTGTTAAATTATTGTCTGATGATAGCTTTAAAATATATTAACGGGGGCAATCATTAAGTGATTTAACCGAAGAACAGTTTCTCCTCTGTTGACTACAGAGAACACCAATCTAAGACTCATTAGAAACCGAAGCACCTGCTGTCTAGGCAGCTGTAAAATGATGGTTTCTGTATTGGCTTCAGGACTGCCACTGCCTTGTCTGTAATTGCGACATTTGACCACCAGATGGAAGATCTTTCCAGATTAAACTGAGCCTAGCTTTGAGTAGAATCAAGAACACCTAAGTGTACTTTCCCTCTTTCTTTGGACAGCGTGAGCTAAACTCACAAATGAAACTCAGAACTGTGTGTGTGTTCGTCCCTGTACACTGGGGTCATCAGGACTGGCATTGGGTGTCTTTATCAGCTGAACCATCTAGTCTGCCCCAAAACTTCTTAAAGAATACATTTAGAAAGCTTCTAATGGGGGGGGGGGGGATGTTCCAGTGGCTAAGAGCATACAGGTCAGGACAGCAGCAAGCATCTTCACCTGCCAAGTCATCCAGCTAGCCCAGGACTTCTTGAAATATAACTGTTACCCAAGTCAACAGCCTTAAGTCATTTTCAGACGTAGAGAGTACTATATAGAGAATAATATAAGATTAGTGTGCTCTTTGTTTTTCTCAAGTGTGGAAGGAATTTCTCTGGAAAGACGCCAAGGTGAAATCATGAGAATGTACACACAAAGGAAATTACTGAAACTTTGTACAGATTTTTTTTGTTTAATCCTCAAGTATTTCTCCCATTTTATAGAGGAAATATCAGCTGAACTTGATTGAAGTTTCAGGAAAAACCTGTCTTTTCTCTAGTGGCACATTACCACCTGTTATTAATTTCTCCTAATGCATTCTAAAACCATTTATTTTCAAGTTTGGCTGCATTATTAAATCTTCAGCCTGTATAGTCTGAAATACTTGGACCCATGCTCCAAGACTAGGATGTACGGCTTACGTGATGTGGAGTTGGCCTAGACATCAGGCGTTTTCACATGATTGTCACATGTAGGAGAGTCTGAGGACTAATTCCCTAAATGCTGGTACTCCTAGAGACTGTGTTAGCATTGTCTAGGGCCAAATTTATGCATATTTCATAGCTTCTCTTTCCAGAGATTCAGATTCAATAGATGTGGCCAGGAACTTTGACCACAGTACTTGACAGATATCTCAGGTTACTTAGGGAATAATTAAGTTTGAGATCTAGACTTCAATTTTAGTGTGCACTACACTTACCTTAGGGGCTTCTAAGAACACAGAATCTTTGTCAAAGCAATCACTGTTTCTGACTAATGTTAATCGGTGATTCTGGTTAATGTTAATGCTACTGGTAAAGAGACAGCCTTTTAGAAACAACAACAACAACAAAAGTGATACCTCAGATTTGATCTAATGATGCTCCAGAATGTAACATCCTCTATTAACCAACACTGGAAGAACAATGACATAAGAAAAGATTATCTGCTTAGGAGAGGGCTGGGGACTTTTGAAGTAGCTTTGAAGTGAAAAACCTCAAAAAGAGACAAGCATCAATTTAACAAGATTGTCTTTGCTTCCCTGTGAGCTTGACAAGTCTAAAAATAGCCGAGAGTCTCAACTGATGGAGTTTACGTACCACATTGCCCTGTGAGTATGTTTGAGGGAGACTGTATTGATTGATAAGGGAGGCTCCCTTCCCTCCTCTCTCTCTCTGGTTGGCAGCATCCATAAGCAGTTGCTCTTGGGCTACATAAGAAATCTAGCTGTGATGTGGGGTGTCCTTCTGTATATGTGTTGCTCTTATTGGTTAATAAATAAAGCTACTTTGGCCTATGGCAGGGCAGAATATAGCCAGACTGGAAGAGATACATAGAGAGAGTAAAGGGGGAGTCAAGGGGATACCATGTAGCTGCTGAAGGAGAAAGGCACCTTAATGGTAGGTCACAGCATTGTGGTAATATACTGATTATTGTTGTGTTTTCAGATTAGAATGAAGATGTGCTGCCCCTTTAAAAGTATGTTGAGAGTCCCTGGAATTTCTATTTATACTTTAAGAAGAAGTGCAAATAACTCTTTATGTGTTCATAGAAATCATCAGTATGGCTTTCAGATACTAGTGCTTTTTATTAGATGGAAGAGTTTTTATTATATATATGAAAAATCTACCATCGATATCACACTGAATTAGAAAAGGCTAAAAGCGTTCCTTAGATCAGAACAAGGCTCCCTTTGCTCCACTGCTCTTGCTTAATATAGTAAGAAAGTCCTGGAGAAAGCAGTTAGGAATGAGAAGGAACTGAGGCGTCCAGATCAGAAAAGAAGAAATTAACCTTATTTTCAGAGACCATTATTTTACATAGGAAACTAAAAATACTCCATCAGAAAGCTTTGATAACTTACAAATCGAGAATTATAAAACTATGAATTCTAGGGAATACAAAAAAAAATGGTAAGGGGTCTCATGCTACCAGGTCAAAAGGTTAATCTGTAGACTCAATGAAATAAAAATCCCATCAAAATTTCAGTCACTTTCTTCCAAGAAGTAAATAAATAAATTAATCCTATAATTCATAAAGAGCTGCATAAACTAAGAGCCGGTGCAGCAATTCTGAGAGGTGGTGTTGTGAAATTAAAGGCAAATCTGGTAAATGAAGCATTAAAGATATTGAATGCCAAAATAGGGACACACACGGGAGAAAATATATCTAAACATGTGGTTTCTAACATTGACACTCTAGCTCAGCATTTTATAACTTTATATCTTAGTGAATTACAGTTAACATTTAAGGTAATTTTGGTGCCTGAAAAACCTGAAAATTAATATTGACTCTTGGATTAAAAATTACAAGTCTGTTCATTTTATTCTGTATCAGCTCACTGGAACACTAGGAAAAAGACCTTGAATTATACCAATATACATTTAAGCTCATTTATGTTATGTTTACTTTTTATTGCATGAGTATTTTAAAGAAAAAATGTAAATAAAAGTGCTCATTTCCATCTTTTTCTGGATTACAGAAAATCACTACACAAAGTCATGGAAATCACAAGAATTTATAATTCATAAGCTATAATTTTTGCTTTGTAAAGCAAAAGTTTATAAAGAACATAGCAGAAAAGGGTTTTTTATCTTGTAACATCACATTTATGGAATTTTTAATATATTTTACTCTAAGAAGGTCTTAATATGACTTTCACAAAGTGCACTGCAGTTTTAAGACAGAAAGGATTATGACTTAATTAGCATGTGAAGCGTCTGATAAGAGGGTCCTGAATGAAACTCAGAACATCTTGTTCCTAGAGCCTCGACCTCATAGTGAGTTCTCTTTTTGATGTGGAGATTATGAATAACTTTACATAGTTACTATTTTTAAAGCAGCCATGAGAAAAGAAAAAAAGGAAAAACATTTGCCTGCCACCAACATGGAGGCTAATAAGATTCTCCCACAGCTCTCAGCTGTCAAAATCAAGAATCTGGACCTTAGAGTTAAGCATGTAAGAGTGACTTTCTGTTCAGTGAGATCAAATGGAACACCCTTCTATAGACAGTCACCTTCCTGTGCATCCTGGATGGTGTTTGAAGCTGCTGCTCTCCTTGCTGTACCACTTTCTCATTTTAGATGTACTCCAGCTAAATAAATGACGGGGATAGTTCCAACAGAGAGGCTTACCTGTGCCACTGGTCCACGACAGCCTTAGATGGTAGCCTCCAGATTATTCTCGGTTTTGGGTCCCCAGTAGCTGAGCAGTTGAGTAGCAGTTTCTCACCTAAATTCACCTCTGTCCATTTCTGAGAGGCAATTTCTATCCTGGGGACTGTCTCTTGCTCCTCCACTGTAAGAATCACTACCCTTCTCTCTGAACCTGAGGAGCTGGTAGCAATGCATTCATAAGTGCCCCTGTCTGAAGAAGCAATGTTTCTTATATACAGGGTTCCATTTGAATACAAGAAAAACTTGGAACGTGTCAACTGCAGCGGTTCTAGTTTGGTCCCATCATAGAGGACCCAGTGAACACTGGGCTGCGGAGTTCCTTTTGCAGTGCAGGGCAGTTTCAAACTTTGACGTAAAACCGCAAGCACAGCTTGCTTCTTTTGCTCTAGAATGACAGGGGGAGCTGTGATGACTTGTATCTTAACAAGCAGTGAGTCCTGGCCGGCTGGGTTGCTGGCCACACACTTGTAAAAGCCACGGTCATAAAGACTCAGATTGCGGATGATCAAGGTTCCATCAGGTGTTACCCAGACCTTTCTGTTTCCCTTGTGTGTTTCTGAGATCACCGTTTGGTTTGCAAGTATCCAGGAAATTGTAGGCATTGGCAAGCCTTCCACTCTGCACTTTAATTCCACAGTACTACCAGAATGAACCGTGATCTCCTTGGCATGCCTCTCCAGGATCCTAGCAGGGTAAGAAACCACAGACAACATGACATGAAGGTAGTCTTTGCCAAGTGGATTAGATGCTGAGCACAAGTACTGTCCACGGTCCTGAATACTGACCCTCTGGATGGACAAGGTGCCGTTGGGAAGCACATGGAACCTGCTTTTCTGTGTCCCTTGGGATAGTTCAAGTCCTAATAAAAGGAAAGAAATTTATATATATATAGTTTATCAGCATCAAAGACTAGATAGAAAACATGAAGCTATGTTTTTGTTAAGCTGACAATAAATAACATTTAAACTGAAAAAACTCTTCAGTGTTAAAGCTATTTTTCAATTTTTTATTCACAAATTTAAATTTAAAATTCAGATAGTTCAACATGACATTTCTCTATGTATACACATGTATATATATGAGATCTACTTTCAAAGTTTTTGTTGGCTTAACAAATTAATGTTTTTATTTTTGATGTTACAATACGATTAGATAATTTTACCCTTTCCCTTTCTTTCCTCCAGCTCCTCCCATGTACCCCCTCTTGCTCTTTTTCAAATTTATGGCTTCCTTCTCTTTAATTATTGTTTTTATATATATTTATGTGTATAGATAATATATAAATTACAGTAACTATATATAAATAAATAGAATCTGCTCAGCCCTATGTTACCTGAATGTATATGGTTTTAGTGCAGATCATTTAATATCAGATAACCAATTGATCCAAACTATTTTTTAAAGACTGTTGTTTTGAAATGGGGTCTAATTTTATAGCATAGGCTGGAATTGAACTCATCGACATTGCTGGGCATATCGGCATGTGCCATTCTATCTAGCCTTAAAAATCATTTTTTATTTTACACATTCTTTATCATTACATTTTATTGATTTGTGTGTGCACACACACACATATATGTTCATATAGATATATATTCATATATATGTTCATATAGATATATATGAACATGTTGGTTTGTGTGTGTATGTATAGGCACATGCCGGTTTGTGTGTGTATGTATAGGCACATGCTGGTTTGTGTGTGTATGTATAGGCACATGTCGGTTTGTGTGTGTGTGTGTATGGCCACATACGTGCCATTGCTAGTTTGCAGAAATCAGAAAACAACCTGTGAGAGTCATCTCTCTTTCAACCGTGTCTGTTCCAGGGATTGAACTCAGGCCATCAGGCTTGGCTGCAGGTTCCCTTTACTCATGGAGCCATCTAGTTGTTCCACCAAACTCTTCTTAACACATTAAAAACCATTCTAGTGGGGCTGGAGAGATGGCTCAGCAGGTAAGAGCACTTGTTGCTCTAGCAGAGGAGCTGGGTTCAGTTTCCAGTGTCCTCATGCTGGCTCACAGTCATCTGTAATTCCAGTTCCAGGAGGTATGGTCCCCTCTTCTGACCTGTGTACATACCGAGCACATATGTGCATGTACGCACATGAAGGCCTAACACTCATACACATAAAATACATCTGAAGTTTAAAACCTATTAGGGGCTGGAGATAGAACCCCAGCTCCAGGAAATCTAATACCTCTGTGCTAAGGCACCTGCCCTAATGTGTGCAAGTGTACACACAGACACACATACACACATGTACACATACATATATAATGCTTGCACACACATACAAAAGTAAAATCTAAAATCTAAAGAAAATTCTTGTAATGAGCAATACATAAATGTCAAGTGAGTATATTAATAGTTTTTATATTTTTGGAAACATTTAAAACTACTGTTGCTCCTTTGAAGACAACTCTGAAAGATACAGTGATGTCCTTGGTTTGTAACTAAGGTATTGCTAATGGCTACAAATACCTGATGAGACTCTGGTCCAGCGGACGGTGGGCAGGGGGTTTCCAACAGCCTCACAGGGAAGAAAGGCATCAGCGTTGGCTGGGATAGTAAAACTTGCAGCCTTTCCTCCAATTATTCTTGGTTTTTCCAGTATGGTCTTAGGTAAAGAGTCAGAGGGAAGGAGTTTGGAAGTTGGGTTTTGAACAGGTCTCTTATCAATCACACTCTCTGCGTGCTTTTGTCTATTCCCATGTAAAGCGTAAGTGCTGGCGTCTGGAAAGCTGAGAGGGGACCACAAGCTCCCTGCTGGCCTTTCCCCCTTTAAAATAGTTTCTGAGTATGCCTTGCGCCGAATGTGGTTTTCAGGCCAGAGAAAGGGCTTCCAGTTAGAAATCTGTGGTTTATCTGTTCTTACTGCTGCCGCAGGAGTAGAAGGGAACAGATTAGAGGAGGTAAAGTAAGTGGTTCGAGATACTGTCTGGGGAGCTGGGCGAGCCTCTGTGGAGGATTGCTGCAGATCTGTATTGTTCCTTGAGGATTCATGTATAGTGACGATTCCATTGGTCACCATCTTGAAAACTGAAGTGACCTCACTGTCTGTAACCACACCCCTAATAAAGTGGGGAGGGGAAGGAATGGGCATTAGGGGAGCCCCACTGCTGAAGGATGGTGGTATAGATGAGGTCCTTTTTACAGTTGTTACCTCTGATTCGCTGAACAAAGTTGTTTCTAAAGCTGTTGTATTTCCCAAAGTCTGAGTATTCTTCTGGGACAGTTCAGTTATGCCCAGGAAACTAGTTCCTGGGTGGAGAGCAACTGTGCTTACAATTCTGCTAGTGTCTTGTAGTGAGGAGTCAGTAAAAGCCAAGGAAGAATCAGCTGTTGTTGGAGATGGGTACATGATGAAGCCCAGACTCTGCCCTGGGGTGGTGTCTGGGTCATTCCTGCTCTTCGGAGGCTCCTGTATTTGATCTCTTGCCTCTTTGGAACTTACTCTTTGGGTTTCAGAGATAATGACAGATGCAGAGGCCGTAGGCATTGCCAGTGTGTCTGTTTCTATCGACAGGAAGCCCATTGTATTAGCTCTCTTGCTTGTGGCACCAGGACACACTGAGGCAGAGTTGGCAAAGGGCTGCTCCTTGCCCGCTGAAAGACTTCTGGCACCTTCAGTGGCATTATGGTGAGTGACAGCCATTGCTACAGACAGAGTTTGCATCCGTGTTGCAGAGAGTGTGGTAGAATGTGGGGGGGGTCTGTGATCTGTGGGTAAAAGAGGAGCTATCTTGGGAAGCATCGTGGCTGTGTTCTTCTGTAAACCAAACTGATACAGATTCTTCAACACCCCTTTTTTGTTACGGTTATCTACAGAGATTTTATGCCAGGGAATTTTCCTTCTTGAGAATTTTGTGTTTGTTGCTTCTGTTGGCATTGAGGGTTTGCTGAGTGGACCGGAGACTGGTGAGGTCATCACTGAGTCTCTTTCCTCCTGGATGGTACTGGACACACTCTGGGAACCACTGTTTACTACTGGAGTTTTTTCCAGGGATACAGGTGTGGGAGTGAAAGTCGTGCTTGCTTCACTGGGAGCCACTTGGGTACTTTCACTTCTCAAATATTTTATAGTAGTTTGTAATGTCTCAATATCTACAGTTTGTTTGTTCTTAAGTAATAATGATGGGCTCAGAGCTACAGTGGTAGACCCTTCTATGCCCCCCGTGATGTTAGCCCTGGGGAGGATGCTAAGAGATGAGCCTGGAGTGGACAGTACTGTAGCAGCCAGGGTGAGTCTCTCTGTGGAAGCGCAGGTTGGGCACATCTTACGGGGTTCGGTGGCCGAAGATTCACTAGTACTTCTGTTAGCAGGTCCCTTGAGTGCTGGCCTCACAATCCTATATCTATGCCGTCTGAGAACTGGGGTTCTATATGGACTTATAATTCCCCCTCTGCTCCAAATTGTCCTTTCTCTTCCAAAGTGCCTGGACCAGGGGAAGTTAGCGGTACTGTTTCTAGAAATGTGAGGTAGAGAAGGGGCAGCAGTGTGTGAATCTGAAAGGTTCTTGGGGAAGCGAGGCTCTTTAGTAGTGTGAGAAGAGGTGGCATTACCCCTGGCTCTGCTGAGTCCTGTTATAGGTATCGGACGCCCATAATCCTCTGTTGGATTTGCTGACCGCAAGACTGTATCAATTCCGTTGGTGAGGATGCTGAGCATGTTGGTATGGCCACTGACAGCCGTGGTTCCCCCTGTTCCTGGGTGTGTAGTTTGGGAAAATGTTCCTTTCCCTATCTGAGCAGTACCCTGAGTTTCAGCTACCCCAGGTACTGATGGGAAGATAACGATTGGATTTTGGTTGGTTACATCTTCAAGTTTGCTTGCTGCAGTTGGGTTTATACTCTTTGTCACGGCTGTAGTGTCAATAACATTAGATAGTTTGAAATCAGGAAGGTGCTTAGATTGTAGTGTGTGTGGAGTCACAGTTGAGGAGACTTCTGTGCCAGATGCCATGCCTGTCACAAAGCCATAAGATGCTGGTCTAGAGTCAGCAGTTGATGACCTTTCTGTAACATTGGGCACTTTCGTTTTCAGAACTGCTGATTCTTCATCTAGAGAAATCATGCCGGAAGCACGTTCTTCCTCAGCAGGGAGCACCGCAGGTGGAGCACCCAGCGGCACAGGCTTAACTGTGGTATTTTCCTGATTCTTTGGCACTGAGTTCTTCTTTGTTTTCTCTAATAGTGCTGCCCAGTATTGTGGGTCAATCTTCCGAGCAGAAAGAGGGAACTGCCTCCTTTGCTCCCTGAAACGCCGAAGTGTGGAGTCCCCACGCCGCCGATGTATTAGACCTCTGGATTTGCCCTTCTTCTGTATACTGGAGACTTGTTTTCCAGCCTCTGCCCCTGCTGTCAAAGCTGATGTAGAGAGTTTCGAAGATGGTGGTTGCTTAGGAGGAACACTGGGATTGGGATCTCCAAGTCCAGATCCATCTGCTTCCCTATCATGCTCAACTGACCTTTGGCCTTTCATTTGGACTGAAACTTGAAAAATTGAAAAATCAACCCCTGATGGGTTGGCCGCTACACAACGATAATAACCTTGGTCTCTTGGGGTAACCTGCAGTATTCTTAAGGTCCCATTGTTAAGAATTTGCCTGTCTCTCGATGACTGAGAGAGCACAGTGTTTCCTGGAAGAATCCAGGTAATAGAAGCATCTGGAATACCAGTGGTTTGGCATGGGAGGTCGAGTGTCTCGCCAGTACCCACTGTATGTTGAACTCCATTTTCATGCGCGTGTTCTACATAGGGTTCCACCACAGTTATCCTGTAGGTGAGAATGTCTGCGTCTGCATAGGTGGTGCTTATGCAATGGTAAAGGCCACTGTCAAAGCTATCAGCCATCTGGAGTTCCAACTTTCCACTTCTGTCTATCAGGATTCGCCCATCCTCACTAACATAAGGGGCTCTGACTTTACTGCCATCAGCTAGAAGCCATTCCAAGTGAGGTGAAGGGTCACCTTGGCCCGGACAGTCCAGGGCAATAGTACTGCCAGCTAAAACAGTGTGTTCCAGTTTGGTGTTGTTCATCTTTGCAATCATGGTCCATTTGCGTCTCACTGCTCTCATTTCTGCCTTTGGTAGAGTGATTTGAGCGTCGCTGGAGAACTGGACCTGCAGTGTGCTAAGTGTGGTGGCGTTTCTGTTCAGCTGCAAGAAAATTGTTTCTTGTTGGAACCAGAAAGGATCAGCTCTGAAGTCAGCCTCTATATTGGTGAAAATGTCTTCAGGCGTAAGAGCCACCTGTTTATATTTGGAAGTCAGTTGTGGAGTTCCAGGAAGCTGCTGCTTCCTTTCCAGCATCAGAGGCAAGTCACTATACAAAGCTAGTAGCTGCCACACTGCCTGGAGGTGATCCGGATCCACACTGCACATCAGATTTGCTGAAAATGACATGTTCAGCATGATGTTGTCATTTTCTTCAGTGAAGGCAATTGGCAGCGTCTTGAATGGCTTTTGGATGGTACAGACCACACTGGCCTTGTTCCCGGACAGGTCTGTCATGTTCAAAGACAGGGAGCCAAAAGGGTTTATGAAATCTTGGGGTGAGGTGGAGGCAGATCCATTGTCCTCCTGAATAGCCAGGCCCTTCGGTTTCAGTGACGGATCGATGGTTGGCTTTGTACATAGGAAGGCTCCAGCCGGTACCATAGCAAGTGGTCTGTTTTTAGACATCCTGGGGTTCGTGCAAAGGGGACACTGCTGAGGACTGGAGGGGCTTCTGTCCTTCTTGCATTTTATTACATCTAGAAAAAAATCATCATTTAAATTATTCTCAAAAGTTGAGGCATCTTTATAAAGTAACACATGAATACTTTGAAGAACTATCTTCAGTAGAGTTCAAAGAAGCTCGTGAAATGAATTATGAAACACGTGGTCTACACATCATGCCATGATACAGCACACACAGGCTTCTAAAACACGTGGTCTACACATCATGTCATGATACAGCACACACAGGCTTCTAACACATCATGTCATGATACAGCACACACGGGCTTCTGAAACGCGTGTTCTACACATCATGCCATGATACAGCACACACAGGCTTCTAAAACACGTGTTCTACACATCATGTCATGATACAGCACACACAGGCTTCTAAAACACATGGTCTACACATCATGCCATGATACAGCATACACGGGCTTCTAAAACATGGGTCTACGCATCATGTCATGATACAGCACACACAGGCACAGGGGTTTCATTAGCCTCATTCACGGATCTACTTATTAGACCTGGAGTCATTTAGTACTTGAGAAGTATTAATCAAATGAACCATTTCCTTATCTAGAGACACAATATAATAAGTGCATGTCCAGCACTTTAATTAATAACCCTTCAGTTCCTCATGCCAAGGTTTTAGGACAGTCATAGAACTTGGCTATACTTTAAAAGGTAGCCTGCTTGGAGATCTCTAAATCCTGGGATATGCATTAAAAATTCAAGCATTTATCCATTATCCAAAAGAACAGTTTGTGATCTAGCTTAGTTGGAATAGGAATGGAGGGATGCAGACAGAAGGACAAGACAAAGATGCAGGTTAAAGCAGCCAATAAGTTGTGAGTATTGGTAGACCATGGAAGGTAGTTGGGAGGGCCAGTCCAGGTTTATTTAGTGATGGTCCTGTAGGATGAGAGGGACTCAAGCCAAGCTTGATGGGGGAGGGGAGAGGCTGTCTGGTAATGTCACAGTTTGCGAATTTTATACTACTAGGCACAAAGGAGTCCTGTTGGGTTCTGAGGTGCTATACACTAGGGCATTTTAAACATTGCTCTGATGAGCCTGTTTTTAAAAGCTGGCCATTCAATGGTAGAACAGAGGTGTAGAATTTTTCTCTGAAACAACAGTCTGAGGCTTCCGTGCTGTCCCACATAATAGTTCCTCTAGCATTTGCTGAACTCAGCAGGTAATTGAAACAACAGGTGTCTTAGATGTAATTCCTGAGAACAGCGTTAAATATGTGCAGTTTCTTTGTAAAGGACTGAGTCACTCGGGCCAAAGACTCTAAACCCTTTAAGTGTATGCCGGTGCTCTCATCTGAAGGCAACCATGGTCTGAGTATAAGGATTGGAAACTTCCAAAAATAAACCTAAGTTTGAAATCGCATGCAGTTTTGAGTACGCTGATGAAGTCTCACGTTGTTTTAATGGGCCCCTCACCCATTACAGCACACAACCCTTCTTCCCAGTGTATGCAGATGACATACGCTCTATGCTTAGCTACTAAGTAGCTATTTCCTGCATCACATAAACTGTGATGGTGTCTGTGTCCAAGTAATCCCTGTTTTATTAATCATACCACCAGACACAAGAGTGGCGATGCTGGCAATCACCTTGACAAAAGAAACTTCTCAACTTAGGAAAGAAAAAACAAAGCGGCATGTTGCAAGGCAAATGCTAAAGTTCTTGATTTATAGTGAAAATTTTACTGTGAAATTAGGAAAAAGGAAAAAGAAACATATTAATTTTGCTCTATACTTTAAACTTCAAAAGTTAGGGCCACAATGTGCAGAGGAAAACATGGTGTTGTTTGATATTTCATATGGTTTTCCACATCCACTGCAAATCCTGGAACGCAGCCTTCATGGATAAGGGAACACTACTGTACTTCAGTGTATCAGGTAATATTTCATTAGTCATTATTCACCTAATTTTCTAGAATAACAATGTGCACTGGAGGTAGATAGAATTAAAAGCTTTGAACAATCCTAAGGAGTTCCTTGCAATGCCATCTGCCACCTACTGACAATCTGTGTCCTTTACTTGCTTGTCAGTGCCCTGGATCTGACCTCATGAAGCAGAAAGCACAGCTAACTTCTGGCTTAGTTAAACCTCAGCATGGAAGGATTGTGTCCATGTCTTGGGATCTTGATGAGTGCTTGTGCCTGGACCAGAGGTATCGAGCCTCATGTTTGCTCAGATTTTAATCCAGCTGTGTCACTTCGTTCCCTTCACACCAGTTTCCAGTTTCACACAAGCACTTTCTATCCCTCAGCCCTGTCACTCAATGCCAAGCTCTGACAGGAGCTGTGTGACATGCCCAGTGCCATCACTAGTTACACACTCCTCAAGGACTTGTACGACCAGCACTTATTTCCAGTGGGCTCCCTGCTTTACTCTCCCGGTGCCCTCTGCTTTCCCTGTCTTAACCTTCAGCATTCACCATTAGAATGTCTTGTTTGGTTGACTGTCTTCCCACAGGGCAGTAAGCTCTGCTTGTTGGTCTGTATTCCGATCTCTGGTCAAGGGCTATCCAAGAAACATGCAATTCGTGAAGGAAGGGAAACAAGAGGAGTGGGTAAGTACAGAAGGATGAAAGGAAATGTCAGGAAGACAGGTATCTGGCAGAACTAACTCTAAGACCCTAATGTTTGCACGTTTTAACTTATAAATTGAGATAAAGATGTTCTATGGAAGAATTGGCCACTTGCAGTCTTTATTACAGCTATTATCATCTGTCTCCCTAGAAATATTGTTATAGCTTTTTATATTTTCAATGCTGTCACCCACGCTTCTTAAGTGGGCTAATTGAGATAGTTTTATGAAGAACTACATGATGATTTGGCACTGCAAAGAGGTGACATCCATAGATGCACGTAAGAGCAGATCACAAAGCCTCGAGTTTTATATCTACGAGCAAATGCATGTCAGGAAAATGGCAAACGTCTGTATTTGTTGAAAAGCAACACCAAGGGTTTTGTGGAACCAAAGAGTGGAAGATGCGAGTAGAGATGAATATATTAACACTGGACTGCAGCAAGTATTAGAGAAACGGCCACACTTTCTGTGGAAGGCTATCTGATTGCTCAGGGTAGATGAAAAAGTTTCTAAGTTAAAACAGTGATGGATTAACTCATGAGTCTTGTGAAATTGTCAGTAAGAGATCAAATACATGAGGGAACCTGTCATATAGACATGACTGAAAGATTTTAGTCCTAAAGACTTTGATTGTATTTGACATATATAGATATATAACCATATCACATATATGTGCATTGTGTATGGGCACATAACATATACATTTTTATATATTTTCACAAACATTTGAGACATATTAAGACCATAGGTAACTAATAGATGGTGAACCTATATAATAAAAGCTTAACAAAAGTATTAAGTACGTACTATGTCCCAGATATATCATAGAGGCTAAGGATAGATAAATTAGACATAGAAAAGGCATCAGACATTTCATGCTATAAATTAATTCTATAAGTAGTATAATGTTCTTTCAAGAAAGGGAACACAGGCAACCTACATGAGTGTGAGGTCATGATTCTGATGCGGATGGGGTAGATGAGCAGTGTGACTCTCCTGGAGAAGTAATGCTGAGCAGAGCTGCCATCTGGGAGCACATAAAGCAGAGAAGGACGAGGAAGCTACAGGCAGAGGCAACAGTAGGGTTCCGTGCTGAAGCAGTTGCGGAGTGTCAGGGGCTAGAATAGAAAGTCTGTGCCTGGGAAAGGGGAGGGAGTTTATAGAGACATAACTTCCTCTTTTGCCACTGTGACACAAACACAGCTGAGTTTTGGGTACAGAGTTCATTGTCACTGAGTTATTTGGGGGACTTCATTTTCTGCATCTATATTATCTAGGATTTTCTATTATAGATGAAGTGCCTTCCATTGGTTATTCTTTTTCACTAGTACCAAGAAATAAACAGTAACGATACCTGGCTTTCCTCGTATCCAGTCAGACAACCACTTTAAATGGCAGTCACAGGTCCATGGGTTCCCATGCAAATAGAGGCTTTCTAGGTTTGTCATGTAGGAAACCATTTCTTTTGGGAGGGAGGTCAGGAAGTTATCAGACAAGTAGAGGTACTTAATGAAAGAGGTTTTAAATGTCTGGAGATAGCTTAAGGAGACAAATGTGTCTGGGTGGAGCTTTGTGAGCCGATTTCCTTCTAAATGTACCAGACGGAGCAAGGTGAGTCCATAAAACGCCTCAGGATTGATAAACTCAATGCTGTTGTGATCCATGTGCAACCGGGTCAAGTTCCGGAGTCCATAAAAAGTATCCTTCTGAATTGTTTGGACTTTGTTATAGCTCATTTTTAAGACCTGCAAATAAAGATATGAACATACTTATTCTGTCAAAGGAACTGTCATAAAAGAGAAGGTTTATGAAGAATATAGAAATATGTTGAGATGAATCCTATGGAATGTGCATACTTTAATTAAAACCTAATCCAACAAATTAGTGCTCAATTAAATGTGATAATATCAGAGACAATCAGACTCGTACAAGCAGTTGTAAATATTAAGGAATTACCGCTAAAGTTGTAATATGTATGAGAGTGATGTCATGATCACTTCTAGAGTTTCTTTACTCTTTTATTCTGTATAAGAGTAAGCATCATAAACTTGGATTGGATTCAAAACAGCCCAGCAGAATGTGATATACAGATTGCAAATAAGACAAGATCTTATCACACGTGGATAACTATGGAAGCTGGGTGACGAGGGCACTGGTGCTTTCTAATTACCTTTTAAGATTATAATACAAAGTAATGTGTTGCACTATGAAATTTATTTCCCTTCCACTGGCCTCCCTTGCGCCTCCCCTGTTCATTCACTTCTCTGCCTACTTTTATGTGTAGTGAAAATAAAGAAGAAAAAGAAGAGAAAAAGAAGAAGAAATAAATTTAAGATTTATGAGATTATTATTTATGGACTTCAATATCCCCCATTTATAGTGTCTTTATTGAGATATAATCCAAAAGTCCTTTGTTTTTTAATTTTAGTGTCATTATGACATCTCCGTAATATATGCCATTATGCTTCATGTGTGTTTACCTCCCAGTACCTTCCATTGTCCCCTTCCCATTCCTGCTGGTTCCCTGCCTCCCCTAAGTGTGTCTCCTTCCGCGTTTATGTCAGTATGTTGACAGATCTAGGCTCCAACTATGAGAGAAGCCATGGTTTGTGACTCTTTCCCCATCGCCCCATTCTGCTCACTCATGCCCCCCCTTGGGCCATCTCTGAGCACAGCACACTGGTTTTTAGTATACCAGTGCTATAACTAGATCCACCTCCACTATCTCATCTTAGGAAACTGTGATTTCCCCAAATTAAAACCAATCCAAATCCACGGTTATTTTTGTCTTTTCTTTCACTTCCCGTTTCTAAAGATTCATTTATTTTAAACAATTTATGTAAGAAGAATCATACACTATGTGGCATTTTGGACCTGGCTTCCTTCACCTAGACAACTGTTTTCAAGATGTTGTAAAACATGTCAACTCTTCATTCCTTTTGGTTTCTACATTGTGTGCATGTTACACAGTCTTGTTTTTCCACTCATCAGCTGGGCGACATCTGGCATGCTGTCTTTTTCAATAATACAAATTTAATTGATTCTGAATGGTAGGTCAAATAATTTTGACTGTTTCATGATGCTTTAGTATTCAACAAATCCCTTCTAATTAGTTGATCGTGCTATTCTTTGTAAAAAAGAAAAGAACATGAAGTACTTATAAAAGTTGTGACTCTTTTTACCCATTTTTCTTATTTGACTCAAATTATCATCTCTACAAAAAAGGCTTTTTGGGAATGCCAACTTCCAGAGTAGGCAAAAGCCAAACTGGAAAGCTTTGCCCTAAATGTTACCTGAGAGTAGAACCTCAAACCCAATGTTTCTCAGTCAGAGGTCTCAAAAACAAACGTGGAAAACATGTGTAGAGACCAGAAGTTGGCTCTCTTCTTTGTGCTTTCTATGTTTGTTTTTGAGTCAAGTTCTCTCACTGAATATGGAGCTCACTAATTGGATAGAGCAGATGGCTAGGGATTTGCTACCTATGCATCCGGGGCAGGGACTGCATGTTTACCACTAGGACACACATTTTTTTGCAGCTCCTGGGGATCCGAACTTTGGCCCTCATACTCACATAAACATTTTACCTATTGAGATATCACCTCAGACTCCCTCCCGGAATCTTAATATTCTAATTTCCACATATAAGGGCATCCCAATTGCAAACCTCTCCTTGATGTCTGTCCCGAGTTTACAAACTGCCCATCTTCTATCCCACGTGATAGGCAGCTGTGGGGGGTGTGCCACAGAGTTCTCCCTCACCTCTAACCCGCCATGGCGCTTGCCCCCTCTCACCTGCAGGGACCGCAAGCCTGAGAAGGTCTTGTCAGTGATCATGTGGATGCCGTTACTGTGCAGCAGGAGCAGCTCCAGTTTGCTCAGCCCATAAAAATCCTTTTCTGCCAATCTAGCTAGGCTGTTGTACCTGCAAGACAATTCGTTGTAGGCATCAACCGAGCCTGTCGAGTAAAGTACAATCGTCAAAGGAGAAACAGACAGAAAATCCCCTCTTGCAACTGTGTTCCCAAGAGATTTCTCAAATACTTGAAATATTGAACTTTGACTTCAGAAGTTCCACTTCCTCCCCAGTCCTTGCAGCCTCAAAGCCCTCCCTCCACATTCCTTCCCATCCTTAAATACTTAGACATTGTCTAGCATGTACTGAAGCCTAGCATTTTCTTTGTGGGTACCAAGACTCAGGCTGTTCTCTCTGATGCTGTCCCCTCACTCTGGCAGGTTAAGAGGCCTGGCACTGGAGTCCACATGGATGTTACTATGAGCTCAGATCCAAAAAGGATTGTGTGGCTCTGGGTAAAACTTGGATACGTCTTGTGTTCCAGTTTCCTCAGCGACAAAGTAGAGATAACAGAATCTAACTTAAAGGCGTTATGAGCACCAGTGTCTTCGTTAGGGTTAGTATTGTGGTGATGAAACACCATGGCCAAAAGCAAAACTGGAGAGGGAAGGGTTCATTTGCCTTCTGCTTCCAAATCACTTTTTTTTTCCATTGATGGACATCAGGAAGGGAACTCACACAGGGCAGGAACCTGGAGGCAGGAGCTGATGCAGAGGCCATGGAGGACTCTTGGTGACTGACTTGCTCAACCTGCTTTCTTATAAGACCACCTGTCTAAAGATGGCAGCACCTACAATGAGCTAGGCCCTTCCCCATCAATCACTACTTAAGAAAACATCCTACAGGCCTGCTTATAACCTGTTCTTATTGAGGCATCTTCTCATCTGAGCCTCCTTCTTCTCCAGTGATTCTAACTTGTGTCAAGTAGGCGTAAAACTAGCCAGGACAGCCAGTGAATGGATGCATAAAGGTACTCAGACCAAGAGCAGCTCATAGGGAGAACACAATTCATGTCAGCCTTTCCTGTTGGTGATGGCTTCCACGGCACTGCTGCTCTGTACTGGCTACTTCTGTCCCACCTCGATTTCCTCCTCCTGAGGTGAACAAGAGTACTGGCCTGGCATAAGTGACCGCTAATGTCACATCCTCACCTATGGTGTGTCCCATTCCTTGTGCATTTATTTATACATGCAATTTTTCATAAACCTTTAAAATAGCACCATAATTTGTCAGAGTTAGGAAGTCAAGTATTTTAAGTAAGCCCCCTGACGGTGGCTAGCTTCATGTGCTGTGTGGACATTGATAAGCCTCAAAGGACCTTGCAAAAGGAAATCATGTATTTTGTTTTGTTTTTTACATAGAAGGTAGTTCCTCTTGCTTAGTTATGCCTTGTATCATCGCAATGATTGTTAGCAGAAACTGTAATGTTTTCCAGTAAATTTTTATTCAGAGTGAAGCTGCCCCATAATTATGAGGATCCCAAACAACTAAGAGGGTCTTCAGGGTCTAGTAAAAGACTATAAGGAAAAAAATACTTATTGTCTCCACAAATGTAAGGTTCTTACGAGCTCATTTTAGGAGAAAAATATTAAGAGTAAGCATAGCTATTTTTGGGACAAGTCACCAAGATGATCAGTGGTCCCTCTATGAGAAGGGGATCAGGCAAGGCCCACACACCCTAAATTTATGCGTTCCACATTGGCTGGGATGCCATCTGGAATGGAGGTCAGGTACCGAAATGTACAGTGCACCTCCGTGGGCACATAACAGGCACAGCGGCGAGGACAGGCCCTGCTCCCAGGGGTGACCACCAGGAAGACCACAGTGAGGGAGGTCAACCAGCAGCCAACTTCTCTGTCACCCATCTTCATCCTGAAAAGACATCACAGAAAAGTCATGAGGAGAGTTCCAGCAAAGTCTCACCACAAGCAAAAAAGTCTGGGAATAATTGGGGATAGTTCCTTTATCCAAACCTTTTGTGGCAAATGAAACTTAAATTTATTTTTTTCTTATTTAAATTCTGTTCATACAATATATTTTGATCATGTTTTTTCTCCTACCCCAACTTCTCCCAGATCCCCCCCCCCCCCCCGCCACTTCCTATCCACCCAACTTCATGTTCTTTCTGGATCTCAAACAAAAAAAAAACAAATGAAAATCAAAACAAGCAAAACAATAAGAAAAATGAAAAAAAAAACATAGAAAATATCCACGGAGTCAATTTTGTGTTGGCCTGAAGTGCGGTTGATGTACCCAATGTCACTCCATTGGAGAGAACCGATTTTCCTTTCCCAGCAGGCATCAATTGCAAATGGCTTCTTGGTGAGGGATGGGACTTTGTGTCTACTTGCCTTTCTCTGTGCTGGCATTTTGCCCTGGCTTGAACTTGGGCAGGTCTTGCATGCACATCCTGTCACCGTCTGTGTTGAGTTGGAAAACAAATGAACCTCTTTCTTAATGGCGCCTTGTGTCTTTAAGACTGGCTCTTATTAGCTTCCCTCCTTCCTGCTGCCTTCTCTGAGAACCTCCACTCCCCTTGGTTCGTTTTTTGCTTTCTTATCATGTGCATTCAGATATGCAACATATAAATCAGAATTGTCTATGATTAAATAAAATGATAAACACACATATATGCCTAGAATTGTAAATCTAGGTTCTGCTTGCAAGAGAAGCCTCATGGTATTTTTTCTTTTCGCGTCCGCCTTATTTTTAGAAGCTTAATGATTTCCAGCTCCATCCATTTCCTGCAAATGTCATGATTTCACTTCTTATGGAATTCTGCTGTACATATGCACCACGTTTTCTTTATTCATTGTATTTTGACAGACATGTAAGTTGATTCCACTTCCTGGCTGTTGTAAAGAATGCAGCAGTAAGCATTGCTATGCAAATCTGTGTTACATACCCAGGAGTGGACTGGTAGTTCTAGTTCCTATTTTCAGATTTATTATATTTTTTAGGAACTTCTATAAGAGCTACAAAAATGTAACACCCCTCACCAAACACCCAGTAGCTGGCTGGGATAATTCAGTTATTCAGTAAACCGAATAACCAGCTCTGAAGAAAGAAATACAAAAAGCCAAGGAAGACTTGAGTGGCCAAGATTCTTAGCCACCAGAGAAATGCAATTTAAAATTGCTTTGAGAGCCATCTCTCCCCACTCAGAATGCAGAGCATCAAAAAACAAATGCTAACAAATGCTGATGAGCTCTGGGGAAAGAGGAACCCTTAGCCCCTGGGCTGTGAACCAGTGCGGAAACTATGGGAATGTACTCTTTATCCGACGGGCATGTGCTAGCCTCCCATTGAACAGTACCATTAAATGGGCTCATTAATGTGAAAACGTCTTCATAGCTTCTCATGTCCTGGAAAGCAGGATCCCTATTATTAGAGGCCACAATAGTGATATTGGAACAATTAAAGTTCATAGATTTAGTCTCGTTTGTACAAGAGCCTTTTAAACTATCAAAACTATAAAACTATAACAATAATGCATGTACAATTTTAAAAATTCAGCAACAGTAAATCAATAAAAGGAAAAAAATCATTTCTCTCATCTCACCACTCGGATATAACCAATATTTTGCAGCATATATATCCCACATATGCATCAATGTATGTATGTATCTATATAATCAATTTTGTAACATTGTATCATTTAATGTATAACATGTTTTATTAATTTGATTTAACCTTCCAAGACTACTTTTACAGCTGTAATAACCCACTAGAAAAGAGATTAAATATTTCTAACATTTCTTCAAATCCTTGCCGAAAAGGACACATTGGACATTTCAATTGCCAGCTACTGACCAGGAGAACAGCAAACTGACCAGCTGGGAGGGCTGAATCTCAGCCCAGAGCTATAGCAGCCACCCTGACCTTGCAGGGGTAATACTGCTTTTTCTCTGATTGGAAGCACACCTCTCCTCACTGACATAGGGATGCGGCGCAGAACCACGAAAGACTTATGCTCACCTTGATAGACGATGAGCAAGTTAACCCCCACACGTGGGGCAAGCCCCGTGATCCGAAGGCGGAATTGTTATGAATGAGTTTAACCCAAATTAAGATTTACTAAAGATTGCTTACATGCCCACACTGTCACCGCCAAATCACAGGAAAGTTCTGAACACTCTTTGCAGGAGTAAAAATAGTAGGGGAGCTTGCTGTCATTAGAAGAACAAAGAACAAGGTGAAGGTAACCTTCTGTTCCGCTGGGAAAGAAGAGCAACTTTTCGCAGCCTGAGAGTTAATTACAAGAGAATGGAGCCATAAATAGCGCAGGGGTTCCCGGATACTTAAGCCTCAAGCTGTATATAACAAAAGAGTTGGCGATACCTGGCTTCTTCTGTCTTGGCTTTGAATCCTCTTGCAACATAAGCAGAGACAGAAAGTCTTCCTAGGAAAGTCTTCACCCAAGTGAAGGAAAATTCTTTGCTTCCAAAGGGAGCAAACGGGTTCTCTTTTCCTGGCTTACAACTGGGGGATTGATGCTCCAGAGACCTGGAGGCGCTACTGTAATGTTAATGTCCATTTCCTAACTTACCAAAGCCTTTCTTTATGGGGCTGTTGCTGCTGCTGATGTTGGAGACTTTGTAATGTCTCCCCCTCCCTCAATTAGTGTGTGTTAGTTCTCTTTAAAGTTACTTAAACACAACTATTAATCAAGCATTCCTTCTTTCCGACGTTCCGGGAGTTTCTCCTCAAATTGCTTGTTTTGCATAAACGTGTCAGCAGTGTCTATGCAAGGGTCTCAGGCTACAAATAATCTTCCCCGTGTGTTTTGCCTGGCCTCAGTCACTGAAGTAAGTTTAATTTGGGAGCTGCTTTTGTTCCCACTCCCCTCCAGTACCTTCCTTTCCCTGGATCCTTCTGCCCGCCCACCCGTTTCTCTCTGGACCCCAGCCCCCACATCGTCCAGCCCCCCTGAGTTCCTTCACTTCCCAAGCAGGATTGTTTGCAGCTCACCTCTGACTCTGGGCCAATGGACTTGCGCGGTCTTTGGGGTCTGCTCAGCCTCTGGGGCGGGGAGTGCGAGACGGGGGGGTCTTCGCTTGGGGGAGAAGGGCGGGGCAGGTGACGTAGCCTTAGCCCGGAACCTCTGCTTGTGCGACTGGGCGGGCCTTCGATCTGGGACCACCAGCAGAGTCTGCCAACGCCAGCCCAGGCTCGCCTGCGCGTTTGCTGTTGGTTTGTAAATCCTGCCTGGTGGCCCGCTGTACAAGCACTGGTTCAGGGGCGACGTGTTCTTTCTTTTTGAGACCTCGTCTACCTCTTTGCGGGGTGGGGAGGGGGGAATCTAAGCATGAAAGTAGAAAAAGTACTATTAGGAGCAGGAACGAGATTGAGTTTGAGTAGGTGGAAGTACAGGAAAGCTAAAGGTGCCGGGAGGGAGCGGGGCTGTGGGGGGGGGGGGGGGCAGCAGCGGTGGTGGCAAACACACACGCAGCACATGATATATTTGAGTAAAAATGTAATGAAACCCGTCAGGCTGCACAAAGGATATATGCTAATGATGATGATGACGACAATAGCGTTCAAAGATGCTTTAATTCCTGTGGGCTGTCCTGGGTCTGTAGCTCCTCTTACTTCTGCTTGCAAGTTGAATTAGCTGAGAACTGAGGTGTCCAAAGTTTACACACACTCTTTGGCCCTGAGGGAGGCACCTACTCTCTTCCTCTTTATTGGTTACAAATGTTTGATGTGTGCCACATGAAAATATGGAGTACTTGAAGAATGAAACAAATCAATGTATTATCACTTTCTTTGTTCTCTGTGTGTGCAAATGTGTGTGTCAGCAAGATGCACTCTTAAACACAGTCCCTATAATGTTAAATCTCTGGATTCCTTTACCCTATAGTTGTTGCTTTGGGTCCTCTGATAAAGGTGTAACCATCTCCAACCCCAATTTCATAAACCACCTTTGTCTGTATTCTGTATATTTGTCTGATTAGAAAAATACTCCGTACATAAGAACATGCAATTTTTTTCTGTATATGGTTTATTTCACTTGGCATATCATGATATCTTTTATTTTTTTTTTTCACATTGTAGCAAAGGTCATGACATCCTTTTGTAAGGCTGAATGTTATTGTGGCACACACACACACACAGACGACAGAGACAGAGACAGAGAGAGGGAGAGATCCCCCCTTTTGAGATGATGGGTCTTGCTATATTGCTGAAGTTTCTTATGAATTATTGGGCTCAGCTGATCCTCCTCCTCTCTCAGCCTGCTCAGGAATGAGGATCACAGGCCTGAGTCAGCACTGCCAGCTTGAGAAACCCTCTTCTAAAGGAGAACTAGATTGAAATTCTTCTGGATCTTCTGAGATTTTTCTCTCCATTCTCATCCTTACCCACACCATCCAAGGTCAGTGTTTCCTCTAAAACTACCCCTACCAATTTGTTGACAGTCAATAGCTCTTGCTGTTCTAGCAGGCTTCCACTGTTTTCACTCACAGACATTGGACTAATTTGACTAAAACAACTGCTTCAGTCCTATCGTTAGAGCACACATGAGCTTTTGATGAGAACTTGGAATGAATGTTTTGGTGCAGATGTTCTGACGATGTGGTCCAGGCCGTGTCAGCATGACCTAGACAAGTTCTCAAGCTCCACATACCAGGCCCACCATATCAGACACTGTAGGGTGGGTCTCTAGAGACCTTTGTGTTAATATAATCTAGAATTTGTTAATTGACGGCTACAGAGATAATTTATAGCTGCAGATGACACTTATGGGAGATTTACTCTGTGCCAAATGTCATAAGTTTTTTTTCAAAAATGTCAGTTGGTTCCCACCTTATGATAGCATCCAGAACACACAAGGACCACATCTCTACTGTTCTCACTGTAGGACGCACCTCAGACAATGCGTCTTGAAAGTAGGAATGCCTCATTTGATTCAAGCCCAAACAATTGGGTTCTACAGTATAAATGTACTTGCCA
Source organism: Microtus oregoni (assembly GCF_018167655.1). Taxonomy (NCBI): domain Eukaryota; kingdom Metazoa; phylum Chordata; class Mammalia; order Rodentia; family Cricetidae; genus Microtus; species Microtus oregoni. The sequence goes on along the minus strand of NW_024543069.1, from coordinate 19,120,154 downwards.
AAGCTGTGACTGCCTTGTTTCGATAAAAAAAATAAGTCAGTTCCATATCCAACAGCTAATTACCAAGTGGTTTCTAGTTAGTAATGAGTAAGTCAACTATAAGGTAGAATTGCAGAGTCAGGGAGTCAGAGTTAGAATTAACCCTAGAAACCTATATGTTATGAACAAGGTGCTTAATTCTGCATGAAAGACCCCAGCTTAGCTGCTGTAATGCCATTTTGCAAAGCCTTCACACAAATAAATGTAAGTTCAAGGTAAAGTCAGTACTCCTAGGTGGTCAAACAGGATATCTGTGGTCAGATACCAGGCCTAGGAGGGGAACGAACAGTTCTGAAAAAAACTACATGTACCGTAGATAGGGCCAAGTCTGTTATTATTATCAGACCTTCATGTCTCCGGGGAACTTGTCCCCTAAATGAACCCATCGCCTCATTCGAACTGACCAATGAGATCCCTGTAACCATGCATTGCTTCTGTATGCCTGCTTTTGCTACCCTTTTCCTATAAAAAGACCTTCTCCCAGCCTGCAGGCGCGCAAGTCCTCCGAAAGGACTTTGACGTCCACAGGTACCTGTGCCCACCCAATAAACCTCTTGCTAATTGCAGCCAGGGGTGTCGACTGTTCCTTGGGTTAGGGGTCTCCTCCTGAGGGAAGGACCACTCTGAGGGTCTTTCACTGCAGAGCCAGTCATATTCTTAAATTTGGCTGGTCCAGCTTGAGACCCAAGAATGAGAGGGAGCCCACCTCTAACACTGCCTGGAGGGCCGGGCCCTAGAGGCTGGATAGCCCAGAGATACAGGACAGAACCAAACATGACTGGCTAAAAAAAATCAGTAAAGTGATTCTTAATGATACACTGCTATACTTTTAGACTGGAGCTTAGCATAATCGCCATCAGAGAAGCTTCATCCAACAGTGATGGGAGCCAATGCAGAGACAGACAGGCACCCATTAGGTAGAACTCAAGGAATCAGGTGACAAAGGGGGAAGAAATATTATAGGAGCCAGAAAGGTCAAGAACACCACAAGAAAACCCTCAGAATCAACCAGCTAGAGCTCACAGGGGCTCACAGAGGCTAAAGTAACAATCAGGGAATCTGTAGAGGTCCGACTTAGGTCCTCTGCATATATTTTATAGTTGTATAGGTTGATGTTCTTGTGGGACTCCTAACAGTGGGAGCAGGGACTGCTTCTGACTCTCTTGCCTGCTTTTGAAACCCTTTTCCTCCTATTGGGTTGCTTCATCCAACCTTAATATAAGGAAGGTGCCTAGTCTTTATTACAACATGATATACCATATTTGGTTGCTATTCCTGGGAGGCCTGCCCTTTCCTGAAGGGACAGAAAGACTGGATCTGGAGAAGAAGGGAGGTGTGTGTGGAGGACTGGGAGGAGAAGAGGGAGAAGACACTGAGGTTGGGATGTAATATATGAGAGAAGAATTTTTTAAAAAAGGAAAAGAGTTCGTGTTTGATGTCCAAGTGTGGACACTTGCCTTGGAAATATGACATTTAGTATGTTCTTGGCAGTCACGGTTTGTAGTTTTTCCAGAACTCTGCTAGACTGACGTCATAGCTTTGCATTCCTTTGTTTATTTCTAACCAAGGTCTGGCCTTCCAGACCTCAACTTCAGCAAACCTCAGAGAAATGACAGCAGTTATAGTCTATTTTCCCAGATCACCACTCAGGATCATTTTATTTCTAGATGTTTCAAATATTCTTAACATTCATGTTAGGAATACTTCCCACCTCTTATATAGCCTGTATAACTATTTAACTTTGACTATAGGAAAGTCAAAGTTTATTTTATGTCTGTTCTAGTTCAATTTCTCCTATTTAGTTATGCCAATAATTACATTTATATTTAGATCCTACATAAGCCATAGGCTTTATAAGTGTAATTAGTTATCAGATATATTCTGATGAAGTGGCTATTAAATTTATGCCCATTTGGGGGTTATATTTAACCACCATAAGAAAAGGGATACCTGGTGTGGGAGGTCCTTCTGTCTATGTGTTGCTTTTATTGGTTAATGAATAAAGAACTGTTTTGAGCCTATGGCAGGGAAGAACAGAACTAGGCAGAGAAAGCTAGGCTGTATGCTGGGAGAAAGAAGGGTGGAGTCAGAGAGAAGCCAAGGAGCCGCAGCTGGAGGCAGATGTGCTGAAACTTTGCTGGTAGGCCACTACCTTGTGGTGATGCACAGATTAATAGAGATAGGTTAAATTAAGATGTAAGAGTTAGCCAATAAGAAGCTAGAGCTAATGGGCCAAGCACTGATTTAAATAATACAGTTTCCCTGTGATTATTTCGGGGCTAAGCGGCCAGGAACAAACTAGCGGCCTCCTCCCTATTACAGATGCCCGAACACAATACTGAATTACTTTCACAATTGGAAGGCCATGCTGTTAAGCCTTCTATCTTCTGGCCTCCACCTGCGTGTTTATATTTCTACCACGAAATTAAGAGTCTATAGGTTAATAGCATCACCAGGCTTCTTGTTCACATAACACAATTTATATTTTAGTATCATTAGAAAATAAGTTCTCCCTTTTCAATGCAGTTTTATTTAATGGTTGTGTGAAATATGTGAAGTGCAATTGTCTAGGAAGGGGGTGAAGTTATAAGTGTCTGATTGGCCAATGTCTTGGGGCTGCACATAGGGACCTGGGGTTGACATAAATTCCTGGACTATGGTCTTTCACCTATATGTCAGGATTGTTTGTCAACTTTACTGCTTTTTACTATAGTTCACTCAATACTTTTCTTTCAGTTATCCACCCTGAAAAGGACATAATTAAGTCACGGTAGAAGCTGTACTGGTAAACACCCAGCTAATGTTGTTCACACAATGGCTCTGTCTTCTTCCCCTTGTAAATCTACCCACAGAGTTTATGTTGCTGTCATCTCTACACCACTGACATTATTCACAACCTTTTATGGTATTTAATGTGCCAATTATACCACTATTATAGTTAAGTACCTAAATTAAAGTATTTTATACCAAGCCTAAGCAGTTAAAAATTACAAAACAAACAAACAAAAAGCCAAAAAAAGAAAAATAAACTAAAAACCAAAGCTTGATAATCATCACAGTGTATGGATCTAAAGACTCAACAATCATGAAAACAGAGCAACAGAGCCCAGATTCTTATATGTCTTTTAATTTAGGCACACTCACCACTACTTCTAAGTTCTGTAATTTTTCATGCTAATCAGAAGGAATAATCAAGATATACACTTGAAAATGGAGGCAGAAAGAATAACTGATATAAGCCCTGCTTTGACACCACTGAAGTAAAAGCAACCTACGCCAACCTGCAGGCTTCTGGGCACTTATTTGTTAGCTAATAGTATTGCTGGTGCTCTACTTAGGCTTTTCTGTTGTAATAAAACACTAAATAAACCAACTTGGGGAAGAAATAGTTTATTACATCGTATACTTGGATGTCACAGTCTATCATTGAGGGAAGCCAGGGCAGGAACTGAAGGCAGGAACCTGGAGGAAGGAACTGAAGGAGAGACCATGGAGCAACGCTGCATTCTGGCTTGCTTAGCATGGCTTGCTCAGCTTGTGTTCTTACACACCTCAGGGCTACCGCTGCCCTCAGTAGCTGCGACTGCCCACAGCAATTACTAATAATGAACAAGAAGCCCAACAGATGTGTGCACAGGCCAATCTGGTAGAGATAATTTCTCGGTTGAGGTTCCCTCTTTGCAGATGACTCAAGCTGTGTGAAGCTGATGGAAAATGGACCAGCACAAATCTCCTACCTGTTAGTATTTTCATAGTGTCATAGAGATGGGGACGATGGAGAGATAATTTGAAATCAGGATGTGGTTTCCTTATGAGCATATCAGTATAAAAAATGATCCAGCAGGAAATTCTTGTAAACTAACCTCAAGATGATGAACCAATATATTAGGTAAAATTTTTTCTTTTTATAATTTTCTATAGATATAATTTTCTTTTTAGTTAGCATACAAAACAGTGGGTTTTATTGTGACATGTTTAATCCTTTGTACATTTTAAAAAACATATACATCTTTCTACAACTCTCCCCACCTCTTCCTGGGTCTCTTCCTCCCATTAAATAGTCTTTCATAAAGAGTTGTTCAGGATTTAGACTTGTTAAAAACATAGATTGCTTGATCACATTCTGTAGCTAGAACAAATGAGAAAGAACCATATGCAGATACAGATGTGGGCAGAGAACCAAGGCAGAAATAACACATATTGACCCAGTGGCAGTAGTGATCCAGAGTTTAGAAATAAGATATCAGGAGGAGAAACCGCCACACTGCTTTCCAGAGTGGTTGCACAAGTTTGCATTCCCACCAGCAATGGGTGAGTGTACCCCTTTCTCCACAACCTCTCCAGCAAAGGCTATCATTGGTGTTTTTTATTTTAGCCATTCTGACAGGTGTACGATGGTATCTTAAAGTTGTCTTGATTTGCATTTCCCTGATCTCTAAGGAAGTTGAGCATGACCTTAAGTGTCTTTTGGTCATTTGAAGTTCTTCTGTTGAGAATTCTCTGTTCAGCTCAGTGCCCCATTTTATAATTGGGTTGATTAGCCTTTTACGGTCTAGTTTCTTGAGTTCTCTCTCTCTCTCTCTCTCTCTCTCTCTCTCTCTCTCTATATATATATATATATATATATATATATATATATATATATAACCTTCATCAGGCGATGAAAGGAGACAAAGACAGAGACCCACATTGGAGCACCGGACAGAAATCTCAAAGTCCAAATCAGGAGCAGAAGGAGAGGGAGCACGAGCAAGGAACTCAGGACCACGAAAGGTGCACCCACACACTGAGACAATGGGGATGTTCTATAGGGAACTCACCAAGGCCAGCTGGCCTGGGTCTGAAAAAGCATGGGATAAATCCGGACTAGCTGAACATAGCGGACAATGAGGAATACTGAGAACTCAAGAACAATCGCAGTGGGCTTTTGATCCTACTGCATGTACTGGCTTTGGGGGAGCCTAGGCTGTTTGGATGCTCACCTTAGGAGACCTGGATGGAGGTGGGCGGTCCTTGGGCTTCCCACAGGTCAGGGAACCCTGATTGCTCTTTGAGCAGATGAGGGAGGGGGACTTGATCGGGGGAGAGGGAGGGAAATGGGAGGCGGTGGCAGGGAGGAGGCAGAAATCCTTAATAAATAAATAAATTTAAAAAAAAAGACATCAGGAGGAGAGCTTGTTGCTCTGAATGCCCCAATTTAGCTATTATAAGCATAACATGTGGAATTTCTTAAAGGTACTGTATCAATGGCCATCACTAATGGACATGTTCTGAGGGCATCATGATTCTCAAGCATGGTATAATAGTAAATCTTGACTGTCAAATTGACTAGATCTGGAGTTAACTAAAAGGCAAACTTCTTGGCACACTTGTGAGGAATTCCAAAGAATATCAAAGATACCTCTTGAACTTTATAAAAACAATAAACAGCTGTTAAAGGAGAGCATTGTAGCCATCTGAGCTGCAGAGAAACTTCTCACACTCTCAAGCTGTCTGGGAGCTGTGCAGAGAGCTCCAGGAATGCAGTTTTCATGAGTTATCACTCCTATTGGGGTGAACTTTTTTGATGATGTGGTTGTTTATGAGTCATGGCGTACCTGTTACTTTGGTCTATCCTAGGCTGAATAGATGTGTATGTTTGTGTGTGTGATGTTTCTCCAGGAAAATAATCTGTCACACTGCAAGAAGAAATACTGAGATGCCAGATTTAAGCTTAGTAAGTTTGTATACTAAAAAGTGTTCTATAATATTTTCTCCAGGGAGTCCATTAATGCCAATATAATTATAACAATTGTAGATGAAGGAAGGGGGGCAGAATCAGTGGCTCAGCAGTGAAGATCACCTTCTTCTTCCAGAGGACCCAGGTTCAGTTTCCAGCACCCACATGGGAGCTCAGAACCATCCATAACTCCAATTCAGGGGCTCAGCCTCTCCTGAGCTCCTTGGGCACCAGGCGTACACATGGTACACGGATACATATGGAGGCAAAAATACCTAAATATACAAAATAAATAGTTTTTAAAGCTAAAGTGAGAAAAAAAAGTGCACGTGGTATGTGTGTGTGTGTGTGTGTGTGTGTGTGTGTGTATAACACTGTGTTGGGAAACAATACTACATTCATGGCATTATTACACAATAGTCAAAATACAATCAAAACTACCACTCTGGATCTTAATTATATTATTGTTTCATTGTATTTTGGTGAAATTCTTTTTAGAATGTTTTTAAATGATTTATATGGTATTTAAGTTTATTGAATATTTTTTCAAATGCACTCTTCAACACGTCTGTGACCCCAAACAATTTAAAGGATACACTCATGCCACTGGCAGAGCAGCGCTCGTTAGCCTGCAGATTACTTCTCTAATTGACATTGCCTATGTGTGAGATGCTCAGCTTCCCACAATGACAAATACCTCCACATTATATAGCAGTGCACATATTAATGTTGAATTCCTACATTTTTTTTAAAGTCACTTTATATTGAGACGGCTGTTGTCAAAGTCATTTAACATTCCTCCTTAACCCTTGTGTTCCTTAGCCTACAAGCACACTTTCTTAAATAACATGCTGAGTGGAAGAGATGGGCGGGCAAGTACAAATCATTGTTAGAGAGAAAAGTGGCCATTACTTATCATTAAAGTATTTTATTGTTGAATTACTAATAGTGGCTGGGAAATTCTGGTGCCAGAGTACAGTTCTTTACATTATCTACAAGGCACAGCAGAGTCAAATGCATAAGGAAATAGACATTTCCGATAGAAATAAGGCTCCAATTCTGTGGACCGCCACAAATGGTTTCTAGCAAGCAGGATGTATGCTAACCTTACATATTGCTGTCAGTAAACATCCAGGCCATCTTGTTGTGACTTATTTTTATCCTTAAAAGAATTTCAGATATTAGGAATTGTTTTGTGGCGATTCTTTAGCCCACTTGCAAGTGACTGCATGCCCATCCACATTAGGATTTCCTGTTACTAACACAGTACAAATGACAACTGTGTTTTTGTGTTGTAACTGGTACCTTGAAAATGGGGAAATTTGTGTTGTTCTGTTTTCAGACCTACAATACTTTTATGGACTTTGTATTTTTCTCTTTCTGTTTCCACATTTTAAAAATTATTAAATTAATGGGGAATGCAAGTGGAAGCTGTGTTCTTTTTTTTATATTGCGAAAAGAAGAAAAAAAAACATAAACAAAAAACAAGTTTCCACCTCCTCCCAGCCTCCCATTTCCCTTCCCCTCCTCCCACCCTTCTCCCCCTCCTCCTACCCTTCTCCCCCTCCTCCCACCCTTCTCCCCCTCCCCCCACTCCTCTCCCCCTCCCTCTCCAGTCCACAGAGCAGTCCGGGTTCCCTGCCCTGTGTTAAGTCCTAGGTCCTCCCCCCTCCGTCCATATCTAGGAAGGTGAACATCCAAACTGGCTAGGCTCCCACAAAGCCAGCACATTAAGTAGGATCAAAACCCCCTGCCAGGGGCTGGAGAGATGGCTCAGAGGTTAAGAGCATTGCCTGCTCTTCCAGAGGTCCTGAGTTCAATTCCCAGCAACCACATGCTGGCTCACAACTATCTGTAATGAGGTCTGGTGCCCTCTTCTGGCCTTCAGGCATACACACAGACAGAATATTGTATACATAATAAATAAATATTTAAAAAAAAAAAAACCCTGCCATTGTCCTTGGTGTCTCATCAGCCCTCATTGTTCGCCATGTTCAGAGAGTCCGGTTTTATCCCATGCTTTTTCGGTCACAGTCCAGCTGGCCTTGGTGAGCTCCCCGTAGATCAGCTCCACTGTCTCAGTGGGTGGATGCACGCCTCGTGGTCCCGAATTCTTTGCTCATGTTCTCCCTCCTTCTGCTCCTCCTTGGGACCTTGGGAGCTCAGTCCAGTGCTCCTGTGTGGGTCTCTGTCTCTATCTCTATCCATCACCAGATGAAGATTCTATGATGATATGCAAGATATTCGTCAGTATTGCTCTAGGATAGGGTCATTTCAGGTTCCCAATCCTCAGCTGCCCAAGGAACTAACTGGGAACCTCATCTTGGGCACTAGGGAGCCCCTCTAGGGTCAAGTCTCTTGCCCACCCTAAAGTGGCTCCCTTAACTAAGAATTGTGGTTCCGTGCTCCCCTATCCACCTTTCCTTTATCCCAATTCTTATTGGAAGTACCGAGGGCCAACAACACCCTAACTACAGTTCAGCAATAAACTGACTCACAGATGACTAACAGGCAAGCATTGTTTCATCAGAAGTTAAAGTAAAGCACATTCCAAAAATCTCTAGAGCAAACAACAAAAGCAATAAAATTTAAACAAAATTTAAAATAGGCATACTAGTGATCCAAGAATCCTTATCAATATTTTCCGTATCTTTGGGAAGAAGATCCACAACTTAATACCTTACAGTAACTTGCTGCATGTCTTGTGTGGTGATAGCAAGGAGCAGAGTGTCTCAAAAAGACAAGCACAGATACAGTGTTGGCCAGGAACCTGTCCAACTTGCATAAAATGCCTTGCCCACAAAGAAAAATCTCCCTGGCTCTATCCTGGGTCTGACCCTCACTCCTTCAGTTTCTTTCAGATAATGTGTTGGAAATTGTCCCAAGGTGAAGTGAATCTTGTACATGTGAAGATGATTGTGTGGTTGGGATTTTTATGAGCCTTATCGTTCTTTTCTTTTTTTTTTTTCCTTTTCTTTCTTTTCCATCCCTTTCCTTTCCTATTTTTTGGATGCTGTCTTATGTGGTTTATGCTGACTTCAGACTCACTTCGATGTTGAGGATGACCATGAACTTTTGCATCTCAAATATTAAATTTATAGGTATGTATCACCACACCGAGTTGTGTGTTGAATGCAATGCCAGGGATGGAATCCCAAACTTGGTGCAAGCTAGGCACGCACTCTGTCCACTGAGCTGCATCCCAAGCCCTCAGGAGCATTTTCTAAGAACAAGCTAGCCATGTAAGCACATAGAGAGAACTCTATTTGTCTCACTAACTACCCTAGAGTTGAATTTAGAAGGACAGCAATCAGTTGGTTTCTGAAATCAGCTACTGCGAAAGAGAAGTGAAAGAATTTGAAACCATAATCATGGTTTGGAGAGTATAGAACATGTGGTTAGGTCACCATACATGTGATGATTCCACACCATGGTGATATTATGGGATATTGTCATAGTTAGCTTCATCTGTCAGCTTGACAAAATGCATATTAACCTAGGAATCTCAACTGAAGAGCTCCCTAAATCCTACTGGCCTCTAGGTATGTCTGTAGAGCTTTTTCTTGATTTTTTTAATTGCTATGGGAAGGCCCATCCCACTACAGGTGTTACTACTCCTGATTATGTAGTTCTGGGTTGTGTGAGAAAGTTGGTTGAGCACAAGTCACAAAAACGAAGTCAGTAAGCGGCGTTCCTTCATGGTTGCTGCTTCAAGCTCTTAACCTGAGTTCCTAACTTGGCTTCCTCCCACGATTGATTATAACCTATAAGATGAAGTGAACCCCTTCCCCCCCCCCCCCCACCACAAGCTGCTTTGGTCATGGTGTTTATCACAGCAATAAAGAACAAACTATAACAAATCTGAATTTTTAAGTAGGAAATGTATATTATTTTAGAGACATTATTTTAAGAGTGGAGAATCACACCCTTATTAGATAAAGCATTAAAAACTATTAAGCTAATACTCGTTATTTTCTTCAAGATTCTCCTGTCTACTCTTTTTAATCTCAACTTCTATGTCTGCTTTAGTACCATAATTTATTTCATTCATTAGCGTTCTTCACTGATAGCAAAATATGAGTTATTAAATCTCAGTGTTTCTAATGGTGGGGAAAAGTAAACATCAAAACTTCATGAATGTTTTATTTTTTATTTTTTTATTTTTTGGTTTTTCGAGACAGGGTTTCTCTGTGGTTTTGGAGCCTGTCCTGGAACTGGCTCTTGTAGACCAGGCTGGTCTCGAACTCACAGAGATCCGCCTGCCTCTGCCTCCCGAGTGCTGGGATTAAAGGCGTGTGCCACCACCGCCCGGCTGAATGTTTTATTTTCTTATAAATTACACATTATGTTCTTTATTTTAGAAAGCATAGCAGAATAAAAAAATAGAATAAATGAAGGGATTTTGGGGGGTGGTCATCTTAGATCTTTAGAGAATTTTGAAATATATATAGTGAATCCCTAACATACAGTTTTCTTTTTTTCTTCATTGTTATTTTAATTCTCTGAACATAGTTAAGCTGCATATATGTATGGACAAATGATGAAAGAACAAAGCTTCATGTGAAAGATTCAATAAAAAAACAGTTCCAAAGAATAATCTCAGCATTCCATATTTAGTCAGAAAGATTTATTTCTGGCTGCTATAAGAGAATCCAATGCAATTCTATTGCTCTTGAAGAATAAATCATTTTGCATCAGAAAAACAAGGCAGATCCTAAATTACAAAAGTATGGGGGAGTGAGTTCCATTTTTAAAAACATGTGTTTCAACAGTATGACTTGGGAAGGATGAAGTCACTGAGACTGTTCTCTCTAAGTACAAATAAAAGCTACTCATTTCCAATTAAGTTGATGAATGTTAGGGGAACATTACACAAAGCAAGAATAGAAGAGGAGGACTAATTAACTATTTAAAGTAGGTATTTATGTCCTTAAACTTCCTAACACTCAAGTTCCCAAGCATGTGACATTTGACATTTCACTTGTCATATTTTTAGCTTACCCAGGTTTATGTATATTATTACTGCAAATCCTAACCACTGGGATTTTCAAAATCAAGTAGAGTTAATCAAAGAAATTCTGGGCTCAGAAGCTGAAAGATTTGAAAAAATCTGGAGTTGAAAGAATTCACATACATCAACCTTTTCTACCAGATACAGATAATAGGGATTAGAATGGCAGAAATCCATAGCTGCACTCTACAAACATACAGTTCTTAACTCAAAGCTGAATGGTGGAAACCAATAGTGCACTGTACAAACACAGTTCTTAACTCAAAGTTGTTAAGAATTCCTTTATTCTGGGGTCACATGTTAGTGAACATGGCCCAGGAACACAGATTCAGGTTACCCCAATTCCATGTTCCAACATGTCTTAGGGTTTGTCTTCCTGTGAAGAGACACCATGAGCACGGCCACTCTTAGGAAGGAAAGTCTAATTGGGGCTGGCAGACAGTTCAGGGCTTTAGCCCATTGGGAGGCATGGCAGCACACAGGCAGGCGTGATGCTGGAGAAGGAACTGAGTTGTACATCTGAATCAACAGGCAGTAGCATGACTTGAGCTTCCCGAGCCTCAAAGCCTGCCCCTCCCCCCCCCTTCAGTGGAGCACTTCTTCCAACAAGACCACACCTGGTCCAACAAGGTCACACCTCCTAACAGTGCCATTCCCAAGGAGCCCACGGAAGTCATTTTCATTCAAGCCAACACACACCGTGGCAGCAGTTTCATGAAGTTTTCATAGGAGCAGAACAAAGAAGGTCATAAATCATGACAGTTTTTAAAATATATCGGTGCTACCTGAGATAGGTGGAGGGCTCAGCATATAAGCAAGATGAGTACATAATTATAATTATTACAAAACACATTATGATTATAAAATGTACATATATCTTGGTTACAGGCTTGGTGGAAACATTGAATGGCAAGCGACAAGTAACGTTTCTCAGAAAAGTCATTTCCATGGGAATGACCTTCATGGTTTAGGATTAACTACCTAATAGGGGCAACAGGGAATGAAGGAACAGTAGACACGCATACAGAAAAGCTAGGCTCAGATGGAGTCTGCCCTCTAATGGAGACATACCAGTGGCAATCCCAAAACTCAGGCTGTTTATTATAAAAAGCAAACAAGGAAGAAATGTGTTAATTAATCTCAGTCATGACATGATTGTTCATTCATATAGAGGTTCACCTGTGCTTCCTCTATTTTTCTTTCATTAATAAAGAAGCTTCTACGTCAAGGTGATCACTGACATCCAGCTGGCAACAGTTAGAAGAATGACATGAATCGGTGTTGCTTGGATTTTTGTGATTTTTTTTGAAAAAGGTAGTTAAGGTGGGGTAGAACAGTAAGGAGAAAACAGATGAATGAGATGCCTATTTCTCATGGGATTAGAAAGATCTTGCAGCAATCATAGCTAGAAGAAGCTTTTCAGTTTTAATTTTGCAGACCCAGTTTTCTTGAGGGTGATATGGGCTGCGTTGGCCAGGATTCTTCTGTCTCTCTGCATTGGACTGTGGTTTGTGCATTGAAATGGTTGATAATGTCTATGCTGTCTTTTGTAGCAACTCATTCCTGGTGTTGAGTTGATTGACGTTTGGTCGACACTCCTTCCTATATATAAAAGATGGAATTCAGAAAATAAAATAATGATCCCTCATGGGGTGGAGAAGGGAGATAGAAACAAAACAATATAAAATATTTTATATTAAGGAAAACACTTCTAAAGATCTAGTACGCAGCATGAAAACTCTAGTTAGCATTGTATTGTATGAGGTTCTTTTTAAAGAACTAGACTGTTTTCTTAAAAACATGTCACATGTGGCATGATATCTATATTAATTTCTTCTACTATAGTCACCATTCTATCATACATGTCAAATACCATGAGTGTAAACATAGCATACAAAAATTAAACCGGGACTGAGAGATCATGCATGTTGCTGGTTCAAGCTACTTAAATTTTGGGGATAGTTTGTTGTCAGTAAAAATTACACAATCAAGGGGAGCACCGTAAAGAAAAGAAGCAGAAATTATGGCCCAAGTTATGACTGTTTTTAAACAGGCATGAAACGAAGAAACTGAGAACATCATTTCTTATTATGCAGCTTTAAATTCTTGCATACACAACTCACTTTCTCCAATGTATCTTCTAGAAAAGATCAAATTATTGCTTACTTCATACAACTGCCAGCTTGATTTAGTTTATTAAGATATACCATTTTAGAATTAAAGGAAAAAAGAAAGAAAGAAGGATTCCTTAATATCTTCTAAAATTAGCTAGAATTTTCTGTTGTGTTACAACGAAATGAGTGAAATGTGTGAAAAAAGCCCAAGATACCTTGATTTAGAATGTCTTAAAACTTTTATTACCCCTGGCAGAAGGGCCAGGCTCTATCCCTGGTGTATGATCTAGCTTGTTGGAGTCCATTCCCTATGGTGGGTTGCCATGCTCAGCCTTAATGTACGGGGAAGGGGCTTGGCCCTGCCCCAATTTAATATTCCAGACTTTACTGACTCTCCATCAGAGCCCTCACCCATTGGGAGGAGTGGATGGGAGGTAGGCTGGGGAGAGGGGGAGAGGCAAGCAGGAGTGGAGGAGAAAACTTTGCTTGGAATGTAAAATAAAATTAAAAATAAATAAATTTTAAAAATCTTTTATTAAAATGTTAGTTGAACAAAAATTATATAAAGGCAATTTTAATACCCTAAGTAAGCAAAAATGTTGGAAGTTTTTTCTTCCTTGCCTCATCTGGTGGTTATTATTGTATCGTTTATGGAAAAATCTGGGTTGGTTTTATGAACAAATGATATAAATGCAAATGATTCAGAGCAATAATTATTTTTATTTCTTTTTTACATAATAACTGGAAATGATTCTAAATGTATTTGACTATATTTACAAGTCATAACATTGAAAATCTTTAAATAATTACATTTTGCTTATGATTCTACCCCAAACAAACAAAAGCTTTCTTTGCCACTCTCTTTATTGTGGATGGTAACAAATTCAATTTTATCTCTATAGCACGATGCCATGACGTGCTGGAAGAAAGAACCGGGGTGGGTTTGTCAAACAACTGTGCTTTCTTTAAGCCGGTGCCAGAAAATTAAAACCACATTTCGGGATAAGATATTCCACATGTCTTTTAGCAGCCTTCTGGGAAGGCCTTGGTGCATTTTGTAACTCAATACTAGGCATCTTGAGAGACAAAAATAAGCAGTGGAGAATTCAGTCAGCAAATGGAACTCAGAATGAACATTCTCTTGGTCTGGCTTGACTTCTTACGCCATTATACGGATTTTTGGGGGTAAAATGTAAAGGAAATTTGTACTTTTCAACTTATTTAGAAACCCATATTAATGGCCTCATACTATTTTATGTATATCTTTTAAGTATTTTAATACAATATATTTTGATCATATGCCATACTTGATTTCCACTAAGTGCAGTATAATCAACATCTCTGGTCTTAAATATTGGATTAAGGAATCATTACAACGGTGTAATTTGCAGATGAAAAGCATAGGCTCTGTGAATCTTTGTGGCAAGTGCAGTAGAAGCTGCTAACTTGTTTCTGCTCACTAACAAGCTAGAATTTAAACCCCAGTTGCGGCGAACTTCTCGACCAGCGAGAAAGAACAACCACCACACGAGGATTCTTCTCAGATCACGCTTTACTGGAGTGCTCTTGGTTGAGGGGAGCAGGAAGCGAAGGGGCAGGAAACGAGGGGCAGGAAGCGAGGGGCAGGAAACGAGGGGCAGGAGACGAGAGGGACAGGAAACAAGAGAGAGGCCCAAGAGCACTAAAGCAGCTGCTTATATAGGGAATTGGCACACGGGTCGCCCTGTAATTGGCTGCCACCATCAGCTGACACCAGACTGCATCGGGATAGGCCCAAGGACCCTTATCCACCATGCATGTGGGAAGTGGGGGACACGCAGCTCCCAAAGGCAGAGCCAAATATGGAGTTGTTTATTTCCAACAAGACAGGATGTCGGCGCCATCTTGTAATGGCGATCCTGTCCCGCTCACTACACCCAGTCTGCACAGCAGAAATGCAGAAGACAGAGCAGAGCCAAAGCCCAGAGGAAAACACAAGGCAAACAAACAAAGCTCTTAGACCATCTCATGGGTGACAGAAACCAATACTGTGAGTGATCACTTTGTCTCCAGGTAGGTGTTTGCCCAGCAGACAGTATGTTGGGGATCTCACACAAATACAAAATAATATTCAATATGTCTGTATCATAGACATAATTAATCAGATCCACATTGGCTCATTGAGGTTTTTGGGTAACTAATCTGAGAAGTTCAAGTTTACAGGTATTTTCCTTAGACCTGCCTCATGTATTGTTTGCACCGTTTTAGCATTGTGTTTAGAAAAAGTAGTCAGGGAAGCCTTTTGGTTTAGCCAGCAAAGTTACACAATGAAGCTCATTCATTCAACAGCCAACTTTCATTTCCCAACACATTTCTCTTTATTCATGCTCTAATTTAAATCTGGTGTCTCAGTTTCGATAGATCAGGTTTTACAGGTTTCAAATTGCCGTGGCAGTAAGGAATTATTCAATGGCCCCATGTATCCCGCCATGCGACTGAAATGAAGACCCGACTTTGTGTAGGGGCTTTTTAAACTTGGCTGTCTCTGGCCATGTCTCCAAGGAGCCAAACATCTGGTGAGCGTTGTGCCTTATCTATAAAGTGTCAAACAGCAAATGTTTTTCATTGTTTCTCATTAGGTTTGCAGAATTGGTGACTGGGCGTTCATGTTTCTCATAGCAACAGCCAAACAAATTCAGGAGCACAAGTGTCATTTGCGTTATAAACATTTTAGAGCTATAACCCTTAATTCTCCAAGAGTCTGAGAAGTTCATGGGTTCATGGACAGAATAGTATATGCATTGATATGTATGGTTCAGTCACCTTGGGTCCAATATTTGGGCTTGTTATCTCAGAGTCTCAGTTTTATTAAGTCACAAATAAACACATAGACAAGATGTTCCTAGGTGTCTTCACATTCATTTTCTGTTTTCTCTAGAATCTCAGTAAGTGACAGTATTTACTACTGGAAAGTTTCTCAATTCTGCATTTCCATAACAACACTATGAAGCCATTCTGCAGAACTGGTTTTTTTTTTTTTTTCCTGGTGCCTCAGTGTTTGAAGACTTGGATTAGGATGATGAGGGGACCTAGTGATGAACGGATGCTTGAAAGAAATCCCACACTAGCTCAGAATTGAGAAACAGATAGTTATTTATTTAGGAGTAAACTCACAAATCAGAATTCTCTGCCTGAACGGTGGACAGAGATCAAATCCCGCAATCCAACAATCCAAGCGAGCAGCCAGAGAAAAGGAAGGAAGAAAAACGGGGCGGATGCAGGTTCTGCATCCTCGTAGATAGTATCAGAGGCCACGCCCCAGTAGGCGGGCAACCACAAGCTACAAGCAAACTACAGCATTAGGATTTCCAGTTTCCAACAGCTACAAACTGGATTATTTGGACCACTTGTCCTGAAAGAACAGAAAATCTCAAATTAGTTTTGGAAAATCCATTCTAAAAGCCACAAGAGGTTAAGAGTATACAGACTCTCAAACCTGAAGGGAAAGCAAAACCTGGAAGAAGGATTTTGTGAACACAGCACAATTGAAATAGATTTTTTTTTTTTACAGTGCCATTACTGAATGGACAAAACTTAAGACTCCCTGTCTCCCTGAGGTGGGAGCTGAGGAGGAGATTTTCTCGGAAATAAGCTGAGACTGTACCATCATTGTCAGATACATCAGAAGAACCCTGCAAGGACCGCCCTGGCTTGAGAACAGATGACTGGGGATGGAATCTCAAGTTGAGAACCGCTAACCTACGTCTACACTAAGCGGTCCCAGACTGGCGAGACACAACCAAAGACAAACCTTGCTTACAGGAAGATGCTTAAAAACTTAAAAAAATGTGTATATGTGTATGACATTTGCTTGCATACATGTATGTGTGCCACACGTGTTCATGATGCTTATGGAGTTCAGAAGAGGGCATTGTATTCCCTAAAACTGGAGTTTGGGATGGGTTGTGAGCTACCATGTGGGTGCTGGAAACCAAACCCAGGTCCTCTGCAAGAGTAACAAATGCTGGGCCATCTCTCTGGTCTCCTAAAGGATGATACTTTTATCTTAGATCCCCATATAGTCCTATGAATACATCTGGACATATTAGCGCTCAATATGCAAAGATGCTTTGGCCCACTGGGAAATTATATCAGGAGAGGCACAATCCACAGCAGGAGACCCTCAGGAGCTCCAGCTGTTAGAAATATTAGTTAGTGAAAACAGATGCACTGTAATCACTAATTAAAATTAAAAGTGACATGCGTTCTAAATAAGTTCGTCACAAGTGCTGAAGTGGTCACCTTGTATCTTACGCCTCAAAAGAAGTATTTATGCTTTGCCCTTGTGAATGGAAAGACCCTAAAGAAGAATTCCCAGTACAGACGCTGCTGAATGAAAAGGCATCACCCTTGGCTCACTCACAGGGAACTGTTTGCTCTGTAAGGGGAACTGAAGAACCACTACTAGGACATTCTTCGGAGCTGTCAAACCAGCTGTGTAACCTACCAAAGGTGATCATCGCATCCACTGAGCTCCGAGGAGCTGGGGGCAGTCTCACTTTCCCTGAGAGACAGCAGGTAGGCAAGTTCTTGATTAAAAAGACTTTTAAGGCCTGGAGCATTATGGGACATGCCTTTAATCCCAGCACTTTGGAGGCAGAGGCAGGCAATTGTCAGGGGGAAAATGTATTCCAAGAAACAACTGGCCCTGTAAGTGTTTGTAGAACTTAAAATGTCCCAACCTACCCTAGAAACTCATCGAGTTTTTCTTAGCCATTCTGTTGAGATGAAATTAAACCTCAAAGTAGTTTAATTTGCATTTCCCTGATGACCAGACTTGTTGAATATTAGAGATACCACAGATTAACAGATAACAGGCTGTGCCAGGAATGGATTATCTCTTTAAGGGTTGTTGGTCAGTGAGGTTCCGTGGACCCCAAAGATTACACACTACTGTCAGTGCCATTGGTTATCCCCCCCCCCCCGCCGAAGTTGATGGTAAAGCCCTGTTGCTGATGACACTACATTTTTTGAGTAATAAAACATGGAGAAATCAAGTTGGTACTGTTCTGGGAGATTGCTTCTTCCTGGCTATCTTTCATAGTGCTTGAAGAACTACGCGTGTGATTGGAGAAGAAGAATACTCACCAGTATTTCCCAGCTGTGAACTCTGTAAGCTTCAGTTAATTCTGATCTGGGAAAATACACCCACTACTGTGTTTGTGGTTCGAATGGTATGTCTACAACCTTCCCATTTTTCTTTGATCGGACTTAAGGTCCACTCTACAAGATGAACCCCATGCCGGGCACCATTATGGAGCCAAGAACCTGTGGCTGAACAGGTCATAGGCCTCAGGGAGAGAACCTACTTCCATTATTCTGCTAGACAGGCATAGTATTGAGCTGAGTTCTAATATCTTATCATTATACCCCATAGATCAGTGCATATCTCACCCCTTATCAGAGAAGCTTCCATTTGCTGTAGATGACCATTAATGGATTAAGATGCAGAGACTAATAGACTTCAGAGTGCTTGGTCCTAAATATCATACCCCCCCCCACCCAAGGTCCAGGGATTATTGCAGAAGTCAATGAGAGCCAAAGACAGTGGCTGGCTACAAAGAAACAGTGTCTGCTAACACACAGCAGGGGACTCGCTGAAGATGTGACATGATCTGAGTGAGCTCACGCCACACCACATCCTATCATGGATAGAGAAGGGAGGTGGGGGTGAAATCCCACTCAAAGCCGAGGAGTGGGACATTTGACATTTGACATAGCTATGGACACAGTGGCTCTAAGAGAAAGGTAGATGTAGTTTTCTTTAAGAGTGTAGCTTCTAGTACAGCAACCACTCCAATGGATGCCACACATCCAAGGATATATGGGTCACAGAAATTACACCTAACTTTTTAAAAGAGGACACAGAGTTGGGTGGATAGGGAAGGGACATTTGTATCTGAGAAGAGCTGAGGAAGGGGTGGATATCTGACTATGACTAAAACACATTATATGAAATCTTGAAAGCACTAATTTGAAAAAGGCAGGAAGATAAGCAAAGAAGGAAGGAAGACAGACAGAAAGAAGGAAACAGATGTTTACACTGATGGTGCCCATGTGCCATACACACAGAGAAAGTCTGTGAGAAGCGTTCTTATGTGTTCTCCATGTGAGTTCTTGCCTCCAGGTTCTTGCTGTAGTTCTCTGTATGACACACTGCAAAGGTATAAGATTAAATACAACCCTTTATTCCCAAGTTGCTTTTCATTGGCGTTTTATCTCGGCAACACAAAGCAAACTGAAACATCTAACACTCAGCTAATTGCCTCCCCACCTAGCAGAGGAGATTAGCATGAAACACTTGCTAGTTAGCTGATGAAGAAGGATGTACACTACTTCTGCCTTGCGTATCAGTATGGCTGTGGTATTAAACATGAAGCAAATAGTAACGAACAGGAAGTGGTAGCATCTGCAGTATGTCTGCAGTGAAGCTGTTCTAACTGGTCATCACATCATTCATTCTCCTGCGTTCAAACACTCTTTTAAGAAACAACTTAGGGTTTTCTTCTTCTTTTCTTTCGTCAAGCACTCTGATCCATAATTCAATAAATCCATCTTCTCTGTGTGCTGGAAACCCGAGCAACATTTTCCATTCTTCAGCATCCTGGCACTTTTCCTACTTTCCATGGTTTCCCAGTGATTACCCTCAGCCGTTCGGTAATCATTATCAGGTGTTCCTCCTATGATAAAGCTTTATCTTGCCAAGAGATCTGAAATCACAAGTCACAGTGGCCTTGGGGCATTCCCGCTTCCCTTCCTTTCAGATTTTCCCGATGAATATTTGCACCTAACATTTCCTGGGTCCATCACTTGGCAGAAAAAAAGAAACCTGTGGGTTCCTTAGATGTTGCCAAGGGTCATGTCCAATCAGAGGTCCTTAGACTCTCCTACAACATGAGAGGCATTTGGAGCCCTATTCTAAAACACAAGACCATTTTAGAGCCTTGAGAGTTTTCAAACTATGTGGTTCACCTGTGGGACCAGAAAAGCACAAGCCCTGGCAGTTCTGTCATCGATCACTCGCTATTGCTTGTTTAGTATGCTTACATTAGGTTCTGGAAAGAACGAAAGGAACTAGATTATTTTTGCATATATTTCTTATTTATTCTTTTATTCATTTTTGATACTCACTCATTTAAGTAATGAGATTATAATGGTTACAGCTCAACACCTCACTCTCCATCCTAGCCACTGTGGGAGAAGTGGAAACGGCTAAACTAGAATAAGAATCCAGACCTTTGGATGACGCACCGCCCTACTCAAGTGTGAGAGCGGTGTCTAGCTCCAGTTTAAACAAGCAGCACCGATGCTGTTTTTCCCATCAGCACTGCTGACCTTAGAGGCTGAACATGATTTTCCATAAGGAATATTAATTTGAAATGTCCAGAATACAAACACAGCTTTTAGAACATCATTCTGTCGGCTTGTCCAAGCCTACCAGGACTGGGAATGGAGCCGGCAGGTCAAAATGTTTACTGAACTGAGCTTACATGTCACAAAGGGTGTGAGTCAAATGCTGGATGCTGAAAGTTATTATAGCTGTTCACAGTCAGTGAGGTTTCTGGGGGAAATAATCTCAGAAGGTATCACAGAATATGGGGTCTGTTCACTGCTCGTGTGAAAAGCTATTGCAAGAGCAGTAAAATTCTCTGAAGTTTATTTTGTCACTTTAAGTCACACACACACACACACACACACACACACACAACCATGAATGAACTTCCTCTTATTCCCCGTTCTTAAAAAAACAAGTGGAGAAAAATACAAGGCATACTGAGATCACACAGCTTCCCTACTCTTGGAAGGGGTCTTGAACGGTAGCAGTGGGCCGGTTAACACAGGGCCCAGAATCACCCACGTCATCCTGTCTGTATCTTTTCCCACTGAACTCCAGTGGGACTGTGGAGGAATCACTGCCGCCCTCCACCCACGAGGGCTATTGCTCTTACCTGGAACATCATAATGGAGTGTTCCTGCTGCCTTCTTGAAAAAAAGGGGGGGGATGTGCTGGTGAAATTTGCCTGATTCTTATTTCCTATTCCTTATTTAATGACTTTGGGTCATTAAATTAAAGAGCTAAATTCACTCCACTTGGGAAGTGGTAGCTTAAGGGTGGAACTAGAGATTGTTGCTCAGGGAAAACCTTCACCATGTCCTTCCCTTTCCCTCCCCTCCATCCCTTGACCCTCCTTGGTCCCTTTCATCCTCCCTCCGTCCCTCTTACCTTTCCCCCATTCCTTCTTTCTTTTCTTGATGGAATCTCAAATAGCCCAAGATGACATGATATGTACTGGAGGATGATCAAGGATGATCAGCCTATATGTCCTGGGTGATTGCTGGGATTACAAGTCTACACCCTTGTGCTCAGCTTGGACAGACCCCTTTTAAGGAATATATATACATACATATATATATTTCTTACTGTCAAGGTTTTTTTCCACAATATTTTAGTGTAATAGGTGCTCATACACACTTGTTTCAAGATCCACTTGGTAGGAAGAACACACCATAGCTCGGCCCTACAGCTAAGAACATGACAAGGAGGATCTGGGCAGATGACTTCAGGCCATATACTGTACTTCTTCCACAGAGAATCAAAGTTCAGTTCCCAGAACCCACATGTGGTGGCCCTCAACTTCCCGTAACTCCAGCTCAAGGGAATCCAACACCTCTGGCTTCTATAGGCACTGACATTCGTATGTATGTAGAGACACACACACTAAAAATCTTTAGAGAAGCTGAAAGGAGTAAGAATGTTCACGACAGCTGAGAACTCAGGTCCAAGTGTGTAACGGCGTAAACGAATGCAGGCAGAGTGTAAAAATATATATATAGCTTTAATGTAGAAATAGACTTACAGAACCACCGTTCCCGCGGAGACCAGGAAAGCAGAAGCGAGAGCTTGGAGCTTGCTCGCCAAATTTATAGGCAGACATTAGCCCGAGGCGAACATGCCCCTTAAGGGGCGGGACTTATCCCTACATCTCCCCTTTTTGTCTAAATAAGACAGAACTAAACCAAATACAACTACATACAATAACAACAAATAATAAATACAACAAACAATATTGAGAACGAAAGCTTTGCTAAACATTCTATCTCAAGAAGTCCAAATAATGTAAAGAGTAACTACAATTATATAATCTTCAACTCAGTCAAAGATCTGAGAAGGGAATAAACACTACTCAACAAACGAGAAATATCCAAAATGTGCAACAATTGACAGAGACAACTGACTACCTGGGCAATCACCCAAAGTCTCGTTTGCAATGTTGAGTCAACCAATTTTGGCTAAGGCCTAACATAACTGACATACCATTATTAAAGGCAAGGAACTTTTCAAAACTATCTTACCCTGTCTTGGCAGGATATGACAGTCCTGTTTTATCCATTGATGCACGCTCTGTATCTGTGTCAGTGGTTGAGGTATGGGCATTTCTTTGCCCAAAGGCCAGTTCTGCCAAATAGAAAGGCTCCAGATGGAGTGTTTTTGGTGCTCAACATTCTCTCGGGAATAGAGCGGTGTTGCCAGGAGCAATTGTGTCTCACTATCACGAAACTCTGAGTTAGATTAAAGGCCATTTTCTACAGCTCTTTGAAGAGGTTGAAGATTATCTATCTATACTGAGTATAATCTCTATGTATCTAAAGAACCTGATTAGTCTAATTATAAATGACAAACTTAGATGACAATTAGTCTATATAATTCTCAATATCTATCTAACTTAAAGACTAAGACAATAAACGACTGTGACACAAATGAGGACAATGACCTCCAAATATAAACAATGTACAAATATACATTGCAGTAGGTAAATATATATCAATACACAAATATTATATAAGTATCTTAATCAGAGGTAGAAATGTACACTGCAATATGGTAAATATATACAATATATATATCAATACAATATATGTCAATACATAAAAATGTTTTAAACAGAGGTAGAAACATGCATGCGTACAATAGTCAATCTATACCAATATATTTGTCTATTACCCCATCATTCCTCTTCTTTTTTTTTTTTTCAAAATGATCCCTGAGCTTATAAAATTCCTCCCCCAACCCTCAATCATATACTAATTATAATCAACCCCTAAATGATGTCCCTAAACCCAAGGGCAAACTTTACTGGGAGAGGGGACGTCGTTCTCTAGAATTACTTCCAGCTGTCATAGGGGCGACGTTCTTTCTGGGGGATCCTGTGAAAGTAAAATGATGGTTAAATTTCAAGATAATGTCTTTTAAAATTGCAAATAGTCTCTGAGTATTTTCGTGCAGGTCTGGCCAAAATGTTGTATAAGATGTGCACCATTTCAGCTAACCAAGTTGGAACTGTCTTGTGCAGCTGGTACCAAAAGCAGGTCTTGTAGTAGCGCTATCAGTATCATGACGTCATATCAACCAGGTGGAGTTGTTGTTATGGGGCCCCATCTTCTTCCTGGAAACTTCAAATGTCACTTCAGGAAAAACTCATTGTTCATTATGAAAAACTTAAACATTAATCATATAGACATATATAGACATATATATATATATATTCAATGAAAGACATGATAGATATATTCAATGAAAAGTATGATAGATATGAAGAAAAGCAAAGATGTTTTCTAAACTCATATTTCTTTCTGTCCCATATCATGGCTCTTGACATGAGACAGAAACTCCAGAAACTCTGGGTTTTTCTCTTACTAACAGGCTTGGAATTGGAGAGGGACTGAGCCAGAGTCCAACTTCAAAACCAGCTTTATAAATTTAGAAATATGGTTTAATATTACTTACACAACCCATTCAGTTGTCTTGATATTTCCTATTGGGCAGGTATTTTTCCATCTGTCAGTATCCAAACATCCAGGGTCCCTTGAATTTCTCAAAGATGAGTGTTTTCCTGTGGAGATAAGAACAGAACCCTGCCCCCATTCTATATGTTTTTCTTACCACCTGTATGAATATCATCGTTGTGGATGAGTTGTCATTTCTTCTTTCCAAGAGGTTTCTCCTCTTCAAATCGAAACTTTATTAATTTTGATGGTATCCACAATTTTTCTTCTCCTGTGGAAACAAGAGCAAAACCCCTTCCCCAACGTAGCACATCTCCTGGCTTCCACTGAGAGGTCAGCACATCTTTGAAATAAATCGGTTGATTTAGTTCAGCAGACTTTTCCATTATCCAATGTCTTTCTGCTGCTGTCGTTCCTTTCTCATTAGCGTTAAGAAAATTCAAGGTTAGTAAAGCATTATGTAATCTATTTCTGGGGGTATTTTCAGTCCCTTTCTGTTTGTTCAGCATATCCTTTATAGTACGATTTGATCTTTCTATAACTGCCTGACCTGTAGGATTATTTGGTATACCTGTAATGTGTTTTATATTATAATAATCAAAAAAGCGTTTCATTTTCTTAGATACATATGCTGGACCATTATCTGTCTTTATTTGCGCAGGTATACCCATGATGGCCATAACTTCCAATAAATGTGTGATTACTGAATCAGCCTTTTCTGAGCTCAGGGCAGTAGCCCATTGAAAACCTGAATACGTGTCTATGGTGTGGTGTACATATTTTAATTTGCCAAATTCTGCAAAGTGGAACACATCCATCTGCCAGATTTCATTCCTTTGGGTGCCCTTTGGATTAGCCCCTGCAGGCAGTGGCGTTTGGTTATAGAAAGAGCAAGTAGGGCATTTCTTTACAATCTCCTTAGCTTGTTGCCATGTAATTGAAAACTCTTTCTTCAAACCTTTGCTATTAACATGATGTTTTTTATGAAATTCAGAGGCTTGTAGCACACTACCAATCAATAATTGATCAATTTCTGCATTACCTTGTGCTAGAGGACCTGGCAGACCCGTATGGGATCGGATGTGTGTTATGTACATAGGGCAAAGCCTGTTCCTGATCAAATCTTGAACCTGGAGGAACAATGAGGTTAGTTCAGTATCATCAGGTATAAATTCAGCAGTTTCAATATGTAAAATAACTCTTTCTGCGTATTGTGAATCTGTAACTATATTAATAGGTTCTTTAAAATCCCTTAGCACCATAAGAATGGCATATAATTCCGCCTTCTGGACAGAAGTATACGGACTTTGTTCCACCTTATCCAAGTATTCTGATTTGTAACCTGCCTTCCCTGATTTATTGGCATCAGTATAGAATGTACGGGCTCCAGTTATTGGAGCATCACGGACGATTCGAGGAAGAATCCAAGAAGTTCTCTTTATGAAGTTAAGCCGCTTGCTTTTTGGATAGTTGTTATTAATGTCTCCCAAAAAATTAGCACAAGCTCTTTGCCATGGTTCATTATCTTCCCATAATTTCTTTAGTTCATCAGCAGTGAAAGGCACTATAATTTCTGCTGGGTCTATGCCTGCTAGTTGACGAAGTCTCAGCTTGCCTTTTATAATTAACTCAGAGACTTTTTCCACATAAGTTTTCAGTTTCTTACTTGGTTTATGTGGTAAAAAGATCCATTCCAAAATAATATCATCTCTCTGCATTAAAATTCCTGTAGGAGAAATTTTTGATGGTAGTATGACGAGAATACAATCGAGCTCTGGATTCACCCTGTCCACATGTGCCTGTTGTAATTTTTCCTCAATCATTGTCAGTTCCTTTTCTGCTTCAGCTGTTAATTCTCTGGGACTGTTTAAATCTTTATCACCATCCAAGGTTTTGTTCAAATGAATTATTAAATCAGGTGTTATTCCAATAGCTGGTCGTAGACTGGAAATGTCTCCTAACAGTCTTTGAAAGTCATTAAGAGTCCGTAGGCGATCTCTCCTAATTTGTGCTTTTTGTGTCTTAATTTTTTGCAAACCTATTTTATAACCTAAATAATTAACAGAATCTCCCTTCTGAATCTTTTCAGGAGCTAATTGCAATCCCCATTTAGGTAAAAGTATCTTTATTTCTTCAAACAGTCTGTTCAAGGTATCCATGTTTGAATCAGATAACAAGATGTCGTCCATGTAATGGTATACTATAGATTTGGGAAATTTCTTGCGTATTATTTGCAATGGTTGGTTCACAAAATATTGGCACAGGGAGGGGCTATTTAACATACCCTGGGGGAGAACGGTCCAGTGGTACCTCCTCGAAGGTTGAGAATTGTTGTAAGTAGGCACTGTGAAGGCAAATTTTTCTCTATCTTCTTTTTGCAAAGGTATAGTGAAAAAACAATCCTTTAAATCAATAACTATGAGAGGCCATCCTTTTGGTAATAAAGAGGGCAAAGGAATTCCAGATTGCAGAGGGCCCATAGGTTGAATAACCTTGTTGATGGCCCTGAGATCTGTCACCATTCTCCATTTACCTGATTTTTTCTTAACCACAAATACAGGAGAATTCCAAGGGCTGGTAGATTCTTCTATATGTCCAGCATCTAATTGTTCTTGTACCAGCTGTTCTAAAGCCTGTAACTTTTCCTCAGCTAAAGGCCATTGCTTTGTCCATATTGGTTTCTCAGTCAACCATTTTAGAGGCAAGGCTGTTGGTATCTCTGAAGGGACATCAATTGCTTGTTCTTGTACAGCCCGAATGGCCGGTTTTCTCCATTTGTAATATCTTTTAATATTATTCTCAGAAATATAGGCTCTAGATTTAGCAGGAATGTTAATTTCAGTATTCCATTGTTGTAATAGGTCACGACCCCATAAATTCATTGCGATATTGGCTACATATGGCTTTAATTTTCCTATTTGTCCCTCTGGCCCTATACATTCAACCCATCTCGTGCTCTGCCTTACTCGAGATAGGGTTCCAATTCCCAGGAGCTGAACATTTACATTCTGAAGAGGCCAATACGGATGCCAAGATTCTGGGGTAATGATACTTACATCAGCACCTGTGTCCAGCAGGCCAGTAATAAAAATGCCATTTACACACACTCTCAGTTTAGGTCTTTGATCATTTATAGAAGTTTGCCAAAACACACGTAACTTATCTTTCTGATCATTATTGCTTGTAACAGTAGGCATGGGGCTTCCTAATTGTCCTGATGAGGCACGTTCTCTGCAGAAACTGGATATGACTGAACCATGTTTGCCATGGGGGCCTGTGAGGCCCCCCCTCTCACGTTTCCCGGCTGTATCAGGTTGCCTTGTCTATCTCTTGTAGACCTGCATTCATTCGTCCAATGTCTGCCCTTTCCACATCTTCTACATAAACCTGAAGGCTGAGTCCTCCTATTTCTGTTATTTCTAGAAGATGCATTATTATTATTATTTCTGAAAAATGCATTATTATTATTATTATTTCTGAAAATCCGTTGTCTACAATTCCTTTTCATATGACCCATTTTGCCACAATTAAAACATTTGGTATTCTGGTGTCTCCTTTTACCATTGGAAATTGCTTCTTCTACCCATGCTTCAGTGCCATAATCAAATGTATCAACATTGAGTGTATGCAAGACCCATTCTTCCAACGGTGCTGATCTGAGCTTTAAAGGACCCAAAATCCTTTTGCATTCCACATTTGCATTTTCATAAGCCAAAGACTCAATCATTATACGTCTTGCTTCTGGGTCAGATATTCCTATTTGTACAGCCTTAGTTAATCTTTGTAAAAAGTCACTAAAGGGTTCTCTCTGACCCTGTTTAACTCTGACAAATGATTCCATTCTCTGTCCTGGGTCTTGTACCCTGTCCCAAGCCCTTAAGGCTGCTGTAGTACACATGGAGAGTGTGTTTTCATCCAAATTAGCTTGTTCCTGAGGATCAGAAAAGAGCCCTTCACCTAGAATTTGATCTAGGGAAATGTCAATTCCCTTCGCTTTTTCCTGCTGTTCTAAGAGTCTAGCCTCTTGCCTGAATAAGCATTTCCATTTCAATTGCGGTCCACTCTCCAGTACCGCAGAGCTCAGCTGGAGCCAGTCTGAGGGGGTTGCTCTGCTTGTCGTGGCCCAAGATCTTAGCATCTCTTTAACAAAAGAGGCTTGCATCCCAAAAGTCATGACAGCCTGTTTTATTTCCTTGAGATCATTCATACGCACAGGTTCCCATGTATCCTCCTTGATGACCCTAGGGTTTTTGGAACCAATCACCTTCTCTGTTGTTATTACTGGAAAGGCAGGTAGAGCTGTAGGTAGAGCTTTGTGGAAATTGTCCCGGAGAGACTTACCCACAGATGTAGTTAAAATTTTCCTTTCTACCCTTTGCTCTTCCTCATCAGAATTTAGAAATTCCTCAATCTTTTCAATTCTATTCACCATTGCTTTCTGCAATGTCTGAATCTCCTGTCCAGAATTATGTTCCAAAGCCTTCATTGAGGATTCTAAAATATGAAGTTTGTCCGTTAGAGATAACATCTCATCTTTGGACATAATTTTTATGGCATAAACCGTGCCTTCTTGTATTGACAATCTTTCCGTCAATCTGTCATAAGCTTTAGACAAAATCCGATTGTCACATTCAGCAGTTTTGATTCTCTCAGTTAATGTTTCATTTCCTACAGAAAGGGACTGAATCTTATGGTCCAGATCGGCTGTTCCCTCTTCCATAGTAATGAATTTCTCCTTAACATCAGCCTGAAGAACTTCAACCTGATTCTTGAGAAGATTGTTATCAGCCTGGAGAACTTCAAACTGATTCTTGAGAAGATTGTTATCAGCCTGGAGAACTTCAAACTGATTCTTGAGAAGATTGTTGTCATTCTCAATTGTTTTTAAGCGTTCAATCTCTACCTTAAGAATCCTGGATTCGTCTCGTAAATACTTTATCATATTTCTATTATCAAACCATTTGGTGCCAATGAAAACTACGAATCCCAGAAGGATCCATATATGTGGGGTGATAGACACCTCTTGTAAAATCTCCCACATGGTACAATTAAAAAAATCATTAAATTCTTGAACAGTAATGTGTTCAGACATTTTATTTATAAAAGAAAATTTTTTTTTTTACCTGCAAAGATCGGTTCCTGCCAGTGGTGGTCTCTGTGTTTTTGGAGCCTGTCCTAGAACTAGCTCTTGTAGACCAGGCTGGCCTTGAACTCACAGAGATCCTCCTGTCTCTGCCTCCCAAGGGCTGGGATTGAAGGCGTGCACTACCAAGGCCTGGCAGGCCTCAAACTCACAGAGATCTGCCTGCCTCTGCTTCCCAAGTGCTGGGATTAAAGGCGTGCTCTACCACTGCCTGGCCGGCCTCAAACTTGTGATCCTCCTGCCTCTGCCTCCTTCAGCAAATCCTACCGGCGTGGGCCACCACAACCGGCGAAGTCACTTTGTAACAGACCAAATCTGACGCTGTGGCAGCTTTTGTTGCAAAACCGCAAGTACTTGAGCTTCTGCTAATTCAGGCAGTGGGGTTCCGCTGCAAAACTTAGCCAAGGCAGGCAGAATGGGCCTGTGTCACCGAGTGTGTCTCGGACTCGGCACTGGGGCTGGAGTCACGAACTGAAAAACAGCACCGGGGAGGGTGCTGTGTTAGCTAGCGGGCTACCCGCTTGAGTCGGGGGCAAAATAGCCCGACGTTGGACGCCAAAATGTAACGGCGTAAATGAATGCAGGCAGAGTGTAAAAATATATATATAGCTTTAATGTAGAAATAGACTTACAGAACCACCGTTCCCGCGGAGACCAGGAAAGCAGAAGCGAGAGCTTGGAGCTTGCTCACCAAATTTATAGGCAGACATTAGCCCGAGGCGAACACGCCCCTTAAGGGGCGGGACTTATCCCTACACAAGTGGGTCTTTACATTCTCCACATCACTGACCATGGTATCCATAACTCAGGGGGAATACTACATGATTCTGTAGTAGCAGGCTGCTTGTTCATCCTGACCGCCCAGAACCAAAATAATCACATGGAAACTATATTAATTAAATCACTGCTTGGCTCATTAGCTTGGGCTTCTTATTGGCTAACTTTTACATCTTAATTTAACCCATCTCCATTAATCTGTGTATCACCATGTGGCTGTGGCTTACTGAGTAAAGTTCTCTGCATCTGCCTCTGGCAGGCTACATGGCTTCTCCCTGACTCTGCCTTTCTTTCTCCCAGCATTCAGTTTAATTTCCCCCACCTACTTCTGTTCCCCTATAGCTCTGCTATAGGCCCAAAGAAGTTTCTTTATTAATTAACCAGTCGTATTCAGAGCTTAGAGAGGGGACTCCCACATCATGATTCTCGGCTGCAGCTCTAACCAAAGATTATTTCAATAGCATTACAAAATCAATTTATCTCTCTCTGTCTATCCCTACACATATTTCAATAGATGTATTTATAGATGTATATATATATATTTATAGATGTAGCTGTCTCTTATGCATCTATTTATCATCTTTCTCTGTCTATCTATCATGTATCTACCAATCATCTATCCATCATCTATTTATCTACTTATCATCTGTCCGTCTATCTGCTCAGCCTTCTGACTCTTCATGAAAGAAGAGAAGCAGTGAGAGAATGTGGAGGCAGAGGGTTACTAACCTACTGTTTTTTCCTTCTTCGCTCCATTTCAGTGGTGGGGTTTTGTGGGGCGTGGTGAGGAAGACTTCCTAAAAATAAGCGAGCACATTGTAAGTATTGCACTGAATGAATATTGTTAATAAAGCCCACTATAACAGCCAAATAATTTAAATTTTAGTAAAATTATAAAAACAAATACAAAGATATATATATATATATATATATATATATATATATATATATATAATGTATATTAGAGGTTTTTCCAGGTTGGTTAAGCATATGTACCCTAAAACAGAAAACTGAGCACAGCCAACTCTTCTGACGTTTTTCTCTGTGCTGGTGAATGGAGTTATGCGGGACACACTTTGGTGTCTGAGTTCCCTTGCTTAGTATTATTTTGTGGCATACCTGTATTGCCGTGTGCCCTCATGGCCCCTTCCTTCCCACTATGGGGTGCATTGCAATGTGTGACTACACCCCAGCTTAGTTGTTAAACTTTCACTGCATCTGACTGGCTTACAGTATTTTAGTCATGCTATGGACACTCTGATTCATAGTGTTGGTTCATGTATACATGTAACATTGCATAGTGCTTTGGGGCCTGTCCAGAAGGTATTGCTGGCTCAGGGGCTGAGCATTTGTTTGCCTTTTGTAGCTGCTAGCAATTTCATGCAGTGTTTACTAATGTCTACTCGAAAGATCAGCGTCTAAGAATTCCATTTGATTCCCATCCTCCCAGGCTGTGGCAAGCTGCAAAACACTCCAGATCCATTGTATAGGAGCCAGTGACGGAGTCCTCTCGGGGGACTTCTCAGTTGTCCACGACTGAACCCTCAGCCACCTCCACCTTTTAGCTTACTCGTGAGAGCTATTGTAAGACATTATCAAATGACAGCAGAAGGCATCAGAGGTGTATCAGTTCCTCGTAGTGGAAATCAGGCTGGAGTTACTGCAGTGTAACGAGCGTTTTAGGCTGAGCAAACAAACAGGCAAACAACAATAACAACAAAAAGAAGCCAACCATTCAATACCCACTAACAACAGCAAAGTCTCAATGCCCCAAAAGTTTATTATTTATTTATTTATTTATTTATTTATCTATTGATTGATTGATTGATTGATTTTTTGAGACAGGGTTTCTCCGTAACTTTTGGTTCCTGTCCTGGCACTAGCTCTTTCTAGACCAGGCTGGCCTCGAACTCACAGAGATTCGCCTGCCTCTTCCTCCCGAGTGCTGGGATTAAAGGCGTGTGCCACCACCGCCCGGCCCCCAAAGTTTATTTTAAATCCCATTATAACTTACATGATTTAGATGAAATAAAATTCATAAACCCTCGGTTTCTCTGCTTAAGTCGTGGTTTTGACTTTTCACAATGATCTGAAATGCAGTTTTATGACATGGATGCCAGGTACTCCGATGTGCCTGTTAAAAGTCCAACAGATTCAGCCGGGCGGTGGTGGCGCACGTCTTTAATCCCAGCACTTGGGAGGCAGAGGCAGGCGAATCTCTGTGAGTTCGAGACCAGCCTGGTCTACAAAAGCTAGATCCAGGACAGGCTCCAAAACCACAGAGAAACCCTGTCTCAAAAAACAAACAAACAAACAAAAAACGTCCAGCAGATTCGAGACAATGTGTCTTCACAATGCCCTAGGAGAACAGAAGAGGGGCCGTATCCCGCTACAGCACGCCGTGTGTCAAATGTAATCATAGTTTAGAAGCCAGGGTTTAAAATTCATTCACTAAAGTTATTTAGTTTATTAGATTAAAAATACAGCTCTGCAGAGCAATGATTTGAACAAAACCACCCTCGAGCCTTTCTTGGGGCTCTGCTTCCATTAACTTGTGCATTCTCCCACAAGGAGCTGCTGCTTCTGAGTTTACACTTGCTTCCCCACCCTTTCCCCTATCTCCTCAACAGACCTCCCTCTCCTCACTTCCTCCCTCAGTCTCCCCCTTTCTCTTCATCTTCCCCCCTTTTCTGATGTGCTAATCTCTCCATGCTTATATTTGGCTTTTTCCTCCACAGTGCTTCTGTTTCTTTATTCACGATGCTAAGACTTTCTCATGTCTTCTGCTGTTTCAGTTTTTTTTTCTGTCAAGTATATATAGAAAGATGAATACATGCACGCATGAAAGCTTATGGCTGGGTGGAAAGACACGGATGGATGGATGGATGGATGGATGGTAGATAGGCAGATGTGGAATGCCTATGCCTGAAGGGAAAGGAATGGGGGCCGCTGGAGCTTTTAAGCATTGCCATGTCTGGCTGTTCCACTCTACTACATAGACTTGTTTGGAAAGGACTGTGTATGTCGCGGGTGCCATGACCAGCGTTCTCAACACACTCCGTGGCTTTCATCTCCATCTCTCCTATGCTCTTTGATACTGTTATCATTGTTTGGACTCCTGAGGATTTTTAATGAGAGAACATCACTCTACTCAATTCTTCTAATTTAATTTGGCTGCTGAAGTCACTACCACCTGACTTCCTAAACCTTCCAAACACTTGCTTTCTCGCCCTGAAGGTCTTACGGCATTCTTCTTAATACACCAGAGGGCGAGTTTCACCGAAATGTGCTTTGGTTTAGCTAAGCCACGGTGCTGTGTCTGTAAGAAACCCTTTTCTGGTGGAGAGTTTTGTGCTGTGGTCCCGGAAATGTCTTCTATTATTTCTAGGCTGACGTCTCTTTCACTCGTTTTCTCTTCTGGTACTTCTATCATTTCAGATATTGAGATTTCTATGCTAACTCTCGACGTTCTTAACAATGTCTTATTTGCCTCTTAATTCCCGCTCTCTGGGACATTTCTGCACCTTTATCTTCACATTTTCTTATTTTGGTTATTCTACCTTCTAGGAGTTTTGAGGGTTTTTTTTTTTTTAACTTGTTACCATTCTAATAACCTCTTCTTCCTTCACAACTGAGATGTGTTTGAATATTTTGATGATGTTAGTGGTCTATCTGGGGGAGGTTTCCTTCTGTTCCCTGTAAGTCTTCCTTTTCTCTGGGCCCCATTTCCTGCTGTTTTGGACCAGCTTTTTCACTATAAACACTGACAAACCTGGGAATTATTGTTTCCCACTCACATGGGGTAGGAGGTTCTGAGAAGCAGCTGTGTGCTGGCACCGTGTGTGAATGAGCAATTCCTCTGAGGATGTCATAACAGCAAGACCACACTGGAGGCCTCACGGGTATTGGTCTCAGGTTGTTGAGTTTCACAGTGGAGAACCCTATCATCCTTGTCTAGAAGTTTTGTGGAAATAAGGAGGGGCTACACTTTGTTTTCTGTCACCTGCTTTTGGTCTAACGCTTTATCCTATGGCTTTCAAGTCTAAACACGTTCTGAAGTTAGATGTGGACACTGGCTCAGTTCACACTTTGCCATACAGGGGCCCATCTCTAGCTTCCCCCATCTTACTTTGCTGGCCTTACCTTTATACTTACTTGCATTTTACTGTTATCTGTTGACAACATTTTATCTACTATTACCCTTTTTTCTTATTTTTCTCACTTTTGCCATCGAATTTTGTCTTTTTGAAAAACCCTTGTTAATTTAGCATTTCCTGTCTGGAGAGGAAAAAAAAGCTTCCGGTGTGAAGTTATGGTAAGTGAAAATAGTCAAGAATAGAGAGGAAGCAAAGCTTGCTGACATACCCAGCTACTTGGTAGGTTTCCATGCTTATCTCTCGCTGATTTTGTGTACTTCTGGCAATGTTAGATGTGTACACAAGCTGCTTCTCCAGACCTTTAGATCAAAACAAAAGTCAGCTGTCTTCTTCCCTCATTCCAGAGGAGCAATATTCTGTTGTTCCCGTTTGATTCTTTTCTGTGTATTTCTAAATAATTATTTACATTGATTCTTCAGGATTTCCCAGATTTAGGCATTGTTGTTAACTCCATGTCATGAAAACTAAAGACTGAGCTCTGTTGTATAACCTCACAACCATTTATTCAATAATGCTCATTGCAGCAAATTTTGTTTTATTAACTATGTTCATTAATATGCAAATTATATTTATTGGTGATTTTTATTACAACAAACTATTGCATAATTCATGTTCCTTGTAAAGTTAGTAACTAAACTTCATTTCTAACATTTGTGCTAACTGATACATAAAAATTCAGAAATTATACCTATTCATGGGGTGCTGAATAACTTGTTTTTATACTTGTACAAGTGGTATTATGTACAAATTGGTTCTCATATTCTTGTGTAACTCTTTGAGAATGTGTATATTGGACAGCTCAAGGGCCTGAAGAGTTGTGTCTGAAGGTGTCGCTCTCCCACACACATTATTTATTTATTTGGAAATAAAATTCAAAGTTGTATATATTAGTTTTAATATTTGGATGGTTCCACGCCATTGTCACATACCTTAGTTTTGCTATGTTTGAAATAACTTTAACTTTTTATATTTGTAGTATGATATGTTTTTTATTTTGTAAAAATTACTGCAAAAAAACCCTCTTATTTTTCCTCCTCAAATATGCCTTTTAACCTTGTGACCCTCCTACCCTCCTACTGAGACATGTGTACCCGTCCCGTGGTTCTGGACAATTTGCTCATAACAGGCAAAGGATGGTGACATGGCGTAGCCAGCATTCTGACACCAGACTATGAAAGGCAGTGCTGCTTCTGCCTCATTCTTAAGGATCCTTGTCTGCAGATCCCCGAGCAACAGCATAAAAAGTTGACTGCCTGAAACATTATGTTAAAGTCAAACCCAGGGCAAACAGAGAGGCCATGTGAGGTATGTCAACAGCCCCAGGCAAGTCTCCAGTTGAAAGCCAGCAACAATTGCTAACGACGAGAGCAAATGAGACTTCAGAAAATTCCATCCGTCTGTAGAGTGATTTCTACGTGTCAGGTCTCTCCAGCTGAAGTCACAGACCCTGTGTGGCAGTGTTCTTATTGTATTCTGCTCAGCGTTCTTCACTCTGCTGACATGCTTTGTCGTGTATTGTTCCTGCTCCCTGGTCCTGACATTTGGCCTAGAACTAGGCTATGATGTTATGCTTGCCTCAACTCTGAGGGTGATGTGGCACTTGGTGCTGACACTTGGTTTTCTTCATTGCCCTCCATCTGCCCTCACTGTTTGGAAAGGACTTTTCTGAGCTCTCTAGTTAACAGCATGACATGATCCAGTCTGTCCTCTGGAAACCCTGCCTCTGGGTTGCTCAATTGACTACGTGTCTATTGGAGTCGATCTGGCTCTGCTCACTGAACTCAGGCCAAATTGGCAAACAGAGGAAGAGTGGGTTCTTGGTTTGCAGGGCGCTTCTGTTGCGCTCTGAATGAAATCTCTTGTGTCTCTTAAGCAGAAAAGTTGATTTGTCTCGATGCATGTTTATGATCTTTCAGTGAGCTGGGTGACTCCTTATTTAGTTTAGTTTCCTTTGGGAATGAAATATTTAATTTGACAAAACATTCAGGAGATTTGTCAAACTCAATAACATGTAAGCCAAGATATTAAAAGTTTTAGTACAGGGGCACACACACATGCACACACAAAGACATACACATCCAAACACACAGACACACATGCACACACATGCACACACATGGGCGCACACACATGCACATGCACACATACACACTCATAATCTGAAGGAATCTAGTAGACAGTAGAAACAGAAAAGGATTACAGGGAGTTCCTGGTACAGAGACTGTTGAGTCCTTCAACATTTACTGTTTCGATGAAACGTTAAGGACTCTTTGTTGATATTTGTTCACCATGGAAAAGCTGTTTCCCTCATAAATCTGAGAAATTACGTGCTTGTAATTAAAATATTAATTTAGAATTCTTCTTGAAATGTGAAGAACTAAGCTGCAAAATCTAGAACTTATTTTCAAACTCAATTAAATAGAAAAAGTGGGGAATTCTAGTGTGAGTTGCGGTTCACACAAGCTGTGATGACTGAGCACAATGTACGTGGGCTGAACCTGAAAGGAAATGGGTTCTGTAGACTTCTGAAGGGCTCTGTATTGCTATGGTTCATCCACATCTATGAACTCAATGGATTACTCTAGTATCCTTAACTCCAGCTGCCTTCTAGTCTAAGTTTTGAGAAATAAATATCCCTTCAAAGCAACAAAATTTTTTTTTTGAAAAAAAAAAAGATATTTAAACAACTTAAGGTGCTTAGTACTGCTGTAACATGGAGATTTATTTGGTACAGGTTTGGTAATGGGATGCTAAGGACCAACAGGCCGCATCCGCATCCCTGGGTCTTAATAGCTTAGCAGAGAATCACATAGTGGAGGGTGGGGGGGCAAGGGTACTTTTGTTACAAGCTCACTCGGGATGGAATGGCACAAATCATTGTCATGGTTACACCCCACAACGGTCAAACTCCCAACCTGGCTGTTATGGGAACGCAGGGACATTGGGAGAAAGATCCAAGCTCCAGTGAGGCACAAGGCTGTCGTTGTCACAGCATGGGTAGGATCAATATACGCACTCCACCTCTGATGGGGCACAACAGAGAAAGCTGTTGTCATTTGTGTGTTTATGAGATGAAAAAAATGACAGCATATTAAATATACCTGTGAATTAGTGTGGTCATAGATCTGAGTGTTCTGTTGAAACATAACCAATTTTGGGTAAATGATTAAAATGAAGACAAATATGTAAGACAAATCTAGTTATGTTGTTAAATTTAGTTGCCCTTTCCATATTTCAACAAGATAGCAGTGTTGCTATAATCAAATTTTACCTGTGAAATTTTATTCTAACAAAACTAATGCCGAAAAGGAGTTTTATTTTTTTTCCATTTTTTTTATTGAGAAAAGGAGAAAAAAAAAAAAAAAAACACAAGTTTCCACCTCCTCCCAGCCTCCCATTTCCGCCCCCCTCCTCCCACCTTTCTCCCCCTCCCCCCCCCACTCCTCTCCCCCTCCCTCTCCAGTCCAAAGAGCAGTCAGGGTTCCCTGCCCTGTGGTAAGTCCTAGGTCCTCCCCTCTCTGTCCATTCCTAGGAAGGTGAACATCCAAACTGGCTAGGCTCCCACAAAGCCAGCACATTACTTAGGTTCAAAACCCCGTGCCATTGTCCTTGGCTTCTCATTTGTTTTTATACGGGTGACTGCTTTGCCTACCGGCATGAACCAGGTCCATGTACTTCCTGGGGAGGCCAGAAGAGAGCACTAGAACCCTTGAAAAATAGGAGTCACAGGCAATTTTAGCTATGCTGGGAACTGAAACCAAATCCTCTGAATAAGCAGCAAGCACTCCTAAGAGTAGAGCCATCTTCTAGCGGCTTGTTAAATGGAACTTTTATTAATTTTAAATTAAATAAACTTTCCGTCGAGGTAGTAGCTATTAAAATTAATGAGTTATTTTTTAGAAATCTTAAATTATTAAGAATTTCAAGGGCAACATTTAAATTAAAAAAACTTGCCAGTGACTTTTCATGCCTTGTTAAACGTGATGTGGTTCCCATGATGACAGTTCATTATCTTGGATTCTTAAAAGTGAGTCTTGATTTTCACACAATGTACATTATGACTTTATTGTTTTCACAAACAATTTACATACATACACACACGCACGCATGTGTTCACACGATATTTCCTCGGTCTGTCATGTTTTGAGATTTTATTTTGCAACTAATAATAATAACACTAATCAAAAACATGCTGATCAGTTTTTGCTTCAAATCTTGCTTAAACAAAATTCCGTATTAATAAAAACACTGTGTTGAAAATAATTCTCTCTAGGAATTTATTTTTAGATTCATGGATATAAACTTTTACTATGTAGTGTTTAAAACCCTTTTTACATTTAACTGTGATAATGACTGAGATCTTTATTGGACTTACCCTTTTTGTGTGTTTACCATTATTTTTTTTTTACTTTTAAAAATTTAAAAAGCTCACAATATACAAAAATTTGTAGAAAATCTTAGATCACATTTTTGAACGCCTATGATAATATCTTTAGTACTAACCAATTTTCTACTGGTAGCATGGCTAGCAAAGATTTTTATTAATTTTTTGTCACTAATTTGTTCCATTTTTGAGCATATTCTTTTTGTTTCTTTTCTTTTTCTTTTTGTTAACAAGATCTCACCATGTAACCCTGGGTGTCCTGGGACTGAGAACATTAAAAGATTTTTAGCTCTCACATACATTGTTACTTTTGTCCATAAAAATTTTATTTCACTTTGTTTATGTAAAGCTCCCTTATAGCTTGTCTGGTTCAGGTTTCACTGTGTTTGCAATGTTATCAGGTCATACTTGGAAGACAGTCAGTCCCCTGACCCAGAATACATTATATATAATCGTTGACGTCTTCCAAACTCACAATTGGCACAGCTGCAATTTCATTTTCTTGGAACTAATTCAAACTATGTCCTTCATGAGCCCAAAGACGGCTTCTCAAGTTTCATGTGATCTTGAACAGTTTTTATTAAATTAGCCTGAGTTTTTATTAAACTAGCATGCAACCACACAGGTTACAGGGATGCCCATCCTTGTCTGAGGATGTATAAGCACTAGTTAGCAGCTGCCGTTCAGCCACTGGACTCTGGTGTGCTCTGTTGTGTAGACTAGTGTTTGGTCGCTGAAGCAGAATGGGTCTCAGTAAACACCAAAAAGCTGTGGTACAGGCTTCTGAGTCACGGGGCAGAAAAAGCTTTAGGAGTTACAAGGAAGTAGCAAGGGTGGGGAAAAAGCCTAGCAAGGTGGTTTCAGAAGGCTGGGAAGGTTGTGTCATAAATGCTGGTGAAAGAAACGGCTCATCCAGTGGAAACTGGGAAGCAAAAACACACCTAATGAGCTTTTGAGTTTGAGCGAGATTCCTATCGAGAAGAGCAAATTAATGAGCTCTCTGTGACCGTCATGGAAATACCACATGAACATTGATGATCTAGGGCAAAGTTCAGCAATTTGTGAGCAGGATTCTCAGGGGGGATGGAGGAGCCAGGTGATAGTGGTTAGAAGTCAAGCTGCCTGCCATCTCTGCTACCCATTTTCACCTGCAAAACTATTACCAAAGTAAGGAAAGATCAGGTTAAGAGCTGTCCAAGGATGTTACAGTGTGTGGTGTTTAGAGTGAGCTTGTGCCACACAAAACTTCCGGGAGGGTTTTTGATTGACCTGGCTTAAGTGAAGTAGCTGCGGTTAGCGCATGCTCTGTGGTTAGAAGAATTTATGGTGCACTGCCCAGTTATCAAAGCACGTGGATACTTGTGCAGCTCTCAGGGGCCACTGATCTCAGCTAAAGGTGTATGAAATTTGTTGGTTGGTTTCTGAGATAGGGTCTTCTCATGCAGTCCTGGCTGGTCTCAAACTCGTGACTGTCCTGTCTCAGTCTCTTGGCTGTTGGCATTGCAGGCGTGAGCCACCACAGCCGTCAAATTGGAGGTGATGTGAAAGGGTCTCTGGCGTTCTGTCTTGCTTTGGGGAAAGAGGAAGCAGATAAGATCACTTGAGGAGCATACCGTCTTCCTCCCTTGCCCATTCATAGGAGTTTTAATGAAACAATATCACACGTGGATTCATAGAAAAGTGGAAAAGTCATAGAAAAGTGAGACGGGAATGAAGAAGCAAGGAGTAGGGAGGACCGGCAAAAGATAGTGAGATAGGTAAAAAAAAAATAACACGGAAAAGGAAGAAGGGAGGAATGAGGGAGTTGAAGGGGGGTTATTTTTCAAGTGTCCCACAGTGAGGATTTAGTATGCTAGCATTGAGGAATAAGTTGACTGACGGCTCACATCTCCATTGCTCGGAGGATGGCAGGGAAGTGTGAAAAAGGGTAACTAGAAGATTAAAGTGAGCAAAGCCGGGTGATGGTGGCGCACGCCTTTAATCCCAGCACTCGGGAGGCAGAGGCAGGTGGATCTCTGAGTTTGAGACCAGCCTGGTCTACAAGAGCTAGTTTCAGGCAGGCTCCAAAGGTACAGAGAAACCTTGTCTCGAAAAACCAAAATAATAATTAATAATAATTAAAGAGAGCATGAAGTTCACTTATTAAGTGATAGTGTATAAGGAATTATGTGTGTTCTATTTACATGGGAATAGTGTAAAGGAAGAGATTAACAAACCTGAAAATGAGGGGTAGAGGTCCCAGGAGAGAGTTTGCAGTTCCGGGCGGGTGTCCCAGCCTCCTTGGTACAGAAGCTGAAGTGGGTTGGTTGGCATTAAGAACTCTGCTATTGTTCATGGGTAGACAATGATCCCTGGAAAGCGTTCTGAAAAGCCCAGGTTTATTTCACTTCCAATTCAAGAAGAAAGAGTGACTTGTTCAGTTTCTCTGTGCAGAAATTATGTCACTCCACCAACTCTCCAGCATAAGTTGTCATCGGTGTTTTTATAAAAGGAACACTCCTGCATTGCTGGTGGGAATGCAAACTGGTACAGCCCCTTTGGATGTCAGCATGGCGATCTCTTAGAAAATTAGGAAATGACCTTCCTCAAGACCCAGCAATACCAGTTTTGGGTATATATCCAAAGGATGCTCAATCGTACCACAACGACATGTACTCAGCTATGTTCATAGCAGCTTTGTTTGTAGCCAGAACCTGGAAACAACCTAAATGTTCCTCGACCAAAGAATGAATAAGGAAAATGTGGTCCATTCACACAATGGAGTACTACACAGCAGGAAAAAAATGACATCTTAAATTTTGTAGGCAAATGGATGGAGCTAAAAAATATCATTTTGAGTGAGATAACCTAGACCCAGAAAGACAATTATCACATGTACTCACTCATAAGTGGTTTTTGAACATGACGCAGAGAAAACCAGTCCACAAATCACAATTTCAGAGAACCTAGAGAACAATGAGGACCCTAAGAGAGAAATACATGGATCTAATGTACATGGGAAAGAGAAAAAGACAAGGTCTCCTGAGTAAATTGGGAGCATGGGGACTTTGGGAGAGGGTTGAAGGGGAGGAGAAAGGCAGGGAGGGGAACAGAGAAAAATGTAGAGATAAATAAAAATCAATAAAAAAGAAATTATGTCACTCCCTTTGAGATACTTAGTTTCAAAAAGTAGCTGCATTTTTTTTTTACACATGTAATCACTCCCCCTACATTTAAAAGTAATTCCCCTCCGATATATTGTCTGTTTTAGAGCCACAACTGGAGTGTAGCTGCTTCTTTATCAGAAAAAAAAAATTCTGTGTTCTGACTCCATGCTGTCCTTGTATCGGTCACAATAGGTTGGGAGATGGTACCCAAGGCAGAGAGTGTAGCTGGTGAGGTGAGAAGTCACAGTCACCCGATCTTGCCCTCGGGTATGAGTTTGGTATTGTAGGCATCTCCCAGCCTACACAAATGTGGCCTGTGATTTCTAAGACTCCACCAAGCGTTTGTTCTTGCTACACTATGGGTGTGTAAGGGCTGTTGTCACATGACTTTGGAAGCATGCCACATCAAATACTTCTGTCACTTGCTTGACAAGACAGGTTTCACACTGGCATCCCAGCACTTGTCAGGGAAAACGCTGACATCCTGTGGCAGAACCTGGCTTTCCCACTTCCAGGGGTCCTCCAAACCCTCCCTGATCGGTGCGGTGCCTTCGCTGAGCAGGAGTCTGCAAAAAGGAACTTGGGAGAAGTCTATGGATGGGTTTTGCTTTTCATGCACAAGATGTAGATGCTGTTCTGCCTGGTTTTGTGTGTCAAGGTGACACCAGATAGAGCCATCAGAAAAGGTGGAGCCTCGGTTGAAGAAATGCCCCCATGCGAGCCACCTGGATGCTTATTTTCTCAATTAGTGATTGATACGGGAGGGCCTAGCCCATTGTGAATAGTGCCATCCCTGGGCTGGTGGTCCTGGGTTCTATAAGAAAGCAGGCTGAGTAAGCCAGTAGAAGCAAGCCAGTAAGCAGCTCCCATCCATGACCTCTGACTCAGCTTCTCCCTCCAGGTTCCAACCCTGCTTGAGCTCCTGTTCTGACTTCCTCCAGTGATGGAAGTATAAGCCAAATAACAATTTCCTCCCCAACTTGCCTTTTGGTTATAGTGTTTTGTTGTAGCAATAGAAACCCAAAGACAGATACACTAGTACATTTTCCATTTCCTAGATTTTAGAACTATCATGCTGAAGTCAATCTTGCCCAGTTCAATAAAAGGAAACATAAAAAATGTCCCCAAGGTCTCTGTCAATTTAATACAACAAACATACAAACAAACAAGAAACAATCCCTGCTGCACTGAGGAAAATAGACCAAGTAGATGGAGACCACTTGGCTTTTGAGTTCTTTTTTATTAATATTATTATTTTTTATTAAAAATTTCTGCCTCCTTTTGAGTTCTTTGAACTAACAATGGTCCCTAAACAGAAGGAACATTCCAGCCAGGCTGTTAGAATAATCCAGAAAAGGAATGAAACCAAACCAAATGAGCTGTCAACTATAGATCAACATTTCTCCAAAATACATGAGAACACTGGTGCTATATGAAGGGAGAACTTTCTCCAGGAAACAATGCCTGATATCCCACGGCAGTGTTCCTTCACATTGTGATCCCAGCAGCAGGGATATACCAAGTCCAAGATTCAGCTGCTGGCAGAGTTTAGAATAAAAATGGTTCTGTGATCTGGGCTATGCATTATAAAGTGGAATAAGCATAATGAAAAATATCTTTAAATCATTGTGCGTAAGTGCATGGTATGAGTGTATGTGCTTGTGTGTACATGAATGCCTGTGTCTGGATGCGCATGTGGTCAAAGGTCAGCCTTTGATGCTCACTCTTTATGCCTTGTTTGCATGCAACAAAGTCTCAGTCCCTCTCCCTCCCAATCTCTCTCTCTCTCTCTCTCTCCCTCCCAATCTCTCTCTCTCTCTCTCTCTCTCTCTCTCTCTCTCTCTCTCTCTCTCTGCCTGTCTCTCCCTCTCTCCCTTCCTCCCTCCCTCTCTCCCCCCACTGTGTGTGTATGCCAAGCTCTCTGCCCTGTAACCTTCTTGGTATTCTGCTGTCTCTGCTTGGCTTCTTGCAGGAGAATTGAGATTCTCCATATGTGCTCGACCACCTGTGTTCTCAGGACCACATTCAGCTCCTCATGCTTGCCCAGCAACAACACGTTAGCAACCGAGCTCTCTCCCCACGCCAAGCAAGACACTCTTTGTGGCAAGATACAACTATTCAAAGAAAGACTGATGCATGAATGTTTAAAGACCCAAAGCTGCCGTTCCCAACCTTCCTAACGCTGTGACCCGTTAGTACAGGTCCTCATGTTGTGGTGACCACCAGCCATAAAATTATTTTTGTTGCTACTTCAAGAAAGGTAATTTTGTTATTGCTACGAATCGTAATGTAAACGTCCAGGCTTTCCAACAGTCTTAGGTGACCCTTGTGTAGGGGTCATTCAATTACCAAAGGGGTCCAGACCCACAGGATGAGAACCACTGACCTAGAGACACTAGTAAAGTAGAAAATCATTTTGTTGTGTAGATGACATTATATTTGGGAGTGTTTCAATTTATTGCAGGCTTTTTAGCATACTCTGCAGCACAAAAATAAATGCTAGACAGCATGAATTAAAGGAATATTGATGCTGTACACGCCACAGACTGAGATCCTGCAGCCTGTTGGTAGAAATGTTTGGCATTTTGCTGCAAAAGCCACAACTTGGTGGCTGAGAAGAAAGGAAGGGGCAGGTGTGCCAGGTGCGGGGAGGGCTGGGTAGTTGGGAGGGAGGGAACTAGTTTTGTCTTATTCCAAATGACCCTGAATAGGGTTCAGACTGCTGAAGGTAGGTTTGGTGAATCGATGCCAGTGTAAAGAAGTTTGGCTGGAGAACAAGGACTTTGAATTCTCAGAAGGTGTACTCATTCCAGTGTCTGCTGTGTGAGGCACTGAATGATCCTATTTCCTTGGGTCATCTCAGTCATGGAGAAGAAGGCCCCAGGCAAATACAGTTAGGTCAGTGTGTATGAGGAGATGGTAAGGGTCATAGATGACCAAATCCAACACAGACTCTATGAACAAGGTGCTCTCAGAATACGGAAGGACACCATGGCATGTGGGGGTCTGACTTACTGTAGAGTTTTCTTATTTGGGGAATAGCAGAGCAGAGGGTGATGGCACAGCTACCTTGCTTGCCCCACCTCACCTGCTTCTTGAGATAGCATTAAGTGCTGATTGCAGGTCAGCGATTCGTGGGAGGCTCACCTGGGAACTCCAAAACATCTTTGAGTTGAAGACAGTATCTGATTGAGGATGGAAATGCATTTGATGCATGCTTGGGACTCAAACATGTAATCTCAAAATGCAAATACGACACCCTGAAATTAGCTGCTTTATAATATTCTGCATACCAATTGTGCATGGTCTTCTGTCTGTGAAGTTGTAACTGTGGGAATTCCTTTAAGTGGTTGCTCTTTGATAAAGGAAACATACTAATTAAGGTAATTTTTTTTTTTTTTTTGGTTTTTCGAGACAGGGTTTCTCTGTGGCTTTGGAGCCTGTCCTGGAACTAGCTCTTGTAGACCAGGCTGGTCTCGAACTCACAGAGATCCGCCTGCCTCTGCCTCCCAAATGCTGGGATTAAAGGCGTGCGCCACCACCGCCCGGCCTAATTAAGGTAATTTTAATAAGAA
This sequence comes from Microtus oregoni, assembly GCF_018167655.1. Taxonomy (NCBI): domain Eukaryota; kingdom Metazoa; phylum Chordata; class Mammalia; order Rodentia; family Cricetidae; genus Microtus; species Microtus oregoni. The sequence continues at coordinate 19,075,265 of NW_024543069.1, read as the reverse complement.
GTTGTAACTGTGAAAATGAACCTCTCCAATGACAGCTTGTACTACTGAGATCCCTTGATATGTGATCTGTATAAACTAGGCAATATTTGACCATTCACCATCCCAAAACTTATATATACCCTCCCTCCAGAACCTGTACCTCTATTTTTAATCTGTATCTTAGGAAGCTTTAAAACCCAATCTTTCTTTGAGTCTGATATTTTTGCAGGACTCTCATTTACATAATTTCTCCTCTGTTAATCTGCTTTATGTTAGACAGTAGAGAACGAGGGACGCCCTCTCCCTTCCTTTGGACATGCCGTGTGCAAGAGGAAATAGGGCCAATGAAATGCAAGTTGTTATAGTAACTTGGTTTCTTTTAAAAATACAAGCTGATAAGGGCTGGGAGAGTTGGAGTTTCATATTTATAATAAATTATATTCTGGTCGGCTGTTTACATCCTGCAGGATCTGAAGCAAAAGGGATACACTGTGCTGCGTGTGTCTTCATAGTGATGTGATCGCTGCTCGGTTTTAGCCCATGTGGCATGCAGCCTCCTTAAGCTACAGATGTGTGAGTGATGAAAGAGTGATGCGAATGGCTGCTTTCCTAGTCACGTCGACGCTGGCTTCTTGGCCAAACTCTATTTAAAATTCCAGGGCCTCCAAATCTTAGTTCACTTTCAGGGGAGTCCTGTTTACAATTAAGGAAATTATTCCTTGTGACTGTCCAAGAAAAAAACATGATTAAATGCTTGTTTGTTTTATAAACCAAGCCAAGATACTGCAAACGGAGTTTCCTTAGCTTATGCTTTTTCTTTTTCTTTCTTTTTTTTTTTTTTTCAGGATCTGCCTAGCATTTGGGAGGGGGACTTGTTGGGTACTTGATCCCTATAAAGGGCGTCAGTGCAGTGTTGCTAAAAACACGAATAAGAACAGCAAATAGGCTTGTAGGAGTTTAGGAACCACCTGTATCTCCTAAAGGATTGTGATAGGTTTGAGTTAAAAAGAAACGAGACGAAAAATCGCTTTTTTTTTGGGGGGGGGGTAAAGTAAAGCAGAAATAATCCAATTGTTTGAAGCTTAGAGTTAAAAAGGATTTGTTTGTTGGTTTGGGGTGTGTGTGTGTGTGTGTGTGTGTGCTTGTGTTTGTGTGTGTGTGTTTGTGTGTGTGTATAGCCACTTTTATAGCAGAATTTCAAAAATTTAAGGACTCTTCAGCTTCTCTTGGTCTTTCCAAAAAAGGTGTGTGTAAGGTATTAGAACAGCCTTATTCAGAGTAGTAAAAGGCTGGTGAGCTTTTCACAAACACATGTGTTCATTGTTGAGGGAGTGGCTTGAGTCAGTATGTAGACTGATGTACTGCTATACTTTGTGTCCTTAAAATGAACCAACAAGATCTGTATACATGGCTATAGAATGTGATCTGGGATTTGCTTAGAGGAGAAGTGGGGGGGAAATAACACAGGTCAATGATCACTTCTGGTCTCAAAAAATGGACATAAGAAGGTAAACATACATATGCCACACAGACATAGGGAGGTAAACATACATATGTAACACGGACATAGGGAGGCAGACATACATAAACGCCTGTGGTAGTCTTAGGGAATAAAGTAAAAAGGGGAGAGAAGAAAAATCATTTTATTTTTATATAATCCTTTGTGCTGTCCTTATGTCTAAGCATGTGGTGATTTTTCAAATTGAAATGAAATAAATCACTGAAAATGAAAACCACATGTGCAGGTTTTGGTCTTTCTCGTAGCCAAGTCCTTTGAGCTGCCTGGTCCCTATTCTCTAGTATAAATGGATGCAGATTGCCCGAGGAACTTCAAGGTCTTAGGCTGGTAAAGGTCAGTGGTAGTGTGCTGTCTAGCATGCACCAGGCCCTGATGCCCAGGACCACAAGGTGGGGGTCAAGGTTGGGAGAGAGAGAGGAACAAAGAACATCTTGTTTGGTAAAACTAGGATTCAAAGGTGTTTCTGCCGAGAGCGGAGGAGTTTGCCAAGAATCAAAGACAAAAATTTTTAGTGTCAAAGTCCATAATAGAGCCAGGAGTTCTTGATTACAAGGAAGGGCTCTTCTCTGCCCAGGGACATCTAGGAATGATGCAGTCAGGCACTTCCTTAAAGCACAGGAATGAGTTAATTCCTAGGAGGTGAGATTTTATAACACAGGGTATTTTTCATTTTTTTTGTGTGTGTGTTATAGTATTAAAGTGAATTTATTAAGAAGTGTTGATTAGAGTTTTAGTTGAACCAAAGCCATTATTTATTTTAAAAATATGTAGATAGTGCTTGCTGGGTTCTAATCTTCTGTAAAGTGTGAAGAAAGATCTGTAAGAGTCAAACTTTCAGTTTGAATGAGATTATTAAACACATGACAAGCCAGGGAGAGAATAAATAGTAAATAAATAGATGATAGATAGATCGTAGACATAGGTGATCCATAAACAGCCAGATAGATGATAGATTATGGATAACAAAACACCATCAATTTGTGTTCTCAAAACATCAAACAGAAATTGACAGTAAAACCCTTTTGGGCAGCTTGCTTCAGTTTCCCTTAGAGCCCTGGGCATAGCAGCATCTCCTAAGGCTTCCAAGTAAAGCAACAAACACCAAAAGATACAAAAAACATCATCAGATTCATTGCTCATGACATCAAGCAAAAACCAAACGGAGAAGTTGAGACCTGGCAGATTTCCTAATTCCTTGTGGCTGAGGTTGCATGGATGAACTTCAGCTTCTCTTTTCCTCTCCGGGAACATTTACACTGTGGGGTGTACAGCAATAATATCCACTGGAAGTGGTTTGCTTAGCCATTCTTAAATGCACAGAGTTTTCTCTCACCTTAAGTTTAAGAAATGACTCACAACCCTGCTTTTTGGATGATTCAGTGAACATCTGTGTGAGAAAGGACACAATTTGCTTTCATGTTTTTCTTTGCATCCGTCGACACACACATTCTTATATTTAGTGTTTTTCTCCAAAGCTAGCAAATTGGCAGGTGTAGATAAAATTTGGCTCATCTATATGTCTTAGCCTAAAAACATCATCAAAATTTGCTTTTCTCTTTTTTAAGTGTGTGTGTGTGTGTGTGTGTGTGTGTGTGTGTGTGTGTGTTGTGAGAACTGACCCCAGGAATTGGCACTTTCTAGGCCAGCACACTAGCATTGAGCTACTTGCCTGAGTCTCTAGCCCTTTTCCTTCTGTCTTACTTTAGTTGACAACATTTGCAAATTGGGAAATTGACCATAAAATCTAGTTTTTTGGCTCCTTTCTGAAAAGTTAGACACCATAACAACTTTTGGCCTTGTATCCAGCCATGGACATTTTAGCCTGGATCTGAGAAGTGAAAAATCGTTCAGATGGATTTGATGTTTGCCAGTTGGCCAAAATTGTCACCATTTTTTTTTGTTACTTTCTAGATTACCCTTTTGCTATTTCTGCACACTTGGGTTTTAACTGTTGAATATGAGTATATGCGTCTCCTTAAAGATAGAGAAAAGTTAGGCTGATTAATGACTGAGTATTAGAATGAGACATTATGAGGAGGTTTCTTACTTTATCAAATGTCTTTGTTTATGTGTGTTTGTGTTTGTCTGCTTCAGCCTATTTGCGTCATGTGCATACAGGGTCTACCATGTATGTGTTGGAAACCAGCCTCATGTTCTCTGGAAGATCAATGAGTTCCCTTGACTATTGCTCTATCTCTTCAGCCCCAAGGGAAGAGTTCTTAAATATTCAATTGAAAGTGTACAAGAAAATGGCTTTAAAAAGCCTATAGTTTAGAACATCATGGTCATAGGTAAATGTCCTTGAAATACACACCAAGCTTCATATTTCTTACAGACATCTATCTTTATTCTTTATATGAACCAAATAAATAGGAAATGGAAACACAAGGAAATAGGATAACATGTACAAGATCAGGTAACTAATGCATGGCAGAATCAGGGCTTAAGTTGGGCAATCTTGTTTTAGACCATAAAGATATTTTATACCAATTTTTTTTGTCTAGAAACTGAATTAGTCTCTAGCTCTGCAGGCAAATGGAACTTACCAGTTATTTGACATGGTTTTTACAATTGCTAGGTGAATTCTCCAGTGTCTAGAGTTTATTCTTTCATGTATCCTCCTGGATGTATTTATCTTTCTTTTCAGCCTGAATGACTTTCTCCCAACCTTCTGTAATGCTGGCTTAGGGTCATGAATTTCTTTAGCCTGTTTTCATCATGAAAAGGTTACTGTTTTTCCATTCAATTCTGACAGATTTTCTTGCTGGATTTATTCCCAGTCTGTCTTGGAAGTCATAGTCTTCCAACTGGGAATACATCCTTCTTTGTTGCTGTCCCTTTAAAGTTTCTGTGGCTCACTCAATCACTAATCCTTTAATATAACTTGGCTCACCTCTAATTTAACTTGGTCTTTTCTCTTGCAGCATTCACGATGTTTCTTCAGTCTGTTTATTTAGTTATTTACCTATAAAATGATGTAGAAGGGTTTCTTTACTTTTTTATGTAAATTTTATGATGGTTCTGTCTATTTGGTGATTCCTGAACCTAGATGGAAGGTTCTTTCCTTAAATTTAGGAGATTTCTGTTATTCTCTTGCTAAAAGCGTGTTTTATACCTTTAGCATGAGCTTTTCCTTCCATGGCTATAATTTATGAGTTTGGTCTTTTCACAGTGCTCCACAGATCTCAATGCTCCGTTAGCTCTTTAAAAACTCACTTTCATTTTGTCTTCTCCCCGTTCTTTAGGACCTGATGCTCTGTTCTCCTCCTGTGGTCCATGGCCAGACTTCCCACTCTTTAAGTTTGTTTGTTCTTTCCTTCAGAATTTCTGTATCTTTACTTATATTTTCATATTCTATATCAACTTACATATTTTTATTCATCTGTTTGTGTTCTCTTGGAATTCAAATAGTATTTTGTGTGTTCTTTGATTTTCCTCAACGTATTTATAATCACCATTTTGAATTCTTTCGCCAAGATTTCATCTAATCTACTCTTCACCATCGATGTTGGACTGCTCATCTTTCTGGAGTCATAGTGCTTAGCTTTTCATTTTTGTTTTGATGTGTGTATTTGTGCATGTGTGTGTTTGTGTGTGTGTTGGGATTTGCATCTTTGGGAGTAAGTCATTGAGCGATTAAAAAAGTTAAACCACCTCTGTTCTTTCAGTGGAATGATCAACAGGAACTATGTTATAATAAAAATGAGTGCTGCTTACTTCTACTAAGCTGGTATCCAGGGTGCCAGGCTTGATCTTAAGTACACCCTCCCCTGAGAATAGAATATTGTCTGAAACAGTAATCACTGTCATAGGGTAAGCCCTATATAAAACTATAATGATAGGAACTAAAAGTCACTGATTTATGTGGACACTAAGATATTATTTATTGTGACTTATGAAAGAAAAGAGAAAAAGAATAATAGTGACTCATTGTTTTTATAGTAGAAGGAAGTCACAAAAGACCAAAGTCTTAAGGCAGTTTTAGGTGATAGTGGACTGAAGAGAAAGACGAAGGAGAATTAGGTAACGTAAACATACCAAGCTCTTGGAAATTTGAGTCATAGGACCTTGTAAACCAGTCTACATGATGACTCTTTCAGAGAAAAGGAAAAGAACAGGGAGAGGGAAGAGGTAGAGGCACAGGACGGGAGTGGGCAGAATGTAGCTGGTGTGATATAAAATGACTGTGGGCATCAGGAGCACGAAGTGAAAGGGATACATCTGGGTGGGGTATATAGGATGCAGCTGTTTTGACTGATTTCTGGCTTCAGTGTCAAGCCTGTTGGCATTCCTTGCTTGGTTCCCAGAGACGTGTCTCACTCTTGGACACCCTCTTTTTGACGTCAGGTCACAAATGCTGGTCACATTCCTGACTTAGTCCTAGTTTTACATTCTTGATGCATTTGGGTTTGAAGGACTCAATTCACCTTGTATAAAATAAACATTATTATTCCTGTTATTTATTTAAACTTTATCTTTCACCTTGTGTTAACAAACACCTTTTTGAGTTTATTTATTTTCTGTAAACAAAGATTAGAGTTATAGTTCATTTTGTGTGAGCCAATCTAAATTTACTAGTAGTTGCAAATATTTTCTTTTAAAAAATTTTAAGAATTTCATATATGCATATAATGTGCTCAGATCACACTCACCCTCTGTTTTTGTTTAAACTCTCTGTCTTAGTGAGGATTTCTATTGCTGTGAGGAAACACCACGACCATGGTGACGCTTATAAAGGAAAACATTTAATTAGAGCTGGTTTACAGTTCCAGACGTTTAGTCTGTTATTGCTATGGCAGGAAGCCTAGCAGCATGCAGGCAGATGTGCTGCTGGAGCAGGAGCTAAGAGCTTGGCAGATTGGCAGGCAGCAGAAAGTGAAGGGACTTGAGCTTCTGAGACATCAAAGCCCACCCCATAGTGACACACTTCTTCCAACAAAGCCACTCCTACTCCAACAAGGCCACACCTCCTAATAGTACCACTCCCTATGGGCCTATGAGAGCCATTTTCCTTCAAACTACAACACCCACTAAGGCCACTTAGTGTTGCATGTATGTGCATAGGTATACCTCCTTCTATTAGGTATAGGTAGCCTCTCAGGACCTAAATTCCTGGAGAAAACTGACTCCCACACCACACTACCCCCAGCAGTCAGCGGCTGCCAAGGGCTTCTCAGCTAGTGGTAGGACTTCATGAACCCTTTCCCCATCCATGCTTGGTCTGGGGCAGACCTTGTGAATGTAATCACAGCTATTGTTTTCAAGGATCCAGCAAATACTCTTTTACTGAAAATGTCTACTACTTCTGACTCTTAGGACCCCCTAGACTTCTTCTTCTGCAATGATTCCTGAACTTTTGTCTGGGAATAGGGTATGGGATACTCATATTCCTTTTATAACTTCACAGTCTATTATTCCTTACATGAAGAACAGTTTGGCCTCTCTGTGTTCATTGCCATCTACTGCAAACACTAAGCTTCTCTGATTAGGGTTGAGAGATGCCCTGATCACTGATTTGTGAGTATAAAGATGAGAACTTGGGGGACAGTTTATTATTGTGTCCACGGCATCATAGTATTAGGTTGCCCCTTAGGGACTATGACCTGCTTAGTCACAGGTTCATGGCACCAGGCCTAAGTTCTATCTTGTGACATGGAGCCTTAAGCCTGTGCAGAAAGTGGTTGGTCACTGCCATCCCATACTGTCTGCACCAGCAGGCATATTTCATCAGCCCAATTGTTATCGTTGCCCTTAGGGTTCATGCGTAAGAACAGACATTTCCTCCTTTCCCCTCTTGGCCTTCTTCTTCATCTTCTTTTGTCTAGAAAATTCCAGCCTTGTGAAAGCTCCCTCTTAGAGGCAAAGCTTTCAGGTCAGTATCAGCTTGACTTCACCATGTCTTGTGATTCACAGATATGGTGGCTTCAGCAGCAGAGTTCTACTCCCAAGTTCTGGAAGGTCACAAAGAGCAACAGCACTAGCCTGTAACATTTGAGGAGGTTTATGAGAACTCACTTAACAGCAATTTGAAAAGATATAACCCATATCCAGTCATTGACTTTTTATTTGCTAGCTTATGGTGTCAGGAGAGGTATACTCCTCTGATTATAAGCTAATGACACCTTAACTCCTTTTATATATGAGTATGTATATGTATTTTGGGAAGCTACTCGAGTAATGAGTTTCTACATGATATTTTTAAAGATCTTTAGCATTAATTATTCCTCCTCATCTATATTCTTCTACCTTGTTCTTCCACTCCCACCCACTTAACGCTTCTCTTCCATTATTCCCATCTTCCTTTACGTACCTGCTTTTTATTCTCCTTCCTCTGAAGTCTCCACTATGGTTCCATATTGATTCCTTAATTTTTCTGGGTACTCTAACTTAAACACACACAAAACTAAAAACTCAAAGCTAACATTCCCATAGGAAAGAGAACACCTAGTATTTGTCTTTTGGGGTCTGTGTTACCTCACTCAGAATGATTGTTTTCAGATCCATCCACTTACCTGTAAATCTCATAATTTCATTTCTTTTGCAATTGAATAATGTTCCATTATGTATATGTTCCATGTTTTTACTATCATCAGTGGTTGGATTTCAACTGTTTTTATGTCAGGGGTATTGTGAATAGAAGCAGCAATGAACAAGAACGAATAAGTATCTCTCAGGTGGGATATAAAATCTTTTGGGAATATGCCTGTATGTGGTATAACCATACCATGTAGCCAGTCTATTTCTTTTTTTTTCCTTTCTTTCTTTCTTTCTCTCTCTCTCTCTCTCTCTCTCTCTCTCTCTCTCTTTCTTTTTTGAAGCTTCACACTTGACCTGACCCTTAGGGGTAAGGGTCCTGAACAGTAAAGTGTGGAGTAGGAGAGCCAGGGAAAAAATTAAAGAAGACAAACAAACAAATAAACAAACAAAAGTATACTATTTGCAAGGGGGAAAAAAAAAAAACCCAGGTCAGCAGAGAGCAAAGTCGACAATGCTGATAAAGAGAACACAGTGTACCTCAGACACAGCTGCCTAAGGATTTAAACCCAGTGCACAGTGTGAAATGTCAGGTCCTTGCAAGACTCTACCTGGACTTACCTGAGGCGCTGGCTCCAGCCTTAGACTGGCCTTGCCATGTCCACCCCCTGGCATGGACACAGAACTCAAGTTCCCTTCTTCTTTCATCAGAGCCTCTGAGAAAGTCTTGGGTTGCTCTGGGTTCCCCTGCTTCTGCAAGCACACACACATACACAAACACACACAAACACACACAGACAAACACACACATACACACATACATGTGCGCACACACACCTGTGCTCATTTCTTAATAGTTGTCTTACATTATGATGATCAAAGGTGAGTAAGTGTTCCCCTTTCCCCTCACTTATGCCAACAGTTGTTGCTATATTTTTTTTTTCAAATCTCAGCACATGTATACACACAAATAAATTCATACTTTCCAAAGGTGGAATTGTCTTTTGGATATTTTTTTAGCAATGTTTTAAATTTGAATCTGCTTATTACCTTTATTATGAGTATTTTCTTTAATCCTACACCAACCTTTTGAGAAAGGAGATGCCAAAAGGATATATAGAAACAAGAGAAAAAGACATAAACAGAAAAGTACAATGAAAGAAGCATGATTGGCAGTAAAGATTTTTGGCTTTAATCCAGTAGTAACCAGGATTAAAACAGTGAAAAATTCTTCTTTTCCTAGTGGAGGGTCATTTTTTAAAAAGTCCCCAGGTGTTATAGGGCTCCATGTATATATCTGCCTATATCCTGTCTGTAGCATTCACATTGCATATTGATTACAAATTATGTAAAGTAAGTTATTGAGGCAGAAGAAATATGCCAGATGGAAAATCTTGCATTGAAATGATGAAATAAAACTGTGGGAAATGATAAAGCATGAATTAAATATAAATGTACTTTTTCTTATTGTCCTTAGTTTAGAAGATAAACAAATAGACATGTTTATAGCAATGCACTTTGTGTACACAAGATGAATGTTTATTACACTGACCTGCTGTTTGGATATCTGGATAGTTTAAGATTTGTTGTGACTGAAGATCACTGTTTAGCATTGAATCCACAGAACTGTTTACACATGCAAAAACCCACAACAAAATTCTTCCGGAGAGTTTTAAGATCTGCATTTAAGAAAATTTATTATACCAACACTTACGGTAGGTTTTTAATGTGGTGTTATTCCCGGAGAAGACTTACTGTTTTCGTAATGCTAATATCTCTTGTGCCTCAGAGAAAAATGAGCTAAACTGGCCAATGTGATCCATAGCAGAATTCTACCCAGTTTACAAACAGACATCATTTCCCCAGTTGTGCCCTTGACACAGCAACCCATTGTCGACCTTCCTCCAAGTTGATTAGATGCCAGTTCCTTTGCTTTATTTAGTTTTGTAAAATCAGTTTTGTTTTGAAAGAGTTGGAAGGAAAGAACACACACAAGAGGGAGAGAGAGAGAGAGAGAGAGAGAGAGAGAAAGAGGAGGCAAGTAAGGGGAGAAAGTGTGTGAAAAGACTTATTAAAACAATAAAAATTATACCATTTTGCTGGTTTTGTGGAAGAAATAGCTTGATAACTCAAACCCCAAGAAGTTTGTATTTTCTTGAGCACGTTCCTATCACTTTTCTGTGTAAATAAACTGATTGGCAAAGTTCTAGGTTAAACCAAACATTGTACTCAGCTCTCTCATGTTTCCTTGTCAGAGTGTGGGTTAAAGCAATCTGCCTCAGGATGTTTGTGGTGCTTAGTAAGGATAAATTTGATACAGCCCAACACGACGTAATGTGGTACTTCTGGAACCACATTCATCTTTGACCCAGTTGTTTCAGCAGAGACAGGCAGTTCTCATGATTTTCCCTCAGCCAATAAGCCTCTATTACTTCCAGTAGCCTAGATCTTCACATGTGTGAAAAGAGATAAATGATCTCTCTTTTTTTTATTTTTATTTTTTAAATTTATTTATTTATTAAGGATTTCTGCCTCGTCCCCACAACCGCTTCCCATTTCCCTCCCCCTCCCCCGATCAAGTCCCCCTCCCTCATCTGCTCGAAGAGCAATCAGGGTTCCCTGACCTGTGGGAAGCCCAAGGACTGCCCACCTCTATCCAGGTCTCGTAAGGTGAGCATTCAAACTGCCTAGGCTCCCACAAAGCCAGTACGTGCAGTAGGATCAAAAACCCACTGCAATTGTTCTTGAATTCTCAGTATTCCTCATTGTCCGCTATGTTCAGCTAGTCCGGATTTATCCCATGCTTTTTCAGACCTAGGCCAGCTGGCTTAAAAAGATTGCTGTTTTGACACCAACTGGCTTTCTAGTACCAAACAATCAACCCTGAAAACATACCTATGAGTAATATTATTCTAGAATGAACAGGTTACATTTAGGAACATAAATATGTGTATATATATCTATATTTATCTATATCAATATGAATTTAGCAACAATTAATGAAAGAAGGACCGTAGACTTGAAGGAAAGCAAGGAGAGTGTATGGAAGAGTTTCAAGGGAGAAAGGGGAAAGGGAAAATGATGTAATTATATTATGACCTCAAAAATAAAATATAAACAAGAAAAAACTTATAGTTTTATATCTTATTGTTTAATAATTACAAATTTGATGTTGAAACGTTTTCATTGTAAGTTTTAAAGTTCATTTATTTAGTCCTTTTCTTCATTATTTATTCTTATATTTTATTTTTTCTTCTTTTTCTTTCTTGCATCAAATGATTTCCTAGCTTCTTTGAATGAATACCCAAACAGACTCCTCAGGCTTTTCTCTTTTTTTAAGGTATGAATTTAAGCTCTATATCTGAGAATAAGAGCTAACTCACACATCTCGGGCATTATATTTAAACATGGTTTAGTTCGTATCATTTAGTATGTATCCATTTGTATCAATTGACTCATTGATCATTTGAAAGTGCTTCTTTAGTTTCAGTCATTTATCAGGAAGTTATTACTGATTATTCATTCACTAATCTTATAAGTATTTCTATTCTTTCACTACGATCATACAATATGTGTGAAAAGATGAAGTTTCAGATTTTTTAAAGAGTGGGTAACACGCGGACTACTTTTGCAATGTTGGCTGGCAAAATGGTGAATTCTGAGGCTCTGTGACACACTTTCAAAAGTGTTTCTATTTTGTTGCTTGTGTTGATTAGGTTATCACAGCCACACAAAACGTTAACTGTATCACTTTATGGATTTCCAGGTTACTTTTAAAATTTCTCAAGTTTTGCTTTATGTATTGTAAAATTGTATTATTTAGCCCATACTATCTTGAACATTTTATATCTTTCTTGTGTTAGGACTCTTTTGTTACCTTGAGAGTTGACTTTTCTGATTCAGGAACGTTTCTCTCCTTACTTAACACTAGATCTTACTTGGCCCTAGTGTCTCAAAACCAGTTTTCTTCCATGAAGTGTGTGCAAGTAATATCTACACAGCCTCTTACAAGACAGGCGTGGTATCTGTTGCAGGATGAGGCACCTGCTGTTGTCTCTTGTGTCTCACCGTGTTCATCACCTAACACCTAACCGTTATGTTTAAATGACATCCATTTTAGTGTCTTATTATGGTGGAAGCTACTGAATGGACAATCTGGCAGTAAACACAAATAAGTCAAAGAAATTGCTAGAAACCTTTGTCTTAATCACTCCATTTACACACACACACACACACACACACACACTAAAGTTTGCAGGTAGTAAAATGCCCTCAAACTCACAGAGATCCGCCTGACTCTGCCTCCCGAGTACTGGGATTAAAGGCATATACCACCACTGCCTGGCTTGCATTATGTTTCAATGAAAAAAAGCTGTGTGCTACAATCTTGCATTCCCTTTACTTTTTTGTATGCATTTTAAAATTTAATATTTAAATTTAATACACCTTAGCTTTGGGCCAGAAATGTTTTAGAATTTGAGTGTGTTCCTTATTTGGTATTCTTACATACATATTGTGAGAGAGCATGGGGAAAGAGTTTCAGTTGAAATGCGACAATTTTTCGGGTAGCATAGATCTTCCACACTTAGCCTAAAGGTGATTTTAGAGAATATTATAATGAAGCACATTTTTTGATTTGATAGAAGGCAGGGCTTTGTTAAGCTGATAGATTCCAAAATTTTTATCTAGAAGCGAGAGGATGTTAGTTCTCACACAGAGGCTGACAAGAGAGGGCTGTTTAGTGAGACAAAGATGAGGTATTAGCTTGTGGCCCTGCAATGTTTCATTGTCTCCACAGCACTGCAGTTTTCATCAGCCCACCAGTCTCTGCAGATACAATTTCCTTCCATGAATTCTTGTTCACAGTGTGTTCAGGAAACACAGCATGTGTTCACTGATCACGCATGTTGGTAGCATCATGATGGTATATTAGAGTTTTAGATCTTTTTAGGCTTGCTTCAGATCAATATAGGTATAAGGTGAGATTAATTTATACTTGTATACATTTTAATTTGCTCTTTGCCTTTGGATCCCATTTATTTCTGCATTTCTGAATTCCATCTGCAATTCGTTTTTTTTCCTGCTTGAACCTGTTATTCTCTCCCTCTCTTGTTATGCTGTCTTACACTGAGAAAATTGTAAACAGCAGGTAGATGGGGAAACCACAGAGCAAAGGTTATGTCTGGTGGGGTTTTTATTGTTCCATCATATCATGACAAAGGGAAAACGTGAACATGCAAGGTGGTGAAATTGGCCACAGGAACCCTTGTGAGTTGACGGACCTTTGTAATGACAATGATCCCTTCATGACAGAATCAGCTCAGAATGGTCCACCATTTCATTGTCCTACAATGACAAAGTCAACCCATGTTTTGGAGGAATCATTCATACTTTACCAGCTATGGTTAGTACTTATTTTAAGCCTTTTATGGATATTTTCTCAATTTCTGTTTGTATGGAAATAATTTCATTTATTGTTTTTTACTTTTACTAAGTCATCCAGAGACGCTTCTCCTGGATTAATTTTCACCTCCCTGAATTGGTGAGAAGATGCAAATGTCAATCAGATCCTTACGTCTTGATAAACTCAGAAAATTTCATGCATCTTAGAAGACGCCAGTGCTTGTTTAAATAGCTTTTTCAGGGCACATTACTGCCTAAGGCAACCAGTCAGAATTAAAAGGATTTCAAAGACTAAAGGTTATTTTTAAGTCATATAACCATTTTGGAATATCCAGCTGCTGTATGAAGCCACTTTGTCCCTATTAACTTTTATATAAATAACATGGGTAAAATAATGCAAAATAACAGCTTATCTACAGCTTCGCTTAAATAAGTTTTTAATTTTTCCTTCTTTCATTCAAATTATTTTTTTTACAAAGAGCAGGAAGGTCTACATGAGTGAAAGCTAGATAATATAACTTTATTAACAAATTCTAAAAAATATTATTTTCCTTGGGAGATGAACATAATCTGACCCATGTAACTACACCTGGAAAAACCATAGACCAAGAGCCAATGAAACACCAGGAAAAAGGTTGCTGTCATTAATCTGAGGAAAGCTCCATCACGGTTTCCTCTTGAAATTATGCTCCTGCTTAAAGTTACTAACTGTTCTTGACTTTTAGCCAGACAGTTACAAAATGTCTGGATCCATGATAACATGTTTGAGTTTTGCAATTGGCTTATATATGCTAGGAAAATGGGAGACAGCTGGACTTCAAACAGTAGTTGAGCCTTGTTACAAGTCCAAATGGCCACTGGGAAGGCATCATAAGGAAAAAGAAATAAACTAACAAAAAGGACTCCAGTAAACTATTGGCAAAGAGAAGATGGTAACACAAGTCCATGAGGTCCTGAAGTGAGTCTGAGGCATTCGATAACCTAACTACTCAGATAGTTAAAATCACAATGTAACCAGCTTATTGGGATCAGTATATCTATCTACACCTGTTCTCTTACATTTTTTTTAAAGTAGGAAAATAGCTGAGGATTGTTGTAAGAGCCCGCTTGTTTGTTTCCTGACCACCTGGCTCCCGAAATAACCACACACAAACTGTATTAATTAAATCATTGCTTGGCCTAGTAGCTCTAACTTCTTCTTCTTCTTTCTTTCTTTCTTTCTTTCTTTCTTTTTTTTTTTTTCGAGACAGGGTTTAGCTCTAACTTCTTATTGGCTAGCTTTTACATCTTAATTTAACCCATTTTCATTATTTTATATTTTACCACGAAGCTCGTGGCCCTGTCTCCAGCAGTGGCTCCATGGCTTCTCCTGACTCCGCCTTCTTTTCCCAGCATTAGGAATAGTTTTTCCCTACTCTGCTCTACTCTGCCCTATCAGGCCAATGCAACACATAGGCAGAGGACCCCCCCCCCCCCCCACACACACACACACATCCACCAGGACCTTTCTTCTAATTGTATATTGGAATAGAGAACCGTCGGGACTGTGGAATTCCTTCTTCAGCTCCGCACCTCTGCATCCCCTCTGCAGCCCCTCTGCATGGGATGCTGAAGCAGGGAGGTGAGGCTTGCTCCTGCTCTCACCAATCTCCAGAAACACATTCATCTGGGTCTGAATCAGAGCCTCCGGTCAGTATTTTCTCCTGAAGTAAAAGTCAGGAGTTCAGTTTGAAAGTCATGTTTCTGATTCCCTTGGCTCACCCTGTGTTGGCAATTAATGTGTAAATTATGGTGAGAAATTGTTAATTTGTTGAGACTGTATAATTTTTGCTCTAAATTGAATTAAGGCGATATTTAGTTTTTTTGTTTGTTTGTTTGTTTTTATTGAGTGGCCAACTTTTTTTCCTGCAGTGGTTAAGTGGGTAATTTTGATATTTTTTTTCCTGGGCATTGATTTGTTTTGTATGCTTTTCAGCTGTTATTGTTTGTGCAGGTCTATGGACTTGTTTTAAAATTAACAGTAACATTTATGAAATATTTTTCTTGTTTTAATTTGCTAAAACTCTTAAGACGGTGCTCGGGCCCCAAACTTCAACCTTTGAAGATCTAAGGAGCCTCTCTAGCCGACTCTGCGGCAGCGGCACTGTGGTAGAGACGGATGCCCGATCTCAGCCAGTTCTGAGGTACCAATACTTTAGGATTTGATCATATAACGTATCATATAGCATATCATCTACAACCTGTTTCAGATGTTTGTGTAAGGGAAAGAGTGAAAAGGCTGAATCTGTGCGCTAAACTGTGTTTTGAAAGTTTTAATTCTCTTGGTGATGGTTCTGAGTTCTCGGAACCTCCTGGATGGCTCGTATCTCGTCACGTATCTCGACTCCAGATGTTTGATGGCAGGGTACGTGTTTTCTTTCCCTTTCCCCAGTGCAAAATACCTCCATTTTGGGGAGGATTTAATGAGCATTATGATATATATCAAGGGTATCAGTCACGTGTTCCTGGTATAAGGCTATAGCGTGCTTTTTGACATGGTGCATTCAACTTATCTTAACCAAGACTCGACAAAGTATGTAAATCACCCACACAACAGTGAACCCTGTGGACCCACATACCTGTTCTAGTGAGAAACAGTCTACAGAGGAAGGCAGGAACTCCGGTCTTGTGAAGCTTGCATCCGAGTGAGGAGAGACGCTACAGGAGGCTGGCAGAACAAGGAAATACAAAAAGAGTGAAGAACAGGACCGAAGTTGTTAAGCAGTGCAAGGGGCCAGACAAGTGCCAGGGCTCGTTCTGAGGAAAAGCAGCGGAAATAAAAGAGGCATAAAATCTAAGTTTCCCTAGGACTCTTTGAGAGGTCGTTTATATTTTCTATCATACGTTATTGTATTAACAATCTGGAGGCTTTATGATACAGTAATTGTAGCCAAATCATCATTCAGTTCTTTTTGGAAATGCTTAAATAAATGAAAAGAAATGTAAAATTGACATCTTGTTTCGGAAATTCAGAAGCAAAGGAAGGTTTTCTAGATTTTGGTTTGGTCCAGTTTTATGGAGAACACAATAAGAGAGTTAGAAATTATTTAAATGCTGGCTAGGGCTGGTGTCCACAAATTGAAAATGGCTGCGGTAGAAGCACATTATCTTCCCACAGCCATTCAAGCAAAGCGGTTAGGGTTATTTACACACTTGTGCTCCAAGGAGATTTTCATCTGAAGACATACACACACACACACACACACACACACACACACACACACACACCCTTCATGTAGAGAGGAGCTGTACAGCATTGGTAAACTTAAGGCTGCTGACCAGGGAGAAATGGCAGAGACACGGATGAACTCTATGCTAGTCCTTCCCTTGCAAAAACCACCACTGCTCTTTTGGTTACTGAAGAGGTATTTGTAATTATTATTGGCTGCAACTTTGGGAAGTGCTGCATGTATTATTTTGTTGTAAGTCTCTGAAATATGACGTTTTCCACCTTTCCTTACGAGGATGACTGGTAAAGGTTTGCTTGCTTGGGAATGCAAGAAGAAAGTATAAAATGAACATGCCAGTTTTCTAGGTCAAAGGGACTTGGCTATCGGAGGATAAACACTGAAATATTTTAAACAATGAAAGCATTGTTGGAATAGTCCCTAACAGACATATTTAGGACACAGCATTCAGTGGGATACAGACATTTCCACATACTAAAATCTTTTTTTTTTTTTTGGTTTTTTTCGAGACAGGGTTTCTCTGTGGTTTTGGAGCCTGTCCTGGAACTAGCTCTTGTAGACCAGGCTGGTCTCGAACTCACAGAGATCCGCCTGCCTCTGCCTCCCAAGTGCTGGGATTAAAGGCATGCACCACCACCGCCCAGCCCCACATACTAAAATCTTAATAATAGCATGAGATAAGCTACGTCATCATGATTCTATAGGAAACCAAGTGAGAACAAGGTACGATTTTGTCTGTGCTTCGTGGTGCTTGGCTTAGACTTTGCTTCTAAAGAACAGCAATAACTGGGACTGAAGAGATGGCAAGGGTCTTAAGAGCATTTGCTGCTTCTGCGGAGGACGTGGCTTTGCTTCCCGACACTCCCATGGCTGCTTACAAGTATCCATAATTCTAATTCTGGGGGATCCACCACCCTTTTCTGGCCTCTGAGGGTGTCAGGCACATAATCAGTGCACATCCCTACAAGCAGACATAATGCTCATACATGTTGTACCCCACAAAGTAACTGGAAGTCTTTTAAAGTACAAAGAATCTGGAAGTTGACATCTCCTAAGGCAGTGGCAAGGGATAATAGTTAAGATCGTGGGCTCAGAGTGAGGCCCGCCTGGGTTCAGTTTGCACTTTTATCTTAACAAACGGTCTGACAAAACTCTTTTCTGTGTTTTGCTCTCTTTCTTCTTAGAAAAACATTTTGTTCATTTTATTTTATGTGCACGTGTGAGCACCTGTATGTATGTGTGCCCTGTACATGTAGGTACCTGTGGAGGCCAGAAGAGAGGATCAGGTCCCCTGGAACTGGAGTTACAGGCAGTTGAGAGCTACCTTATGTGGGTTCCAGGATCTGAACCCTGGTACTTGCTCACTGAGCTAGCTCTCAGCCCATGTTTAATTTCTTTAGGTATATAAAAAAAATAGCTGGAATATTTACCTTAGAAATTGTTTTGAAATTAAATCTCACTCTTATTCTGTCTCTCTCTGTCTGTCTGTCGTCTGTCTCTGGTTTTGTTTCAATTTTATCCTTATTATAAGATGATAAATGGCATCATTACTGTTTCAAGAATGTTGGCTAACTACAGGAGACCTCTGGGACAGAAGCAAAAGACATTTTACTGGCGGCACAGCAAGTGGCCCATGTATTCAGCTTCAGTAGGTTCCCAAGTCCTGACTGAGGAAAGGGCACTGCCCAGAAGATCCAGTCTGCTGAGAGGTGCTAGGTGCATAGGGAGTTTGAGACGAGACAAAGGGCCTGGGGCTTGATGAACCACACTTTCTGTAGAAGGCCGCTCACTGTCCAGAAGGGAGAGATTTCCTTCTTATCCTGCTTCAGACTTGAACATTGGTTTGTACTGAGAAAGTTTTGCATTTATTGGCAATCCCAGGAAGACATATTCCAGTGTGGACACGTGGACGACTGTCTTTTCTAACAACATAAAGGATTTATAAATAACACTAGGCACATTTAAGTGATACTACTTTCCTTACTGGGCCCTGGACCACAAATCCTATAACACAGAACTTTAAAAGGACTAAATTTTGATTTATATATTCCAAAATTCAGCATATATTTAAGTATAAAATTACAGAATGTTTTTCATGTTAACACGTATTTCTGGAATGTACTCAGAGACACTTGGAGCTTTGTTTTCAATCTGCAGCACTTGATTGCTTAGGATACATTAGTCACTGTGACAGAAAAATCAAATATTATCATTTTACTAAGCAACACAAAATATAAACAACTAGAATTTGACAAGATATTTAATTAATCTTCTAATTGCTTTCTGCAAGGAAGTGAGAAGATTCTACAACCTTTACATGGAGCAAATTATTTCATAATGAATATTTTAGGTTTTCAGAATACTTCATACATGACTCTACATCAGAATATATATATGTATATATATATATATGATGCGTATACACTTATGGAAAAATAAAGACATATTCCATGCAAATATTATGAAAAGAAAAGTGAAATTGGGACCAATAGCAAAATAATGAAAGCAAAAATGAACAATTTTGGAACGTTGAATATATCAGTCATTAAATTTCAGAAAAAGGAAGGGACTACAGAATGGGATGAGTCTTTTTCAAAGAACATAATTAAGAGAAAAGAGGAAGAGGCTTGCACAAGCTTTAATGAAAAATTATAATATTATTTAAAGCATAAATTTTCAACAGGAGTTCATGCCGGAGAAAGATAAAGAGCAACACTGAGAGGGACTAGCCACAGGGACAACAGCATCTGCAGGGCATCAAACTTTTGGCCTGCTCTCCAGTTTCAGCTCTGTCCTATAGTTAAGTTAAAGTGGTGTCTATGTGGTTGAAACCACACTGCCCTGCAAACTGAATCACTATTCAAAACACTTTCTGAGTGTCTTGTACTGGAATTCCAACTCACAAGACTCAGAGTCTACCAGTGGAACAGGCTGAGCTGCTGGCCATGCTGCTGGCAAAGCCAACATGAGCAGAGACTGTTATTTTGGAGAGAATATTGAGTTTGGTTTCTGCGGTTGCCTTATGTAACAAAATAATAAGCCCCTTTAGAGCAGTGGTTCTCAACCTTCCTAGTGCTCCGACACCTTAATACAATTCCTCAACCATAAAATTATTTTCATTGCAACTTCATAACTGTAGTTTTGCTAATGTTATGAATTGTAATGTAAATACCTGTTTTCTGATGGTCTTAGACAAGCCCTGTGAAAGGGTCATTTGACCCCCACAAAGGGGTGAGGACCACAGGATGAGAACCCCTGCTTTGTAGTTCTAATTCACACTTGGAAGCTACGACAATGACTAAAACAGAGACCTGAACAAGTAAACACAACATACTGAAAAATGCACAAATGGGGCTGCATGAAACGATTTCCTTCAGTAGGGGAAACAATAGATAAATTGGAAAGGCAGCCTGCAGATGGTAAGGAAATACTTTTAAACTATGTGTTTGGCAAGAAGGTGATAAAGAAGATAGTCAAGGAACCCAATAACTATTAGAAAACAACCAGCCTGTCTCAGATCTAAATGAATTTATAGCATAGCTCACACACACACACACACACACACACACACACACACACGCACACTTCATTTTCTCATTTCTTCAGGAAGGACTGTAAAACCAGTTTAAACCTTGGAGGATTGATTTATGAAAACACGGCTTTCCTTTTAGTCTATTTCATTGCCACAAAACCGAACATACTTCCATGTTTAAAGGCATTTCTTTCTCTGTGAATTGTCTATTCATATTCTTGGCTCCTTCTTCCACTGGACTTATTTTCTGCTTTGAAAGTAAAATAGTTCTCGAAAAGAAATAAATTCCATTCTGTAGCTGGAAAAAAAAAAAAGATGCTTGTATTGTTCAATGTTATTAATGAGTTTTCCAGAAAGCAACAGTTTTACCCTCTCGGTCTTCTTATGTTCTACTCTGTGTGAAAACACACAGGTCTCTGTTACATGTAACTATTTTATGATATATGTCCCGCTACTGAATAACTAACTAGTGTCATAAAATATAAGCGAAAAACTTGATAGGTTGGGGCACGAGAGACGGCGCTTTTAAAAGACTGGATTTCAGTGAGCACCTATGTCTGTTGGCTCACACTGATTATAATTCCAGGGCCAATGCCTTTGGCTTCTGCAGGTACCTGCCATCATATGCACATACCCACACACAGACATATAATTTTAAATAAAATAAACATTAAAAAACCTTCATAGGTTCAGGTTCAAGGTAGAAGGAAAAGTCAAGAAGAATCTATTTTATGTGACAGCACATCCTAAGTGGGCTAGAATAGAGATTAAAAGTCGGTTTAAAGCTAGCTGAGCTTAATTTGTGAATAATAGTTGAATATTGCATAGAAATATAATTAAAATAAACTTTAAAATAAAAATTAAAATGTGCACATGCATTATATATGTACATACACACACACTTGTGCATTTTAGAGTCAATTTTCTTTCCTTTTTTTCCATTTTTTATTGAGAAAAGGAGAAAAAAAAAGACAAGTTTCCACCTCCTCCCACCCTTCTCCCCCTCCCTCCACTCCTTTCCCCCTCCCTCTCCAGTCCAAAGAGCAGTCAGGGTTCCCTGCCCTGTGGTAAGTCCTAGGTCTTCCCCTCTCTGTCCATTTCTAGGAAGGTGAACATCCAAACTGGCTAGGCTCCCACAAAGCCAGCACATTAGGTAGGTTCAAAACCCCGTGCCATTGTCCTTGGCTTCTCATCAGCCCTCATTGTTCGCCATGCTCCGAGAGTCAATTGCCTTGGAAAGGCATATCTGCGAAATGGGAAGGTGTTGCTTTTGTTCAAATACCATGTCTTAAGTGAGATGATGCTTGATGACTGGAAATTGTATTTTCTGTGTGGAAAATTCCAGGAGATATAAACCAGGCTAAAACCCAAGTTAATGCACTTTTGAGGTGTGACTCTGAATTCAGGTGCTCTGTGTGTGTGTGTATGTGTGTGTGTGGTCAATAAGCCTTTGAAGCACATGCATTCACCGGCGTCTATATTCACCCCTACCAAACATCGACCTGGGAATGAAGGCATTGCACCAAGCAGGTGCTGGAAGTCTTCTTATCCCAAGAAAGCCCTTAAAGAGCGCTCTGTCCTAGATCCTGCACATGTCCACATGGCACAGGAGTGACAATCTTAGGAAGCTGATCAATGCCTTTCTTGGTATCCTTCTGTTTACTGGGATGTCACAAACAAACATGTCCTCACTTAAGTAGTATACATTCTAACAAATCAGGTTGAAGGCTCAGTAATAACATCTGGCGAGCAGCCTCTAATAAGAAAATGAACTGAAACTAACCTGCAATCTACAGACATATTTATGGTGCTCCCCCCAATAAACAACTTTACTGTGGGTTCTAAACATTTGACATCATGAACAACATTTGGAGAATTTATGGATTTTTTTTGTTGATTTGAAATAACAAAAACATTTTAAACCATTTCAATAAATTCAAATTTCATGTTTTTGCTAATCTTGGACTCAAACTATCACTTGACTTTCTGTGCTCAATGGTTGTACACTGAGCGCGAGAAGCTAAACATTTCCTTGACTGAGTCTTAATCCGCGTGGCTTCGTGCTGGCTGCGTGTGTGGCCTTCAGAACATATTCTGGAGCAGGGAACTTCGGGAAAAAGGAAGGTTGGATAGGGGAGCACGGAAGCACAATTCTTAGTTAAGGGAGCCACCTTAGGGTTGGTAAAGACCTATAGAGTATAGCATTTAAAATGCTTTGAAAACTTAGACCTTTATCGACAGTGAGACAGTTTGATAGGCATCAAATAAACCCATTATGTATTTTGTCTTGATTGTTATAAGGCTAGCCATTTGGGCGAGAAAGTGCTCTTGTCTGCCCTATTTGATGGTATGCTGAATGAACTGGACATGCAGGAGCCACAGGAAAGTGCTGAACTTTCCAAAAGAAGGATAGTCCTTTAGGGCTCCTTTTCCCCGGTGGGGGAGGGGGGTAGGGGGAAGGAGGAAGACTGCTGGACATTCTGTAGGACACAGAAGACAGCAACTGACAAACTTTGCCAATGCAAGTCAAAACAGATCTTCAAATTCCCTGATTCACTAAAAAGTTTGGCAAATACTCTGGGCCTGTAGGCTGAAGACAGATACCCCCAACAATACTAATGAACTTTGGATGACTGTCCAGACTGTGAGATGTTTCTGTCATTTATAGAACTTTGGAAGTTACTTGCAATGTACTTCTTGTTTACTTAGGTAATATATCTTTCTGGGATCCTTGATGAAGTAAAGACTAGATAGTTATAGTTTTTCTTAGTTATAATAAAAGATAAATTAGATATTAAACTTTATATTCACAAATATAGGATAGGTGGTAAAGTATTTTTCTTTAATTTTGCCTAATACAAATAGACTAAATGTTATAACTATAATTCTTGGTTGATAACTGCTTTGTTATATGTATTTTACTATGTTAAAGTTAAAACCCTTCTTTTTAATTAGACAGAAAAGGGGAGATGATGTGGGATGTTCTTCTGTATATGTGTTGCTTTTATAGGTTGATGAATAAAGTTGTTTTGGCCAGTGGCTTAGCAGAGTAAAGCTAAGTGGGAAGCACAAACAAAGATAAAGAGAGAGAGAGAGC
The DNA here is from genome assembly GCF_018167655.1 of Microtus oregoni. Taxonomy (NCBI): domain Eukaryota; kingdom Metazoa; phylum Chordata; class Mammalia; order Rodentia; family Cricetidae; genus Microtus; species Microtus oregoni. Next base: position 19,052,034 of record NW_024543069.1, on the reverse strand, counting down.
AGATGGAGTGGAAAAGACACCTTGTATCCACCCACGGAACAAGATGAGAGGCCACTAGCCTCATGGTAAAATATAAACTATAGAAATGCTTTAATTTATAGTTAGAACTAGCCAGTAAAAAGTCAAAGACATTGGCCAAACAATTGTAACTGATAATGAGCCTCAGAATGGTTATTTCATAAGCGGCTTTGGAAACAGACAGACAGATAAAACTAGTCCAGGGGGAACCAATGGGACAGAGAACACTTCCATCTACAAGCTACATACATTTAGCTCATTTAAAACCTTAGAACAATTTCAAATTAGACTGAGTGTCTTTGTAAATTGATCGTAAGTTAAAAACTTTACAGGTATGCACAAAGACAGAGTTACAGGTACCTAAACCAAGGTTATTAGCAGCAAGTGACCTAAAATCCTATGCCAATTTATCTTGCCAAGTCTGGCTGATAAAGACCTACTCCTACAAATTTTTCAGCAGCTTTTCTTAGCGGGCACTGTGCCCCTGGTCTCAGGTCATAGCCTGTACACTAGAAACCTTGAAGTTGGGTGTTGTCATGGTTACTTACTCCCCTCAGATGTAGCTTTTGCAACCTGTTTTATTGAAAAATGTTTGTTTTTGAATATGTTGAAGCTAGGTGAGCAAAAAAGAGAGAATTGGAATGAAAGAATGAGAACAGGAGAAAAGAGAGCAGAGAATTAGAGAACCGGGATTGGAGAATGAGAGCTGGAAATAGAAAAATCATGATCCTCAGATTGTGTATGTGAGTCTTTTCTCCTCAGATAGGTAAAAAAAAAAATTCTTAAGTTCCCACTGCTCTGAAGGCATTCTTTTCTGCAACTCCGGGTGCAGTTCCCGGAGTTGATATTACAGGTTGCAGTATGTGGCAAAGTATTGAAAAGCCAACATCACAAGCTTGATGTTTGTATAACCTGTTCAATTTCAGTCATGGATCCTGACTTGGATACTCATGCTGCCTTGTTGGTAACTATCTGGCAGGATGTGAAGATGTCTACTGGTAGGAAGCATTATGCACTTTTAAATCTCTTACTTATATCCTTTGGGAAAAGTAAACAAATTGGTTTTAGTTTAGGTAGATATGCAATTTAATCCCTCATGTATGTGTATGTGAGTGCACATATACATAGTAATTTATGTAATGTCTGCCTATTATTTATATTCATATATATGAAATATATATTTTGAAGTACATTACAGGTATAAAAGTAAATATCATTATATAATCTAGAACTTGGAAAGTCCCCCAATGCTCACCAAGAATCCTGTCTTTAGCAGTACATAGTTCCTTCAATCTTCCCTTCTTTCTGAGTGCTTATTGTTTGAACTTGACTTAAGCTTTGGATTGACTCTCAAATATTGCCACTTTTAGCTCAGAATTAGCTTGCATCGAACTATTCCTTGCTTCCTAAAGAAGGGCTAGGCACAGGCTTCATTTCTATTTTTTTTCATCTAATTAGGACACGACTTTGTTCAATGTTTCTTTCTACAGGCATCTTTAATAAACAGATACTGAGCACAAGGATTATATAGACATGAATCTTACTTTTCCATTCTGAACACAAGCCTAGAGACCAATTGCCCACAAAAGTTGTATGGTACCCTGTGGGGAAAACTCAAGCGCTGTGAGGATATTTGGGAGGAACTCTTGGCCATAAGTCCAAAGTTAATGGACCACAGTATGTGATGTTAGCCAGGTGGTGTCTTACTATGTACTTGTTACTTATACACACATACCTACACACATGCAAACATATACATATGTATGCTTGTGTATTTATTCTTTGACAGTTTATATCACAGACGCTTTCGGACACTGGGACACTACATTTCAGAGAAAACAATTTTTAGTCTTTAGGTTTATTGAGGAATTGGCAGCCATGTAGAAGATATATCCAAGTTGTAATAGACCAAGGAAAGAAACCCATAAATTCTTCTTCTCGGGACTTTTTCATCTATCCGTGTGGCATGACTTTCCCCTGAGCATGGGGTAGGAGCCCTACTGACGGAAGATCTTCAAAGGAAAAAAAATCGTGATCTTTTCAGGTTTTGTGATGATTTGGGGGACAATAGTATCTATGAACAACCTTGAGAATGAGAAGCTATGATTTCTATGATGCCATTTTGTGGAGGGAATAAAAAACAAGGAATGAGAGAAGATCAGAGAGAGTTTGCTCCCTGAGCTGTCTCCGTCAGCTCAATGTGCTCGGAATGCTGAGCTGCCTTGCTTTGGGGTACCTCTTTTTAAGCTCCAACCACTTCCATGTCTCAAATTTTTTGCTAGTAAATGAAGGAAGACTTGTTAAGATGGTTTATGAGGAGTCTTTTCCACTCAGTACTCAGCACAAGAGTGTTACAGAAAAAAATAGGAAATGGAGGTTCCATTAAATGGGAACTTACAATTTTAAAAGCCAAGTGTTAGCAGATACAGTGGGGATGAAGCAAGGGAAATTAACTGGAGATAGATCAAGTAGAAAAGTCAAGGCTGACTAAACATCTTCCCTAAAATAGGTATATATTTTAAGTCCTTTCAAATTTCTTCTGTTAACCTTTTATGTTTCTTAACATGAGGTATATATTAGGAACACACAGGAACCAAAAAGAGGCAGTTAAAAGCAATCCAAGAAACAAACTGATCTAATAAATATCCTAGCCACATCTCTGGCCAATTAAATCATAACTTCTACAAACTGAAGAGGAGCAAGCAGGTACAAGAACTTTGAAAATTCTGTTTTCTGTAGTTTTAAGATTTCTTAAGCATATCAAGGTAATAGAAAAGAGTAAAACACTTGATGTCCACAACTCTAGGATTATAAAGATAAAGCTAATCGCTCTTTATAATACTTTTTACAATTTTAAAGTTATTTATTAATCTACCCCCCCGTGTGTGTGTGTGTGTGTGTGTGTGTGTGTGTGTGTGTATTGGTGTATAGCATACTGTGTTAGTCAAAGGGTATCTTTTAGGACTTGGTTCTGCCCTTCTATTCTGTGAGTTCCTGGAAGAAGGAACTCAGTTGTCTGATTTTACAGCAAACATCCTTACCCACTGACGTCTTGCTGGTCTATCACCATATTCTTTTAATGAAGACAAGTCAAAATAATAAAATGAATATAATATATAACATAGATGTAAATTTCCATTAATAATGGCTTGAGTGAAAAGTGAAGGTGTCTGGTACTTTTGATTGTGAACCTCACTTTAATGGTTGAGTTTCTTTAATGATTGACATAATAGGACACCTCTACATTGTGCTTGGAATAATATGATTAAATAATCTGCAAGCCCAAGTAAAGCCAAATCCCAGTATGGATAGCAGAGTTGAACCCAAAAACCCCACCCGATCATGAAAGTGACAAATGATTGACAGAAATAAATGTGTCATAAAAAGGACACGAACAAAAAGAGACAGTGAAGGGATTCATCAGATCATGGACTTGTGATGTGGCTGCAATCAGAATTGCTAGTAGAGAGCTTTTGCTTTGCTATGTTTAATTCTGATGTAAAGGGTCCACTTAAGATCACTGCTCAGGGTTAAAGTAATGTCAGTTAGAGTTGTTGGAAGATTTTTAGGTGATTTTGATATAGGCACGCTGATGACTGAGAAGTACTGTTTCATACGAACACATTTTGAAGATGAAACAAGTATGAGTTGAACCCTGAAAAAGACAATGGTGAAAATATCAGGACAACACAAGAAGGGAGGGAGGAAGATTGGTCTTGAGAAAGGGAACAGAATTTATGAAGACCTTACTGTAAGAGGGATTCTAGCTTATGTGACCAACAGGATGGAGAGCAGCATAGGTGAAATACAGTGTGTGTTGGGGGGATGCAGGGTTGGTGCAAAGATTCAGATAAAGCGTAGCTCATCACAAAGTTTTATTTTCAATTTACATGGAATAAAAAAATCTCAGAAGAATTTTAATGAGATGAAGCACACAATCTTACATGCCATTTAAATGGACATTCTGATTGCTGTATGAACAATGAATTCCAAGAGACCCAGAGAGGGACTGGGTAAGGAGAAAGTGACCTTAGCCCCATAGAAAAATGATGCTGATGTCATAGACATGGTGGCTTACATAGCATGCTACCTATGGAGAAGAAGCTTATGGACAATGAAAAGAGTTTAGAGGAAGTCTATCCAGAACTTGGTATGTTCCTGAAATAAAGAATCAGAGAAATAAATAAATCGCTTAAACATCGATAGAAAGAACTTCCTAAACTCCCAATGTGGGGCTCCATGGATTTTGCAGAGCTGTAATTTTCCTTGTGTCTGATCACAAATGGGTAATTTGGGCTCTGGAGCTTACCTGAGTCATGGCTCAACATGTGGTTCAGATGGAAAAGTCAAAGTGGGGGGTGCTTTGGGGAAGGCGATACAGCTACTCAAACTTAGACTCCCATGAAATTATTATTTTTATAATAGGAAGCATTTTTTCATGAATGAGAGACTAGTCATATATATAAAATGCATAGAAAAACTGAATTCACTAATGTGTATGTAAATATGTGTTAGTTAAAATCATGTAAGATATGTATTTATGAGGAGATCAAGGTTTTTCTTGACTGGGCATGTGTTTTGAAGGTCACAGGCTTTGTACTAAGTTGTGACCCCCTAATCCCCCAAAAGTTCATCGTTGGTTGATTACAAAGAGGAAGAAAATATTGCTTGATTAGTATTATACTGTTATAAGTCAAACCAACTGAGAATATATGCTTTATACATCTATTCAAGCTGCAGTGGAATAATAATGCCAAAATTCACACATGTTCAAAGAAACCCTGAAAGTAAAGAAAGTACTATAAATAGCTGCTATAAACACTCTTCAAAGTTCTTAGTAAATATAATACTTGAGAAAATATCCTCATTTTCAATAAAAACTCACAAGTATTTACCTACAGTTTCCCAACTTAAAGTATGAAGCATGTGGTTATTCTATTCCTTCTGAATGTGCCATTTCTTCTGCTTGAGGCCACCCGGGTAGTGTGTACACTTATTAGACTGTGGAGAGCTAGCCAATCTTGATTTATTCACCTATTAAATAAGAAAAATCCTGATTTTCTTTCTGTAACCATAGGTGAAATGAAAAAAGAACGTACTAAGCAAATAAAGAATCTTAAGGTATTTCTTTCTCCTCGTGGGTTTGTCTATTCTCTGTAATGAATACCTTCCATGAACACTTTTAAAAGGGGCTTTTATGAACTAGAAAACCATCCCACTAGCTTTCTTAACAAAATAAAGACCTCATGATAGGACATTTGCTGGTCCAATAACAACACTCCCTTCTACAATTTTAGGTGCATGTGGAAAGGCAGCTTAAAACATATATTTACTTTACCACTTGTATTTCACCTAAATTCTGCATTTCTTCCTTTTTAAAGAATTACTAAAATTTATTACTTGGAATTTGTATAGACTTGAGAAGAAGTATTAAGTTCTGACAAAGAACTATGGAATTTTCCTCTTAGTTGAGCTGCTGACTCAGTTTCAATTGCAAAACACTGGGCTACACAACAGAAGGATGGATTATTTATTTGTAGAATGGTATAGAAGCGCTGGTGATCTGAACAACAGAATGGGCCCCAGCACTATTTCTTTCTTGTTCCCTACCCCTTAGTGGTTGGTTGCCTCCAAAGAAATGTTTTCAGTTTCTTTGGCTGTGGCTCCTTCTTTCAATATTTTGCTCAGCTGCTACTGGCTTTTTATTAGCTCTTTAGCACCCATAGCATCCTTTCCCAACCTTCACATGCTTATTGAACTTTCACTGTACCAAGAACATCTCTGGAAGTTAATGGATATATTTTCATTTTCATTCTAGCCCCTTGGGTGTGACCCCCGCACAGTGAATGCCATGGTTTCATAGTTCATTCTCAGACTATTATAATCATACAGGATGTTTCTGTGACATCGGCATACAATATATCGAAGATGAGCCTCCAAATTTTTCTTGTTAGTGAAAAGCCATAATGACCCATTCAATGCTTTCCTTTAAGACGTCTTAAACCAGAGTAGAACCCTTTGGAGGTCAAGTGACCCTTTCACTCAGGTTGCATATCAGATACCCTGCATATCAAATATTTACACTATGATTCATCACAGTAGTAAAATTACAGTTATTAAATGACAATAAAAATAATTTCAGGATGGGGGGTCACTACAATATACGGAATTGTATTAAAGGGTCACACAGCATTAGGAAGCTTGAGAACCATTAGGTCAGAAAAATAGACTATTCAAAAAAAGAAGTAGTAATCCAGAAATAAGCCATTCTAGTACTAAGTATCTATAGCTAAAACACTGATGATGTTTCAAATAAAGACAGTGATTTTATTATATAGTCAATCTAGATTGTAATAATTTGATATAAAAATCATATTAACAATTATAATTGTCATACATACCTTTTATATATCTTATGTTTACATAACTTTATATTTATATAAATGTTTATATATGTATAATTTGTGTATAAATTTGACTTTAATCTGCCAGAGAGACTGAGAACTTACTTTCACTGAGTCATAAAGTCAACTATGAAGAAATACTGAAATAAACGCTCATGATTTAGGACCAGAGCAGAACTGGGAGAGGATTCAGATGCCTCACTCAACAAATGAAAGGGAAGAGGTTTGCATTGTATGAAGGAGAATCAGTTTGCTCAGCATGTCACTTTCCTATTGCTGTAACAAACTTTACATATTTAAATGGATCAAACAAGCCTGATTTTATTTATTTTTTATGGATTTAGTTATTTTATACTACATGTATCAATGCTTTGATTGCATGCATTTATGAACACCATTGGCACCAGTGGTGGCTGAGGTCAGAAGAAGGTGTTGGTGTCCCTGAAACTAGAGTTACAGATGATTGTGAACAACCATGTAGGTTCTAGGGAAAGAACCTTTGTTGTCTGCAAGAACAGCAGATGCTCTTAACCACTGAGAAATTTCTTCATTTCTAAACCCAGATTATTACTTTACAATTGTGAAGGTGAGAAGCCAAAATGTGTCTCATGTGGTGTGCTAGTTAGTTGCTGTCAATCTGATTACAAACTGGAGACACACACCTGTCAGGGAACCAGGTATGTAGACTGCAGATCTTCATCTCTCCCTCTGTTACCCGAGATCCAACCCTGAGTCTCATGCCCAGCTCTGCAGCAGAACACCTTTCCCCCAAACTCCAATATTTTATGTATCCAACAGATTCTAACTTTCTAATCTGCCTCCTTTGATTCATTGCTTTTCTCCAGATGCCAACTCCACAGAGAACCTTTTACTAAATCAAGGGCTACTCCTGCCAGAAAAGCATGAAGGCTGGCTACTGGTTTCAGTTCTTCTGCTTCTGCACAACCAAAACTTCAGTCTCACCCCCAGCTCTGTAGCATGCAGAACACTAAACAGATAGGAGCAGAAAAGAAGGTCCCCCTGTCACATACTAATCAAAATACTAAACATACAGAACAAATACAGAAAACGTATGACACTACATAATTATCAGAAGAAAAATCCACCAAGATGACATTTAAATTCTTAACATCTATACTCCAAACACAAGAGCACCCAAGTTCATCAAAGAAACATTAGTACAGCTTAAATCATGTACTGACCCCCACAGACTGATAGCAGGAGACTTCCAGACCCCACTCTCACCAATGAACAGGTCACCTAGACAAAAACTAAACAGAAATACTGGAGCTAACAGGAATTATAAGCCAAATAGATCTGACAGATATTCACAGAACATTTCACCCAAATACAAAAGAATGTATCTTCTTGTCGACAAGTAGCGGAACTTCCTACAAAAAATCGACAACATACTTGGACACCAAGCAAGCCTCATCAGACATAAGAAAATGGAAGTAACTCCTTGCATCCTATCAGATCACTATATGATCAAGCTGGATATAAACAACAGAAAGCTTATAAACTCACGGAAACCGAACAACTCCCTACTGAATGACTACTGAGCCAAGACAGACAGAAAGAAAGATATTAAAGTGTTTCTTGAATTCAGTGAAAATGAATTTACAACATAGCCAAACCTGTGGGACAAAAATGCAGTCTTAAGAGGAAAGTTCACAGCACTGAGTCCCTCAATCAAAAGAATGGAGAGATCGCCTACTAACAAATCTCTAGAGCAAAAGAAGACATCATGTCTAAAGGGAGTAGATGGTAGGTAAAAATCAAACTCGGGCCTGAAGTCAATAAAATAAAAATAAAGAGAACAGTACAAAGAAGAAATGAAACAAAGAGTTGTTTCTTTGAGAAAATGAATGAGACAGACTAACCCTTATTCAAATTAATTAAAAGGCAGAGAGAGAATATGCAAACTATGAAAATCAAAAACTAAAAGGAAGGCATAATAACAGATAACAAAGAAATCCAAGCAATCATAGGAACATACTTTCAAAACCTGTACTCCACCAAATTGGAAAATCTAAAAGACATGGAAATTTTTCTTGATAGGTACCACTTACCAACATTAAATCAAACAAGCAATATAAATAAACCTAGAACCCCTAGTTAGAAAAAAGAAGCTATCATTAAAAGTCTCTCAACAAACAACAACAACAACAAAAAAGGCCCCGGACCAGAGAGTTGTAGGACAGAAATCTTCCAGATTTTCAAAGAAGTGTGAAGGTCAGTACTCCTCAAATTATTTCACAAAAGAGGAACAGAAGGTACCCTCTGTTTTAAGAGGCCAAAGTTACTCTGATAACCAAACCACACAAAGATCCAACAAAGAGAGTTGCAAACCAATTTTCCTTATGAACACATATGTAAAAATACTCACGAAAATACTTGCACATTGAAACAAATCCAGGAATACATTAAAAAAATCATCCACCATGAACTAGTAAGTAGACTTCAGCCCAGTGATACAGGGATGGTTCAGTACATGAGAATAAATAAGTGTAATCCACTATAGAAACAAACTGAAAGAAAAAAATGATCCTCTGATTAGATGCAGAGAAGTCCTTTGATAAAAATCCAATACTTCTTCATGATAAAAGGCATAGAAAGACTAGGGATACAAAGGACATACTTAAACATAAAGACAGTTTACAGCAAGCCTAGAGTCAACATGGAGTAAATATCAAAGTCAACATCAACTTTGATACTGTACAAATGACAGCACAGAAGCTGAAGAGAGACGAGGCAGAACTCTAAATTGGGAACAGAAAGGGCCAAATGCATTTAATAATGGAAGAAAAGGAATTTCCATTTTGTGTTCATATTAATATTTAGAAAATAGCATTTTTTTCTATCTTTTATTTTAATAAATTTTGATTTCACTGAAATATGAAATAATGACTTTACCCCAAATGATCATTTCTCGTAGTTTAATTATAAATAAATTGAATAATAAAAGAAGTGTAGAATAATTTTGTTTTTTAGCATTCATACTCTATCTGAAGAATAGATGCCATATTTATATGTATATGTGTATATATTGAATATATACACACATATATTTTAACATTAACCTTCTATCTTTAATCTCTGTCAATTCCATACATGTATCAAGTGAATTATGAACTTAGTCACTTCTTTTTCTGTCTCTTTTCTCACCTATTCCTGTAGACCCCTCTCTTCTTCCCAGCTTGTTCTTACACTTTTTTTGTCTTATAGGAGGTTCTGGTGGAATGTTTTGTGCAAGGAGCCACAGCCACATTTCCTTCTCAGCAGAATGTTTCAGAGGACTTCTCCTCATCCTCTAGCTGTTACAATGTTCCCACCTGTCTTCTGTGTTGTTCCCTGAGCCTCGAAGGGAGTGCTAAACATGTCTTTTCTAGGATCAAACACTAAACAAATATTTATTCTCAGTTTTTGGCCTGAGACATCACTAGTCGTAGGTTTTTGCTCAGGTTTATAGTAAGAAGGTAAATATTCATCTGCAGTGTCCTTCAAATCCAATCTGGAAGTGATTGGTTCGCCAGAACAACCATTCTGCTGTTATACCTGTGTAAACACCTGCCCTAGCAGATGGTGGTTTAGGACGCAGGGTCCACAGCTGGGTAAGACTGCTAACTGGCTAGAGTTCCAGCCTGCATGCTTATGGATTACAAACGGAGTTTACTTACCATGTGCCAAATAGTTTCTTGAACAAAGTTGCTTTCTTACTTGGCAAGTTCTTAAGGTGAAGAATTGTGTAGATAAAGTGTTTATATCATCATTGTCCAATAAATTTACTGATTTCTTTAGGCCAGTACAATTCTCCATAAAGCATATTTAACTGTTACTCTGCCTTTATAGAAAGAGCCATTTAAAGTTGTCTTAGCTAATACTACCTTTGAGAAGAAAACTTCTTTTATTGGCTTTTCTTTGATGGCTAAGGATTTTAAACTTTTTAGTACATATTTTCAATTAATTCTTTAAGAATTTCATATGCTACAGTTGAGCATCAACTCTCATATATCATTATTAAAGTTATATTTAAATTACCCATTAATAAAGATGATGCAGATAAAATAAATGGTTATCTTTTGATCAATGGCAGCGAATGAAGTTAAAGCATAAGGAGATACAAGGGTGTACTTCACTCAATAAATCATTTTCTGCCAAGCATGACCCAAGTTCGATTTCAATAACTTATGTATAAATACAAGCATTCTGGAGCATACTTTTAGTTCTAGTGCTGAGGAAGGCAGATCCCCAGGATTCATTGTCTGGTCAGCCTTGCTTACTTAGCTTACTTGGTTACCATGAGGCCAATAAGAGACCCTGTCCCAAAACACAGAGTAGACAGATCCTGAAAAATGATAGGCATAGTTGACCTTGGACCCATTTGCACTCACACAGATATGTGCAGATCTACACCTGCCCCGCTACAAACGCACAGGACTGATTGGGAAAATGTCTTCTGCAGCAGCCTTGGACACATGAGTTAGTCATCTTTTCAGATTTCTGAGAGTAGAGGGTTCTGCTTATTTGAACAAGGCAGCAGCAGCATAAACATTCTTCTATGTCTTAAGGCTGATTTGTGTTGACAGTTGTCCCTTTAAAAAGATTGCCAAACCATATGCAGTTGGTTTCCTGTTCTCTAAAGAATTGCCCAGAGGAGGAAGAGCTTATGGGCTCTTGGCATTCCTGGCTTCCTGTCATGCAGACATAATAATGGTTGATATTATTCCATATATAATATTCCCAAAGAGAGGAGTTGGCCACATATTAACATTTACGACACAGTAGTTAATCGTAAATGTTCCTCCATAGTTCTCAGTCCATTGTTTTCATTTGCTACAGATGAGAAATTAATCTTGAGGACCAACTGATTCTAGACACGGAATTGTAACTGAAATGCCAGAACCTCACAGAAGATTGTCTTCTTTATGATGCCTAAGAATTATATATAAAAAAAAAAATGAGATCAGTTATCTTACCTCAAAAGCACATGACCAATAAAAGATTAAGCTAATGCCAAGGTCTTACTTTTTTCCAGAAACAAAATGAAAATGTCTCTTTAGTCACTAAGCTCAACATTGAGAAATTTATGATGGATCACATTGGATGCTAGTCAAGACTACCTCTCCCTTGAAGCAGCACAATTAAATAATGAAACTTGTTAACTCCAGGACTCTCTATGTTCATGTTTGATGTTCCAGGAATAATGACAGTCTCTTCAGAACATTAGTAGAGAAACATCATGGAAAAGCTTTCCATGATCTGTAGTGAGAGACCTGCCCTTGGGAACTATAGAAGAGACCAACCTAATTCTATGAATGTTAAGAAGTCATGAGGTCCATGAAAGAAACATTTTAAGTATTGTACCAAAGAATGACGACTTGAAAGTATCACCATTTAGAAGTGTCTGTCAGGGCCTGATTAATTATACTACATTTTATTTCCTTAAGTGAAAGGTGGTTGTGTTTTGAATGTGTAATGAGAAAAATAGCAAAGGACAATTTTTTTAAAAAAATAAAGGATGAGGGAGGCATCTGAGAGAATGTAAGTCATCATCTCAACTTACTGGCAAATAAATAAGGGTTGCCTGCTCGCTTCATGTGGAAGTCAGAGTGCCCTACTGAACGGGTGCTTTCTGTCATCTACGTTATAAGGGAAGTGAAAGTCTTGAATTCCAAGCCTGGTCTTTGTTTCACTGCAATTTTTAAAGATGATGCTAGTTGTTCTCATATATTTAGCTTTTACTGTTAGGAGAAATAGACTAAATTATCCACATTCTTCAGGACCCAACTGTGAAATGGAAGGTAGGGAATTAAGAACATTAGCTAACTTACTATAAAGAAGAACCCGAGTGCTGTGGAGATAAAATGGCTAGGAAGTGACATTTGCATCAAAATGATGTTTGAAAAATACATGAAGGAAAGTACCTGGGTTGGTAACTGGCTCTGGTGTTCACTGTGCTGTTTGGGCTGAGCCTCATGACCTCTTTCTTTAGAGAAAGTAGTCACATTCTTTCCTCACTGGCAGTGAGATTATTGGTGTTCATCAGAGTATAGACAAAGATTTGAAGGTTTGCTGAGCACAGAGTGGGAAACACTGTCATTTCTGATAGTAGTGATGGGTGAGCCTGAGGCTGAGTACAAAGCAAATAGAAATATGAAAATAATTAGGCTCTGTCACTACTTAGCTTGATACCAGGTGACCCTCATCCTGATTAAACTCAATATGCTGACAAATACTATACGGTGTAGCATGGTCTGGTGCCTCAGAATTATGTTATATCAAGAAGGCAGGGTGTGAGTTTAAATATGACCACTTTTGAAGAGAAATGCCAGTCATACCAGTCAAGGACATTATCATAGAGAGAATAGCTTCAGATTTCTATTTATTGGGTTGTTTGGAGAAATCTGTGGGAAAGCTAAGAGCCTGAGAAACACCTCGAAAACTACATACAGCACATCGCAGACACACAGAAACTGGCTGCTGAAGGACCCTGTGGAACTCACCTCGGAGTCAAACCAGAGGCTGGCTGAACCCAGACTACTTTCATCGCCTTGGCCCATGCTGTTCTTTTCCTTTTCCCATAAAAGAAAAAAAAAAGTGCGAAAAACTGTAGTTTCTCTTACTTTTAATGTGAGAAAAAAAATCGCAGGAATATGTTTGATTTAAGAAACTTCAGAGATTCCACTGTAATATTTTTATTTAGCAAAGATTGGAATAATTTATATGCTATTTTCTTAATGGTTTCCAAACAAAGAACTACGAACTGACATATTATTAGTGATTACCCTGCAGTTCTTCCTGGCTGTATCAAAGACTTTTAAAGTCTTGACCTGCCCTCTTTTGTGTATTCTTCTTTTCCATAGGAGCAAAGCACCTATGGCTTCTATGCAGCATTTTAACAGAAGCTCAGAATCATTCTACCTTCCTTCACTTTTGATTTTGGTAGTCTAGAGATCCACAGATTACCCTTAACCTCCAAATTTTTAGAATGTCACTCATCTTTCCTCATTTCTGTATCAAACTCTTTAACCAGCCTCCCATTTAATGCTTCATGGCACATTGTAGAAGCATCCTGCTGGGCTTATTCCCCCACTTCTTCCCCTGGTCTTTCGCCTGTCAGCCCTCTCAATCCATGGTTTATACAGCCCCCGTTACCTGACAAGGCTGTCCTGTTTCAATGTTTCAGCAAAGTCTCACTTCATTCATATTCCAGCTTCTCCCATTGCTGTCTGAGCAGGCTGTGTACGGTTGGTCTACCCACTTCTTGCTTTGCCGGAGGCTTTTGATTCTTGCTCAGTTTGCTCCCATGATGTCTTTATGATGCGCTCAGCAGAAATCAAATGCCTTTCCACTGACTCCGAAACTTCTTTCTCTGGTTCTTCCTATGTGTTGGTCATTCCTTGCTCTCTTGACCTAGAATGATGGGGACAGGTGGGAAGGAGCCTTCCAGTATTGTGGGCCATTGTGGTGATCAAACTGCGAGAGACTCAGTAAATAAACAGTGTTAGAATGAAGGAGCTAGGAAAAGAGAAACTGGAGAGAATTAATCTATCGCATAGATATACAGGCTAATTATCTGGCTAGGCCATAAATAGACACTTTGGCTACTTTTCATACGTAACTCTAAAATCAATATCATTGACATATACCAATTATTGATATAAATACACAGCTGTGGTCACATTATAAGGCTTTCTGGGTTAAACTATATGCATAATTGTAACTTGAAGAGCTATTACATAATCATCATTCTCAGAGGCTGTGCCAAGATATGGTCCCCGCAGGAATGTGTGAAGGTGTCCATGGTTGAATGACTTTACAAGCAGGTTTTGGTTTTAATATAAGTCTGTGATCTTGGCCAATATAACAAGAATGAAATACCCCTGGCTGACTGTGTTTAGGAACTACTTGAAATTTGCTGTTTCCAGTCCACGGTCGCTGAAATACGGTCCCCAAATAAAATGCCTTTTCACTATTTTGTGATGAAAGGTATATTTTTGAGATCACTTGTAGCCTGATATTATAGGATTTGAAGGTTGCTGAGGAAGGACCTCTCCATCCACTAGCATTTTACCTCTTGTGCCTCTGGTAATTCACAAATTATAGGAAGGTGAAAGAAGAAAAAGCTGTCTGTTCTTAGAATAATTAACCCCCCACTGTCAATGTCTTTGTCAGACATTGATCTCTTTGATGAGAATGGCAGGAAAGTCAATGTCCTCCCATAACAATGAGAAAAATTCTATTTTACCAACCCCAAGAGACCAGCTTCAACCCGAAGTGACAGGAAACATAATGCACCTGAAGATGCATCAAGATGATGGTAGAAATAGCTATTCCTTAATGAAATATATGCTTATACTCCAGAACCTCATAGCTTACAGACCCTTACTGCTAAGCTCTTTATATTTCTCTCTCTTTATGTATTATTCAAAAATCTAAATCTTCTTAGCCTTATACTCGGGACTTTTAGACTCTCTATTTCTCCCTCCCTCGCCCCACCCTTCTCTCAAGCTCGCTCTCCCCACCCCTGATGCCATCCTTCACCATGCAGCTACTTGCTTCTACTGCTGAACCTGCTTGCTTTCTTTATTCAAACTAACTTTCTACCTTTCTCTTTCCCATTTCTTTTCTTCCGGCAGCTCCAGAGGCCGGCAGATTACCTGACAAAGTGTTGTATTTCCTCTTAAACTCCAAAAAGTTTCTCTTCATTATTCCTTCTGAGGTTTGTTTTTTAATTATTTTCATCAATGAGCTGAAGAACCTGAAAAATGGGTCTTGTGTTACCAGGAGGCATTCCCAACGCCTTAATTATCTGTCTCCTTATACAATTCTACTGGAGGGCCAGGCTTCAATATATAAATCTGAGGAAAGGGAAATGTAATTAACTCTATGTTTTAATAAAAAAAATTCTCTTCTTATTAAATAACACTGGCTTTGGGAACACAAACACAGCTTCTAACTGGCCTTTGAATGTACACACTGAACTAATTTAAACTACCTTTTTTTTAAAGTTTTCCTGAGATTTTCTTCTCTTTCCTATACTTCAAAGATGTAGAGAAGGAAAATGAAGTCACAACCACAGAAAATGAATAGACTTGAAAGGAAAGTTGTTTTGAAGAAAAGGAGGTTGATATATATTTTGAAGTGGTTTGGGATGTCATTGAAATGTATCAAAAATGAAGTGTGTAATCACATTCATTCCCTTTCCCATATACTGCACTCCCTGTAGTCTTTAAGCATGGAGACACCATGAGGTCAAGCTTCACTGCCTTCCGCCTTGAACATTTTAAACTTTTCTCTCTGCTTGAGATAACTTCTGTGAAGTACTTCTGGAGGCCTATCATTTGATGTTTCCCCTCACACTCAGGTCAAAGTTTAGTCACACATCGGCAGGCCTTTAGATATTGAACATTTGACTAGAAAGATCAACACATGGTCTTTGGGAAGTGATTCAGATGGGCTAGGTCACTAAGTGGAGTTCTGTGACTGAATCCTAGTGTCCTTAAAGGAGAGGCAGAGACTGGCTAGACAGACATATGAAGATAGACATATGCTCCCTCTCTCTTGCCCTATGACTACCTGGATTCTGATAATCAGGAGAGGTCATCACCAGATGCAGGCCCTTGACCTTGTACTTCCAGAACAAGTCACCAATCAACCTGTTTCCTACTTCATGAGGCAGCCTTCCTTAGGCATGGGAATTGTTGTTAAACTGGGGTTGTGGCAACAATAGGGATTTGAAGATTAAAGAAAGAAAAAAAACCCTAAACTGCATTGTCCAAGTTCACTGAAAAGTCTCGCGACAATATAAAGGAAAACTTTGTGTAGTACAAATACAAATTTCAGGAAATGCTTTCATAGATATGAAAGAGTTTCATTTAATAATGTCCTCATAAAACAGGAGCAGCAAGGGCTCCCTGCTCTCTGGTGATCAGGAATTGTAGGGGAGTTGTCTGTCCATTATGGAAGTTCCTCTACTGACTGCTGACAATTTTGGAAAAGCCATTTTGGGACTGTTCTTGGAACTTGGCTTTTAAGTTCTGGAAAACTCTTAACAGCCCTTTTAATTTGAATGTCAAATGCTTTGGAGTTTCCTTACTTCAACCTTGTTACTCCTGGCAGACCATTTTGTTCCAAACTGAAATTACAGCATGGATTTTCAACTGTGTTTTCAGATCCTGATTCTCTCTGCAAATGGTTCACAGATGACAGACAACACCAGAAGGGGGAAATGGATTGTTCTCTTTAGAGGATTTGCACTCTTAAAGAGTGACTAGGAATCAGGGGCTCATAGTGGCAGAGCAGCTCAGGAACTGTCTGGGTTTGGGTCTTCAGGAAACTGTGAGGCAGAAGCAGGTTATATGACTTTGCTATATCTTGTGGTAGGTCAAGCTAGGTTGAAGCTGGGATTAGCATTGGAATATGACCATGAAAGACATGTTTCTTCATTTGGAAAACCTCCCAAGTTTCTTAATGTGAGATGCCTTATTGATTTGTTCCAGGTGGAAGGACCTCCTTGGTATGTAGTTGCCAATGGTGTTTTTTTCCCCTCCAAATTGTTCTTTTAACTCTAGATCTTTTTTTTTTCTTTAACTGAGACTTTGTGCTCTATCTCAGATATCTTCTGATTCTTAACATTTTAGGTGTGAATATAAGTTATGATTTTAACCCATGTATTTGTGTCAGATACTATTATCTCTTGGTTCTCCATTTCACAAATATACTTACTAATTTTTTATTGCAAGAGCATTTTATTTAATAAGATTGAGAGAGCACTTATTGCCTAAAACCAAAGCATGGGTCTCTCAAAGAAAGATATACAACCCAGATGAAAAGTTATTTTCATTACCAATCAATATGTGGTAGCCATAGTTACTTTTGGTCCAACTTTTGTTTTTTAAAAAAGCATATCCTGGTACGTTTGAGCTTGAAATTAGAGGCGACTTAAGTGTCTCTAATAAATTGGTGGACTGAACCCTTCCTCCAAGATGAACAAAGTAGAATATTAGACAAATGAAAAAACAATAGGCCTTGTAACCATGAGGATTGAATTTAAGGAATAACTATGGTGAGACAAATGAGAATGATTTTTCATTAGATAGTTCCTTTACTCTTTATTAATCGTCCTTTCTATTGCTATTACATTTTTATGATTAGCTTTCAGATTTTTTTAATAGTCAGCAGAAATCTCAGGTGATCAGTGTTTAGCATATTTTTACCCAGACATCTGTTCAGGTTTGCTAACTGGAGAGCTCTTCTTCCTGTCAAATATAGAAAGGACCATGTGGACACAGCCTGCGCTTGGGAGATTGGCTTACCCACTGCCAATGCTGGTAGATCAGAGTATTGTCTTTATTGGGTAGTGGTGCTGTTCAGTCGCAGAGAAACACACAGAGGTCTACATTAATCATAAACTGGTTGGACTATTAGCTCAGGCTTCTTATTAACTCTTTCTTACATCTTAAATTAGCCCATAATTCTTGTCTGTTATCCATGTGGCTTGGTAGCTTTCTCAGTAAGGTGTTCTCATCTTGCTTCCTCTGCATCTGGATGATAACTGCAGACTGACCTTTTCCTCTTCCCAGAATTCTCCTGTTCTGATTGCCCACTTCTACTTCCTGCCTGGTTGCCCCACCTATACTTCCTGCCTGGCCACTGATCAATTAACATTTTATTAAAATAATACAAGTGACAGGATAAAAGACCATTGTTCCACAGCACTAGGGGAATTATCTGTCCACTGTGGCAGTTCTGTTTTTGATAACTGGTTGTTTTGAAAACAAGAAACAAAAAAACACCCCTCTTCCTATAGTTTGATTTCTATGTTTTACGACACTATTAACAGTTCTTGTTATTTTAATGTCAAATAGCTATTGAACTTTCTTTAGATTTATTTTTCTTTTTTTTTTATGGCTGATCATTTTTGTTCCAGGGCTATCCTTTATAGACAAGCTGGAATTACAGCAAGCACTTTTTATTTTCTCCACAAAGAAGACAGAAAACCATCAGAGTGGGAGAATGGCTTACTCTTTGTAGGCTTTGTGCTCTTAAAGGCTGACTAAGAAATGAGGGCTCAGAGTGACAGGGCAGCCAAGGAGCTGTCTGAGCTTTGGGTCTTCAGTAGAAGGTCATTTTGGTTCACTCTATTTTATGGCAGAGCAAGCTGGATTGAAAGCAGGTTCAGCCCTGGGAGATGATGAAAGTCTCATTTCCTCATTCTGGAAGTCTCCTGATCTTCTTAGCTGGCTTTTTATGTGCATGTGCATGTACGTGTGTGTGTGTGTTTGTGTGTGTGTGTGTGTGTGTGTGTTTTCCTAGTTGTAAGAACCTTCTTGATATGGGTTCCCTCATTTCCAAATTGCCTATTGTGCCGACCAGCAGGACACGAATGGAAATGGATCTGCCCTAGAGGGGAGGCAAGAGACTTAAGAAATGGACAGCAAGTCTGTATTCTGATCAAGTTGCCAACTTTATTTTTTCTCAGGAGCATTACATAGCAAACAGGCAGGGGGAGGGTAGGATGCTGGAATGTCAGGTCTGGAGACTTTCCTAGCTGATAGGAAGAGATAAGGGGATGTTGAAGGTCTGTAAATATTTACTAACAAGGGAAATGCTAATTACTTTCCGGTGCCTGAGATCTGTAGGTCTACAGGGGATCTTAACTCACAGAGAAATAAGGGTTATCTTAGGCTGGGAACTTGCCCTACAGAGGCTTCTGAATAGCTTACTTAATTTGTGATTAAGATAGCTTCACTATAACCAAAATACAGGTCTTTGCTCCTGGCAGCCTATAGTGTCTTTTCGCTCCAAATTGTTCTTTTAAATCTAGATCAATGTTTTAAAAGTCTTTAACGTGGGACTTTGTGTACTATTTCAATTCCAATTTTCTTAACATGTTGGGAGTGAATTTATGAGTTACATTTATAACTCACATGTATGTGTACATACATGGTCTTTTAAATTTTAGATCATTTTTTATGTACGCCTGCATCTAGGTGTAGATGCACATGGGCATACAGCAGGGGCAGGGGATGTCAGGAAAACCTGCAATCTGTAAGCTCGGGAGATTCATCTCCGATGGTAGTATTGAAGCCAGCACCTTCACTTGCTGAACCAACTCACCAGCTGGTGTATATACACAAATTCTCTTAACTCAAGCAACAGCACATCACCCTTTTCACAGTCAACAATTTGTTCTTTATTTAATCAATTAAAAATGATTTAATAGGATTTACATGATAGAAGGGAGTTATGAGGGATTTTTCTAAATGGATAAAGGACCCCCCCTGATAAGAATTGCTTTTCAAGTTCTCTCTGTTGCCTAGAGAAATTTAAACAGGAAATAAACATGATGGGAATACCCACAGAAGCAGCTGGCCTAAGCTAGTGGGAGTTCACTGACTCTGGATTGACAGCTGGGGAATCTGCATAGGCCCAAACTAGGTCCTCTGAATGTGGGTGACAGTTCTGTGACTTGGGTAGTCTGTGGGGCCACTGGCAGGGGGATCAGGATTTATCCCTAGTGCTTGCACTGGCCTTTTAGAGCACATTGTTTTTGGAGGGATACTTTGCTCAGCCTAAATATGAGGGGGGAGGGTCTTGGTCCTGCCTCGAAGTGATATGCTAGACTTTGTTGACTCCCCATTGGGAGCTTTACCCTCTCTGAGGAGTGGATGGGAGTGGGGTTGGGGAAGGCGGCGGGAGTGGGAGGAAGAGAGGGAGTGGGAACTGGGATAGGTATGTAAAATGAGAAAAGATCATTTTTAAAATATATTAATTAACTAAGATTTAAAAATAAAGAAAATAGAAAACCACATAATACTTTTGCAGAGGTAGAGGACCTAATTTCAGCTCCCAGAAAATATATCACACTGTTCTGACTTCCAAGGGCAGCTGTACTTATGTTCACATACCCACGTATAGACAAACATTTATATACATAATTTAAAAATATTTTTAAAAATAAATAATTTATCAGTGGCTTTCCTGTAAAGACATTACATTACTTTTTATCTGTCATTTGGGTCTTTCTCAGATGAACAGAAAATAAGTAAGTTAGAAGTAAGCAGTTTGGACATTACCTAGTAGTGTTATTTTTATATCATCTTTATTAGTTCTTCATAGTTACATATAACTTACTTTCATCATATTCGCTTCCTCTCTTCCAACTCTTCTTAAATCCCTCCACTCCTGCCTAATCACCCAACACTGTGTCCCTTTTAAACAAAACCATCAAGATTCATTTCTACTACCCAAATATTCTTGGATATGTGACCTTCCCACTGGTGTGTGATCAACTTATCAGGAACGATACTCTTAGAGAAAACCGTTTCTCCCTCTCTAAAGATTCCAGATAGCCCTATTGCTGCAGGTGGTTTTCATGCTCAATTCTCGTCTCATAGATTGCTCTAGCTTGGACTTGCTGCCCTCACCACTGTGATTTTTATGGGAAGCTTCCCTGATGGGTTTAGAAGACTCTATTTCTTTGTATTCATCCCCCAGCTCTGACTCTTAGACTCTCTTTGTTCCTCTTCTGAAATATCCCTGAGCCTTTGAATGAGGGGCTGCAGAAGGCAGCGGTCTCTAATTCTCTGTACCTTGGCCATTTGTGGGTCTTTGTGTTAATCAGTATCTACTGCAACCAGAGTAGTCTCAGATGAGGGGTTAGAGATGTGTTTGATCTCTGTGTATAAAGATAGTCATTAAGAGTGGTTTTCATACTATGTCTATTTCACAGAATAATGGTGGTAGTTTATTCCTTGGGGCGATGACCTATCTATT
Source organism: Microtus oregoni (assembly GCF_018167655.1). Lineage (NCBI taxonomy): Eukaryota > Metazoa > Chordata > Mammalia > Rodentia > Cricetidae > Microtus > Microtus oregoni. The sequence goes on along the minus strand of NW_024543069.1, from coordinate 19,030,828 downwards.
TATAGTTTCTTGACCCGATCATGGGTGCCAGGAATAGGTTTCATCTTATAGAGTAAGACTTAAATTCAATCAAAAAGTAGTTAGTTACTTCCATGTTTATACCACCATTTTACCATGAAGTGGGTCATTTCTTGAGTCTGAGCTCTAATTAATGGTATCGAATCTCCCACGTGGTAACACCACATTTGATAGCAAGCCAATTTCATTCTTTTAGACTTGGGGGCCATTTGCTGACCTTAACTGAACACTCATGACAAACAATCTCAGCTTTTATCTCTATTATTGGGGTTAAAGGCAGTATTTCCAAACTGGAGAAAACAAAGCCACTCTCCTGTGGTTTAGACTTACCAACCTTCATTCCTTCCTTCCTAGTTATCCCCCCTGTTCCACTCCACTTCTAAGATGAGCTGCCATTCTTTCTAATTTCCACACCACTATCTCTAAGTTCCAGCCACAATTCACATATGGGCTCTCCTCCTTCCCATGGTTGCCTCCATACAAATCAACTACCTATCAGAACAGGGTACTTTCCTGTTTGGCACTTCAGCCTTCTTTGGTCTTCCTACCAATGGGCCTGGGATTTGAATCTTAGCATACTTATCTCCAAACGTAGATTTGTTCCCTGAATGCCAGAGTTTTGCAGTCTTCTTAATTGATGACACATGCAAACAGCTCCTACCTTTGCAGAATTTAATGTAGTAGCAGGTGCTATTACAAAGATATGGGTATTAGTGACATATATACTATCATTATTTGTCTTGAAACATATGAGAAAGCTTTGATGAAATCTCTCAAAGCTGTCAGATTCAAGTTTAGAAGGTAAACTTCAAAATAGCAGAGGCCTAGATCATCCGAAAGGAGAAAAAGGAAAAACAAATAAACAACAACAACAAGAAACAAAGGACTTGGCATCTTCTTGGAGGGGGTGGTGGTGCGACCTTTATGTAAAACATTCTGGCCTAGTGAGAGACAGAGCAAAAATTTTACCTGACCATTTTTCAAAAATTCCAACAGCGAGCACCAAAATCATGGGCTAAATGATTTTATAATCACCCTGAACCCATAGTGACCTACTGCTACTGTCTTAATAACAATAATTCCTAATAGTAATAATTCCTTCATATATAATGCCTGCCTAATTCAAGCTTACAAATTTCTAGGGGCCCAAGAGGTGGTTCTTGTACATGGAAAACATCTTTGTTGTTTGCCTGCATAGTTCTTTTCTTTTCAAATTTCCTTTGGTATCCCAGTAATTTTATAACGTTTTTTATAAAACAGATATTTCTTAAATTTCTAAGTTCAGTGTTTTATTATCCATTGCAAAATTGAAATCTTTCTTTCTTTCTTTTTGACTTGGGCTCAGCATAGTTTTATTTATTAATTTTTAGTGGAAATACCAAACTTATTTTCAAAGTCACTATACTAGTTTATACTCCCATCCTGGGTGAGTAAGAATTGCCCTTTCCCCACATCCATGCCTACATTTGTTGCATTTTTTTCTTGCTTATAATCATTCTTATTGAGATAAAAATATAGCATTGAAGTTGTTTTTTTTTATTACTTAAAAAAAAATACCAATCCAAATTCCTACTCCCTCCCCTCCTCCCATTCCCTCCACACACCCTCCCACCCCACCCCCTCTAATCCTAAGAGAGGGTAAGGCACCTTACCTTGTGGAAAGTCCAAGGCCCTCCCCACTATATCTAGGCTGATCAAGGACTATATCCAAAGAGAATAGGATCCCCAAAAGCCAGTACATGCAGTAGAGACAACTCCCAGTGCCACCGTCAGTGGTTCCTCAGTCTGCCCCAATATCAACCACATTTAGAGTGACTAGTTTGATCCTATGCTTGTTCATTCCCAGTCTAGTAGAAGCTATTGAACTCCCTTTAGCTCAGGCAAACTGTTTCAGTGAAAGAACCCTTCATGATCTTGACTTCCTTACTCATACTCTCACTCCTTCCGCTCTTCAAATGAACCTTGGGAGCTCAGTCCAGTGCTTGCTCCAATGTGGGTCTCTGACTCTGTTTCCATCTGTTGTTGGATGAAGGTTCTATGGTGATATTTAAGACAATCATCAGTCTGGGAATATTTCTAGAACCAGGTTTTTGCTAACCCCATAATAGCTTCCTCAATCTAGATATCTCTTTCCTTGCTACCATATCTGTCCTTCCTCCCTCTCAACTATGCCATTCCCTCAAATTCTCCTCAAACCTCCCCTTCTCCCATCCTCTTCCTCTTCTCCCCTTCCTTCTACTCCCCTATCTGCCTGCTCCCAATCTTGTCAGGTGATTTTGCCTGTTTCTAAATTCCACGTGGATCTCTATACTATATATTTTTTCTTTGGGTTCACCTTATTACTTAGCTTCTCTAGGATCATGAACTATAGGTTCAATGTCCTTTGTTTATGGATAGAATCCATGAATTTGTGAGTACATACCATATTCATTTTTGGGGGTCTGGGTAACTTCACTCAGGATAGTGTTTTCTAATTCTATCCATTTGCATGTAAAATTCAAGATGTCATTGTTTTTCACTGCTGTGTAGTACTCTAATGTGTAAATGAGCCACATTTTCCTTATCCATTCTTCATTTGAGGAGCATCTAGGTTGTTTCTACGTTCTGGCTATTACAAATAATGCTACTATGAACATAGTTGAACGAACACTTTGGTACTATGATTGGGCATCTTTTGGGCATATTCCCAAGAGTGGTATTTCTGGATCCTGAGGTAGGTTGATTCCCAATTTTCTGAAAAACCTCCATACTGATTTCCAAAGTGGTTGTTGTACAAGCTTGCATTCCCACCAGCAATGGATGAGTGTTCCCCTTACTCCATATCCTCTCCAGCATAAGCTATCATTAGTGGTTTTGATCTTAGCCATTCTGACAGATGTAAGATGGTATCTCAGAGTTGTTTTGATTTGCATTTCCCTGATAGCTAAGGAAGTTGAACATTTTCTTAAATATCTTTAGGCCATTTGAAATTCTTCTGCTGAGAATTCTCTGTTTAGTTCAGTACCCCATTTTCTATTTGGGTTATTTAGAATTTTACTGTCTAATTTCTTGAGTTCTTTATATATTTTGGAGATCAGTCCTATGTCTGATGTAGGGTTGGTGTAGATCTTTATCCATTCAGTAGGGTGCCTTTGTGCCTTCTTGACAGTGTCCTTTGCTTTACAGAAGCTTCTCGGTTTCAGGAGGTCCCATTTATTTATTATTGCTCCCAGTGTCTGTGCTGGGGTTATATTATAGAAGTGGTCTCCTGTACCCATGCATTGAAGGCTACTTACCACTTTCTCTTTTATCAGGTTCAGTGTGGTTGGATTTATATTGAGGTTTTTAATCCATTTGCACTTGAGTTTTGTGTATGGCAATATATATGGATCTATTCTCATTCTTCTACATGTTTACATCCAGTTATGCCAGCCCCTTTTGTCCGGAGGCATTACCATCCCTGACATTGAGCTCTAATACATAGCTACAGTTATGAAAACAGCTTGGTATTGGCATAAAAACAGAGACATTGACAAATAGAATCGAATTGAAGACCTGGATATTAATTCACACACCTATGAACACCCGATTTTTAACAAAAAAGTGAAAATTATACAATGAAAAAAGAAAGCATCTTTAAGAAATGTAACTTTATTTTTTATTTTTTTATTTTATTTTTTTTAATTTATTTATTTATTAAGGATTTCTGCCTCCTCCCCGCCACCGCCTCCCATTTCCCTCCCCCTCTCCCGATCAAGTCCCCCTCCCTCATCAGCTCGAAGAGCAATCAGGGTTCCATGTAAATTTCTAATTCAATAAATAGGTAATGTTGATTTCAACGTATTTATTCTGTGTTTTAACACCTAGTTTGGTTCTATGTTCTTGAAATGGTTGTTTTAGTTCCTTTACTGAAGTGAAGGCTCATGAGAACAGAGGTTCAGTCTTCTCCTCCACCTAACTATCTTGGGATGGGGTAGGTGGAACATGTTTCTTCATTTCTAGAAGTACTTCTATCTAGCTAATCAGCTCTCTTCTTGGTTTAAATAGAGAGTAGAGTTTTTTGTTTTTTTGTTTGTTTTTTCCCCCATGCCCATGACTTTGGAGGTTACTGGTATTTCATGCTCAAAATCTTGGCAAGATTAAACAGAAACAGACCCGGAGCAGCAAACCATTACAGTGTTCTTTGAGTTTTGAGCTCCTTGGCAGGTATTCTGCTTCTCTTCAGCTTTCAGGTTCTCTGTACTTTATTCATTGGTGCCATTCACTAATTTCATTTATGTTTGGTCGGAAAACAGATTAAATCTTAGCTGCTCCCTTTCCCTACATGCAGAATTTTACTCTTCTACCTTTTAGTCATTTGGAAACACTTTGGTCTGGTTTGTCCATTGTCAAGTCTACCCCTAAAGACTCTGATCTTGTTATAAGTCAAGTTGGGAATTGTTTTCTTTAAGTAAGAGAGTAGCATTACTCATCTTTATTGAAATGATTAGTATATTTCAGTTATACTTTATGACTATTTTACATTTGCTGTGTGCCCCTCTGTAAGATATAATTTCTTAACATATATATTATTTTACACAGAAGGGCTTAACTTTTGTTCTACCTGTTGTCTTTGTATTTATGCCTTTAATCACTTTTCCCCCTTTTTTTATTGGTTTAGACTATTTCTACTCAGTATACCTAAATGCTTACCTGTTTCCTATACAGTAACAGGCATTACCTACGTTCCTATTTCCTGGTCTAGCTGTTTTCTCAATTGCTTGATATCTGCTTCGCGAAAGCATACAACATTTGGACCTACTCTTCTGCCCTCATCAGCAGTTACACATACATACACACTAATACATTAATTTTTTTTCTTTAAAAATAATACCAATCCAAATTTCCACTTCCTCCCATCCTCCCACTTACTATTTAACTAGAAATTTGAAAATTATTTCATGTCTACCAATGTAAATAATGTAAGAAATATTTTGTCAGTTCGGGTTTATAGTTATTTGATTAGTGACCCTTTTGTTTTATAAATTTAGGAAGAAAAAGATTACTGTAGATGTTTTAAATTCACAGTTATCATGAGTAAAATTAAAAATACAGAAACAGTAATTAAGCTTTCCTGGTTTGCCTATAACAATTTACTGTTCAAATGCCAAAGAAGAATCACATATGATAAGGATGATAAGGTAAGAGAACAATGATCAGGTCACTGTTAAGGTGACAAAAATGTCAAACTACAGTGAAAGAAAATTAATGAAAGTAATGAGGATAAGGGTTGTTTATCAACTGAATTCACAGATATCCATCATTTTCCAATTTGCTCAGCTGTAAGCTAAAGGGCAAAACAGGTGAAAACAACCATTTGGAAACAACAGCAATACCAAGACATCAGATAATTTGACAATGATTTTAGCGCCTCCCAGTAAATGCAGTTACTTATGCCCTTGTTGGTACTGACAAAGGTGTGGGTCCCATAATAACAGAAGCGAGTAGGCCTACATATCAACAGCTCAGATGGCTTCCTAAGTCAGGCATGCAGTATGCTAATGATGCACTTCAAAATATGAAAACAATACTATGAATAATTCTGACTCCCATAAAGAGTTGCCTAGGCGATGTCCCCAGTTAGTTCCTTGGGCAGCTGAGGATAGGGAACCTGAAATGACCCTAGCCGATAGCAATACTGACGAATATCTTGCATATCATCATAGAACCTTCATCTGGGGATGGCTGGAGATAGAGACAGAGACCCACAGTGGAGCACCGGACTGAGCTCCCAAGGTCCCAATGAGGAGCAGAAGGAGGGAGAACATGAGCAAGGGAGTCAGGACCACGAGGGGTGCACCCACCCACTGAGACAGTGGGGCTGATCTATTGGGAGCTCACCAAGGCCAACTGGACTGTGACTGAAAAAGCATGGGATAAAACCGAACTCTCTGAACATGGCGAAAAATGAGGGCCGATGAGAAGCCAAAGACAATGGCACAGGGTTTTGATCCTACTTCATGTTCTGGCTTTGTGGGAGCCTAGCCAGTTTGGATGTTCACCTTCCTAGACATGGACGGAGGGGGGAAGACCTTGGACTTTCCACAGGGGAGGGAACCCTGACTGCTCTTTGGACTGGAGAGGGAGGGGGAGAGGAGTGGGGGGAGGGGGAGAAAGTTTCAAGGAGGGGGAGGGAAAAGGGAGGCTGGGAGGAGGCAGAAACTTTTTTTTTCTTTTTCTCAATAAAAACTTAAAAAAAAAAAGAGTTGCCTAGGTATCATCTTGGATTAAGGATCATTGTCTAAAAGAGAATGAAGTTTCAGGTTTTTAAAAATTAAACTATAATTGCCTAACATCAATTTCTATTTTCTCCCCGAAATCTATACGTCCCTATTCCCTCTCAAATTGCACACACACACACACACACACACACACACACACACACACACACACGGTTAAATATATAACGACAATGTGCTAAGTTCTTTTAGTGCTATTTCCACATATGTGATTCTAGTGTTGACAACTTGATATCAGATAGCCAATGAGGAGGTTCACTCCTGTTGTTGAATATTGCTTTAACTATGTAAAGGTGTGTTACATTTGTTTATGCTGCATTTGTTTAACTATGGAAAGAAGTGTTGCATTGGTTTTACCTTGGCTGCCTAAGGCACGTGATTGATCTAGTAAAACACTGAATGGTCAATAGTTAGGCAGTAGAGGAGTAGATGGGACTGGTGGGCAGACAGTCATAAGCAGGAGGAGGAATCTAGGCTCCAGAGAGAATGAGGGAAAAAGAGAGGGACATGTCCAGTCCAGCCAGTCAGGCATCTACCAGCCAACAGACAGAGAGGAAGCAGGAAGTAGGACTTACAGAATTTAAGAAATTTAAAAAGCCTCAAGGCAAAATGTAGATGAAGGAAAATGTTTAAACTAAGTTATAAGAGCTAGTGGTAGAAGCATAAAATAAGGTCAAGAATTCATGAGTAATAATAAGTCTCCATGTTATGATTTGGGGGCTGGCAGTCCAAGAATGCCTGCTACACATACCTGGCTTGATCTTACTAAAGTTTAAATAAAATTCAAATATTTAAGCTTTGGGACAATTTGTGGTGAAGACGTTAACGTTGGTGCCCAGTACACAGAAAAGTATATTAGTAAGTTATAAGCAATAAATAGACTTCATGTACAGTGAATATAATAAATACTGATCTAATTCACAATGACGAAACTGATTTTTTGTATGAATAACACACAACTAAAACTTGTGATTGAAATACAGTTTAATGATCACTGCAAACAAATGCCACTACAAAGTTCTACCTCCTCATTCATCACTGCATTCTTGTCACTGTCTTGAATCTCCTGCCCTTTTGAATATAATAGTATTCACATTTTAGTACTGAACTATTCAGTTTGATTTCTCAGAGAATATCTCTACTCATGGTGTTAAAGATGGCAATAAAATGAATATCTTCATTTTATTGAATTGAAAATTATCAAAATTAAGTAGCTTCCCAATATACTAACCATATTTATTCTAACTTAAAATTAGGTTTATCCAAAGTTCAAATCATGTTCAGACTCTTTAATTTTAAAATACTTTAAATTATAACCTTTGGGTGAAATTGTTAGCTATATGTACTGATAGCTATATGTACAATTGATTTATAGATTTTCTTGTAGCCAACTTACATACTTATCTATTATTCTCAAACCTGAATGTAAATACATTGGTGCTGTGACAAATGATATGGCTCCATGGATTGTATCCTCTATGTGTTCATGTGTAACTGGAACTCCTACATTTCTGAGTCGGGTGACATAAATAAGTCCATCATCTCTTAGAATGTCATGTTCACATGTGATGATATAAGTTAATGGCAAATTTTGTAATTGGGAGTCATTGACTAACAAAGGTGACAGTCTACTATCCAGAAGTACTGGATAGGTAGCATTCAGCCTCCCAAGAACGGGCTCCCTATAAACATGGTTCTTCTTATACTTCTCAGGAAGGAAGTGACTCCAGTTCACAAACTTGAACAAGTCTCTTGATCCTTCAGGCATGTGCTCATTTCTCAGTATTGCCTCTGGCAGTTCTTCATCTTCTGTTACATATCGGGTTGACAACTTAATTGCTAACTTCCTTGACAAAAAGGGACCGTTTTCATACTCTCGATAAGATGGCGTCCACGTATCAATTACCTGTAGCTTAGGGTATATTATGGCTTGTGCCTTAATTTTGTTTCTGTATTCTGGATCATTCTGTAGCTGTAAATAAAACACATGATGAGTGTTAATGAGTCAACAGCTTTAACAAAAAAGAATAGGTAACTATGTTTTAATGTCCTGAGGTAAATAAATTTATTAAACTGAAATAGTATCTGAGTATTGCTCTCATAATATTTACTCATGGTTTCAAGAATGAGACTCTCATTCCATCTTCTTCATACTTGGCAGCCAAACAAGACCTTGAGCTGGAGAATTCTACTAGAGATGGCAGAATGGCTATATTCTAAAATACTTTTAGTTTTTGGTGACAAGTTGTTTTTATCTATCTATCACACACTGTCCTCCTGTGTTAGCCTCCCATGTGGTTTTAACCTAGGCATGTGTCATCATGCACAGCTTGTTTATGTTGACATACAGGAATCTATAATAGCAGAAACAATGAATATGGTAAAACAGCATGTCGAAAACCCATTCAGATGGAGCATGAACATTTGTTGTTACATGTTGAAAACAATTCTATCATATGCCTCACCTTTAGCTACTAGTGTTATAATATGACAGAAAACACAAAGAATAATTTACAACAGTCAGAAGAGAAAAAGAAAGTAATGGAATGTTTCACGTGTAATCTGTCTCTGCCGGAAACGGGAAGAGCCCTGAGTTTACAGTCATAAGAAGATCCTTCCTTTCATTTCCTAGTTAGCAAGCTGAAGGAGAGACCTTTCAGTGGGTCCCTGCAGCAGTGTGCTTTTATAGCAGACTGCAGCATCCCCAAATGTGTCTGCATCCCTCCACAGGAAGTTCAGGATGTGCTGAGCGCAGGGTCATGCCCTCATCAGAAAGTGAATTTATATGAAATGAGAGGGCTAGTTGAAATCTCAACAGCACATCACAAGGAAAGTATCTGACCAACTTCAAAATATACAACACATCACAGGTACAAAGTTCTTAGCCCAGCGGTGGTAGCACATGCCATTACTCCCAGCACTTGGGATGAAAAGACCAGTGAATCTCTGTTGGTTCGAGGCCAACCTGCTCTACAGAGCAAGTTCCAGGACAGGTTCAAAACTACAGAGAAACCCTGTTTTGAAACGTTCCCCCCAGCACACACCAAAGAAGAAGAAGAGGAGGAGAGAGGAGGAGGAGCAGAGACGAGGAGGAGGAGGGGAGAGAAGGAGGAGGAGGAGGAGGAGGAGGAGGAGGAGGAGGAGGAGGAGGAGAAGGAAGAGCAGGAGGAGGAGGAGGAGGAGGAGAAGGAGGAGGAGGAGGAGGAGGAGGAGGAGGAGAAGAAGAAGAAGAAGAAGAAGAAGAAGAAGAAGAAGAAGAAGAAGTCCTGCAAGTTCAGAAAAAAAAGGAAGAGTGTTTTACAGCTCTCCTACCAGTGGCTTTAGGCTGGTAATTTTCCAAATAAAATGCAGTGTTTCAGAAAGTTGAAAGAATATGTAGCAGTGAACACAACAGTATAACTGAGACTGAGCCAAATAACTCTTCTGCATATAAACAGGCATAGTGTCCAGTTGAGTTAATGCCTGCACGTGATCTTCCATTTAAAAACTAGAATAGTCCCCAGTTGAGTAAACGCCCATGGTTGGTGCTTGAAGCAGGGAGATTATACTGCAACATAAACTTTCCTTGGTTCATCAAAATATAGGAGAAACTTATTAATTAAGTGAAATCTGGGGAGATGGCTCAGTTTAAAATCTTTGCTAGAACAAGTCTATGGACCTGGGCATAGTGTCAGCCCAGCCTCCAGTGCTAGGGTGAAGAAAGACATGTCTCCTGACCTCACTGGCCATTTAATCTGATAGATAATCCTGATAAGGTCCAGGGACAGTGAAAGTACTTGTATGAAAAATTATGATTTTCAAGGCCAAACTGGTTTGCTGGAAATTTCCAGGCTCACAAACATTACACAGTGAGACTCTATTTTGGAAAGAAGGAAAGAAAGAAAAAAGATGGAAAGCAAATGAGGGAACTGCTGACTTCCACATGCTCACCATACATATGTACACACAAGGGCAAACTGACACACATATACTCCCATGAACATGGATCCACACAGAAACAAAACAAGACAAGAAAAAAAAATGAATTAAATTGAATTAAGAAATTAAGAGAGACTAGTGGCTTTCTCGGGAATACTTCAAGCTCCACAGACTTTAAATCAAAAGAAACAAAGACATACCAGTGCGTTTATGGGTTAGAAAATAGAAAAGAGCCAAGGTAGAGACAAGAGTCGGGGAATTGGAGGTATCTCTAACACTAATCTGAGCCACACAGTTACTTCTTCAAATGCAAAGATATGAGGAAGTTTGTCCTTATCTCTAATTCTTTCCTAAAACTGCAGTTCTTTATTATTATAAACCCCAAAATAGTGACTCCTAGTGTACTAAAACACTCCCAGAATATCACCTGCCAGATCCCCCAAAAGCTCTGGTGAGCAGGCTTAAGGGTCCTTCTTAAGCGAGAGAAGAGTACTGGAAGACGTCTCACTGCCTGGTCTTATCAGCTCTGTGGAGAAACAACAAATGTTTCATACATTGAGAAGCCAGAGAGCCCGTGGGCTCTGCCTTGGTCAAAGGGGTCCAGATCGGAGACATCTTAGCAAAACCATTGCCTTTTCCAACCTTTCACATCTCACAGCAGCATTTATAAACAAATATCTTTTGGCTGGTGTTGCTCCTTCCTCAGCATTCAAACAATTCAAAGAGAACATAATAACATACAGTATCCAGACTCTTTGTTTATTTTTCAACTTTACAAGGCTTTAGTTTATAACCTCTATTTTTTATTTTTTTTTAATTGTTGACTTTTTGAGACAGAGTTTCTCTGTGTATATCTGGCTGTCCTGGAACTCCCTCTGTAGACCAGGGTGTCCTTGAACTCACAGAGACCTGTGAGCCTCTGCCTCCCTAAGTGTTGGGATTAAAGGAGTGCCACCACACTGTGAACTCACAGAGGTCTGCCTGCTGGTCTTCCAAGTGTTGGGATTAAAGGTGTGTGCCACCACACCCAACTACTCTCTCTCTCTCTCTCTCTCTCTCTCTCTGTCTCTCTCTCTCTCTCTCTGTCTCTCTCTCTGTCTGTCTCTGTCTCTGTCTCTGTCTCTCTGTCTCTCTCTCTCTCTCTCTCTCTCTCCTTTAAAGACTTTTCACTTTTTCTTATCTCTCCCAAGCCTGCATATGTTTTTAACACACTGTAAATATTTAGTGGCTTTCTTCATCTTTGAATCTCTTTTTACTGTATATCTCTCTTTTTCTCCACCATGTGAGTCTTTAATTTGCTAAGCAATATGGAGAGCATTAGAGCCATGCCTTTGACGGCTGGATCCAGCCATTCCATAGCTTTCTATTGCCACAACTCTATGGTGTTTCAAGGTCCCTGACACCAAGCAAGCTGCAGCAGTCTGCTCAAAAACCGCATTAAAATGCTCTGTAGCCAGGCCTCCTGCCTGAAAGAGTCAGAGTTTGTGCTGGCAGGGTGGCCCAGAAAGCCAGCATTTTAAAATGGCACAGCTTTTTTCCTGCTATGGCTGAAAACCAAAAAGCATGCAGTCAGCTTCTCATCAATACCATTTAAATGTTTCATGGCAGGGCTTTTTAAAAGAGCTGCAAGGTTTTACAGCTAAAGCTTAATCAGGAAGCCTCTCTTAAATGAGACACATTTGTGTCTAGCAAACAGAGCCCACCTGAGAAAATGCTGCTATCAATAAGCTGTGTTTAACTCTATTCTTTTTTGTCTAGAATTAATTCCCAAGCTCTCTCAGGCTTTATGTGGATGCAGTTGTCCACGTCACACCCATGCTTTGGCGGGGGGAGTGGTCACTCTTACCCCAGAGTCAATGTGGTGTTAAATCTTGTATAAACATCGAGACCCTCTCTCCCACTGCCCTTGCCCTAGAACCTCAGAAGGAAAACCACTGCAGTTAGATTGCTATCCTCTGCCTCCTCAGTTAGATTAGACAGCTCAGGCAAAGAGGTGTATAGTAACCACTGTGTCATAAATTGCTTCAGTTATTTCTAGACTTTTCGTGAAGATGCCTTTATAAATTTTAGGAGACACCCCAGGGTTGGAGAAGCAGGAGAGGCAATGGTTTAGCAGAGATTCCTCATGCCACTCATGTCACTCTGAGTGACAAAGCAGGATATACAGGATGACTGCAGGCCAGGAGAGGACCTGCTGGTAGGCACTATCAGAGCAGGTCTTAGCAAGCCATAACCAGCATAGAATCGTTTCTGTGGTTACATAGAGCAATGGAAGGAAACACGGAGGATGGAGGGAGGGAGAGATTAATCTAAAATATCCCATTATCCTTAATTGTTGCTGGTGTGCAACTTAACACGTTTTGTCACAAATATATTAATACTAATAGCCACACGTCCTCCCCTATACTGCCTGCTAATCTAGAATCCAATGTCTTCACCTATCATATTTCATGATTTAAGTAAAATTTAATCTTCTTTAGTTACGTGGGATATAAAATGTCCAATGAAAATTATTACATGTGCTGTGGCAAGACCTTTGGAGCCTATATAGTGACCTTGCAGTGTCTAACCCCAAGTTTTCCTATTTTGGACTTTTATTTCATGTTGTTCTGATTGAGACATTGCTCTAATTCTTCCTTCTTGGAATATGAAACTATTTAATTCATTTACTATCTTTTGGGAACCCACAGGAATAGACTTTGAAATTTTAGACAAACTGGGAATTTTAGAGTGAAAACCATCAACGTCTTTGAATTTGTAAAGATTGTGGGACTTTCAAAGTTGCTATGTGTTTCATATTGATATAATGATATTAATATGACATGTTGGGCATAAACAAGAAAGGGAAGGTTGCAGTTAAATAATGATGTGCCTGTGCGTTAAGCTGACAAGCGTTCAGGAGCTCTGGCTGGTTTGTCTTTCATTTTGTTTTGTCAGTTTGACACAGGCTAGATTTATTTGAGAGGGGAAAAAAAAGGAAATGTCTTTCTAGGTTTATTCTGTGGATGAGACTGAAGATTTTCTAAACAAGAGATTGTTCTGCCCAGCCCACTGTAGGAGGTTCTACCCCTGTACAGGTAATCCTCGATGATAGAAGCAAGCAGGCTGAATAAGCCACCAGGAATAAGTCACTGGGCACCATTCCTCCATTGCTTCTGCTCCATGACTCTTGCTGTATGTCCACAAAAAATGTATTAAAACAGCTTCACTTGTCTGCTCCACAGAGATAAACTCCTCCCACTGCCATGGATTTTCTGCCTTCAGTTTCTGTACCATGTCAAACCATAAGCCCAAATAACTCATTTTCTTCTACCCTTTTCTTATTAGGTCTTCTAGTCAGAGAGACAAGAAACTAATCAATTTGCATCAATACAATGACACCAAATTCAAACAAATTTTATAATTTATCTTTGAAAAACTAGCAATAAAACTTATACTAAACAATTTTTTTATTCATTGTTATATATATATACATATATATATGTATATATATATATATATATATATATATATATATATATATATATACATTTTGGTTTTTCGAGACAGGGTTTCTCTGTGGTTTTGGAGCCTGTCCTGGAACTAGCTCTTGTAGACCAAGCTGGCTTCAAACTCACAGAGATCTGAATGCCTCTGCCTCCCGAGTGTTGGGATTAAAGGCGTGCGCCACCACCGCCCGGCTGCTATATTTTCTTTAAAAAAAATTAGTATGATAAGGTAGGCTGGATGGTGTGACTGTATTCCAAGTAGCTGGGGGCTGATGAAAAGATATTGCAAGCTCATGGCATAGCCATAATACAGAACAGATTCAAATTCAGCCTGGGACGCTTAACAAGAAACCAACTCAAGAAGAGCTTAAAAAGAGTTAGTTCCATAGTTCTATGGTAGATCATTTGTCTGGGGAACATATATCCTTAGATTCAGTGCCCACTAAGCACATGTGCGCACACACACACACACACACACACACACACACACACAGAATAGGATTATGAAATTCTTATGCTACATCACCTAATTTCATGACTACAGCCACATCTAAATCTAAAATAATGCAAAAGAATAAATTATTTGGTTATATAATTTTATACATTTTATAGATTACAGTAATAACATCATTCAGACACAATATCTAAAGTACCTCCTTTGAGTTAGGACTAAATTGTGCTGGTTCCAATCATACATAACACACATAACATACCAGTTGAGTCACTGATCCTACCAAGGCACCCCCAGAGCTGTCTCCTGAAATACAGATGTGAGCAGGATCCACTCCATATTTTTCCAGAACTTTATCCTGGAGAAAGAACTTGATCGCAACAATACAATCTTCAAGGGCAGCTGGGAATAGATACTGAGGAGCAAGTCTGTAGCTTTAGAGGGAAATCAAACACAAAAGAAACAAAGAACTTAAGATACAGATAATTAGGCTCAAGTATCTAATTATCTCTAAAACATACTAGCAGATATATAAATAAATTTTGGCCCTACTTTGAACCTTTAAACCCATCAAATAAACCTAGGCTTACTAATAAATAACTTCTATTTTAAAATAAGACACTGGTTTAGAAGTGTTTTTTATATTAGTGCAATGAGGAGAAGAATAAGATAGCATGTATTTTCACCCTCATGAAGCCTGTAACTTCACCAAGCCCTGAAAATGGAGTTGGTGACTCAAAAGCAATTCATGATCATGGATTAGATTATTCAAGAAATTTAAAATCACAAAATCTGAGAGCAAAGTGTTGGTAGTTGTCTTCAATTAGAAACTTATTTGGCCAAAATTTCATAGAATTGTAGAATTCATTTCCTAAGCATGAGGATTTGAATTAAAATAAGCAGTTTGATATGTGGATATGTAAGCTATTTCAATGAGTATTATTAATATACTGTGATTCATTAGACAAAATATATAATATCTTCACTTCCTCATCCTTAATCCCATCTCCCTGTGCGTTCTTTTATGGAATCATGTCCTAAATGCTCTATTTTTTTTATTCTTACAATTTGCATTAGAATTTTTGAATTATTTATATTTCTATAATAAACAATATTATTCAGATAGTCCTTGTGAATTTTTAAATTTTAAGGTGTGTCTAAATGTTTAAAAAGAGCATAATATCAACCATGAAACATCAAAATACAATTTTAAATAATGGTGAAGAACAAAGGTTGCCTGCAATATTTTAGAATCCTTAAACTAGATATAATTTTACTCTCTTAAAATCTTATGTAAATTGGGCAGGAGAGATGGCTCAGTGGTTAAGAGCATTGCCTGCTCTTCCAAAGGTCCTGAGTTCAATTCCCAGCAACGACATGGTGGCTCACAACCATCTGTAGTGAGGTCTGGTGCCCTCATCTGGCCTGCAGACATACACATGGACAGAATATTGTATACATAATAAATAAATAAATATTTTTAAAAAACCTTATGTAAATTATAACGTGATAAAGTTGGTTAAATTATAATGATAAAGGCACAGTTACGTTACAACTATACATTAAAAATTTCTCAAACATAACTGATCCACTTGCTTTAAAGCATTGGCTATGAGCACGAGAGTACTGAACCTGCTAGTTCATGCTACCTGACTTTATTATACTGTCAGAAAAAATTCTTTATAATGTTTCTGCAAAAATCTATAATTTTGTAAATGTATTCCTATGTTATAAAATTCGGAGGGAAAAGCCAATTTTCTCCAACCTCATAATGAGGCATAAGAAGTATAGAATATACCCAAAAGGTCATAAAACAATAGCAGGTAATCAACTTTCTAGTATATTGTTGAACATAGGAATAAAAATCATGAATTAATAAGAGCTGTCATTGAAAAGGTTCTTGAGATGTTTGAGTGGTTTCCAACATTTGTTCTAATTGATATTACTTGGCCCAAAAATGACTCTAACATATATTGATTGCTTCTACCCCTCATGATGTGGGATTTCCCTCTGTATGCTGTCATTATCATTAATGAATAAAGAATTGCTTTGGACCTATAGCAGGACAGAATTTAGGTAGGCATGGAAGACTAAATTGAATGCTAGGAGAAAGAAGGGCAGAGTCAGAGAGAAGCCATGTAGACCTGCCAGAGAAAGACAGCCTAACTTCAGCTGGTAAGCCACAGCCACATGGCAATACACAGATTAATAGAAATGGGTTAAATTAATATGTGAGAGTTAGCCAATAAGAAGCTAGAGCTAATGGGCCAAGCAGTGATTTAATTAATACAGTTTCTGTGTGATTATTTTGGGACTTAGCAGCCAGGAACTAACAAGCATCTTTCTTATTATCCCCTTGGTATGATGAATATACACTATAGGCGTACGTATTACCTAAGTAGTATTTATGTTCTTAAAGCTGCCACTGCTCTATTGGCAAAGATGTTCACATCTCTGCTTCTCATAAGAGTCTACCATGGCAAAGATGAATGCAAAATGGAGCTTTGTTGAGGAAATTTTGATATTATAAGGTTAAGAAAACAATTTTAACCCCAAATTTCCTAGCAGCAATCTAGCCACCACTGCGGATTTTGCAACTTGTTCTGTAAACTAGCTTAGGTGGGAGGGCAAGGGCACAATACTAAAAATAGCCAGTCTCTTACTCTGGGGCCACCACAACAGCATCAAGTCTGCTGGCCGTCATTCGGTTCATGAAATCATAGGGCCGCATCTCTGAAATGACAGACATAAATAGAGAACAGAGCTGTGTAAATGCCAGGCAATGGAAACCTAGACACATCTATGAATCCTAAGAGAAATCAGAATTGTGATTACTTAATGAAAATCTTGCAGTCTACACTTTGGCCACCACATGTAAAAAAATCTCCACTGGAGTTAGAAAACCTTCCTTAACTCCTACCCACTAAATCCGTCCTAACCCAGGCCAGAAGAGAAGACTCTTGCTAGGTCACAATGAAAGAAGCTTGCTGTGCCTTGATGACCTGCTTGGGTTTCTCAGAAAACTTGCTCTGTCTTCCTGTGTTGCCAGCTTCACCTGACTCCAGTTTCACAGCCTGGTGCACTGTGTCTGCTCTCCTGCCTCTCATTTCTGCGGTCAGTTACATCTGGAGGAGGCTGTGGCTGAGCAGTACTGAAGGACTACACCAGGCATTGCCTCACAGACAGTGACTGACGAGCAGTGGTGATGATCACAGTCCCAAAGCTTAAATAGTAACAAGCTATCCTTTCATAGAATTTATATTTTACTTTACAGGAGAGAAAAACGTTTATGACTTGACT
Source organism: Microtus oregoni (assembly GCF_018167655.1). Classification (NCBI taxonomy): domain Eukaryota; kingdom Metazoa; phylum Chordata; class Mammalia; order Rodentia; family Cricetidae; genus Microtus; species Microtus oregoni. The sequence goes on along the minus strand of NW_024543069.1, from coordinate 19,013,396 downwards.
CTCTCAAAGTAACCATGTCCATAGCATAAAATTGGCTATAAATCAGAACTCTAGAAGTATGTTGAAGATCATATTATAATCATTATTATAATATTCATAAATTTAGGTAGTCACCTTAATTCATCTATCTTTAACGATCTTTTAGAGTTCTCAGACTTTTTAATAAAGGGACTTTAGTTTACCTAAAGCCTAATATACTTCGCACGATAATATTTTAAATGATCTTTTTCATAATAAGAAGTTTAGGCTTTAAAATACACTTTAAATTGCAGTTTTGAGCATAATTGAAAATTTTAATTGTAGTTAAAATCAATTAACATATTCTTGTTTACAATATTTTTTACATAAATTAACTATGGATTGAATTTAGTTGTTATATCAAGAGGTAGGGACAAAATAAGTTTATTATGATTAAAATATTTGCAGAAATCAATGCAAAGTTTGTAAGTAAAAACCAATTAATTTAAGTGAATTTATTATATAAAACATAATGACTACTGTTAAATGCTCAATGGAAAAATTAACTCATTGCAGGAGTACGTGTAACAAGATCATGAGATGCAGAGTATTGCTTTCACATAGCGTTTGCAATCAAATTAAAACACACATTACAAAATACACTTACTGCAGCTTCCCGTGACATAAGCACCACCATGAATGTAAATGACAGCTGGTCTCTGTCTTTCAGACTTTCTTTTTGGCAAATACAGACGAACAGGAATGTTACTGAAGTCTGTGTCAATCACTGTAAGGTTTTCATCTGAAATTGCCTCTATATTTTGAGTTCTCATTAATATGAAGAAAAAATCTTCAAATTTCATTAGACCCATATTTTCAAAAAATGTGGCCTATCAAAACAAAATTCAAATGCATGCATTTTTTTTATTTTAGTAACACTAAAATTCACATAAAGATTCAATGGGAAAAAGAGTAAGTGCTGCAATAATGCTATAGTGTGAATAGCACATCCTTCACCAAAGGAGAAATGCACATCTCAGAAGATGGAGAAGAAAGGTATGGAAACACAGAAGGGAAAGATGGCTGAAATACAATGTCTTCCAAACACGACAAGGCACTTGCACGTATCACCTCATAGATGCTCCTGTTATCTGCATGAGATGTGCACATGACCAAATCAAATAATATGTAAGCATTTATTGGGGCCTTGTAACACAAGATAATTCACTGGTTTGTGCATGTGTTCTCCCTAAACCTTCCTCTTCCCAGAGTACCTATAAGACTTCCAGACAGAAGTACATTTTGGTAAAAAATAACATGGTGTACTCTTGAGTTCAGTTATTGAATGTGTCATTATAAAATCTGCATCCTAGCAACACAGACCTAATAGAGAAAACAGCAGTAGCAAGTGCCAAGATGTGGCCCTTGAGCATCAGAATGCCTCTGAGACATGTCAGGAAGCACGTGTGTCACACAGCACACTCTCTGCCCAGGAAGATGCAGTGCAGCTTGCCGGTGAACTTCCCAGATGGGCTCCCCCAACAGACTAAGGCAAAAGAAGATATGACAGCCAGATAGCTCCCACAAATAATTATAAAGTGATATGAAAAAATCAGAAATAAATGCCACTGTCGTGATGTTTTCTGATTATTAAAAGATACTTTATTTTAACATTAACACAGAACTTAGATAAACCTGTATTGAAATCATCATCACCATTTGACTAACTATTAACACACTTAAAATTGGTCAATGTAAATAAAATATAAACTTTCTTTGGGAACGAGAGTGTACAATTTTGAATATAGGAAGCCTAAGAACTACTTAAAAAGAAAAAAAAGATACTAAAACAGTAGAAGGAGAAAAATAAATCAAAATTTTATGATATGAATGATTTTACATGTGAGCTTAAGAAGACATACGAGTCTTTCTGAGAGCCATCAAATATTTTCAAGCATCTGAACAATTACTCAAATATTCCTTTAGTAATCCTGGTTATTTTTGCTGTCAGTATATACTTAACTTTAGAAGTACACATTTACAAACATTGCATCTTCATTAGATAATAAAGCATGTTAGCAATTTACTCAAATGTTAACTACATAAACTATAATATTATTTGGTAAGTAAAGCATTTGAAAGAGCAAAGTCTCTCTCAACATACTGACTCAATACACTTCATTTGTAACAAGGCCTCCCAATTTCCCAGGAAAAATATTTTACCGTGAGCGTTGCTATTTTCGTAAGAATATCTGTGAGTCTCACTTTCCAGGGTTCTTCGATGTTTTCTGGTATGGGTATATAAGTATAATAAGCAAGAAGGATGCAAGATAATCCAAAGAGCAGCATTTTATTCCCCATGCTAAAACTCCAAACCTCTCTCTGCTGATAGTCAAATTGCTACCTCATATATAAATCGCTAAACAGTAAGACAAAGGTAGCAGGCCAAGTCTTCCAGACAACACAGCAATAAAGCAACTCATTTACTATTCAGTTCTAAGGTCAGGCCACTGTTGTAACAGGTAATGCAGCTGTGCTTCTTTGTTTAACACAAGGTACCAGAAATAATCTATTGAAAATTGGGTCAAGAGTAAAACCATCACGAGAAGATCAATTTCTTTCACATCAGTGAAACACATCTTAGTGAAACTCACAGCACAGGAAAGATTAAAATCCACTTTCTGGAGTCATTTTAAAAAAAGTAGTGACAAGAATTTAAAAATAATTTATGAGTAACATTTAATCAACGTAAAGGCTAATGCCTATAGAACAGATTATTTAAAAAAAATAAAACCTACTATGTCAAGTAAGCACTAGGAGAGCACTAGATGGCAGGAAACTAAATGCTGGTCAAAATTATATAAATAATTCACTTAATGAAGAAATATCTGGGCAATATTAATCACACATTGAAGTTAAACTTAGGGATACATAAGCTACTTGCATAATAATGAGAATATTATATTATATTAAGCAAACATTTGTAGCAGCATTGTATTATGTTCTGCATATAAATAAATATTTGAATAAACCTGACATATATCTGTTCTTTTATGAAATTTCCTTGCTCTTTTTTCATTGTTCTAAGCTCTGTCTATGAATATTCTCAAAGAATAAACTTCCTATTTGAGGCCACTTCCATGTTACTATAAGAAATTTGAGGCAGAACCTGTTACTGGCATGATTAATTGTTCCATGTTGTTCTTTGCTATGCTTCCCAACCCTGTTTTCACATCTACCAGAACAAAAACATGTACAGGACAAAAATGCCTTGTGCAAATAGCAAAGCACTGGAGAAACCAGGAAAATTAAACACACAGCTTACCACTCTCCCTGGAATGCTAGGAATGATGTATTCTTACAATTAGGTGATCCATTACTGTTTGATGAGATGGACTAGTCTGTATTTTCCAGAATTAGTTTTTCTTCAAGCCCTTTCTCCCTAAACCTGGAGCATCATTTACAGACCATAAACCCCACCCTTACGAATGATGTCACTTGTGTTTTACAAAGGCTAAGTGACTCCTTTGTTATCTTGAGACCAGGCCAGTCTTAACACCCATCAGTACTATGTTTACCTTAACACAAGCTTTCTAAACACTAAATCATGGGCAGTATCTCTGAGACAGCAGTTCCCATTCTTGTGAAAGAAATCTGATGTACTTTTGAATCTCAGTGTAAATGTCTTAAAAGTTGTTATTCAAAATAACAGTTGTTAAAAATGTTAAAAGTTGTGCACTGTGGACTGACTTAATTGTTATTGGAATACCTTATTAAAAATTATACTATGCCTAAACATGGCTAAAACAAAATGATCTGGACCAGACGCTAGATGTCCTGGTTTCAGCACAGATTACAACAAAATCAGACTAAGTCATTCTCATCTCTTTGTGGACCATTTTCCCCCTACCTGCTCTAAAGCCTAAAAGATAAACACTACAAAAAAATCAGAAAAAGTCATTCTTCCTCAGCATTTGGGAATAAATATATGGCTCCTGGATACCTATAATGCATAATTATACCCTGCTGAGCAGAGCAGGGTACAATTATGCATTCCGGAGTACATATGCCTAGTTATTGGTTGTTCAGCTCTTTATTAGACCAATGAGGTACTTTGGGCAGACAGGTAGCACAGCTTCTCAGAGTTAAACAAATGCAGCATAAAATATTGCAGCACATCTTTGCATCATTAAACAAATATTCTACAACATAAGTAAAAGTAAAACATTTTAAATTAATATTTCACACTATTTTCCCCTTTTCATTTTAATTGAAACAAAAAGTTTTAAAGTTTAATATAGTAAAACTAAATACAACAAAAGCAACTATGACCTTTACAATATTTTGTCCATTTTATTTAGCAAATTCAGAGAAAATATTGCATTATCTATCTCATCTTAGTCATTCCAGCATTTTTTAAAATTCATTATAGCTAATTTTGAATCAGACACCCTATATGACATTTAAATACAAGTTAATATCCACATACTTATGGAATGAAATTATTTTTATATTATGCCTGAAAATGGACTGTTAATATGATAATATTTCCATTTTAAATATATATATATATATATATATATATATATATATATATATATATGGCAGGAATGGTTACTGTGAACATGATTCCAACATTTTATACCTACTACATTTTCTATCATAACTAAAGAAAACTATAACTCTCATTAATTAGTTTTTAACTCCATCAAAGATCCCAGAAGGAAGATGTAATGTTACCAAACAACGTAGATATCTGGTTGCTTGGACAATCACATAAGCTGTTTGGCAACTTTGAAGCACTCATCTTTGACCTACAAGCCTAGAATATCTGGCAGACTTTTCAGTGAACCAGAAAATCTGAAGGGAAGGACAGTCACACGTTGTATTGACAAAGGTCATCAGTTGCTTTCCTCTGTTTCCTACAGAATGTAAGGCAGACTACTCTGTGAAATGGGAATCTCCAAGGACTGCCCTGCCTTGTCTTGGTGAAGTGCAAGTCTTTTTGTTCTGTCTTGCCTATACAGTCTGTATAACATACTTTCAAACACTCAAGGCAAAAGCAATTTTTTGCCCAAATGGCTAGTGTTGCCTCACTGAAAGCAAATTCTATGCAGATTTTTGTTGATGCCCACCATCCTTTTGTGAAATAAATTGGTGCTGCCAGGAGTAGATGTGTCTCCTTCTCATGAAATGCCTTATATTAGCAAAATACTTTAAATGCCATATTCTATAGATTTTTGAAGTGTTTGAAGAACATTTATCTATCTAAAATATATCTCTGTATGATCTTAAAATATATCAAACATATCTATGAATCTGATTGTTACAGAAGACTAATTATTGACCATTCAGTAGGGTGCATTTTTGTCTTATTGACTGTGTCTTTGCTTTACAGAAGCTTCTCAGTTTCAGGAGGGCCCATTTATTTATTGTTGCTCTCAGTGTCTGTGCTGGCATTATATTTCAGAGGTGGTCTAATGTGCCCATGCATTGAAGGCTACTTACCACTTTCTCTTCTATCAGGTTCAGTGTGGTTGGATTTATATTGAGGTTTTTAACCCATTTGCACTTGAGTTTTGTGTTTGGCAATAGATATGGATCTATTCTCATTCTTCTACATGTTGACATCCAGTTATGCCAGCACCTTTTGTTCGGAGGCATTACCATCCCTGACATAGAGCTCTAATACATAGCTACAGTAATGAAAACAGCTTGGTATTGGCATAAAAACAGAGACATTGACCAATGGAATCGAATTGAAGACCCGGATATTAGTTCACACACCTATGAACACCCAATTTTTGACAAAGAAGTGAAAATTATACAATGGAAAAAAAGAAAGCATCTTTAAGAAATGTAACTTTCAAATTCAATAAATAGGTAATATTGATTTCAACATATTTATTCTGTGTTTTAACACCTAGTTTGGTTCTATGTTCTTGAAATGGTTGTTTTAGTTCTTTTACTGAGGTGAAGGCTCATGAGAACAGAGGTTCAGTCTTCTCCTCCACCTGACTGTCTTGGGATGGTGTGGGGGGAACATGTTTCTTCGTTTCTAGAGCTACTTCTATCTAGCTAATCAGCTCTCTTCTTGGTTTAGCTAGAGAGTAGAGGTTTTTTTTTTGTTGTTTGTTTGTTTGTTTTTCCCCCATGCCCATGACTTTGGAGGTTACTGGTATTTAATGCTCAAAATCTTGGCAAGATTAAACAGAAACAGACCCGGAGCAGCAAACCATCACAGTGTTCTTTGAGTTTTGAGCTCCTTGGCAGGTATTCTGCTTCTCTTCAGCTTTCAGGTTCTCTGTACTTTATTCATTGGTGCCATTCACTAATTTCATTTATATTTGGAGGGAAAACAGAGTGAATCTTAGCTGCTCCCTTTCCCTGCATGCAGAATTTTACTCTTCTACCTTTTAGTCATTTGGAAATACTTTGGTCTGGTTTGTCCATTGTCAAGTCTACCCCTAAAGACTCTGATCTTGTTATAAGTCAAGTTGGGAATTGTTTTCTTTAAGTAAGAGAGTAGCATTACTCATCTTTATTGAAATGATTAGTATATTTCAGTTATATTTTATGACTTTTACATTTGCTGTGTGCCCCTCTGTAAGATATAATTTCTTAACATATTTATTATTTTACACAGAAGGGCTTAACTTTTGTTCTACCTGTTGTTTTTGTATTTATGCCTTTACTCACCTTTTTTTGTCCTTTTTATTGGTTTAGACTATTTCTACTTAGTATACTTAAATGCTTATCTGTTTCCAATACAAGAGCAGGCATTACCTACGTTCCTATTTCCTGGTGTAGCAGTTTTCTCAATTGCTTGATATCTGCTTCGTGAAAGAATACAACATTTGACACTTCCTGGCCATCCTACAGGGGTATACTGCCCAAACCCCCTCTCTCTTCCTATCCCACCCAGCTTACATCCAGATCCCCACACCCCCTGTCTCCCTCCCTCCTTTGGGGCATAGTGCCTCCCTGCCCAGCCTGCTAGGGCGCTGGGACCGAATCTGAACAGGGAGGACATAGGGGTGGCCGGTAGCTCCTTTGTTCCCATAGCCTGCCCGCAGCGAGCAGGGTGGGCCCTTTGTTCGCGAGCTAACCAAGCAGGGCAGAGTTTCGATCTGGGCACCGAGTGAAACATCATTGTGGTGAGTGAGTGCTGCGGCAGCTGGGATCATAGCTCAGCCCGCCCACACTTCCTGGCCATCCTACAGGGGCTATACTGCCCAAACCCCCTCTCTCTTCCTATCCCACTCAGCTTACATCCAGATCCCCACACCCCCTGTCTCCCTCCCTCCTTTGGGGCATAGCGCCTCCCTGCCCAGCCTGCTAGGGCGCTGGGACCGAATCTGAACCGGGAAGACAAAGGGGTAGCCGGTAGCTCCTTTGTTCCCATAGCCTGCCCGCAGCGAGCAGGGTGGGCCCTTTGTTCGCGAGCTAACCAAGCAGCGTGGAGTTTCGTTCTGGGCACCGGGTGAAACATCATTGTGGAGAAACATCTCTGGGGAGTGACATCACTGGGAAGGTACATCAGTGGGCAAGAAGACCTGATCCTATAAAAGAAGATCCAAAGGGGAGTATTGGGAGGAAGAGATGGGCAGACGCCAATGCAGGAATTCTCCCAACAATCTGAAAAACAACACGAAACCACCAGAAGCCAGTGACCCCACAACAGGAGGACATGAACACCTTAATCAAGAAGAAGTAGAAAAAACTGACTTCATGAAAGTGATTGACACCCTTAAACAGCATATAAAAAACGCCCTTATAGAAATGGATGAGAAGTATAATAGAAAGTTCGAGGAATTGAGTAAATCAGTGAATGATACCCTAGGAAACCAAGGAAAAACAATCAAGCAGATAAAGGAAACAGTTCATGACTTGAAAACTGAAATGGAGGCAAAGAAGAAAACACAAACAGAGGGCCGACTGGACATGGAAAATCTAGGTAAACGAATAGAGACTACAGAATCAAGTATAACCAGCAGAATACAAGAGATAGAAGAAAGAATCTCAGATTCTGAGGATAACATAGAGAAAATAAACACTCTGATCAAAGAAAACAGCAAGTCCAACAAACTCTCATCACAAAACATTCAGGAAATATGGGACACAATAAAAAGACCAAACCTAAGAATAATTGGAGTAGAAGAAGGAGAAGAAGTGCAGCTCAACGGAACAGAAAATATACTTAATAAAATTATAGAAGAAAACTTTCCCAACCTGAAGACAGATGTACCTATGAAGGTTCAAGAAGCATACAGAACACCAAATAGGCTGGATCAAAAGAAAACATCCCCTCGCCATATAATAATCAAAACACAAAATATACAGAATAAAGAAAGAATATTAAGAGCCGCAAAGGAAAAAGGCCAAGTTACTTATAAAGGTAAACCTATCAGACTTACACCTGACTTCTCTATGGCAACCATGAAAGCCAGAAGGTCCTGGATAGATGTTCTCCAAAAACTAAGAGACCACGGATGCAAGCCCAGACTACTATATCCAGCCAAACTTTCATTCACTATGAATGGAGAAAACAAAATTTTCCAGGATAAAAACAAATTTAAACAATACGTAGCCACAAATCCAGCCTTACAGAAAATAATAGAAGGAAAATCACTAACCAAGGAGTCCAACAATGACCACAATAACTCAGACATCTAGAGACTCTTCACTAGCGCAAATCAAAGAAGGAAAACACACAAACCCTACTACTTAAAAAGTGACCGGAGTTAACAACCACTGGTCATTAATATCACTTAATATCAATGGGCTCAACTCACCTATAAAAAGGCACAGGCTAAGAGATTGGATAAGAAAACAGGATCCAACATTCTGCTGTCTACAAGAAACACACCTCAACCACAAAGACAGGCACCTACTCAGAGTAAAGGGCTGGGAAAAGGCTTATCAAGCAAATGGACCTAAGAAACAAGCAGGTGTGGCCATACTAATTTCTAACAAAGTTGACTTCAAACTTAAATCAATCAGAAGAGATGGAGAGGGACATTTTATACTCATAACAGGAACAATTCATCAGGAAGAAGTCTCAATCCTGAATATCTATGCCCCTAATATAAAAGCACCCACGTACGTAAAAGAAACATTACTAAAACTCAAGGCAGCCATCAAACCGCACACACTAATAGTAGGAGACTTCAACACTCCTCTCTCACCAATGGACAGGTCAATCAGACAGAAACCTAACAGAGAAATTAGAGAATTAATGGAGGTAATGAAGCAAATGGATTTAACAGACATCTATAGATTATTCCACCCAAAGAGGAAAGAATATACCTTCTTCTCTGCAGCTCATGGAACCTTCTCGAAAATTGACCACATACTCGGTAACAAAGCGAACTTACACAGTTACAAAAAAATAATAGTAACCACTTGTGTCTTATCAGATCACCATGGATTAAAGTTAGAATTCAACAACAATGCTACCCCCAGAAAGCCTACAAACTCATGGAAACTGAACAGTCATCTACTGAACCATACCTGGATTAAGGAAGAAATAAAGAAAGAAATTAAAGTCTTCCTTGAATTCAACGAAAATAAAGAAACAACATACTCGAACTTATGGGACACTATGAAAGCAGTCCTGAGAGGAAAGTTCATAGCACTAAGTGCCCACCTAAAGAAAACAGAGAAAGCACATATTGGAGACTTAACAGCCCACTTGAAAGCTCTAGAAAAAAAAGAAGCAGACTCACCTAGGAGGAGTAGAAGACTGGAAATAATCAAATTGAGGGCTGAAATCAACAAAATAGAAACACAGAAAACAATCCAAAGAATCAATGAAACAAAAAGCTGGTTCCTGGAGAAAATCAACAAGATAGATAAACCCATATCCAAACTAATCAAACGAAAGAGAGAGAACACGCAAATTAATAAGATCAGAAATGAAAAGGGGGACATAACCACAGACACAGAGGAAATTCAGAGAGTCATTAGATCTTACTACAAAAGCCTATATGCCACAAAACTGGAAAATGTAAAAGAAATGGACGCTTTTTTAGATAAATACCATTTACCAAAACTAAACCAGGACCAGGTGAACAATCTAAACAGACCTGTAAGTCGCGAAGAATTAGAAGCTGTTATCAAAAACCTCCCTACCAAAAAAAGCCCAGGACCAGATGGTTTCAATGCAGAATTCTACCAGAACTTCCAAGAAGACCTAATACCTATACTCCTTAATGTATTCCACAATATAGAAACAGAAGAGGCATTGCCAAATTCCTTTTATGAAGCCACAATTACTCTGATACCAAAACCACTCAAAGACTCAACCAGGAAATAGAACTACAGGCCAATCTCACTCATGAATATCGACGCAAAAATCCTCAACAAAATACTGGCAAATCGAATCCAAGAACACATCCGAAAAATTATCCATTATGATCAAGTAGGCTTCATTCCTCAGATGCAGGGCTGGTTCAACATACGAAAATCTAGCAATGTAATCCAGCATATAAATAAACTGAAAGAAAAAAACCATATGATCATTTCATTAGATGCTGAAAAAGCATTTGACAAAATTCAACATCCATTTATGTTAAAAGTCTTGGAGAGATTAGGGATACAAGGGTCATACCTAAATATAATAAAAGCTATATACAGCAAGCCGACAGCTAACATCAAATTAAACGGAGAGAAACTCAAAGCCATCCCGCTTAACTCAGGAACACGGCAAGGCTGTCCACTCTCACCATACCTCTTCAATATAGTGCTTGAAGTTCTAGCAATAGCAATAAGACAACATAATGGGATCAAGGGGATTCGAATTGGAAAGGAAGAAGTTAAACTTTCGTTATTTGCAGATGATATGATAGTGTACATAAGCGACCCCCAAAACTCCACCAAAGAACTTATACAGCTGATAAACAGCTTTAGTAATGTGGCAGGATACAAGATCAACTCCAAAAAATCAGTTGCCCTCTTATACACAAAGGAGAGGGAAGCAGAGAGGGAAATCAGAGAAGCTTCACCATTCACGATAGCCACAAACAGCATAAAATATCTGGGGGTAAATCTAACCAAGGAAGTGAAAGATCTATTTGACAAGAACTTTAAGGCATTGAAGAAAGAAATTGAAGAGGATACCAAAAAATGGATGGACCTCCCTTGCTCTTGGATTGGGAGGATCAACATAGTAAAAATGGCAATTCTACCAAAGGAAATTTATAGATTCAATGCAATCCCCATCAAGATCCCATCAAAATTCTTCACAGATCTGGAGAAGACAATAATCAACTTTATATGGAAAAACAAAAAACCCAGGATAGCCAAAACAATCCTATACAATAAAGGATCTTCTAGAGGCATTACCATCCCTGACTTCAAACTCTATTACAGAGCTACAGTAATGAAAACAGTGTGGTGCTGGCATAAAAACAGAGAAGTCGACCAATGGAATCGTATAGAAGACCCGGATTTTATCCCACAAACCTATGAACACCTCATTTTCGATAAAGGAGCTAAAAGTATGCAATGGAAGAAAGAAAGCATCTTCAACAAATGGTGCTGGCACAACTGGATGTCAACCTGTAGAAGAATGAAAATAGACCCATATCTCTCACCGTGCACAAAACTCAAGTCCAAATGGATCAAAGACCTCAATATCAGTCCGAACACACTGAACCTGATAGAAGAGAAAGTGGGAAATACCCTACAACAGATGGGCACAGGAGATCGCTTCCTATGTATAACCCCAGAAGCACAGACATTAAGGGCAACATTGAATAAATGGGACCTACTTAAACTGAGAAGCTTCTGTAAAGCAAAGGACACTGTCACTAAGACACAAAGGCAACCTACTGACTGGGAGAAGATCTTCACCAACCCCGCAACAGACAAAGGTCTGATCTCCAAAATATATAGAGAACTCAAGAAACTCGACTTTAAAATGCTAATTAACCCAATTAAAAAATCGGGCACTGAACTGAACAGAGAATTCTCAACAGAAGAAGTTCAAATGGCCAAAAGACACTTAAGGTTGTGCTCAACTTCCTTAGCAATCAGGGAAATGCAAATCAAAACAACTTTGAGATATCATCTTACACCTGTCAGAATGGCTAAACTCAAAAACACCAAGGATAACCTTTGCTGGAGAGGCTGTGGAAGAATGGGTACCCTCATCCATTGCTGGTGGGAATGCAATCTTGTGCAACCACTGTGGAAGTCAGTGTTTCGGTTTCTCAGGAAATTCGGGATCAACTTACCCCTGGACCCAGCAATACCACTCTTGGGAATATACCCAAGAGATGCTCTATCAAATGACAAAAGCATTTGTTCAACTATGTTCATAGCAGTATTATTTGTAATAGCCAGAACCTGGAAACAACCTAGATGCCCTTCAATGGAAGAATGGATGAAGAAAGTATGGAATATATACACGCTAGAGTACTACGCTGCGGTAAAAAACAATGACTTCTCGAATTTTGCATGCAAATGGATGGAAATAGAAAACACTATCCTGAGTGAGGTGTCCCAGACCCAAAAAGATGAATATGGGATGTACTCACTCATAATTGGTTTCTAGCCATAAATAAGGACCACGGAGTCTACAATAGGTGAACCTAAAGAAGCTAAGGAAGAAGGTGAACCGAAGGAAAAACATATAGTTGTCCTCTTCGCTAAGGGAAGTAGACCAAATTTCCGGGGAGAAAATGGGATCTTGGGGGGGGGTAGGATGGGGGTAAGGGGAGATGGGGAGAGAAAAGGTAGAAGGGAAGGAGGGGGGACCTGGGAAACGGGAGAATTGGCATAAAGGAAAGGTGGATAGGTGAGCACGGAACCACAATTCTTAGTTAAGGGAGCCACTTTAGGGTGGGCAAGCGACTTGACCCTAGAGGGGCTCCCTAGTGCCCAAGATGAGGTTCCCAGTTAGTTCCTTGGGCAGCTGAGGATTGGGAACCTGAAATGACCCTATCCTAGAGCAATACTGACGAATATCTTGCATATCATCATAGAATCTTCATCTGGTGATGGATAGAGATCGAGACAGAGACCCACACAGGAGCACTGGACTGAGCTCCCAAGGTCCCAAGGAGGAGCAGAAGGAGGGAGAACATGAGCAAAGAATTCGGGACCACGAGGCGTGCATCCACCCACTGAGACAGAGGAGCTGATCTACGGGGAGCTCACCAAGGCCAGCTGGACTGTGACCGAAAAAGCATGGGATAAAACCGGACTCTCTGAACATGGCGAACAATGAGGGCTGATGAGACACCAAGGACAATGGCAGGGGGTTTTGATCCTACTTAATGTGCTGGCTTTGTGGGAGCCTAGCCAATTTGGATGTTCACCTTCCTAGATATGGATGGAGAGGACCTAGGACTTAACACAGGGCAGGGAACCTAGACTGCTCTGTGGACTGGAGAGGGAGGGGGAGAGAGGTGGGGGGAGGGGGAGAAGGGTGGGAGGAGGGGGAGAAGGGTGGGAGGAGGGGGAGAAGGGTGGGAGGAGGGGAAGGGAAATGGGAGGCTGGGAGGAGGTGGAAACTTGTTTTTTGTTTATGTTTTTTTTTTCTTCTTTTCGCAATAAAAAAAAAAGAATACAACATTTGGACCTACTCTTTTGCCCTCATCAACAGTTACAAACACACGCACACAAACAAATACATTTATTTTATTACTTTAAAAATAATACCAATCCAAATTTCCACTTCCTCCCCTCCTCCCACTTACTAGTTTACTAGAAATTTGAAAATTATTTCATTTCTACCAAAGTAAATAATGTAAGAAATATTTTGTCAGTTTGGGTTGATAGTTATTTGATTATTGACTCCTTTGTTTTATTAATTCAGGAACAAAAAGATTACTGTAGATATTTAAATTCATAGTTATGATGAGTAAAATTAAAAATACAGAAACAGTAATTAAGCTTTCCTGGTTTGCCTATAACAATTTACTGTTCAAATGCCAAAGAAGAATCACATATGATAAGGTAAGAGAACAATGATCAGGTCACCGTTAAGGTGACAAAAATGTCAAACTGCAGTGAAAGAAAATTAATGAAAGTAATGAGGATAAGGATTGTTTATCAACTGAACTCACAGATATCCATAAATTTCCAATTTGTTCAGCTGTAAGCTAAAGGGCAAAACAGGTGAAAACAACCATTTGGAAACAACAGCAATACCAAGACATCAGATAATTTGACAATGATTTTAGCGCCTCCCAGTGGAAATGCAGTTACTTATGCCCTTGTTGGTACTGGCAGAGGTGTGGGTCCCATAATAACAGAAGCGAGTAGGCCTACGTATCATCAGCTCAGATGGCTTCCTAGGTCAGGCGTGCAGTATGCTAATGATGCACTTCAAAATATGAAAACAATACTATGAATAATTCTGACTCCCATAAAGAGTTGCCTAGGCGATGTCCCCAGTTAGTTCCTTGGGCAGCTGAGGATAGGGAACCTGAAATGGCCCTATCCTATAGCAATACTGACAAATATCTTGCATATCACCATAGAACCTTCATCTGGTGATGGATGGAGATAGAGACAGAAACCCACAGTGGAGCACCGGACTGAGCTCCCAAGGTCCCAATGAGGAGCAGAAGGAGGGAGAACATGAGCAAGGAAGTCAGGATCACGAGGGGTGCACCCACCCACTGAGACAGTGGGGCTGATCTATTGGGAGCTCACCAAGGCCAACTGGACTGTGACTGAAAAAGCATGGGATAAAACCGAACTCTCTGAACATGGCGAAAATGAGGGCCGATGAGAAGCCAAAGACAATGGCACAGGGTTTTGATCCTACTTCATGTTCTGGCTTTGTGGGAGCCTAGCCAGTTTGGATGTTCACCTTCCTAGACATGGACGGAGGGGGGAAGACCTTGGACTTTCTACAGGGCAGGGAACCCTGACTGCTCTTTGGACTGGAGAGGGAGGGGGAGAGGAGTGGAGGGAGGGGGAGAAGGTTTCGAGGAGGGGGAGGGAAAAGGGAGGCTGGGAGGAGGCGGAAACTTTTTTTTCTTTTTCTCAATAAAAACTTAAAAAAAAAAAGAGTTGCCTAGGTATCATCTTGGATTAAGGATCATTGTCTAAAAGAGAATGAAGTTTCAGGTTTTTAAAAATTAAACTATAATTGCCTAACATCAATTTCTATTTTCTCCCCGAAATCCATACGTCCCTATTCCCTCTCAAATTGCACACACACACACACACACACACACACACACACACACACACACACGGTTAAATATATAACGACAATGTGCTAAGTTCTTTTAGTGCTATTTCCACATATGTGATTCTAGTGCTGACAACTTGATATAAGATAGCCAATGAGGAGGTTCACTCCTGTTGTTGAATATTGCTTTAACTATGTAAAGGTGTGTTACATTTGTTTATGCTGCATTTGTTTAACTATGGAAAGAAGTGTTGCATTGGTTTTACCTTGGCTGCCTAAGGCACGTGATTGATCTAGTAAAATACTGAATGATCAATAGTTAGGCAGTAGAGGAGTAGATGGGACTGGTGGGCAGACAGTCATAAGCAGGAGAAGAAATCTAGGCTCCAGAGAGAATGAGGGAAAAAAAGAGGGATATGTCCAGTCCAGCCAGTCAGGCATCTACCAGCCAACAGACAGAGAGGAAGCAGGAAGTAGGGCTTACAGAATTTAAGAAATTTAAAAAGCCTCAAGGCAAAATGTAGATGAAGGAAAATGTTTAAACTAAGTTATAAGAGCTAGTGGTAGAAGCATAAAATAAGGTCAAGAATTCATGAGTAATAATAAGTCTCCATGTTATGATTTGGGGGCTGGCAGTCCAAGAATGCCTGCTACACATACCTGGCTTGATCTTACTAAAGTTTAAATAAAATTCAAATATTTAAGCTTTGGGACAATTTGTGGTGAAGACGTTAACGTTGGTGCCCAGTACACAGAAAAGTATATTAGTAAGTTATAAGCAATAAATAGACTTCATGTACAGTGAATATAATAAATACTGATCTAATTCACAATGACGAAACTGATTTTTTGTATGAATAACACACAACTAAAACTTGTGACTGAAATACAGTTTAATGATCACTGCAAACAAATGCCACTACAAAGTTCTACCTCCTCATTCATCACTGCATTCTTGTCACTGTCTTGAATCTCCTGCCCTTTTGAATATAATAGTATTCACATTTTAGTACTGAACTATTCAGTTTGATTTCTCAGAGAATATCTCTACTCATGGTGTTAAAGATGGCAATAAAATGAATATCTTCATTTTATTGAATTGAAAATTATCAAAATTAAGTAGCTTCCCAATATACTAACCATATTTATTCTAATTTAAAATTAGGTTTATCCAAAGTTCAAATCATGTTCAGACTCTTTAATTTTAAAATACTTTAAATTATAACCTTTGGGTGAAATTGTTAGCTATATGTACTGATAGCTATATGTACAATTGATTTATAGATTTTCTTGTAGCCAACTTACATACTTATCTATTATTCTCAAACCTGAATGTAAATACATTGGTGCTGTGACAAATGATATGGCTCCATGGATTGTATCCTCTATGTGTTCATGTGTAACTGTAACTCCTACATTTCTGAGTCGGGTGACATAAATAAGTCCATCATCTCTTAGAATGTCATGTTCACATGTGATGATATAAGTTAATGGCAAATTTTGTAACTGGGAGTCATTGACTAACAAAGGTGACAGTCTACTATCCAGAAGTGCTGGATAGGTAGCATTCAGCCTCCCAAGAACGGGCTCCCTATAAACATGGTTCTTCTTATACCTCTCAGGAAGGAAGTGACTCCAGTTCACAAACTTGAACAAGTCTCTTGATCCTTCAGGCATGTACTCATTTCTCAGTATTGCCTCTGGCAGTTCTTCATCTTCTGTTACATATCGGGTTGACAACTTAATTGCTAACTTCCTTGACAAAAAGGGACCGTTTTCATACTCTCGATAAGATGGCGTCCACGTATCAATCCCTTGTAGGCTAGGGTATATTATGGCTTGTGCCTTAATTTTGTTTCTGTATTCTGGATCATTCTGTAGCTGTAAATAAAACACATGATGAGTGTTAATGAGTCAACAGCTTTAACAAAAAAGAATAGGTAACTATGTTTTAATGTCCTGAGGTAAATAAATTTATTAAACTGAAATAGTATCTGAGTATTGCTCTCATAATATTTACTCATGGTTTCAAAAATGAGACTCTCATTCCATCTTCTTCATACTTGGCAGCCAAACAAGACCTTGAGCTGGAGAATTCTACTAGAGATGGCAGAATGGCTATATTCTAAAATACTTTTAGTTTTTGGTGACAAGTTGTTTTTATCTATCTATCACATACTGTCCTCCTGTGTTAGCCTCCCATGTGGTTTTAACCTAGGCATGTGTCATCATGCACAGCTTGTTTATGTTGACATACAGGAATCTACAATAGCAGAAACAATGAATATGGTAAAACAGCATGTCGAAAACCCATTCAGATGGAGCATGAACATTTGTTGTTACATGTTGAAAACAATTCTATCATATGCCTCACCTTTAGCTACTAGTGTTATAATATGACAGAAAACACAAAGAATAATTTACAACAGTCAGAAGAGAAAAAGAAAGTAATGGAATGTTTCACGTGTAATCTGTCTCTGCCGGAAACGGGAAGAGCCCTGAGTTTACAGTCATAAGAAGATCCTTCCTTTCATTTCCTAGTTAGCAAGCTGAAGGAGAGACCTTGCAGTGGGTCCCTGCAGCAGTGTGCTTTTATAGCAGACTGCAGCATCCCCAAATGTGTCTGCATCCCTCCACAGGAAGTTCAGGATGTGCTGAGCGCAGGGTCATGCCCTCATCAGAAAGTGAATTTATATGAAATGAGAGGGCTAGTTGAAATCTCAACAGCACATCACAAGGAAAGTATCTGACCAACTTCAAAATGCACAACACATCACAGGTACAAAGTTCTTAGCCCAGCGGTGGTAGCACATGCCATTACTCCCAGCACTTGGGATGAAAAGACCAGTGAATCTCTGTTGGTTCGAGGCCAACCTGCTCTACAGAGCAAGTTCCAGGACAGGTTCAAAACTACAGAGAAACCCTGTTTTGAAACGTTCCCCTCAGCACACACCAAAGAAGAAGAAGAGGAGGAGAGAGGAGGAGGAGCAGAGACGAGGAGGAGGAGGGGAGAGAAGGAGGAGGATGCGGAGGAGGAGGAGGAGGAGGAGAAGAAAGAGCAGGAGGAGGAGGAGGAGGATGAGGAGGAGGAGGAGGAGGAGGAGGAGGAGGAGGAGGAGGAGAAGAAGAAGAAGAAGAAGAAGAAGAAGAAGAAGAAGAAGAAGTCCTGCAAGTTCAGAAAAAAAAGGAAGAGTGTTTTACAGCTCTCCTACCAGTGGCTTTAGGCTGGTAATTTTCCAAATAAAATGCAGTGTTTCAGAAAGTTGAAAGAATATGTAGCAGTGAACACAACAGTATAACTGAGACTGAGCCAAATAACTCTTCTGCATATAAACAGGCATAGTGTCCAGTTGAGTTAATGCCTGCACGTGATCTTCCATTTAAATACTAGAATAGTCCCCAGTTGAGTAAACGCCCATGGTTGGTGCTTGAAGCAGGGAGATTATACTGCAACATAAACTTTCCTTGGTTCATCAAAATATAGGAGAAACTTATTAATTAAGTGAAATCTGGGGAGATGGCTCAGTTTAAAATCTTTGCTAGAACAAGTCTATGGACCTGGGCATAGTGTCAGCCTAGCCTCCAGTGCTAGGGTGAAGAAAGACATGTCTCCTGACCTCACTGGCCATTTAATCTGATAGATAATCCTGATAAGGTCCAGGGACAGTGAAAGTACTTGTATGAAAAATTATGATTTTCAAGGCCAAACTGGTTTGCTGGAAATTTCCAGGCTCACAAACATTACACAGTGAGACTCTATTTTGGAAAGAAAGAAAGAAAAAAGATGGAAAGCAAATGAGGGAACTGCTGACTTCCACATGCTCACCATACATATGTACACACAAGGGCAAACTGACACACATATACTCCCATGAACATGGATCCACACAGAAACAAAACAAGACAAGAAAAAAAAATGAATTAAATTGAATTAAGAAATTAAGAGAGACTAGTGGCTTTCTCGGGAATACTTCAAGCTCCACAGACTTTAAATCAAAAGAAACAAAGACATACCAGTGCGTTTATGGGTTAGAAAATAGAAAAGAGCCAAGGTAGAGACAAGAGTCGGGGAATTGGAGGTATCTCTAACACTAATCTGAGCCACACAGTTACTTCTTCAAATGCAAAGATATGAGGAAGTTTGTCCTTATCTCTAATTCTTTCCTAAAACTGCAGTTCTTTATTATTATAAACCCCAAAATAGTGACTCCTAGTGTACTAAAACACTCCCAGAATATCACCTGCCAGATCCCCCAAAAGCTCTGGTGAGCAGGCTTAAGGGTCCTTCTTAAGCGAGAGAAGAGTACTGGAAGACATCTCACTGCCTGGTCTTATCAGCTCTGTGGAGAAACAACAAATGTTTCATACATTGAGAAGCCAGAGAGCCCGTGGGCTCTGCCTTGGTCAAAGGGGTCCAGATCGGAGACATCTTAGCAAAACCATTGCCTTTTCCAACCTTTCACATCTCACAGCAGCATTTATAAACAAATATCTTTTGGCTGGTGTTGCTCCTTCCTCAGCATTCAAACAATTCAAAGAGAACATAATAACATACAGTATCCAGACTCTTTGTTTATTTTTCAACTTTACAAGGCTTTAGTTTATAACCTCTATTTTTTATTTTTTTTTAATTGTTGACTTTTTGAGACAGAGTTTCTCTGTGTATATCTGGCTGTCCTGGAACTCCCTCTGTAGACCAGGGTGTCCTTGAACTCACAGAGACCTGTGAGCCTCTGCCTCCCTAAGTGTTGGGATTAAAGGAGTGCCACCACACTGTGAACTCACAGAGGTCTGCCTGCTGGTCTTCCAAGTGTTGGGATTAAAGGTGTGTGCCACCACACCCAACTACTCTCTCTCTCTCTCTCTCTCTCTCTCTCTCTCTCTCTGTCTCTCTCTCTCTCTGTCTCTCTCTCTGTCTGTCTCTGTCTCTGTCTCTGTCTCTGTCTCTCTGTCTCTCTCTCTCTCTCTCTCTCTCTCTCTCTCCTTTAAAGACTTTTCACTTTTTCTTATCTCTCCCAAGCCTGCATATGTTTTTAACACACTGTAAATATTTAGTGGCTTTCTTCATCTTTGAATCTCTTTTTACTGTATATCTCTCTTTTTCTCCACCATGTGAGTCTTTAATTTGCTAAGCAATATGGAGAGCATTAAAGCCATGCCTTTGACGGCTGGATCCAGCCATTCCATAGCTTTCTATTGCCACAACTCTATGGTGTTTCAAGGTCCCTGACACCAAGCAAGCTGCAGCAGTCTGCTCAAAAACCGCATTAAAATGCTCTGTAGCCAGGCCTCCTGCCTGAAAGAGTCAGAGTTTGTGCTGGCAGGGTGGCCCAGAAGGCCAGCATTTTAAAATGGCACAGCTTTTTTCCTGCTATGGCTGAAAACCAAAAAGCATGCAGTCAGCTTCTCATCAATACCATTTAAATGTTTCATGGCAGGGCTTTTTAAAAGAGCTGCAAGGTTTTACAGCTAAAGCTTAATCAGGAAGCCTCTCTTAAATGAGACACATTTGTGTCTAGCAAACAGAGCCCACCTGAGAAAATGCTGCTATCAATAAGCTGTGTTTAACTCTATTCTTTTTTGTCTAGAATTAATTCCCAAGCTCTCTCAGGCTTTATGTGGATGCAGTTGTCCACGTCACACCCATGCTTTGGCGGGGGGAGTGGTCACTCTTACCCCAGAGTCAATGTGGTGTTAAATCTTGTATAAACATCGAGACCCTCTCTCCCACTGCCCTTGCCCTAGAACCTCAGAAGGAAAACCACTGCAGTTAGATTGCTATCCTCTGCCTCCTCAGTTAGATTAGACAGCTCAGGCAAAGAGGTGTATAGTAACCACTGTGTCATAAATTGCTTCAGTTATTTCTAGACTTTTCGTGAAGATGCCTTTATAAATTTTAGGAGACACCCCAGGGTTGGAGAAGCAGGAGAGGCAATGGTTTAGCAGAGATTCCTCATGCCACTCATGTCACTCTGAGTGACAAAGCAGGATATACAGGATGACTGCAGGCCAGGAGAGGACCTGCTGGTAGGCACTATCAGAGCAGGTCTTAGCAAGCCATAACCAGCATAGAATCGTTTCTGTGGTTACATAGAGCAATGGAAGGAAACACGGAGGATGGAGGGAGGGAGAGATTAATCTAAAATATCCCATTATCCTTAATTGTTGCTGGTGTGCAACTTAACACGTTTTGTCACAAATATATTAATACTAATAGCCACACGTCCTCCCCTATACTGCCTGCTAATCTAGAATCCAATGTCTTCACCTATCATATTTCATGATTTAAGTAAAATTTAATCTTCTTTAGTTACGTGGGATATAAAATGTCCAATGAAAATTATTACATGTGCTGTGGCAAGACCTTTGGAGCCTATATAGTGACCTTGCAGTGTCTAACCCCAAGTTTTCCTATTTTGGACTTTTATTTCATGTTGTTCTGATTGAGACATTGCTCTAATTCTTCCTTCTTGGAATATGAAACTATTTAATTCATTTACTATCTTTTGGGAACCCACAGGAATAGACTTTGAAATTTTAGACAAACTGGGAATTTTAGAGTGAAAACCATCAACGTCTTTGAATTTGTAAAGATTGTGGGACTTTCAAAGTTGCTATGTGTTTCATATTGATATAATGATATTAATATGACATGTTGGGCATAAACAAGAAAGGGAAGGTTGCAGTTAAATAATGATGTGCCTGTGCGTTAAGCTGACAAGCGTTCAGGAGCTCTGGCTGGTTTGTCTTTCATTTTGTTTTGTCAGTTTGACACAGGCTAGATTTATTTGAGAGGGGAAAAAAAAGGAAATGTCTTTCTAGGTTTATTCTGTGGATGAGACTGAAGATTTTCTAAACAAGAGATTGTTCTGCCCAGCCCACTGTAGGAGGTTCTACCCCTGTACAGGTAATCCTCGATGATAGAAGCAAGCAGGCTGAATAAGCCACCAGGAATAAGTCACTGGGCACCATTCCTCCATTGCTTCTGCTCCATGACTCTTGCTGTATGTCCACAAAAAATGTATTAAAACAGCTTCACTTGTCTGCTCCACAGAGATAAACTCCTCCCACTGCCATGGATTTTCTGCCTTCAGTTTCTGTACCATGTCAAACCATAAGCCCAAATAACTCATTTTCTTCTACCCTTTTCTTATTAGGTCTTCTAGTCAGAGAGACAAGAAACTAATCAATTTGCATCAATACAATGACACCAAATTCAAACAAATTTTATAATTTATCTTTGAAAAACTAGCAATAAAACTTATACTAAACAATTTTTTTATTCATTGTTATATATATATACATATATATATATATATATATATATATATATATATATATACACATTTTGGTTTTTCGAGACAGGGTTTCTCTGTGGTTTTGGAGCCTGTCCTGGAACTAGCTCTTGTAGACCAAGCTGGCTTCAAACTCACAGAGATCTGAATGCCTCTGCCTCCCGAGTGTTGGGATTAAAGGCGTGCGCCACCACCGCCCGGCTGCTATATTTTCTTTAAAAAAAATTAGTATGATAAGGTAGGCTGGATGGTGTGACTGTATTCCAAGTAGCTGGGGGCTGATGAAAAGATATTGCAAGCTCATGGCATAGCCATAATACAGAACAGATTCAAATTCAGCCTGGGACGCTTAACAAGAAACCAACTCAAGAAGAGCTTAAAAAGAGTTAGTTCCATAGTTCTATGGTAGATCATTTGTCTGGGGAACATATATCCTTAGATTCAGTGCCCACTAAGCACATGTGCAAACACACACACACACACACACACACACACAAGAATAGGATTATGAAATTCTTATGCTACATCACCTAATTTCATGACTACAGCCACATCTAAATCTAAAATAATGCAAAAGAATAAATTATTTGGTTATATAATTTTATACATTTTATAGATTACAGTAATAACATCATTCAGACACAATATCTAAAGTACCTCCTTTGAGTTAGGACTAAATTGTGCTGGTTCCAATCATACATAACACACATAACATACCAGTTGAGTCACTGATCCTACCAAGGCACCCCCAGAGCTGTCTCCTGAAATACAGATGTGAGCAGGATCCACTCCATATTTTTCCAGAACTTTATCCTGGAGAAAGAACTTGATCGCAACAATACAATCTTCAAGGGCAGCTGGGAATAGATACTGAGGAGCAAGTCTGTAGCTTTAGAGGGAAATCAAACACAAAAGAAACAAAGAACTTAAGATACAGATAATTAGGCTCAAGTATCTAATTATCTCTAAAACATACTAGCAGATATATAAATAAATTTTGGCCCTACTTTGAACCTTTAAACCCATCAAATAAACCTAGGCTTACTAATAAATAACTTCTATTTTAAAATAAGACACTGGTTTAGAAGTGTTTTTTATATTAGTGCAATGAGGAGAAGAATAAGATAGCATGTATTTTCACCCTCATGAAGCCTGTAACTTCACCAAGCCCTGAAAATGGAGTTGGTGACTCAAAAGCAATTCATGATCATGGATTAGATTATTCAAGAAATTTAAAATCACAAAATCTGAGAGCAAAGTGTTGGTAGTTGTCTTCAATTAGAAACTTATTTGGCCAAAATTTCATAGAATTGTAGAATTCATTTCCTAAGCATGAGGATTTGAATTAAAATAAGCAGTTTGATATGTGGATATGTAAGCTATTTCAATGAGTATTATTAATATACTGTGATTCATTAGACAAAATATATAATATCTTCACTTCCTCATCCTTAATCCCATCTCCCTGTGCGTTCTTTTATGGAATCATGTCCTAAATGCTCTATTTTTTTTATTCTTACAATTTGCATTAGAATTTTTGAATTATTTATATTTCTATAATAAACAATATTATTCAGATAGTCCTTGTGAATTTTTAAATTTTAAGGTGTGTCTAAATGTTTAAAAAGAGCATAATATCAACCATGAAACATCAAAATACAATTTTAAATAATGGTGAAGAACAAAGGTTGCCTGCAATATTTTAGAATCCTTAAACTAGATATAATTTTACTCTCTTAAAATCTTATGTAAATTGGGCAGGAGAGATGGCTCAGTGGTTAAGAGCATTGCCTGCTCTTCCAAAGGTCCTGAGTTCAATTCCCAGCAACGACATGGTGGCTCACAACCATCTGTAATGAGGTCTGGTGCCCTCATCTGGCCTGCAGACATACACATGGACAGAATATTGTATACATAATAAATAAATAAATATTTTAAAAAAATCTTATGTAATTATAACGTGATAAAGTTGGTTAAATTATAATGATAAAGGCACAGTTACGTTACAACTATACATTAAAAATTTCTCAAACATAACTGATCCACTTGCTTTAAAGCATTGGCTATGAGCACGAGAGTACTGAACCTGCTAGTTCATGCTACCTGACTTTATTATACTGTCAGAAAAAATTCTTTATAATGTTTCTGCAAAAATCTATAATTTTGTAAATCCATTCCTATGTTATAAAATTCGGAGGGAAAAGCCAATTTTCTCCAACCTCATAATGAGGCATAAGAAGTATAGAATATACCCAAAAGGTCATAAAACAATAGCAGGTAATCAACTTTCTAGTGTATTGTTGAACATAGGAATAAAAATCATGAATTAATAAGAGCTGTCATTGAAAAGGTTCTTGAGATGTTTGAGTGGTTTCCAACATTTGTTCTAATTGATATTACTTGGCCCAAAAATGACTCTAACATATATTGATTGCTTCTACCCCTCATGATGTGGGATTTCCCTCTGTATGCTGTCATTATCATTAATGAATAAAGAATTGCTTTGGACCTATAGCAGGACAGAATTTAGGTAGGCATGGAAGACTAAATTGAATGCTAGGAGAAAGAAGGGCAGAGTCAGAGAGAAGCCATGTAGACCTGCCAGAGAAAGACAGCCTAACTTCAGCTGGTAAGCCACAGCCACATGGCAATACACAGATTAATAGAAATGGGTTAAATTAATATGTGAGAGTTAGCCAATAAGAAGCTAGAGCTAATGGGCCAAGCAGTGATTTAATTAATACAGTTTCTGTGTGATTATTTTGGGACTTAGCAGCCAGGAACTAACAAGCATCTTTCTTATTATCCCCTTGGTATGATGAATATACACTATAGGCGTACGTATTACCTAAGTAGTATTTATGTTCTTAAAGCTGCCACTGCTCTATTGGCAAAGATGTTCACATCTCTGCTTCTCATAAGAGTCTACCATGGCAAAGATGAATGCAAAATGGAGCTTTGTTGAGGAAATTTTGATATTATAAGGTTAAGAAAACAATTTTAACCCCAAATTTCCTAGCAGCAATCCAGCCACCACTGCGGATTTTGCAACTTGTTCTGTAAACTAGCTTAGGTGGGAGGGCAAGGGCACAATACTAAAAATAGCCAGTCTCTTACTCTGGGGCCACCACAACAGCATCAAGTCTGCTGGCCGTCATTCGGTTCATGAAATCATAGGGCCGCATCTCTGAAATGACAGACATAAATAGAGAACAGAGCTGTGTAAATGCCAGGCAATGGAAACCTAGACACATCTATGAATCCTAAGAGAAATCAGAATTGTGATTACTTAATGAAAATCTTGCAGTCTACACTTTGGCCACCACATGTAAAAAAATCTCCACTGGAGTTAGAAAACCTTCCTTAACTCCTACCCACTAAATCCGTCCTAACCCAGGCCAGAAGAGAAGACTCTTGCTAGGTCACAATGAAAGAAGCTTGCTGTGCCTTGATGACCTGCTTGGGTTTCTCAGAAAACTTGCTCTGTCTTCCTGTGTTGCCAGCTTCACCTGACTCCAGTTTCACAGCCTGGTGCACTGTGACTGCTCTCCTGCCTCTCATTTCTGCGGTCAGTTACATCTGGAGGAGGCTGTGGCTGAGCAGTACTGAAGGACTACACCAGGCATTGCCTCACAGACAGTGACTGACGAGCAGTGGTGATGATCACAGTCCCAAAGCTTAAATAGTAACAAGCTATCCTTTCATAGAATTTATATTTTACTTTACAGGAGAGAAAAACGTTTATGACTTGACTCTCTCAAAGTAACCATGTCCATAGCATAAAATTGGCTATAAATCAGAACTCTAGAAGTATGTTGAAGATCATATTATACTCATTATTATAATATTCATAAATTTAGGTAGTCACCTTAATTCATCTATCTTTAACGATCTTTTAGAGTTCTCAGACTTTTTAATAAAGGGACTTTAGTTTACCTAAAGCCTAATATACTTCGCACGATAATATTTTAAATGATCTTTTTCATAATAAGAAGTTTAGGCTTTAAAATACACTTTAAATTGCAGTTTTGAGCATAATTGAAAATTTTAATTGTAGTTAAAATCAATTAACATATTCTTGTTTACAATATTTTTTACATAAATTAACTATGGATTGAATTTAGTTGTTATATCAAGAGGTAGGGACAAAATAAGTTTATTATGATTAAAATATTTGCAGAAATCAATGCAAAGTTTGTAAGTAAAAACCAATTAATTTAAGTGAATTTATTATATAAAACATAATGACTACTGTTAAATGCTCAATGGAAAAATTAACTCATTGCAGGAGTACGTGTAACAAGATCATGAGATGCAGAGTATTGCTTTCACATAGCGTTTGCAATCAAATTAAAACACACATTACAAAATACACTTACTGCAGCTTCCCGTGACATAAGCACCACCATGAATGTAAATGACAGCTGGTCTCGGTCTTTCAGACTTTCTTTTTGGCAAATACAGACGAACAGGAATGTTACTGAAGTCTGTGTCAATCACTGTAAGGTTTTCATCTGAAATTGCCTCTATATTTTGAGTTCTCATTAATATGAAGAAAAAATCTTCAAATTTCATTAGACCCATATTTTCAAAAAATGTGGCCTATCAAAACAAAATTCAAATGCATGCATTTTTTTTTATTTTAGTAACACTAAAATTCACATAAAGATTCAATGGGAAAAAGAGTAAGTGCTGCAATAATGCTATAGTGTGAATAGCACATCCTTCACCAAAGGAGAAATGCACATCTCAGAAGATGGAGAAGAAAGGTATGGAAACACAGAAGGGAAAGATGGCTGAAATACAATGTCTTCCAAACACGACAAGGCACTTGCACGTATCACCTCATAGATGCTCCTGTTATCTGCATGAGATGTGCACATGACCAAATCAAATAATATGTAAGCATTTATTGGGGCCTTGTAACACAAGATAATTCACTGGTTTGTGCATGTGTTCTCCCTAAACCTTCCTCTTCCCAGAGTACCTATAAGACTTCCAGACAGAAGTACATTTTGGTAAAAAATAACATGGTGTACTCTTGAGTTCAGTTATTGAATGTGTCATTATAAAATCTGCATCCTAGCAACACAGACCTAATAGAGAAAACAGCAGTAGCAAGTGCCAAGATGTGGCCCTTGAGCATCAGAATGCCTCTGAGACATGTCAGGAAGCACGTGTGTCACACAGCACACTCTCTGCCCAGGAAGATGCAGTGCAGCTTGCCAGTGAGCTTCCCAGATGGGCTCCCCCAACAGACTAAGGCAAAAGAAGATATGACAGCCAGATAGCTCCCACAAATAATTATAAAGTGATATGAAAAAATCAGAAATAAATGCCACTGTCGTGATGTTTTCTGATTATTAAAAGATACTTTATTTTAACATTAACACAGAACTTAGATAAACCTGTATTGAAATCATCATCACCATTTGACTAACTATTAACACACTTAAAATTGGTCAATGTAAATAAAATATAAACTTTCTTTGGGAACGAGAGTGTACAATTTTGAATATAGGAAGCCTAAGAACTACTTAAAAAGAAAAAATAGATACTAAAACAGTAGAAGGAGAAAAATAAATCAAAATTTTATGATATGAATGATTTTACATGTGAGCTTAAGAAGACATACGAGTCTTTCTGAGAGCCATCAAATATTTTCAAGCATCTGAACAATTACTCAAATATTCCTTTAGTAATCCTGGTTATTTTTGCTGTCAGTATATACTTAACTTTAGAAGTACACATTTACAAACATTGCATCTTCATTAGATAATAAAGCATGTTAGCAATTTACTCAAATGTTAACTACATAAACTATAATATTATTTGGTAAGTAAAGCATTTGAAAGAGCAAAGTCTCTCTCAACATACTGACTCAATACACTTCATTTGTAACAAGGCCTCCCAATTTCCCAGGAAAAATATTTTACCGTGAGCGTTGCTATTTTCGTAAGAATATCTGTGAGTCTCACTTTCCAGGGTTCTTCGATGTTTTCTGGTATGGGTATATAAGTATAATAAGCAAGAAGGATGCAAGATAATCCAAAGAGCAGCATTTTATTCCCCATGCTAAAACTCCAAACCTCTCTCTGCTGATAGTCAAATTGCTACCTCATATATAAATCGCTAAACAGTAAGACAAAGGTAGCAGGCCAAGTCTTCCAGACAACACAGCAATAAAGCAACTCATTTACTATTCAGTTCTAAGGTCAGGCCACTGTTGTAACAGGTAATGCAGCTGTGCTTCTTTGTTTAACACAAGGTACCAGAAATAATCTATTGAAAATTGGGTCAAGAGTAAAACCATCACGAGAAGATCAATTTCTTTCACATCAGTGAAACACATCTTAGTGAAACTCACAGCACAGGAAAGATTAAAATCCACTTTCTGGAGTCATTTTAAAAAAAGTAGTGACAAGAATTTAAAAATAATTTATGAGTAACATTTAATCAACGTAAAGGCTAATGCCTATAGAACAGATTATTTAAAAAAAATAAAACCTACTATGTCAAGTAAGCACTAGGAGAGCACTAGATGGCAGGAAACTAAATGCTGGTCAAAATTATATAAATAATTCACTTAATGAAGAAATATCTGGGCAATATTAATCACACATTGAAGTTAAACTTAGGGATACATAAGCTACTTGCATAATAATGAGAATATTATATTATATTAAGCAAACATTTGTAGCAGCATTGTATTATGTTCAGCATATAAATAAATATTTGAATAAACCTGACATATATCTGTTCTTTTATGAAATTTCCTTGCTCTTTTTTCATTGTTCTAAGCTCTGTCTATGAATATTCTCAAAGAATAAACTTCCTATTTGAGGCCACTTCCATGGTACTATAAGAAATTTGAGGCAGAACCTGTTACTGGCATGATTAATTGTTCCATGATGTTCTTTGCTATGCTTCCCAACCCTGTTTTCACATCTACCAGAACAAAAACATGTACAGGACAAAAATGCCTTGTGCAAATAGAAAAGCACTGGAGAAACCAGGAAAATTAAACACACAGCTTACCACTCTCCCTGGAATGCTAGGAATGATGGATTCTTACAATTAGGTGATCCATTACTGTTTGATGAGATAGACTAGTCTGTATTTTTCAGAATTAGTTTTTCTTCAAGCCCTTTCTCCCTAAACCTGGAGCATCATTTACAGACCATAAACCCCACCCTTACGAATGATGTCACTTGTGTTTTACAAAGGCTAAGTGACTCCTTTGTTATCTTGAGACCAGGCCAGTCTTAACACCCATCAGTACTATGTTTACCTTAACACAAGCTTTCTAAACACTAAATCATGGGCAGTATCTCTGAGACAGCAGTTCCCATTCTTGTGAAAGAAATCTGATGTACTTTTGAATCTCAGTGTAAATGTCTTAAAAGTTGTTATTCAAAATAACAGTTGTTAAAAATGTTAAAAGTTGTGCACTGTGGACTGACTTAATTGTTATTGGAATACCTTATTAAAAATTATACTATGCCTAAACATGGCTGTAGCGGCGTAAATGAATGCAGACAGAGTGTAAAAATATATATATATAGCTTTAATGTAGAAATAGACTTACAGAACCACCGTTCCCGCGGAGACCAGGAAAGCAGAAGCGAGAGCTTGGAGCTTGCTCGCCAAATTTATAGGCAGACATTAGCCCGAGGCGAACACGCCCCTTAAGGGGCGGGACTTATCCCTACATCTCCCCTTTTTGTCTAAATAAGACAGAACTAAACCAAATACAACTACATACAATAACAACAAATAATAAATACAACAAACAATATTGAGAACAAAAGCTTTGCTAAACATTCTATCTCAAGAAGTCCAAATAATGTAAAGAGTAACTACAATTGTATAATCTTCAACTCAGTCAAAGATTTGAGAAGGGAATAAACACTACTCAACAAATGAGATATATCCAAAATGTGCAACAATTGACAGAGACAACTGACTACCTGGGCAATCACCCAAAGTCTCGTTTGCAACGTTGAGTCAACCAATTTTGGCTAAGGCCTAACATAACTGACGTACCATTATTAAAGGCAAGGAACTTTTCAAAACTATCTTACCCTGTCTTGGCAGGATATGACAGTCCTGTTTTATCCATTGATGCACGCTCTGTATCTGTGTCAGTGGTTGAGGTATGGGCATTTCTTTGCCCAAAGGCCAGTTCTGCCAAATAGAAAGGCTCCAGATGGAGTGTTTTTGGTGCTCAACATTCTCTCGGGAATAGAGCGGTGTTGCCAGGAGCAATTGTGTCTCACTATCACGAAACTCTGAGTTAGATTAAAGGCCATTTTCTACAGCTCTTTGAAGAGGTTGAAGATTATCTATCTATACTGAGTATAATCTCTATATATCTAAAGAACCTGATTAGTCTAATTATAAATGACAAACTTAGATGACAATTAGTCTATATAATTCTCAATATCTATCTAACTTAAAGAATAAGACAATAAACGACTGTGAAACAAATGAGGACAATGACCTCCAAATATAAACAATGTACAAATATACATTGCAGTAGGTAAATATATATCAATACACAAATATTATATAAGTATCTTAATCAGAGGTAGAAATGTACACTGCAATATGGTAAATATATACAATATATATATCAATACAATATATGTCAATACATAAAAATGTTTTAAACAGAGGTAGAAACATGCATGCGTACAATAGTCAATCTATACCAATATATTTGTCTATTATCCTATCATCCCTCTTTTTTTTTTTTCAAAATGATCCCTGAGCTTATAAAATTCCTCCCCCAACCCTCAATCATATACTAATTATAATCAACCCCTAAATGATGTCCCTAAACCCAAGGGCAAACTTTACTGGGAGAGGGGACGTCGTTCTCTAGAATTACTTCCAGCTGTCATAGGGGCGACGTTCTTTCTGGGGGATCCTGTGAAAGTAAAATGATGGTTAAATTTCAAGATAATGTCTTTTAAAATTGCAAATAGTCTCTGAGTATTTTCGTGCAGGTCTGGCCAAAATGTTGTATAAGATGTGCACCATTTCAGCTAACCAAGTTGCAACTGTCTTGTGCAGCTGGTACCCAAAGCAGGTCTTGTAGTAGCGCTATCAGTATCATGACGTCATATCAACCAGGTGGAGTTGTTGTTATGGGGCCCCATCTTCTTCCTGGAAACTTCAAATGTCACTTCAGGAAAAACTCATTGTTCATTATGAAAAACTTAAACATTAATCATATAAACATATATAGACATATATATATATTCAATGAAAGACGTGATAGATGTATTCAATGAAAAGTATGATAGATATGAAGAAAAGCAAAGATGTTTTCTAAACTCATATTTCTTTCTGTCCCATATCATGGCTCTTGACATGAGACAGAAACTCCAGAAACTCTGGGTTTTTCTCTTACTAACAGGCTTGGAATTGGAGAGGGACTGAGCCAGAATCCAACTTCAAAACCAGCTTTATAAATTTAGAAATATGGTTTAATATTACTTACACAACCCATTGAGTTGTCTTGATATTTCCTATTGGGCAGGTATTTTTCCATCTGTCAGTATCCAAACATCCAGGGTCCCTTGAATTTCTCAAAGATGAGTGTTTTCCTGTGGAGATAAGAACAGAACCCTGCCCCCATTCTATATGTTTTTCTTACCACCTGTATGAATATCATCGTTGTGGATGAGTTGTCATTTCTCCTTTCCAAGAGGTTTCTCCTCTTCAAATCGAAACTTTATTAATTTTGATGGTATCCACAATTTTTCTTCTCCTGTGGAAACAAGAGCAAAACCCCTTCCCCAACGTAGCACATCTCCTGGCTTCCACTGAGAGGTCAGCACATCTTTGAAATAAATCGGTTGATTTAGTTCAGCAGACTTTTCCATTATCCAATGTCTTTCTGCTGCTGTCGTTCCTTTCTCATTAGCGTTAAGAAAATTCAAGGTTAATAAAGCATTATGTAATCTATTTCTGGGGGTATTTTCAGTCCCTTTCTGTTTGTTCAGCATATCCTTTATAGTACGATTTGATCTTTCTATAACTGCCTGACCTGTAGGATTATTTGGTATACCTGTAATGTGTTTTATATTATAATATTCAACAAAGCGTTTCATTTTCTTAGATACATATGCTGGACCATTATCTGTCTTTATTTGCGCAGGTATACCCATGATGGCCATAACTTCCAATAAATGTGTGATTACTGAATCAGCCTTTTCTGAGCTCAGGGCAGTAGCCCATTGAAAACCTGAATACGTGTCTATGGTGTGGTGTACATATTTTAATTTGCCAAATTCTGCAAAGTGGAACACATCCATCTGCCAGATTTCATTCCTTTGGGTGCCCTTTGGATTAGCCCCTGCAGGCAGTGGCGTTTGGTTATAGAAAGAGCAAGTAGGGCATTTCTTTACAATCTCCTTAGCTTGTTGCCATGTAATTGAAAACTCTTTCTTCAAACCTTTGCTATTAACATGATGTTTTTTATGAAATTCAGAGGCTTGTAGCACACTACCAATCAATAATTGATCAATTTCTGCATTACCTTGTGCTAGAGGACCTGGCAGACCCGTATGGGATCGGATGTGTGTTATGTACATAGGGCAAAGCCTGTTCCTGATCAAATCTTGAACCTGGAGGAACAATGAGGTTAGTTCAGTATCATCAGGTATAAATTCAGCAGTTTCAATATGTAAAATAACTCTTTCTGCGTATTGTGAATCTGTAACTATATTAATAGGTTCTTTAAAATCCCTTAGCACCATAAGAATGGCATATAATTCCGCCTTCTGGACAGAAGTATACGGACTTTGTTCCACCTTATCCAAGTCTTCTGATTTGTAACCTGCCTTCCCTGATTTATTGGCATCAGTATAGAATGTACGGGCTCCAGTTATTGGAGCATCACGGACGATTCGAGGAAGAATCCAAGAAGTTCTCTTTATGAAGTTAAGCCGCTTGCTTTTTGGATAGTTGTTATTAATGTCTCCCAAAAAATTAGCACAAGCTCTTTGCCATGGTTCATTATCTTCCCATAATTTCTTTAGTTCATCAGCAGTGAAAGGCACTATAATTTCTGCTGGGTCTATGCCTGCTAGTTGACGAAGTCTCAGCTTGCCTTTTATAATTAACTCAGAGACTTTTTCTACATAAGTTTTCAGTTTCTTACTTGGTTTATGTGGTAAAAAGATCCATTCCAAAATAATATCATCTCTCTGCATTAAAATTCCTGTAGGAGAAATTTTTGATGGTAGTATGACGAGAATACAATTGAGCTCTGGATTCACCCTGTCCACATGTGCCTGTTGTAATTTTTCCTCAATCATTGTCAGTTCCTTTTCTGCTTCAGCTGTTAATTCTCTGGGACTGTTTAAATCCTTATCACCATCCAACGTTTGTTCAAATGAATTATTAGATCAGGTGTTATTCCAATAGCTGGTCGTAGACTGGAAATGTCTCCTAACAGTCTTTGAAAGTCATTAAGAGTCCGTAGGCGATCTCTCCTAATTTGTGCTTTTTGTGTCTTAATTTTTTGCAAACCTATTTTATAACCTAAATAATTAACAGAATCTCCCTTCTGAATCTTTTCAGGAGCTATTTGCAATCCCCATTTAGGTAAAAGTATCTTTATTTCTTCAAACAGTCTGTTCAAGGTATCCATGTTTGAATCGGATAACAAGATGTCGTCCATGTAATGGTATACTATAGATTTGGGAAATTTCTTGCGTATTATTTGCAATGGTTGGTTCACAAAATATTGGCACAGGGAGGGGCTATTTAACATACCCTGGGGGAGAACGGTCCAGTGGTACCTCCTGGAAGGTTGAGAATTGTTATAAGTAGGCACTGTGAAGGCAAATTTTTCTCTATCTTCTTTTTGCAAAGGTATAGTGAAAAAACAATCCTTTAAATCAATAACTATGAGAGGCCATCCTTTTGGTAATAAAGAGGGCAAAGGAATTCCAGATTGCAGAGGGCCCATAGGTTGAATAACCTTGTTGATGGCCCTGAGATCTGTCACCATTCTCCATTTACCTGATTTTTTCTTAACCACAAATACAGGAGAATTCAAAGGGCTGGTAGATTCTTCTATATGCCCAGCATCTAATTGTTCTTGTACCAGCTGTTCTAAAGCCTGTAACTTTTCCTCAGCTAAAGGCCATTGCTTTGTCCATATTGGTTTCTCAGTCAACCATTTTAGAGGCAAGGCTGTTGGTATCTCTGAAGGGACATCAATTGCTTGTTCTTTTACAGCCCGAATGGCCTGTTTTCTCAGTTTGTAATATCTTTTAATATTATTCTCAGAAATATAGGCTCTAGATTTAGCAGGAATGTTAATTTCAGTATTCCATTGTTGTAATAGGTCACGACCCCATAAATTCATTGCGATATTGGCTACATATGGCTTTAATTTTCCTATTTGTCCCTCTGGCCCTATACATTCAACCCATCTCGTGCTCTGCCTTACTCGAGATAGGGTTCCAATTCCCAGGAGCTGAACATTTACATTTTGAAGAGGCCAATACGGATGCCAAGATTCTGGGGTAATGATACTTACATCAGCACCTGTGTCCAGCAGGCCAGTAATAAAAATGCCATTTACACACACTCTCAGTTTAGGTCTTTGATCATTTATAGAAGTTTGCCAAAACACACGTAACTTATCTTTCTGATCATTATTGCTTGTAACAGTAGGCATGGGGCTTCCTAATTGTCCTGATGAGGCACGTTCTCTGCAGAAACTGGATATGACTGAACCATGTTTGCCATGGGGGCCTGTGAGGCCCCCCCTCTCACGTTTCCCGGCTGTATCAGGTTGCCTTGTCTATCTCTTGTAGACCTGCATTCATTCGTCCAATGTCTGCCCTTTCCACATCTTCTACATAAACCTGAAGGCTGAGTCCTCCTATTTCTGTTATTTCTAGAAGATGCATTATTATTATTATTTCTGAAATATGCATTATTATTATTATTATTATTTCTGAAAATCCGTTGTCTACAATTCCTTTTAATATGACCCATTTTTCCACAATTAAAACATTTGGTATTCTGGTATCTCCTTTTACCATTGGAAATTGCTTCTTCTACCCATGCTTCAGTGCCATAATCAAATGTATCAACATTGAGTGTATGCAAGACCCATTCTTCCAACGGCGCTGATCTGAGCTTTAAAGGACCCAAAATCCTTTTGCATTCCACATTTGCATTTTCATAAGCCAAAGACTCAATCATTATACGTCTTGCTTCTGGGTCAGATATTCCTATTTGTACAGCCTTAGTTAATCTTTGTAAAAAGTCACTAAAGGGTTCTCTCTGACCCTGTTTAACTCTGACAAATGATTCCATTCTCTGTCCTGGGTCTTGTACCCTGTCCCAAGCCCTTAAGGCTGCTGTAGTACACATGGAGAGTGTGTTTTCATCCAAATTAGCTTGTTCCTGAGGATCGGAAAAGAGCCCTTCACCTAGAATTTGATCTAGGGAAATGTCAATTCCCTTCGCTTTTTCCTGCTGTTCTAAGAGTCTAGCC
Source organism: Microtus oregoni (assembly GCF_018167655.1). Classification (NCBI taxonomy): domain Eukaryota; kingdom Metazoa; phylum Chordata; class Mammalia; order Rodentia; family Cricetidae; genus Microtus; species Microtus oregoni. The sequence goes on along the minus strand of NW_024543069.1, from coordinate 18,977,458 downwards.
TCTTGCCTGAATAAGCATTTCCATTTCAATTGCGGTCCACTCTCGAGTACCGCAGAGCTCAGCTGGAGCCAGTCTGAGGGGGTTGCTCTGTTTGTCGTGGCCCAAGATCTTAGCATCTCTTTAACAAAAGAGGCTTGCATCCCAAAAGTCATGACAGCCTGTTTTATTTCCTTGAGATCATTCATACGCACAGGCTCCCATGTATCCTCCTTGATGACCCTAGGGTTTTTGGAACCAATCACCTTCTCTGTTGTTATTACTGGAAAGGCAGGTAGAGCTGTAGGTAGAGCTTTGTGGAAATTGTCCCGGAGAGACTTACCCACAGATGTAGTTAAAATTTTCCTTTCTACCCTTTGCTCTTCTTCATCAGAATTTAGAAATTCCTCAATCTTTTCAATTCTATTCACCATTGCCTTCTGCAATGTCTGAATCTCCTGTCCAGAATTATGTTCCAAAGCCTTCATTGAGGATTCTAAAGTATGAAGTTTGTCCGTTAGAGATAACATCTCATCTTTGGACATAATTTTTATGGCATAAACCGTGCCTTCTTGTATTGACAATCTTTCCGTCAATCTGTCATAAGCTTTAGACAAAATCCGATTGTCACATTCAGCAGTTTTGATTCTCTCAGTTAATGTTTCATTTCCTACAGAAAGGGACTGAATCTTATGGTCCAGATCAGCTGTTCCCTCTTCCATAGTAATGAATTTCTCCTTAACATCAGTCTGAAGAACTTCAACCTGATTCTTGAGAAGATTGTTATCAGCCTGGAGAACTTCAAACTGATTCTTGAGAAGATTGTTATCAGCCTGGAGAACTTCAAACTGATTCTTGAGAAGATTGTTGTCATTCTCAATTGTTTTTAAGCGTTCAATCTCTACCTTAAGAATCCTGGATTCGTCTCGTAAAGACTTTATCATATTTCTATTATCAAACCATTTGATGCCAATGAAAACTACGAATCCCAGAAGGATCCATATATGTGGGGTGATAGACACCTCTTGTAAAATCTCCCACATGGTACAATTAAAAAAATCATTAAATTCTTGAACAGTAATGTGTTCAGACATTTTATTTATAAAAGAAAAAAATTTACCTGCAAAGATCAGTTCCTGTCAGTGGTGGTCTCTGTGTTTTTGGAGCCTGTCCTAGAACTAGCTCTTGTAGACCAGGCTGGCCTTGAACTCACAGAGATCCTCCTGTCTCTGCCTCCCAAGTGCTGGGATTGAAGGCGTGCACTACCAAGGCCTGGCAGGCCTCAAACTCACAGAGATCTGCCTGCCTCTGCTTCCCAAGTGCTGGGATTAAAGGCGTGCTCTACCACTGCCTGGCCGGCCTCAAACTTGTGATCCTCCTGCCTCTGCCTCCTTCAGCAAATCCTACCAGCGTGCACCACCACAACCGGCCAAGTCACTTTGTAACAGACCAAATCTGACACTGTGGCAGCTTTTGTTGCAAAACCGCAAGTACTTGAGCTTCTGCTAATTCAGGCAGTGGGATTCCGCTGCAAAACTTAGCCAAGGCAGGCAGAATGGGCCTGTGTTGCCGAGTGGGTCTCGGACTCGGCACTGGGGCCGGAGTCACGAACTGAAAAACAGCACCCGGAGGGTGATGTGTTAGGTAGCGGGCTACCCGCTTGAGTCGGGGGCAAAATAGCCCAACGTTGGACGCCAAAATGTAGCGGCGTAAATGAATGCAGACAGAGTGTAAAAATATATATATATAGCTTTAATGTAGAAATAGACTTACAGAACCACCGTTCCCGCGGAGACCAGGAAAGCAGAAGCGAGAGCTCGGAGCTTGCTCGCCAAATTTATAGGCAGACATTAGCCCGAGGCGAACACGCCCCTTAAGGGGCGGGACTTATCCCTACACATGGCTAAAACAAAATGATCTGGACCAGACGCTAGATGTCCTGGTTTCAGCACAGATTACAACAAAATCAGACTAAGTCATTCTCATCTCTTTGTGGACCATTTTCCCCCTACCTGCTCTAAAGCCTAAAAGATAAACACTACAAAAAAATCAGAAAAAGTCATTCTTCCTCAGCATTTGGGAATAAATATATGGCTCCTGGATAGAATATGCTGAGCAGAGCAGGGTATAATTATGCATTCCGGAGTACATATGCCTAGTTATTGGTTGTTCAGCTCTTTATTAGACCAATGAGGTACTTTGGGCAGACAGGTAGCACAGCTTCTCAGAGTTAAACAAATGCAGCATAAAATATTGCAGCACATCTTTGCATCATTAAACAAATATTCTACAACATAAGTAAAAGTAAAACATTTTAAATTAATATTTCACACTATTTTCCCCTTTTCATTTTAATTGAAACAAAACGTTTTAAAGTTTAATATAGTAAAACTAAATACAACAAAAGCAACTATGACCTTTACAATATTTTGTCCATTTTATTTAGCAAATTCAGAGAAAATATTGCATTATCTATCTCATCTTAGTCATTCCAGCATTTTTTAAAATTCATTATAGCTAATTTTGAATCAGACACCCTATATGACATTTAAATACAAGTTAATATCCACATACTTATGGAATGAAATTATTTTTATATTATGCCTGAAAATGGACTGTTAATATGATAATATTTCCATTTTAAATATATATATATATATATATATATATATATATATATATATATATATTTGGCAGGAATGGTTACTGTGAACATGATTCCAACATTTTATACCTACTATATTTTCTATCATAACTAAAGAAAACTATAACTCTCATTATTTAGTTTTTAACTCCATCAAAGATCCCAGAAGGAAGATGTAATGTTACCAAACAACGTAGATATCTGGTTGCTTGGACAATCACATAAGCTGTTTGGCATCTTTGAAGCACTCATCTTTGACCTACAAGCCTAGAATATCTGGCAGACTTTTCAGTGAACCAGAAAATCTGAAGGGAAGGACAGTCACACGTTGTATTGACAAAGGTCATCAGTTGCTTTCCTCTGTTTCCTACAGAAAGTAAGGCAGACTACTCTGTGAAATGGGAATCTCCAAGGACTGCCCTGCCTTGTCTTGGTGAAGTGCAAGTCTTTTTGTTCTGTCTTGCCTATACAGTCTGTATAACATACTTTCAAACACTCAAGGCAAAAGCAATTTTTTGCCCAAATGGCTAGTGTTGCCTCACTGAAAGCAAATTCTATGCAGATTTTTGTTGATGCCCACCATCCTTTTGTGAAATAAATTGGTGCTGCCAGGAGTAGATGTGTCTCCTTCTCATGAAATGCCTTATATTAGCAAAATACTTTAAATGCCATATTCTATAGATTTTTGAAGTGTTTGAAGAACATTTATCTATCTAAAATATATCTCTGTATGATCTTAAAATATATCAAACATATCTATGAATCTGATTGTTACAGAAGACTAATTATTGACCATTCAGTAGGGTGCATTTTTGTCTTATTGACTGTGTCTTTGCTTTACAGAAGCTTCTCAGTTTCAGGAGGGCCCATTTATTTATTGTTGCTCTCAGTGTCTGTGCTGGCATTATATTTCGGAGGTGGTCTAATGTGCCCATGCATTGAAGGTTACTTACCACTTTCTCTTCTATCAGGTTCAGTATGGTTGGATTTATATTGAGGTTTTTAACCCATTTGCACTTGAGTTTTGTGTTTGGCAATAGATATGGATCTATTCTCATTCTTCTACATGTTGACATCCAGTTATGCCAGCACCTTTTGTTCGGAGGCATTACCATCCCTGACATAGAGCTCTAATACATAGCTACAGTAATGAAAACAGCTTGGTATTGGCATAAAAACAGAGACATTGACCAATGGAATCGAATTGAAGACCCGGATATTAGTTCACACACCTATGAACACCCAATTTTTGACAAAGAAGTGAAAATTATACAACGGAAAAAAAGAAAGCATCTTTAAGAAATGTAACTTTCAAATTCAATAAATAGGTAATGTTGATTTCAACATATTTATTCTGTGTTTTAACACCTAGTTTGGTTCTATGTTCTTGAAATGGTTGTTTTAGTTCTTTTACTGAGGTGAAGGCTCATGAGAACAGAGGTTCAGTCTACTCCTCCACCTGACTGTCTTGGGATGGTGTGGGGGGAACATGTTTCTTCGTTTCTAGAGCTACTTCTATCTAGCTAATCAGCTCTCTTCTTGGTTTAGCTAGAGAGTAGAGTTTTTTTTGTTTGTTTGTTTTTCCCCCATGCCCATGACTTTGGAGGTTACTGGTATTTAATGCTCAAAATCTTGGCAAGATTAAACAGAAACAGACCCGGAGCAGCAAACCATCACAGTGTTCTTTGAGTTTTGAGCTCCTTGGCAGGTATTCTGCTTCTCTTCAGCTTTCAGGTTCTCTGTACTTTATTCATTGGTGCCATTCACTAATTTCATTTATATTTGGAGGGAAAACAGAGTGAATCTTAGCTGCTCCCTTTCCCTGCATGCAGAATTTTACTCTTCTACCTTTTAGTCATTTGGAAACACTTTGGTCTGGTTTGTCCATTGTCAAGTCTACCCCTAAAGACTCTGATCTTGTTATAAGTCAAGTTGGGAATTGTTTTCTTTAAGTAAGAGAGTAGCATTACTCATCTTTATTGAAATGATTAGTATATTTCAGTTATATTTTATGACTTTTACATTTGCTGTGTGCCCCTCTGTAAGATATAATTTCTTAACATATTTATTATTTTACACAGAAGGGCTTAACTTTTGTTCTACCTGTTGTTTTTGTATTTATGCCTTTACTCACCTTTTTTTGTCCTTTTTATTGGTTTAGACTATTTCTACTTAGTATACTTAAATGCTTATCTGTTTCCAATACAAGAGCAGGCATTACCTACGTTCCTATTTCCTGGTGTAGCAGTTTTCTCAATTGCTTGATATCTGCTTCGTGAAAGAATACAACATTTGACACTTCCTGGCCATCCTACAGGGGCTATACTGCCCAAACCCCCTCTCTCTTCCTATCCCACCCAGCTTACATCCAGATCCCCACACCCCCTGTCTCCCTCCCTCCTTTGGGGCATAGGGCCTCCCTGCCCAGCCTGCTAGGGCGCTGGGACCTAATCTGAACCGGGAGGACATAGGGGTGGCCGGTAGCTCCTTTGTTCCCATAGCCTGCCCGCAGCGAGCAGGGTGGGCCCTTTGTTCGCGAGCTAACCAAGCAGGGCAGAGGTTCGATCTGGGCACCGAGTGAAACATCATTGTGGTGAGTGAGTGCTGCGGCAGCTGGGATCATAGCTCAGCCCGCCCACACTTCCTGGCCATCCTACAGGGGCTATACTGCCCAAACCCCCTCTCTCTTCCTATCCCACTCAGCTTACATCCAGATCCCCACACCCCCTGTCTCCCTCCCTCCTTTGGGGCATAGCGCCTCCCTGCCCAGCCTGCTAGGGCGCTGGGACCGAATCTGAACCGGGAAGACAAAGGGGTAGCCGGTAGCTCCTTTGTTCCCATAGCCTGCCCGCAGCGAGCAGGGTGGGCCCTTTGTTCGCGAGCTAACCAAGCAGCGTGGAGTTTCGTTCTGGGCACCGGGTGAAACATCATTGTGGAGAAACATCTCTGGGGAGTGACATCACTGGGAAGGTACATCAGTGGGCAAGAAGACCTGATCCTATAAAAGAAGATCCAAAGGGGAGTATTGGGAGGAAGAGATGGGCAGACGCCAATGCAGGAATTCTCCCAACAATCTGAAAAACAACACGAAACCACCAGAAGCCAGTGACCCCACAACAGGAGGACATGAACACCTTAATCAAGAAGAAGTAGAAAAAACTGACTTCATGAAAGTGATTGACACCCTTAAACAGCATATAAAAAACGCCCTTATAGAAATGGATGAGAAGTATAATAGAAAGTTCGAGGAATTGAGTAAATCAGTGAATGATACCCTAGGAAACCAAGGAAAAACAATCAAGCAGATAAAGGAAACAGTTCATGACTTGAAAACTGAAATGGAGGCAAAGAAGAAAACACAAACAGAGGGCCGACTGGACATGGAAAATCTAGGTAAACGAATAGAGACTACAGAATCAAGTATAACCAGCAGAATACAAGAGATAGAAGAAAGAATCTCAGATTCTGAGGATAACATAGAGAAAATAAACACTCTGATCAAAGAAAACAGCAAGTCCAACAAACTCTCATCACAAAACATTCAGGAAATATGGGACACAATAAAAAGACCAAACCTAAGAATAATTGGAGTAGAAGAAGGAGAAGAAGTGCAGCTCAACGGAACAGAAAATATACTTAATAAAATTATAGAAGAAAACTTTCCCAACCTGAAGACAGATGTACCTATGAAGGTTCAAGAAGCATACAGAACACCAAATAGGCTGGATCAAAAGAAAACATCCCCACGCCATATAATAATCAAAACACAAAATATACAGAATAAAGAAAGAATATTAAGAGCCGCAAAGGAAAAAGGCCAAGTTACTTATAAAGGTAAACCTATCAGACTTACACCTGACATCTCTATGGAAACCATGAAAGCCAGAAGGTCCTGGATAGATGTTCTCCAAAAACTAAGAGACCACGGATGCAAGCCCAGACTACTATATCCAGCCAAACTTTCATTCACTATGAATGGAGAAAACAAAATTTTCCAGGATAAAAACAAATTTAAACAATACGTAGCCACAAATCCAGCCTTACAGAAAATAATAGAAGGAAAATCACTAACCAAGGAGTCCAACAATGACCACAATAACTCAGACATCTAGAGACTCTTCACCAGCGCAAATCAAAGAAGGAAAACACACAAACCCTACTACTTAAAAAGTGACCGGAGTTAACAACCACTGGTCATTAATATCACTTAATATCAATGGGCTCAACTCACCTATAAAAAGGCACAGGCTAAGAGATTGGATAAGAAAACAGGATCCAACATTCTGCTGTCTACAAGAAACACACCTCAACCACAAAGACAGGCACCTACTCAGAGTAAAGGGCTGGGAAAAGGCTTATCAAGCAAATGGACCTAAGAAACAAGCAGGTGTGGCCATACTAATTTCTAACAAAGTTGACTTCAAACTTAATTCATTCAGAAGAGATGGAGAGGGACATTTTATACTCATAACAGGAACAATTCATCAGGAAGAAGTCTCAATCCTGAATATCTATGCCCCTAATATAAAAGCACCCACGTACGTAAAAGAAACATTACTAAAACTCAAGGCAGCCATCAAACCGCACACACTAATAGTAGGAGACTTCAACACTCCTCTCTCACCAATGGACAGGTCAATCAGACAGAAACCTAACAGAGAAATTAGAGAATTAATGGAGGTAATGGAGCAAATGGACTTAATAGACATCTATAGATTATTCCACCCAAAGAGGAAAGAATATACCTTCTTCTCTGCAGCTCATGGAACCTTCTCAAAAATTGACCACATACTTGGTAACAAAGCGAACTTACACAGTTACAAAAAAATATTAGTAACCACCTGTGTCTTATCAGATCACCATGGATTAAAGTTAGAATTCAACAACAATGCTACCCCCAGAAAGCCTACAAACTCATGGAAACTGAACAGTCATCTACTGAACCATACCTGGATTAAGGAAGAAATAAAGAAAGAAATTAAAGTCTTCCTTGAATGCAACGAAAATAAAGAAACAACATACTCGAACTTATGGGACACTATGAAAGCAGTCCTGAGAGGAAAGTTCATAGCACTAAGTGCCCACCTAAAGAAAACAGAGAAAGCACATATTGGAGACTTAACAGCCCACTTGAAAGCTCTAGAAAAAAAAGAAGCAGACTCACCTAGGAGGAGTAGAAGACTGGAAATAATCAAATTGAGGGCTGAAATCAACAAAATAGAAACACAGAAAACAATCCAAAGAATCAATGAAACAAAAAGCTGGTTCCTGGAGAAAATCAACAAGATAGATAAACCCATATCCAAACTAATCAAACGAAAGAGAGAGGACACACAAATTAATAAGATCAGAAATGAAAAGGGGGACAAAACCACAGACACAGAGGAAATTCAGAGAGTCATTAGATCTTACTACAAAAGCCTATATGCCACAAAACTGGAAAATGTAAAAGAAATGGACGCTTTTTTAGATAAATACCATTTACCAAAACTAAACCAGGACCAGGTGAACAATCTAAACAGACCTGTAGGTCGCGAAGAATTAGAAGCTGTTATCAAAAAGCTCCCTACCAAAAAAAGCCCAGGACCAGATGGTTTCAATGCAGAATTCTACCAGAACTTCCAAGAAGACCTAATACCTATACTCCTTAATGTATTCCACAATATAGAATCAGAAGGGTCATTACCAAATTCCTTTTATGAAGCCACAATTACTCTGATACCAAAACCACTCAAAGACTCAACCAGGAAATAGAACTACAGGCCAATCTCACTCATGAATATCGACGCAAAAATCCTCAACAAAATACTGGCAAATCGAATCCAAGAACACATCCGAAAAATTATCCATTATGATCAAGTAGGCTTCATTCCTCAGATGCAGGGCTGGTTCAACATACGAAAATCTAGCAATGTAATCCAGCATATAAATAAACTGAAAGAAAAAAACCATATGATCATTTCATTAGATGCTGAAAAAGCATTTGACAAAATTCAACATCCATTTATGTTAAAAGTCTTGGAGAGATTAGGGATACAAGGGTCATACCTAAATATAATAAAAGCTATATACAGCAAGCCGACAGCTAACATCAAATTAAACGGAGAGAAACTCAAAGCCATCCCGCTTAACTCAGGAACACGGCAAGGCTGTCCACTCTCACCATACCTCTTCAATATAGTGCTTGAAGTTCTAGCAATAGCAATAAGACAACATAATGGGATCAAGGGGATTCGAATTGGAAAGGAAGAAGTTAAACTTTCGTTATTTGCAGATGATATGATAGTGTACATAAGCGACCCCAAAAACTCCACCAAAGAACTTATACAGCTGATAAACAGCTTTAGTAATGTGGCAGGATACAAGATCAACTCCAAAAAATCAGTTGCCCTCTTATACACAAAGGATAGGGAAGCAGAGAGGGAAATCAGAGAAGCTTCACCATTCACGATAGCCACAAACAGCATAAAATATCTGGGGGTAAATCTAACCAAGGAAGTGAAAGATCTATTTGACAAGAACTTTAAGGCATTGAAGAAAGAAATTGAAGAGGATACCAAAAAATGGATGGACCTCCCTTGCTCTTGGATTGGGAGGATCAACATAGTAAAAATGGCAATTCTACCAAAGGCAATTTATAGATTCAATGCAATCCCCATCAAGATCCCATCAAAATTTTTCACAGATCTGGAGAAGACAATAATCAACTTTATATGGAAAAACAAAAAACCCAGGATAGCCAAAACAATCCTATACAATAAAGGATCTTCTGGAGGCATTACCATCCCTGACTTCAAACTCTATTACAGAGCTACAGTAATGAAAACAGTGTGGTGCTGGCATAAAAACAGAGAAGTCGACCAATGGAATCATATAGAAGACCCGGATTTTATCCCACAAACCTATGAACACCTCATTTTCGATAAAGGAGCTAAAAGTATGCAATGGAAGAAAGAAAGCATCTTCAACAAATGGTGCTGGCACAACTGGATGTCAACCTGTAGAAGAATGAAAATAGACCCATATCTCTCACCGTGCACAAAACTCAAGTCCAAATGGATCAAAGACCTCAATATCAGTCCGAACACACTGAACCTGATAGAAGAGAAAGTGGGAAATACCCTACAACAGATGGGCACAGGAGATCGCTTCCTATGTATAACCCCAGAAGCACAGACATTAAGGGCAACATTGAATAAATGGGACCTACTTAAACTGAGAAGCTTCTGTAAAGCAAAGGACACTGTCACTAAGACACAAAGGCAACCTACTGACTGGGAGAAGATCTTCACCAACCCCGCAACAGACAAAGGTCTGATCTCCAAAATATATAGAGAACTCAAGAAACTAGACTTTAAAATGCTAATTAACCCAATTAAAAAATCGGGCACTGAACTGAACAGAGAATTCTCAACAGAAGAAGTTCAAATGGCCAAAAGACACTTAAGGTCATGCTCAACTTCCTTAGCAATCAGGGAAATGCAAATCAAAACAACTTTGAGATATCATCTTACACCTGTCAGAATGGCTAAACTCAAAAACACCAAGGATAACCTTTGCTGGAGAGGCTGTGGAAGAACAGGTACCCTCATCCATTGCTGGTGGGAATGCAATCTTGTGCAACCACTGTGGAAGTCAGTGTTTCGGTTTCTCAGGAAATTCGGGATCAACTTACCCCTGGACCCAGCAATACCACTCTAGGGAATATACCCAAGAGATGCTCTATCAAATGACAAAAGCATTTGTTCAACTATGTTCATAGCAGTATTATTTGTAATAGCCAGAACCTGGAAACAACCTAGATGCCCTTCAATGGAAGAATGGATGAAGAAAGTATGGAATATATACACGCTAGAGTACTACGCTGCGGTAAAAAACAATGACTTCTCGAATTTTGCATGCAAATGGATGGAAATAGAAAACACTATCCTGAGTGAGGTGTCCCAGACCCAAAAAGATGAATATGGGATGTACTCACTCATAATTGGTTTCTAGCCATAAATAAGGACCACGGAGTCTACAATAGGTGAACCTAAAGAAGCTAAGGAAGAAGGTGAACCGAAGGAAAAACATATAGTTGTCCTCTTCGCTAAGGGAAGTAGACCAAATTTCCGGGGAGAAAATGGGATCTTGGGGGGGGGGTAGGATGGGGGTAAGGGGAGATGGGGAGAGAAAAGGTAGAAGGGAAGGAGGGGGGACCTGGGAAACGGGAGAATTGGCATAAAGGAAAGGTGGATAGGTGAGCACGGAACCACAATTCTTAGTTAAGGGAGCCACTTTAGGGTGGGCAAGCGACTTGACCCTAGAGGGGCTCCCTAGTGCCCAAGATGAGGTTCCCAGTTAGTTCCTTGGGCAGCTGAGGATTGGGAACCTGAAATGACCCTATCCTAGAGCAATACTGACGAATATCTTGCATATCATCATAGAATCTTCATCTGGTGATGGATAGAGATCGAGACAGAGACCCACACAGGAGCACTGGACTGAGCTCCCAAGGTCCCAAGGAGGAGCAGAAGGAGGGAGAACATGAGCAAAGAATTCGGGACCACGAGGCGTGCATCCACCCACTGAGACAGAGGAGCTGATCTACGGGGAGCTCACCAAGGCCAGCTGGACTGTGACCGAAAAAGCATGGGATAAAACCGGACTCTCTGAACATGGCGAACAATGAGGGCTGATGAGACACCAAGGACAATGGCAGGGGGTTTTGATCCTACTTAATGTGCTGGCTTTGTGGGAGCCTAGCCAATTTGGATGTTCACCTTCCTAGATATGGATGGAGAGGACCTAGGACTTAACACAGGGCAGGGAACCTAGACTGCTCTGTGGACTGGAGAGGGAGGGGGAGAGAGGTGGGGGGAGGGGGAGAAGGGTGGGAGGAGGGGGAGAAGGGTGGGAGGAGGGGGAGAAGGGTGGGAGGAGGGGAAGGGAAATGGGAGGCTGGGAGGAGGTGGAAACTTGTTTTTTGTTTATGTTTTTTTTTTCTTCTTTTCGCAATAAAAAAAAAAGAATACAACATTTGGACCTACTCTTTTGCCCTCATCAACAGTTACAAACACACGCACACAAACAAATACATTTATTTTATTACTTTAAAAATAATACCAATCCAAATTTCCACTTCCTCCCCTCCTCCCACTTACTAGTTTACTAGAAATTTGAAAATTATTTCATTTCTACCAAAGTAAATAATGTAAGAAATATTTTGTCAGTTTGGGTTGATAGTTATTTGATTATTGACTCCTTTGTTTTATTAATTCAGGAACAAAAAGATTACTGTAGATATTTAAATTCATAGTTATGATGAGTAAAATTAAAAATACAGAAACAGTAATTAAGCTTTCCTGGTTTGCCTATAACAATTTACTGTTCAAATGCCAAAGAATAATCACATATGATAAGGTAAGAGAACAATGATCAGGTCACCGTTAAGGTGACAAAAATGTCAAACTGCAGTGAAAGAAAATTAATGAAAGTAATGAGGATAAGGATTGTTTATCAACTGAACTCACAGATACCCATAATTTTCCAATTTGTTCAGCTGTAAGCTAAAGGGCAAAACAGGTGAAAACAACCATTTGGAAACAACAGCAATACCAAGACATCAGATCATTTGACAATGATTTTAGCGCCTCCCAGTGGAAATGCAGTTACTTATGCCCTTGTTGGTACTGGCAGAGGTGTGGGTCCCATAATAACAGAAGCGAGTAGGCCTACGTATCATCAGCTCAGATGGCTTCCTAGGTCAGGCGTGCAGTATGCTAATGATGCACTTCAAAATATGAAAACAATACTATGAATAATTCTGACTCCCATAAAGAGTTGCCTAGGCGATGTCCCCAGTTAGTTCCTTGGGCAGCTGAGGATAGGGAACCTGAAATGGCCCTATCCTATAGCAATACTGACAAATATCTTGCATATCACCATAGAACCTTCATCTGGTGATGGATGGAGATAGAGACAGAAACCCACAGTGGAGCACCGGACTGAGCTCCCAAGGTCCCAATGAGGAGCAGAAGGAGGGAGAACATGAGCAAGGAAGTCAGGATCACGAGGGGTGCACCCACCCACTGAGACAGTGGGGCTGATCTATTGGGAGCTCACCAAGGCCAACTGGACTGTGACTGAAAAAGCATGGGATAAAACCGAACTCTCTGAACATGGCGAAAATGAGGGCCGATGAGAAGCCAAAGACAATGGCACAGGGTTTTGATCCTACTTCATGTTCTGGCTTTGTGGGAGCCTAGCCAGTTTGGATGTTCACCTTCCTAGACATGGACGGAGGGGGGAAGACCTTGGACTTTCTACAGGGCAGGGAACCCTGACTGCTCTTTGGACTGGAGAGGGAGGGGGAGAGGAGTGGAGGGAGGGGGAGAAGGTTTCGAGGAGGGGGAGGGAAAAGGGAGGCTGGGAGGAGGCGGAAACTTTTTTTTCTTTTTCTCAATAAAAACTTAAAAAAAAAAAGAGTTGCCTAGGTATCATCTTGGATTAAGGATCATTGTCTAAAAGAGAATGAAGTTTCAGGTTTTTAAAAATTAAACTATAATTGCCTAACATCAATTTCTATTTTCTCCCCGAAATCCATACGTCCCTATTCCCTCTCAAATTGCACACACACACACACACACACACACACACACACACACACACACACGGTTAAATATATAACGACAATGTGCTAAGTTCTTTTAGTGCTATTTCCACATATGTGATTCTAGTGCTGACAACTTGATATAAGATAGCCAATGAGGAGGTTCACTCCTGTTGTTGAATATTGCTTTAACTATGTAAAGGTGTGTTACATTTGTTTATGCTGCATTTGTTTAACTATGGAAAGAAGTGTTGCATTGGTTTTACCTTGGCTGCCTAAGGCACGTGATTGATCTAGTAAAATACTGAATGATCAATAGTTAGGCAGTAGAGGAGTAGATGGGACTGGTGGGCAGACAGTCATAAGCAGGAGAAGAAATCTAGGCTCCAGAGAGAATGAGGGAAAAAAAGAGGGATATGTCCAGTCCAGCCAGTCAGGCATCTACCAGCCAACAGACAGAGAGGAAGCAGGAAGTAGGGCTTACAGAATTTAAGAAATTTAAAAAGCCTCAAGGCAAAATGTAGATGAAGGAAAATGTTTAAACTAAGTTATAAGAGCTAGTGGTAGAAGCATAAAATAAGGTCAAGAATTCATGAGTAATAATAAGTCTCCATGTTATGATTTGGGGGCTGGCAGTCCAAGAATGCCTGCTACACATACCTGGCTTGATCTTACTAAAGTTTAAATAAAATTCAAATATTTAAGCTTTGGGACAATTTGTGGTGAAGACGTTAACGTTGGTGCCCAGTACACAGAAAAGTATATTAGTAAGTTATAAGCAATAAATAGACTTCATGTACAGTGAATATAATAAATACTGATCTAATTCACAATGACGAAACTGATTTTTTGTATGAATAACACACAACTAAAACTTGTGACTGAAATACAGTTTAATGATCACTGCAAACAAATGCCACTACAAAGTTCTACCTCCTCATTCATCACTGCATTCTTGTCACTGTCTTGAATCTCCTGCCCTTTTGAATATAATAGTATTCACATTTTAGTACTGAACTATTCAGTTTGATTTCTCAGAGAATATCTCTACTCATGGTGTTAAAGATGGCAATAAAATGAATATCTTCATTTTATTGAATTGAAAATTATCAAAATTAAGTAGCTTCCCAATATACTAACCATATTTATTCTAATTTAAAATTAGGTTTATCCAAAGTTCAAATCATGTTCAGACTCTTTAATTTTAAAATACTTTAAATTATAACCTTTGGGTGAAATTGTTAGCTATATGTACTGATAGCTATATGTACAATTGATTTATAGATTTTCTTGTAGCCAACTTACATACTTATCTATTATTCTCAAACCTGAATGTAAATACATTGGTGCTGTGACAAATGATATGGCTCCATGGATTGTATCCTCTATGTGTTCATGTGTAACTGTAACTCCTACATTTCTGAGTCGGGTGACATAAATAAGTCCATCATCTCTTAGAATGTCATGTTCACATGTGATGATATAAGTTAATGGCAAATTTTGTAACTGGGAGTCATTGACTAACAAAGGTGACAGTCTACTATCCAGAAGTGCTGGATAGGTAGCATTCAGCCTCCCAAGAACGGGCTCCCTATAAACATGGTTCTTCTTATACCTCTCAGGAAGGAAGTGACTCCAGTTCACAAACTTGAACAAGTCTCTTGATCCTTCAGGCATGTACTCATTTCTCAGTATTGCCTCTGGCAGTTCTTCATCTTCTGTTACATATCGGGTTGACAACTTAATTGCTAACTTCCTTGACAAAAAGGGACCGTTTTCATACTCTCGATAAGATGGCGTCCACGTATCAATCCCTTGTAGGCTAGGGTATATTATGGCTTGTGCCTTAATTTTGTTTCTGTATTCTGGATCATTCTGTAGCTGTAAATAAAACACATGATGAGTGTTAATGAGTCAACAGCTTTAACAAAAAAGAATAGGTAACTATGTTTTAATGTCCTGAGGTAAATAAATTTATTAAACTGAAATAGTATCTGAGTATTGCTCTCATAATATTTACTCATGGTTTCAAAAATGAGACTCTCATTCCATCTTCTTCATACTTGGCAGCCAAACAAGACCTTGAGCTGGAGAATTCTACTAGAGATGGCAGAATGGCTATATTCTAAAATACTTTTAGTTTTTGGTGACAAGTTGTTTTCATCTATCTATCTATCTATCTATCTATCTATCTATCTATCTATCTATCACATACTGTCCTCCTGTGTTAGCCTCCCATGTGGTTTTAACCTAGGCATGTGTCATCATGCACAGCTTGTTTATGTTGACATACAGGAATCTACAATAGCAGAAACAATGAATATGGTAAAACAGCATGTCGAAAACCCATTCAGATGGAGCATGAACATTTGTTGTTACATGTTGAAAACAATTCTATCATATGCCTCACCTTTAGCTACTAGTGTTATAATATGACAGAAAACACAAAGAATAATTTACAACAGTCAGAAGAGAAAAAGAAAGTAATGGAATGTTTCACGTGTAATCTGTCTCTGCCGGAAACGGGAAGAGCCCAGAGTTTACAGTCATAAGAAGATCCTTCCTTTCATTTCCTAGTTAGCAAGCTGAAGGAGAGACCTTTCAGTGGGTCCCTGCAGCAGTGCGCTTTTATAGCAGACTGCAGCATCCCCAAATGTGTCTGCATCCCTCCACAGGAAGTTCAGGATGTGCTGAGCGCAGGGTCATGCCCTCATCAGAAAGTGAATTTATATGAAATGAGAGGGCTAGTTGAAATCTCAACAGCACATCACAAGGAAAGTATCTGACCAACTTCAAAATGCACAACACATCACAGGTACAAAGTTCTTAGCCCAGCGGTGGTAGCACATGCCATTACTCCCAGCACTTGGGATGAAAAGACCAGTGAATCTCTGTTGGTTCGAGGCCAACCTGCTCTACAGAGCAAGTTCCAGGACAGGTTCAAAACTACAGAGAAACCCTGTTTTGAAACGTTCCCCTCAGCACACACCAAAGAAGAAGAAGAGGAGGAGAGAGGAGGAGGAGCAGAGACGAGGAGGAGGAGGGGAGAGAAGGAGGAGGAGGAGGAGGAGGAGGAGGAGGAGGAGGAGAAGGAAGAGCAGGAGGAGGAGGAGGAGGAGGAGAAGGAGGAGGAGGAGGAGGAGGAGGAGGAGAAGAAGAAGAAGAAGAAGAAGAAGAAGAAGAAGAAGAAGTCCTGCAAGTTCAGAAAAAAAAGGAAGAGTGTTTTACAGCTCTCCTACCAGTGGCTTTAGGCTGGTAATTTTCCAAATAAAATGCAGTGTTTCAGAAAGTTGAAAGAATATGTAGCAGTGAACACAACAGTATAACTGAGACTGAGCCAAATAACTCTTCTGCATATAAACAGGCATAGTGTCCAGTTGAGTTAATGCCTGCACGTGATCTTCCATTTAAAAACTAGAATAGTCCCCAGTTGAGTAAACGCCCATGGTTGGTGCTTGAAGCAGGGAGATTATACTGCAACATAAACTTTCCTTGGTTCATCAAAATATAGGAGAAACTTATTAATTAAGTGAAATCTGGGGAGATGGCTCAGTTTAAAATCTTTGCTAGAACAAGTCTATGGACCTGGGCATAGTGTCAGCCTAGCCTCCAGTGCTAGGGTGAAGAAAGACATGTCTCCTGACCTCACTGGCCATTTAATCTGATAGATAATCCTGATAAGGTCCAGGGACAGTGAAAGTACTTGTATGAAAAATTATGATTTTCAAGGCCAAACTGGTTTGCTGGAAATTTCCAGGCTCACAAACATTACACAGTGAGACTCTATTTTGGAAAGAAAGAAAGAAAAAAGATGGAAAGCAAATGAGGGAACTGCTGACTTCCACATGCTCACCATACATATGTACACACAAGGGCAAACTGACACACATATACTCCCATGAACATGGATCCACACAGAGACAAAACAAGACAAGAAAAAAAATGAATTAAATTGAATTAAGAAATTAAGAGAGACTAGTGGCTTTCTCGGGAATACTTCAAGCTCCACAGACTTTAAATCAAAAGAAACAAAGACATACCAGTGCGTTTATGGGTTAGAAAATAGAAAAGAGCCAAGGTAGAGACAAGAGTCGGGGAATTGGAGGTATCTCTAACACTAATCTGAGCCACACAGTTACTTCTTCAAATGCAAAGATATGAGGAAGTTTGTCCTTATCTCTAATGCTTTCCTAAAACTGCAGTTCTTTATTATTATAAACCCCAAAATAGTGACTCCTAGTGTACTAAAACACTCCCAGAATATCACCTGCCAGATCCCCCAAAAGCTCTGGTGAGCAGGCTTAAGGGTCCTTCTTAAGCGAGAGAAGAGTACTGGAAGACGTCTCACTGCCTGGTCTTATCAGCTCTGTGGAGAAACAACAAATGTTTCATACATTGAGAAGCCAGAGAGCCCGTGGGCTCTGCCTTGGTCAAAGGGGTCCAGATCGGAGACATCTTAGCAAAACCATTGCCTTTTCCAACCTTTCACATCTCACAGCAGCATTTATAAACAAATATCTTTTGGCTGGTGTTGCTCCTTCCTCAGCATTCAAACAATTCAAAGAGAACATAATAACATACAGTATCCAGACTCTTTGTTTATTTTTCAACTTTACAAGGCTTTAGTTTATAACCTCTATTTTTTATTTTTTTTTAATTGTTGACTTTTTGAGACAGAGTTTCTCTGTGTATATCTGGCTGTCCTGGAACTCCCTCTGTAGACCAGGGTGTCCTTGAACTCACAGAGACCTGTGAGCCTCTGCCTCCCTAAGTGTTGGGATTAAAGGAGTGCCACCACACTGTGAACTCACAGAGGTCTGCCTGCTGGTCTTCCAAGTGTTGGGATTAAAGGTGTGTGCCACCACACCCAACTACTCTCTCTCTCTCTCTCTCTCTCTCTCTCTCTGTCTCTCTCTCTCTCTGTCTCTCTCTCTGTCTGTCTCTGTCTCTGTCTCTGTCTCTCTGTCTCTCTCTCTCTCTCTCTCTCTCTCTCTCTCTCTCTCCTTTAAAGACTTTTCACTTTTTCTTATCTCTCCCAAGCCTGCATATGTTTTTAACACACTGTAAATATTTAGTGGCTTTCTTCATCTTTGAATCTCTTTTTACTGTATATCTCTCTTTTTCTCCACCATGTGAGTCTTTAATTTGCTAAGCAATATGGAGAGCATTAAAGCCATGCCTTTGACGGCTGGATCCAGCCATTCCATAGCTTTCTATTGCCACAACTCTATGGTGTTTCAAGGTCCCTGACACCAAGCAAGCTGCAGCAGTCTGCTCAAAAACCGCATTAAAATGCTCTGTAGCCAGGCCTCCTGCCTGAAAGAGTCAGAGTTTGTGCTGGCAGGGTGGCCCAGAAAGCCAGCATTTTAAAATGGCACAGCTTTTTTCCTGCTATGGCTGAAAACCAAAAAGCATGCAGTCAGCTTCTCATCAATACCATTTAAATGTTTCATGGCAGGGCTTTTTAAAAGAGCTGCAAGGTTTTACAGCTAAAGCTTAATCAGGAAGCCTCTCTTAAATGAGACACATTTGTGTCTAGCAAACAGAGCCCACCTGAGAAAATGCTGCTATCAATAAGCTGTGTTTAACTCTATTCTTTTTTGTCTAGAATTAATTCCCAAGCTCTCTCAGGCTTTATGTGGATGCAGTTGTCCACGTCACACCCATGCTTTGGCGGGGGGAGTGGTCACTCTTACCCCAGAGTCAATGTGGTGTTAAATCTTGTATAAACATCGAGACCCTCTCTCCCACTGCCCTTGCCCTAGAACCTCAGAAGGAAAACCACTGCAGTTAGATTGCTATCCTCTGCCTCCTCAGTTAGATTAGACAGCTCAGGCAAAGAGGTGTATAGTAACCACTGTGTCATAAATTGCTTCAATTATTTCTAGACTTTTCGTGAAGATGCCTTTATAAATTTTAGGAGACACCCCAGGGTTGGAGAAGCAGGAGAGGCAATGGTTTAGCAGAGATTCCTCATGCCACTCATGTCACTCTGAGTGACAAAGCAGGATATACAGGATGACTGCAGGCCAGGAGAGGACCTGCTGGTAGGCACTATCAGAGCAGGTCTTAGCAAGCCATAACCAGCATAGAATCGTTTCTGTGGTTACATAGAGCAATGGAAGGAAACACGGAGGATGGAGGGAGGGAGAGATTAATCTAAAATATCCCATTATCCTTAATTGTTGCTGGTGTGCAACTTAACACGTTTTGTCACAAATATATTAATACTAATAGCCACACGTCCTCCCCTATACTGCCTGCTAATCTAGAATCCAATGTCTTCACCTATCATATTTCATGATTTAAGTAAAATTTAATCTTCTTTAGTTACGTGGGATATAAAATGTCCAATGAAAATTATTACATGTGCTGTGGCAAGACCTTTGGAGCCTATATAGTGACCTTGCAGTGTCTAACCCCAAGTTTTCCTATCTTGGACTTTTATTTCACGTTGTTCTGATTGAGACATTGCTCTAATTCTTCCTGCTTGGAATATGAAAGTATTTAATTCATTTACTATCTTTTGGGAACCCACAGGAATAGACTTTGAAATGTTAGAGAACGTGGGAATTTTAGAGTGAAAACCATCAACGTCTTTGAATTTGTAAAGATTGTGGGACTTTCAAAGTTGCTATGTGTTTCATATTGATATAATGATATTAATATGACATGTTGGGCATAAATAAGAAAGGGAAGGTTGCCGTTAAATAATGATGTGCCTGTGCGTTAAGCTGACAAGCGTTCAGGAGCTCTGGCTGGTTTGTCTTTCATTTTGTTTTGTCAGTTTGACACAGGCTAGATTTATTTGAGAGGGGAAAAAAAGGAAATGTCTTTGTAGGTTTATTCTGTGGATGAGACTGAAGATTTTCTAAACAAGTGATTGATCTGCCCAGCCCACTATAGGAGGTTCTACGCATGTACAGGTAATCCTCGATGATAGAAGCAAGCAGGCTGAATAAGCCACCAGGAATAAGTCACTGGGCACCATTCCTCCATTGCTTCTGCTCCATGACTCTTGCTGTATGTCCACAAAAAATGTATTAAAACAGCTTCACTTGTCTGCTCCACAGAGATAAACTCCTCCCACTGCCATGGATTTTCTGCCTTCAGTTTCTGTACCATGTCAAACCATAAGCCCAAATAACTCATTTTCCATTTACCTTTTTCTTATTAGGTCTTCTAGTCAGAGAGATAAGAAACTAATAAATTTGCTTCAAGTACGGTTACACCAAATTCACACAAATTTTATAATTTATCTTTGAAAAGCTAGCAATAAAACTTATACTAAACAATTGTTCATAGTTATTGTTGTGTATTTTTTTAAAAAAATACTATGATAATGTAGACTCGATGGTGTGACTATATTCCAAGTAGCTGGGGGCTGATGAAAAGATATTGCAAGCTCATGGCATAGCCATAATACAGAACAGATTCAAATTCAGCCTGGGATGCTTAACAAGAAACCAACTCAAGAAGAGCTTAAAAAGAGGTAGTTCCATAGTTCTATGGTAGATCATTTGTCTGGGGAACATATATCCTTAGATTCAGTGCCCACTAAGCACATGTGCACACACACACACACACACACACACACACACACACACACACAAACACACACACACACAGAATAGGATTACGAAATTCTTATGCTACATCACCTAATTACTTGACTACAGCCACATCTAAATCTAAAATAATGCAAAAGAATAAATTATTTGGTTATGTTACATTTTATAGATTACAGGAAAAACATCATTCAGACACAATAACTAAAGTACCTCCTTTGAGTTAGGACTAAATTTTGCTGGTTCCAATCATACATAACACACATAACATACCAGTTGAGTCACTGATCCTGCCAGGCCACCCCCAGAGCTGTCTCCTGAAATACAGATGTGAGCAGGATCCACTCCATATTTTTCCAGAACTTTATCCTGGAGAAAGAACTTGATCGCAACAATACAATCTTCAAGGGCAGCTGGGAATAGATACTGAGGAGCAAGTCTGTAGCTTTAGAGGTAAATCAAACAAACAAACAAAAGAGAAACAAAGAACTTATGATTAGGCTAAAGTATCTAATTATCTCTAAAATATACTAGCAGATATATAAATAAATTTTCGCCCTACTTTGAACCTTTAAACCCATCAAATAAACCTAGGCTTACTAATAAATAACTTCTATTTTAAAATAAGACATAGATTCTGGTTTAGAAGTGTTTTTTATATTAGTGCAATGAGGAGAAGAATAAGATAGCATGTATTTTCACCCTCATGAAGCCTGTAACTTCACCAAGCCGTGAAAATGGAGTTGGTGACTCAAAAGCAATTCATGATCATGGATTAGATTATTCAAGAAATTTAAAATCACAAAATCTGAGAGCAAAGTGTTGGTAGTTGTCTTCAATTAGAAACTTATTTGGCCAAAATTTCATAGAATTGTAGAATTCATTTCCTAAGCATGAGGATTTGAATTAAAATAAGCAGTTTGATATGTGGATATGTAAGCTATTTCAATGAGTATTATTAATATACTGTGATTCATTAGACAAAATATATAATATCTTCACTTCCTCATCCTTAATCCCATCTCCCTGTGCGTTCTTTTATGGAATCATGTCCTAAATGCTCTATTTTTTTTATTCTTACAATTTGCATTAGAATTTTTGAATTATTTATATTTCTATAATAAACAATATTATTCAGATAGTCCTTGTGAATTTTTAAATTTTAAGGTGTGTCTAAATGTTTAAAAAGAGCATAATATCAACCATGAAACATCAAAATACAATTTTAAATAATGGTGAAGAACAAAGGTTGCCTGCAATATTTTAGAATCCTTAAACTAGATATAATTTTACTCTCTTAAAATCTTATGTAAATTGGGCAGGAGAGATGGCTCAGTGGTTAAGAGCATTGCCTGCTCTTCCAAAGGTCCTGAGTTCAATTCCCAGCAACGACATGGTGGCTCACAACCATCTGTAATGAGGTCTGGTGCCCTCATCTGGCCTGCAGACATACACATGGACAGAATATTGTATACATAATAAATAAATAAATATTTTAAAAAAATCTTATGTAATTATAACGTGATAAAGTTGGTTAAATTATAATGATAAAGGCACAGTTACGTTACAACTATACATTAAAAATTTCTCAAACATAACTGATCCACTTGCTTTAAAGCATTGGCTATGAGCACGAGAGTACTGAACCTGCTAGTTCATGCTACCTGACTTTATTATACTGTCAGAAAAAATTCTTTATAATGTTTCTGCAAAAATCTATAATTTTGTAAATCCATTCCTATGTTATAAAATTCGGAGGGAAAAGCCAATTTTCTCCAACCTCATAATGAGGCATAAGAAGTATAGAATATACCCAAAAGGTCATAAAACAATAGCAGGTAATCAACTTTCTAGTGTATTGTTGAACATAGGAATAAAAATCATGAATTAATAAGAGCTGTCATTGAAAAGGTTCTTGAGATGTTTGAGTGGTTTCCAACATTTGTTCTAATTGATATTACTTGGCCCAAAAATGACTCTAACATATATTGATTGCTTCTACCCCTCATGATGTGGGATTTCCCTCTGTATGCTGTCATTATCATTAATGAATAAAGAATTGCTTTGGACCTATAGCAGGACAGAATTTAGGTAGGCATGGAAGACTAAATTGAATGCTAGGAGAAAGAAGGGCAGAGTCAGAGAGAAGCCATGTAGACCTGCCAGAGAAAGACAGCCTAACTTCAGCTGGTAAGCCACAGCCACATGGCAATACACAGATTAATAGAAATGGGTTAAATTAATATGTGAGAGTTAGCCAATAAGAAGCTAGAGCTAATGGGCCAAGCAGTGATTTAATTAATACAGTTTCTGTGTGATTATTTTGGGACTTAGCAGCCAGGAACTAACAAGCATCTTTCTTATTATCCCCTTGGTATGATGAATATACACTATAGGCGTACGTATTACCTAAGTAGTATTTATGTTCTTAAAGCTGCCACTGCTCTATTGGCAAAGATGTTCACATCTCTGCTTCTCATAAGAGTCTACCATGGCAAAGATGAATGCAAAATGGAGCTTTGTTGAGGAAATTTTGATATTATAAGGTTAAGAAAACAATTTTAACCCCAAATTTCCTAGCAGCAATCCAGCCACCACTGCGGATTTTGCAACTTGTTCTGTAAACTAGCTTAGGTGGGAGGGCAAGGGCACAATACTAAAAATAGCCAGTCTCTTACTCTGGGGCCACCACAACAGCATCAAGTCTGCTGGCCGTCATTCGGTTCATGAAATCATAGGGCCGCATCTCTGAAATGACAGACATAAATAGAGAACAGAGCTGTGTAAATGCCAGGCAATGGAAACCTAGACACATCTATGAATCCTAAGAGAAATCAGAATTGTGATTACTTAATGAAAATCTTGCAGTCTACACTTTGGCCACCACATGTAAAAAAATCTCCACTGGAGTTAGAAAACCTTCCTTAACTCCTACCCACTAAATCCGTCCTAACCCAGGCCAGAAGAGAAGACTCTTGCTAGGTCACAATGAAAGAAGCTTGCTGTGCCTTGATGACCTGCTTGGGTTTCTCAGAAAACTTGCTCTGTCTTCCTGTGTTGCCAGCTTCACCTGACTCCAGTTTCACAGCCTGGTGCACTGTGACTGCTCTCCTGCCTCTCATTTCTGCGGTCAGTTACATCTGGAGGAGGCTGTGGCTGAGCAGTACTGAAGGACTACACCAGGCATTGCCTCACAGACAGTGACTGACGAGCAGTGGTGATGATCACAGTCCCAAAGCTTAAATAGTAACAAGCTATCCTTTCATAGAATTTATATTTTACTTTACAGGAGAGAAAAACGTTTATGACTTGACTCTCTCAAAGTAACCATGTCCATAGCATAAAATTGGCTATAAATCAGAACTCTAGAAGTATGTTGAAGATCATATTATACTCATTATTATAATATTCATAAATTTAGGTAGTCACCTTAATTCATCTATCTTTAACGATCTTTTAGAGTTCTCAGACTTTTTAATAAAGGGACTTTAGTTTACCTAAAGCCTAATATACTTCGCACGATAATATTTTAAATGATCTTTTTCATAATAAGAAGTTTAGGCTTTAAAATACACTTTAAATTGCAGTTTTGAGCATAATTGAAAATTTTAATTGTAGTTAAAATCAATTAACATATTCTTGTTTACAATATTTTTTACATAAATTAACTATGGATTGAATTTAGTTGTTATATCAAGAGGTAGGGACAAAATAAGTTTATTATGATTAAAATATTTGCAGAAATCAATGCAAAGTTTGTAAGTAAAAACCAATTAATTTAAGTGAATTTATTATATAAAACATAATGACTACTGTTAAATGCTCAATGGAAAAATTAACTCATTGCAGGAGTACGTGTAACAAGATCATGAGATGCAGAGTATTGCTTTCACATAGCGTTTGCAATCAAATTAAAACACACATTACAAAATACACTTACTGCAGCTTCCCGTGACATAAGCACCACCATGAATGTAAATGACAGCTGGTCTCGGTCTTTCAGACTTTCTTTTTGGCAAATACAGACGAACAGGAATGTTACTGAAGTCTGTGTCAATCACTGTAAGGTTTTCATCTGAAATTGCCTCTATATTTTGAGTTCTCATTAATATGAAGAAAAAATCTTCAAATTTCATTAGACCCATATTTTCAAAAAATGTGGCCTATCAAAACAAAATTCAAATGCATGCATTTTTTTTTATTTTAGTAACACTAAAATTCACATAAAGATTCAATGGGAAAAAGAGTAAGTGCTGCAATAATGCTATAGTGTGAATAGCACATCCTTCACCAAAGGAGAAATGCACATCTCAGAAGATGGAGAAGAAAGGTATGGAAACACAGAAGGGAAAGATGGCTGAAATACAATGTCTTCCAAACACGACAAGGCACTTGCACGTATCACCTCATAGATGCTCCTGTTATCTGCATGAGATGTGCACATGACCAAATCAAATAATATGTAAGCATTTATTGGGGCCTTGTAACACAAGATAATTCACTGGTTTGTGCATGTGTTCTCCCTAAACCTTCCTCTTCCCAGAGTACCTATAAGACTTCCAGACAGAAGTACATTTTGGTAAAAAATAACATGGTGTACTCTTGAGTTCAGTTATTGAATGTGTCATTATAAAATCTGCATCCTAGCAACACAGACCTAATAGAGAAAACAGCAGTAGCAAGTGCCAAGATGTGGCCCTTGAGCATCAGAATGCCTCTGAGACATGTCAGGAAGCACGTGTGTCACACAGCACACTCTCTGCCCAGGAAGATGCAGTGCAGCTTGCCAGTGAGCTTCCCAGATGGGCTCCCCCAACAGACTAAGGCAAAAGAAGATATGACAGCCAGATAGCTCCCACAAATAATTATAAAGTGATATGAAAAAATCAGAAATAAATGCCACTGTCGTGATGTTTTCTGATTATTAAAAGATACTTTATTTTAACATTAACACAGAACTTAGATAAACCTGTATTGAAATCATCATCACCATTTGACTAACTATTAACACACTTAAAATTGGTCAATGTAAATAAAATATAAACTTTCTTTGGGAACGAGAGTGTACAATTTTGAATATAGGAAGCCTAAGAACTACTTAAAAAGAAAAAATAGATACTAAAACAGTAGAAGGAGAAAAATAAATCAAAATTTTATGATATGAATGATTTTACATGTGAGCTTAAGAAGACATACGAGTCTTTCTGAGAGCCATCAAATATTTTCAAGCATCTGAACAATTACTCAAATATTCCTTTAGTAATCCTGGTTATTTTTGCTGTCAGTATATACTTAACTTTAGAAGTACACATTTACAAACATTGCATCTTCATTAGATAATAAAGCATGTTAGCAATTTACTCAAATGTTAACTACATAAACTATAATATTATTTGGTAAGTAAAGCATTTGAAAGAGCAAAGTCTCTCTCAACATACTGACTCAATACACTTCATTTGTAACAAGGCCTCCCAATTTCCCAGGAAAAATATTTTACCGTGAGCGTTGCTATTTTCGTAAGAATATCTGTGAGTCTCACTTTCCAGGGTTCTTCGATGTTTTCTGGTATGGGTATATAAGTATAATAAGCAAGAAGGATGCAAGATAATCCAAAGAGCAGCATTTTATTCCCCATGCTAAAACTCCAAACCTCTCTCTGCTGATAGTCAAATTGCTACCTCATATATAAATCGCTAAACAGTAAGACAAAGGTAGCAGGCCAAGTCTTCCAGACAACACAGCAATAAAGCAACTCATTTACTATTCAGTTCTAAGGTCAGGCCACTGTTGTAACAGGTAATGCAGCTGTGCTTCTTTGTTTAACACAAGGTACCAGAAATAATCTATTGAAAATTGGGTCAAGAGTAAAACCATCACGAGAAGATCAATTTCTTTCACATCAGTGAAACACATCTTAGTGAAACTCACAGCACAGGAAAGATTAAAATCCACTTTCTGGAGTCATTTTAAAAAAAGTAGTGACAAGAATTTAAAAATAATTTATGAGTAACATTTAATCAACGTAAAGGCTAATGCCTATAGAACAGATTATTTAAAAAAAATAAAACCTACTATGTCAAGTAAGCACTAGGAGAGCACTAGATGGCAGGAAACTAAATGCTGGTCAAAATTATATAAATAATTCACTTAATGAAGAAATATCTGGGCAATATTAATCACACATTGAAGTTAAACTTAGGGATACATAAGCTACTTGCATAATAATGAGAATATTATATTATATTAAGCAAACATTTGTAGCAGCATTGTATTATGTTCAGCATATAAATAAATATTTGAATAAACCTGACATATATCTGTTCTTTTATGAAATTTCCTTGCTCTTTTTTCATTGTTCTAAGCTCTGTCTATGAATATTCTCAAAGAATAAACTTCCTATTTGAGGCCACTTCCATGGTACTATAAGAAATTTGAGGCAGAACCTGTTACTGGCATGATTAATTGTTCCATGATGTTCTTTGCTATGCTTCCCAACCCTGTTTTCACATCTACCAGAACAAAAACATGTACAGGACAAAAATGCCTTGTGCAAATAGAAAAGCACTGGAGAAACCAGGAAAATTAAACACACAGCTTACCACTCTCCCTGGAATGCTAGGAATGATGGATTCTTACAATTAGGTGATCCATTACTGTTTGATGAGATAGACTAGTCTGTATTTTTCAGAATTAGTTTTTCTTCAAGCCCTTTCTCCCTAAACCTGGAGCATCATTTACAGACCATAAACCCCACCCTTACGAATGATGTCACTTGTGTTTTACAAAGGCTAAGTGACTCCTTTGTTATCTTGAGACCAGGCCAGTCTTAACACCCATCAGTACTATGTTTACCTTAACACAAGCTTTCTAAACACTAAATCATGGGCAGTATCTCTGAGACAGCAGTTCCCATTCTTGTGAAAGAAATCTGATGTACTTTTGAATCTCAGTGTAAATGTCTTAAAAGTTGTTATTCAAAATAACAGTTGTTAAAAATGTTAAAAGTTGTGCACTGTGGACTGACTTAATTGTTATTGGAATACCTTATTAAAAATTATACTATGCCTAAACATGGCTGTAGCGGCGTAAATGAATGCAGACAGAGTGTAAAAATATATATATATAGCTTTAATGTAGAAATAGACTTACAGAACCACCGTTCCCGCGGAGACCAGGAAAGCAGAAGCGAGAGCTTGGAGCTTGCTCGCCAAATTTATAGGCAGACATTAGCCCGAGGCGAACACGCCCCTTAAGGGGCGGGACTTATCCCTACATCTCCCCTTTTTGTCTAAATAAGACAGAACTAAACCAAATACAACTACATACAATAACAACAAATAATAAATACAACAAACAATATTGAGAACAAAAGCTTTGCTAAACATTCTATCTCAAGAAGTCCAAATAATGTAAAGAGTAACTACAATTGTATAATCTTCAACTCAGTCAAAGATTTGAGAAGGGAATAAACACTACTCAACAAATGAGATATATCCAAAATGTGCAACAATTGACAGAGACAACTGACTACCTGGGCAATCACCCAAAGTCTCGTTTGCAACGTTGAGTCAACCAATTTTGGCTAAGGCCTAACATAACTGACGTACCATTATTAAAGGCAAGGAACTTTTCAAAACTATCTTACCCTGTCTTGGCAGGATATGACAGTCCTGTTTTATCCATTGATGCACGCTCTGTATCTGTGTCAGTGGTTGAGGTATGGGCATTTCTTTGCCCAAAGGCCAGTTCTGCCAAATAGAAAGGCTCCAGATGGAGTGTTTTTGGTGCTCAACATTCTCTCGGGAATAGAGCGGTGTTGCCAGGAGCAATTGTGTCTCACTATCACGAAACTCTGAGTTAGATTAAAGGCCATTTTCTACAGCTCTTTGAAGAGGTTGAAGATTATCTATCTATACTGAGTATAATCTCTATATATCTAAAGAACCTGATTAGTCTAATTATAAATGACAAACTTAGATGACAATTAGTCTATATAATTCTCAATATCTATCTAACTTAAAGAATAAGACAATAAACGACTGTGAAACAAATGAGGACAATGACCTCCAAATATAAACAATGTACAAATATACATTGCAGTAGGTAAATATATATCAATACACAAATATTATATAAGTATCTTAATCAGAGGTAGAAATGTACACTGCAATATGGTAAATATATACAATATATATATCAATACAATATATGTCAATACATAAAAATGTTTTAAACAGAGGTAGAAACATGCATGCGTACAATAGTCAATCTATACCAATATATTTGTCTATTATCCTATCATCCCTCTTTTTTTTTTTTCAAAATGATCCCTGAGCTTATAAAATTCCTCCCCCAACCCTCAATCATATACTAATTATAATCAACCCCTAAATGATGTCCCTAAACCCAAGGGCAAACTTTACTGGGAGAGGGGACGTCGTTCTCTAGAATTACTTCCAGCTGTCATAGGGGCGACGTTCTTTCTGGGGGATCCTGTGAAAGTAAAATGATGGTTAAATTTCAAGATAATGTCTTTTAAAATTGCAAATAGTCTCTGAGTATTTTCGTGCAGGTCTGGCCAAAATGTTGTATAAGATGTGCACCATTTCAGCTAACCAAGTTGCAACTGTCTTGTGCAGCTGGTACCCAAAGCAGGTCTTGTAGTAGCGCTATCAGTATCATGACGTCATATCAACCAGGTGGAGTTGTTGTTATGGGGCCCCATCTTCTTCCTGGAAACTTCAAATGTCACTTCAGGAAAAACTCATTGTTCATTATGAAAAACTTAAACATTAATCATATAAACATATATAGACATATATATATATTCAATGAAAGACGTGATAGATGTATTCAATGAAAAGTATGATAGATATGAAGAAAAGCAAAGATGTTTTCTAAACTCATATTTCTTTCTGTCCCATATCATGGCTCTTGACATGAGACAGAAACTCCAGAAACTCTGGGTTTTTCTCTTACTAACAGGCTTGGAATTGGAGAGGGACTGAGCCAGAATCCAACTTCAAAACCAGCTTTATAAATTTAGAAATATGGTTTAATATTACTTACACAACCCATTGAGTTGTCTTGATATTTCCTATTGGGCAGGTATTTTTCCATCTGTCAGTATCCAAACATCCAGGGTCCCTTGAATTTCTCAAAGATGAGTGTTTTCCTGTGGAGATAAGAACAGAACCCTGCCCCCATTCTATATGTTTTTCTTACCACCTGTATGAATATCATCGTTGTGGATGAGTTGTCATTTCTCCTTTCCAAGAGGTTTCTCCTCTTCAAATCGAAACTTTATTAATTTTGATGGTATCCACAATTTTTCTTCTCCTGTGGAAACAAGAGCAAAACCCCTTCCCCAACGTAGCACATCTCCTGGCTTCCACTGAGAGGTCAGCACATCTTTGAAATAAATCGGTTGATTTAGTTCAGCAGACTTTTCCATTATCCAATGTCTTTCTGCTGCTGTCGTTCCTTTCTCATTAGCGTTAAGAAAATTCAAGGTTAATAAAGCATTATGTAATCTATTTCTGGGGGTATTTTCAGTCCCTTTCTGTTTGTTCAGCATATCCTTTATAGTACGATTTGATCTTTCTATAACTGCCTGACCTGTAGGATTATTTGGTATACCTGTAATGTGTTTTATATTATAATATTCAACAAAGCGTTTCATTTTCTTAGATACATATGCTGGACCATTATCTGTCTTTATTTGCGCAGGTATACCCATGATGGCCATAACTTCCAATAAATGTGTGATTACTGAATCAGCCTTTTCTGAGCTCAGGGCAGTAGCCCATTGAAAACCTGAATACGTGTCTATGGTGTGGTGTACATATTTTAATTTGCCAAATTCTGCAAAGTGGAACACATCCATCTGCCAGATTTCATTCCTTTGGGTGCCCTTTGGATTAGCCCCTGCAGGCAGTGGCGTTTGGTTATAGAAAGAGCAAGTAGGGCATTTCTTTACAATCTCCTTAGCTTGTTGCCATGTAATTGAAAACTCTTTCTTCAAACCTTTGCTATTAACATGATGTTTTTTATGAAATTCAGAGGCTTGTAGCACACTACCAATCAATAATTGATCAATTTCTGCATTACCTTGTGCTAGAGGACCTGGCAGACCCGTATGGGATCGGATGTGTGTTATGTACATAGGGCAAAGCCTGTTCCTGATCAAATCTTGAACCTGGAGGAACAATGAGGTTAGTTCAGTATCATCAGGTATAAATTCAGCAGTTTCAATATGTAAAATAACTCTTTCTGCGTATTGTGAATCTGTAACTATATTAATAGGTTCTTTAAAATCCCTTAGCACCATAAGAATGGCATATAATTCCGCCTTCTGGACAGAAGTATACGGACTTTGTTCCACCTTATCCAAGTCTTCTGATTTGTAACCTGCCTTCCCTGATTTATTGGCATCAGTATAGAATGTACGGGCTCCAGTTATTGGAGCATCACGGACGATTCGAGGAAGAATCCAAGAAGTTCTCTTTATGAAGTTAAGCCGCTTGCTTTTTGGATAGTTGTTATTAATGTCTCCCAAAAAATTAGCACAAGCTCTTTGCCATGGTTCATTATCTTCCCATAATTTCTTTAGTTCATCAGCAGTGAAAGGCACTATAATTTCTGCTGGGTCTATGCCTGCTAGTTGACGAAGTCTCAGCTTGCCTTTTATAATTAACTCAGAGACTTTTTCTACATAAGTTTTCAGTTTCTTACTTGGTTTATGTGGTAAAAAGATCCATTCCAAAATAATATCATCTCTCTGCATTAAAATTCCTGTAGGAGAAATTTTTGATGGTAGTATGACGAGAATACAATTGAGCTCTGGATTCACCCTGTCCACATGTGCCTGTTGTAATTTTTCCTCAATCATTGTCAGTTCCTTTTCTGCTTCAGCTGTTAATTCTCTGGGACTGTTTAAATCCTTATCACCATCCAACGTTTGTTCAAATGAATTATTAGATCAGGTGTTATTCCAATAGCTGGTCGTAGACTGGAAATGTCTCCTAACAGTCTTTGAAAGTCATTAAGAGTCCGTAGGCGATCTCTCCTAATTTGTGCTTTTTGTGTCTTAATTTTTTGCAAACCTATTTTATAACCTAAATAATTAACAGAATCTCCCTTCTGAATCTTTTCAGGAGCTATTTGCAATCCCCATTTAGGTAAAAGTATCTTTATTTCTTCAAACAGTCTGTTCAAGGTATCCATGTTTGAATCGGATAACAAGATGTCGTCCATGTAATGGTATACTATAGATTTGGGAAATTTCTTGCGTATTATTTGCAATGGTTGGTTCACAAAATATTGGCACAGGGAGGGGCTATTTAACATACCCTGGGGGAGAACGGTCCAGTGGTACCTCCTGGAAGGTTGAGAATTGTTATAAGTAGGCACTGTGAAGGCAAATTTTTCTCTATCTTCTTTTTGCAAAGGTATAGTGAAAAAACAATCCTTTAAATCAATAACTATGAGAGGCCATCCTTTTGGTAATAAAGAGGGCAAAGGAATTCCAGATTGCAGAGGGCCCATAGGTTGAATAACCTTGTTGATGGCCCTGAGATCTGTCACCATTCTCCATTTACCTGATTTTTTCTTAACCACAAATACAGGAGAATTCAAAGGGCTGGTAGATTCTTCTATATGCCCAGCATCTAATTGTTCTTGTACCAGCTGTTCTAAAGCCTGTAACTTTTCCTCAGCTAAAGGCCATTGCTTTGTCCATATTGGTTTCTCAGTCAACCATTTTAGAGGCAAGGCTGTTGGTATCTCTGAAGGGACATCAATTGCTTGTTCTTTTACAGCCCGAATGGCCTGTTTTCTCAGTTTGTAATATCTTTTAATATTATTCTCAGAAATATAGGCTCTAGATTTAGCAGGAATGTTAATTTCAGTATTCCATTGTTGTAATAGGTCACGACCCCATAAATTCATTGCGATATTGGCTACATATGGCTTTAATTTTCCTATTTGTCCCTCTGGCCCTATACATTCAACCCATCTCGTGCTCTGCCTTACTCGAGATAGGGTTCCAATTCCCAGGAGCTGAACATTTACATTTTGAAGAGGCCAATACGGATGCCAAGATTCTGGGGTAATGATACTTACATCAGCACCTGTGTCCAGCAGGCCAGTAATAAAAATGCCATTTACACACACTCTCAGTTTAGGTCTTTGATCATTTATAGAAGTTTGCCAAAACACACGTAACTTATCTTTCTGATCATTATTGCTTGTAACAGTAGGCATGGGGCTTCCTAATTGTCCTGATGAGGCACGTTCTCTGCAGAAACTGGATATGACTGAACCATGTTTGCCATGGGGGCCTGTGAGGCCCCCCCTCTCACGTTTCCCGGCTGTATCAGGTTGCCTTGTCTATCTCTTGTAGACCTGCATTCATTCGTCCAATGTCTGCCCTTTCCACATCTTCTACATAAACCTGAAGGCTGAGTCCTCCTATTTCTGTTATTTCTAGAAGATGCATTATTATTATTATTTCTGAAATATGCATTATTATTATTATTATTATTTCTGAAAATCCGTTGTCTACAATTCCTTTTAATATGACCCATTTTTCCACAATTAAAACATTTGGTATTCTGGTATCTCCTTTTACCATTGGAAATTGCTTCTTCTACCCATGCTTCAGTGCCATAATCAAATGTATCAACATTGAGTGTATGCAAGACCCATTCTTCCAACGGCGCTGATCTGAGCTTTAAAGGACCCAAAATCCTTTTGCATTCCACATTTGCATTTTCATAAGCCAAAGACTCAATCATTATACGTCTTGCTTCTGGGTCAGATATTCCTATTTGTACAGCCTTAGTTAATCTTTGTAAAAAGTCACTAAAGGGTTCTCTCTGACCCTGTTTAACTCTGACAAATGATTCCATTCTCTGTCCTGGGTCTTGTACCCTGTCCCAAGCCCTTAAGGCTGCTGTAGTACACATGGAGAGTGTGTTTTCATCCAAATTAGCTTGTTCCTGAGGATCGGAAAAGAGCCCTTCACCTAGAATTTGATCTAGGGAAATGTCAATTCCCTTCGCTTTTTCCTGCTGTTCTAAGAGTCTAGCCTCTTGCCTGAATAAGCATTTCCATTTCAATTGCGGTCCACTCTCGAGTACCGCAGAGCTCAGCTGGAGCCAGTCTGAGGGGGTTGCTCTGTTTGTCGTGGCCCAAGATCTTAGCATCTCTTTAACAAAAGAGGCTTGCATCCCAAAAGTCATGACAGCCTGTTTTATTTCCTTGAGATCATTCATACGCACAGGCTCCCATGTATCCTCCTTGATGACCCTAGGGTTTTTGGAACCAATCACCTTCTCTGTTGTTATTACTGGAAAGGCAGGTAGAGCTGTAGGTAGAGCTTTGTGGAAATTGTCCCGGAGAGACTTACCCACAGATGTAGTTAAAATTTTCCTTTCTACCCTTTGCTCTTCTTCATCAGAATTTAGAAATTCCTCAATCTTTTCAATTCTATTCACCATTGCCTTCTGCAATGTCTGAATCTCCTGTCCAGAATTATGTTCCAAAGCCTTCATTGAGGATTCTAAAGTATGAAGTTTGTCCGTTAGAGATAACATCTCATCTTTGGACATAATTTTTATGGCATAAACCGTGCCTTCTTGTATTGACAATCTTTCCGTCAATCTGTCATAAGCTTTAGACAAAATCCGATTGTCACATTCAGCAGTTTTGATTCTCTCAGTTAATGTTTCATTTCCTACAGAAAGGGACTGAATCTTATGGTCCAGATCAGCTGTTCCCTCTTCCATAGTAATGAATTTCTCCTTAACATCAGTCTGAAGAACTTCAACCTGATTCTTGAGAAGATTGTTATCAGCCTGGAGAACTTCAAACTGATTCTTGAGAAGATTGTTATCAGCCTGGAGAACTTCAAACTGATTCTTGAGAAGATTGTTGTCATTCTCAATTGTTTTTAAGCGTTCAATCTCTACCTTAAGAATCCTGGATTCGTCTCGTAAAGACTTTATCATATTTCTATTATCAAACCATTTGATGCCAATGAAAACTACGAATCCCAGAAGGATCCATATATGTGGGGTGATAGACACCTCTTGTAAAATCTCCCACATGGTACAATTAAAAAAATCATTAAATTCTTGAACAGTAATGTGTTCAGACATTTTATTTATAAAAGAAAAAAATTTACCTGCAAAGATCAGTTCCTGTCAGTGGTGGTCTCTGTGTTTTTGGAGCCTGTCCTAGAACTAGCTCTTGTAGACCAGGCTGGCCTTGAACTCACAGAGATCCTCCTGTCTCTGCCTCCCAAGTGCTGGGATTGAAGGCGTGCACTACCAAGGCCTGGCAGGCCTCAAACTCACAGAGATCTGCCTGCCTCTGCTTCCCAAGTGCTGGGATTAAAGGCGTGCTCTACCACTGCCTGGCCGGCCTCAAACTTGTGATCCTCCTGCCTCTGCCTCCTTCAGCAAATCCTACCGGCGTGCACCACCACAACCGGCCAAGTCACTTTGTAACAGACCAAATCTGACACTGTGGCAGCTTTTGTTGCAAAACCGCAAGTACTTGAGCTTCTGCTAATTCAGGCAGTGGGATTCCGCTGCAAAACTTAGCCAAGGCAGGCAGAATGGGCCTGTGTTGCCGAGTGGGTCTCGGACTCGGCACTGGGGCCGGAGTCACGAACTGAAAAACAGCACCCGGAGGGTGATGTGTTAGGTAGCGGGCTACCCGCTTGAGTCGGGGGCAAAATAGCCCAACGTTGGACGCCAAAATGTAGCGGCGTAAATGAATGCAGACAGAGTGTAAAAATATATATATATAGCTTTAATGTAGAAATAGACTTACAGAACCACCGTTCCCGCGGAGACCAGGAAAGCAGAAGCGAGAGCTCGGAGCTTGCTCGCCAAATTTATAGGCAGACATTAGCCCGAGGCGAACACGCCCCTTAAGGGGCGGGACTTATCCCTACACATGGCTAAAACAAAATGATCTGGACCAGACGCTAGATGTCCTGGTTTCAGCACAGATTACAACAAAATCAGACTAAGTCATTCTCATCTCTTTGTGGACCATTTTCCCCCTACCTGCTCTAAAGCCTAAAAGATAAACACTACAAAAAAATCAGAAAAAGTCATTCTTCCTCAGCATTTGGGAATAAATATATGGCTCCTGGATAGAATATGCTGAGCAGAGCAGGGTATAATTATGCATTCCGGAGTACATATGCCTAGTTATTGGTTGTTCAGCTCTTTATTAGACCAATGAGGTACTTTGGGCAGACAGGTAGCACAGCTTCTCAGAGTTAAACAAATGCAGCATAAAATATTGCAGCACATCTTTGCATCATTAAACAAATATTCTACAACATAAGTAAAAGTAAAACATTTTAAATTAATATTTCACACTATTTTCCCCTTTTCATTTTAATTGAAACAAAACGTTTTAAAGTTTAATATAGTAAAACTAAATACAACAAAAGCAACTATGACCTTTACAATATTTTGTCCATTTTATTTAGCAAATTCAGAGAAAATATTGCATTATCTATCTCATCTTAGTCATTCCAGCATTTTTTAAAATTCATTATAGCTAATTTTGAATCAGACACCCTATATGACATTTAAATACAAGTTAATATCCACATACTTATGGAATGAAATTATTTTTATATTATGCCTGAAAATGGACTGTTAATATGATAATATTTCCATTTTAAATATATATATATATATATATATATATATATATATATATATATATATATTTGGCAGGAATGGTTACTGTGAACATGATTCCAACATTTTATACCTACTATATTTTCTATCATAACTAAAGAAAACTATAACTCTCATTATTTAGTTTTTAACTCCATCAAAGATCCCAGAAGGAAGATGTAATGTTACCAAACAACGTAGATATCTGGTTGCTTGGACAATCACATAAGCTGTTTGGCATCTTTGAAGCACTCATCTTTGACCTACAAGCCTAGAATATCTGGCAGACTTTTCAGTGAACCAGAAAATCTGAAGGGAAGGACAGTCACACGTTGTATTGACAAAGGTCATCAGTTGCTTTCCTCTGTTTCCTACAGAAAGTAAGGCAGACTACTCTGTGAAATGGGAATCTCCAAGGACTGCCCTGCCTTGTCTTGGTGAAGTGCAAGTCTTTTTGTTCTGTCTTGCCTATACAGTCTGTATAACATACTTTCAAACACTCAAGGCAAAAGCAATTTTTTGCCCAAATGGCTAGTGTTGCCTCACTGAAAGCAAATTCTATGCAGATTTTTGTTGATGCCCACCATCCTTTTGTGAAATAAATTGGTGCTGCCAGGAGTAGATGTGTCTCCTTCTCATGAAATGCCTTATATTAGCAAAATACTTTAAATGCCATATTCTATAGATTTTTGAAGTGTTTGAAGAACATTTATCTATCTAAAATATATCTCTGTATGATCTTAAAATATATCAAACATATCTATGAATCTGATTGTTACAGAAGACTAATTATTGACCATTCAGTAGGGTGCATTTTTGTCTTATTGACTGTGTCTTTGCTTTACAGAAGCTTCTCAGTTTCAGGAGGGCCCATTTATTTATTGTTGCTCTCAGTGTCTGTGCTGGCATTATATTTCGGAGGTGGTCTAATGTGCCCATGCATTGAAGGTTACTTACCACTTTCTCTTCTATCAGGTTCAGTGTGGTTGGATTTATATTGAGGTTTTTAACCCATTTGCACTTGAGTTTTGTGTTTGGCAATAGATATGGATCTATTCTCATTCTTCTACATGTTGACATCCAGTTATGCCAGCACCTTTTGTTCGGAGGCATTACCATCCCTGACATAGAGCTCTAATACATAGCTACAGTAATGAAAACAGCTTGGTATTGGCATAAAAACAGAGACATTGACCAATGGAATCGAATTGAAGACCCGGATATTAGTTCACACACCTATGAACACCCAATTTTTGACAAAGAAGTGAAAATTATACAACGGAAAAAAAGAAAGCATCTTTAAGAAATGTAACTTTCAAATTCAATAAATAGGTAATGTTGATTTCAACATATTTATTCTGTGTTTTAACACCTAGTTTGGTTCTATGTTCTTGAAATGGTTGTTTTAGTTCTTTTACTGAGGTGAAGGCTCATGAGAACAGAGGTTCAGTCTACTCCTCCACCTGACTGTCTTGGGATGGTGTGGGGGGAACATGTTTCTTCGTTTCTAGAGCTACTTCTATCTAGCTAATCAGCTCTCTTCTTGGTTTAGCTAGAGAGTAGAGTTTTTTTTGTTTGTTTGTTTTTCCCCCATGCCCATGACTTTGGAGGTTACTGGTATTTAATGCTCAAAATCTTGGCAAGATTAAACAGAAACAGACCCGGAGCAGCAAACCATCACAGTGTTCTTTGAGTTTTGAGCTCCTTGGCAGGTATTCTGCTTCTCTTCAGCTTTCAGGTTCTCTGTACTTTATTCATTGGTGCCATTCACTAATTTCATTTATATTTGGAGGGAAAACAGAGTGAATCTTAGCTGCTCCCTTTCCCTGCATGCAGAATTTTACTCTTCTACCTTTTAGTCATTTGGAAACACTTTGGTCTGGTTTGTCCATTGTCAAGTCTACCCCTAAAGACTCTGATCTTGTTATAAGTCAAGTTGGGAATTGTTTTCTTTAAGTAAGAGAGTAGCATTACTCATCTTTATTGAAATGATTAGTATATTTCAGTTATATTTTATGACTTTTACATTTGCTGTGTGCCCCTCTGTAAGATATAATTTCTTAACATATTTATTATTTTACACAGAAGGGCTTAACTTTTGTTCTACCTGTTGTTTTTGTATTTATGCCTTTACTCACCTTTTTTTGTCCTTTTTATTGGTTTAGACTATTTCTACTTAGTATACTTAAATGCTTATCTGTTTCCAATACAAGAGCAGGCATTACCTACGTTCCTATTTCCTGGTGTAGCAGTTTTCTCAATTGCTTGATATCTGCTTCGTGAAAGAATACAACATTTGACACTTCCTGGCCATCCTACAGGGGCTATACTGCCCAAACCCCCTCTCTCTTCCTATCCCACCCAGCTTACATCCAGATCCCCACACCCCCTGTCTCCCTCCCTCCTTTGGGGCATAGGGCCTCCCTGCCCAGCCTGCTAGGGCGCTGGGACCTAATCTGAACCGGGAGGACATAGGGGTGGCCGGTAGCTCCTTTGTTCCCATAGCCTGCCCGCAGCGAGCAGGGTGGGCCCTTTGTTCGCGAGCTAACCAAGCAGGGCAGAGGTTCGATCTGGGCACCGAGTGAAACATCATTGTGGTGAGTGAGTGCTGCGGCAGCTGGGATCATAGCTCAGCCCGCCCACACTTCCTGGCCATCCTACAGGGGCTATACTGCCCAAACCCCCTCTCTCTTCCTATCCCACTCAGCTTACATCCAGATCCCCACACCCCCTGTCTCCCTCCCTCCTTTGGGGCATAGCGCCTCCCTGCCCAGCCTGCTAGGGCGCTGGGACCGAATCTGAACCGGGAAGACAAAGGGGTAGCCGGTAGCTCCTTTGTTCCCATAGCCTGCCCGCAGCGAGCAGGGTGGGCCCTTTGTTCGCGAGCTAACCAAGCAGCGTGGAGTTTCGTTCTGGGCACCGGGTGAAACATCATTGTGGAGAAACATCTCTGGGGAGTGACATCACTGGGAAGGTACATCAGTGGGCAAGAAGACCTGATCCTATAAAAGAAGATCCAAAGGGGAGTATTGGGAGGAAGAGATGGGCAGACGCCAATGCAGGAATTCTCCCAACAATCTGAAAAACAACACGAAACCACCAGAAGCCAGTGACCCCACAACAGGAGGACATGAACACCTTAATCAAGAAGAAGTAGAAAAAACTGACTTCATGAAAGTGATTGACACCCTTAAACAGCATATAAAAAACGCCCTTATAGAAATGGATGAGAAGTATAATAGAAAGTTCGAGGAATTGAGTAAATCAGTGAATGATACCCTAGGAAACCAAGGAAAAACAATCAAGCAGATAAAGGAAACAGTTCATGACTTGAAAACTGAAATGGAGGCAAAGAAGAAAACACAAACAGAGGGCCGACTGGACATGGAAAATCTAGGTAAACGAATAGAGACTACAGAATCAAGTATAACCAGCAGAATACAAGAGATAGAAGAAAGAATCTCAGATTCTGAGGATAACATAGAGAAAATAAACACTCTGATCAAAGAAAACAGCAAGTCCAACAAACTCTCATCACAAAACATTCAGGAAATATGGGACACAATAAAAAGACCAAACCTAAGAATAATTGGAGTAGAAGAAGGAGAAGAAGTGCAGCTCAACGGAACAGAAAATATACTTAATAAAATTATAGAAGAAAACTTTCCCAACCTGAAGACAGATGTACCTATGAAGGTTCAAGAAGCATACAGAACACCAAATAGGCTGGATCAAAAGAAAACATCCCCACGCCATATAATAATCAAAACACAAAATATACAGAATAAAGAAAGAATATTAAGAGCCGCAAAGGAAAAAGGCCAAGTTACTTATAAAGGTAAACCTATCAGACTTACACCTGACATCTCTATGGAAACCATGAAAGCCAGAAGGTCCTGGATAGATGTTCTCCAAAAACTAAGAGACCACGGATGCAAGCCCAGACTACTATATCCAGCCAAACTTTCATTCACTATGAATGGAGAAAACAAAATTTTCCAGGATAAAAACAAATTTAAACAATACGTAGCCACAAATCCAGCCTTACAGAAAATAATAGAAGGAAAATCACTAACCAAGGAGTCCAACAATGACCACAATAACTCAGACATCTAGAGACTCTTCACCAGCGCAAATCAAAGAAGGAAAACACACAAACCCTACTACTTAAAAAGTGACCGGAGTTAACAACCACTGGTCATTAATATCACTTAATATCAATGGGCTCAACTCACCTATAAAAAGGCACAGGCTAAGAGATTGGATAAGAAAACAGGATCCAACATTCTGCTGTCTACAAGAAACACACCTCAACCACAAAGACAGGCACCTACTCAGAGTAAAGGGCTGGGAAAAGGCTTATCAAGCAAATGGACCTAAGAAACAAGCAGGTGTGGCCATACTAATTTCTAACAAAGTTGACTTCAAACTTAATTCATTCAGAAGAGATGGAGAGGGACATTTTATACTCATAACAGGAACAATTCATCAGGAAGAAGTCTCAATCCTGAATATCTATGCCCCTAATATAAAAGCACCCACGTACGTAAAAGAAACATTACTAAAACTCAAGGCAGCCATCAAACCGCACACACTAATAGTAGGAGACTTCAACACTCCTCTCTCACCAATGGACAGGTCAATCAGACAGAAACCTAACAGAGAAATTAGAGAATTAATGGAGGTAATGGAGCAAATGGACTTAATAGACATCTATAGATTATTCCACCCAAAGAGGAAAGAATATACCTTCTTCTCTGCAGCTCATGGAACCTTCTCAAAAATTGACCACATACTTGGTAACAAAGCGAACTTACACAGTTACAAAAAAATATTAGTAACCACCTGTGTCTTATCAGATCACCATGGATTAAAGTTAGAATTCAACAACAATGCTACCCCCAGAAAGCCTACAAACTCATGGAAACTGAACAGTCATCTACTGAACCATACCTGGATTAAGGAAGAAATAAAGAAAGAAATTAAAGTCTTCCTTGAATGCAACGAAAATAAAGAAACAACATACTCGAACTTATGGGACACTATGAAAGCAGTCCTGAGAGGAAAGTTCATAGCACTAAGTGCCCACCTAAAGAAAACAGAGAAAGCACATATTGGAGACTTAACAGCCCACTTGAAAGCTCTAGAAAAAAAAGAAGCAGACTCACCTAGGAGGAGTAGAAGACTGGAAATAATCAAATTGAGGGCTGAAATCAACAAAATAGAAACACAGAAAACAATCCAAAGAATCAATGAAACAAAAAGCTGGTTCCTGGAGAAAATCAACAAGATAGATAAACCCATATCCAAACTAATCAAACGAAAGAGAGAGGACACACAAATTAATAAGATCAGAAATGAAAAGGGGGACAAAACCACAGACACAGAGGAAATTCAGAGAGTCATTAGATCTTACTACAAAAGCCTATATGCCACAAAACTGGAAAATGTAAAAGAAATGGACGCTTTTTTAGATAAATACCATTTACCAAAACTAAACCAGGACCAGGTGAACAATCTAAACAGACCTGTAGGTCGCGAAGAATTAGAAGCTGTTATCAAAAAGCTCCCTACCAAAAAAAGCCCAGGACCAGATGGTTTCAATGCAGAATTCTACCAGAACTTCCAAGAAGACCTAATACCTATACTCCTTAATGTATTCCACAATATAGAATCAGAAGGGTCATTACCAAATTCCTTTTATGAAGCCACAATTACTCTGATACCAAAACCACTCAAAGACTCAACCAGGAAATAGAACTACAGGCCAATCTCACTCATGAATATCGACGCAAAAATCCTCAACAAAATACTGGCAAATCGAATCCAAGAACACATCCGAAAAATTATCCATTATGATCAAGTAGGCTTCATTCCTCAGATGCAGGGCTGGTTCAACATACGAAAATCTAGCAATGTAATCCAGCATATAAATAAACTGAAAGAAAAAAACCATATGATCATTTCATTAGATGCTGAAAAAGCATTTGACAAAATTCAACATCCATTTATGTTAAAAGTCTTGGAGAGATTAGGGATACAAGGGTCATACCTAAATATAATAAAAGCTATATACAGCAAGCCGACAGCTAACATCAAATTAAACGGAGAGAAACTCAAAGCCATCCCGCTTAACTCAGGAACACGGCAAGGCTGTCCACTCTCACCATACCTCTTCAATATAGTGCTTGAAGTTCTAGCAATAGCAATAAGACAACATAATGGGATCAAGGGGATTCGAATTGGAAAGGAAGAAGTTAAACTTTCGTTATTTGCAGATGATATGATAGTGTACATAAGCGACCCCCAAAACTCCACCAAAGAACTTATACAGCTGATAAACAGCTTTAGTAATGTGGCAGGATACAAGATCAACTCCAAAAAATCAGTTGCCCTCTTATACACAAAGGAGAGGGAAGCAGAGAGGGAAATCAGAGAAGCTTCACCATTCACGATAGCCACAAACAGCATAAAATATCTGGGGGTAAATCTAACCAAGGAAGTGAAAGATCTATTTGACAAGAACTTTAAGGCATTGAAGAAAGAAATTGAAGAGGATACCAAAAAATGGATGGACCTCCCTTGCTCTTGGATTGGGAGGATCAACATAGTAAAAATGGCAATTCTACCAAAGGAAATTTATAGATTCAATGCAATCCCCATCAAGATCCCATCAAAATTCTTCACAGATCTGGAGAAGACAATAATCAACTTTATATGGAAAAACAAAAAACCCAGGATAGCCAAAACAATCCTATACAATAAAGGATCTTCTAGAGGCATTACCATCCCTGACTTCAAACTCTATTACAGAGCTACAGTAATGAAAACAGTGTGGTGCTGGCATAAAAACAGAGAAGTCGACCAATGGAATCGTATAGAAGACCCGGATTTTATCCCACAAACCTATGAACACCTCATTTTCGATAAAGGAGCTAAAAGTATGCAATGGAAGAAAGAAAGCATCTTCAACAAATGGTGCTGGCACAACTGGATGTCAACCTGTAGAAGAATGAAAATAGACCCATATCTCTCACCGTGCACAAAACTCAAGTCCAAATGGATCAAAGACCTCAATATCAGTCCGAACACACTGAACCTGATAGAAGAGAAAGTGGGAAATACCCTACAACAGATGGGCACAGGAGATCGCTTCCTATGTATAACCCCAGAAGCACAGACATTAAGGGCAACATTGAATAAATGGGACCTACTTAAACTGAGAAGCTTCTGTAAAGCAAAGGACACTGTCACTAAGACACAAAGGCAACCTACTGACTGGGAGAAGATCTTCACCAACCCCGCAACAGACAAAGGTCTGATCTCCAAAATATATAGAGAACTCAAGAAACTCGACTTTAAAATGCTAATTAACCCAATTAAAAAATCGGGCACTGAACTGAACAGAGAATTCTCAACAGAAGAAGTTCAAATGGCCAAAAGACACTTAAGGTTGTGCTCAACTTCCTTAGCAATCAGGGAAATGCAAATCAAAACAACTTTGAGATATCATCTTACACCTGTCAGAATGGCTAAACTCAAAAACACCAAGGATAACCTTTGCTGGAGAGGCTGTGGAAGAATGGGTACCCTCATCCATTGCTGGTGGGAATGCAATCTTGTGCAACCACTGTGGAAGTCAGTGTTTCGGTTTCTCAGGAAATTCGGGATCAACTTACCCCTGGACCCAGCAATACCACTCTTGGGAATATACCCAAGAGATGCTCTATCAAATGACAAAAGCATTTGTTCAACTATGTTCATAGCAGTATTATTTGTAATAGCCAGAACCTGGAAACAACCTAGATGCCCTTCAATGGAAGAATGGATGAAGAAAGTATGGAATATATACACGCTAGAGTACTACGCTGCGGTAAAAAACAATGACTTCTCGAATTTTGCATGCAAATGGATGGAAATAGAAAACACTATCCTGAGTGAGGTGTCCCAGACCCAAAAAGATGAATATGGGATGTACTCACTCATAATTGGTTTCTAGCCATAAATAAGGACCACGGAGTCTACAATAGGTGAACCTAAAGAAGCTAAGGAAGAAGGTGAACCGAAGGAAAAACATATAGTTGTCCTCTTCGCTAAGGGAAGTAGACCAAATTTCCGGGGAGAAAATGGGATCTTGGGGGGGGGTAGGATGGGGGTAAGGGGAGATGGGGAGAGAAAAGGTAGAAGGGAAGGAGGGGGGACCTGGGAAACGGGAGAATTGGCATAAAGGAAAGGTGGATAGGTGAGCACGGAACCACAATTCTTAGTTAAGGGAGCCACTTTAGGGTGGGCAAGCGACTTGACCCTAGAGGGGCTCCCTAGTGCCCAAGATGAGGTTCCCAGTTAGTTCCTTGGGCAGCTGAGGATTGGGAACCTGAAATGACCCTATCCTAGAGCAATACTGACGAATATCTTGCATATCATCATAGAATCTTCATCTGGTGATGGATAGAGATCGAGACAGAGACCCACACAGGAGCACTGGACTGAGCTCCCAAGGTCCC
The DNA here is from genome assembly GCF_018167655.1 of Microtus oregoni. Classification (NCBI taxonomy): domain Eukaryota; kingdom Metazoa; phylum Chordata; class Mammalia; order Rodentia; family Cricetidae; genus Microtus; species Microtus oregoni. The sequence continues at coordinate 18,932,465 of NW_024543069.1, read as the reverse complement.
AAGGAGGAGCAGAAGGAGGGAGAACATGAGCAAAGAATTCGGGACCACGAGGCGTGCATCCACCCACTGAGACAGAGGAGCTGATCTACGGGGAGCTCACCAAGGCCAGCTGGACTGTGACCGAAAAAGCATGGGATAAAACCGGACTCTCTGAACATGGCGAACAATGAGGGCTGATGAGACACCAAGGACAATGGCAGGGGGTTTTGATCCTACTTAATGTGCTGGCTTTGTGGGAGCCTAGCCAATTTGGATGTTCACCTTCCTAGATATGGATGGAGAGGACCTAGGACTTAACACAGGGCAGGGAACCTAGACTGCTCTGTGGACTGGAGAGGGAGGGGGAGAGGAGTGGGGGGAGGGGGAGAAGGGTGGGAGGAGGGGGAGAAGGGTGGGAGGAGGGGAAGGGAAATGGGAGGCTGGGAGGAGGTGGAAACTTGTTTTTTGTTTATGTTTTTTTTTTCTTCTTTTCGCAATAAAAAAAAAAGAATACAACATTTGGACCTACTCTTTTGCCCTCATCAACAGTTACAAACACACGCACACAAACAAATACATTTATTTTTTATTACTTTAAAAATAATACCAATCCAAATTTCCACTTCCTCCCCTCCTCCCACTTACTAGTTTACTAGAAATTTGAAAATTATTTCATTTCTACCAAAGTAAATAATGTAAGAAATATTTTGTCAGTTTGGGTTGATAGTTATTTGATTATTGACTCCTTTGTTTTATTAATTCAGGAACAAAAAGATTACTGTAGATAATTAAATTCATAGTTATGATGAGTAAAATTAAAAATACAGAAACAGTAATTAAGCTTTCCTGGTTTGCCTATAACAATTTACTGTTCAAATGCCAAAGAAGAATCACATATGATAAGGTAAGAGAACAATGATCAGGTCACCGTTAAGGTGACAAAAATGTCAAACTGCAGTGAAAGAAAATTAATGAAAGTAATGAGGATAAGGATTGTTTATCAACTGAACTCACAGATACCCATAATTTTCCAATTTGTTCAGCTGTAAGCTAAAGGGCAAAACAGGTGAAAACAACCATTTGGAAACAACAGCAATACCAAGACATCAGATAATTTGACAATGATTTTAGCGCCTCCCAGTGGAAATGCAGTTACTTATGCCCTTGTTGGTACTGGCAGAGGTGTGGGTCCCATAATAACAGAAGCGAGTAGGCCTACGTATCATCAGCTCAGATGGCTTCCTAGGTCAGGCGTGCAGTATGCTAATGATGCACTTCAAAATATGAAAACAATACTATGAATAATTCTGACTCCCATAAAGAGTTGCCTAGGCGATGTCCCCAGTTAGTTCCTTGGGCAGCTGAGGATAGGGAACCTGAAATGGCCCTATCCTATAGCAATACTGACAAATATCTTGCATATCACCATAGAACCTTCATCTGGTGATGGATGGAGATAGAGACAGAAACCCACAGTGGAGCACCGGACTGAGCTCCCAAGGTCCCAATGAGGAGCAGAAGGAGGGAGAACATGAGCAAGGAAGTCAGGATCACGAGGGGTGCACCCACCCACTGAGACAGTGGGGCTGATCTATTGGGAGCTCACCAAGGCCAACTGGACTGTGACTGAAAAAGCATGGGATAAAACCGAACTCTCTGAACATGGCGAAAATGAGGGCCGATGAGAAGCCAAAGACAATGGCACAGGGTTTTGATCCTACTTCATGTTCTGGCTTTGTAGGAGCCTAGCCAGTTTGGATGTTCACCTTCCTAGACATGGACGGAGGGGGGAAGACCTTGGACTTTCTACAGGGCAGGGAACCCTGACTGCTCTTTGGACTGGAGAGGGAGGGGGAGAGGAGTGGAGGGAGGGGGAGAAGGTTTCGAGGAGGGGGAGGGAAAAGGGAGGCTGGGAGGAGGCGGAAACTTTTTTTTCTTTTTCTCAATAAAAACTTAAAAAAAAAAGAGTTGCCTAGGTATCATCTTGGATTAAGGATCATTGTCTAAAAGAGAATGAAGTTTCAGGTTTTTAAAAATTAAACTATAATTGCCTAACATCAATTTCTATTTTCTCCCCGAAATCCATACGTCCCTATTCCCTCTCAAATTGCACACACACACACACACACACACACACACACACACACACACGGTTAAATATATAACGACAATGTGCTAAGTTCTTTTAGTGCTATTTCCACATATGTGATTCTAGTGCTGACAACTTGATATAAGATAGCCAATGAGGAGGTTCACTCCTGTTGTTGAATATTGCTTTAACTATGTAAAGGTGTGTTACATTTGTTTATGCTGCATTTGTTTAACTATGGAAAGAAGTGTTGCATTGGTTTTACCTTGGCTGCCTAAGGCACGTGATTGATCTAGTAAAATACTGAATGATCAATAGTTAGGCAGTAGAGGAGTAGATGGGACTGGTGGGCAGACAGTCATAAGCAGGAGAAGAAATCTAGGCTCCAGAGAGAATGAGGGAAAAAAAGAGGGATATGTCCAGTCCAGCCAGTCAGGCATCTACCAGCCAACAGACAGAGAGGAAGCAGGAAGTAGGGCTTACAGAATTTAAGAAATTTAAAAAGCCTCAAGGCAAAATGTAGATGAAGGAAAATGTTTAAACTAAGTTATAAGAGCTAGTGGTAGAAGCATAAAATAAGGTCAAGAATTCATGAGTAATAATAAGTCTCCATGTTATGATTTGGGGGCTGGCAGTCCAAGAATGCCTGCTACACATACCTGGCTTGATCTTACTAAAGTTTAAATAAAATTCAAATATTTAAGCTTTGGGACAATTTGTGGTGAAGACGTTAACTTTGGTGCCCAGTACACAGAAAAGTATATTAGTAAGTTATAAGCAATAAATAGACTTCATGTACAGTGAATATAATAAATACTGATCTAATTCACAATGACGAAACTGATTTTTTGTATGAATAACACACAACTAAAACTTGTGACTGAAATACAGTTTAATGATCACTGCAAACAAATGCCACTACAAAGTTCTACCTCCTCATTCATCACTGCATTCTTGTCACTGTCTTGAATCTCCTGCCCTTTTGAATATAATAGTATTCACATTTTAGTACTGAACTATTCAGTTTGATTTCTCAGAGAATATCTCTACTCATGGTGTTAAAGATGGCAATAAAATGAATATCTTCATTTTATTGAATTGAAAATTATCAAAATTAAGTAGCTTCCCAATATACTAACCATATTTATTCTAATTTAAAATTAGGTTTATCCAAAGTTCAAATCATGTTCAGACTCTTTAATTTTAAAATACTTTAAATTATAACCTTTGGGTGAAATTGTTAGCTATATGTACTGATAGCTATATGTACAATTGATTTATAGATTTTCTTGTAGCCAACTTACATACTTATCTATTATTCTCAAACCTGAATGTAAATACATTGGTGCTGTGACAAATGATATGGCTCCATGGATTGTATCCTCTATGTGTTCATGTGTAACTGTAACTCCTACATTTCTGAGTCGGGTGACATAAATAAGTCCATCATCTCTTAGAATGTCATGTTCACATGTGATGATATAAGTTAATGGCAAATTTTGTAACTGGGAGTCATTGACTAACAAAGGTGACAGTCTACTATCCAGAAGTGCTGGATAGGTAGCATTCAGCCTCCCAAGAACGGACTCCCTATAAACATGGTTCTTCTTATACCTCTCAGGAAGGAAGTGACTCCAGTTCACAAACTTGAACAAGTCTCTTGATCCTTCAGGCATGTACTCATTTCTCAGTATTGCCTCTGGCAGTTCTTCATCTTCTGTTACATATCGGGTTGACAACTTAATTGCTAACTTCCTTGACAAAAAGGGACCGTTTTCATACTCTCGATAAGATGGCGTCCACGTATCAATCCCTTGTAGGCTAGGGTATATTATGGCTTGTGCCTTAATTTTGTTTCTGTATTCTGGATCATTCTGTAGCTGTAAATAAAACACATGATGAGTGTTAATGAGTCAACAGCTTTAACAAAAAAGAATAGGTAACTATGTTTTAATGTCCTGAGGTAAATAAATTTATTAAACTGAAATAGTATCTGAGTATTGCTCTCATAATATTTACTCATGGTTTCAAAAATGAGACTCTCATTCCATCTTCTTCATACTTGGCAGCCAAACAAGACCTTGAGCTGGAGAATTCTACTAGAGATGGCAGAATGGCTATATTCTAAAATACTTTTAGTTTTTGGTGACAAGTTGTTTTCATCTATCTATCTATCTATCTATCTATCTATCTATCTATCTATCTATCACATACTGTCCTCCTGTGTTAGCCTCCCATGTGGTTTTAACCTAGGCATGTGTCATCATGCACAGCTTGTTTATGTTGACATACAGGAATCTACAATAGCAGAAACAATGAATATGGTAAAACAGCATGTCGAAAACCCATTCAGATGGAGCATGAACATTTGTTGTTACATGTTGAAAACAATTCTATCATATGCCTCACCTTTAGCTACTAGTGTTATAATATGACAGAAAACACAAAGAATAATTTACAACAGTCAGAAGAGAAAAAGAAAGTAATGGAATGTTTCACGTGTAATCTGTCTCTGCCGGAAACGGGAAGAGCCCAGAGTTTACAGTCATAAGAAGATCCTTCCTTTCATTTCCTAGTTAGCAAGCTGAAGGAGAGACCTTTCAGTGGGTCCCTGCAGCAGTGCGCTTTTATAGCAGACTGCAGCATCCCCAAATGTGTCTGCATCCCTCCACAGGAAGTTCAGGATGTGCTGAGCGCAGGGTCATGCCCTCATCAGAAAGTGAATTTATATGAAATGAGAGGGCTAGTTGAAATCTCAACAGCACATCACAAGGAAAGTATCTGACCAACTTCAAAATGCACAACACATCACAGGTACAAAGTTCTTAGCCCAGCGGTGGTAGCACATGCCATTACTCCCAGCACTTGGGATGAAAAGACCAGTGAATCTCTGTTGGTTCGAGGCCAACCTGCTCTACAGAGCAAGTTCCAGGACAGGTTCAAAACTACAGAGAAACCCTGTTTTGAAACGTTCCCCTCAGCACACACCAAAGAAGAAGAAGAGGAGGAGAGAGGAGGAGGAGCAGAGACGAGGAGGAGGAGGGGAGAGAAGGAGGAGGAGGAGGAGGAGGAGGAGGAGGAGGAGGAGGAGAAGGAAGAGCAGGAGGAGGAGGAGGAGGAGGAGAAGGAGGAGGAGGAGGAGGAGGAGGAGGAGAAGAAGAAGAAGAAGAAGAAGAAGAAGAAGAAGTCCTGCAAGTTCAGAAAAAAAAGGAAGAGTGTTTTACAGCTCTCCTACCAGTGGCTTTAGGCTGGTAATTTTCCAAATAAAATGCAGTGTTTCAGAAAGTTGAAAGAATATGTAGCAGTGAACACAACAGTATAACTGAGACTGAGCCAAATAACTCTTCTGCATATAAACAGGCATAGTGTCCAGTTGAGTTAATGCCTGCACGTGATCTTCCATTTAAAAACTAGAATAGTCCCCAGTTGAGTAAACGCCCATGGTTGGTGCTTGAAGCAGGGAGATTATACTGCAACATAAACTTTCCTTGGTTCATCAAAATATAGGAGAAACTTATTAATTAAGTGAAATCTGGGGAGATGGCTCAGTTTAAAATCTTTGCTAGAACAAGTCTATGGACCTGGGCATAGTGTCAGCCTAGCCTCCAGTGCTAGGGTGAAGAAAGACATGTCTCCTGACCTCACTGGCCATTTAATCTGATAGATAATCCTGATAAGGTCCAGGGACAGTGAAAGTACTTGTATGAAAAATTATGATTTTCAAGGCCAAACTGGTTTGCTGGAAATTTCCAGGCTCACAAACATTACACAGTGAGACTCTATTTTGGAAAGAAAGAAAGAAAAAAGATGGAAAGCAAATGAGGGAACTGCTGACTTCCACATGCTCACCATACATATGTACACACAAGGGCAAACTGACACACATATACTCCCATGAACATGGATCCACACAGAGACAAAACAAGACAAGAAAAAAAATGAATTAAATTGAATTAAGAAATTAAGAGAGACTAGTGGCTTTCTCGGGAATACTTCAAGCTCCACAGACTTTAAATCAAAAGAAACAAAGACATACCAGTGCGTTTATGGGTTAGAAAATAGAAAAGAGCCAAGGTAGAGACAAGAGTCGGGGAATTGGAGGTATCTCTAACACTAATCTGAGCCACACAGTTACTTCTTCAAATGCAAAGATATGAGGAAGTTTGTCCTTATCTCTAATGCTTTCCTAAAACTGCAGTTCTTTATTATTATAAACCCCAAAATAGTGACTCCTAGTGTACTAAAACACTCCCAGAATATCACCTGCCAGATCCCCCAAAAGCTCTGGTGAGCAGGCTTAAGGGTCCTTCTTAAGCGAGAGAAGAGTACTGGAAGACGTCTCACTGCCTGGTCTTATCAGCTCTGTGGAGAAACAACAAATGTTTCATACATTGAGAAGCCAGAGAGCCCGTGGGCTCTGCCTTGGTCAAAGGGGTCCAGATCGGAGACATCTTAGCAAAACCATTGCCTTTTCCAACCTTTCACATCTCACAGCAGCATTTATAAACAAATATCTTTTGGCTGGTGTTGCTCCTTCCTCAGCATTCAAACAATTCAAAGAGAACATAATAACATACAGTATCCAGACTCTTTGTTTATTTTTCAACTTTACAAGGCTTTAGTTTATAACCTCTATTTTTTATTTTTTTTTAATTGTTGACTTTTTGAGACAGAGTTTCTCTGTGTATATCTGGCTGTCCTGGAACTCCCTCTGTAGACCAGGGTGTCCTTGAACTCACAGAGACCTGTGAGCCTCTGCCTCCCTAAGTGTTGGGATTAAAGGAGTGCCACCACACTGTGAACTCACAGAGGTCTGCCTGCTGGTCTTCCAAGTGTTGGGATTAAAGGTGTGTGCCACCACACCCAACTACTCTCTCTCTCTCTCTCTCTCTCTCTCTCTCTGTCTCTCTCTCTCTCTGTCTCTCTCTCTGTCTGTCTCTGTCTCTGTCTCTGTCTCTCTGTCTCTCTCTCTCTCTCTCTCTCTCTCTCTCTCTCCTTTAAAGACTTTTCACTTTTTCTTATCTCTCCCAAGCCTGCATATGTTTTTAACACACTGTAAATATTTAGTGGCTTTCTTCATCTTTGAATCTCTTTTTACTGTATATCTCTCTTTTTCTCCACCATGTGAGTCTTTAATTTGCTAAGCAATATGGAGAGCATTAAAGCCATGCCTTTGACGGCTGGATCCAGCCATTCCATAGCTTTCTATTGCCACAACTCTATGGTGTTTCAAGGTCCCTGACACCAAGCAAGCTGCAGCAGTCTGCTCAAAAACCGCATTAAAATGCTCTGTAGCCAGGCCTCCTGCCTGAAAGAGTCAGAGTTTGTGCTGGCAGGGTGGCCCAGAAAGCCAGCATTTTAAAATGGCACAGCTTTTTTCCTGCTATGGCTGAAAACCAAAAAGCATGCAGTCAGCTTCTCATCAATACCATTTAAATGTTTCATGGCAGGGCTTTTTAAAAGAGCTGCAAGGTTTTACAGCTAAAGCTTAATCAGGAAGCCTCTCTTAAATGAGACACATTTGTGTCTAGCAAACAGAGCCCACCTGAGAAAATGCTGCTATCAATAAGCTGTGTTTAACTCTATTCTTTTTTGTCTAGAATTAATTCCCAAGCTCTCTCAGGCTTTATGTGGATGCAGTTGTCCACGTCACACCCATGCTTTGGCGGGGGGAGTGGTCACTCTTACCCCAGAGTCAATGTGGTGTTAAATCTTGTATAAACATCGAGACCCTCTCTCCCACTGCCCTTGCCCTAGAACCTCAGAAGGAAAACCACTGCAGTTAGATTGCTATCCTCTGCCTCCTCAGTTAGATTAGACAGCTCAGGCAAAGAGGTGTATAGTAACCACTGTGTCATAAATTGCTTCAGTTATTTCTAGACTTTTCGTGAAGATGCCTTTATAAATTTTAGGAGACACCCCAGGGTTGGAGAAGCAGGAGAGGCAATGGTTTAGCAGAGATTCCTCATGCCACTCATGTCACTCTGAGTGACAAAGCAGGATATACAGGATGACTGCAGGCCAGGAGAGGACCTGCTGGTAGGCACTATCAGAGCAGGTCTTAGCAAGCCATAACCAGCATAGAATCGTTTCTGTGGTTACATAGAGCAATGGAAGGAAACACGGAGGATGGAGGGAGGGAGAGATTAATCTAAAATATCCCATTATCCTTAATTGTTGCTGGTGTGCAACTTAACACGTTTTGTCACAAATATATTAATACTAATAGCCACACGTCCTCCCCTATACTGCCTGCTAATCTAGAATCCAATGTCTTCACCTATCATATTTCATGATTTAAGTAAAATTTAATCTTCTTTAGTTACGTGGGATATAAAATGTCCAATGAAAATTATTACATGTGCTGTGGCAAGACCTTTGGAGCCTATATAGTGACCTTGCAGTGTCTAACCCCAAGTTTTCCTATTTTGGACTTTTATTTCATGTTGTTCTGATTGAGACATTGCTCTAATTCTTCCTTCTTGGAATATGAAACTATTTAATTCATTTACTATCTTTTGGGAACCCACAGGAATAGACTTTGAAATTTTAGATAAACTGGGAATTTTAGAGTGAAAACCATCAACGTCTTTGAATTTGTAAAGATTGTGGGACTTTCAAAGTTGCTATGTGTTTCATATTGATATAATGATATTAATATGACATGTTGGGCATAAACAAGAAAGGGAAGGTTGCAGTTAAATAATGATGTGCCTGTGCGTTAAGCTGACAAGCGTTCAGGAGCTCTGGCTGGTTTGTCTTTCATTTTGTTTTGTCAGTTTGACACAGGCTAGATTTATTTGAGAGGGGAAAAAAAAGGAAATGTCTTTCTAGGTTTATTCTGTGGATGAGACTGAAGATTTTCTAAACAAGAGATTGTTCTGCCCAGCCCACTGTAGGAGGTTCTACCCCTGTACAGGTAATCCTCGATGATAGAAGCAAGCAGGCTGAATAAGCCACCAGGAATAAGTCACTGGGCACCATTCCTCCATTGCTTCTGCTCCATGACTCTTGCTGTATGTCCACAAAAAATGTATTAAAACAGCTTCACTTGTCTGCTCCACAGAGATAAACTCCTCCCACTGCCATGGATTTTCTGCCTTCAGTTTCTGTACCATGTCAAACCATAAGCCCAAATAAATCATTTTCTTCTACCCTTTTCTTATTAGGTCTTCTAGTCAGAGAGACAAGAAACTAATCAATTTGCATCAATACAATGACACCAAATTCAAACAAATTTTATAATTTATCTTTGAAAAACTAGCAATAAAACTTATACTAAACAATTTTTTTATTCATTGTTATATATATATACATATATATATATGTATATATATATATATATATATATACATTTTGGTTTTTCGAGACAGGGTTTCTCTGTGGTTTTGGAGCCTGTCCTGGAACTAGCTCTTGTAGACCAAGCTGGCTTCAAACTCACAGAGATCTGAATGCCTCTGCCTCCCGAGTGTTGGGATTAAAGGCGTGCGCCACCACCGCCCGGCTGCTATATTTTCCTTAAAAAAATTAGTATGATAAGGTAGGCTGGATGGTGTGACTGTATTCCAAGTAGCTGGGGGCTGATGAAAAGATATTGCAAGCTCATGGCATAGCCATAATACAGAACAGATTCAAATTCAGCCTGGGACGCTTAACAAGAAACCAACTCAAGAAGAGCTTAAAAAGAGTTAGTTCCATAGTTCTATGGTAGATCATTTGTCTGGGGAACATATATCCTTAGATTCAGTGCCCACTAAGCACATGTGCGCACACACACACACACACACACACACACACACACACACAGAATAGGATTATGAAATTCTTATGCTACATCACCTAATTTCATGACTACAGCCACATCTAAATCTAAAATAATGCAAAAGAATAAATTATTTGGTTATATAATTTTATACATTTTATAGATTACAGTAATAACATCATTCAGACACAATATCTAAAGTACCTCCTTTGAGTTAGGACTAAATTGTGCTGGTTCCAATCATACATAACACACATAACATACCAGTTGAGTCACTGATCCTACCAAGGCACCCCCAGAGCTGTCTCCTGAAATACAGATGTGAGCAGGATCCACTCCATATTTTTCCAGAACTTTATCCTGGAGAAAGAACTTGATCGCAACAATACAATCTTCAAGGGCAGCTGGGAATAGATACTGAGGAGCAAGTCTGTAGCTTTAGAGGGAAATCAAACACAAAAGAAACAAAGAACTTAAGATACAGATAATTAGGCTCAAGTATCTAATTATCTCTAAAACATACTAGCAGATATATAAATAAATTTTGGCCCTACTTTGAACCTTTAAACCCATCAAATAAACCTAGGCTTACTAATAAATAACTTCTATTTTAAAATAAGACACTGGTTTAGAAGTGTTTTTTATATTAGTGCAATGAGGAGAAGAATAAGATAGCATGTATTTTCACCCTCATGAAGCCTGTAACTTCACCAAGCCCTGAAAATGGAGTTGGTGACTCAAAAGCAATTCATGATCATGGATTAGATTATTCAAGAAATTTAAAATCACAAACTCTGAGAGCAAAGTGTTGGTAGTTGTCTTCAATTAGAAACTTATTTGGCCAAAATTTCATAGAATTGTAGAATTCATTTCCTAAGCATGAGGATTTGAATTAAAATAAGCAGTTTGATGTGTGGATATGTAAGCTATTTCAATGAGTATTATTAATATACTGTGATTCATTAGACAAAATATATAATATCTTCACTTCCTCATCCTTAATCCCATCTCCCTGTGCGTTCTTTTATGGAATCATGTCCTAAATGCTCTATTTTTTTTATTCTTACAATTTGCATTAGAATTTTTGAATTATTTATATTTCTATAATAAACAATATTATTCAGATAGTCCTTGTGAATTTTTAAATTTTAAGGTGTGTCTAAATGTTTAAAAAGAGCATAATATCAACCATGAAACATCAAAATACAATTTTAAATAATGGTGAAGAACAAAGGTTGCCTGCAATATTTTAGAATCCTTAAACTAGATATAATTTTACTCTCTTAAAATCTTATGTAAATTGGGCTGGAGAGATGGCTCAGTGGTTAAGAGCATTGCCTGCTCTTCCAAAGGTCCTGAGTTCAATTCCCAGCAACGACATGGTGGCTCACAACCATCTGTAATGAGGTCTGGTGCCCTCATCTGGCCTGCAGACATACACATGGACAGAATATTGTATACATAATAAATAAATAAATATTTAAAAAAATCTTATGTAAATTATAACGTGATAAAGTTGGTTAAATTATAATGATAAAGGCACAGTTATGTTACAACTATACATTAAAAATTTCTCAAACATAACTGATCCACTTGCTTTAAAGCAGTGGCTACGAGCACGAGAGTACTGAACCTGCTAGTTCATGCTACCTGACTTTATTATACTGTCAGAAAAAATTCTTTATAATGTTTCTGCAAAAATCTATAATTTTGTAAATCCATTCCCATGTTATAAAATTCGGAGGGAAAAGCCAATTTTCTCCAACCTCATAATGAGGCATAAGAAGTATAGAATATACCCAAAAGGTCATAAAACAATAGCAGGTAATCAACTTTCTAGTATATTGTTGAACATAGGAATAAAAATCATGAATTAATAAGAGCTGTCATTGAAAAGGTTCTTGAGATGTTTGAGTGGTTTCCAACATTTGTTCTAATTGATATTACTTGGCCCAAAAATGACTCTAACATATATTGATTGCTTCTACCCCTCATGATGTGGGATTTCCCTCTGTATGCTGTCATTATCATTAATGAATAAAGAATTGCTTTGGACCTATAGCAGGACAGAATTTAGGTAGGCATGGAAGACTAAATTGAATGCTAGGAGAAAGAAGGGCAGAGTCAGAGAGAAGCCATGTAGACCTGCCAGAGAAAGACAGCCTAACTTCAGCTGGTAAGCCACAGCCACATGGCAATACACAGATTAATAGAAATGGGTTAAATTAATATGTGAGAGTTAGCCAATAAGAAGCTAGAGCTAATGGGCCAAGCAGTGATTTAATTAATACAGTTTCTGTGTGATTATTTTGGGACTTAGCAGCCAGGAACTAACAAGCATCTTTCTTATTATCCCCTTGGTATGATGAATATACACTATAGGCGTACGTATTACCTAAGTAGTATTTATGTTCTTAAAGCTGCCACTGCTCTATTGGCAAAGATGTTCACATCTCTGCTTCTCATAAGAGTCTACCATGGCAAAGATGAATGCAAAATGGAGCTTTGTTGAGGAAATTTTGATATTATAAGGTTAAGAAAACAATTTTAACCCCAAATTTCCTAGCAGCAATCCAGCCACCACTGCGGATTTTGCAACTTGTTCTGTAAACTAGCTTAGGTGGGAGGGCAAGGGCACAATACTAAAAATAGCCAGTCTCTTACTCTGGGGCCACCACAACAGCATCAAGTCTGCTGGCCGTCATTCGGTTCATGAAATCATAGGGCCGCATCTCTGAAATGACAGACATAAATAGAGAACAGAGCTGTGTAAATGCCAGGCAATGGAAACCTAGACACATCTATGAATCCTAAGAGAAATCAGAATTGTGATTACTTAATGAAAATCTTGCAGTCTACACTTTGGCCACCACATGTAAAAAAATCTCCACTGGAGTTAGAAAACCTTCCTTAACTCCTACCCACTAAATCCGTCCTAACCCAGGCCAGAAGAGAAGACTCTTGCTAGGTCACAATGAAAGAAGCTTGCTGTGCCTTGATGACCTGCTTGGGTTTCTCAGAAAACTTGCTCTGTCTTCCTGTGTTGCCAGCTTCACCTGACTCCAGTTTCACAGCCTGGTGCACTGTGACTGCTCTCCTGCCTCTCATTTCTGCGGTCAGTTACATCTGGAGGAGGCTGTGGCTGAGCAGTACTGAAGGACTACACCAGGCATTGCCTCACAGACAGTGACTGACGAGCAGTGGTGATGATCACAGTCCCAAAGCTTAAATAGTAACAAGCTATCCTTTCATAGAATTTATATTTTACTTTACAGGAGAGAAAAACGTTTATGACTTGACTCTCTCAAAGTAACCATGTCCATAGCATAAAATTGGCTATAAATCAGAACTCTAGAAGTATGTTGAAGATCATATTATACTCATTATTATAATATTCATAAATTTAGGTAGTCACCTTAATTCATCTATCTTTAACGATCTTTTAGAGTTCTCAGACTTTTTAATAAAGGGACTTTAGTTTACCTAAAGCCTAATATACTTCGCACGATAATATTTTAAATGATCTTTTTCATAATAAGAAGTTTAGGCTTTAAAATACACTTTAAATTGCAGTTTTGAGCATAATTGAAAATTTTAATTGTAGTTAAAATCAATTAACATATTCTTGTTTACAATATTTTTTACATAAATTAACTATGGATTGAATTTAGTTGTTATATCAAGAGGTAGGGACAAAATAAGTTTATTATGATTAAAATATTTGCAGAAATCAATGCAAAGTTTGTAAGTAAAAACCAATTAATTTAAGTGAATTTATTATATAAAACATAATGACTACTGTTAAATGCTCAATGGAAAAATTAACTCATTGCAGGAGTACGTGTAACAAGATCATGAGATGCAGAGTATTGCTTTCACATAGCGTTTGCAATCAAATTAAAACACACATTACAAAATACACTTACTGCAGCTTCCCGTGACATAAGCACCACCATGAATGTAAATGACAGCTGGTCTCGGTCTTTCAGACTTTCTTTTTGGCAAATACAGACGAACAGGAATGTTACTGAAGTCTGTGTCAATCACTGTAAGGTTTTCATCTGAAATTGCCTCTATATTTTGAGTTCTCATTAATATGAAGAAAAAATCTTCAAATTTCATTAGACCCATATTTTCAAAAAATGTGGCCTATCAAAACAAAATTCAAATGCATGCATTTTTTTTTATTTTAGTAACACTAAAATTCACATAAAGATTCAATGGGAAAAAGAGTAAGTGCTGCAATAATGCTATAGTGTGAATAGCACATCCTTCACCAAAGGAGAAATGCACATCTCAGAAGATGGAGAAGAAAGGTATGGAAACACAGAAGGGAAAGATGGCTGAAATACAATGTCTTCCAAACACGACAAGGCACTTGCACGTATCACCTCATAGATGCTCCTGTTATCTGCATGAGATGTGCACATGACCAAATCAAATAATATGTAAGCATTTATTGGGGCCTTGTAACACAAGATAATTCACTGGTTTGTGCATGTGTTCTCCCTAAACCTTCCTCTTCCCAGAGTACCTATAAGACTTCCAGACAGAAGTACATTTTGGTAAAAAATAACATGGTGTACTCTTGAGTTCAGTTATTGAATGTGTCATTATAAAATCTGCATCCTAGCAACACAGACCTAATAGAGAAAACAGCAGTAGCAAGTGCCAAGATGTGGCCCTTGAGCATCAGAATGCCTCTGAGACATGTCAGGAAGCACGTGTGTCACACAGCACACTCTCTGCCCAGGAAGATGCAGTGCAGCTTGCCAGTGAGCTTCCCAGATGGGCTCCCCCAACAGACTAAGGCAAAAGAAGATATGACAGCCAGATAGCTCCCACAAATAATTATAAAGTGATATGAAAAAATCAGAAATAAATGCCACTGTCGTGATGTTTTCTGATTATTAAAAGATACTTTATTTTAACATTAACACAGAACTTAGATAAACCTGTATTGAAATCATCATCACCATTTGACTAACTATTAACACACTTAAAATTGGTCAATGTAAATAAAATATAAACTTTCTTTGGGAGCGAGAGTGTACAATTTTGAATATAGGAAGCCTAAGAACTACTTAAAAAGAAAAAATAGATACTAAAACAGTAGAAGGAGAAAAATAAATCAAAATTTTATGATATGAATGATTTTACATGTGAGCTTAAGAAGACATACGAGTCTTTCTGAGAGCCATCAAATATTTTCAAGCATCTGAACAATTACTCAAATATTCCTTTAGTAATCCTGGTTATTTTTGCTGTCAGTATATACTTAACTTTAGAAGTACACATTTACAAACATTGCATCTTCATTAGATAATAAAGCATGTTAGCAATTTACTCAAATGTTAACTACATAAACTATAATATTATTTGGTAAGTAAAGCATTTGAAAGAGCAAAGTCTCTCTCAAAATACTGACTCAATACACTTCATTTGTAACAAGGCCTCCCAATTTCCCAGGAAAAATATTTTACCGTGAGCGTTGCTATTTTCGTAAGAATATCTGTGAGTCTCACTTTCCAGGGTTCTTCGATGTTTTCTGGTATGGGTATATAAGTATAATAAGCAAGAAGGATGCAAGATAATCCAAAGAGCAGCATTTTATTCCCCATGCTAAAACTCCAAACCTCTCTCTGCTGATAGTCAAATTGCTACCTCATATATAAATCGCTAAACAGTAAGACAAAGGTAGCAGGCCAAGTCTTCCAGACAACACAGCAATAAAGCAACTCATTTACTATTCAGTTCTAAGGTCAGGCCACTGTTGTAACAGGTAATGCAGCTGTGCTTCTTTGTTTAACACAAGGTACCAGAAATAATCTATTGAAAATTGGGTCAAGAGTAAAACCATCACGAGAAGATCAATTTCTTTCACATCAGTGAAACACATCTTAGTGAAACTCACAGCACAGGAAAGATTAAAATCCACTTTCTGGAGTCATTTTAAAAAAAGTAGTGACAAGAATTTAAAAATAATTTATGAGTAACATTTAATCAACGTAAAGGCTAATGCCTATAGAACAGATTATTTAAAAAAAATAAAACCTACTATGTCAAGTAAGCACTAGGAGAGCACTAGATGGCAGGAAACTAAATGCTGGTCAAAATTATATAAATAATTCACTTAATGAAGAAATATCTGGGCAATATTAATCACACATTGAAGTTAAACTTAGGGATACATAAGCTACTTGCATAATAATGAGAATATTATATTATATTAAGCAAACATTTGTAGCAGCATTGTATTATGTTCTGCATATAAATAAATATTTGAATAAACCTGACATATATCTGTTCTTTTATGAAATTTCCTTGCTCTTTTTTCATTGTTCTAAGCTCTGTCTATGAATATTCTCAAAGAATAAACTTCCTATTTGAGGCCACTTCCATGGTACTATAAGAAATTTGAGGCAGAACCTGTTACTGGCATGATTAATTGTTCCATGATGTTCTTTGCTATGCTTCCCAACCCTGTTTTCACATCTACCAGAACAAAAACATGTACAGGACAAAAATGCCTTGTGCAAATAGAAAAGCACTGGAGAAACCAGGAAAATTAAACACACAGCTTACCACTCTCCCTGGAATGCTAGGAATGATGGATTCTTACAATTAGGTGATCCATTACTGTTTGATGAGATAGACTAGTCTGTATTTTTCAGAATTAGTTTTTCTTCAAGCCCTTTCTCCCTAAACCTGGAGCATCATTTACAGACCATAAACCCCACCCTTACGAATGATGTCACTTGTGTTTTACAAAGGCTAAGTGACTCCTTTGTTATCTTGAGACCAGGCCAGTCTTAACACCCATCAGTACTATGTTTACCTTAACACAAGCTTTCTAAACACTAAATCATGGGCAGTATCTCTGAGACAGCAGTTCCCATTCTTGTGAAAGAAATCTGATGTACTTTTGAATCTCAGTGTAAATGTCTTAAAAGTTGTTATTCAAAATAACAGTTGTTAAAAATGTTAAAAGTTGTGCACTGTGGACTGACTTAATTGTTATTGGAATACCTTATTAAAAATTATACTATGCCTAAACATGGCTGTAGCGGCGTAAATGAATGCAGACAGAGTGTAAAAAAATATATATATAGCTTTAATGTAGAAATAGACTTACAGAACCACCGTTCCCGCGGAGACCAGGAAAGCAGAAGCGAGAGCTCAGAGCTTGCTTGCCAAATTTATAGGCAGACATTAGCCCGAGGTGAACACGCCCCTTAAGGGGCGGGACTTATCCCTACATCTCCCCTTTTTGTCTAAATAAGACAGAACTAAACCAAATACAACTACATACAATAACAACAAATAATAAATACAACAAACAATATTGAGAACAAAAGCTTTGCTAAACATTCTATCTCAAGAAGTCCAAATAATGTAAAGAGTAACTACAATTGTATAATCTTCAACTCAGTCAAAGATTTGAGAAGGGAATAAACACTACTCAACAAATGAGATATATCCAAAATGTGCAACAATTGACAGAGACAACTGACTACCTGGGCAATCACCCAAAGTCTCGTTTGCAACGTTGAGTCAACCAATTTTGGCTAAGGCCTAACATAACTGACGTACCATTATTAAAGGCAAGGAACTTTTCAAAACTATCTTACCCTGTCTTGGCAGGATATGACAGTCCTGTTTTATCCATTGATGCACGCTCTGTATCTGTGTCAGTGGTTGAGGTATGGGCATTTCTTTGCCCAAAGGCCAGTTCTGCCAAATAGAAAGGCTCCAGATGGAGTGTTTTTGGTGCTCAACATTCTCTAGGGAATAGAGCGGTGTTGCCAGGAGCAATTGTGTCTCACTATCACGAAACTCTGAGTTAGATTAAAGGCCATTTTCTACAGCTCTTTGAAGAGGTTGAAGATTATCTATCTATACTGAGTATAATCTCTATATATCTAAAGAACCTGATTAGTCTAATTATAAATGACAAACTTAGATGACAATTAGTCTATATAATTCTCAATATCTATCTAACTTAAAGAATAAGACAATAAACGACTGTGAAACAAATGAGGACAATGACCTCCAAATATAAACAATGTACAAATATACATTGCAGTAGGTAAATATATATCAATACACAAATATTATATAAGTATCTTAATCAGAGGTAGAAATGTACACTGCAATATGGTAAATATATACAATATATATATCAATACAATATATGTCAATACATAAAAATGTTTTAAACAGAGGTAGAAACATGCATGCGTACAATAGTCAATCTATACCAATATATTTGTCTATTATCCTATCATCCCTCTTTTTTTTTTTTCAAAATGATCCCTGAGCTTATAAAATTCCTCCCCCAACCCTCAATCATATACTAATTATAATCAACCCCTAAATGATGTCCCTAAACCCAAGGGCAAACTTTACTGGGAGAGGGGACGTCATTCTCTAGAATTACTTCCAGCTGTCATAGGGGCGACGTTCTTTCTGGGGGATCCTGTGAAAGTAAAATGATGGTTAAATTTCAAGATAATGTCTTTTAAAATTGCAAATAGTCTCTGAGTATTTTCGTGCAGGTCTGGCCAAAATGTTGTATAAGATGTGCACCATTTCAGCTAACCAAGTTGGAACTGTCTTGTGCAGCTGGTACCCAAAGCAGGTCTTGTAGTAGCGCTATCAGTATCATGACGTCATATCAACCAGGTGGAGTTGTTGTTATGGGGCCCCATCTTCTTCCTGGAAACTTCAAATGTCACTTCAGGAAAAACTCATTGTTCATTATGAAAAACTTAAACATTAATCATATAAACATATATAGACATATATATATATTCAATGAAAGACGTGATAGATGTATTCAATGAAAAGTATGATAGATATGAAGAAAAGCAAAGATGTTTTCTAAACTCATATTTCTTTCTGTCCCATATCATGGCTCTTGACATGAGACAGAAACTCCAGAAACTCTGGGTTTTTCTCTTACTAACAGGCTTGGAATTGGAGAGGGACTGAGCCAGAGTCCAACTTCAAAACCAGCTTTATAAATTTAGAAATATGGTTTAATATTACTTACACAACCCATTGAGTTGTCTTGATATTTCCTATTGGGCAGGTATTTTTCCATCTGTCAGTATCCAAACATCCAGGGTCCCTTGAATTTCTCAAAGATGAGTGTTTTCCTGTGGAGATAAGAACAGAACCCTGCCCCCATTCTATATGTTTTTCTTACCACCTGTATGAATATCATCGTTGTGGATGAGTTGTCATTTCTCCTTTCCAAGAGGTTTCTCCTCTTCAAATCGAAACTTTATTAATTTTGATGGTATCCACAATTTTTCTTCTCCTGTGGAAACAAGAGCAAAACCCCTTCCCCAACGTAGCACATCTCCTGGCTTCCACTGAGAGGTCAGCACATCTTTGAAATAAATCGGTTGATTTAGTTCAGCAGACTTTTCCATTATCCAATGTCTTTCTGCTGCTGTCGTTCCTTTCTCATTAGCGTTAAGAAAATTCAAGGTTAATAAAGCATTATGTAATCTATTTCTGGGGGTATTTTCAGTCCCTTTCTGTTTGTTCAGCATATCCTTTATAGTACGATTTGATCTTTCTATAACTGCCTGACCTGTAGGATTATTTGGTATACCTGTAATGTGTTTTATATTATAATATTCAAAAAAGCGTTTCATTTTCTTAGATACATATGCTGGACCATTATCTGTCTTTATTTGCGCAGGTATACCCATGATGGCCATAACTTCCAATAAATGTGTGATTACTGAATCAGCCTTTTCTGAGCTCAGGGCAGTAGCCCATTGAAAACCTGAATACGTGTCTATGGTGTGGTGTACATATTTTAATTTGCCAAATTCTGCAAAGTGGAACACATCCATCTGCCAGATTTCATTCCTTTGGGTGCCCTTTGGATTAGCCCCTGCAGGCAGTGGCGTTTGGTTATAGAAAGAGCAAGTAGGGCATTTCTTTACAATCTCCTTAGCTTGTTGCCATGTAATTGAAAACTCTTTCTTCAAACCTTTGCTATTAACATGATGTTTTTTATGAAATTCAGAGGCTTGTAGCACACTACCAATCAATAATTGATCAATTTCTGCATTACCTTGTGCTAGAGGACCTGGCAGACCCGTATGGGATCGGATGTGTGTTATGTACATAGGGCAAAGCCTGTTCCTGATCAAATCTTGAACCTGGAGGAACAATGAGGTTAGTTCAGTATCATCAGGTATAAATTCAGCAGTTTCAATATGTAAAATAACTCTTTCTGCGTATTGTGAATCTGTAACTATATTAATAGGTTCTTTAAAATCCCTTAGCACCATAAGAATGGCATATAATTCCGCCTTCTGGACAGAAGTATACGGACTTTGTTCCACCTTATCCAAGTCTTCTGATTTGTAACCTGCCTTCCCTGATTTATTGGCATCAGTATAGAATGTACGGGCTCCAGTTATTGGAGCATCACGGACGATTCGAGGAAGAATCCAAGAAGTTCTCTTTATGAAGTTAAGCCGCTTGCTTTTTGGATAGTTGTTATTAATGTCTCCCAAAAAATTAGCACAAGCTCTTTGCCATGGTTCATTATCTTCCCATAATTTCTTTAGTTCATCAGCAGTGAAAGGCACTATAATTTCTGCTGGGTCTATGCCTGCTAGTTGACGAAGTCTCAGCTTGCCTTTTATAATTAACTCAGAGACTTTTTCTACATAAGTTTTCAGTTTCTTACTTGGTTTATGTGGTAAAAAGATCCATTCCAAAATAATATCATCTCTCTGCATTAAAATTCCTGTAGGAGAAATTTTTGATGGTAGTATGACGAGAATACAATTGAGCTCTGGATTCACCCTGTCCACATGTGCCTGTTGTAATTTTTCCTCAATCATTGTCAGTTCCTTTTCTGCTTCAGCTGTTAATTCTCTGGGACTGTTTAAATCCTTATCACCATCCAACGTTTTGTTCAAATGAATTATTAGATCAGGTGTTATTCCAATAGCTGGTCGTAGACTGGAAATGTCTCCTAACAGTCTTTGAAAGTCATTAAGAGTCCGTAGGTGATCTCTCCTAATTTGTGCTTTTTGTGTCTTAATTTTTTGCAAACCTATTTTATAACCTAAATAATTAACAGAATCTCCCTTCTGAATCTTTTCAGGAGCTATTTGCAATCCCCATTTAGGTAAAAGTATCTTTATTTCTTCAAACAGTCTGTTCAAGGTATCCATGTTTGAATCGGATAACAAGATGTCGTCCATGTAATGGTATACTATAGATTTGGGAAATTTCTTGCGTATTATTTGCAATGGTTGGTTCACAAAATATTGGCACAGGGAGGGGCTATTTAACATACCCTGGGGGAGAACGGTCCAGTGGTACCTCCTGGAAGGTTGAGAATTGTTATAAGTAGGCACTGTGAAGGCAAATTTTTCTCTATCTTCTTTTTGCAAAGGTATAGTGAAAAAACAATCCTTTAAATCAATAACTATGAGAGGCCATCCTTTTGGTAATAAAGAGGGCAAAGGAATTCCAGATTGCAGAGGGCCCATAGGTTGAATAACCTTGTTGATGGCCCTGAGATCTGTCACCATTCTCCATTTACCTGATTTTTTCTTAACCACAAATACAGGAGAATTCCAAGGGCTGGTAGATTCTTCTATATGCCCAGCATCTAATTGTTCTTGTACCAGCTGTTCTAAAGCCTGTAACTTTTCCTCAGCTAAAGGCCATTGCTTTGTCCATATTGGTTTCTCAGTCAACCATTTTAGAGGCAAGGCTGTTGGTATCTCTGAAGGGACATCAATTGCTTGTTCTTTTACAGCCCGAATGGCCTGTTTTCTCAGTTTGTAATATCTTTTAATATTATTCTCAGAAATATAGGCTCTAGATTTAGCAGGAATGTTAATTTCAGTATTCCATTGTTGTAATAGGTCACGACCCCATAAATTCATTGCGATATTGGCTACATATGGCTTTAATTTTCCTATTTGTCCCTCTGGCCCTATACATTCAGCCCATCTCGTGCTCTGCCTTACTCGAGATAGGGTTCCAATTCCCAGGAGCTGAACATTTACATTTTGAAGAGGCCAATACGGATGCCAAGATTCTGGGGTAATGATACTTACATCAGCACCTGTGTCCAGCAGGCCAGTAATAAAAATGCCATTTACACACACTCTCAGTTTAGGTCTTTGATCATTTATAGAAGTTTGCCAAAACACACGTAACTTATCTTTCTGATCATTATTGCTTGTAACAGTAGGCATGGGGCTTCCTAATTGTCCTGATGAGGCACGTTCTCTGCAGAAACTGGATATGACTGAACCATGTTTGCCATGGGGGCCTGTGAGGCCCCCCCTCTCACGTTTCCCGGCTGTATCAGGTTGCCTTGTCTATCTCTTGTAGACCTGCATTCATTCGTCCAATGTCTGCCCTTTCCACATCTTCTACATAAACCTGAAGGCTGAGTCCTCCTATTTCTGTTATTTCTAGAAGATGCATTATTATTATTATTTCTGAAATATGCATTATTATTATTATTATTATTTCTGAAAATCCGTTGTCTACAATTCCTTTTAATATGACCCATTTTTCCACAATTAAAACATTTGGTATTCTGGTATCTCCTTTTACCATTGGAAATTGCTTCTTCTACCCATGCTTCAGTGCCATAATCAAATGTATCAACATTGAGTGTATGCAAGACCCATTCTTCCAACGGCGCTGATCTGAGCTTTAAAGGACCCAAAATCCTTTTGCATTCCACATTTGCATTTTCATAAGCCAAAGACTCAATCATTATACGTCTTGCTTCTGGGTCAGATATTCCTATTTGTACAGCCTTAGTTAATCTTTGTAAAAAGTCACTAAAGGGTTCTCTCTGACCCTGTTTAACTCTGACAAATGATTCCATTCTCTGTCCTGGGTCTTGTACCCTGTCCCAAGCCCTTAAGGCTGCTGTAGTACACATGGAGAGTGTGTTTTCATCCAAATTAGCTTGTTCCTGAGGATCGGAAAAGAGCCCTTCACCTAGAATTTGATCTAGGGAAATGTCAATTCCCTTCGCTTTTTCCTGCTGTTCTAAGAGTCTAGCCTCTTGCCTGAATAAGCATTTCCATTTCAATTGCGGTCCACTCTCGAGTACCGCAGAGCTCAGCTGGAGCCAGTCTGAGGGGGTTGCTCTGCTTGTCGTGGCCCAAGATCTTAGCATCTCTTTAACAAAAGAGGCTTGCATCCCAAAAGTCATGACAGCCTGTTTTATTTCCTTGAGATCATTCATACGCACAGGCTCCCATGTATCCTCCTTGATGACCCTAGGGTTTTTGGAACCAATCACCTTCTCTGTTGTTATTACTGGAAAGGCAGGTAGAGCTGTAGGTAGAGCTTTGTGGAAATTGTCCCGGAGAGACTTACCCACAGATGTAGTTAAAATTTTCCTTTCTACCCTTTGCTCTTCTTCATCAGAATTTAGAAATTCCTCAATCTTTTCAATTCTATTCACCATTGCCTTCTGCAATGTCTGAATCTCCTGTCCAGAATTATGTTCCAAAGCCTTCATTGAGGATTCTAAAGTATGAAGTTTGTCCGTTAGAGATAACATCTCATCTTTGGACATAATTTTTATGGCATAAACCGTGCCTTCTTGTATTGACAATCTTTCCGTCAATCTGTCGTAAGCTTTAGAAAAAATCCGATTGTCACATTCAGCAGTTTTGATTCTCTCAGTTAATGTTTCATTTCCTACAGAAAGGGACTGAATCTTATGGTCCAGATCAGCTGTTCCCTCTTCCATAGTAATGAATTTCTCCTTAACATCAGTCTGAAGAACTTCAACCTGATTCTTGAGAAGATTGTTATCAGCCTGGAGAACTTCAAACTGATTCTTGAGAAGATTGTTATCAGCCTGGAGAACTTCAAACTGATTCTTGAGAAGATTGTTGTCATTCTCAATTGTTTTTAAGCGTTCAATCTCTACCTTAAGAATCCTGGATTCGTCTCGTAAAGACTTTATCATATTTCTATTATCAAACCATTTGATGCCAATGAAAACTACGAATCCCAGAAGGATCCATATATGTGGGGTGATAGACACCTCTTGTAAAATCTCCCACATGGTACAATTAAAAAAATCATTAAATTCTTGAACAGTAATGTGTTCAGACATTTTATTTATAAAAGAAAAAAATTTACCTGCAAAGATCAGTTCCTGTCAGTGGTGGTCTCTGTGTTTTTGGAGCCTGTCCTAGAACTAGCTCTTGTAGACCAGGCTGGCCTTGAACTCACAGAGATCCTCCTGTCTCTGCCTCCCAAGTGCTGGGATTGAAGGCGTGCACTACCAAGGCCTGGCAGGCCTCAAACTCACAGAGATCTGCCTGCCTCTGCTTCCCAAGTGCTGGGATTAAAGGCGTGCTCTACCACTGCCTGGCCGGCCTCAAACTTGTGATCCTCCTGCCTCTGCCTCCTTCAGCAAATCCTACCAGCGTGCACCACCACAACCGGCCAAGTCACTTTGTAACAGACCAAATCTGACACTGTGGCAGCTTTTGTTGCAAAACCGCAAGTACTTGAGCTTCTGCTAATTCAGGCAGTGGGATTCCGCTGCAAAACTTAGCCAAGGCAGGCAGAATGGGCCTGTGTTGCCGAGTGGGTCTCGGACTCGGCACTGGGGCCGGAGTCACGAACTGAAAAACAGCACCCGGAGGGTGCTGTGTTAGGTAGCGGGCTACCCGCTTGAGTCGGGGGCAAAATAGCCCGACGTTGGACGCCAAAATGTAGCGGCGTAAATGAATGCAGACAGAGTGTAAAAAATATATATATATAGCTTTAATGTAGAAATAGACTTACAGAACCACCGTTCCGCGGAGACCAGGAAAGCAGAAGCGAGAGCTCGGAGCTTGCTCGCCAAATTTATAGGCAGACATTAGCCCGAGGCGAACACGCCCCTTAAGGGGCGGGACTTATCCCTACACATGGCTAAAACAAAATGATCTGGACCAGACGCTAGATGTCCTGGTTTCAGCACAGATTACAACAAAATCAGACTAAGTCATTCTCATCTCTTTGTGGACCATTTTCCCCCTACCTGCTCTAAAGCCTAAAAGATAAACACTACAAAAAAATCAGAAAAAGTCATTCTTCCTCAGCATTTGGGAATAAATATATGGCTCCTGGATAGAATATGCTGAGCAGAGCAGGGTATAATTATGCATTCCGGAGTACATATGCCTAGTTATTGGTTGTTCAGCTCTTTATTAGACCAATGAGGTACTTTGGGCAGACAGGTAGCACAGCTTCTCAGAGTTAAACAAATGCAGCATAAAATATTGCAGCACATCTTTGCATCATTAAACAAATATTCTACAACATAAGTAAAAGTAAAACATTTTAAATTAATATTTCACACTATTTTCCCCTTTTCATTTTAATTGAAACAAAACGTTTTAAAGTTTAATATAGTAAAACTAAATACAACAAAAGCAACTATGACCTTTACAATATTTTGTCCATTTTATTTAGCAAATTCAGAGAAAATATTGCATTATCTATCTCATCTTAGTCATTCCAGCATTTTTTAAAATTCATTATAGCTAACTTTGAATCAGACACCCTATATGACATTTAAATACAAGTTAATATCCACATACTTATGGAATGAAATTATTTTTATATTATGCCTGAAAATGGACTGTTAATATGATAATATTTCCATTTTAAATATATATATATATATATATATATATATATATATATATATATATATATATTTGGCAGGAATGGTTACTGTGAACATGATTCCAACATTTTATACCTACTATATTTTCTATCATAACTAAAGAAAACTATAACTCTCATTATTTAGTTTTTAACTCCATCAAAGATCCCAGAAGGAAGATGTAATGTTACCAAACAACGTAGATATCTGGTTGCTTGGACAATCACATAAGCTGTTTGGCATCTTTGAAGCACTCATCTTTGACCTACAAGCCTAGAATATCTGGCAGACTTTTCAGTGAACCAGAAAATCTGAAGGGAAGGACAGTCACACGTTGTATTGACAAAGGTCATCAGTTGCTTTCCTCTGTTTCCTACAGAAAGTAAGGCAGACTACTTTGTGAAATGGGAATCTCCAAGGACTGCCCTGCCTTGTCTTGGTGAAGTGCAAGTCTTTTTGTTCTGTCTTGCCTATACAGTCTGTATAACATACTTTCAAACACTCAAGGCAAAAGCAATTTTTTGCCCAAATGGCTAGTGTTGCCTCACTGAAAGCAAATTCTATGCAGATTTTTGTTGATGCCCACCATCCTTTTGTGAAATAAATTGGTGCTGCCAGGAGTAGATGTGTCTCCTTCTCATGAAATGCCTTATATTAGCAAAATACTTTAAATGCCATATTCTATAGATTTTTGAAGTGTTTGAAGAACATTTATCTATCTAAAATATATCTCTGTATGATCTTAAAATATATCAAACATATCTATGAATCTGATTGTTACAGAAGACTAATTATTGACCATTCAGTAGGGTGCATTTTTGTCTTATTGACTGTGTCTTTGCTTTACAGAAGCTTCTCAGTTTCAGGAGGGCCCATTTATTTATTGTTGCTCTCAGTGTCTGTGCTGGCATTATATTTCGGAGGTGGTCTAATGTGCCCATGCATTGAAGGTTACTTACCACTTTCTCTTCTATCAGGTTCAGTATGGTTGGATTTATATTGAGGTTTTTAACCCATTTGCACTTGAGTTTTGTGTTTGGCAATAGATATGGATCTATTCTCATTCTTCTACATGTTGACATCCAGTTATGCCAGCACCTTTTGTTCGGAGGCATTACCATCCCTGACATAGAGCTCTAATACATAGCTACAGTAATGAAAACAGCTTGGTATTGGCATAAAAACAGAGACATTGACCAATGGAATCGAATTGAAGACCCGGATATTAGTTCACACACCTATGAACACCCAATTTTTGACAAAGAAGTGAAAATTATACAACGGAAAAAAAGAAAGCATCTTTAAGAAATGTAACTTTCAAATTCAATAAATAGGTAATGTTGATTTCAACATATTTATTCTGTGTTTTAACACCTAGTTTGGTTCTATGTTCTTGAAATGGTTGTTTTAGTTCTTTTACTGAGGTGAAGGCTCATGAGAACAGAGGTTCAGTCTACTCCTCCACCTGACTGTCTTGGGATGGTGTGGGGGGAACATGTTTCTTCGTTTCTAGAGCTACTTCTATCTAGCTAATCAGCTCTCTTCTTGGTTTAGCTAGAGAGTAGAGTTTTTTTTGTTTGTTTGTTTTTCCCCCATGCCCATGACTTTGGAGGTTACTGGTATTTAATGCTCAAAATCTTGGCAAGATTAAACAGAAACAGACCCGGAGCAGCAAACCATCACAGTGTTCTTTGAGTTTTGAGCTCCTTGGCAGGTATTCTGCTTCTCTTCAGCTTTCAGGTTCTCTGTACTTTATTCATTGGTACCATTCACTAATTTCATTTATATTTGGAGGGAAAACAGAGTGAATCTTAGCTGCTCCCTTTCCCTGCATGCAGAATTTTACTCTTCTACCTCTTAGTCATTTGGAAACACTTTGGTCTGGTTTGTCCATTGTCAAGTCTACCCCTAAAGACTCTGATCTTGTTATAAGTCAAGTTGGGAATTGTTTTCTTTAAGTAAGAGAGTAGCATTACTCATCTTTATTGAAATGATTAGTATATTTCAGTTATATTTTATGACTTTTACATTTGCTGTGTGCCCCTCTGTAAGATATAATTTCTTAACATATTTATTATTTTACACAGAAGGGCTTAACTTTTGTTCTACCTGTTGTTTTTGTATTTATGCCTTTACTCACCTTTTCTTGTCCTTTTTATTGGTTTAGACTATTTCTACTTAGTATACTTAAATGCTTATCTGTTTCCAATACAAGAGCAGGCATTACCTACGTTCCTATTTCCTGGTGTAGCAGTTTTCTCAATTGCTTGATATCTGCTTCGTGAAAGAATACAACATTTGACACTTCCTGGCCATCCTACAGGGGCTATACTGCCCAAACCCCCTCTCTCTTCCTATCCCACCCAGCTTACATCCAGATCCCCACACCCCCTGTCTCCCTCCCTCCTTTGGGGCATAGCGCCTCCCTGCCCAGCCTGCTAGGGCGCTGGGACCTAATCTGAACCGGGAGGACATAGGGGTGGCCGGTAGCTCCTTTGTTCCCATAGCCTGCCCGCAGCGAGCAGGGTGGGCCCTTTGTTCGCGAGCTAACCAAGCAGGGCAGAGGTTCGATCTGGGCACCGAGTGAAACATCATTGTGGTGAGTGAGTGCTGCGGCAGCTGGGATCATACCTCAGCCCGCCCACACTTCCTGGCCATCCTACAGGGGCTATACTGCCCAAACCCCCTCTCTCTTCCTATCCCACTCAGCTTACATCCAGATCCCCACACCCCCTGTCTCCCTCCCTCCTTTGGGGCATAGCGCCTCCCTGCCCAGCCTGCTAGGGCGCTGGGACCGAATCTGAACCGGGAAGACAAAGGGGTAGCCGGTAGCTCCTTTGTTCCCATAGTCTGCCCGCAGCGAGCAGGGTGGGCCCTTTGTTCGCGAGCTAACCAAGCAGCGTGGAGTTTCGTTCTGGGCACCGGGTGAAACATCATTGTGGAGAAACATCTCTGGGGAGTGACATCACTGGGAAGGTACATCAGTGGGCAAGAAGACCTGATCCTACAAAAGAAGATCCAAAGGGGAGTATTGGGAGGAAGAGATGGGCAGACGCCAATGCAGGAATTCTCCCAACAATCTGAAAAACAACACGAAACCACCAGAAGCCAGTGACCCCACAACAGGAGGACATGAACACCTTAATCAAGAAGAAGTAGAAAAAACTGACTTCATGAAAGTGATTGACACCCTTAAACAGCATATAAAAAACGCCCTTATAGAAATGGATGAGAAGTATAATAGAAAGTTCGAGGAATTGAGTAAATCAGTGAATGATACCCTAGGAAACCAAGGAAAAACAATCAAGCAGATAAAGGAAACAGTTCATGACTTGAAAACTGAAATGGAGGCAAAGAAGAAAACACAAACAGAGGGCCGACTGGACATGGAAAATCTAGGTAAACGAATAGAGACTACAGAATCAAGTATAACCAGCAGAATACAAGAGATAGAAGAAAGAATCTCAGATTCTGAGGATAACATAGAGAAAATAAACACTCTGATCAAAGAAAACAGCAAGTCCAACAAACTCTCATCACAAAACATTCAGGAAATATGGGACACAATAAAAAGACCAAACCTAAGAATAATTGGAGTAGAAGAAGGAGAAGAAGTGCAGCTCAACGGAACAGAAAATATACTTAATAAAATTATAGAAGAAAACTTTCCCAACCTGAAGACAGATGTACCTATGAAGGTTCAAGAAGCATACAGAACACCAAATAGGCTGGATCAAAAGAAAACATCCCCACGCCATATAATAATCAAAACACAAAATATACAGAATAAAGAAAGAATATTAAGAGCCGCAAAGGTAAAAGGCCAAGTTACTTATAAAGGTAAACCTATCAGACTTACACCTGACATCTCTATGGAAACCATGAAAGCCAGAAGGTCCTGGATAGATGTTCTCCAAAAACTAAGAGACCACGGATGCAAGCCCAGACTACTATATCCAGCCAAACTTTCATTCACTATGAATGGAGAAAACAAAATTTTCCAGGATAAAAACAAATTTAAACAATACGTAGCCACAAATCCAGCCTTACAGAAAATAATAGAAGGAAAATCACTAACCAAGGAGTCCAACAATGACCACAATAACTCAGACATCTAGAGACTCTTCACCAGCGCAAATCAAAGAAGGAAAACACACAAACCCTACTACTTAAAAAGTGACCGGAGTTAACAACCACTGGTCATTAATATCACTTAATATCAATGGGCTCAACTCACCTATAAAAAGGCACAGGCTAAGAGATTGGATAAGAAAACAGGATCCAACATTCTGCTGTCTACAAGAAACACACCTCAACCACAAAGACAGGCACCTACTCAGAGTAAAGGGCTGGGAAAAGGCTTATCAAGCAAATGGACCTAAGAAACAAGCAGGTGTGGCCATACTAATTTCTAACAAAGTTGACTTCAAACTTAATTCATTCAGAAGAGATGGAGAGGGACATTTTATACTCATAACAGGAACAATTCATCAGGAAGAAGTCTCAATCCTGAATATCTACGCCCCTACTATAAAAGCACCCACGTACGTAAAAGAAACATTACTAAAACTCAAGGCAGCCATCAAACCGCACACACTAATAGTAGGAGACTTCAACACTCCTCTCTCACCAATGGACAGGTCAATCAGACAGAAACCTAACAGAGAAATTAGAGAATTAATGGAGGTAATGGAGCAAATGGACTTAATAGACATCTATAGATTATTCCACCCAAAGAGGAAAGAATATACCTTCTTCTCTGCAGCTCATGGAACCTTCTCGAAAATTGACCACATACTTGGTAACAAAGCGAACTTACACAGTTACAAAAAAATATTAGTAACCACCTGTGTCTTATCAGATCACCATGGATTAAAGTTAGAATTCAACAACAATGCTACCCCCAGAAAGCCTACAAACTCATGGAAACTGAACAGTCATCTACTGAACCATACCTGGATTAAGGAAGAAATAAAGAAAGAAATTAAAGTCTTCCTTGAATGCAACGAAAATAAAGAAACAACATACTCGAACTTATGGGACACTATGAAAGCAGTCCTGAGAGGAAAGTTCATAGCACTAAGTGCCCACCTAAAGAAAACAGAGAAAGCACATATTGGAGACTTAACAGCCCACTTGAAAGCTCTAGAAAAAAAAGAAGCAGACTCACCTAGGAGGAGTAGAAGACTGGAAATAATCAAATTGAGGGCTGAAATCAACAAAATAGAAACACAGAAAACAATCCAAAGAATCAATGAAACAAAAAGCTGGTTCCTGGAGAAAATCAACAAGATAGATAAACCCATATCCAAACTAATCAAACGAAAGAGAGAGAACACACAAATTAATAAGATCAGAAATGAAAAGGGGGACAAAACCACAGACACAGAGGAAATTCAGAGAGTCATTAGATCTTACTACAAAAGCCTATATGCCACAAAACTGGAAAATGTAAAAGAAATGGACGCTTTTTTAGATAAATACCATTTACCAAAACTAAACCAGGACCAGGTGAACAATCTAAACAGACCTGTAGGTCGCGAAGAATTAGAAGCTGTTATCAAAAAGCTCCCTACCAAAAAAAGCCCAGGACCAGATGGTTTCAATGCAGAATTCTACCAGAACTTCCAAGAAGACCTAATACCTATACTCCTTAATGTATTCCACAATATAGAATCAGAAGGGTCATTACCAAATTCCTTTTATGAAGCCACAATTACTCTGATACCAAAACCACTCAAAGACTCAACCAGGAAATAGAACTACAGGCCAATCTCACTCATGAATATCGACGCAAAAATCCTCAACAAAATACTGGCAAATCGAATCCAAGAACACATCCGAAAAATTATCCATTATGATCAAGTAGGCTTCATTCCTCAGATGCAGGGCTGGTTCAACATACGAAAATCTAGCAATGTAATCCAGCATATAAATAAACTGAAAGAAAAAAACCATATGATCATTTCATTAGATGCTGAAAAAGCATTTGACAAAATTCAACATCCATTTATGTTAAAAGTCTTGGAGAGATTAGGGATACAAGGGTCATACCTAAATATAATAAAAGCTATATACAGCAAGCCGACAGCTAACATCAAATTAAACGGAGAGAAACTCAAAGCCATCCCGCTTAACTCAGGAACACGGCAAGGCTGTCCACTCTCACCATACCTCTTCAATATAGTGCTTGAAGTTCTAGCAATAGCAATAAGACAACATAATGGGATCAAGGGGATTCGAATTGGAAAGGAAGAAGTTAAACTTTCGTTATTTGCAGATGATATGATAGTGTACATAAGCGACCCCCAAAACTCCACCAAAGAACTTATACAGCTGATAAACAGCTTTAGTAATGTGGCAGGATACAAGATCAACTCCAAAAAATCAGTTGCCCTCTTATACACAAAGGAGAGGGAAGCAGAGAGGGAAATCAGAGAAGCTTCACCATTCACGATAGCCACAAACAGCATAAAATATCTGGGGGTAAATCTAACCAAGGAAGTGAAAGATCTATTTGACAAGAACTTTAAGGCATTGAAGAAAGAAATTGAAGAGGATACCAAAAAATGGATGGACCTCCCTTGCTCTTGGATTGGGAGGATCAACATAGTAAAAATGGCAATTCTACCAAAGGAAATTTATAGATTCAATGCAATCCCCATCAAGATCCCATCAAAATTCTTCACAGATCTGGAGAAGACAATAATCAACTTTATATGGAAAAACAAAAAACCCAGGATAGCCAAAACAATCCTATACAATAAAGGATCTTCTAGAGGCATTACCATCCCTGACTTCAAACTCTATTACAGAGCTACAGTAATGAAAACAGTGTGGTGCTGGCATAAAAACAGAGAAGTCGACCAATGGAATCGTATAGAAGACCCGGATTTTATCCCACAAACCTATGAACACCTCATTTTCGATAAAGGAGCTAAAAGTATGCAATGGAAGAAAGAAAGCATCTTCAACAAATGGTGCTGGCACAACTGGATGTCAACCTGTAGAAGAATGAAAATAGACCCATATCTCTCACCGTGCACAAAACTCAAGTCCAAATGGATCAAAGACCTCAATATCAGTCCGAACACACTGAACCTGATAGAAGAGAAAGTGGGAAATACCCTACAACAGATGGGCACAGGAGATCGCTTCCTATGTATAACCCCAGAAGCACAGACATTAAGGGCAACATTGAATAAATGGGACCTACTTAAACTGAGAAGCTTCTGTAAAGCAAAGGACACTGTCACTAAGACACAAAGGCAACCTACTGACTGGGAGAAGATCTTCACCAACCCCGCAACAGACAAAGGTCTGATCTCCAAAATATATAGAGAACTCAAGAAACTCGACTTTAAAATGCTAATTAACCCAATTAAAAAATCGGGCACTGAACTGAACAGAGAATTCTCAACAGAAGAAGTTCAAATGGCCAAAAGACACTTAAGGTTGTGCTCAACTTCCTTAGCAATCAGGGAAATGCAAATCAAAACAACTTTGAGATATCATCTTACACCTGTCAGAATGGCTAAACTCAAAAACACCAAGGATAACCTTTGCTGGAGAGGCTGTGGAAGAATGGGTACCCTCATCCATTGCTGGTGGGAATGCAATCTTGTGCAACCACTGTGGAAGTCAGTGTTTCGGTTTCTCAGGAAATTCGGGATCAACTTACCCCTGGACCCAGCAATACCACTCTTGGGAATATACCCAAGAGATGCTCTATCAAATGACAAAAGCATTTGTTCAACTATGTTCATAGCAGTATTATTTGTAATAGCCAGAACCTGGAAACAACCTAGATGCCCTTCAATGGAAGAATGGATGAAGAAAGTATGGAATATATACACGCTAGAGTACTACGCTGCGGTAAAAAACAATGACTTCTCGAATTTTGCATGCAAATGGATGGAAATAGAAAACACTATCCTGAGTGAGGTGTCCCAGACCCAAAAAGATGAATATGGGATGTACTCACTCATAATTGGTTTCTAGCCATAAATAAGGACCACGGAGTCTACAATAGGTGAACCTAAAGAAGCTAAGGAAGAAGGTGAACCGAAGGAAAAACATATAGTTGTCCTCTTCGCTAAGGGAAGTAGACCAAATTTCCGGGGAGAAAATGGGATCTTGGGGGGGGGTAGGATGGGGGTAAGGGGAGATGGGGAGAGAAAAGGTAGAAGGGAAGGAGGGGGGACCTGGGAAACGGGAGAATTGGCATAAAGGAAAGGTGGATAGGTGAGCACGGAACCACAATTCTTAGTTAAGGGAGCCACTTTAGGGTGGGCAAGCGACTTGACCCTAGAGGGGCTCCCTAGTGCCCAAGATGAGGTTCCCAGTTAGTTCCTTGGGCAGCTGAGGATTGGGAACCTGAAATGACCCTATCCTAGAGCAATACTGACGAATATCTTGCATATCATCATAGAATCTTCATCTGGTGATGGATAGAGATCGAGACAGAGACCCACACAGGAGCACTGGACTGAGCTCCCAAGGTCCCAAGGAGGAGCAGAAGGAGGGAGAACATGAGCAAAGAATTCGGGACCACGAGGCGTGCATCCACCCACTGAGACAGAGGAGCTGATCTACGGGGAGCTCACCAAGGCCAGCTGGACTGTGACCGAAAAAGCATGGGATAAAACCGGACTCTCTGAACATGGCGAACAATGAGGGCTGATGAGACACCAAGGACAATGGCAGGGGGTTTTGATCCTACTTAATGTGCTGGCTTTGTGGGAGCCTAGCCAATTTGGATGTTCACCTTCCTAGATATGGATGGAGAGGACCTAGGACTTAACACAGGGCAGGGAACCTAGACTGCTCTGTGGACTGGAGAGGGAGGGGGAGAGAGGTGGGGGGAGGGGGAGAAGGGTGGGAGGAGGGGGAGAAGGGTGGGAGGAGGGGGAGAAGGGTGGGAGGAGGGGAAGGGAAATGGGAGGCTGGGAGGAGGTGGAAACTTGTTTTTTGTTTATGTTTTTTTTTTCTTCTTTTCGCAATAAAAAAAAAAGAATACAACATTTGGACCTACTCTTTTGCCCTCATCAACAGTTACAAACACACGCACACAAACAAATACATTTATTTTATTACTTTAAAAATAATACCAATCCAAATTTCCACTTCCTCCCCTCCTCCCACTTACTAGTTTACTAGAAATTTGAAAATTATTTCATTTCTACCAAAGTAAATAATGTAAGAAATATTTTGTCAGTTTGGGTTGATAGTTATTTGATTATTGACTCCTTTGTTTTATTAATTCAGGAACAAAAAGATTACTGTAGATATTTAAATTCATAGTTATGATGAGTAAAATTAAAAATACAGAAACAGTAATTAAGCTTTCCTGGTTTGCCTATAACAATTTACTGTTCAAATGCCAAAGAAGAATCACATATGATAAGGTAAGAGAACAATGATCAGGTCACCGTTAAGGTGACAAAAATGTCAAACTGCAGTGAAAGAAAATTAATGAAAGTAATGAGGATAAGGATTGTTTATCAACTGAACTCACAGATATCCATAATTTTCCAATTTGTTCAGCTGTAAGCTAAAGGGCAAAACAGGTGAAAACAACCATTTGGAAACAACAGCAATACCAAGACATCAGATAATTTGACAATGATTTTAGCGCCTCCCAGTGGAAATGCAGTTACTTATGCCCTTGTTGGTACTGACAAAGGTGTGGGTCCCATAATAACAGAAGCGAGTAGGCCTATGTATCATCAGCTCAGATGGCTTCCTAGGTCAGGCGTGCAGTATGCTAATGATGCACTTCAAAATATGAAAACAATACTATGAATAATTCTGACTCCCATAAAGAGTTGCCTAGGCGATGTCCCCAGTTAGTTCCTTGGGCAGCTGAGGATAGGGAACCTGAAATGGCCCTATCCTATAGCAATACTGACAAATATCTTGCATATCACCATAGAACCTTCATCTGGTGATGGATGGAGATAGAGACAGAAACCCACAGTGGAGCACCGGACTGAGCTCCCAAGGTCCCAATGAGGAGCAGAAGGAGGGAGAACATGAGCAAGGAAGTCAGGATCACGAGGGGTGCACCCACCCACTGAGACAGTGGGGCTGATCTATTGGGAGCTCACCAAGGCCAACTGGACTGTGACTGAAAAAGCATGGGATAAAACCGAACTCTCTGAACATGGCGAAAATGAGGGCCGATGAGAAGCCAAAGACAATGGCACAGGGTTTTGATCCTACTTCATGTTCTGGCTTTGTGGGAGCCTAGCCAGTTTGGATGTTCACCTTCCTAGACATGGACGGAGGGGGGAAGACCTTGGACTTTCTACAGGGCAGGGAACCCTGACTGCTCTTTGGACTGGAGAGGGAGGGGGAGAGGAGTGGAGGGAGGGGGAGAAGGTTTCGAGGAGGGGGAGGGAAAAGGGAGGCTGGGAGGAGGCAGAAACTTTTTTTTCTTTTTCTCAATAAAAACTTAAAAAAAAAAAAAGAGTTGCCTAGGTATCATCTTGGATTAAGGATCATTGTCTAAAAGAGAATGAAGTTTCAGGTTTTTAAAAATTAAACTATAATTGCCTAACATCAATTTCTATTTTCTCCCCGAAATCCATACGTCCCTATTCCCTCTCAAATTGCACACACACATACACACACACACACACACACACACACACACACACACACACGGTTAAATATATAACGACAATGTGCTAAGTTCTTTTAGTGCTATTTCCACATATGTGATTCTAGTGCTGACAACTTGATATCAGATAGCCAATGAGGAGGTTCACTCCTGTTGTTGAATATTGCTTTAACTATGTAAAGGTGTGTTACATTTGTTTATGCTGCATTTGTTTAACTATGGAAAGAAGTGTTGCATTGGTTTTACCTTGGCTGCCTAAGGCACGTGATTGATCTAGTAAAATACTGAATGATCAATAGTTAGGCAGTAGAGGAATAGATGGGACTGGTGGGCAGACAGTCATAAGCAGGAGGAGAAATCTAGGCTCCAGAGAGAATGAGGGAAAAAGAGAGGGACATGTCCAGTCCAGCCAGTCAGGCATCTACCAGCCAACAGACAGAGAGGAAGCAGGAAGTAGGGCTTACAGAATTTAAGAAATTTAAAAAGCCTCAAGGCAAAATGTAGATGAAGGAAAATGTTTAAACTAAGTTTTAAGAGCTAGTGGTAGAAGCATAAAATAAGGTCAAGAATTCATGAGTAATAATAAGTCTCCATGTTATGATTTGTGGGCTGGCAGTCCAAGAATGCCTGCTACACATACCTGGCTTGATCTTACTAAAGTTTAAATAAAATTCAAATATTTAAGCTTTGGGACAATTTGTGGTGAAGACGTTAACGTTGGTGCCCAGTACACAGAAAAGTATATTAGTAAGTTATAAGCAATAAATAGACTTCATGTACAGTGAATATAATAAATACTGATCTAATTCACAATGACGAAACTGATTTTTTGTATGAATAACACACAACTAAAACTTGTGACTGAAATACAGTTTAATGATCACTGCAAACAAATGCCACTACAAAGTTCTACCTCCTCATTCATCACTGCATTCTTGTCACTGTCTTGAATCTCCTGCCCTTTTGAATATAATAGTATTCACATTTTAGTACTGAACTATTCAGTTTGATTTCTCAGAGAATATCTCTACTCATGGTGTTAAAGATGGCAATAAAATGAATATCTTCATTTTATTGAATTGAAAATTATCAAAATTAAGTAGCTTCCCAATATACTAACCATATTTATTCTAACTTAAAGTTAGGTTTATCCAAAGTTCAAATCATGTTCAGACTCTTTAATTTTAAAATACTTTAAATTATAACCTTTGGGTGAAATTGTTAGCTATATGTACTGATAGCTATATGTACAATTGATTTATAGATTTTCTTGTAGCCAACTTACATACTTATCTATTATTCTCAAACCTGAATGTAAATACATTGGTGCTGTGACAAATGATATGGCTCCATGGATTGTATCCTCTATGTGTTCATGTGTAACTGGAACTCCTACATTTCTGAGTCGGGTGACATAAATAAGTCCATCATCTCTTAGAATGTCATGTTCACATGTGATGATATAAGTTAATGGCAAATTTTGTAATTGGGAGTCATTGACTAACAAAGGTGACAGTCTACTATCCAGAAGTGCTGGATAGGTTGCATTCAGCCTCCCAAGAACGGGCTCCATATAAACATGGTTCTTCTTATACCTCTCAGGAAGGAAGTGACTCCAGTTCACAAACTTGAACAAGTCTCTTGATCCTTCAGGCATGTACTCATTTCTCAGTATTGCCTCTGGCAGTTCTTCATCTTCTGTTACATATCGGGTTGACAACTTAATTGCTAACTTCCTTGACAAAAAGGGACCGTTTTCATACTCTCGATAAGATGGCGTCCACATATCAATCCCCTGTAGGCTAGGGTATATTATGGCTTGTGCCTTAATTTTGTTTCTGTATTCTGGATCATTCTGTAGCTGTAAATAAAACACATGATGAGTGTTAATGAGTCAACAGCTTTAACAAAAAAGAATAGGTAACTATGTTTTAATGTCCTGAGGTAAATAAATTTATTAAACTGAAATAGTATCTGAGTATTGCTCTCATAATATTTACTCATGGTTTAAAAAATGAGACTCTCATTCCATCTTCTTCATACTTGGCATCCAAACAAGACCTTGAGCTGGAGAATTCTACTAGAGATGGCAGAATGGCTATATTCTAAAATACTTTTAGTTTTTGGTGACAAGTTGTTTTTATCTATCTATCACATACTGTCCTCCTGTGTTAGCCTCCCATGTGGTTTTAACCTAGGCATGTGTCATCATGCACAGCTTGTTTATGTTGACATACAGGAATCTACAATAGCAGAAACAATGAATATGGTAAAACAGCATGTCGAAAACCCATTCAGATGGAGCATGAACATTTGTTGTTACATGTTGAAAACAATTCTATCATATGCCTCACCTTTAGCTACTAGTGTTATAATATGACAGAAAACACAAAGAATAATTTACAACAGTCAGAAGAGAAAAAGAAAGTAATGGAATGTTTCACGTGTAATCTGTCTCTGCCGGAAACGGGAAGAGCCCAGAGTTTACAGTCATAAGAAGATCCTTCCTTTCATTTCCTAGTTAGCAAGCTGAAGGAGAGACCTTGCAGTGGGTCCCTGCAGCAGTGTGCTTTTATAGCAGACTGCAGCATCCCCAAATGTGTCTGCATCCCTCCACAGGAAGTTCAGGATGTGCTGAGCGCAGGGTCATGCCCTCATCAGAAAGTGAATTTATATGAAATGAGAGGGCTAGTTGAAATCTCAACAGCACATCACAAGGAAAGTATCTGACCAACTTCAAAATGCACAACACATCATAGGTACAAAGTTCTTAGCCCAGCGGTGGTAGCACATGCCATTACTCCCAGCACTTGGGATGAAAAGACCAGTGAATCTCTGTTGGTTCAAGGCCAACCTGCTCTACAGAGCAAGTTCCAGGACAGGTTCAAAACTACAGAGAAACCCTGTTTTGAAACGTTCCCCCCAGCACACACCAAAGAAGAAGAAGAGGAGGAGAGAGGAGGAGGAGCAGAGACGAGGAGGAGGAGGGGAGAGAAGGAGGAGGAGGAGGAGGAGAAGGAGGAGGAGGAGGAGGAGGAGGAGGAGGAGGAGGAGGAGGAAGAGAAGAAGAAGAAGAAGAAGAAGAAGAAGAAGAAGAAGAAGAAGAAGAAGAAGAAGTCCTGCAAGTTCAGAAAAAAAAAAGGAAGAGTGTTTTACAGCTCTCCTACCAGTGGCTTTAGGCTGGTAATTTTCCAAATAAAATGCAGTGTTTCAGAAAGTTGAGAGAATAAGTAGCAGTGAACACAACAGTAAAACTGAGACTGAGCCAAATAACTCTTCTGCATATAAACAGGCATAGTGTCCAGTTGAGTTAATGCCTGCACGTGATCTTTCATTTAAAAACTAGAATAGTCCCCAGTTGAATAAACGCCCATGGTTGGTGCTTGAAGCAGGGAGATTATACTGCAATATAAACTTTCCTTGGTTCGTCAAAATATAGGAGAAACTTATTAATTAAGTGAAATCTGGGGAGATGGCTCAGTTTAAAATCTTTGCTAGAACAAGTCAATGGACCTGGGCATAGTGTCAGCCTAGCCTCCAGTGCTAGGGTGAAGAAAGACATGTCTCCTGACCTCACTGGCCATTTAATCTGATAGATAATCCTGATAAGGTCCAGGGACAGTGAAAGTACTTGTATGAAAAATTATGATTTTCAAGGCCAAACTGGTTTGCTGGAAATTTCCAGGCTCACAAACATTACACAGTGAGACTCTATTTTGGAAAGAAAGAAAGAAAAAAGATGGAAAGCAAATGAGGGAACTGCTGACTTCCACATGCTCACCATACATATGTACACACAAGGGCAAACTGACACACATATACTCCCATGAACATGGATCCACACAGAAACAAAACAAGACAAGAAAAAAAAATGAATTAAATTGAATTAAGAAATTAAGAGAGACTAGTGGCTTTCTCGGGAATACTTCAAGCTCCACAGACTTTAAATCAAAAGAAACAAAGACATACCAGTGCGTTTATGGGTTAGAAAATAGAAAAGAGCCAAGGTAGAGACAAGAGTCGGGGAATTGGAGGTATCTCTAACACTAATCTGAGCCACACAGTTACTTCTTCAAATGCAAAGATATGAGGAAGTTTGTCCTTATCTCTAATTCTTTCCTAAAACTGCAGTTCTTTATTATTATAAACCCCAAAATAGTGACTCCTAGTGTACTAAAACACTCCCAGAATATCACCTGCCAGATCCCCCAGAAGCTCTGGTGAGCAGGCTTAAGGGTCCTTCTTAAGCGAGAAAAGAGTACTGGAAGACGTCTTACTGCCTGGTCTTATCAGCTCTGTGGAGAAACAACAAATGTTTCATACATTGAGAAGCCAGAGAGCCCGTGGGCTCTGCCTTGGTCAAAGGGGTCCAGATCGGAGACATCTTAGCAAAACCATTGCCTTTTCCAACCTTTCACATCTCACAGCAGCATTTATAAACAAATATCTTTTGGCTGCTGTTGCTCCTTCCTCAGCATTCAAACAATTCAAAGAGAACATAATAACATACAGTATCCAGACTCTTTGTTTATTTTTCAACTTTACAAGGCTTTAGTTTATAACCTCTATTTTTTATTTTTTTTTTAATTGTTGACTTTTTGAGACAGAGTTTCTCTGTGTATATCTGGCTGTCCTAGAACTCCCTCTGTAGACCAGGGTGTCCTTGAACTCACAGAGACCTGTGAGCCTCTGCCTCCCT
The DNA here is from genome assembly GCF_018167655.1 of Microtus oregoni. Classification (NCBI taxonomy): domain Eukaryota; kingdom Metazoa; phylum Chordata; class Mammalia; order Rodentia; family Cricetidae; genus Microtus; species Microtus oregoni. Next base: position 18,891,615 of record NW_024543069.1, on the reverse strand, counting down.
AAGTGTTGGGATTAAAGGAGTGCCACCACACTGTGAACTCACAGAGGTCTGCCTGCTGGTCTTCCAAGTGTTGGGATTAAAGGTGTGTGCCACCACACCCAACTACTCTCTCTCTCTCTCTCTCTCTCTCTCTCTCTCTCTCTCTCTCTCTCTCCTTTAAAGACTTTTCACTTTTTCTTATCTCTCCCAAGCCTGCATATATTTTTAACACACTGTAAATATTTAGTGGCTTTCTTCATCTTTGAATCTCTTTTTACTGTATATCTCTCTTTTTCTCCACCATGTGAGTCTTTAATTTGCTAAGCAATATGGAGAGCATTAAAGCCATGCCTTTGACGGCTGGATCCAGCCCATTCCATAGCTTTCTATTGCCACAACTCTATGGTGTTTCAAGGTCCCTGACACCAAGCAAGCTGCAGCAGTCTGCTCAAAAATCGCATTAAAATGCTCTGTAGCCAGGCCTCCTGCCTGAAAGAGTCAGAGTTTGTGCTGGCAGGGTGGCCCAGAAAGCCAGCATTTTAAAATGGCACAGCTTTTTTCCTGCTATGGCTGAAAACCAAAAAGCATGCAGTCAGCTTCTCATCAATACCATTTAAATGTTTCATGGCAGGCCTTTTTAAAAGAGCTGCAAGGTTTTACAGCTAAAGCTTAATCAGGAAGCCTCTCTTAAATGAGACACATTTGTGTCTAGCAAACAGAGCCCACCTGAGAAAATGCTGCTATCAATAAGCTGTGTTTAACTCTATTCTTTTTTGTCTAGAATTAATTCCCAAGCTCTCTCAGGCTTTATGTGGATGCAGTTGTCCACGTCACACCCATGCTTTGGCGGGGGGAGTGGTCACTCTTAACCCAGAGTCAATGTGGTGTTAAATCTTGTATAAACATCGAGACCCTCTCTCCCACTGCCCTTGCCCTAGAACCTCAGAAGGAAAACCACTGCAGTTAGATTGCTATCCTCTGCCTCCTCAGTTAGATTAGACAGCTCAGGCAAAGAGGTGTATAGTAACCACTGTGTCATAAATTGCTTCAATTATTTCTAGACTTTTCGTGAAGATGCCTTTATAAATTTTAGGAGACACCCCAGGGTTGGAGAAGCAGGAGAGGCAATGGTTTAGCAGAGATTCCTCATGCCACTCATGTCACTCTGAGTGACAAAGCAGGATATACAGGATGACTGCAGGCCAGGAGAGGACCTGCTGGTAGGCACTATCAGAGTAGGTCTTAGCAAGCCATAACCAGCATAGAATCGTTTCTGTGGTTACATAGAGCAATGGAAGGAAACACGGAGGATGGAGGGAGGGAGAGATTAATCTAAAATATCCCATTATCCTTAATTGTTGCTGGTGTGCAACTTAACACGTTTTGTCACAAATATATTAATACTAATAGCCACACGTCCTCCCCTATACTGCCTGCTAATCTAGAATCCAATGTCTTCACCTATCATATTTCATGATTTAAGTAAAATTTAATCTTCTTTAGTTACGTGGGATATAAAATGTCCAATGAAAATTATTACATGTGCTGTGGCAAGACCTTTGGAGCCTATATAGTGACCTTGCAGTGTCTAACCCCAAGTTTTCCTATCTTGGACTTTTATTTCACGTTGTTCTGATTGAGACATTGCTCTAATTCTTCCTGCTTGGAATATGAAAGTATTTAATTCATTTACTATCTTTTGGGAACCCACAGGAATAGACTTTGAAATGTTAGAGAACGTGGGAATTTTAGAGTGAAAACCATCAACGTCTTTGAATTTGTAAAGATTGTGGGACTTTCAAAGTTGCTATGTGTTTCATATTGATATAATGATATTAATATGACATGTTGGGCATAAATAAGAAAGGGAAGGTTGCCGTTAAATAATGATGTGCCTGTGCGTTAAGCTGACAAGCGTTCAGGAGCTCTGGCTGGTTTGTCTTTCATTTTGTTTTGTCAGTTTGACACAGGCTAGATTTATTTGAGAGGGGAAAAAAAGGAAATGTCTTTGTAGGTTTATTCTGTGGATGAGACTGAAGATTTTCTAAACAAGTGATTGATCTGCCCAGCCCACTATAGGAGGTTCTACGCATGTACAGGTAATCCTCGATGATAGAAGCAAGCAGGCTGAATAAGCCACCAGGAATAAGTCACTGGGCACCATTCCTCCATTGCTTCTGCTCCATGACTCTTGCTGTATGTCCACAAAAAATGTATTAAAACAGCTTCACTTGTCTGCTCCACAGAGATAAACTCCTCCCACTGCCATGGATTTTCTGCCTTCAGTTTCTGTACCATGTCAAACCATAAGCCCAAATAACTCATTTTCCATTTACCTTTTTCTTATTAGGTCTTCTAGTCAGAGAGATAAGAAACTAATAAATTTGCTTCAAGTACGGTTACACCAAATTCACACAAATTTTATAATTTATCTTTGAAAAGCTAGCAATAAAACTTATACTAAACAATTGTTCATAGTTATTGTTGTGTATTTTTTTAAAAAAATACTATGATAATGTAGACTCGATGGTGTGACTATATTCCAAGTAGCTGGGGGCTGATGAAAAGATATTGCAAGCTCATGGCATAGCCATAATACAGAACAGATTCAAATTCAGCCTGGGATGCTTAACAAGAAACCAACTCAAGAAGAGCTTAAAAAGAGGTAGTTCCATAGTTCTATGGTAGATCATTTGTCTGGGGAACATATATCCTTAGATTCAGTGCCCACTAAGCACATGTGCACACACACACACACACACACACACACACACACACAAACACACACACACACAGAATAGGATTACGAAATTCTTATGCTACATCACCTAATTACTTGACTACAGCCACATCTAAATCTAAAATAATGCAAAAGAATAAATTATTTGGTTATGTTACATTTTATAGATTACAGGAAAAACATCATTCAGACACAATAACTAAAGTACCTCCTTTGAGTTAGGACTAAATTTTGCTGGTTCCAATCATACATAACACACATAACATACCAGTTGAGTCACTGATCCTGCCAGGCCACCCCCAGAGCTGTCTCCTGAAATACAGATGTGAGCAGGATCCACTCCATATTTTTCCAGAACTTTATCCTGGAGAAAGAACTTGATCGCAACAATACAATCTTCAAGGGCAGCTGGGAATAGATACTGAGGAGCAAGTCTGTAGCTTTAGAGGTAAATCAAACAAACAAACAAAAGAGAAACAAAGAACTTATGATTAGGCTAAAGTATCTAATTATCTCTAAAATATACTAGCAGATATATAAATAAATTTTCGCCCTACTTTGAACCTTTAAACCCATCAAATAAACCTAGGCTTACTAATAAATAACTTCTATTTTAAAATAAGACATAGATTCTGGTTTAGAAGTGTTTTTTATATTAGTGCAATGAGGAGAAGAATAAGATAGCATGTATTTTCACCCTCATGAAGCCTGTAACTTCACCAAGCCGTGAAAATGGAGTTGGTGACTCAAAAGCAATTCATGATCATGGATTAGATTATTCAAGAAATTTAAAATCACAAAATCTGAGAGCAAAGTGTTGGTAGTTGTCTTCAATTAGAAACTTATTTGGCCAAAATTTCATAGAATTGTAGAATTCATTTCCTAAGCATGAGGATTTGAATTAAAATAAGCAGTTTGATATGTGGATATGTAAGCTATTTCAATGAGTATTATTAATATACTGTGATTCATTAGACAAAATATATAATATCTTCACTTCCTCATCCTTAATCCCATCTCCCTGTGCGTTCTTTTATGGAATAATGTCCTAAATGCTCTATTTTTTTTATTCTTACAATTTGCATTAGAATTTTTGAATTATTTATATTTCTATAATAAACAATATTATTCAGATAGTCCTTGTGAATTTTTAAATTTTAAGATGTGTCTAAATGTTTAAAAAGAGCATAATATCAACCATGAAACATCAAAATACAATTTTAAATAATGGTGAAGAACAAAGGTTGCCTGCAATTTTTTAGAATCCTTAAAATAGATATAATTTTACTCTCTTAAAATCTTATGTAAATTGGGCTGGAGAGATGGCTCAGTGGTTAAGAGCATTGCCTGCTCTTCCAAAGGTCCTGAGTTCAATTCCCAGCAACTACATGGTGGCTCACAACCATCTGTAATGAGGTCTGGTGCCCTCATCTGGCCTGCAGACATACACATGGACAGAATATTGTATACATAATAAATAAATAAATATTTTAAAAAAATCTTATGTAAATTATAACGTGATAAAGTTGGTTAAATTATAATGATAAAGGCACAGTTACGTTACAACTATACATTAAAAATTTCTCAAACATAACTGATCCACTTGCTTTAAAGCATTGGCTACGAGCACGAGAGTACTGAACCTGCTAGTTCATGCTACCTGACTTTATTATACTGTCAGAAAAAATTCTTTATAATGTTTCTGCAAAAATCTATAATTTTGTAAATCCATTCCTATGTTATAAAATTCGGAGGGAAAAGCCAATTTTCTCCAACCTCATAATGAGGCATAAGAAGTATAGAATATAGCCAAAAGGTCATAAAACAATAGCAGGTAATCAACTTTCTAGTATATTGTTGAACATAGGAATAAAACTCATGAATTAATAAGAGCTGTCATTGAAAAGGTTCTTGAGATGTTTGAGTGGTTTCCAACATTTGTTCTAATTGATATTTCTTGGCCCAAAAGTGACTCTAACATATATTGATTGCTTCTACCCCTCATGATGTGGGATTTCCCTCTGTATGCTGTCATTATCATTAATGAATAAAGAATTGCTTTGGACCTATAGCAGGACAGAATTTAGGTAGGCATGGAAGACTAAATTGAATGCTAGGAGAAAGAAGGGCAGAGTCAGAGAGAAGCCATGTAGACCTGCCAGAGAAAGACAGCCTAACTTCAGCTGGTAAGCCACAGCCACATGGCAATACGCAGATTAATAGAAATGGGTTAAATTAATATGTGAGAGTTAGCCAATAAGAAGCTAGAGCTAATGGGCCAAGCAGTGATTTAATTAATACAGTTTCTGTGTGATTATTTTGGGACTTAGCAGCCAGGTACTAACAAGCATCTTTCTTATTATCCCCTTAGGTATGATGAATATACACTATAGGCGTACGTATTACCTAAGTAGTATTTATGTTCTTAAAGCTGCCACTGCTCTATTGGCAAAGATGTTCACATCTCTGCTTCTCATAAGAGTCTACCATGGCAAAGATGAATGCAAAATGGAGCTTTGTTGAGGAAATTTTGATATTATAAGGTTAAGAAAACAATTTTAACCCCAAATTTCCTAGCAGCAATCCAGCCACCACTGCGGATTTTGCAACATGTTCTGTAAACTAGCTTAGGTGGGAGGGCAAGGGCACAATACTAAAAATAGCCAGTCTCTTACTCTGGGGCCACCACAACAGCATCAAGTCTGCTGGCCGTCATTCGGTTCATGAAATCATAGGGCCGCATCTCTGAAATGACAGACATAAATAGAGAACAGAGCTGTGTAAATGCCAGGCAATGGAAACCTAGACACATCTATGAATCCTAAGAGAAATCAGAATTGTGATTACTTAATGAAAATCTTGCAGTCTACACTTTGGCCACCACATGTAAAAAAAATCTCCACTGGAGTTAGAAAACCTTCCTTAAAACCTACCCACTAAATCCATCCTAACCCAGGCCAGAAGAGAAGACTCTTGCTAGGTCACAATGAAAGAAGCTTGCTGTGCCTTGATGACCTGCTTGGGTTTCTCAGAAAACTTGCTCTGGCTTCCTGTGTTGCCAGCTTCACCTGACTCCAGTTTCACAGCCTGGTGCACTGTGACTGCTTTCCTGCCTCTCATTTCTGTGGTCAGTTACATCTGGAGGAGGCTGTGGCTGAGCAGTACTGAAGGACTACATCAGGCATTGCCTCACAGACAGTGACTGACGAGCAGTGGTGATGATCACAGTCCCAAAGCTTAAATAGTAGCAAGCTATCCTTTCATAGAATTTATATTTTACTTTACAGGAGAGAAAAACGTTTATGACTTGACTCTCTCAAAGTAACCATGTCCATACCATAAAATTGGCTATAAATCAGAACTCTAGAAGTATGTTGAAGATCATATTATACTCATTATTATAATATTCATAAATTTAGGTAGTCACCTTAATTCATCTATCTTTAACGATCTTTTAGAGTTCTCAGATTTTTTAATAAAGGCACTTTAGTTTTCCTAAAGCCTAATATACTTCGCACGATAATATTTTAAATGATCTTTTTCATAATAACAAGTTTAGGCTTTAAAATACACTTTAAATTGCAGTTTTGAGCATAATTGAAAATTTTAATTGTAGTTAAAATCAATTAGCATATTCTTGTTTACAATATTTTTTACATAAATTAACTATGGATTGAATTTAGTTGTTATATCAAGAGGTAGGGACAAAATAAGTTTATTATGATTAAAATATTTGCAGAAATCAATGCAAAATTTGTAAGTAAAAACCAATTAATTTAAGTGAATTTTTTAAATAAAACATAATGACTACTGTTAAATGCTCAATGGAAAAATTAACTCATTGCAGGAGTACGTGTAACAAGATCATGAGATGCAGAGTATTGCATTTCACATAGCAATTGCAATCAAATTAAAACACCCATTACAAAATACACTTACTGCAGCTTCCCGTGACAAAAGCACCACCATGAATGTAAATGACAGCTGGTCTCTGTCTTTCAGACTTTCTTTTTGGCAAATACAGACGAACAGGAATGTTACTGAAGTCTGTGTCAATCACTGTAAGGTTTTCATCTGAAATTGCCTCTATATTTTGAGTTCTCATTAATATGAAGAAAAAATCTTCAAATTTCATTAGACCCATATTTTCAAAAAATGTGGCCTATCAAAACAAAATTCAAATGCATGCATTTTTTTTTATTTTAGTAACACTAAATTCACATAAAGATGCAATGGGAAAAAGAGTAAGTGCTGCAATAATGCTATAGTGTGAATAGCACATCCTTCACCAAAGGAGAAATGCACATCTCAGAAGATGGAGAAGAAAGGTATGGAAACACAGAAGGGAAAGATGGCTGAAATACAATGTCTTCCAAACACGACAAGGCACTTGCACTTATCACCTCATAGATGCTCCTGTTCTCTGCATGAGATGTGCAATTACAAAATCAAATAATATGTAAGCATTTATTGGGGCCTTGTAACACAAGATAAATCACTGGTTTCTGCATGTGTTCTCCCTAAACCTTCCTCTTCCCAGAGTACCTACAAGACTTCCAGACAGAAGTACATTTTGGTAAAAAATAACATGGTGTACTCTTGAGTTCAGTTATTGAATGTGTCATTATAAAATCTGCATCCTAGCAACACAGACCTAATATAGAAAACAGCAGTAGCAAGTGCCAAGATGTGGCCCTTGAGCATCAGAATGCCTCTGAGACATGTCAGGAAGCACGTGTGTCACACAGCACACTCTCTGCCCAGGAAGATGCAGTGCAGCTTGCCAGTGAGCTTCCCAGATGGGCTCCCCCAGCAGACTAATGCAAAAGAAGATATGACAGCCAGATAGCTCCCACAAATAATTATAAAGTGATATGAAAAAATCAGAAATAAATGCCACTGTCGTGATGCTTTCTGATTATAAAAAGATACTTTATTTTAACATTAACACAGAACTTAGATAAACCTGTATTGAAATCATCATCACCATTTGACTAACTATTAACACACTTAAAATTGGTCAATGTAAATAAAATATAAACTTTCTTTGGGAACGAGAGTGTACAATTTTGAAAATAGGAAGCCTAAGAACTACTTAAAAAGAAAAAAAAGATACTAAAACAGTAGAAGGAGAAAAATAAATCAAAGTTTTATGATATGAATGATTTTACATGTGAGCTTAAGAAGACATACGAGTCTTTCTGAGAGCCATCAAATATTTTCAAGCATCTGAACAATTACTCAAATATTCCTTTAGTAATCCTGGTTATTTTTGCTGTCAGAATATACTTAACTTTAGAAGTACACATTTACAAACATTGCATCTTCATTAGATAATAAAGCATGTTAGCAATTTACTCAAATGTTAACTACATAAACTATAATATTATTTGGTAAGTAAAGCATTTGAAAGAGCAAAGTCTCTCTCAAAATACTGACTCAATACACTTCATTTGTAACAAGGCCTCCCAATTTCCCAGGAAAAATATTTTACCGTGAGCGTTGCTATTTTCGTAAGAATATCTGTGAGTCTCACTTTCCAGGGTTCTTCGATGTTTTCTGGTATGGGTATATAAGTATAATAAGCAAGAAGGATGCAAGATAATCCAAAGAGCAGCATTTTATTCCCCATGCTAAAACTCCAAACCTCTCTCTGCTGATAGTCAAATTGCTACCTCATTCATATATAAATCGCTAAACAGTAAGACAAAGGTAGCAGGCCAAGTCTTCCAGACAACACAGCAATAAAGCAACTCATTTACTATTCAGTTCTAAGGTCAGGCCACTGTTGTAACAGGTAATGCAGCTGTGCTTCTTTGTTTAACACAAGGTACCAGAAATAATCTATTGAAAATTGGGTCAAGAGTAAAACCATCACGAGAAGATCAATTTCTTTCACATCAGTGAAACACATCTTAGTGAAACTCACAGCACAGGAAAGATTAAAATCCACTTTCTGGAGTCATTATAAAAAAAGTAGTGACAAGAATTTAAAAATAATTTATGAGTTACATTTAATCAACGCAAAGGCTAAAGCCTATAGAACATATTATTTTAAAAGAATAAAACCTACTATGTCAAGTAAGCACTAGGAGAGCACTAGATGGCAGGAAACTAAATGCTGGTCAAAATTATATAAATAATTCACTTAATGAAGAAATATCTGGGCAATATTAATCACACATTGAAGTTAAACTTAGGGATACATAAGCTACTTGCATAATAATGAGAATATTATATTATATTAAGCAAACATTTGTAGCAGCATTGTATTATGTTCTGCATATAAATAAATATTTGAATAAACCTGACATATATCTGTTCTTTTATGAAATTTCCTTGCTCTTTTTTCATTGTTCTAAGCTCTGTCTATGAATATTCTCAAAGAATAAACTTCCTATTTGAGGCCACTTCCATGGTACTATAAGAAATTTGAGGCAGAACCTGTTACTGGCATGATTAATTGTTCCATGTTGTTCTTTGCTATGCTTCCCAACCCTGTTTTCACATCTACCAGAACAAAAATATGTACAGGACAAAAATGCCTTGTGCAAATAGCAAAGCACTGGAGAAACCAGGAAAATTAAACACACAGCTTACCACTCTCCCTGGAATGCTAGGAATGATGTATTCTTACAATTAGGTGATCCATTACTGTTTGATGAGACAGACTAGTCTGTATTTTCCAGAATTAGTTTTTCTTCAAGCCCTTTCTCCCTAAACCTGGAGCATCATTTACAGACCATAAACCCCACCCTTACGAATGATGTCACTTGTGTTTTACAAAGGCTAAGTGACTCCTTTGTTATCTTGAGACCAGGCCAGTCTTAACACCCATCAGTACTATGTTTACCTTAACACAAGCTTTCTAAACACTAAATCATGGGCAGTATCTCTGAGACAGCATTCCCATTCTGGTGAAATAAATCTGATGTACTTTTGAATCTCAGTGTAAATGTCTTAAAAGTTGTTATTCAAAATAACAGTTGTTAAAAATGTTAAAAGTTGTGCACTGTGGACTGACTTAATTGTTATTGGAATACCTTATTAAAAATTATACTATGCCTAAACATGGCTAAAACAAAATGATCTGGACCAGACGCTAGATGTCCTGGTTTCAGCACAGATTACAACAAAATCAGACTAAGTCATTCTCATCTCTTTGTGGACCATTTTCCCCCTACCTGCTCTAAAGCCTGAAAGATAAACACTACAAAAAAATCAGAAAAAGTCATTCTTCCTCAGCATTTGGGAATAAATATATGGCTCCTGGATAGAATATGCTGAGCAGAGCAGGGTATAATTATGCATTCCGGAGTACATATGCCTAGTTATTGGTTGTTCAGCTCTTTATTAGACCAATCAGGTACTTTGGGCAGACAAAGTAGCACAGCTTCTCAGAGTTAAACAAATGCAGCATAAAATATTGCAGCACATCTTTGCATCATTAAACAAATATTCTACAACATAAGTAAAAGTAAAACATTTTAAATTAATATTTCACACTATTTTCCCCTTCTCATTTTAATTGAAACAAAAAGTTTTAAAGTTTAATATAGTAAAACTAAATACAACAAAAGCAACTATGACCTTTACAATATTTTGTCCATTTTATTTAACAAATTCAGAGAAAATATTGCATTATCTATCTCATCTTAGTCATTCCAGCATTTTTTAAAATTCATTATAGCTAATTTTGAATCAGACACCCTATATGACATTTAAATACAAGTTAATATCCACATACTTATGGAATGAAATTATTTTTATATTATGCCTGAAAATGGACTGTTAATATGATAATATTTCCATTTTAAATATGTATATATATATTAATATATGTTAATATGATAATATTTCCATTTTAAATATGTATATATATATATATATATATATATATATATATATATATATTTGGCAGGAATGGTTACTGTGAACATGATTCCAACATTTTATAACTAATATATTTTCTATCATAACTAAAGAAAACTATAACTCTTATTATTTAGTTTTTAACTCCATCAAAGATCCCAGAAGGAAGATGTAATGTTACCTAACAACGTAGATATCTGGTTGCTTGGACAATCACATAAGCTGTTTGGCAACTTTGAAGCACTCATCTTTGACCTACAAGCCTAGAATATCTGGCAGACTTTTCAGTGAACCAGGAAATCTGAAGGGAAGGACAGTCACACGTTGTATTGACAAAGGTCATCAGTTGCTTTCCTCTGTTTCCTACAGAATGTAAGGCAGACTACTCTGTGAAATGGGAATCTCCAAGGACTGCTCTGCCTTGTCTTGGTGAAGTGCAAGTCTTTTTGTTCTGTCTTGCCTATACAGTCTGTATAACATACTTTCAAACACTCAAGGCAAAAGCAATTTTTTGCCCAAATGGCTAGTGTTGCCTCACTGAAAGCAAATTCTATGCAGATTTTTGTTGATGCCCACCATCCTTTTGTGAAATAAATTGGTGCTGCCAGGAGTAGATGTGTCTCCTTCTCATGAAATGCCTTATATTAGCAAAATACTTTAAATGCCATATTCTATAGATTTTTGAAGTGTTTGAAGAACATTTATCTATCTAAAATATATCTCTGTATGATCTTAAAATATATCAAACATGTCTATGAATCTGATTGTTACAGAAGACTAATTATTGACCATTCAGTAGGGTGCATTTTTGTCTTATTGACTGTGTCTTTGCTTTACAGAAGCTTCTCAGTTTCAGGAGGGCCCATTTATTTATTGTTGCTCTCAGTGTCTGTGCTGGCATTATATTTCGGAGGTGGTCTAATGTGCCCATGCATTGAAGGCTACTTACCACTTTCTCTTCTATCAGGTTCAGTGTGGTTGGATTTATATTGAGGTTTTTAACCCATTTGCACTTGAGTTTTGTGTTTGGCAATAGATATGGATCTATTCTCATTCTTCTACATGTTGACATCCAGTTATGCCAGCACCTTTTGTTCGGAGGCATTACCATCCCTGACATAGAGCTCTAATACATAGCTACAGTAATGAAAACAGCTTGGTATTGGCATAAAAACAGAGACATTGACCAATGGAATCGAATTGAAGACCCGGATATTAGTTCACACCCCTATGAACACCCAATTTTTGACAAAGAAGTGAAAATTATACAACGGAAAAAAAGAAAGCATCTTTAAGAAATGTAACTTTCAAATTCAATAAATAGGTAATGTTGATTTCAACATATTTATTCTGTGTTTTAACACCTAGTTTGGTTCTATTTTCTTGAAATGGTTGTTTTAGTTCTTTTACTGAGGTGAAGGCTCATGAGAACAGAGGTTCAGTCTTCTCCTCCACCAGACTGTCTTGGGATGGTGTGGGTGGAACATGTTTCTTCGTTTCTAGAGCTACTTCTATCTAGCTAATCAGCTCTCTTCTTGGTTTAGCTAGAGAGTAGAGTTTTTTTTGGTTTGTTTGTTTGTTTTTCCCCCATGCCCATGACTTTGGAGGTTACTGGTTAAATATGCTCAAAATCTTGGCAAGATTAAACAGAAACAGACCCGGAGCAGCAAACCATCACAGTGTTCTTTGAGTTTTGAGCTCCTTGGCAGGTATTCTGCTTCTCTTCAGCTTTCGGGTTCTCTGTACTTTATTCATTGGTGCCATTCACTAATTTCATTTATATTTGGAGGGAAAACAGAGTGAATCTTAGCTGCTCCCTTTCCCTGCATGCAGAATTTTACTCTTCTACCTTTTAGTCATTTGGAAACACTTTGGTCTGGTTTGTCCATTGTCAAGTCTACCCCTAAAGACTCTGATCTTGTTATAAGTCAAGTTGGGAATTGTTTTCTTTAAGTAAGAGAGTAGCATTACTCATCTTTATTGAAATGATTAGTATATTTCAGTTATATTTTATGACTTTTACATTTGCTGTGTGCCCCTCTGTAAGATATAATTTCTTAACATATTTATTATTTTACACAGAAGGGCTTAACTTTTGTTCTATCTGTTGTTTTTGTATTTATGCCTTTACTCACCTTTTTTTTGTCCTTTTTATTGGTTTACACTATTTCTACTTAGTATACTTTAATGCTTATCTGTTTCCAATACAAGAGCAGGCATTACCTACGTTCCTGTTTCCTGGTCTAGCAGTTTTCTCAATTGCTTGATATCTGCTTCGTGAAAGAATACAACATTTGGACCTACTCTTTTGCCCTCATCAACAGTTACAAACACACGCACACAAACAAATACATTTATTTTTTATTACTTTAAAAATAATACCAATCCAAATTTCCACTTCCTCCCCTCCTCCCACTTACTAGTTTACTAGAAATTTGAAAATTATTTCATTTCTACCAAAGTAAATAATGTAAGAAATATTTTGTCAGTTTGGGTTGATAGTTATTTGATTATTGACTCCTTTGTTTTATTAATTCAGGAACAAAAAGATTACTGTCGATATTTAAATTCATAGTTATGATGAGTAAAATTAAAAATACAGAAACAGTAATTAAGCTTTCCTGGTTTGCCTATAACAATTTACTGTTCAAATGCCAAAGAAGAATCACATATGATAAGGTAAGAGAACAATGATCAGGTCACCGTTAAGGTGACAAAAATGTCAAACTGCAGTGAAAGAAAATTAATGAAAGTAATGAGGATAAGGATTGTTTATCAACTGAACTCACAGATATCCATAATTTTCCAATTTGTTCAGCTGTAAGCTAAAGGGCAAAACAGGTGAAAACAACCATTTGGAAACAACAGCAATACCAAGACATCAGATAATTTGACAATGATTTTAGCGCCTCCCAGTGGAAATGCAGTTACTTATGCCCTTGTTGGTACTGGCAGAGGTGTGGGTCCCATAATAACAGAAGCGAGTAGGCCTACGTATCATCAGCTCAGATGGCTTCCTAGGTCAGGCGTGAAGCAGGCTAATGATGCACTTCAAAATATGAAAACAATACTATGAATAATTCTGACTCCCATAAAGAGTTGCCTAGGCGATGTCCCCAGTTAGTTCCTTGGGCAGCTGAGGATAGGGAACCTGAAATGGCCCTATCCTATAGCAATACTGACAAATATCTTGCATATCACCATAGAACCTTCATCTGGTGATGGATGGAGATAGAGACAGAAACCCACAGTGGAGCACCGGACTGAGCTCCCAAGGTCCCAATGAGGAGCAGAAGGAGGGAGAACATGAGCAAGGAAGTCAGGATCACGAGGGGTGCACCCACCCACTGAGACAGTGGGGCTGATCTATTGGGAGCTCACCAAGGCCAACTGGACTGTGACTGAAAAAGCATGGGATAAAACCGAACTCTCTGAACATGGCGAAAATGAGGGCCGATGAGAAGCCAAAGACAATGGCACAGGGTTTTGATCCTACTTCATGTTCTGGCTTTGTGGGAGCCTAGCCAGTTTGGATGTTCACCTTCCTAGACATGGACGGAGGGGGGAAGACCTTGGACTTTCTACAGGGCAGGGAACCCTGACTGCTCTTTGGACTGGAGAGGGAGGGGGAGAGGAGTGGAGGGAGGGGGAGAAGGTTTCGAGGAGGGGGAGGGAAAAGGGAGGCTGGGAGGAGGCAGAAACTTTTTTTTCTTTTTCTCAATAAAAACTTAAAAAAAAAAAAAGAGTTGCCTAGGTATCATCTTGGATTAAGGATCATTGTCTAAAAGAGAATGAAGTTTCAGGTTTTTAAAAATTAAACTATAATTGCCTAACATCAATTTCTATTTTCTCCCCGAAATCCATACGTCCCTATTCCCTCTCAAATTGCACACACACACACACACACACACACACACACACACACACACACGGTTAAATATATAACGACAATGTGCTAAGTTCTTTTAGTGCTATTTCCACATATGTGATTCTAGTGCTGACAACTTGATATCAGATAGCCAATGAGGAGGTTCACTCCTGTTGTTGAATATTGCTTTAACTATGTAAAGGTGTGTTACATTTGTTTATGCTGCATTTGTTTAACTATGGAAAGAAGTGTTGCATTGGTTTTACCTTGGCTGCCTAAGGCACGTGATTGATCTAGTAAAATACTGAATGATCAATAGTTAGGCAGTAGAGGAGTAGATGGGACTGGTGGGCAGACAGTCATAAGCAGGAGGAGAAATCTAGGCTCCAGAGAGAATGAGGGAAAAAGAGAGGGACATGTCCAGTCCAGCCAGTCAGGCATCTACCAGCCAACAGACAGAGAGGAAGCAGGAAGTAGGGCTTACAGAATTTAAGAAATTTAAAAAGCCTCAAGGCAAAATGTAGATGAAGGAAAATGTTTAAACTAAGTTATAAGAGCTAGTGGTAGAAGCATAAAATAAGGTCAAGAATTCATGAGTAATAATAAGTCTCCATGTTATGATTTGGGGGCTGGCAGTCCAAGAATGCCTGCTACACATACCTGGCTTGATCTTACTAAAGTTTAAATAAAATTCAAATATTTAAGCTTTGGGACAATTTGTGGTGAAGACGTTAACTTTGGTGCCCAGTACACAGAAAAGTATATTAGTAAGTTATAAGCAATAAATAGACTTCATGTACAGTGAATATAATAAATACTGATCTAATTCACAATGATGAAACTGATTTTTTGTATGAATAACACACAACTAAAACTTGTGACTGAAATACAGTTTAATGATCACTGCAAACAAATGCCACTACAAAGTTCTAACTCCTCATTCTTCACTGCATTCTTGTCACTGTCTTGAATCTCCTGCCCTTTTGAATATAATAGTATTCACATTTTAGTACTGAACTATTCAGTTTGATTTCTCAGAGAATATCTCTACTCATGGTGTTAAAGATGGCAATAAAATGAATATCTTCATTTTATTGAATTGAAAATTATCAAAATTAAGTAGCTTCCCAATATACTAACCATATTTATTCTAATTTAAAATTAGGTTTATCCAAAGTTCAAATCATGTTCAGACTCTTTAATTTTAAAATACTTTAAATTATAACCTTTGGGTGAAATTGTTAGCTATATGTACTGATAGCTATATGTACAATTGATTTATAGATTTTCTTGTAGCCAACTTACATACTTATCTATTATTCTCAAACCTGAATGTAAATACATTGGTGCTGTGACAAATGATATGGCTCCATGGATTGTATCCTCTATGTGTTCATGTGTAACTGGAACTCCTACATTTCTGAGTCGGGTGACATAAATAAGTCCATCATCTCTTAGAATGTCATGTTCACATGTGATGATATAAGTTAATGGCAAATTTTGTAACTGGGAGTCATTGACTAACAAAGGTGACAGTCTACTATCCAGAAGTGCTGGATAGGTAGCATTCAGCCTCCCAAGAACGGGCTCCCTATAAACATGGTTCTTCTTATACTTCTCAGGAAGGAAGTGACTCCAGTTCACAAACTTGAACAAGTCTCTTGATCCTTCAGGCATGTACTCATTTCTCAGTATTGCCTCTGGCAGTTCTTCATCTTCTGTTACATATCGGGTTGACAACTTAATTGCTAACTTCCTTGACAAAAAGGGACCGTTTTCATACTCTCGATAAGATGGCGTCCACGTATCAATCCCCTGTAGGCTAGGGTATATTATGGCTTGTGCCTTAATTTTGTTTCTGTATTCTGGATCATTCTGTAGCTGTAAATAAAACACATGATGAGTGTTAATGAGTCAACAGCTTTAACAAAAAAGAATAGGTAACTATGTTTTAATGTCCTGAGGTAAATAAATTTATTAAACTGAAATAGTATCTGAGTATTGCTCTCATAATATTTACTCATGGTTTCAAAAATGAGACTCTCATTCCATCTTCTTCATACTTGGCAGCCAAACAAGACCTTGAGCTGGAGAATTCTACTAGAGATGGCAGAATGGCTATATTCTAAAATACTTTTAGTTTTTGGTGACAAGTTGTTTTTATCTATCTATCTATCTATCTATCACATACTGTCCTCCTGTGTTAGCCTCCCATGTGGTTTTAACCTAGGCATGTGTCATCATGCACAGCTTGTTTATGTTGACATACAGGAATCTACAATAGCAGAAACAATGAATATGGTAAAACAGCATGTCGAAAACCCATTCAGATGGAGCATGAACATTTGTTGTTACATGTTGAAAACAATTCTATCATATGCCTCACCTTTAGCTAGTAGTGTTATAATATGACAGAAAACACAAAGAATAATTTACAACAGTCAGAAGAGAAAAAGAAAGTAATGGAATGTTTCACGTGTAATCTGTCTCTGCCGGAAACGGGAAGAGCCCTGAGTTTACAGTCATAAGAAGATCCTTCCTTTCATTTCCTAGTTAGCAAGCTGAAGGAGAGACCTTGCAGTGGGTCCCTGCAGCAGTGTGCTTTTATAGCAGACTGCAGCATCCCCAAATGTGTCTGCATCCCTCCACAGGAAGTTCAGGATGTGCTGAGCGCAGGGTCATGCCCTCATCAGAAAGTGAATTTATATGAAATGAGAGGGCTAGTTGAAATCTCAACAGCACATCACAAGGAAAGTATCTGACCAACTTCAAAATGTACAACACATCACAGGTACAAAGTTCTTAGCCCAGCGGTGGTAGCACATGCCATTACTCCCAGCACTTGGGATGAAAAGACCAGTGAATCTCTGTTGGTTCGAGGCCAACCTGCTCTACAGAGCAAGTTCCAGGACAGGTTCAAAACTACAGAGAAACCCTGTTTTGAAACGTTCCCCCCAGCACACACCAAAGAAGAAGAAGAGGAGGAGAGAGGAGGAGGAGCAGAGACGAGGAGGAGGAGGGGAGAGAAGGAGGAGGAGGAGGAGGAGGAGGAGGAGGAGAAGGAAGAGCAGGAGGAGGAGGAGGAGGAGGAGGAGGAGGAGGAGGAGGAGGAGAAGAAGAAGAAGAAGAAGAAGAAGAAGAAGAAGAAGAAGAAGAAGAAGTCCTGCAAGTTCAGAAAAAAAAAGGAAGAGTGTTTTACAGCTCTCCTACCAGTGGCTTTAGGCTGGTAATTTTCCAAATAAAATGCAGTGTTTCAGAAAGTTGAGAGAATAAGTAGCAGTGAACACAACAGTAAAACTGAGACTGAGCCAAATAACTTTTCTGCATATAAACAGGCATAGTGTCCAGTTGAGTTAATGCCTGCATGTGATCTTCCATTTAAAAACTAGAATAGTCCCCAGTTGAGTAAACGCCCATGGTTGGTGCTTGAAGCAGGGAGATTATACTGCAATATAAACTTTCCTTGGTTCGTCAAAATATAGGAGAAACTTATTAATTAAGTGAAATCTGGGGAGATGGCTCAGTTTAAAATCTTTGCTAGAACAAGTCTATGGACCTGGGCATAGTGTCAGCCTAGCCTCCAGTGCTAGGGTGAAGAAAGACATGTCTCCTGACCTCACTGGCCATTTAATCTGATAGATAATCCTGATAAGGTCCAGGGACAGTGAAAGTACTTGTATGAAAAATTATGATTTTCAAGGCCAAACTGGTTTGCTGGAAATTTCCAGGCTCACAAACATTACACAGTGAGACTCTATTTTGGAAAGAAGGAAAGAAAGAAAAAAGATGGAAAGCAAATGAGGGAACTGCTGACTTCCACATGCTCACCATACATATGTACACACAAGGGCAAACTGACACACATATACTCCCATGAACATGGATCCACACAGAAACAAAACAAGACAAGAAAAAAATGAATTAAATTGAATTAAGAAATTAAGAGAGACTAGTGGCTTTCTCTGGAATACTTCAAGCTCCACAGACTTTAAATCAAAAGAAACAAAGACATACCAGTGCGTTTATGGGTTAGAAAATAGAAAAGAGCCAAGGTAGAGACAAGAGTCGGGGAATTGGAGGTATCTCTAACACTAATCTGAGCCACACAGTTACTTCTTCAAATGGAAAGATATGAGGAAGTTTGTCCTTATCTCTAATTCCTTCCTAAAACTGCAGTTCTTTATTATTATAAAACCCAAAATAGTGGTTCCTAGTGTACTAAAACACTCCCAGAATATCACCTGCCAGATCCCCCAGAAGCTCTGGTGAACAGGCTTAAGGGTCCTTCTTAAGCAAGAGAAGAGTACTGGAAGACGTCTCACTGCCTGGTCTTATCAGCTCTGTGGAGTAACAACAAATGTTTCATACATTGAGAAGCCAGAGAGCCCGTGGGCTCTGCCTTGGTCAAAGGGGTCCAGATCGGAGACATCTTAGCAAAACCATTGCCTTTTCCAACCTTTCACATCTCACAGCAGCATTTATAAACAAATATCTTTTGGCTGGTGTTGCTCCTTCCTCAGCATTCAAACAATTCAAAGAGAACATAATAACATACAGTATCCAGACTCTCTGTTTATTTTTCAACTTTACAAGGCTTTAGTTTATAACCTCTATTTTTTATTTTTATTTTTAATTGTTGACTTTTTGAGACAGAGTTTCTCTGTGTATATCTGGCTGTCCTGGAACTCCCTCTGTAGACCAGGATGTCCTTGAACTCACAGAGACCTGTGAGCCTCTGCCTCCCTAAGTGTTGGGATTAAAGGAGTGCCACCACACTGTGAACTCACAGAGGTCTGCCTGCTGGTCTTCCAAGTGTTGGGA
The DNA here is from genome assembly GCF_018167655.1 of Microtus oregoni. Classification (NCBI taxonomy): domain Eukaryota; kingdom Metazoa; phylum Chordata; class Mammalia; order Rodentia; family Cricetidae; genus Microtus; species Microtus oregoni. Next base: position 18,872,335 of record NW_024543069.1, on the reverse strand, counting down.
TTAAAGGTGTGTGCCACCACACCCAACTACTCTCTCTCTCTCTCTCTCTCTCTCTCTCTCTCTCTCTCTCTCTCCTTTAAAGACTTTTCCCTTTTTCTTTTCTCTCCCAAGCCTGCATATGTTTTTAACACACTGTAAATATTTAGTGGCTTTCTTCATCTTTGAATCTCTTTTTACTGTATATCTCTCTTTTTCTCCACCATGTGAGTCTTTAATTTGCTAAGCAATATGGAGAGCATTAAAGCCAAGCCTTTGACGGCTGGATCCAGCCATTCCATAGCTTTCTATTGCCACAACTCTATGGTGTTTCAAGGTCCCTGACACCAAGCAAGCTGCAGCAGTCTGCTCAAAAACCGCATTAAAATGCTCTGTAGCCAGGCCTCCTGCCTGAAAGAGTCAGAGTTTGTGCTGGCAGGGTGGCCCAGGGAGCCAGCATTTTAAAATGGCACAGCTTTTTTCCTGCTATGGCTGAAAACCAAAAAGCATGCAGTCAGCTTCTCATCAATACCATTTAAATGTTTCATGGCAGGGCTTTTTAAAAGAGCTGCAAGGTTTTACAGCTAAAGCTTAATCAGGAAGCCTCTCTTAAATGAGACACATTTGTGTCTAGCAAACAGAGCCCACCTGAGAAAATGCTGCTATCAATAAGCTGTGTTTAACTCTATTCTTTTTTGTCTAGAATTAATTCCCAAGCTCTCTCAGGCTTTATGTGGATGCAGTTGTCCACGTCACACCCATGCTTTGGCGGGGGGAGTGGTCACTCTTACCCCAGAGTCAATGTGGTGTTAAATCTTGTATAAACATCGAGACCCTCTCTCCCACTGCCCTTGCCCTAGAACCTCAGAAGGAAAACCACTGCAGTTAGATTGCTATCCTCTGCCTCCTCAGTTAGATTAGACAGCTCAGGCAAAGAGGTGTATAGTAACCACTGTGTCATAAATTGCTTCAATTATTTGTAGACTTTTCGTGAAGATGCCTTTATAAATTTTAGGAGACACCCCAGGGTTGGAGAAGCAGGAGAGGCAATGGTTTAGCAGAGATTCCTCATGCCACTCATGTCACTCTGAGTGACAAAGCAGGATATACAGGATGACTGCAGGCCAGGAGAGGACCTGCTGGTAGGCACTATCAGAGCAGGTCTTAGCAAGCCATAACCAGCATAGAATCGTTTCTGTGGTTACATAGAGCAATGGAAGGAAACACGGAGGATGGAGGGAGGGAGAGATTAATCTAAAATATCCCATTATCCTTAATTGTTGCTGGTGTGCAACTTAACACGTTTTGTCACAAATATATTAATACTAATAGCCACACGTCCTCCCCTATACTGCCTGCTAATCTAGAATCCAATGTCTTCACCTATCATATTTCATGATTTAAGTAAAATTTAATCTTCTTTAGTTACGTGGGATATAAAATGTCCAATGAAAATTATTACATGTGCTGTGGCAAGACCTTTGGAGCCTATATAGTGACCTTGCGGTGTCTAACCCCAAGTTTTCCTATTTTGGACTTTTATTTCACGTTGTTCTGATTGAGACATTGCTCTAATTCTTCCTTCTTGGAATATGAAACTATTTAATTCATTTAGTATCTTTTGGGAACCCACAGGAATAGACTTTGAAATTTTAGAGAAACTGAGATTTTAGAGTGAAAACCATCAATGTCTTTGAATTTGTAAAGATTGTGGGACTTTCAAAGTTGCTATGTGTTTCATATTGATATAATGATATTAATATGACATGTTGGGCATAAACAAGAAAGGGAAGGTTGCCGTTAAATTATGATGTGCCTGTGCGTTAAGCTGACAAGCGTTCAGGAGCTCTGGCTGGTTTGTCTTTCATTTTGTTTTGTCAGTTTGACACAGGCTAGATTTATTTGAGAGGGGAAAAAAAGGAAATGTCTTTGTAGGTTTATTCTGTGGATGAGACTGAAGATTTTCTAAACAAGAGATTGTTCTGCCCAGCCCACTGTAGGAGGTTCTACCCCTGTACAGGTAATCCTCGATGATAGAAGCAAGCAGGCTGAATAAGCCACCAGGAATAAGTCACTGGGCACCATTCCTCCATTGCTTCTGCTCCATGACTCTTGCTGTATGTCCACAAAAAATGTATTAAAACAGCTTCACTTGTCTGCTCCACAGAGATAAACTCCTCCCACTGCCATGGATTTTCTGCCTTCAGTTTCTGTACCATGTCAAACCATAAGTCCAAATAACTCATTTTCTTCTACCCTTTTCTTATTAGGTCTTCTAGTCAGAGAGACAAGAAACTAATCAATTTGCATCAATACAATGACACCAAATTCAAACAAATTTTATAATTTATCTTTGAAAAGCTAGCAATAAAACTTATACTAAACAATTGTTCATAGTTATTGTTGTGTATTTTTTTAAAAAAATACTATGATAATGTAGACTCGATGGTGTGACTATATTCCAAGTAGCTGGGGGCTGATGAAAAGATATTGCAAGCTCATGGCATAGCCATAATACAGAACAGATTCAAATTCAGCCTGGGATGCTTAACAAGAAACCAACTCAAGAAGAGCTTAAAAAGAGGTAGTTCCGTTGTTCTATGGTAGATCATTTGTCTGGGGAACATATATCCTTAGATTCAGTGCCCACTAAGCACATGTGCACACACACACACACACACACACACACACACACACACACAAACACACACACACACAGAATAGGATTACGAAATTCTTATGCTACATCACCTAATTTCTTGACTACAGCCACATCTAAATCTAAAATAATGCAAAAGAATAAATTATTTGGTTATGTTACATTTTATAGATTACAGTAAAAACATCATTCAGACACAATAACTAAAGTACCTCCTTTGAGTTAGGACTAAATTTTGCTGGTTCCAATCATACATAACACACATAACATACCAGTTGAGTCACTGATCCTGCCAGGCCACCCCCAGAGCTGTCTCCTGAAATACAGATGTGAGCAGGATCCACTCCATATTTTTCCAGAACTTTATCCTGGAGAAAGAACTTGATCGCAACAATACAATCTTCAATGGCAGCTGGGAATAGATACTGAGGAGCAAGCCTGAAGCTTTAGAGGTAAATCAAACAAACAAACAAAAGAGAAACAAAGAACTTATGATTAGGCTAAAGTATCTAATTATCTCTAAAATATACTAGCAGATATATAAATAAATTTTGGCCCTACTTTGAACCTTTAAACCCATCAAATAAACCTAGGCTTACTAATAAATAACTTCTATTTTAAAATAAGACATAGATTCTGGTTTAGAAGTGTTTTTTTATATTAGTGCAATGAGGAGAAGAATAAGATAGCATGTATTTTCACCCTCATGAAGCCTGTAACTTCACCAAGCCCTGAAAATGGAGTTGGTGACTCAAAAGCAATTCATGATCATGGATTAGATTATTCAAGAAATTTAAAATCACAAATCCTGAGAGCAAAGTGTTGGTAGTTGTCTTCAATTAGAAACTTATTTGGCCAAAATTTCATAGAATTGTAGAATTCATTTCCTAAGCATGAGGATTTGAATTAAAATAAGCAGTTTGATATGTGGATATGTAAGCTATTTCAATGAGTATTATTAATATACTGTGATTCATTAGACAAAATATATAATATCTTCACTTCCTCATCCTTAATCCCATCTCCCTGTGCGTTCTTTTATGGAATCATGTCCTAAATGCTCTATTTTTTTTATTCTTACAATTTGCATTAGAATTTTTGAATTATTTATATTTCTATAATAAACAATATTATTCAGATAGTCCTTGTGAATTTTTAAATTTTAAGGTGTGTCTAAATGTTTAAAAAGAGCATAATATCAACCATGAAACATCAAAATACAATTTTAAATAATGGTGAAGAACAAAGGTTGCCTGCAATATTTTAGAATCCTTAAACTAGATATAATTTTACTCTCTTAAAATCTTATGTAAATTGGGCAGGAGAGATGGCTCAGTGGTTAAGAGCATTGCCTGCTCTTCCAAAGGTCCTGAGTTCAATTCCCAGCAACGACATGGTGGCTCACAACCATCTGTAATGAGGTCCGGTGCCCTCTTCTGGCCTGCAGACATGCACATGGACAGAATATTGTATACATAATAAATAAATAAATATTTTAAAAAAATCTTATGTAATTATAACGTGATAAAGTTGGTTAAATTATAATGATAAAGGCACAGTTACGTTACAACTATACATTAAAAATTTCTCAAACATAACTGATCCACTTGCTTTAAAGCATTGGCTATGAGCACGAGAGTACTGAACCTGCTAGTTCATGCTACCTGACTTTATTATACTGTCAGAAAAAATTCTTTATAATGTTTCTGCAAAAATCTATAATTTTGTAAATCCATTCCTATGTTATAAAATTTGGAGGGAAAAGCCAATTTTCTCCAACCTCATAATGAGGCATAAGAAGTATAGAATATACCCAAAAGGTCATAAAACAATAGCAGGTAATCAACTTTCTAGTATATTGTTGAACATAGGAATAAAACTCATGAATTAATAAGAGCTGTCATTGAAAAGGTTCTTGAGATGTTTGAGTGGTTTCCAACATTTGTTCTAATTGATATTACTTGGCCCAAAAATGACTCTAACATATATTGATTGCTTCTACCCCTCATGATGTGGGATTTCCCTCTGTATGCTGTCATTATCATTAATGAATAAAGAATTGCTTTGGACCTATAGCAGGACAGAATTTAGGTAGGCATGGAAGACTAAATTGAATGCTAGGAGAAAGAAGGGCAGAGTCAGAGAGAAGGCATGTAGACCTGCCAGAGAAAGACAGCCTAACTTCAGCTGGTAAGCCACAGCCACATGGCAATAATCAGATTAATAGAAATGGGTTAAATTAATATGTGAGAGTTAGCCAATAAGAAGCTAGAGCTAATGGGCCAAGCAGTGATTTAATTAATACAGTTTCTGTGTGATTATTTTGGGACTTAGCAGCCAGGAACTAACAAGCATCTTTCTTATTATCCCCTTAGGTATGATGAATATACACTATAGGCGTACGTATTACCTAAGTAGTATTTATGTTCTTAAAGCTGCCACTGCTCTATTGGCAAAGATGTTCACATCTCTGCTTCTCATAAGAGTCTACCATGGCAAAGATGAATGCAAAATGGAGCTTTGTTGAGGAAATTTTGATATTATAAGGTTAAGAAAACAATTTTAACCCCAAATTTCCTAGCAGCAATCCAGCCACCACTGCGGATTTTGCAACATGTTCTGTAAACTAGCTTAGGTGGGTGGGCAAGGGCACAATACTAAAAATAGCCAGTCTCTTACTCTGGGGCCACCACAACAGCATCAAGTCTGCTGGCCGTCATTCGGTTCGTGAAATCATAGGGCCGCATCTCTGAAATGACAGACATAAATAGAGAACAGAGCTGTGTAAATGCCAGGCAATGGAAACCTAGACACATCTATGAATCCTAAGAGAAATCAGAATTGTGATTACTTAATGAAAATCTTGCAGTCTACACTTTGGCCACCACATGTAAAAAAAATCTCCACTGGAGTTAGAAAACCTTCCTGAATTCCTACCCACTAAATCCGTCCTGACCCAGGCCAGAAGAGAAGACTCTTGCTAGGTCACAATGAAAGAAGCTTGCTGTGCCTTGATGACCTGCTTGGGTTTCTCAGAAAACTTGCTCTGGCTTCCTGTGTTGCCAGCTTCACCTGACTCCAGTTTCACAGCCTGGTGCACTGTGACTGCTCTCCTGCCTCTCATTTCTGTGGTCAGTTACATCTGGAGGAGACTGTGGCTGAGCAGTACTGAAGGACTACATCAGGCATTGCCTCACAGACAGTGACTGACGAGCAGTGGTGATGATCACAGTCCCAAAGCTTAAATAGTAGCAAGCTATCCTTTCATAGAATTTATATTTTACTATACAGGAGAGAAAAACGTTTATGACTTGACTCTCTCAAAGTAACCATGTCCATACCATAAAATTGGCTATAAATCAGAACTCTAGAAGTATGTTGAAGATCATATTATACTCATTATTATAATATTCATAAATTTAGGTAGTCACCTTAATTCATCTATCTTTAACGATCTTTTAGAGTTCTCAGACTTTTTAATAAAGGGACTTTAGTTTACCTAAAGCCTAATATACCTCGCACGATAATATTTTAAATGATGTTTTTTAATAACAAGTTTAGGCTTTAAAATACACTTTAAATTGCAGTTTTGAGCATAATTGAAAATTTTAATTGTAGTTAAAATCAATTAGCATATTCTTGTTTACAATATTTTTTACATAAATTAACTATGGATTGAATTTAGTTGTTATATCAAGAGGTAGGGACAAAATAAGTTTATTATGATTAAAATATTTGCAGAAATCAATGCAAAATTTGTAAGTAAAACCAATTAATTTAAGTGAATTTATTATATAAAACATAATGACTACTGTTAAATGCTCAATGGAAAAATTAACTCATTGCAGGAGTACGTGTAACAAGATCATGAGATGCAGAGTATTGCATTTCACATAGCAATTGCAATCAAATTAAAACACACATTACAAAATACACTTACTGCAGCTTCCCGTGACAAAAGCACCACCATGAATGTAAATGACAGCTGGTCTCTGTCTTTCAGACTTTCTTTTTGGCAAATACAGACGAACAGGAATGTTACTGAAGTCTGTGTCAATCACTGTAAGGTTTTCATCTGAAATTGCCTCTATATTTTGATTTCTCATTAATATGAAGAAAAGATCTTCAAATTTCATAAGACCCATATTTTCAAATAATGTGGCCTATCAAAACAACACCCAAATGTATGCATTATTTTTTATTTTAGCAACACTAAATTTACATAAAGATGCAATGGGAAAAAGAGTAAGTGCTGCAATAATGCTATAGTGTGAATAGGACATCCTTCACCAAAGGAGAAATGCACATCTCAGAAGATGGAGAAGAAAGGTATGGAAACACAGAAGGGAAAGATGGCTGAAATACAATGTCTTCCAAACACGACAAGGCACTTGCATTTATCACCTCATAGATGCTCTGGTTATCTGTATGAGATGTGCACATGACCAAATCAAATAATGTGGAAGCATTCATTGGGGCCTTGTAACACAAGAAGCTCCAACACCTACTCAGAAGCTACTGACAGTTAATGACTACTGGGGATAAAAGGATCAGGTACCTTCACGATTATAAAAAGTTACACTGGCTCCAGCACACGGCTCTGTGTCCATAGGCAGCACTAACTGGATGCAGTGAGTTATGAAATATATTTTTTAAAAAGGACATGATGTTGTGAGGGCTATGCAATATGAACGTTCTGGGAGAAGTTGTAGGGGAAAGTAGAAAAAATGATCAAAATATAGATATAAATATAAACATGAAAGATAGATGATAGATATAGATATCAGTAAATATATATTTTATTTATATTTTCAAAACAATAAAATACTAGTCAAGCACTAAGTAAACTGAAATGAGAAAATATTTGCACTAAATATGTCAAAGGATTATCTTTACTTTAGAAAAACATGAAAATATTGCTAGACTAAAAAATCAGATTTATTACATGTCCCAATGCATGTACTCTTATTTATACTCTAGAAATCTCAATAAATTCATCTGTAATAAGACATGCATAATATTAGGCCAGTCAACATTTCATGATAGATAAGAGACTTGTAAAAAAGGTCCCACACAAACCTCAGGAAATACTGACACTTATTGGTTGCTGAGAGAGGAGATGCCATTTTCAGTGGGGTAGATAGCTAGCCTTGTTCTGGTACATTATGCACCCCCATGTTAAGGCAGGACATTAATTAAATTAGTGGGGATTCACAAAGAAAATTTAAGAGTATAAAGAGGAAATTTTGAGAATAGTTTCAGAAAAAGAGTTGAATTCATTATGTAAATTTATGAAATTGTCAAACAATAATAGCTCATTATGAATTTAAAATAAATCTAAAACATACAAAAATTGAAATCAAGATAATCTCATTTGATACCACAAATTTTTGCCACTGTACTTTTCATTGGGTTGAGTTCTTATTCACTTAGTTTTACCTGAAAATACCAACTGGAAATAGCTCTTTATGCTTCTTTTCTTTGTTTGTCTATTCCCAATATTTTATTTTCATTTTTATTCATTAAATTTAGTTTCAGTGTTGAAAGTTTAACTGCGTGTGTGTGTGTGTCTGTGTGCGCGTGTGTGTTTGTGTTTGTGTGTGCAGGCCTGTGTGTACCATATTTATCAATGGGATCCAGAGAATACATTCAGATGTTGAATCTCAGTTTTCAACTTATTTGAGTTAGGGTTTGGTGTTCTTTGCCACTACATATACCAGTTGAGATAACCCATAACCTCCAGGGATTCTCATATCCCATCTTCCCATGCTACTATGGAAGCTGTGGGGTCACAGATGGACACCACTATGCGTACTTTTATGTGGGTACTGGACTTCCAAACTCATCTTTTCCTAACAAGTGCTTTACCCACCAACCCATCTTCTTTGTCTTCAACTTATTTCAAAATTAAAATATAATGAGTAAATAAGAATTGCATTGTAAGCAACATCCAAAATTCTAGAATTAAAAAGCTACCTGGCTGCTTAGACAGTTACAAAAAGGTTTTCTGTAACATTGGGCACATCTTTACTCAGCCTACAAGCCTAGAGTGCCTTGCAGATTTCTCAGTGAAGTAGAAAGTTCGACGGACTCCTTTACCTATTCTGGTAAAGTTTGTCAGTCACTTTCTTCTGTGTCCTGCAGAATGTCTGACAGACTCTTTCATAAAGTAGGAACCTAAAGGATTGTCCCTCCTTCTTTTGAGAAGTTCATCAGTTATTTTCCTGTGGGTCCTGCATATCCAGTTTATGCAGCATACAGTCAAACAGTCCAGGCAAGAGCAGTTTCTTATCCAAATGGCTAGCTTTGTCACACTGAAAGCAAACTCTACAAGGAGTTTATTCAATGCCCATCATCCTCTTGAAGTAATTGGTGCTGCCAGGAGCGAATGTCTCACATCCAAAGAATTCTAAGTTCTTAAAACATTTTAAATGCCACATTCTGTAGCCCTCTGAAATGTTCGAAGATTATCTATGTTTCTGAAATGTGACTTCTCTTACTGGAAAACCTAACATGTCTATAAATTTGACTAATATAGATGACTGTTTATTTGTATTTCTTAACTATATGTTACATCTTTAAATAAGTTGTATAATCACAATACTTTAAAGAAGAGTGGAAATATACAAATAGTATAACAAAATATACTTTAAATTTGTATCAATAGACCAAAATTTATACTAATATAAAGTATTTTGAGTTAAACAGTTATTTTTTTGGATTAAGGTAGATTTAATAATCTAAGTTTTTTTCCCCTCCTTTCTATATCATATTCCCCTTTTTTCTTTAGAAATTGACTATGACCATTAACCATTTATAACCAACCTTCTTTAAATGAAATCAAACATTTATAAACAGTGTTTTGGAATTTGGGTGTAGTTTTCTATGTTACTTTTACTGATTTGGGGCACTAGTAATCTTTTGGGGATCGTAAAAAAATGCAGAATTACATTAAAGTCCTGACTGGGATATTTTGTGTGGTTGGTCCATCTCTTCCAGTAGCCTTGAAGCTGTTGTGGATGTTGAATCACCTGGGCCATCATCCCCAGTGGATACCTTTCATAAGGTCTTGCTCAACCAAACCATATTAACCTAGAAGGAACCTACAGCTTTTCATCTCCTATGGAAACAAAAACAGAACTGCTTCTCCCTCCAAAGCAACATATCTTCTAGTTACATTTTACAAATATGTTTATTTTTTACTTTTGTTTTAGAGTTATGACATTTTAAAAAAGATTTCAGTTGGTGTAATTTGTCAGTACCTCCTTCAATCTTATGTCTCTCAGCCGCTGTCCTTTGCTTTTGAGCAACCAAAAAAAAAATCAAATTAACACAATAGTATACAGGATCCTGACTCCTTGTGTATTTTTTATTTTTGTCTGGCATTTTTTTTGTGTGTGTGTGTGTGTGGTTTTTCGAGACAGGGTTTCTCTGTGGCTTTGGAGCCTGTCCTGGAACTAGCTCTTGTAGACCAGGCTGGCCTCAAACCTCAGACTCACATAGATCCACCTGCCTCTGCCTCCAGAGTGCTAGGATTAAAGGTGTGCACCACCACTGCCACTGGCTTTTTAAATAATACTTTATATCTCTTTAAAGACTTTGTTTTTTTAAATTATGTTTTCTATAACTGTCCAGACCCATTTTCTTTCTTTCTTAAGCCTAATCACACTGTTAAACACATAAAAACCTGTTGTGAAGTTCTTCTGTCTAGACCTCTTTTTATTGTGTATCTTTCAGTTTTTCATCTATATTTATATATTTCATAATTCTATGTTATATTTGAGGACACAAAGGCCAAATTTTACAATTCTTTGTTTTCACAATACATTTATATTGATAGATGATAAGTACTGAGTCGCTTCAGTGATAGACGAACTAGTAATGAATGTATGTACTAGTCAGGGATGATGTCATAACCGTTTATAAAATGGCACTGTCCACCGTCACTTCCCTACTGGTCAGTCAACAACATGAGGCATTAAGAAGCCCAAACCAGGATAACTCAACTAACTTTGGACTCGGAAGAAAATGCGTCAGTTATTGTAATGATCAGTTTGACTGTCAGTTTCATACAACCAAGATCATCTTAGGAGAGTCTCCTCAAGGAACTTTCTAGATCATGTTAGCTGGTAAGCATGTTTATGGGGGAAATGTCTTGATAACATTATTTGATATAGTAATATACAGCCTTAAGGTAGGCGGTTCTGTTTCCCGGATTTGGCCCTGATTGCTAGCTAAATATAATCATACATGCATTCCTTTATCTTCTGTCTTGATTGTTAATGTGATGGCACATCAATACCATAGCACCCTGATTGTCCTGAAATAATGGCCTGTACTTTGTTGTGGACTCTCACCTTGCTTTTTACCAGGGTATGTTATCACAGAAACCTGCATGAAAACAGAACAGTTGTCTAGCTTAGGAAGATTGCCATTCTTCTCCAGCAGAGTAACCTGTGTCTTCTTCATTTACCATAACTTTCAGTGTCTTCTCTGACCATTCACTGTTTTGTGCATGTGTTCTCAAGAAACCTTCCTCTTCCCAGAGTACCTATAAGACTTCCAGACAGAAGTACATTTTGGTAAAAAATAACATGGTGTACTCTTGAGTTCAGTTATTGAATGTGTCATTATAAAATCTGCATTCTAGCAACACAGACCTAATATAGAAAACAGCAGTAGCAAGTGCCAAGATGTGGCCCTTGAGCACCAGAATGCCTCTGAGACATGTCAGGAAGCACGTGTGTCACACAGCACACTCTCTGCCCAGGAAGATGCAGTGCAGCTTGCCAGTGAGCTTCCCAGATGGGCTCCCCCAGCAGACTAATGCAAAAGAAGATATGACAGCCAGATAGCTCCCACAAATAATTATAAAGTGATATGAAAAAAATCAGAAATAAATGCCACTGTCGTGATGCTTTCTGATTATAAAAAGATACTTTATTTTAACATTAACACAGAACTTAGATAAACCTGTATTGAAATCATCATCACCATTTGACTAACTATTAACACACTTAAAATTGGTCAATGTAAATAAAATATAAACTTTCTTTGGGAACGAGAGTGTACAATTTTGAATATAGGAAGCCTAAGAACTACTTAAAAAGAAAAAAAAGATACTAAAACAGTAGAAGGAGAAAAATAAATCAAAATTTTATGATATGAATGATTTTACATGTGAGCTTAAGAAGACATACGAGTCTTTCTGAGAGCCATCAAATATTTTCAAGCATCTGAACAATTACTCAAATATTCCTTTAGTAATCCTGGTTATTTTTGCTGTCAGAATATACTTAACTTTAGAAGTACACATTTACAAACATTGCATCTTCATTAGATAATAAAGCATGTTAACAATTAACTCAAATGTTAACTACATAAAATATAATATTATTTGGTAAGTAAAGCATTTGAAAGAGCAAAGTCTCTCTCAAAATACTGACTCAATACACTTCATTTGTAACAAGGCCTCCCAATTTCCCAGGAAAAATATATTACCGTGAGCGTTGCTATTTTCGTAAGAATATCTATGAGTCTCACTTTCCAGGGTTCTTCAATGTTTTCTGGTATGGGTATATAAGTATAATAAGCAAGAAGGATGCAAGATAATCCAAAGAGCAGCATTTTATTCCCCATGCTAAAACTCCAAACCTCTCTCTGCTGATAGTCAAATTGCTACCTCATATATAAATCGCTAAACAGTAAGACAAAGGTAGCAGGCCAAGTCTTCCAGACAACACAGCAATAAAGCAACTCATTTACTTTTCAGTTCTAAGGTCAGGCCACTATTGTAACAGGTAATGCAGCTGTGCTTCTTTGTTTAACACAAGGTACCATAAATAATCTATTGAAAATTGGGTCAAGAGTAAAACCATCATGAGAAGATCAGTTTCTTTCACATCAGTGAAACACATCTTAGTGAGACTCACAGCACAGGAAAGATTAAAATCCACTTTCTGGAGTCATTTTAAAAAAAGTAGTGACAAGAATTTAAAAATAATTTATGAGTTACATTTAATCAACGCAAAGGCTAAAGCCTATTGAACATATTATTTTTAAAAAATAAAACCTACTATGTCAAGTAAGCACTAGGAGAGCACTAGATGGCAGGAAACTAAATGCTGGTCAAAATTATAAAATAATTCACTTAATGAAGAAATATCTGGGCAATATTAATCACACATTGAAGTTAAACTTAGGGATACATAAGCTACTTGCATAATAATGAGAATATTATATTATATATAATATTATATATTATATATTTTCTATCATAACTAAAGAAAACTATAACTCTCATTATTTAGTTTTTAACTCCATCAAAATCCCAGAAGGAAGATGTAATGTTACCTAACAACGTAGATATCTGGTTGCTTGGACAATCACATAAGCTGTTTGGCAACTTTGAAGCACTCATCTTTGACCTACAAGCCTAGAATATCTGGCAGACTTTTCAGTAAACCAGAAAATCTGAAGGGAAGGACAGTCACACGTTGTATTGACTAAGGTCATCAGTTGCTTTCCTCTGTTTCCTACAGAATGTAAGGCAGACTACTCTGTGAAATGGGAATCTCCAAGGACTGCCCTGCCTTGTCTTGGTGAAGTGCAAGTCTTTTTGTTCTGTCTTGCCTATACAGTCTGTATAACATACTTTCAAACACTCAAGGCAAAAGCAATTTTTTGCCCAAATGGCTAGTGTTGCCTCACTGAAAGCAAATTCTATGCAGATTTTTGTTGATGCCCACCATCCTTTTGTGAAATACATTGGTACTGCCAGGAGTAGATGTGTCTCCTTCTCATGAAATGCCTTATATTAGCAAAATACTTTAAATGCCATATTCTATAGATTTTTGAAGTGTTTGAAGAACATTTATCTATCTAAAATATATCTCTGTATGATCTTAAAATATATCAAACATGTCTATGAATCTGATTGTTACAGAAGACTAATTATTGACCATTCAGTAGGGTGCATTTTTGTCTTATTGACTGTGTCTTTGCTTTACAGAAGCTTCTCAGTTTCAGGAGGGCCCATTTATTTATTGTTGCTCTCAGTGTCTGTGCTGGCATTATATTTCGGAGGTGGTCTAATGTGCCCATGCATTGAAGGCTACTTACCACTTTCTCTTCTATCAGGTTCAGTGTGGTTGGATTTATATTGAGGTTTTTAACCCATTTGCACTTAAGTTTTGTGTTTGGCAATAGATATGGATCTATTCTCATTCTTCTACATGTTGACATCCAGTTATGCCAGCACCTTTTGTCCGGAGGCATTACCATCCCTGACATAGAGCTCTAATACATAGCTACAGTAATGAAAACAGCTTGGTATTGGCATAAAAACAGAGACATTGACCAATGGAATCGAATTGAAGACCCGGATATTAGTTCACACACCTATGAACACCCAATTTTTGACAAAGAAGTGAAAATTATACAACGGAAAAAAAGAAAGCATCTTTAAGAAATGTAACTTTCAAATTCAATAAATAGGTAATGTTGATTTCAACATATTTATTCTGTGTTTTAACACCTAGTTTGGTTCTATGTTCTTGAAATGGTTGTTTTAGTTCTTTTACTGAGGTGAAGGCTCATGAGAACAGAGGTTCAGTCTTCTCCTCCACCAGACTGTCTTGGGATGGTGTGGGTGGAACATGTTTCTTCGTTTCTAGAGCTACTTCTATCTAGCTAATCAGCTATTTTCTTGGTTTAGCTAGAGAGTAGAGTTTTTTTGTTTGTTTGTTTGTTTGTTTTTCCCCCATGCCCATGACTTTGGAGGTTATTGGTATTTCATGTTCAAAATCTTGGCAAGATTAAACAGAAACAGACCCGGAGCAGCAAACCATCACAGTGTTCTTTGAGTTTTGAGCTCCTTGGCAGGTATTCTGCTTCTCTTCAGCTTTCGGGTTCTCTGTACTTTATTCATTGGTGCCATTCACTAATTTCATTTATATTTGGAGGGAAAACAGAGTGAATCTTAGCTGCTCCCTTTCCCTGCATGCAGAATTTTACTCTTCTACCTCTTAGTCATTTGGAAACACTTTGGTCTGGTTTGTCCATTGTCAAGTCTACCCCTAAAGACTCTGATCTTGTTATAAGTCAAGTTGGGAATTGTTTTCTTTAAGTAAGAGAGTAGCATTACTCATCTTTATTGAAATGATTAGTATATTTCAGTTATATTTTATGACTTTTACATTTGCTGTGTGCCCCTCTGTAAGATATAATTTCTTAACATATTTATTATTTTACACAGAAGGGCTTAACTTTTGTTCTACCTGTTGTTTTTGTATTTAAGCCTTTACTCACCTTTTTTTGTCCTTTTTATTGGTTTAGACTATTTCTACTTAGTATACTTAAATGCTTATCTGTTTCCAATACAAGAGCAGGCATTACCTACGTTCCTATTTCCTGGTCTAGCAGTTTTCTCAATTGCTTGATATCTGCTTCGTGAAAGAATACAACATTTGGACCTACTCTTTTGCCCTCATCAACAGTTACAAACACACGCACACAAACAAATACATTTATTTTTTATTACTTTAAAAATAATACCAATCCAAATTTCCACTTCCTCCCCTCCTCCCACTTACTATTTAACTAGAAATTTGAAAATTATTTCATGTCTACCAAAGTAAATAATGTAAGAAATATTTTGTCAGTTTGGGTTTATAGTTATTTGATTAGTGACCCTTTTGTTTTATAAATTTAGGAAGAAAAAGATTACTGTAGATGTTTTAAATTCACAGTTATCATGAGTAAAATTAAAAATACAGAAACAGTAATTAAGCTTTCCTGGTTTGCCTATAACAATTTACTGTTCAAATGCCAAAAAAGAATCACATATGATAAGGATGATAAGGTAAGAGAACAATGATCAGGTCACTGTTAAGGTGACAAAAATGTCAAACTACAGTGAAAGAAAATTAATGAAAGTAATGAGGATAAGGGTTGTTTATCAACTGAACTCACAGATATCCATCATTTTCCAATTTGCTCAGCTGTAAGCTAAAGGGCAAAACAGGTGAAAACAACCATTTGGAAACAACAGCAATGCCAAGACATCAGATAATTTGACAATGATTTTAGCGCCTCCCAGTAAATGCAGTTACTTATGCCCTTGTTGGTACTGACAAAGGTGTGGGTCCCATAATAACAGAAGCGAGTAGGCCTACATATCAACAGCTCAGATGGCTTCCTAAGTCACGCATGCAGTAGGCTAATGATGCACTTCAAAATATGAAAACAATACTATGAATAATTCTGACTCCCATAAAGAGTTGCCTAGGTGATGTCCCCAGTTAGTTCCTTGGGCAGCTGAGGATAGGGAACCTGAAATGGCCCTATCCTATAGCAATACTGACAAATATCTTGCATATCACCATAGAACCTTCATCTGGTGATGGATGGAGATAGAGACAGAAACCCACAGTGGAGCACCGGACTGAGCTCCCAACGTCCCAATGAGGAGCAGAAGGAGGGAGAACATGAGCAAGGAAGTCAGGACCACGAGGGGTGCACCCACCCACTGAGACAGTGGGGCTGATCTATTGGGAGCTCACCAAGGCCAACTGGACTGTGACTGAAAAAGCATGGGATAAAACCGAACTCTCTGAACATGGCGAAAAATGAGGGCCGATGAGAAGCCAAAGACAATGGCACAGGGTTTTGATCCTACTTCATGTTCTGTCTTTGTGGGAGCCTAGCCAGTTTGGATGTTCACCTTCCTAAACATGGACGGAGGGGGGAAGATGTTGGACTTTCCACAAGGCAGGGAACCCTGACTGCTCTTTGGACTGGAGAGGGAGGGGGAGAGGAGTGGGGGGAGGGGGAGAAGGTTTCGAGGAGGGGGAGGGAAAAGGGAGGCTGGGAGGAGGCGGAAACTTTTTTTTCTTTTTCTCAATAAAAACTTTAAAAAAAAAAAGAGTTGCCTAGGTATCATCTTGGATTAAGGATCATTGTCTAAAAGAGAATGAAGTTTCAGGTTTTTAAAAATTAAACTATAATTGCCTAACATCAATTTCTATTTTCTCCCCGAAATCCATACGTCCCTATTCCCTCTCAAATTGCACACACACACACACACACACACACACACACACACACACACACACGGTTAATATATAAAGATAATGTGCTAAGTTCTTTTAGTGCTATTTCCACATATGTGATTCTAGTGCTGACAACTTGATATCAGATAGCCAATGAGGAGGTTCACTCCTGTTGTTGAATATTGCTTTAACTGTGTAAAGGTGTGTTACATTTGTTTATGCTGCATTTGTTTAACTATGGAAAGAAGTGTTGCATTGGTTTTACCTTGGCTGCCTAAGGCACGTGATTGATCTAGTAAAATACTGAATGATCAATAGTTAGGCAGTAGAGGAGTAGATGGGACTGGTGGGCAGACAGTCATAAGCAGGAGGAGGAATCTAGGCTCCAGAGAGAATGAGGGAAAAAGAGAGGGACATGTCCAGTCCAGCCAGTCAGGCATCTACCAGCCAACAGACAGAGAGGAAGCAGGAAGTAGGACTTACAGAATTTAAGAAATTTAAAAAGCCTCAAGGCAAAATGTAGATGAAGGAAAATGTTTAAACTAAGTTTTAAGAGCTAGTGGTAGAAGCATAAAATAAGGTCAAGAATTCATGAGTAATAATAAGTCTCCATGTTATGATTTGTGGGCTGGCAGTCCAAGAATGCCTGCTACACATACCTGGCTTGATCTTACTAAAGTTTAAATAAAATTCAAATATTTAAGCTTTGGGACAATTTGTGGTGAAGACGTTAACGTTGGTGCCCAGTACACAGAAAAGTATATTAGTAAGTTATAAGCAATAAATAGACTTCATGTACAGTGAATATAATAAATACTGATCTAATTCACAATGACGAAACTGATTTTTTGTATGAATAACACACAACTAAAACTTGTGATTGAAATACAGTTTAATGATCACTGCAAACAAATGCAACTACAATGTTCTAACTCCTCATTCATCACTGCATTCTTGTCACTGTCTTGAATCTCCTGCCCTTTTGAATATAATAGTATTCACATTTTAGTACTGAACTATTCAGTTTGATTTCTCAGAGAATATCTCTACTCATGGTGTTAAAGATGGCAATAAAATGAATATCTTCATTTTATTGAATTGAAAATTATCAAAATTAAGTAGCTTCCCAATATACTAACCATATTTATTCTAACTTAAAATTAGGTTTATCCAAAGTTCAAATCATGTTCAGACTCTTTAATTTTAAAATACTTTAAATTATAACCTTTGGGTGAAATTGTTAGCTATATGTACTGATAGCTATATGTACAATTGATTTATAGATTTTCTTGTAGCCAACTTACATACTTATCTATTATTCTCAAACCTGAATGTAAATACATTGGTGCTGTGACAAATGATATGGCTCCATGGATTGTATCCTCTATGTGTTCATGTGTAACTGGAACTCCTACATTTCTGAGTCGGGTGACATAAATAAGTCCATCATCTCTTAGAATGTCATGTTCACATGTGATGATATAAGTTAATGGCAAATTTTGTAACTGGGAGTCATTGACTAACAAAGGTGACAGTCTACTATCCAGAAGTGCTGGATAGGTAGCATTCAGCCTCCCAAGAACGGGCTCCCTATAAACATGGTTCTTCTTATACCTCTCAGGAAGGAAGTGACTCCAGTTCACAAACTTGAACAAGTCTCTTGATCCTTCAGGCATGTACTCATTTCTCAGTATTGCCTCTGGCAGTTCTTCATCTTCTGTTACATATCGGGTTGACAACTTAATTGCTAACTTCCTTGACAAAAAGGGACCGTTTTCATACTCTCGATAAGATGGCGTCCACGTATCAATCCCCTGTAGGCTAGGGTATATTATGGCTTGTGCCTTAATTTTGTTTCTGTATTCTGGATCATTCTGTAGCTGTAAATAAAACACGTGATGAGTGTTAATGAGTCAACAGCTTTAACAAAAAAGAATTGGTAAGTTTGTTTTAATGTCCTGAGGTAAATAAATTTATTAAACTGAAATAGTATCTGAGTATTGCTCTCATAATATTTACTCATGGTTTCAAAAATGAGACTCTCATTCCATCTTCTTCATACTTGGCATCCAAACAAGACCTTGAGCTGGAGAATTCTACTAGAGATGGCAGAATGGCTATATTCTAAAATACTTTTAGTTTTTGGTGACAAGTTGTTTTTATCTATCTATCACATACTGTCCTCCTGTGTTAGCCTCCCATGTGGTTTTAACCTAGGCATGTGTCATCATGCACAGCTTGTTTATGTTGACATACAGGAATCTACAATAGCAGAAACAATGAATATGGTAAAACAGCATGTCGAAAACCCATTCAGATGGAGCATGAACATTTGTTGTTACATGTTGAAAACAATTCTATCATATGCCTCACCTTTAGCTACTAGTGTTATAATATGACAGAAAACACAAAGAATAATTTACAACAGTCAGAAGAGAAAAAGAAAGTAATGGAATGTTTCACGTGTAATCTGTCTCTGCCGGGAACGGGAAGAGCCCTGAGTTTACAGTCATAAGAAGATCCTTCCTTTCATTTCCTAGTTAGCAAGCTGAAGGAGAGACCTTGCAGTGGGTCCCTGCAGCAGTGTGCTTTTATAGCAGACTGCAGCATCCCCAAATGTGTCTGCATCCCTCCACAGGAAGTTCAGGATGTGCTGAGCGCAGGGTCATGCCCTCATCAGAAAGTGAATTTATATGAAATGAGAGGGCTAGTTGAAATCTCAACAGCACATCACAAGGAAAGTATCTGACCAACTTCAAAATGCACAACACATCATAGGTACAAAGTTCTTAGCCCAGCGGTGGTAGCACATGCCATTACTCCCAGCACTTGGGATGAAAAGAGCAGTGAATCTCTGTTGGTTCAAGGCCAACCTGCTCTACAGAGCAAGTTCCAGGACAGGATCAAAACTACAGAGAAACCCTGTTTTGAAACGTTCCCCCCAGCACACACCAAAGAAGAAGAAGAGGAGGTGAGAGGAGGAGCAGCAGAGACGAGGAGGAGGAGGGGAGAGAAGGAGGAGGATGAGGAAGAGGAGGAGGAAGAGGAGGAGGAGGAGGAGGAGGAGGAGGAGGAGGAGGAGGAAGAGCAGGAGGAGGAGGAGGAGGAGGAGGAGGAGGAAGAGAAGAAGAAGAAGAAGAAGAAGAAGAAGAAGAAGAAGAAGAAGAAGAAGAAGTCCTGCAAGTTCAGAAAAAAAAAGGAAGAGTGTTTTACAGCTCTCCTACCAGTGGCTTTAGGCTGGTAATTTTCCAAATAAAATGCAGTGTTTCAGAAAGTTGAGAGAATAAGTAGCAGTGAACACAACAGTAAAACTGAGACTGAGCCAAATAACTTTTCTGCATATAAACAGGCATAGTGTCCAGTTGAGTTAATGCCTGCATGTGATCTTCCATTTAAAAACTAGAATAGTCCCCAGTTGAGTAAACGCCCATGGTTGGTGCTTGAAGCAGGGAGATTATACTGCAATATAAACTTTCCTTGGTTCGTCAAAATATAGGAGAAACTTATTAATTAAGTGAAATCTGGGGAGATGGCTCAGTTTAAAATCTTTGCTAGAACAAGTCTATGGACCTGGGCATAGTGTCAGCCTAGCCTCCAGTGCTAGGGTGAAGAAAGACATGTCTCCTGACCTCACTGGCCATTTAATCTGATAGATAATCCTGATAAGGTCCAGGGACAGTGAAAGTACTTGTATGAAAAATTATGATTTTCAAGGCCAAACTGGTTTGCTGGAAATTTCCAGGCTCACAAACATTACACAGTGAGACTCTATTTTGGAAAGAAGGAAAGAAAGAAAAAAGATGGAAAGCAAATGAGGGAACTGCTGACTTCCACATGCTCACCATACATATGTACACACAAGGGCAAACTGACACACATATACTCCCATGAACATGGATCCACACAGAAACAAAACAAGACAAGAAAAAAATGAATTAAATTGAATTAAGAAATTAAGAGAGACTAGTGGCTTTCTCTGGAATACTTCAAGCTCCACAGACTTTAAATCAAAAGAAACAAAGACATACCAGTGCGTTTATGGGTTAGAAAATAGAAAAGAGCCAAGGTAGAGACAAGAGTCGGGGAATTGGAGGTATCTCTAACACTAATCTGAGCCACACAGTTACTTCTTCAAATGGAAAGATATGAGGAAGTTTGTCCTTATCTCTAATTCCTTCCTAAAACTGCAGTTCTTTATTATTATAAAACCCAAAATAGTGGTTCCTAGTGTACTAAAACACTCCCAGAATATCACCTGCCAGATCCCCCAGAAGCTCTGGTGAACAGGCTTAAGGGTCCTTCTTAAGCAAGAGAAGAGTACTGGAAGACGTCTCACTGCCTGGTCTTATCAGCTCTGTGGAGTAACAACAAATGTTTCATACATTGAGAAGCCAGAGAGCCCGTGGGCTCTGCCTTGGTCAAAGGGGTCCAGATCGGAGACATCTTAGCAAAACCATTGCCTTTTCCAACCTTTCACATCTCACAGCAGCATTTATAAACAAATATCTTTTGGCTGGTGTTGCTCCTTCCTCAGCATTCAAACAATTCAAAGAGAACATAATAACATACAGTATCCAGACTCTCTGTTTATTTTTCAACTTTACAAGGCTTTAGTTTATAACCTCTATTTTTTATTTTTATTTTTAATTGTTGACTTTTTGAGACAGAGTTTTTCTGTGTATATCTGGCTGTCCTGGAACTCCCTTTGTAGACCAGGGTGTCCTTGAACTCACAGAGACCTGTGAGCCTCTGCCTCCCTAAGTGTTGGGATTAAAGGAGTGCCACCACACTGTGAACTCGCTGAGGTCTGCCTGCTGGTCTTCCAAGTGTTGGGATTAAAGGTGTGTGCCACCACACCCAACTACTCTCTCTCTCTCTCTCTCTCTCTCTCTCTCTCTCTCTCTCTCTCTCCTTTAAAGACTTTTCCCTTTTTCTTTTCTCTCCCAAGCCTGCATATGTTTTTAACACACTGTAAATATTTAGTGGCTTTCTTCATCTTTGAATCTCTTTTTACTGTATATCTCTCTTTTTCTATACCATGTGAGTCTTTAATTTGCTAAGCAATATGGAGAGCATTAAAGCCATGCCTTTGACGGCTGGATCCAGCCCATTCCATAGCTTTCTATTGCCACAACTCTATGGTGTTTCAAGGTCCCTGCCACCAAGCAAGCTGCAGCAGTCTGCTCAAAAACCGCATTAAAATGCTCTGTAGCCAGGCCTCCTGCCTAAAAGAGTCAGAGTTTGTGCTGGCAGGGTGGCCCAGAAGGCCAGCATTTTAAAATGGCACAGCTTTTTTCCTGCTATGGCTGAAAACCAAAAAGCATGCAGTCAGCTTCTCATCAATACCATTTAAATGTTTCATGGCAGGGCTTTTTAAAAGAGCTGCAAGGTTTTACAGCTAAAGCTTAATCAGGAAGCCTCTCTTAAATGAGACACATTTGTGTCTAGCAAACAGAGCCCACCTGAGAAAATGCTGCTATCAATAAGCTGTGTTTAACTCTATTCTTTTTTGTCTAGAATTAATTCCCAAGCTCTCTCAGGCTTTATGTGGATGCAGTTGTCCAAGTCACACCCATGCTTTGGCGGGGGGAGTGGTCACTCTTACCCCAGAGTCAATGTGGTGTTAAATCTTGTATAAACATCGAGACCCTCTCTCCCACTGCCCTTGCCCTAGAACCTCAGAAGGAAAACCACTGCAGTTAGATTGCTATCCTCTGCCTCCTCAGTTAGATTAGACAGCTCAGGCAAAGAGGTGTATAGTAAGCACTGTGTCATAAATTGCTTCAATTATTTCTAGACTTTTCGTGAAGATGCTTTTATAAATTTTAGGAGACACCCCAGGGTTGGAGAAGCAGGAGAGGCAATGGTGTAGCAGAGATTCCTCATGCCACTCATGTCACTCTGAGTGACAAAGCAGGATATACAGGATGACTGCAGGCCAGGAGAGGACCTGCTGGTAGGCACTATCAGAGCAGGTCTTAGCAAGCCATAACCAGCATAGAATCGTTTCTGTGGTTACATAGAGCAATGGAAGGAAACACGGAGGACGGAGGGAGGGAGAGATTAATCTAAAATATCCCATTATCCTTAATTGTTGCTGGTGTGCAACTTAACACGTTTTGTCACAAATATATTAATACTAATAGCCACACGTCCTCCCCTATACTGCCTGCTAATCTAGAATCCAATGTCTTCACCTATCATATTTCATGATTTAAGTAAATTTAATCTTCTTTAGTTACGTGGGATATAAAATGTCCAATGAAAATTATTACATGTGCTGTGGCAAGACCTTTGGAGCCTATATAGTGACCTTGCAGTGTCTAACCCCAAGTTTTCCTATTTTGGACTTTTATTTCACGTTGTTCTGATTGAGACATTGCTCTAATTCTTCCTTCTTGGAATATGAAAGTATTTAATTCATTTAGTATCTTTTGGGAACCCACAGGAATAGACTTTGAAATTTTAGACAAACTGGGAATTTTAGAGTGAAAACCATCAACGTCTTTGAATTTGTAAAGATTGTGGGACTTTCAAAGTTGCTATGTGTTTCATATTGATATAATGATATTAATATGACATGTTGGGCATAAACAAGAAAGGGAAGGTTGCCGTTAAATAATGATGTGCCTGTGCGTTAAGCTGACAAGCGTTCAGGAGCTCTGGCTGGTTTGTCTTTCATTTTGTTTTGTCAGTTTGACACAGGCTAGATTTATTTGAGAGTGGAAAAAAATGAAATGTCTTTGTAGGTTTATTCTGTGGATGAGACTGAAGATTTTCTAAACAAGAGATTGTTCTGCCCAGCCCACTGTAGGAGGTTCTACCCCTGTACAGGTAATCCTCGATGATAGAAGCAAGCAGGCTGAATAAGCCACCAGGAATAAGTCACTGGGCACCATTCCTCCATTGCTTCTGCTCCATGACTCTTGCTGTATGTCCACAAAAAATGTATTAAAACAGCTTCACTTGTCTGCTCCACAGAGATAAACTCCTCCCACTGCCATGGATTTTCTGCCTTCAGTTTCTGTACCATGTCAAACCATAAGTCCAAATAACTCATTTTCTTCTACCCTTTTCTTATTAGGTCTTCTAGTCAGAGAGACAAGAAACTAATCAATTTGCATCAATACAATGACACCAAATTCAAACAAATTTTATAATTTATCTTTGAAAAGCTAGCAATAAAACTTATACTAAACAATTGTTCATAGTTATTGTTGTGTATTTTTTTTTTTAAAAAATAGTATGATAATGTAGACTCGATGGTGTGACTATATTCCTAGTAGCTGGGGGCTGATGGGGAGAGATTGCAAGCTCATGGCATAGCCATAATACAGAACAGATTCAAATTCAGCCTGGGATGCTTAACAAGAAACCAACTCAAGAAGAGCTTAAAAAGAGGTAGTTCCGTAGTTCTATGGTAGATCATTTGTCTGGGGAACATATATCCTTAGATTCAGTGCCCACTAAGCACATGTGCACACACACACACACACACACACAGAATAGGATTATGAAATTCTTATGCTACATCACCTAATTTCTTGACTACAGCCACATCTAAATCTAAAATAATGCAAAAGAATAAATTATTTGGTTATGTTACATTTTATAGATTACAGTAAAAACATCATTCAGACACAATAACTAAAGTACCTCCTTTGCGTTAGGACTAAATTTTGCTGGTTCCAATCGTACATAACACACATAACATACCAATTGAATCACTGATCCTGCCAGGCCACCCCCAGAGCTGTCTCCTGAAATACAGATGTGAGCAGGATCCACTCCATATTTTTCCAGAACTTTATCCTGGAGAAAGAACTTGATCGCAACAATACAATCTTCAATGGCAGCTGGGAATAGATACTGAGGAGCAAGCCTGAAGCTTTAGAGGTAAATCAAACAAACAAACAAAAGAGAAACAAAGAACTTATGATTAGGCTAAAGTATCTAATTATCTCTAAAATATACTAGCAGATATATAAATAAATTTTGGCCCTACTTTGAACCTTTAAACCCATCAAATAAACCTAGGCTTACTAATAAATAACTTCTATTTTAAAATAAGACATAGATTCTGGTTTAGAAGTGTTTTTTTATATTAGTGCAATGAGGAGAAGAATAAGATAGCATGTATTTTCACCCTCATGAAGCCTGTAACTTCACCAAGCCCTGAAAATGGAGTTGGTGACTCAAAAGCAATTCATGATCATGGATTAGATTATTCAAGAAATTTAAAATCACAAATCCTGAGAGCAAAGTGTTGGTAGTTGTCTTCAATTAGAAACTTATTTGGCCA
Source organism: Microtus oregoni (assembly GCF_018167655.1). Taxonomy (NCBI): domain Eukaryota; kingdom Metazoa; phylum Chordata; class Mammalia; order Rodentia; family Cricetidae; genus Microtus; species Microtus oregoni. The sequence goes on along the minus strand of NW_024543069.1, from coordinate 18,847,347 downwards.
AAATTTCATAGAATTGTAGAATTCATTTCCTAAGCATGAGGATTTGAATTAAAATAAGCAGTTTGATATGTGGATATGTAAGCTATTTCAATGAGTATTATTAATATACTGTGATTCATTAGACAAAATATATAATATCTTCACTTCCTCATCCTTAATCCCATCTCCCTGTGCGTTCTTTTATGGAATCATGTCCTAAATGCTCTATTTTTTTTATTCTTACAATTTGCATTAGAATTTTTGAATTATTTATATTTCTATAATAAACAATATTATTCAGATAGTCCTTGTGAATTTTTAAATTTTAAGGTGTGTCTAAATGTTTAAAAAGAGCATAATATCAACCATGAAACATCAAAATACAATTTTAAATAATGGTGAAGAACAAAGGTTGCCTGCAATATTTTAGAATCCTTAAACTAGATATAATTTTACTCTCTTAAAATCTTATGTAAATTGGGCAGGAGAGATGGCTCAGTGGTTAAGAGCATTGCCTGCTCTTCCAAAGGTCCTGAGTTCAATTCCCAGCAACGACATGGTGGCTCACAACCATCTGTAATGAGGTCTGGTGCCCTCATCTGGCCTGCAGACATACACATGGACAGAATATTGTATACATAATAAATAAATAAATATTTTAAAAAAATCTTATGTAAATTATAACGTGATAAAGTTGGTTAAATTACAATGATAAAGGCACAGTTACGTTACAACTATACATTAAAAATTTCTCAAACATAACTGATCCACTTGCTTTAAAGCAGTGGCTACGAGCACGAGAGTACTGAACCTGCTAGTTCATGCTACCTGACTTTATTATACTGTCAGAAAAAATTCTTTATAATGTTTCTGCAAAAATCTATAATTTTGTAAATCCATTCCTATGTTATAAAATTCGGAGGGAAAAGCCAATTTTCTCCAACCTCATAATGAGGCATAAGAAGTATAGAATATACCCAAAAGGTCATAAAACAATAGCAGGTAATCAACTTTCTAGTATATTGTTGAACATAGGAATAAAACTCATGAATTAATAAGAGCTGTCATTGAAAAGGTTCTTGAGATGTTTGAGTGGTTTCCAACATTTGTTCTAATTGATATTACTTGGCCCAAAAATGACTCTAACATATATTGATTGCTTCTACCCCTCATGATGTGGGATTTCCCTCTGTATGCTGTCATTATCATTAATGAATAAAGAATTGCTTTGGACCATAGCAGGACAGAATTTAGGTAGGCATGGAAGACTAAATTGAATGCTAGGAGAAAGAAGGGCAGAGTCAGAGAGAAGCCATGTAGACTTGCCAGAGAAAGACAGCCTAACTTCAGCTGGTAAGCCACAGCCACATGGCAATACACAGATTAATAGAAATGGGTTAAATTAATATGTGAGAGTTAGCCAATAAGAAGCTAGAGCTAATGGGCCAAGCAGTGATTTAATTAAGACAGTTTCTGTGTGATTATTTTGGGACTTAGCAGCCAGGAACTAACAAGCATCTTTCTTATTATCCCCTTAGGTATGATGAATATACACTATAGGCGTACGTATTACCTAAGTAGTATTTATGTTCTTAAAGCTGCCACTGCTCTATTGGCAAAGATGTTCACATCTCTGCTTCTCATAAGAGTCTACCATGGCAGAGATGAATGCAAAATGGAGTTTTGTTGAGGAAATTTTGATATTATAAGGTTAAGAAAACAATTTTAACCCCAAATTTCCTAGCAGCAATCCAGCCACCACTGCGGATTTTGCAACTTGTTCTGTAAACTAGCTTAGGTGGGAGGGCAAGGGCACGATACTAAAAATAGCCAGTCTCTTACTCTGGGGCCACCACAACAGCATCTAGTCTGCTGGCCGTCATTCGGTTCATGAAATCATAGGGCCGCATCTCTGAAATGACAGACATAAATAGAGAACAGAGCTGTGTAAATGCCAGGCAATGGAAACCTAGACACATCTATGAATCCTAAGAGAAATCAGAATTGTGATTACTTAATGAAAATCTTGCAGTCTACACTTTGGCCACCACATGTAAAAAAAATCTCCACTGGAGTTAGAAAACCTTCCTGAACTCCTACCCACTAAATCCGTCCTAACCCAGGCCAGAAGAGAAGACTCTTGCTAGGTCACAATGAAAGAAGCTTGCTGTGCCTTGATGACCTGTTTGGGTTTCTCAGAAAACTTGCTCTGGCTTCCTGTGTTGCCAGCTTCACCTGACTCCAGTTTCACAGCCTGGTGCACTGTGACTGCTCTCCTGCCTCTCATTTCTGTGGTCAGTTACATCTGGAGGAGGCTGTGGCTGAGCAGTACTGAAGGACTACACCAGGCATTGCCTCACAGAGAGTGACTGACGAGCAGTGGTGATGATCACAGTCCCAAAGCTTAAATAGTAGCAAGCTATCCTTTCATAGAATTTATATTTTACTTTACAGGAGAGGAAGAAGTTTATGACTTGACTCTCTCAAAGTAACCATGTCCATACCATAAAATTGGCTATAAATCAGAACTCTAGAAGTATGTTGAAGATCATATTATAATCATTATTATAATATCCATAAATTTAGGTAGTCACCTTAATTCATCTATCTTTAACGATCTTTTAGAGTTTCAGACTTTTTAATAAAGGGACTTTAGTTTACCTAAAGCCTAATATACCTCGCACGATAATATTTTAAATGATCTTTTTCATAATAAGAAGTTTAGGCTTTAAAATACACTTTAAATTGCAGCTTTGAACATAATTGAAAATTTTAATTGTAGTTAAAATCAATTAGCGTATTCTTGTTTACAATATTTTTTAAATAAATTAACTATGGATTGAATTTAGTTGTTATATCAAGAGGTAGGGACAAAATAAGTTTATTATGATTAAAATCTTAGCAGAAATCAATGCAAAATTTGTAAGTAAAAACCAATTAATTTAAGTGAATTTATTATATAAAACATAATGACTACTGTTAAATGCTCAATGGAAAAATTAACTCATTGCAGGAGTACGTGTAACAAGATCATGAGATGCAGAGTATTGCATTTCACATAGCAATTGCAATCAAATTAAAACACACATTACAAAATACACTTACTGCAGCTTCCCGTGACAAAAGCACCACCATGAATGTAAATGACAGCTGGTCTCTGTCTTTCAGACTTTCTTTTTGGCAAATACAGACGAACAGGAATGTTACTGAAGTCTGTGTCAATCACTGTAAGGTTTTCATCTGAAATTGCCTCTATATTTTGAGTTCTCATTAATACGAAGAAAAAATCTTCAAATTTCATTAGACCCATATTTTCAAAAAATGTGGCCTATCAAAACAAAATTCAAATACATGCATTTTTTTAATTTTAGTAACACTAAATTCACATAAAGATGCAATGGGAAAAAGAGTAAGTGCTGCAATAATGCTATAGTGTGAATAGCACATCCTTCACCAAAGGAGAAATGCACATCTCAGAAGATGGAGAAGAAAGGTATGGAAACACAGAAGGGAAAGATGGCTGAAATACAATGTCTTCCAAACACGACAAGGCACTTGCACGTATCACCTCATAGATGCTCCTATTATCTGCATGAGATGTGCAAGGACAAAATCAAATAATATGTAAGCATTTACTGGGGCCTTGTAACACAAGATAATTCACCTGTTTGTGCATGTGTTCTCCCTAAATCTTCCTCTTCCCAGAGTACCTATAAGACTTCCAGACAGAAGTACATTTTGGTAAAAAATAACATGGTGTACTCTTGAGTTCAGTTTTTGAATGTGTCATTATAAAATCTGCATCCTAGCAACACAGACCTAATATAGAAAACAGCAGTAGCAAGTGCCAAGATGTGGCCCTTGAGCATCAGAATGCCTCTGAGACATGTCAGGAAGCACGTGTGTCACACAGCACACTCTCTGCCCAGGAAGATGCAGTGCAGCTTGCCAGTGAGCTTCCCAGATGGGCTCCCCCAGCAGACTAATGCAAAAGAAGATATGACAGCCAGATAGCTCCCACAAATAATTATAAAGTGATATGAAAAAGTCAGAAATAAATGCCACTGTCGTGATGTTTTCTGATTATAAAAAGATACTTTATTTTAACATTAACACAGAACTTAGATAAACCTGTATTGAAATCATCATCACCATTTGACAAACTATTAACACACTTAAAATTGGTAAATGTAAATAAAATATAAACTTTCTTTGGGAACGAGAGTGTACAATTTTGAATATAGGAAGCCTAAGAACTACTTAAAAAGAAAAAAAAGATACTAAAACAGTAGAAGGAGAAAAATAAATCAAAATTTTATGATATGAATGATTTTACATGTGAGCTTAAGAAGACATACGAGTCTTTCTGAGAGCCATCAAATATTTTCAAGCATCTGAACAATTACTCAAATATTCCTTTAGTAATCCTGGTTATTTTTGCTGTCAGTATATACTTAACTTTAGAAGTACACATTTACAAACATTGCATCTTCATTAGATAATAAAGCATGTTAGCAATTAACTCAAATGTTAACTACATAAACTATAATATTATTTGGTAAGTAAAGCATTTGAAAGAGCAAAGTCTCTCTCAAAATACTGACTCAATACACTTCATTTGTAACAAGGCCTCCCAAATTCCCAGGAAAAATATATTACCGTGAGCGTTGCTATTTTCGCAAGAATATCTATGAGTCTCACTTTCCAGGGTTCTTCAAAGTTTTCTGGTATGGGTATATAAGTATAATAAGCAAGAAGGATGCAAGATAATCCAAAGAGGAGCATTTTATTCCCCATGCTAAAACTCCAAACCTCTCTCTGCTGATAGTCAAATTGCTACCTCATATATAAATCGCTAAACAGTAAGACAAAGGTAGCAGGCCAAGTCTTCCAGACAACACAGCAATAAAGCAACTCATTTACTTTTCAGTTCTAAGGTCAGGCCACTGTTGTAACAGGTAATGCAGCTGTGCTTCTTTGTTTAACACAAGATACCATAAATAATCTATTGAAAATTGGGTCAAGAGTAAAACCATCACGAGAAGATCAATTTCTTTTTTTTTAAGTATTTATTTATTTATTTATTTATTTATTTATTTATTTATTTATTTATTATGTATACAATATTCTGTCTGTGGTGCACCCCAGAAGAGGGCACCAGACCTCATTACAGGTGGTTTTGAGCCACCATGTGGTTGCTGGGAATTGAACTCACGTCCTTTGGACGAGCAGGCAATGCTCTTAACCTCTGAGCCATGTCTCCAGCCCGAGAAGATCAATTTCTTTCACATCAGTGAAACACATCTTAGTGAGACTCACAGCACAGGAAAGATTAAAATCCACTTTCTGGAGTCATTTTAAAAAAAGTAGTGACAAGAATTTAAAAATAATTTATGAGTTACATTTAATCAACGCAAAGGCTAAAGCCTATAGAACAGATTATTTTAAAAAAATAAAACCTACTATGTCAAGTAAGCACTAGGAGAGCACTAGATGGCAGGAAACTAAATGCTGGTCAAAATTATATAAATAATTCACTTAATGAAGAAATATCTGGGCAATATTAATCACACATTGAAGTTAAACTTAGGGATACATAAGCTACTTGCATAATAATGAGAATATTATATTATATTAAGCAAACATTTGTAGCAGCATTGTATTATGTTCTGCATATAAATAAATATTTGAATAAACCTGACATATATCTGTTCTTTTATGAAATTTCCTTGCTCTTTTTTCATTGTTCTAAGCTCTGTCTATGAATATTCTCAAAGAATAAACTTCCTATTTGAGGCCACTTCCATGTTACTATAAGAAATTTGAGGCAGAACCTGTTACTGGCATGATTAATTGTTCCATGTTGTTCTTTGCTATGCTTCCCAACCCTGTTTTCACATCTACCAGAACAAAAACATGTACAGGACAAAAATGCCTTGTGCAAATAGCAAAGCACTGGAGAAACCAGGAAAATTAAATACACAGCTTACCACTCTCCCTGGAATGCTAGGAATGATGTATTCTTACAATTAGGTGATCCATTACTGTTTGATGAGATAGACTCGTCTGTATTTTCCAGTATTTGTTTTTCTTCAAGCCCTTTCTCCCTAAACCTGGAGCATCATTTACAGACCATAAACCCCACCCTTACGAATGATGTCACTTGTGTTTTACAAAGGCTAAGTGACTCCTTTGTTATCTTGAGACCAGGCCAGTCTTAACACCCATCAGTACTATGTTTACCTTAACACAAGCTTTCTAAACACTAAATCATGGGCAGTATCTCTGAGACAGCAGTTCCCATTTTTGTGAAAGAAATCTGATGTACTTTTGAATCTCAGTGTAAATGTCTTAAAAGTTGTTATTCAAAATAACAGTTGTTAAAAATGTTAAAAGTTGTGCACTGTGGACTGACTTAATTGTTATTGGAATACCTTATTAAAAATTATACTATGCCTAAACATGGCTAAAACAAAATGATCTGGACCAGACGCTAGATGTCCTGGTTTCAGCACAGATTACAACAAAATCAGACTAAGTCATTCTCATCTCTTTGTGGACCATTTTCCCCCTACCTGCTCTAAAGCCTGAAAGATAAACACTACAAAAAAATCAGAAAAAGTCATTCTTCCCAAGCATTTGGGAATAAATATATGGCTCCTGGATAGAATATGCTGAGCAGAGCAGGGTATAATTATGCATTCCGGAGTACATATGCCTAGTTATTGGTTGTTCAGCTCTTTATTAGACCAATCAGGTACTTTGGGCAGACAAAGTAGCACAGCTTCTCAGAGTTAAACAAATGCAGCATAAAATATTGCAGCACATCTTTGCATCATTAAACAAATATTCTACAACATAAGTAAAAGTAAAACATTTTAAATTAATATTTCACACTATTTTCCCCTTTTCATTTTAATTGAAACAAAAAGTTTTAAAGTTTAATATAGTAAAACTAAATACAACAAAAGCAACTATGACCTTTACAATATTTTGTCCATTTTATTTAGCAAATTCAGAGAAAATATTGCATTATCTATCTCATCTTAGTCATTCCAGCATTTTTTAAAATTCATTATAGCTAATTTTGAATCAGACACCCTATATGACATTTAAATACAAGTTAATATCCACATACTTATGGAATGAAATTATTTTTATATTATGCCTAAAAATGGACTGTTAATATGATAATATTTCCATTTTCAATATATATATATATATATATATATATATATATATGGCAGGAATGGTTACTGTGAACATGATTCCAACATTTTATACCTAATATATTTTCTATCATAACTAAAGAAAACTATAACTCTAATTATTTAGTTTTTAACTCCATCAAAGATCCCAGAAGGAAGATGTAATGTTACCTAACAACGTAGATATCTGGTTGCTTGGACAATCACATAAGCTGTTTGGCAACTTTGAAGCACTCATCTTTGACCTACAAGCCTAGAATATCTGGCAGACTTTTCAGTGAACCAGGAAATCTGAAGGGAAGGACAGTCACACGTTGTATTGACAAAGGTCATCAGTTGCTTTCCTCTGTTTCCTACAGAATGTAAGGCAGACTACTCTGTGAAATGGGAATCTCCAAGGACTGCCCTGCCTTGTCTTGGTGAAGTGCAAGTCTTTTTTTTCTGTCTTGCCTATACAGTCTGTATAACATACTTTCAAACACTCAAGGCAAAAGCAATTTTTTGCCCAAATGGCTAGTGTTGCCTCACTGAAAGCAAATTCTATGCAGATTTTCGTTGATGCCCACCATCCTTTTGTGAAATACATTGGTGCTGCCAGGAGTAGATGTGTCTCCTTCTCATGAAATGCCTTATATTAGCAAAATACTTTAAATGCCATATTCTATAGATTTTTGAAGTGTTTGAAGAACATTTATCTATCTAAAATATATCTCTGTATGATCTTAAAATATATCAAACATATCTATGAATCTGATTGTTACAGAAGACTAATTATTGACCATTCAGAAGGGTGCATTTTTGTCTTATTGACTGTGTCTTTGCTTTACAGAAGCTTCTCAGTTTCAGGAGGGCCCATTTATTTATTGTTGCTCTCAGTGTCTGTGCTGGCATTATATTTGGGAGGTGGTCTAATGTGCCCATGCATTGAAGGCTACTTACCACTTTCTCTTCTATCAGGTTCAGTGTGGTTGGATTTATATTGAGGTTTTTAACCCATTTGCACTTGAGTTTTGTGTTTGGCAATAGATATGGATCTATTCTCATTCTTCTACATGTTGACATCCAGTTATGCCAGCACCTTTTGTTCGGAGGCATTACCATCCCTGACATAGAGCTCTAATACATAGCTACAGTAATGAAAACAGCTTGGTATTGGCATAAAAACAGAGACATTGACCAATGGAATCGAATTGAAGACCCGGATATTAGTTCACACACCTATGAACACCCAATTTTTGACAAAGAAGTGAAAATTATACAACGGAAAAAAAGAAAGCATCTTTAAGAAATGTAACTTTCAAATTCAATAAATAGGTAATGTTGATTTCAACATATTTATTCTGTGTTTTAACACCTAGTTTGGTTCTATGTTCTTGAAATGGTTGTTTTAGTTCTTTTACTGAGGTGAAGGCTCATGAGAACAGAGGTTCAGTCTTCTCCTCCACCTGACTGTCTTGGGATGGTGTGGGTGGAACATGTTTCTTCGTTTCTTGAGCTACTTCTGTCTAGCTAATCAGCTCTCTTCTTGGTTTAGCTAGAGAGTAGAGTTTTTTTGTTTGTTTTTTTGTTTGTTTGTTTTTCCCCCATGCCCATGACTTTGGAGGTTACTGGTATTTCATGCTCAAAATCTTGGCAAGATTAAACAGAAACAGACCCGGAGCAGCAAACCATCACAGTGTTCTTTGAGTTTTGAGCTCCTTGGCAGGTATTCTGCTTCTCTTCAGCTTTCGGGTTCTCTGTACTTTATTCATTGGTGCCATTCACTAATTTCATTCATATTTGGAGGGAAAACAGAGTGAATCTTAGCTGCTCCCTTTCCCTGCATGCAGAATTTTACTCTTCTACCTCTTAGTCATTTGGAAACACTTTGGTCTCGTTTGTCCATTGTCAAGTCTACCCCTAAAGACTCTGATCTTGTTATAAGTCAAGTTGGGAATTGTTTTCTTTAAGTAAGAGAGTAGCATTACTCATCTTTATTGAAATGGTTAGTATATTTCAGTTATACTTTATGACTATTTTACATTTGCTGTGTGCCCCTCTGTAAGATATAATTTCTTAACATATTTATTATTTTACACAGAAGGGCTTAACTTTTGTTCTACCTGTTGTTTTTGTATTTATGCCTTTAATCACCTTTTTTTTGTCCTTTTTATTGGTTTAGACTATTTCTACTTAGTATACTTAAATGCTTATCTGTTTCCAATACAAGAGCAGGCATTACCTACGTTCCTATTTCCTGGTCTAGCAGTTTTCTCAATTGCTTGATATCGGCTTCGTGAAAGAATACAACATTTGGACCTACTCTTTTGCCCTCACCAACAGTTACAAACACACACACACAAACAAATCCATTTATTTTTTATTACTTTAAAAATAATACCAAACCAAATTTCCACTTCCTCCCCTCCTCCCACTTACTAGTTTACTAGAAATTTGAAAATTATTTCATTTCTACCAAAGTAAATAATGTAAGAAATATTTTGTCAGTTCGGTTGATAGTTATTTGATTATTGACTCCTTTGTTTTATTAATTCAGGAACAAAAAGATTACTGTAGATATTTAAATTCATAGTTATGATGAGTAAAATTAAAAATACAGAAACAGTAATTAAGCTTTCCTGGTTTGCCTATAACAATTTACTGTTCAAATGCCAAAGAAGAATCACATATGATAAGGTAAGAGAACAATGATCAGGTCACCGTTAAGGTGACAAAAATGTCAAACTACAGTGAAAGAAAATTAATGAAAGTAATGAGGATAAGGATTGTTTATCAACTGAACTCACAGATATCCATAATTTTCCAATTTGTTCAGCTGTAAGCTAAAGGGCAAAACAGGTGAAAACAACCATTTGGAAACAACAGCAATGCCAAGACATCAGATAATTTGACAATGATTTTAGCGCCTCCCAGTGGAAATGCAGTTACTTATGCCCTTGTTGGTACTGGCAGAGGTGTGGGTCCCATAATAACAGAAGCGAGTAGGCCTATGTATCATCAGCTCAGATGGCTTCCTAGGTCAGGCGTGAAGCAGGCTAATGATGCACTTCAAAATATGTAAACAATACTATGAATAATTCTGACTCCATAAAGAGTTGGCTAGGTATCATCTTGGATTAGGAATCATTGTCTAAAAGAGAATGAAGTTTCAGCTTTTTTAAAAATCCAATTGTAATTGCCTAACATCAGCTTCCATTTTCTCTTCGAAATTTATACGTCCCCTATTCCCTCTCAAATTGCACACACACACACACACACACACACACACACACACACACACACGGTTAAATATATAAAGAAAATGTGCTAAGTTCTTTTAGTGCTACTTCCACATATGTGATTCTAGTGCTGACAACTTGATATCAGATAGCCAATGAGGAGGTTCACTCCTGTTGTTGAATATTGCTTTAACTATGTGAAGGTGTGTTACATTTGTTTATGCTGCATTTGTTTAACTATGGAAAGAAGTGTTGCATTGGTTTTACTTTGGCTGCAGAAGGTACCTGATTGGTCTAGTAACAAACTGAATGGTCAATAGCTAGGCAGTAGAGGGGTAGGTGGGACTGGTGGGCAGACATAATAAGCAGGAGGAGGAATCTAGGTTCCAGAGAGAATAAGGGAGAAAGATAGGGACATACCCAGGTCCAGCACATCAGGCATCTACCGGCCAACAGACAGAGAGGAAGCAGGAAGTAGGACTTACAGAATTTAAGAAATTTAAAAATCCTCTAGGCAAAATATAGATAAAGAAAAATGTTTAAACTAAGTTATAAGAGCTAGTGGTAAAGCATAAAATAAGGTCAAGAATTCATGAGTAATAATAAGTCTCCATGTTATGATTTGGGGGCTGGCAGTCCAAGAATGCCTGCTACACATACATGGCATGATCTTACTAAAGTTTAAATAAGGTTCAAATATTTAAGCTTTGGGACATCTGTGGTGAAGACGTTAACCTTGGTGCCCAATACACAGAAAAGTATATTAGTAAGTAATAAGCAATAAATAGACTTCATGTACAGTGAATGTATTAAATACTGATCTAATTCACAATGACCAAATTGATTTTTTTGTATGAACAACACATAACTAAAACTTGTGACTGAAATACAGTTTAATGATCACTGCAAACAAATGCCACTACAATGTTCTACCTCCTCATTCATCACCGAATTCTTGTCACTGCCTTGAGTCTCCTGCCCTTTTAAATATAACAGTACTCACATTTTAGTACTGAACTATTCAGTTTGATTTCTCAGAGTTTCTCAGTTTGATATCTCTACTCATGGTGTTAAAGATGGCAACAAAATGAATATCTCCATTTTTTTTAATTGAAAATTATCAAAATTAAGTAGCTTTTCAAATACTAACCATATTTATTCTAATTAGGTTTATCCAAAGTTTAAGTCATGTTTAAACTCTTTAATTTTAAAACACTTTAAATTATAACCTTTAGGTGAAATTGTTAGCTATATGTACTGATAGCTATATTTACAATTGATTTATAGATTTTCTTGTAGCCAACTTATATACTTATCTATTATTCTCAATCCTGAATGTAAATACATTGGTGCTGTGGCAAATGATATGGCTCCATGGATTGTATCCTCTATGTGTTCATGTGTAACTGGAACTCCTACATTTCTGAGTCGGGTGACATAAATAAGTCCATCATCTCTTAGAATGTCATGTTCACATGTGATGATATAAGTTAATGGCAAATTTTGTAACTGGGAGTCATTGACTAACAAAGGTGACAGTCTACTATCCAGAAGTGCTGGATAGGTAGCATTCAGCCTCCCAGGAACGGGCTCCCTATAAACATGGTTCTTCTTATACTTCTCAGGAAGGAAGTGACTCCAGTTCACAAACTTGAACAAGTCTCTTGATCCTTCAGACATGTACTCATTTCTCAGTATTGCCTCTGGCAGTTCTTCATCTTCTGTTAGATATCGGATTGACACCTTAATTGCTAACTTCCTTGACAAAAAGGGACCGTTTTCATACTCTCGATAAGATGGCGTCCACGTATCAATTACCTGTTGCTTAGGGTATATTATGGCTTGTGCCTTAATTTTGTTCCTGTATTCTGGATCATCCTGTAGCTGTAAATAAAACACATGATGAGTGTTAATGAGTCAACAGCTTTAACAAAAAAGAATTGGTAAGTTTGTTTTAATGTCCTGAGGTAAATAAATTTATTAAACTAAAATAGTATCTGAGGATTACTCTCATAACATATACTCATAGTCTGAAAAACGAGATTCTCATTCCACCGTCTTGATGCTTGGCAGCCAAACAAGACCATGAGCTGGAGAATCTTACTAGAGATGGCAGAATGGCTATATTCTAAAATACTTTTAGTTTTTGGTGACAAGTTGTTTTTATATATCTATCACATACTGTACTCCTGTATTAGCCTCCAATATGACTTTAACCTAGGCCTGTGTCATCATGCCCAGCTTGCTTATGTTGACATACAGGAATCTACAATAGCAGAAACAATGAATATAGTAAAATAGCATGTCAAAAACCCATTCAGATGGAGCATGAACAAGGTATCCAGATGGGGGACATCTTAGCAAAACTGTTCCCTTTCCCAATCTTTCATAACTCACAGCCTTTTGTAAGGTCACACCCATGCTTTGGGGTGGAGTGGTCACTCTTACCCCAGAGTCAATGTGGTGTTAAATTTTGTATAAACATGGAGACCCTCTCTCCCACTGCCCTTCCCCTTAGAACCTCAGAAGGAAAACCACTGCAGTTTGAGTGCTATCCTCTGCCTCATCAGTTAGAATAGTCAGCTCAGGCAAAGAGGTGTATAGTAACCACTGTGTCATAACTTGCTTGAATTATTTCTTGTCTTTTTTGTGAAGGTGCCTTTATATATTTGAGGAGATTCCCCAAAGGATTGTAGAAGCAAGAGAGGCAATGGTTTAGCAGAGATCCCTCATGCCTCCCACTGTGACTGAGAACAGGATATAAGGGTGACTGCAGGCCAGGAGAGGGCCTGCTGGTAGGCACTATCAGAGCAGGTTTTAGCAAGTCAGCACTAGAATCGTTTCTGTGGTAACATGGAGAAATGGAAGGAAACAAGCAGAGGGAGGAATGGAGGGAGAGATGAATCTAGAAGATCCCATTAGCCTTAATTGTTGCTGGTGTGCAACTTAACGTATTTTGTCACAAATATATTAATACTAATAGCCACACATCCTCCCCTATACTGCCTGCTAATTTAGGATCCAATGTCTTCACCTATCTTATTTCAAGAATTAAGAATAATTTAATCTTCTTCAGTTACATGGGATATAAAATGTCAAATGAAAATTATTACATGTGCTGAGGCAAGATGTTTGGAGCGTATATAGTGACCCTGCAGTGTCTAACCCCAAGTTTTCCTCATTTGGACTTTTATTTCACTTTGTTCTGATAGAGAGATTACTCTAATTCTTCCTTCTTGGAATATAAAACTATTTAATTCGTTTATTATCTTTTGGGAACCCACAGTAATAGACTTTGAAATTTTGGAGAAACTGGGAATTTTAGAGTGACTGACCATCAACGTCTTTGAATTTGTAAAGATTGTGGGACTTTCAAAGTTGCAATGTGTTTCATATTGATATAATGATATTAATATGAGATGTTGGGCATAAACAAGAAAGGGAAGGTTGCAGTTAAGTAATGATGTGTTTGTGTGTCAAGTTGACAAGCGTTCAGGAGCTCTGGCTGGTTTGTCTTTCATTTGGTTTTGTCAGTTTGACACAGGCTAGACTTCTTTGAGAGGAGGGAACAAGACAGAAAATGACGTTGTAAGATTGGTCTGTGAGTGAGACTGTGAAGATTTTCTAAACAAGTGATTGATCTGCCCAGCCCACTGTAGGAGGTTCTACCCCTGTACAGGTAATCCTCGATGATAGAAGCAAGCAGGCTGAATAAGCCACCAGGAATAAGTCACTGGGCACCATTCCTCCATTGCTTCTGCTCCATGACTCTTGCTGTATGTCCACAAAAAATGTATTAAAACAGCTTCACTTGTCTGCTCCACAGAGATAAACTCCTCCCACTGCCATGGATTTTCTGCCTTCAGTTTCTGTACCATGTCAAACCATAAGCCCAAATAACTCATTTTCCATTTACCTTTTTCTTATTAGGTCTTCTAGTCAGAGAGATAAGAAACTAATAAATTTGCTTCAAGTACAGTGACACCAAATTCACACAAATTTTATAATTTATCTTTGAAAAGCTAGCAATAAAACTTATACTAAACAATTGTTCATAGTTATTGTTGTGTATTTTTTTAAAAAAATAGTATGATAATGTAGACTCGATGGTGTGACTATATTCCAAGTAGCTGGGGGCTGATGAAAAGATATTGCAAGCTCATGGCATAGCCATAATACAGAACAGATTCAAATTCAGCCTGGGATGCTTAACAAGAAACCAACTCAAGAAGAGCTTAAAAAGAGGTAGTTCCGTAGTTCTATGGTAGATCATTTGTCTGGGGAACATATATCCTTAGATTCAGTGCCCACTAAGCACATGTGCATACACACACACACACACACACACACACACACACACACACAGAATAGGATTATGAAATTCTTATGCTACATCACCTAATTTCTTGACTACAGCCACATCTAAATCTAAAATAATGCAAAAGAATAAATTATTTGGTTATATAATTTTATACATTTTATAGATTACAGTAAAAACATCATTCAGACACAATATCTAAAGTACCTCCTTTGAGTTAGGACTAAATTGTGCTGGTTCCAATCATACATAACACACATAACATACCAGTTGAGTCACTGATCCTACCAAGGCACCCCCAGAGCTGTCTCCTGAAATACAGATGTGAGCAGGATCCACTCCATATTTTTCCAGAACTTTATCCTGGAGAAAGAACTTGATCGCAACAATACAATCTTCAAGGGCAGCTGGGAATAGATACTGAGGAGCAAGTCTGTAGCTTTAGAGGTAAATCAAACAAACAAACAAAAGAGAAACAAAGAACTTATGATTAGGCTAAAGTATCTAATTATCTCTAAAATATACTAGCAGATATATAAATAAATTTTGGCCCTACTTTGAACCTTTAAACCCATCAAATAAACCTAGGCTTACTAATAAATAACTTCTATTTTGAAATAAGACACTGGTTTAGAAGTGTTTTATATATTAGTGCAATGAGGAGAAGAATAAGATAGCATGTATTTTCACCCTCATGAAGCCTGTAACTTCACCAAGCCCTGAAAATGGAGTTGGTGACTCAAAAGCAATTCATGATCATGGATTAGATTATTCAAGAAATTTAAAATCACAAAATCTGAGAGCAAAGTGTTGGTAGTTGTCTTCAATTAGAAACTTACTTGGCCAAAATTTCATAGAATTGTAGAATTTCATTTCCTAAGCATGAGGATTTGAATTAAAATAAGCAGTTTGATATGTGGATATGTAAGCTATTTCAATGAGTATTATTAATATACTGTGATTCATTAGACAATATATATCATATTTTCACTTCCTCATCCTCACCCCCATCTCACTATGCATTCCTTTATAGAATCATGTCTCAAATGCTCTATTTTCTTTTATTCTGACATTTAGGATTAGAATTCTTGAATTATTTATATTTCTATAATAAACAATATTATTCATATAGTCCTTGTAAATTTTTAAATTTCTAGGTGTCTCTAAGTGTTTAAAAATAGCATAATATCAACCATGAAACATCAAAATAGAATTTTAACTATTTGTTCTAATTGATATTACTTGGCCCAAAAATGACTCTAACATATATTGATTGCTTCTACCCCTCATGATGTGGGATTTCCCTCTGTATGCTGTCATCATAATTAATGAATAGAATTGCTTTGGACCTATAGCAGGGCAGAAATTAAATAGGAATGGAAGACTAAACTGAATGCTGGGAGAAAGAACGGCAGAGTCAGAGAGAAGCCAGAGACAGACAGCCTAACTTCAACTGGTAAGCCACAGCCACATGGCAATACACAGATTAATAGAAATGGGTTAAATTAATATGTGAGAGTTAGCCAATAAGAAGCTAGAGCTAATGGGCCAAGCAGTGATTTAATTAATACAGTTTCTGTGTGATTATTTTGGGGCTTAGCAGCCAGGAACTAACAAGCATCTTCCTTATTATCCCCTTAGGTACGATGAATATACACTATAGGCATATTACCTAAGTAGTATTTATGTTCTTAAAGCTGCCACTGCTCTATTGGCAAAGATGTTCACATCTCTGCTTCTCATAAGAGTCTACCATGGCAAAGATGAATGCAAAATGGAGCTTTGTTGAGGAAATTTTGATATTATAAGGTTAAGAAAACAATTTTAACCCCAAATTTCCTAGCAGCAATCCAGCCACCACTGCGGATTTTGCAACTTGTACTGTAAACTAGTTTAGGTGGGAGGGCAAGGGCACAATACTAAAAATAGCCAGTCTCTTACTCTGGGGCCACCACAACAGCATCAAGTCTGCTGGCCGTCATTCGGTTCATGAAATCATAGGGCCGCATCTCTGAAATGACAGACATAAATAGAGAACAGAGCTGTGTAAATGCGAGGCAATGGAAACCTAGACACATCTATGAATCCTAAGAGAAATCAGAATTGTGATTACTTAATGAAAATCTTGCAGTCTACACTTTGGCCACCACATGTAAAAAAATCTCCACTGGAGTTAGAAAACCTTCCTTAACTCCTACCCACTAAATCCGTCCTAACCCAGGCCAGAAGAGAAGACTCTTGCTAGGTCACAATGAAAGAAGCTTGCTGTGCCTTGATGACCTGCTTGGGTTTCTCAGAAAACTTGTTCTGTCTTCCTGTGTTGCCAGCTTCACCTGACTCCAGTTTCACAGCCTGGTGCACTGTGACTGCTCTCCTGCCTCTCATTTCTGCGGTCAGTTACATCTGGAGGAGGCTGTGGCTGAGCAGTACTGAAGGACTACACCAGGCATTGCCTCACAGACAGTGACTGACGAGCAGTGGTGATGATCACAGTCCCAAAGCTTAAATAGTAGCAAGCTATCCTTTCATAGAATTTATATTTTACTTTACAGGAGAGAAAAACTTTTATGACTTGACTCTCTCAAAGTAACCATGTCCATACCATAAAATTGGCTATAAATCAGAACTCTCGAAGTAAGTTGAAGATCATATTATAATCATCATTATAATATTCATAAATTTAGGTAGTCACCTTAATTCATCTATCTTTAACGATCTTTTAGAGTTCTCAGACTTTTTAATAAAGTGACTTTAGTTTACCTAAAGCCTAATATACTTCTCAGGATAATTTTTTAAATGTTTATATTTATAATAAGAGGCTTAGGTTTAAAATAAACTTTTAATTGCAGTTTTGAACATAATTGAAAATTTTAATTGTAGTTAAAATCAATCAGCATATTCTTGTTTACCATATTTTTACATCAATTAACTATGGATTGAATTTAGATGTTATATCAAGAGGTAGGGACAAAAATAAGTTTATTATGATTAAAATCTTAGCAGAAATCAATGCAAAATTTGTCAGCAAAAATGAATTAATAAAAAAGTGAATTTATTATATAAAACATAATGACTACTGTCAAATGGAATTTCAAAGGAAAAATTAACTCATTGCAGGAGAAGGTGTAGCAAGATCATGAGATGCAGAGAATTGCATTTCATATAGCAATTGCAATCAAATTAAAACGCACATTACAAAATACACTTACTGCAGCTTCCTGTGACATAAGCACCACCATGAATGTAAATGACAGCTGATCTCGGTCTTTTAGACTTCCTTTTTGGCAAATACAGACGAACAGGAATGTTACTGAAGTCTGTGTCAATCACTGTAAGGTTTTCATCTGAAATTGCCTCTATATTTTGATTTCTCATTAATATGAAGAAAAGATCTTCAAATTTCATAAGACCCGTATTTTCAAATAATGTGGCCTATCAAAACAACACCCAAATGTATGCATTATTTTTTATTTTAGCAACACTATATTTACATAAAGATGCAATGGGAAAAAGAGTAAGTGCTGCAATAATGCTATAGTGTGAATAGGACATCCTTCACCAAAGGAGAAATGCACATCTCAGAAGATGGAGAAGAAAGGTATGGAAACACAGAAGGGAAAGATGGCTGAAATACAATGTCTTCCAAACACGACAAGGCACTTGCATTTATCACCTCATAGATGCTCTGGTTATCTGTATGAGATGTGCACATGACCAAATCAAATAATGTGGAAGCATTCATTGGGGCCTTGTAACACAAGAAGCTCCAACACCTACTCAGAAGCTACTGACAGTTAATGACTACTGGGGATAAAAGGATCAGGTACCTTCACGATTATAAAAAGTTACACTGGCTCCAGCACACGGCTCTGTGTCCATAGGCAGCACTAACTGGATGCAGTGAGTTATGAAATATATTTTTTAAAAAGGACATGATGTTGTGAGGGCTATGCAATATGAACGTTCTGGGAGAAGTTGTAGGGGAAAGTAGAAAAAATATGATCAAAATATAGATATAAATATAAACATGAAAGATAGATGATAGATATAGATATCAGTAAATATATATTTTATTTATATTTTCAAAACAATAAAATACTAGTCAAGCACTAAGTAAACTGAAATGAGAAAATATTTGCACTAAATATGTCAAAGGATTATCTTTACTTTAGAAAAACATGAAAGTATTGCTAGACTAAAAAATCAGATTTATTACATGTCCCAATGCATGTACTCTTATTTATACTCTAGAAATCTCAATAAATTCATCTGTAATAAGACATGCATAATATTAGGCCAGTCAACATTTCATGATAGATAAGAGACTTGTAAAAAAGGTCCCACACAAACCTCAGGAAATACTGACACTTATTGGTTGCTGAGAGAGGAGATGCCATTTTCAGTGGGGTAGATAGCTAGCCTTGTTCTGGTACATTATGCGCCCCCATGTTAAGGCAGGACATTAATTAAATTAGTGGGGATTCACAAAGAAAATTTAAGAGTATAAAGAGGAAATTTTGAGAATAGTTTCAGAAAAAGAGTTGAATTCATTATGTAAATTTATGAAATTGTCAAACAATAATAGCTCATTATGCATTTAAAATAAATCTAAAACATACAAAAATTGAAATCAAGATAATCTCATTTGATACCACAAATTTTTGCACTGTACTTTTCATTGGGTTGAGTTCTTATTCACTTAGTTTTACCTGAAAATACCAGCTGGAAATAGCTCTTTATGCTTCTTTTCTTTGTTTGTCTATTCCCAATATTTTATTTTCATTTTTATTCATTAAATTTAGTTTCAGTGTTGAAAGTTTAACTGCGTGTGTGTGTGTGTGTCTGTGTGCGCGTGTGTGTTTGTGTTTGTGTGTGCAGGACTGTGTGTACCATATTTATCAATGGGATCCAGAGAATACATTCAGATGTTGAATCTCAGTTTTCAACTTATTTGAGTTAGGGTTTGGTGTTCTTTGCCACTACATATGCCAGTTGAGATAACCCATAAACCTCCAGGAATTCTCATATCCCATCTTCCCATGCTACTATGGAAGCTGTGGGGTCACAGATGGACACCACTATGCGTACTTTTATGTGGGTACTGGACTTCCAAACTCATCTTTTCCTAACAAGTGCTTTACCCACCAACCCATCTTCTTTGTCTTCGACTTATTTCAAAATTAAAATATAATGAGTAAATAAGAATTGCATTGTAAGCAACATCCAAAATTCTAGAATTAAAAAGCTACCTGGCTGCTTAGACAGTTACAAAAAGGTTTTCTGTAACATTGGGCACATCTTTACTCAGCCTACAAGCCTAGAGTGCCTTGCAGATTTCTCAGTGAAGTAGAAAGTTCGAAGGACTCTTTTACCTATTCTGGTAAAGTTTGTCCATCACTTTCTTCTGTGTCCTGCAGAATGTCTGACAGACTCTTTCACAAAGCAGGAACCTAAAGGATTGTCCCTCCTTCTTTTGAGAAGTTCATCAGTTATTTTCCTGTGGGTCCTGCATATCCAGTTTATACAGCATACAGTCAAACAGTCCAGGCAAGAGCAGTTTCTTATCCAAATGGCTAGCTTTGTCACACTGAAAGCAAACTCTACAAGGAGTTTATTCAATGCCCATCATCCTCTTGAAGTAATTGGTGCTGCCAGGAGCGAATGTCTCACATCCAAAGAATTCTAAGTTCTTAAAACATTTTAAATGCGATATTCTGTAGCCCTCTGAAATGTTCGAAGATTATCTATGTTTCTGAAATGTGACTTCTCTTACCGGAAAACCTAACATGTCTATAAATTTGACTACTATAGATGACTGTTTATTTGTATTTCTTAACTATATGTTACATCTTTAAATAAGTTGTATAATCACAATACTTTAAAGAAGAGTGGAAATATACAAATAGTATAACAAAATATACTTTAAATTTGTATCAATAGACCAAAATTTATACTAATATAAAGTATTTTGAGTTAAACAGTTATTTTTTGGATTAAGGTAGATTTAATAATCTAAGTTTTTTCCCCTCATTTCTATATCATATTCCCCTTTTTTCTTTAGAAATTGACTATGACCATTAACCATTTATAACCAACCTTCTTTAAATGAAATCAAACATTTATAAACAGTGTTTTGGAATTTGGGTGTAGTTTTCTATGTTACTTTCTACTGATTCGGGGCACTAGTAATCTTTTGGGGATCGTAAAAAAATGCAGAATTACATTAAAGTCCTGACTGGGATATTTTGTGTGGTTGGTCCATCTCTTCCAGTAGCCTTGAAGCTGTTGTGGATGTTGAATCACCTGGGCCATCATCCCCAGTGGATACCTTTCATAAGGTCTTGCTCAACCAAACCATATTAACCTAGAAGGAACCTACAGCTTTTCATCTCCTATGGAAACAAAAACAGAACTGCTTCTCCCTCCAAAGCAACAT
Organism: Microtus oregoni; assembly: GCF_018167655.1. Lineage (NCBI taxonomy): Eukaryota > Metazoa > Chordata > Mammalia > Rodentia > Cricetidae > Microtus > Microtus oregoni. Next base: position 18,826,188 of record NW_024543069.1, on the reverse strand, counting down.
ATCTTCTAGTTACATTTTACAAATATGTTTATTTTTTACTTTTGTTTTAGAGTTATGCCATTTTAAAAAAGATTTCAGTTGGTGTAATTTGTCAGTACCTCCTTCAATCTTATGTCTCTCAGCCGCTGTCCTTTGCTTTTGAGCAACCAAAAAAAAAAAAAGTCAAATTAACACAATAGTATACAGGATCCTGACTCCTTGTGTATTTTTTATTTTTGTCTGGCATTTTTTTTTGTGTGTGTGTGTGTGTGTGGTTTTTCGAGACAGGGTTTCTCTGTGGCTTTGGAGCCTGTCCTGGAACTAGCTCTTGTAGACCAGGCTGGCCTCAAACCTCAGACTCACATAGATCCACCTGCCTCTGCCTCCAGAGTGCTAGGATTAAAGGTGTGCACCACCACTGCCACTGGCTTTTTAAATAATACTTTATATCTCTTTAAAGACTTTGTTTTTTTAAATTATGTTTTCTATAACTGTCCAGACCCATTTTCTTTCTTTCTTAAGCCTAATCACACTGTTAAACACATAAAAACCTGTTGTGAAGTTCTTCTGTCTAGACCTCTTTTTATTGTGTATCTTTCAGTTTTTCATCTATATTTATATATTTCATAATTCTATGTTATATTTGAGGACACAAAGGCCAAATTTTACAATTCTTTGTTTTCACAATACATTTATATTGATAGATGATAAGTACTGAGTCGCTTCAGTGATAGACGAACTAGTAATGTATGTATGTACTAGTCAGGGATGATGTCATAACCGTTTATAAAATGGCACTGTCCACCGTCACTTCCCTACTGGTCAGTCAACAACATGAGGCATTAAGAAGCCCAAACCAGGATAACTCAACTAACTTTGGACTCGGAAGAAAATGCGTCAGTTATTGTAATGATCAGTTTGACTGTCAGTTTCATACAACCAAGATCATCTTAGGAGAGTCTCCTCAAGGAACTTTCTAGATCATGTTAGCTGGTAAGCATGTTTATGGGGGAAATGTCTTGATAACATTAATTGATATAGTAATATACAGCCTTAAGGTAGGCGGTTCTGTTTCCCGGATTTGGCCCTGATTGCTAGCTAAATATAATCATACATGCATTCCTTTATCTTCTGTCTTGATTGTTAATGTGATGGCACATCAATACCATAGCACCCTGATTGTCCTGAAATAATGGCCTGTACTTTGTTGTGGACTCTCACCTTGCTTTTTACCAGGGTATGTTATCACAGAAACCTGCATGAAAACAGAACAGTTGTCTAGCTTAGGAAGATTGCCATTCTTCTCCAGCAGAGTAACCTGTGTCTTCTTCATTTACCATACCTTTCAGTGTCTTCTCTGACCATTCACTGTTTTGTGCATGTGTTCTCAAGAAACCTTCCTCTTCCCAGAGTACCTATAAGACTTCCAGACAGAAGTACATTTTGGTAAAAAATAACATGGTGTACTCTTGAGTTCAGTTATTGAATGTGTCATTATAAAATCTGCATTCTAGCAACACAGACCTAATATAGAAAACAGCAGTAGCAAGTGCCAAGATGTGGCCCTTGAGCACCAGAATGCCTCTGAGACATGTCAGGAAGCACGTGTGTCACACAGCACACTCTCTGCCCAGGAAGATGCAGTGCAGCTTGCCAGTGAGCTTCCCAGATGGGCTCCCCCAGCAGACTAATGCAAAAGAAGATATGACAGCCAGATAGCTCCCACAAATAATTATAAAGTGATATGAAAAAATCAGAAATAAATGCCACTGTCGTGATGCTTTCTGATTATAAAAAGATACTTTATTTTAACATTAACACAGAACTTAGATAAACCTGTATTGAAATCATCATCACCATTTGACTAACTATTAACACACTTAAAATTGGTCAATGTAAATAAAATATAAACTTTCTTTGGGAACGAGAGTGTACAATTTTGAATATAGGAAGCCTAAGAACTACTTAAAAAGAAAAAAAAGATACTAAAACAGTAGAAGGAGAAAAATAAATCAAAATTTTATGATATGAATGATTTTACATGTGAGCTTAAGAAGACATACGAGTCTTTCTGAGAGCCATCAAATATTTTCAAGCATCTGAACAATTACTCAAATATTCCTTTAGTAATCCTGGTTATTTTTGCTGTCAGTATATACTTAACTTTAGAAGTACACATTTACAAACATTGCATCTTCATTAGATAATAAAGCATGTTAGCAATTAACTCAAATGTTAACTACATAAACTATAATATTATTTGGTAAGTAAAGCATTTGAAAGAGCAAAGTCTCTCTCAAAATACTGACTCAATACACTTCATTTGTAACAAGGCCTCCCAATTTCCCAGGAAAAATATTTTACCGTGAGCGTTGCTATTTTCGTAAGAATATCTGTGAGTCTCACTTTCCAGGGTTCTTCGATGTTTTCTGGTATGGGTATATAAGTATAATAAGCAAGAAGGATGCAAGATAATCCAAAGAGCAGCATTTTATTCCCCATGCTAAAACTCCAAACCTCTCTCTGCTGATAGTCAAATTGCTACCTCATATATAAATCGCTAAACAGTAAGACAAAGGTAGCAGGCCAAGTCTTCCAGACAACACAGCAATAAAGCAACTCATTTACTATTCAGTTCTAAGGTCAGGCCACTGTTGTAACAGGTAATGCAGCTGTGCTTCTTTGTTTAACACAAGGTACCATAAATAATCTATTGAAAATTGGGTCAGGAGTAAAACCATCACGAGAAGATCAATTTCTTTCACATCAGTGAAACACATCTTAGTGAAACTCACAGCACAGGAAAGATTAAAATCCACTTTCTGGAGTCATTTTAAAAAAAGTAGTGACAAGAATTTAAAAATAATTTATGAGTTACATTTAATCAACGCAAAGGCTAAAGCCTATTGAACATATTATTTTTAAAAAATAAAACCTACTATGTCAAGTAAGCACTAGGAGAGCACTAGATGGCAGGAAACTAAATGCTGGTCAAAATTATATAAATAATTCACTTAATGAAGAAATATCTGGGCAATATTAATCACACATTGAAGTTAAACTTAGGGATACATAAGCTACTTGCATAATAATGAGAATATTATATTATATATAATATTATATATTATATATTTTCTATCATAACTAAAGAAAACTATAACTCTCATTATTTAGTTTTTAACTCCATCAAAGATCCCAGAAGGAAGATGTAATGTTACCTAACAACGTAGATATCTGGTTGCTTGGACAATCACATAAGCTGTTTGGCAACTTTGAAGCACTCATCTTTGACCTACAAGCCTAGAATATCTGGCAGACTTTTCAGTGAACCAGAAAATCTGAAGGGAAGGACAGTCACACGTTGTATTGACAAAGGTCATCAGTTGCTTTCCTCTGTTTCCTACAGAATGTAAGGCAGACTACTCTGTGAAATGGGAATCTCCAAGGACTGCCCTGCCTTGTCTTGGTGAAGTGCAAGTCTTTTTGTTCTGTCTTGCCTATACAGTCTGTATAACATACTTTCAAACACTCAAGGCAAAAGCAATTTTTTGCCCAAATGGCTAGTGTTGCCTCACTGAAAGCAAATTCTATGCAGATTTTTGTTGATGCCCACCATCCTTTTGTGAAATACATTGGTGCTGCCAGGAGTAGATGTGTCTCCTTCTCATGAAATGCCTTATATTAGCAAAATACTTTAAATGCCATATTCTATAGATTTTTGAAGTGTTTGAAGAACATTTATCTATCTAAAATATATCTCTGTATGATCTTAAAATATATCAAACATGTCTATGAATCTGATTGTTACAGAAGACTAATTATTGACCATTCAGTAGGGTGCATTTTTGTCTTATTGACTGTGTCTTTGCTTTACAGAAGCTTCTCAGTTTCAGGAGGGCCCATTTATTTATTGTTGCTCTCAGTGTCTGTGCTGGCATTTTATTTCGGAGGTGGTCTAATGTGCCCATGCATTGAAGGCTACTTACCACTTTCTCTTCTATCAGGTTCAGTGTGGTTGGATTTATATTGAGGTTTTTAACCCATTTGCACTTGAGTTTTGTGTTTGGCAATAGATATGGATCTATTCTCATTCTTCTACATGTTGACATCCAGTTATGCCAGCACCTTTTGTCCGGAGGCATTACCATCCCTGACATAGAGCTCTAATACATAGCTACAGTAATGAAAACAGCTTGGTATTGGCATAAAAACAGAGACATTGACCAATGGAATCGAATTGAAGACCCGGATATTAGTTCACACCCCTATGAACACCCAATTTTTGACAAAGAAGTGAAAATTATACAACGGAAAAAAAGAAAGCATCTTTAAGAAATGTAACTTTCAAATTCAATAAATAGGTAATGTTGATTTCAACATATTTATTCTGTGTTTTAACACCTAGTTTGGTTCTATGTTCTTGAAATGGTTGTTTTAGTTCTTTTACTGAGGTGAAGGCTCATGAGAACAGAGGTTCAGTCTTCTCCTCCACCAGACTGTCTTGGGATGGTGTGGGTGGAACATGTTTCTTCGTTTCTAGAGCTACTTCTATCTAGCTAATCAGCTATTTTCTTGGTTTAGCTAGAGAGTAGAGTTTTTTTGTTTGTTTGTTTGTTTGTTTTTCCCCCATGCCCATGACTTTGGAGGTTATTGGTATTTCATGTTCAAAATCTTGGCAAGATTAAACAGAAACAGACCCGGAGCAGCAAACCATCACAGTGTTCTTTGAGTTTTGAGCTCCTTGGCAGGTATTCTGCTTCTCTTCAGCTTTCGGGTTCTCTGTACTTTATTCATTGGTGCCATTCACTAATTTCATTTATATTTGGAGGGAAAACAGAGTGAATCTTAGCTGCTCCCTTTCCCTGCATGCAGAATTTTACTCTTCTACCTCTTAGTCATTTGGAAACACTTTGGTCTGGTTTGTCCATTGTCAAGTCTACCCCTAAAGACTCTGATCTTGTTATAAGTCAAGTTGGGAATTGTTTTCTTTAAGTAAGAGAGTAGCATTACTCATCTTTATTGAAATGGTTAGTATATTTCAGTTATATTTTATGACTTTTACATTTGCTGTGTGCCCCTCTGTAAGATATAATTTCTTAACATATTTATTATTTTACACAGAAGGGCTTAACTTTTGTTCTACCTGTTGTTTTTGTATTTATGCCTTTACTCACCTTTTTTTGTCCTTTTTATTGGTTTAGACTATTTCTACTTAGTATACTTAAATGCTTATCTGTTTCCAATACAAGAGCAGGCATTACCTACGTTCCTATTTCCTGGTCTAGCAGTTTTCTCAATTGCTTGATATCTGCTTCGTGAAAGAATACATTTGGACCTACTCTTTTGCCCTCATCAACAGTTACAAACACACGCACACAAACAAATACATTTATTTTTTATTACTTTAAAAATAATACCAATCCAAATTTCCACTTCCTCCCCTCCTCCCACTTACTATTTAACTAGAAATTTGAAAATTATTTCATGTCTACCAAAGTAAATAATGTAAGAAATATTTTGTCAGTTCGGGTTTATAGTTATTTGATTAGTGACTCTTTTGTTTTATAAATTTAGGAAGAAAAAGATTACTGTAGATGTTTTAAATTCACAGTTATCATGAGTAAAATTAAAAATACAGAAACAGTAATTAAGCTTTAGTGGTTTGCCTATAACAATTTACTGTTCAAATGCCAAAAAAGAATCACATATGATAAGGATGATAAGGTAAGAGAACAATGATCAGGTCACTGTTAAGGTGACAAAAATGTCAAACTACAGTGAAAGAAAATTAATGAAAGTAATGAGGATAAGGGTTGTTTATCAACTGAACTCACAGATATCCATCATTTTCCAATTTGCTCAGCTGTAAGCTAAAGGGCAAAACAGGTGAAAACAACCATTTGGAAACAACAGCAATGCCAAGACATCAGATAATTTGACAATGATTTTAGCGCCTCCCAGTAAATGCAGTTACTTATGCCCTTGTTGGTACTGACAAAGGTGTGGGTCCCATAATAACAGAAGCGAGTAGGCCTACATATCAAGAGCTCAGATGGCTTCCTAAGTCACGCATGCAGTAGGCTAATGATGCACTTCAAAATATGAAAACAATACTATGAATAATTCTGACTCCCATAAAGAGTTGCCTAGGCGATGTCCCCAGTTAGTTCCTTGGGCAGCTGAGGATAGGGAACCTGAAATGGCCCTATCCTATAGCAATACTGACAAATATCTTGCATATCACCATAGAACCTTCATCTGGTGATGGATGGAGATAGAGACAGAAACCCACAGTGGAGCACCGGACTGAGCTCCCAAGGTCCCAATGAGGAGCAGAAGGAGGGAGAACATGAGCAAGGACGTCAGGACCACGAGGGGTGCACCCACCCACTGAGACAGTGGGGCTGATCTATTGGGAGATCACCAAGGCCAACTGGACTGTGACTGAAAAAGCATGGGATAAAACCGAACTCTCTGAACATGGCGAAAAATGAGGGCCGATGAGAATCCAAAGACAATGGCACAGGGTTTTGATCCTACTTCATGTTCTGTCTTTGTGGGAGCCTAGCCAGTTTGGATGTTCACCTTCCTAGACATGGACGGAGGGGGGAAGACCTTGGACTTTCCACAGGGCAGGGAACCCTGACTGCTCTTTGGACTGGAGAGGGAGGGGGAGAGGAGTGGGGGGAGGGGGAGAAGGTTTCGAGGAGGGGGAGGGAAAAGGGAGGCTGGGAGGAGGCGGAAACTTTTTTTTCTTTTTCTCAATAAAAACTTTAAAAAAAAAAAAGAGTTGCCTAGGTATCATCTTGGATTAAGGATCATTGTCTAAAAGAGAATGAAGTTTCAGGTTTTTAAAAATTAAACTATAATTGCCTAACATCAATTTCTATTTTCTCCCCGAAATCCATACGTCCCTATTCCCTCTCAAATTGCACACACACACACACACACACACACACACACACACACACACACACGGTTAATATATAAAGACAATGTGCTAAGTTCTTTTAGTGCTATTTCCACATATGTGATTCTAGTGTTGACAACTTGATATCAGATAGCCAATGAGGAGGTTCACTCCTGTTGTTGAATATTGCTTTAACTGTGTAAAGGTGTGTTACATTTGTTTATGCTGCATTTGTTTAACTATGGAAAGAAGTGTTGCATTGGTTTTACCTTGGCTGCCTAAGGCACGTGATTGATCTAGTAAAATACTGAATGGTCAATAGTTAGGCAGTAGAGGAGTAGATGGGACTGGTGGGCAGACAGTCATAAGCAGGAGGAGGAATCTAGGCTCCAGAGAGAATGAGGGAAAAAGAGAGGGACATGTCCAGTCCAGCCAGTCAGGCATCTACCAGCCAACAGACAGAGAGGAAGCAGGAAGTAGGACTTACAGAATTTAAGAAATTTAAAAAGCCTCAAGGCAAAATGTAGATGAAGGAAAATGGTTAAACTAAGTTATAAGAGCTAGTGGTAGAAGCATAAAATAAGGTCAAGAATTCATGAGTAATAATAAGTCTCCATGTTATGATTTGGGGGCTGGCAGTCCAAGAATGCCTGCTACACATACCTGGCTTGATCTTACTAAAGTTTAAATAAAATTCAAATATTTAAGCTTTGGGACAATTTGTGGTGAAGACGTTAACGTTGGTGCCCAGTACACAGAAAAGTATATTATTAAGTTATAAGCAATAAATAGACTTCATGTACAGTGAATATAATAAATACTGATCTAATTCACAATGACGAAACTGATTTTTTGTATGAATAACACACAACTAAAACTTGTGATTGAAATACAGTTTAATGATCACTGCAAACAAATGCAACTACAATGTTCTAACTCCTCATTCATCACTGCATTCTTGTCACTGTCTTGAATCTCCTGCCCTTTTGAATATAATAGTATTCACATTTTAGTACTGAACTATTCAGTTTGATTTCTCAGAGAATATCTCTACTCATGGTGTTAAAGATGGCAATAAAATGAATATCTTCATTTTATTGAATTGAAAAGTCTCAAAATTAAGTAGCTTCCCAATATACTAACCATATTTATTCTAACTTAAAATTAGGTTTATCCAAAGTTCAAATCATGTTCAGACTCTTTAATTTTAAAATACTTTAAATTATAACCTTTGGGTGAAATTGTTAGCTATATGTACTGATAGCTATATGTACAATTGATTTATAGATTTTCTTGTAGCCAACTTACATACTTATCTATTATTCTCAAACCTGAATGTAAATACATTGGTGCTGTGACAAATGATATGGCTCCATGGATTGTATCCTCTATGTGTTCATGTGTAACTGGAACTCCTACATTTCTGAGTCGGGTGACATAAATAAGTCCATCATCTCTTAGAATGTCATGTTCACATGTGATGATATAAGTTAATGGCAAATTTTGTAATTGGGAGTCATTGACTAACAAAGGTGACAGTCTACTATCCAGAAGTGCTGGATAGGTAGCATTCAGCCTCCCAAGAACGGGCTCCCTATAAACATGGTTCTTCTTATACCTCTCAGGAAGGAAGTGACTCCAGTTCACAAACTTGAACAAGTCTCTTGATCCTTCAGGCATGTACTCATTTCTCAGTATTGCCTCTGGCAGTTCTTCATCTTCTGTTACATATCGGGTTGACAACTTAATTGCTAACTTCCTTGACAAAAAGGGACCGTTTTCATACTCTCGATAAGATGGCGTCCACGTATCAATCCCCTGTAGGCTAGGGTATATTATGGCCTGTGCCTTAATTTTGTTTCTGTATTCTGGATCATTCTGTAGCTGTAAATAAAACACATGATGAGTGTTAATGAGTCAACAGCTTTAACAAAAAAGAATAGGTAACTATGTTTTGATGTCCTGAGGTAAATAAATTTATTAAACTGAAATAGTATCTGAGTATTGCTCTCATAATATTTACTCATGGTTTCAAAAATGAGACTCTCATTCCATCTTCTTCATACTTGGCATCCAAACAAGACCTTGAGCTGGAGAATTCTACTAGAGATGGCAGAATGGCTATATTCTAAAATACTTTTAGTTTTTGGTGACAAGTTGTTTTTATCTATCTATCACATACTGTCCTCCTGTGTTAGCCTCCCATGTGGTTTTAACCTAGGCATGTGTCATCATGCACAGCTTGTTTATGTTGACATACAGGAATCTACAATAGCAGAAACAATGAATATGGTAAAACAGCATGTCGAAAACCCATTCAGATGGAGCATGAACATTTGTTGTTACATGTTGAAAACAATTCTATCATATGCCTCACCTTTAGCTACTAGTGTTATAATATGACAGAAAACACAAAGAATAATTTACAACAGTCAGAAGAGAAAAAGAAAGTAATGGAATGTTTCACGTGTAATCTGTCTCTGCCGGGAACGGGAAGAGCCCTGAGTTTACAGTCATAAGAAGATCCTTCCTTTCATTTCCTAGTTAGCAAGCTGAAGGAGAGACCTTGCAGTGGGTCCCTGCAGCAGTGTGCTTTTATAGCAGACTGCAGCATCCCCAAATGTGTCTGCATCCCTCCACAGGAAGTTCAGGATGTGCTGAGCGCAGGGTCATGCCCTCATCAGAAAGTGAATTTATATGAAATGAGAGGGCTAGTTGAAATCTCAACAGCACATCACAAGGAAAGTATCTGACCAACTTCAAAATGCACAACACATCATAGGTACAAAGTTCTTAGCCCAGCGGTGGTAGCACATGCCATTACTCCCAGCACTTGGGATGAAAAGACCAGTGAATCTCTGTTGGTTCAAGGCCAACCTGCTCTACAGAGCAAGTTCCAGGACAGGTTCAAAACTACAGAGAAACCCTGTTTTGAAACGTTCCCCCCAGCACACACCAAGAAGAAGAAGAGGAGGAGAGAGGAGGAGGAGCAGAGACGAGGAAGAGGAGGGGAGAGAAGGAGGAGGAGGAGAAAGAGGAGGAAGAGGAGGAGGAGGAGGAGGAGGAGGAGGAGAAGGAGAAGAAGAAGAAGAAGAAGAAGAAGAAGAAGAAGAAGAAGAAGAAGAAGAAGTCCTGCAAGTTCAGAAAAAAAAGGAAGAGTGTTTTACAGCTCTCCTACCAGTGGCTTTAGGCTGGTAATTTTCCAAATAAAATGCAGTGTTTCAGAAAGTTGAGAGAATAAGTAGCAGTGAACACAACAGTAAAACTGAGACTGAGCCAAATAACTTTTCTGCATATAAACAGGCATAGTGTCCAGTTGAGTTAATGCCTGCACGTGATCTTCCATTTAAAAACTAGAATAGTCCCCAGTTGAGTAAACGCCCATGGTTGGTGCTTGAAGCAGGGAGATTATACTGCAATATAAACTTTCCTTGGTTCGTCAAAATATAGGAGAAACTTATTAATTAAGTGAAATCTGGGGAGATGGCTCAGTTTAAAATCTTTGCTAGAACAAGTCTATGGACCTGGGCATAGTGTCAGCCTAGCCTCCAGTGCTAGGGTGAAGAAAGACATGTCTCCTGACCTCACTGGCCATTTAATCTGATAGATAATCCTGATAAGGTCCAGGGACAGTGAAAGTACTTGTATGAAAAATTATGATTTTCAAGGCCAAACTGGTTTGCTGGAAATTTCCAGGCTCACAAACATTACACAGTGAGACTCTATTTTGGAAAGAAAGAAAGAAAAAAGATGGAAAGCAAATGAGGGAACTGCTGACTTCCACATGCTCACCATACATATGTACACACAAGGGCAAACTGACACACATATACTCCCATGAACATGGATCCACACAGAAACAAAACAAGACAAGAAAAAAAATGAATTAAATTGAATTAAGAAATTAAGAGAGACTAGTGGCTTTCTCGGGAATACTTCAAGCTCCACAGACTTTAAATCAAAAGAAACAAAGACATACCAGTGCGTTTATGGGTTAGAAAATAGAAAAGAGCCAAGGTAGAGACAAGAGTCGGGGAATTGGAGGTATCTCTAACACTAATCTGAGCCACACAGTTACTTCTTCAAATGCAAAGATATGAGGAAGTTTGTCCTTATCTCTAATTCCTTCCTAAAACTGCAGTTCTTTATTATTATAAAACCCAAAATAGTGACTCCTAGTGTACTAAAACACTCCCAGAATATCACCTGCCAGATCCCCCAGAAGCTCTGGTGAACAGGCTTAAGGGTCCTTCTTAAGCAAGAGAAGAGTACTGGAAGACGTCTCACTGCCTGGTCTTATCAGCTCTGTGGAGTAACAACAAATGTTTCATACATTGAGAAGCCAGAGAGCCCGTGGGCTCTGCCTTGGTCAAAGGGGTCCAGATCGGAGACATCTTAGCAAAACCATTGCCTTTTCCAACCTTTCACATCTCACAGCAGCATTTATAAACAAATATCTTTTGGCTGCTGTTGCTCCTTCCTCAGCATTCAAACAATTCAAAGAGAACATAATAACATACAGTATCCAGACTCTCTGTTTATTTTTCAACTTTACAAGGCTTTAGTTTATAACCTCTATTTTTTATTTTTATTTTTAATTGTTGACTTTTTGAGACAGAGTTTTTCTGTGTATATCTGGCTGTCCTGGAACTCCCTCTGTAGACCAGGGTGTCATTGAACTCACAGAGACCTGTGAGCCTCTGCCTCCCTAAGTGTTGGGATTAAAGGAGTGCCACCACACTGTGAACTCACTGAGGTCTGCCTGCTGGTCTTCCAAGTGTTGGGATTAAAGGTGTGTGCCACCACACCCAACTACTCTCTCTCTCTCTCTCTCTCTCTCTCTCTCTCTCTCCTTTAAAGACTTTTCACTTTTTCTTTTCTCTCCCAAGCCTGCATATGTTTTTAACACACTGTAAATATTTAGTGGCTTTCTTCATCTTTGAATCTCTTTTTACTGTATATCTCTCTTTTTCTATACCATGTGAGTCTTTAATTTGCTAAGCAATATGGAGAGCATTAAAGCCATGCCTTTGACGGCTGGATCCAGCCCATTCCATAGCTTTCTATTGCCACAACTCTATGGTGTTTCAAGGTCCCTGCCACCAAGCAAGCTGCAGCAGTCTGCTCAAAAACCGCATTAAAATGCTCTGTAGCCAGGCCTCCTGCCTAAAAGAGTCAGAGTTTGTGCTGGCAGGGTAGCCCAGAAAGCCAGCATTTTAAAATGGCACAGCTTTTTTCCTGCTATGGCTGAAAACCAAAAAGCATGCAGTCAGCTTCTCATCAATACCATTTAAATGTTTCATGGCAGGGCTTTTTAAAAGAGCTGCAAGGTTTTACAGCTGAAGCTTAATCAGGAAGCCTCTCTTAAATGAGACACATTTGTGTCTAGCAAACAGAGCCCACCTGAGAAAATGCTGCTATCAATAAGCTGTGTTTAACTCTATTCTTTTTTGTCTAGAATTAATTCCCAAGCTCTCTCAGGCTTTATGTGGATGCAGTTGTCCACGTCACACCCATGCTTTGGCGGGGGGAGTGGTCACTCTTACCCCAGAGTCAATGTGGTGTTAAATCTTGTATAAACATCGAGACCCTCTCTCCCACTGCCCTTGCCCTAGAACCTCAGAAGGAAAACCACTGCAGTTAGATTGCTATCCTCTGCCTCCTCAGTTAGATTAGACAGCTCAGGCAAAGAGGTGTATAGTAAGCACTGTGTCATAAATTGCTTCAATTATTTCTAGACTTTTCGTGAAGATGCCTTTATAAATTTTAAGAGACACCCCAGGGTTGGAGAAGCAGGAGAGGCAATGGTTTAGCAGAGATTCCTCATGCCACTCATGTCACTCTGAGTGACAAAGCAGGATATACAGGATGACTGCAGGCCAGGAGAGGACCTGCTGGTAGGCACTATCAGAGCAGGTCTTAGCATGCCATAACCAGCATAGAATCGTTTCTGTGGTTACATAGAGCAATGGAAGGAAACACGGAGGATGGAGGGAGGGAGAGATTAATCTAAAATATCCCATTATCCTTAATTGTTGCTGGTGTGCAACTTAACACGTTTTGTCACAAATATATTAATACTAATAGCCACACGTCCTCCCCTATACTGCCTGCTAATCTAGAATCCAATGTCTTCACCTATCATATTTCATGATTTAAGTAAATTTAATCTTCTTTAGTTACGTGGGATATAAAATGTCCAATGAAAATTATTACATGTGCTGTGGCAAGACCTTTGGAGCCTATATAGTGACCTTGCAGTGTCTAACCCCAAGTTTTCCTATTTTGGACTTTTATTTCACGTTGTTCTGATTGAGACATTGCTCTAATTCTTCCTTCTTGGAATATGAAAGTATTTAATTCATTTAGGATCTTTTGGGAACCCACAGGAATAGACTTTGAAATTTTAGAGAAACTGAGAATTTTAGAGTGAAAACCATCAACGTCTTTGAATTTGTAAAGATTGTGGGACTTTCAAAGTTGCTATGTGTTTCATATTGATATAATGATATTAATATGACATGTTGGGCATAAACAAGAAAGGGAAGGTTGCCGTTAAATAATGATGTGCCTGTGCGTTAAGCTGACAAGCGTTCAGGAGCTCTGGCTGGTTTGTCTTTCATTTTGTTTTGTCAGTTTGACACAGGCTAGATTTATTTGAGAGGGGAAAAAAAAGGAAATGTCTTTGTAGGTTTATTCTGTGGATGAGACTGAAGATTTTCTAAACAAGAGATTTTTCTGCCCAGCCCACTGTAGGAGGTTCTACCCCTGTACAGGTAATCCTCGATGATAGAAGCAAGCAGGCTGAATAAGCCACCAGGAATAAGTCACTGCGCACCATTCCTCCATTGCTTCTGCTCCATGACTCTTGCTGTATGTCCACAAAAAATGTATTAAAACAGCTTCACTTGTCTGCTCCACAGAGATAAACTCCTCCCACTGCCATGGATTTTCTGCCTTCAGTTTCTGTACCATGTCAAACCATAAGTCCAAATAACTCATTTTCTTCTACCCTTTTCTTATTAGGTCTTCTAGTCAGAGAGACAAGAAAGTAATCAATTTGCATCAATACAATGACACCAAATTCAAACAAATTTTATAATTTATCTTTGAAAAGCTAGCAATAAAACTTATACTAAACAATTGTTCATAGTTATTGTTGTGTATTTTTTTAAAAAAATACTATGATAATGTAGACTCGATGGTGTGACTATATTCCAAGTAGCTGGCGGCTGATGGGGAGAGATTGCAAGCTCATGGCATAGCCATAATACAGAACAGATTCAAATTCAGCCTGGGATGCTTAACAAGAAACCAACTCAAAAAGAGCTTAAAAAGAGGTAGTTCCGTAGTTCTATGGTAGATCATTTGTCTGGGGAACATATATCCTTAGATTCAGTGCCCACTAAGCACATGTGCACACACACACACACACACACACACACACACACACACACACACAGAATAGGATTATGAAATTCTTATGCTACATCACCTAATTTCTTGACTACAGCCACATCTAAATCTAAAATAATGCAAAAGAATAAATTATTTGGTTATGTTACATTTTATAGATTACAGGAAAAACATCATTCAGACACAATAACTAAAGTACCTCCTTTGAGTTAGGACTAAATTTTGCTGGTTCCAATCATACATAACACACATAACATACCAGTTGAGTCACTGATCCTGCCAGGCCACCCCCAGAGCTGTCTCCTGAAATACAGATGTGAGCAGGATCCACTCCATATTTTTCCAGAACTTTATCCTGGAGAAAGAACTTGATCGCAACAATACAATCTTCAATGGCAGCTGGGAATAGATACTGAGGAGCAAGCCTGAAGCTTTAGAGGGAAATCAAACAAACAAACAAAAGAGAAACAAAGAACTTATGATTAGGCTAAAGTATCTAATTATCTCTAAAATATACTAGCAGATATATAAATAAATTTTGGCCCTACTTTGAACCTTTAAACCCATCAAATAAACCTAGGCTTACTAATAAATAACTTCTATTTTAAAATAAGACACAGATTCTGGTTTAGAAGTGTTTTTTTATATTAGTGCAATGAGGAGAAGAATAAGATAGCATGTATTTTCACCCTCATGAAGCCTGTAACTTCACCAAGCCCTGAAAATGGAGTTGGTGACTCAAAAGCAATTCATGATCATGGATTAGATTATTCAAGAAATTTAAAATCACAAATCCTGAGAGCAAAGTGTTGGTAGTTGTCTTCAATTAGAAACTTATTTGGCCAAAATTTCATAGAATTGTAGAATTCATTTCCTAAGCATGAGGATTTGAATTAAAATAAGCAGTTTGATATGTGGATATGTAAGCTATTTCAATGAGTATTATTAATATACTGTGATTCATTAGACAAAATATATAATATCTTCACTTCCTCATCCTTAATCCCATCTCCCTGTGCGTTCTTTTATGGAATCATGTCCTAAATGCTCTATTTTTTTTATTCTTACAATTTGCATTAGAATTTTTGAATTATTTATATTTCTATAATAAACAATATTATTCAGATAGTCCTTGTGAATTTTTAAATTTTAAGGTGTGTCTAAATGTTTAAAAAGAGCATAATATCAACCATGAAACATCAAAATACAATTTTAAATAATGGTGAAGAACAAAGGTTGCCTGCAATATTTTAGAATCCTTAAACTAGATATAATTTTACTCTCTTAAAATCTTATGTAAATTGGGCAGGAGAGATGGCTCAGTGGTTAAGGGCATTGCCTGCTCTTCCAAAGGTCCTGAGTTCAATTCCCAGCAACGACATGGTGGCTCACAACCATCTGTAATGAGGTCTGGTGCCCTCATCTGGCCTGCAGACATACACATGGACAGAATATTGTATACATAATAAATAAATAAATATTTTAAAAAAGTCTTATGTAAATTATAACGTGATAAAGTTGGTTAAATTATAATGATAAAGGCACAGTTACGTTACAACTATACATTAAAAATTTCTCAAACATAACTGATCCACTTGCTTTAAAGCATTGGCTATGAGCACGAGAGTACTGAACCTGCTAGTTCATGCTACCTGACTTTATTATACTGTCAGAAAAAATTCTTTATAATGTTTCTGCAAAAATCTATAATTTTGTAAATCCATTCCCATGTTATAAAATTCGGAGGGAACAGCCAATTTTCTCCAACCTCATAATGAGGCATAAGAAGTATAGAATATACCCAAAAGGTCATAAAACAATAGCAGACAATCAACTTTCTAGTGTATTGTTGAACATTTGAACAAAACTCATGAATTAATAAGTGTTGTCATTGAAAAGGTTCTTGAGATGTTTGAGTGGTTTCCAACATTTGTTCTAATTGATATTACTTGGCCCAAAAATGACTCTAACATATATTGATTGCTTCTACCCCTCATGATGTGGGATTTCCCTCTGTATGCTGTCATCATAATTAATGAATAGAATTGCTTTGGACCTATAGCAGGGCAGAACTTAAGTAGGAATGGAAGACTAAACTGAATGCTGGGAGAAAGAAGGGCAGTGTCAGAGAGAAGCCAGAGACAGACAGCCTAACTTCAGCTGGTAAGCCACAGCCACATGGCAATACACAGATTAATAGAAATGGGTTAAATTAATATGTGAGAGTTAGCCAATAAGAAGCTAGAGCTAATGGGCCAAGCAGTGATTTAATTAATACAGTTTCTGTGTGATTATTTTGGGACTTAGCAGCCAGGTACTAACAAGCATCTTTCTTATTATCCCCTTAGGTATGATGAATATACACTATAGGCGTACGTATTACCTAAGTAGTATTTATGTTCTTAAAGCTGCCACTGATCTATTGGCAAAGATGTTCACATCTCTGCTTCTCATAAGAGTCTACCATGGCAGAGATGAATGCAAAATGGAGTTTTGTTGAGGAAATTTTGATATTATAAGGTTAAGAAAACAATTTTAACCCCAAATTTCCTAGCAGCAATCCAGCCACCACTGCGGATTTTGCAACTTGTTCTGTAAACTATCTTAGGTGGGAGGGCAAGGGCACGATACTAAAAATAGCCAGTCTCTTACTCTGGGGCCACCACAACAGCATCAAGTCTGCTGGCCGTCATTCGGTTCATGAAATCATAGGGCCGCATCTCTGAAATGACAGACATAAATAGAGAACAGAGCTGTGTAAATGCCAGGCAATGGAAACCTAGACACATCTATGAATCCTAAGAGAAATCAGAATTGTGATTACTTAATGAAAATCTTGCAGTCTACACTTTGGCCACCACATGTAAAAAAATCTCCACTGGAGTTAGAAAACCTTCCTTAACTCCTACCCACTAAATCCGTCCTAACCCAGGCCAGAAGAGAAGACTCTTGCTAGGTCACAATGAAAGAAGCTTGCTGTGCCTTGATGACCTGTTTGGGATTCTCAGAAAACTTGCTCTGGCTTCCTGTGTTGCCAGCTTCACCTGACTCCAGTTTCACAGCCTGGTGCACTGTGACTGCTTTCCTGCCTCTCATTTCTGTGGTCAGTTACATCTGGAGGAGGCTGTGGCTGAGCAGTACTGAAGGACTACACCAGGCATTGCCTCACAGACAGTGACTGACGAGCAGTGGTGATGATCACAGTCCCAAAGCTTAAATAGTAGCAAGCTGTCCTTTCATAGAATTTATATTTTACTTTACAGGAGAGGAAAAAGTTTATGACTTGACTCTCTCAAAGTAACCATGTCCATACCATAAAATTGGCAATAAATCAGAACTCTAGAAGTATGTTGAAGATCATATTATACTCATTATTATAATATTCATAAATTTAGGTAGTCACCTTAATTCATCTATCTTTAACGATCTTTTAGAGTTTCAGACTTTTTAATAAAGGGACTTTAGTTTACCTAAAGCCTAATATACCTCGCACGATAATATTTTAAATGATCTTTTTCATAATAAGAAGTTTAGGCTTTAAAATACACTTTAAATTGCAGCTTTGAACATAATTGAAAATTTTAATTGTAGTTAAAATCAATTAGCGTATTCTTGTTTACAATATTTTTTAAATAAATTAACTATGGATTGAATTTAGTTGTTATATCAAGAGGTAGGGACAAAATAAGTTTATTATGATTAAAATCTTAGCAGAAATCAATGCAAAATTTGTAAGTAAAAACCAATTAATTTAAGTGAATTTATTATATAAAACATAATGACTACTGTTAAATGCTCAATGGAAAAATTAACTCATTGCAGGAGTACGTGTAACAAGATCATGAGATGCAGAGTATTGCATTTCACATAGCAATTGCAATCAAATTAAAACACACATTACAAAATACACTTACTGCAGCTTCCCGTGACAAAAGCACCACCATGAATGTAAATGACAGCTGGTCTCTGTCTTTCAGACTTTCTTTTTGGCAAATACAGACGAACAGGAATGTTACTGAAGTCTGTGTCAATCACTGTAAGGTTTTCATCTGAAATTGCCTCTATATTTTGAGTTCTCATTAATACGAAGAAAAAATCTTCAAATTTCATTAGACCCATATTTTCAAAAAATGTGGCCTATCAAAACAAAATTCAAATGCATGCATTTTTTTAATTTTAGTAACACTAAATTCACATAAAGATGCAATGGGAAAAAGAGTAAGTGCTGCAATAATGCTATAGTGTGAATAGCACATCCTTCACCAAAGGAGAAATGCACATCTCAGAAGATGGAGAAGAAAGGTATGGAAACACAGAAGGGAAAGATGGCTGAAATACAATGTCTTCCAAACACGACAAGGCACTTGCACGTATCACCTCATAGATGCTCCTATTATCTGCATGAGATGTGCAATGACCAAATCAAATAATATGTAAGCATTTACTGGGGCCTTGTAACACAAGATAATTCACCTGTTTGTGCATGTGTTCTCCCTAAACCTTCCTCTTCCCAGAGTACCTATAAGACTTCCAGACAGACGTACATTTTGGTAAAAAATAACATGGTGTACTCTTGAGTTCAGTTTTTGAATGTGTCATTATAAAATCTGCATCCTAGCAACACAGACCTAATATAGAAAACAGCAGTAGCAAGTGCCAAGATGTGGCCCTTGAGCATCAGAATGCCTCTGAGACATGTCAGGAAGCACGTGTGTCACACAGCACACTCTCTGCCCAGGAAGATGCAGTGCAGCTTGCCAGTGAGCTTCCCAGATGGGCTCCCCCAGCAGACTAATGCAAAAGAAGATATGACAGCCAGATAGCTCCCACAAATAATTATAAAGTGATATGAAAAAGTCAGAAATAAATGCCACTGTCGTGATGTTTTCTGATTATTAAAAGATACTTTATTTTAACATTAACACAGAACTTAGATAAACCTGTATTGAAATCATCATCACCATTTGACAAACTATTAACACACTTAAAATTGGTAAATGTAAATAAAATATAAACTTTCTTTGGGAACGAGAGTGTACAATTTTGAATATAGGAAGCCTAAGAACTACTTAAAAAGAAAAAAAAGATACTAAAACAGTAGAAGGAGAAAAATAAATCAAAATTTTATGATATGAATGATTTTACATGTGAGCTTAAGAAGACATACGAGTCTTTCTGAGAGCCATCAAATATTTTCAAGCATCTGAACAATTACTCAAATATTCCTTTAGTAATCCTGGTTATTTTTGCTGTCAGTATATACTTAACTTTAGAAGTACACATTTACAAACATTGCATCTTCATTAGATAATAAAGCATGTTAGCAATTAACTCAAATGTTAACTACATAAACTATAATATTATTTGGTAAGTAAAGCATTTGAAAGAGCAAAGTCTCTCTCAAAATACTGACTCAATACACTTCATTTGTAACAAGGCCTCCCAATTTCCCAGGAAAAATATATTACCGTGAGCGTTGCTATTTTCGCAAGAATATCTATGAGTCTCACTTTCCAGGGTTCTTCAAAGTTTTCTGGTATGGGTATATAAGTATAATAAGCAAGAAGGATGCAAGATAATCCAAAGAGCAGCATTTTATTCCCCATGCTAAAACTCCAAACCTCTCTCTGCTGATAGTCAAATTGCTACCTCATATATAAATCGCTAAACAGTAAGACAAAGGTAGCAGGCCAAGTCTTCCAGACAACACGGCAATAAAGCAACTCATTTACTTTTCAGTTCTAAGGTCAGGCCACTGTTGTAACAGGTAATGCAGCTGTGCTTCTTTGTTTAACACAAGATACCATAAATAATCTATTGAAAATTGGGTCAAGAGTAAAACCATCACGAGAAGATCAATTTCTTTTTTTTTTAAGTATTTATTTATTTATTTATTTATTTATTATGTATACAATATTCTGTCTGTGGTGCAGGCCAGAAGAGGGCACCAGACCTCATTACAGGTGGTTTTGAGCCACCATGTGGTTGCTGGGAATTGAACTCAGGTCCTTTGGACGAGCAGGCAATGCTCTTAACCTCTGAGCCATGTCTCCAGCCCGAGAAGATCAATTTCTTTCACATCAGTGAAACACATCTTAGTGAGACTCACAGCACAGGAAAGATTAAAATCCACTTTCTGGAGTCATTTTAAAAAAAGTAGTGACAAGAATTTAAAAATAATTTATGAGTAACATTTAATCAACGCAAAGGCTAAAGCCTATAGAACAGATTATTTTAAAAAAATAAAACCTACTATGTCAAGTAAGCACTAGGAGAGCACTAGATGGCAGGAAACTAAATGCTGGTCAAAATTATATAAATAATTCACTTAATGAAGAAATATCTGGGCAATATTAATCACACATTGAAGTTAAACTTAGGGATACATAAGCTACTTGCATAATAATGAGAATATTATATTATATTAAGCAAACATTTGTAGCAGCATTGTATTATGTTCTGCATATAAATAAATATTTGAATAAACCTGACATATATCTGTTCTTTTATGAAATTTCCTTGCTCTTTTTTCATTGTTCTAAGCTCTGTCTATGAATATTCTCAAAGAATAAACTTCCTATTTGAGGCCACTTCCATGTTACTATAAGAAATTTGAGGCAGAACCTGTTACTGGCATGATTAATTGTTCCATGTTGTTCTTTGCTATGCTTCCCAACCTTGTTTTCACATCTACCAGAACAAAAACATGTACAGGACAAAAATGCCTTGTGCAAATAGCAAAGCACTGGAGAAACCAGGAAAATTAAACACACAGCTTACCACTCTCCCTGGAATGCTAGGAATGATGTATTCTTACAATTAGGTGATCCATTACTGTTTGATGAGATAGACTAGTCTGTATTTTCCAGAATTAGTTTTTCTTCAAGCCCTTTCTCCCTAAACCTGGAGCATCATTTACAGACCATAAACCCCACCCTTACGAATGATGTCACTTGTGTTTTACAAAGGCTAAGTGACTCCTTTGTTATCTTGAGACCAGGCCAGTCTTAACACCCATCAGTACTATGTTTACCTTAACACAAGCTTTCTAAACACTAAATCATGGGCAGTATCTCTGAGACAGCAGTTCCCATTCTTGTGAAAGAAATCTGATGTACTTTTGAATCTCAGTGTAAATGTCTTAAAAGTTGTTATTCAAAATAACAGTTGTTAAAAATGTTAAAAGTTGTGCACTGTGGACTGACTTAATTGTTATTGGAATACCTTATTAAAAATTATACTATGCCTAAACATGGCTAAAACAAAATGATCTGGACCAGACGCTAGATGTCCTGGTTTCAGCACAGATTACAACAAAATCAGACTAAGTCATTCTCATCTCTTTGTGGACCATTTTCCCCCTACCTGCTCTAAAGCCTGAAAGATAAACACTACAAAAAAATCAGAAAAAGTCATTCTTCCCAAGCATTTGGGAATAAATATATGGCTCCTGGATAGAATATGCTGAGCACAGCAGGGTATAATTATGCATTCCGGAGTACATATGCCTAGTTATTGGTTGTTCAGCTCTTTATTAGACCAATCAGGTACTTTGGGCAGACAAAGTAACACAGCTTCTCAGAGTTAAACAAATGCAGCATAAAATATTGCAGCACATCTTTGCATCATTAAACAAATATTCTACAACATAAGTAAAAGTAAAACATTTTAAATTAATATTTCACATTATTTTCCCCTTTTCATTTTAATTGAAACAAAAAGTTTTAAAGTTTAATATAGTAAAACTAAATACAACAAAAGCAACTATGACCTTTACAATATTTTGTCCATTTTATTTAGCAAATTCAGAGAAAATATTGCATTATCTATCTCATCTTAGTCATTCCAGCATTTTATAAAATTCATTATAGCTAATTTTGAATCAGACACCCTATATGACATTTAAATACAAGTTAATATCCACATACTTATGGAATGAAATTATTTTTATATTATGCCTGAAAATGGACTGTTAATATGATAATATTTCCATTTTCAATATATATATATATATATATATATATATATATATATATATATGGCAGGAATGGTTACTGTGAACATGATTCCAACATTTTATACCTAATATATTTTCTATCATAACTAAAGAAAACTATAACTCTAATTATTTAGTTTTTAACTCCATCAAAGATCCCAGAAGGAAGATGTAATGTTACCTAACAACGTAGATATCTGGTTGCTTGGACAATCACATAAGCTGTTTGGCAACTTTGAAGCACTCATCTTTGACCTACAAGCCTAGAATATCTGGCAGACTTTTCAGTGAACCAGGAAATCTGAAGGGAAGGACAGTCACACGTTGTATTGACAAAGGTCATCAGTTGCTTTCCTCTGTTTCCTACAGAATGTAAGGCAGACTACTCTGTGAAATGGGAATCTCCAAGGACTGCCCTGCCGTGTCTTGGTGAAGTGCAAGTCTTTTTTTTTCTGTCTTGCCTATACAGTCTGTATAACATACTTTCAAACACTCAAGGCAAAAGCAATTTTTTGCCCAAATGGCTAGTGTTGCCTCACTGAAAGCAAATTCTATGCAGATTTTCGTTGATGCCCACCATCCTTTTGTGAAATACATTGGTGCTGCCAGGAGTAGATGTGTCTCCTTCTCATGAAATGCCTTATATTAGCAAAATACTTTAAATGCCATATTCTATAGATTTTTGAAGTGTTTGAAGAACATTTATCTATCTAAAATATATCTCTGTATGATCTTAAAATATATCAAACATATCTATGAATCTGATTGTTACAGAAGACTAATTATTGACCATTCAGTAGGGTGCATTTTTGTCTTATTGACTGTGTCTTTGCTTTACAGAAGCTTCTCAGTTTCAGGAGGGCCCATTTATTTATTGTTGCTCTCAGTGTCTGTGCTGGCATTATATTTCGGAGGTGGTCTAATGTGCCCATGCATTGAAGGCTACTTACCACTTTCTCTTCTATCAGGTTCAGTGTGGTTGGATTTATATTGAGGTTTTTAACCCATTTGCACTTGAGTTTTGTGTTTGGCAATAGATATGGATCTATTCTCATTCTTCTACATGTTGACATCCAGTTATGCCAGCACCTTTTGTTCGGAGGCATTACCATCCCTGACATAGAGCTCTAATACATAGCTACAGTAATGAAAACAGCTTGGTATTGGCATAAAAACAGAGACATTGACCAATGGAATCGAATTGAAGACCCGGATATTAGTTCACACCCCTATGAACACCCAATTTTTGACAAAGAAGTGAAAATTATACAACGGAAAAAAAGAAAGCATCTTTAAGAAATGTAACTTTCAAATTCAATAAATAGGTAATGTTGATTTCAACATATTTATTCTGTGTTTTAACACCTAGTTTGGTTCTATGTTCTTGAAATGGTTGTTTTAGTTCTTTTACTGAGGTGAAGGCTCATGAGAACAGAGGTTCAGTCTTCTCCTCCACCTGACTGTCTTGGGATGGTGTGGGTGGAACATGTTTCTTCGTTTCTTGAGCTACTTCTGTCTAGCTAATCAGCTCTCTTCTTGGTTTAGCTAGAGAGTAGATTTTTTTGTTTGTTTGTTTGTTTGTTTTTCCCCCATGCCCATGACTTTGGAGGTTACTGGTATTTCATGCTCAAAATCTTGGCAAGATTAAACAGAAACAGACCCGGAGCAGCAAACCATCACAGTGTTCTTTGAGTTTTGAGCTCCTTGGCAGGTATTCTGCTTCTCTTCAGCTTTCGGGTTCTCTGTACTTTATTCATTGGTGCCATTCACTAATTTCATTCATATTTGGAGGGAAAACAGAGTGAATCTTAGCTGCTCCCTTTCCCTGCATGCAGAATTTTACTCTTCTACCTTTTAGTCATTTGGAAACACTTTGGTCTGGTTTGTCCATTGTCAAGTCTACCCCTAAAGACTCTGATCTTGTTATAAGTCAAGTTGGGAATTGTTTTCTTTAAGTAAGAGAGTAGCATTACTCATCTTTATTGAAATGGTTAGTATATTTCAGTTATACTTTATGACTATTTTACATTTGCTGTGTGCCCCTCTGTAAGATATAATTTCTTAACATATTTATTATTTTACACAGAAGGGCTTAACTTTTGTTCTACCTGTTGTTTTTGTATTTATGCCTTTAATCACCTTTTTTTTGTCCTTTTTATTGGTTTAGACTATTTCTACTTAGTATACTTAAATGCTTATCTGTTTCCAATACAAGAGCAGGCATTACCTACGTTCCTATTTCCTGGTGTAGCAGTTTTCTCAATTGCTTGATATCTGCTTCGTGAAAGAATACAACATTTGGACCTACTCTTTTGCCCTCATCAACAGTTACAAACACACGCACACAAACAAATACATTTATTTTTTATTACTTTAAAAATAATACCAATCCAAATTTCCACTTCCTCCCCTCCTCCCACTTACTAGTTTACTAGAAATTTGAAAATTATTTCATTTCTATCAAAGTAAATAATGTAAGAAATATTTTGTCAGTTTGGGTTGATAGTTAGTTGATTATTGACTCCTTTGTTTTATTAATTCAGGAACAAAAAGATTACTGTAGATATTTAAATTCATAGTTATGATGAGTAAAATTAAAAATACAGAAACAGTAATTAAGCTTTCCTGGTTTGCCTATAACAATTTACTGTTCAAATGCCAAAGAAGAATCACATATGATAAGGTAAGAGAACAATGATCAGGTCACCGTTAAGGTGACAAAAATGTCAAACTGCAGTGAAAGAAAATTAATGAAAGTAATGAGGATAAGGGTTGTTTATCAACTGAACTCACAGATATCCATAATTTTCCAATTTGTTCAGCTGTAAGCTAAAGGGCAAAACAGGTGAAAACAACCATTTGGAAACAACAGCAATACCAAGACATCAGATAATTTGACAATGATTTTAGCGCCTCCCAGTAAAAATGCAGTTACTTATGCCCTTGTTGGTACTGACAAAGGTGTGGGTCCCATAATAACAGAAGTGAGTAGGCCTATGTATCATCAGCTCAGATGGCTTCCTAGGTCAGGCGTGCAGCAGGCTAATGATGCACTTCAAAATATGTAAACAATACTATGAATAATTCTGACTCCATAAAGAGTTGGCTAGGTATCATCTTGGATTAGGAATCATTGTCTAAAAGAGAATGAAGTTTCAGCTTTTTTAAAAATCCAATTGTAATTGCCTAACATCAGCTTCCATTTTCTCTTCGAAATTTATACGTCCCCTATTCCCTCTCAAATTGCAAACACACACACACACACACACACACACACACACACACACGGTTAAATATATAAAGAAAATGTGCTAAGTTCTTTTAGTGCTACTTCCACATATGTGATTCTAGTGCTGACAACTTGATATCAGATAGCCAATGAGGAGGTTCACTCCTGTTGTTGAATATTGCTTTAACTATGTGAAGGTGTGTTACATTTGTTTATGCTGCATTTGTTTAACTATGGAAAGAAGTGTTGCATTGGTTTTACTTTGGCTGCAGAAGGTACCTGATTGGTCTAGTAACAAACTGAATGGTCAATAGCTAGGCAGTAGAGGGGTAGGTGGGACTGGTGGGCAGACATAATAAGCAGGAGGAGGAATCTAGGTTCCAGAGAGAATAAGGGAGAAAGATAGGGACATACCCAGGTCCAGCACGTCAGGCATCTACCGGCCAACAGACAGAGAGGAAGCAGGAAGTAGGACTTACAGAATTTAAGAAATTTAAAAATCCTCTAGGCAAAATATAGATACAGAAAAATGTTTAAACTAAGTTATAAGAGCTAGTGGTAAAGCATAAAATAAGGTCAAGAATTCATGAGTAATAATAAGTCTCCATGTTATGATTTGGGGGCTGGCAGTCCAAGAATGCCTGCTACACATACATGGCATGATCTTACTAAAGTTTAAATAAGGTTCAAATATTTAAGCTTTGGGACATCTGTGGTGAAGACGTTAACCTTGGTGCCCAATACACAGAAAAGTATATTAGTAAGTAATAAGCAATAAATAGACTTCATGTACAGTGAATGTATTAAATACTGATCTAATTCACAATGACCAAATTGATTTTTTTGTATGAACAACACATAACTAAAACTTGTGACTGAAATACAGTTTAATGATCACTGCAAACAAATGACACTACAATGTTCTACCTCCTCATTCATCACCGAATTCTTGTCACTGCCTTGAGTCTCCTGCCCTTTTAAATATAACAGTACTCACATTTTAGTACTGAACTATTCAGTTTGATTTCTCAGAGAGTATCTCTACTCATGGTGTTAAAGATGGCAACAAAATGAATATCTCCATTTTTTTTAATTGAAAATTATCAAAATTAAGTAGCTTTTCAAATACTAACCATATTTATTCTAATTAGGTTTATCCAAAGTTTAAGTCATGTTTAAACTCTTTAATTTTAAAACACTTTAAATTATAACCTTTAGGTGAAATTGTTAGCTATATGTACTGATAGCTATATTTACAATTGATTTATAGATTTTCTTGTAGCCAACTTATATACTTATCTATTATTCTCAATCCTGAATGTAAATACATTGGTGCTGTGACAAATGATATGGCTCCATGGATTGTATCCTCTATGTGTTCATGTGTAACTGGAACTCCTACATTTCTGAGTCGGGTGACATAAATAAGTCCATCATCTCTTAGAATGTCATGTTCACATGTGATGATATAAGTTAATGGCAAATTTTGTAACTGGGAGTCATTGACTAACAAAGGTGACAGTCTACTATCCAGAAGTGCTGGATAGGTAGCATTCAGCCTCCCAGGAACGGGCTCCCTATAAACATGGTTCTTCTTATACTTCTCAGGAAGGAAGTGACTCCAGTTCACAAACTTGAACAAGTCTCTTGATCCTTCAGGCATGTACTCATTTCTCAGTATTGCCTCTGGCAGTTCTTCATCTTCTGTTAGATATCGGATTGACACCTTAATTGCTAACTTCCTTGACAAAAAGGGACCGTTTTCATACTCTCGATAAGATGGCGTCCACGTATCAATTACCTGTAGCTTAGGGTATATTATGGCTTGTGCCTTAATTTTGTTTCTGTATTCTGGATCATCCTGTAGCTGTAAATAAAACACATGATGAGTGTTAATGAGTCAACAGCTTTAACAAAAAAGAATTGGTAACTTTGTTTTAATGTCCTGAGGTAAATAAATTTATTAAACTGAAATAGTATCTGAGGATTACTCTCATAACATATACTCATAGTCTGAAAAACGAGATTCTCATTCCACCGTCTTGATGCTTGGCAGCCAAACAAGACCGTGAGCTGGAGAATCTTACTAGAGATGGCAGAATGGCTATATTCTAAAATACTTTTAGTTTTTGGTGACAAGTTGTTTTTATATATCTATCACATACTGTACTCCTGTATTAGCCTCCAATATGACTTTAACCTAGGCCTGTGTCATCATGCCCAGCTTGCTTATGTTGACATACAGGAATCTACAATAGCAGAAACAATGAATATAGTAAAATAGCATGTCAAAAACCCATTCAGATGGAGCATGAACAAGGTATCCAGATGGGGGACATCTTAGCAAAACTGTTCCCTTTCCCAATCTTTCATAACTCACAGCCTTTTGTAAGGTCACACCCATGCTTTGGGGTGGAGTGGTCACTCTTACCCCAGAGTCAATGTGGTGTTAAATTTTGTATAAACATGGAGACCCTCTCTCCCACTGCCCTTCCCCTTAGAACCTCAGAAGGAAAACCACTGCAGTTTGAGTGCTATCCTCTGCCTCATCAGTTAGAATAGTCAGCTCAGGCAAAGAGGTGTATAGTAACCACTGTGTCATAACTTGCTTGAATTATTTCTTGTCTTTTTTGTGAAGGTGCCTTTATATATTTGAGGAGATTCCCCAAAGGATTGTAGAAGCAAGAGAGGCAATGGTTTAGCAGAGATCCCTCATGCCTCCCACTGTGACTGAGAACAGGATATAAGGGTGACTGCAGGCCAGGAGAGGGCCTGCTGGTAGGCACTATCAGAGCAGGTTTTAGCAAGTCAGCACTAGAATCGTTTCTGTGGTAACATGGAGAAATGGAAGGAAACAAGCAGAGGGAGGAATGGAGGGAGAGATGAATCTAGAAGATCCCATTAGCCTTAATTGTTGCTGGTGTGCAACTTAACGTATTTTGTCACAAATATATTAATACTAATAGCCACACATCCTCCCCTATACTGCCTGCTAATCTAGGATCCAATGTCTTCACCTATCTTATTTCAAGAAATAAGAATAATTTAATCTTCTTCAGTTACATGGGATATAAAATGTCAAATGAAAATTATTACATGTGCTGAGGCAAGATGTTTGGAGCGTATATAGTGACCCTGCAGTGTCTAACCCCAAGTTTTCCTCATTTGGACTTTTATTTCACTTTGTTCTGATAGAGAGATTACTCTAATTCTTCCTTCTTGGAATTTGAAACTATTTACTTCGTTTATTATCTTTTGGGAACCCACAGTAATAGACTTTGAAATTTTGGAGAAACTGGGAATTTTAGAGTGACTGACCATCAACGTCTTTGAATTTGTAAAGATTGTGGGACTTTCAAAGTTGCAATGTGTTTCATATTGATATAATGATATTAATATGAGATGTTGGGCATAAACAAGAAAGGGAAGGTTGCAGTTAAGTAATGATGTGTTTGTGTGTCAAGTTTACAAGCGTTCAGGAGCTCTGGCTGGTTTGTCTTTCATTTGGTTTTGTCAGTTTGACACAGGCTAGACTTCTTGAGAGGAGGGAACAAGAGAGAAAATGACGTTGTAAGATTGGTCTGTGGGTGAGACTGTGAAGATTTTCTAAACAAGTGATTGATCTGCCCAGCCCACTGTAGGAGGTTCTACCCCTGTACAGGTAATCCTCGATGATAGAAGCAAGCAGGCTGAATAAGCCACCAGGAATAAGTCACTGGGCACCATTCCTCCATTGCTTCTGCTCCATGACTCTTGCTGTATGTCCACAAAAAATGTATTAAAACAGCTTCACTTGTCTGCTCCACAGAGATAAACTCCTCCCACTGCCATGGACTTTCTGCCTTCAGTTTCTGTACCATGTCAAACCATAAGCCCAAATAACTCATTTTCCATTTACCTTTTTCTTATTAGGTCTTCTAGTCAGAGAGATAAGAAACTAATAAATTTGCTTCAAGTACAGTGACACCAAATTCACACAAATTTTATAATTTATCTTTGAAAAGCTAGCAATAAAACTTATACTAAACAATTGTTCATAGTTATTGTTGTGTATTTTTTTAAAAAATAGTATGATAATGTAGACTCGATGGTGTGACTATATTCCTAGTAGCTGGGGGCTGATGGGGAGAGATTGCAAGCTCATGGCATAGCCATAATACAGAACAGATTCAAATTCAGCCTGGGATGCTTAACAAGAAACCAATTCAAAAAGAGCTTAAAAAGAGGTAGTTCCGTAGTTCTATGGTAGATCATTTGTCTGGGGAACATATATCCTTAGATTCAGTGCCCACTAAGCACATGTGCACACACACACACACACACACACACACAGAATAGGATTATGAAATTCTTATGCTACATCACCTAATTTCTTGACTACAGCCACATCTAAATCTAAAATAATGCAAAAGAATAAATTATTTGGTTATATAATTTTATACATTTTATAGATTACAGTAAAAACATCATTCAGACACAATATCTAAAGTACCTCCTTTGAGTTAGGACTAAATTGTGCTGGTTCCAATCATACATAACACACATAACATACCAGTTGAGTCACTGATCCTACCAAGGCACCCCCAGAGCTGTCTCCTGAAATACAGATGTGAGCAGGATCCACTCCATATTTTTCCAGAACTTTATCCTGGAGAAAGAACTTGATCGCAACAATACAATCTTCAAGGGCAGCTGGGAATAGATACTGAGGAGCAAGTCTGTAGCTTTAGAGGTAAATCAAACAAACAAACAAAAGAGAAACAAAGAACTTATGATTAGGCTAAAGTATCTAATTATCTCTAAAATATACTAGCAGATATATAAATAAATTTTGGCCCTACTTTGAACCTTTAAACCCATCAAATAAACCTAGGCTTACTAATAAATAACTTCTATTTTAAAATAAGACACTGGTTTAGAAGTGTTTTTTATATTAGTGCAATGAGGAGAAGAATAAGATAGCATGTATTTTCACCCTCATGAAGCCTGTAACTTCACCAAGCCCTGAAAATGGAGTTGGTGACTCAAAAGCAATTCATGATCATGGATTAGATTATTCAAGAAATTTAAAATCACAAAATCTGAGAGCAAAGTGTTGGTAGTTGTCTTCAATTAGAAACTTATTTGGCCAAAATTTCATAGAATTGTAGAATTTCATTTCCTAAGCATGAGGATTTGAATTAAAATAAGCAGTTTGATATGTGGATATGTAAGCTATTTCAATGAGTATTATTAATATACTGTGATTCATTAGACAATATATATAATATTTTCACTTCCTCATCCTCACCCCCATCTCACTATGCATTCCTTTATAGAATCATGTCTCAAATGCTCTATTTTCTTTTATTTTGACATTTAGGATTAGAATTCTTGAATTATTTATATTTCTATAATAAACAATATTATTCATATAGTCCTTGTAAATTTTTAAATTTCTAGGTGTCTCTAAGTGTTTAAAAATTGCATAATATCAACCATGAAACATCAAAATAGAATTTTAACTATTTGTTCTAATTGATATTACTTGGTCCAAAAATGACTCTAACATATATTGATTGCTTCTACCCCTCATGATGTGGGATTTCCCTCTGTATGCTGTCATCATAATTAATGAATAGAATTGCTTTGGACCTATAGCAGGGCAGAACTTAAGTAGGAATGGAAGACTAAACTGAATGCTGTGAGAAAGAAGGGCAGTGTCAGAGAGAAGCCAGAGACAGACAGCCTAACTTCAGCTGGTAAGCCACAGCCACATGGCAATACACAGATTAATAGAAATGGGTTAAATTAATATGTGAGAGTTAGCCAATAAGAAGCTAGAGCTAATGGGCCAAGCAGTGATTTAATTAATACAGTTTCTGTGTGATTATTTTGGGGCTTAGCAGCCAGGAACTAACAAGCATCTTCCTTATTATCCCCTTAGGTACGATGAATATACACTATAGGCATATTACCTAAGTAGTATTTATGTTCTTAAAGCTGCCACTGCTCTATTGGCAAAGATGTTCACATCTCTGCTTCTCATAAGAGTCTACCATGGCAAAGATGAATGCAAAATGGAGCTTTGTTGAGGAAATTTTGATATTTTAAGGTTAAGAAAACAATTTCAACCCCAAATTTCCTAGCAGCAATCCAGCCACCACTGCGGATTTGGCAACTTGTACTGTAAACTAGCTTAGGTGGGAGGCAAGGGCACAATACTAAAAATAGCCAGTCTCTTACTCTGGGGCCACCACAACAGCATCAAGTCTGCTGGCCGTCATTCGGTTCATGAAATCATAGGGCCGCATCTCTGAAATGACAGACATAAATAGAGAACAGAGCTGTGTAAATGCGAGGCAATGGAAACCTAGACACATCTATGAATCCTAAGAGAAATCAGAATTGTGATTACTTAATGAAAATCTTGCAGTCTACACTTTGGCCACCACATGTAAAAAAATCTCCACTGGAGTTAGAAAACCTTCCTTAACTCCTACCCACTAAATCCGTCCTAACCCAGGCCAGAAGAGAAGACTCTTGCTAGGTCACAATGAAAGAAGCTTGCTGTGCCTTGATGACCTGCTTGGGTTTCTCAGAAAACTTGCTCTGGCTTCCTGTGTTGCCAGCTTCACCTGACTCCAGTTTCACAGCCTGGTGCACTGTGACTGCTCTCCTGCCTCTCATTTCTGCGGTCAGTTACATCTGGAGGAGGCTGTGGCTGAGCAGTACTGAAGGACTACACCAGGCATTGCCTCACAGACAGTGACTGACGAGCAGTGGTGATGATCACAGTCCCAAAGCTTAAATAGTAGCAAGCTATCCTTTCATAGAATTTATATTTAACTTTACAGGAGAGAAAAAAGTTTATGACTTGACTCTCTCAAAGTAACCATGTCCATACCATAAAATTGGCTATAAATCAGAACTCTCGAAGTAAGTTGAAGATCATATTATAATCATCATTATAATATTCATAAATTTAGGTAGTCACCTTAATTCATCTATCTTTAACGATCTTTTAGAGTTCTCAGACTTTTTAATAAAGTGACTTTAGTTTACCTAAAGCCTAATATACTTCTCAGGATAATTTTTTAAATGTTTATATTTATAATAAGAGGCTTAGGTTTAAAATAAACTTTTAATTGCAGTTTTGAACATAATTGAAAATTTTAATTGTAGTTAAAATCAATCAGCATATTCTTGTTTACCATATTTTTACATCAATTAACTATGGATTGAATTTAGATGTTATATCAAGAGGTAGGGACAAAATAAGTTTATTATGATTAAAATCTTAGCAGAAATCAATGCAAAATTTATCAGCAAAAATCAATTATTTAAAAAGTGAATTTATTATATAAAACATAATGACTACTGTCAAATGGAATTTCAAAGGAAAAATTAACTCATTGCAGGAGAAGGTGTAGCAAGATCATGAGATGCAGAGAATTGCATTTCATATAGCAATTGCAATCAAATTAAAACACAGATTAAAAAATACACTTACTGAAGCTTCCTGTGACATAAGCACCACCATGAATGTAAATGACAGCTGATCTCGGTCTTTTAGACTTCCTTTTTGGCAAATACAGACGAACAGGAATGTTACTGAAGTCTGTGTCAATCACTGTAAGGTTTTCATCTGAAATTGCCTCTATATTTTGATTTCTCATTAATATGAAGAAAAGATCTTCAAATTTCATAAGACCCGTATTTTCAAATAATGTGGCCTATCAAAACAACACCCAAATGTATGCATTATTTTTTATTTTAGCAACACTATATTTACATAAAGATGCAATGGGAAAAAGAGTAAGTGCTGCAATAATGCTATAGTGTGAATAGGACATCCTTCACCAAAGGAGAAATGCACATCTCAGAAGATGGAGAAGAAAGGTATGGAAACACAGAAGGGAAAGATGGCTGAAATACAATGTCTTCCAAACACGACAAGGCACTTGCATTTATCACCTCATAGATGCTCTGGTTATCTGTATGAGATGTGCACATGACCAAATCAAATAATGTGGAAGCATTCATTGGGGCCTTGTAACACAAGAAGCTCCAACACCTACTCAGAAGCTACTGACAGTTAATGTCTACTGGGGATAAAAGATCAGGTACCTTCACGATTATAAAAAGTTACACTGGCTCCAGCACACGGCTCTGTGTCCATAGGCAGCACTAACTGGATGCAGTGAGTTATGAAATATATTTTTTAAAAAGGACATGATGTTGTGAGGGCTATGCAATATGAACGTTCTGGGAGAAGTTGTAGGGGAAAGTAGAAAAAATATGATCAAAATATAGATATAAATATAAACATGAAAGATAGATGATAGATATAGATATCAGTAAATATATATTTTATTTATATTTTCAAAACAATAAAATACTAGTCAAGCACTAAGTAAACTGAAATGAGAAAATATTTGCACTAAATATGTCAAAGGATTATCTTTACTTTAGAAAAACATGAAAGTATTGCTAGACTAAAAAATCAGATTTATTACATGTCCCAATGCATGTACTCTTATTTATACTCTAGAAATCTCAATAAATTCATCTGTAATAAGACATGCATAATATTAGGCCAATCAACATTTCATGATAGATAAGAGACTTGTAAAAAAGGTCCCACACAAACCTCAGGAAATACTGACACTTATTGGTTGCTGAGAGAGGAGATGCCATTTTCAGTGGGGTAGATAGCTAGCCTTGTTCTGGTACATTATGTGCCCCCATGTTAAGGCAGGACATTAATTAAATTAGTGGGGATTCACAAAGAAAATTTAAGAGTATAAAGAGGAAATTTTGAGAATAGTTTCAGAAAAAGAGTTGAATTCATTATGTAAATTTATGAAATTGTCAAACAATAATAGCTCATTATGAATTTAAAATAAATCTAAAACATACAAAAATTGAAATCAAGATAATGTCATTTGATACCACAAATTTTTGCCACTGTACTTTTCATTGGGTTGAGTTCTTATTCACTTAGTTTTACCTGAAAATACCAACTGGAAATAGCTCTTTATGCTTCTTTTCTTTGTTTGTCTATTCCCAATATTTTATTTTCATTTTTATTCATTAAATTTAGTTTCAGTGTTGAAAGTTTAACTGCGTGTGTGTGTGTGTGTGTCTGTGTGCGCGTGTGTGTTTGTGTTTGTGTGTGCAGGCCTGTGTGTACCATATTTATCAATGGGATCCAGAGAATACATTCAGATGTTGAATCTCAGTTTTCAACTTATTTGAGTTAGGGTTTGGTGTTCTTTGCCACTACATATGCCAGTTGAGATAACCCATAAACCTCCAGGAATTCTCATATCCCATCTTCCCATGCTACTATGGAAGCTGTGGGGTCACAGATGGACACCACTATACGTACTTTTATGTGGGTACTGGACTTCCAAACTCATCTTTTCCTAACAAGTGCTTTACCCACCAACCCATCTTCTTTGTCTTCGACTTATTTCAAAATTAAAATATAATGAGTAAATAAGAATTGCATTGTAAGCAACATCCAAAATTCTAGAATTAAAAAGCTACCTGGCTGCTTAGACAGTTACAAAAAGGTTTTCTGTAACATTGGGCACATCTTTACTCAGCCTACAAGCCTAGAGTGCCTTGCAGATTTCTCAGTGAAGTAGAAAGTTCGAAGGACTCTTTTACCTATTCTGGTAAAGTTTGTCAGTCACTTTCTTCTGTGTCCTGCAGAATGTCTGACAGACTCTTTCACAAAGCAGGAACCTAAAGGATTGTCCCTCCTTCTTTTGAGAAGTTCATCAGTTATTTTCCTGTGGGTCCTGCATATCCAGTTTATACAGCATACAGTCAAACAGTCCAGGCAAGAGCAGTTTCTTATCCAAATGGCTAGCTTTGTCACACTGAAAGCAAACTCTACAAGGAGTTTATTCAATGCCCATCATCCTCTTGAAGTAATTGGTGCTGCCAGGAGCAGATGTCTCACATCCAAAGAATTCTAAGTTCTTAAAACATTTTAAATGCGATATTCTGTAGCCCTCTGAAATGTTCGAAGATTATCTATGTTTCTGAAATGTGACTTCTCTTACCGGAAAACCTAACATGTCTATAAATTTGACTACTATAGATGACTGTTTATTTGTATTTCTTAACTATATGTTACATCTTTAAATAAGTTGTATAATCACAATACTTTAAAGAAGAGTGGAAATATACAAATAGTATAACAAAATATACTTTAAATTTGTATCAATAGACCAAAATTTATACTAATATAAAGTATTTTGAGTTAAACAGTTATTTTTTGGATTAAGGTAGATTTAATAATCTAAGTTTTTTCCCCTCATTTCTATATCATATTCCCCTTTTTTCTTTAGAAATTGACTATGACCATTAACCATTTATAACCAACCTTCTTTAAATGAAATCAAACATTTATAAACAGTGTTTTGGAATTTGGGTGTAGTTTTCTATGTTACTTTCTACTGATTTGGGGCACTAGTAATCTTTTGGGGATCGTAAAAAAAATGCAGAATTACATTAAAGTCCTGACTGGGATATTTTGTGTGGTTGGTCCATCTCTTCCAGTAGCCTTGAAGCTGTTGTGGATGTTGAATCACCTGGGCCATCATCCCCAGTGGATACCTTTCATAAGGTCTTGCTCAACCAAACCATATTAACCTAGAAGGAACCTACAGCTTTTCATCTCCTATGGAAACAAAAACAGAACTGCTTCTCCCTCCAAAGCAACATATCTTCTAGTTACATTTTACAAATATGTTTATTTTTTACTTTTGTTTTAGAGTTATGACATTTTAAAAAAGATTTCAGTTGGTGTAATTTGTCAGTACCTCCTTCAATCTTATGTCTCTCAGCCGCTGTCCTTTGCTTTTGAGCAACCAAAAAAAAAAAATCAAATTAACACAATAGTATACAGGATCCTGACTCCTTGTGTATTTTTTATTTTTGTCTGGCATTTTTTTGTGTGTGTGTGTGTGTGTGGTTTTTCGAGACAGGGTTTCTCTGTGGCTTTGGAGCCTGTCCTGGAACTAGCTCTTGTAGACCAGGCTGGCCTCAAACCTCAGACTCACATAGATCCACCTGCCTCTGCCTCCAGAGTGCTAGGATTAAAGGTGTGCACCACCACTGCCACTGGCTTTTTAAATAATACTTTATATCTCTTTAAAGACTTTGTTTTTTTAAATTATGTTTTCTATAACTGTCCAGACCCATTTTCTTTCTTTCTTAAGCCTAATCACACTGTTAAACACATAAAAACCTGTTGTGAAGTTCTTCTGTCTAGACCTCTTTTTATTGTGTATCTTTCAGTTTTTCATCTATATTTATATATTTCATAATTCTATGTTATATTTGAGGACACAAAGGCCAAATTTTACAATTCTTTGTTTTCACAATACATTTATATTGATAGATGATAAGTACTGAGTCGCTTCAGTGATAGACGAACTAGTAATGTATGTATGTACTAGTCAGGGATGATTTCATAACCGTTTATAAAATGGCACTGTCCACCGTCACTTCCCTACTGGTCAGTCAACAACATGAGGTATTAAGAAGCCCAAACCAGGATAACTCAACTAACTTTGGACTCGGAAGAAAATGCGTCAGTTATTGTAATTATTAGTTTGACTGTCAGTTTCATACAACCAAGATCATCTTAGGAGAGTCTCCTCAAGGAACTTTCTAGATCATGTTAGCTGGTAAGCATGTTTATGGGGGAAATGTCTTGACAACATTAATTGATATAGTAATATACAGCCTTAAGGTAGGCGTTTTTGTTTCCCGGATTTGGCCCTGATTGCTAGCTAAATATAATCATACATGCATTCCTTTATTTTCTGTCTTGATTGTTAATGTGATGGCACATCAATACCATAGCACCCTGATTGTCCTGAAATAATGGCCTGTACTTTGTTGTGGACTCTCACCTGGCTTTTTACCAGGGTATGTTATCACAGAAACCTGCATGAAAACAGAACAGTTGTCTAGCTTAGGAAGATTGCCATTCTTCTCCAGCAGAGTAACCTGTGTCTTCTTCATTTACCATAACTTTCAGTGTCTTCTCTGACCATTCACTGTTTTGTGCATGTGTTCTCAAGAAACCTTCCTC
This sequence comes from Microtus oregoni, assembly GCF_018167655.1. Classification (NCBI taxonomy): domain Eukaryota; kingdom Metazoa; phylum Chordata; class Mammalia; order Rodentia; family Cricetidae; genus Microtus; species Microtus oregoni. The sequence continues at coordinate 18,788,558 of NW_024543069.1, read as the reverse complement.
TTCCCAGAGTACCTATAAGACTTCCAGACAGAAGTACATTTTGGTAGAAAATAACATGGTATACTCTTGAGTTCAGTTTTTGAATGTGTCATTATAAAATCTGCATCCTAGCAACACAGACCTAATATAGAAAACAGCAGTAGCAAGTGCCAAGATGTGGCCCTTGAGCATCAGAATGCCTCTGAGACGTGTCAGGAAGCACGTGTGTCACACAGCACACTCTCTGCCCAGGAAGATGCAGTGCAGCTTGCCAGTGAGCTTCCCAGATGGGCTTCCCCAGCAGACTAATGCAAAAGAAGATATGACAGCCAGATAGCTCCCACAAATAATTATAAAGTAATATGATAAAATCAGAAATAAATGCCACTGTCATGATGCTTTCTGATTATAAAAAGATACTTTATTTTAACATTAACACAGAACTTATATAAACCTGTACTGAAATCATCATCACCATTTGACTAACTATTAACACACTTAAAATTGGTCAATGTAAATAAAATATAAACTTTCTTTTGGAACGAGAGTGCACAATTTTGAGTCCAGGAAGCCAAAGAACTACCTAAAAAGAAAAAAAAGATACTAAAACAGTAGAAGGAGAAAAATAAATCAAAGTTTTATGATATGAATGATTTTATATGTGAGTTTAAGAAAACATACAAGCCTTTCTTAGAGCCATCAAATATATTCAAGCATCTGAACAATTACTCAAATATTCCTTTAGTAATACTGATTATTTTTACTGTCAGTATATACTTAACTATAGAAGTACACATTTACAAACATTGCATCTTCAGTAGATAATAAAGCATGTTAGCAATTAACTCAAATGTTAACTACATAAACTATAATATTATTTGGTAGGTAAAGCATTAGAAAAAGCAAAGTCTCTCTCAAAATACTGACTCAATACACTTCATGTATATATTTGTAACAAGGCCTCCCAATTTCCCAGGAAAATATATTACCGTAAGCGTTGCTATTTTCGTAAGAATATCTATGAGTCTCACTTTCCAGGGTTCTTCAATGCTTTCTGGATGGGTATATAAGTATAATAAGCAAGAAGGATGCAAGATAATCCAAAGAACAGCGTTTTATTCCCCATGATAAAACTCGAAACCTCTCTCTGCTGATAGTCAAATTGCTACCTCATATATAAATCGCTAAACAGTAAGACAAAGGTAGCAGGCTAAGTCTTCCAAGACAACACGGCAATAAAGCAACTCATTTACTATTCAGTTCTAAGGTCAGGCCACTGTTGTAACAGGTAATGCAGCTGTGCTTCTTTGTGTAACACAAGATACCATAAATAATCTATTGAAAATTGGGTCAAGAGTAAAACCATCACGAGAGGATCAATTTCTTTCACATCAGTGAAACACATCTTAGTGAGACTCACAGCACAGGAAAGTTTAAAATCCACTTTCTGGAGTCATTTTAGCAAAAGTAGTGACAAGAATTTAAAAAAAAATTATAAGCAACATTTAATCAACCCGAAGGCTAAAGCCTATAGCACAGATTATTTTTTTTCTTTTTTTTTCCCACCCCTTCTTTTTTTCCCACCCCCAGCACAGATTATTTTAAAAAATAAATTATACTGTGTCAAGTGAGCAGTAGGAAAATACTAGAGGGTGGGAAAATAAATGCTAGTCAAAATTACATTAATAATTCACTTAATGAAGAAATATTTGGACAGTATTAATCACACATTGAAGTTAAACCTTGGGAATTCATATAGCTACTTGCATAATCATGAGACTATTATATTACATTAAACAAAGATTTGTTGCAACATAGTATTATGTTCTGTATTAAGTAAGAAATAAATATTTGAATAAACCTGACATATATCTGTTCTTTTATAAAATTTCCTTGCTTTTCTTTTCATTGTTCTAAGCTCTGTCGATGCATATTATCACAGAATGAATTTCTTACTTGAAGCCACTTCCAAGTTACTATAAGAAATTTGAGGCAGAAACTGTTACTGGCATGATTAATTGTTCCATGTTGTTCTTTGCTATGCTTCCCAACCCTGTTTTCACATCTACCAGAAAAAAAAATATGTACAGGACAAAAATGCCTTGGGCAAATAGAAAAGCACTGGAGAAACCAGGAAAATTAAACACACAGCTTACCAGTCTCCCTGGAATGCAAGGAATGATGTATTCTTACAATTTGGTGATCCATTACTGTTTGATGAGATAGACACGTCTGTATTTTCCAGAATTTGTTTTTCCTTAACCCTTTCTCCCTAAACCTGGAGCATCATTTACAGACCATAAACCCCACCCTCATGAATGATGTCACTTGTGTTTTACAAAGGCTAAGTGACTCCTATGTTATCTTGAGACCAGGCCAATCTTAACACCCATCAGTACTATGTTTACCTTAACACAAGCTTTCTAAACACTAAATCATGGGCAGTATCTCTGAGACAAGAGTTCCCATTTTTGTGAAAGAAACCTGATGTTCTTTGTAAGGAATCTCAGTGTAAATGTCTTAAATTGTTGTGCACTGTGGACTGACTTAATTGTTATTGGAATACCTTATTAAAAATTATACTATGCTTAAACATGGCTAAAACAAAATGATCTGGACCAGACGCTAGAAGTCCTGGTTTCAGCACAGATTACAACAAAATCAGACTAAGTCATTCTCATCTCTTTGTGGACCATTTTCCCCCTACCTGCTCTAAAGCCTGAAAGATAAACACTACAAAAAAATCAGAAAAAGTCATTCTTCCCAAGCATTTGGGAATAAATATATGGCTCCTGGATAGAATATGCTGAGCACAGCAGGGTATAATTATGCATTCCGGAGTACATATGCCTAGTTATTGGTTGTTCAGCTCTTTATTAGACCAATCAGGTACTTTGGGCAGACAAAGTAACACAGCTTCTCAGAGTTAAACAAATGCAGCATAAAATATTGCAGCACATCTTTGCATCATTAAACAAATATTCTACAACATAAGTAAAAGTAAAACATTTTAAATTAATATTTCACACTATTTCCCCCTTTTTATTTAAGTTGAAACAAAAAGTTTTAAACTTTAATATAGTAAAACTAAATACAAAAAAAGCAGCTATCAAGTAACAATTACCTTTACAGTATTTTGTCCATTTGTATTTAGGAAGTTGAGAGAAAATATTGCATTATTTATTTCATCTTAGTGATTCCAACATTTTATACCTAATTTATTTTCTATCATAACTAAAGAAAACTACAACTCTAATTATTTAGTTTTTAACTCCATCAAAGATCCCAGAAGGAAGTTGTAATATTACCTGACAACAGAGATATCTGGCTGCCTGGACAATCACTTAAAGCTGATTGTCAACATTGAAGCACCCATCTTTGACCTGATGTGGGTCTCTATCTCTATCTCCATCCTTTCCAGGATTAAGGCTCTATGGTGATATTCAAGATAGTCATCAGTCTGACTACTGAACAATGCCAGTTTAGGCACCCTCTCCTCCACTGCCCAGGGTCCTAGCTGGGGTTATTCCCATGGACTCCTGGGAATCCCTCAGAGCCAAGCCTCTTGTCAACCCCAAAATGGCTTCCTCAATTAAGATATCTCCTTCTTTGCTCCCATATCCATCCTTCCTCCATCTCAACCATCCCACTCCCCCAGGCTCTCCCCAACCCTCCACTTCTCCTCTCCCCCTCCCCCTCCTCCTTTTCCTCTACTCTCCCTTCTTGCCCACATGCTTCCAACTTTTTTCTGGCAACCTTGTCTGCTTCCAATTTCCAGGTGGCTCTATATATGTTTTTCTTTGGGTTCACCTTATTACTTAGCTTCTCTAGGATCATGAACAAGGTTCAATGTCCTTGTTTATTGCTAGAATCCACTAATGAGTAAGTACACACGCCATATTCATATTTTTTTGTCTGGGTTGTCTCACTCAGGATAGTGTTTTCTACTTCCATCCATTTGCATGGAAAATTCAAGATGTCTTTGTTTTTTACCACTGAGTAGTACTCTAATGTCATAGATGTTTTTCACTTTCTTTATCCATTTTTCAGTTGAGGGGCATGTAGATTGTTTCCAGGTTCTGACTATTACAAATAATGCTGCTACAAACATAGTTGAACAAATACTTTTGTAGAATGATTGAGCACCTTTTGGGTATATTCCCAAGAGTGTTATTTCTGGATCCTGAGGTAAGTTGACTCCCAATTTTCTGAGAAACTGCTACACTAATTTCCAAAATGGTTGCACATGTTTGCACTCCTACCAGCAATGAATGAGTGTTCCCTTTACTCCACATCCTCTCTAGCATAAGTTATCATTTATGTTTTTGATTTTAGCCATTCTGACAGGTTTGAAATCAATTTTGTTAGATATTAGGATAGCCACACCCGCTTGTTTCTTAGGTCAGTTTTATTGGAAAACCTTTTTCCAACCCTTTACTCTGAGGTAGTGTCTGTCTTTGAGGTTGAGGTGTGTTTCTTGCAAACAGCAGAATGCTGGATCCTGTTTTCATAACCATTCTCCTAACCTGTGCCTTTTTATGGGTGAATTGAGTCCATTGATATTTAGCGATATTAATGACCAGTGGTTGTTAACTCCAGCTACTTTTTGGTGGTAGTGTTTGTGTGATTCCCTTCTTTGAGTTGTGTTGGTGAAGGTTTATCCAGATGTCTGTGTTATTATGGGTGTTGTTAGCTTCCTTGGGCTGAGGTTTTCCTTCTAGTACTTTGTGTAAGGCTGGGTTTGTGGATACATATTGTTTAAATCTGTTTTTGTTATAGAATATTTTGTTTTCTCCATCGATGGAGAAAGAAAGCTTGCAGACACCAGAACTTTACTCAGTAAGCCATAGCCTCATGCTCGTCATGATACACAGATTAGTTTAGATGAGCTAGTTTAGGATGTAAGGCCTAGCCAATAAGAATCTAGAGCTAGTAGGCCAAGCAGTGCTTTAAATAATATATTTTCTGTGTGATTATTTTGGGGCTGAGCAGCTGGGAATGAACAAGCAGCCTCTTACAAAACACTACAAAAGCCATTCTTTGTAGTTTTAAACCTTTTCAAGTATCTCTTTTAACATTTTGTCTGATTTAAGGAGTCTCAGTTAAAAGGAGTCAAATAGAGATGCTTCTCTGCAGAGAGCACCGAATCCTTCTGCTGACTGATGCTGAAGAACTTTCCTTTCCTTAAAGACTTAGTTTTGTTAAATCCTACAGAATGCGGCAAATGGTCACACTTACATTTAACACATGGTATGTTGTAGGGTTTGCTAAAATTCCAAGAAATATACTTGCATGCACATACATGTGCGTGCATGTGTATGTGTAGCGTGTGTGTATGTGTGCATGTGTGTGTAGTGTGTCTATGCGTGTAAAGGGGATTTATTGGAATGATTTATAGGCTGCAATTCAGCTATCTAACAAGGGTTAGCTGTGAACAGAAAATCCAAGAATCTAGTAGTTCCTCAGTCTCACAAAGGTGGATATCTCAGTTTGTCTGCTGTATATGCTGGAATTCCAAAGAACTAGGCTCCAATGCCAGTCAAGGAATGGATGTGCTAGTAAACCCGATTCAAGAAGAATCAGGCAAAGAGCAACAGCTTCCTTCTTCCATGTCTCTGTAGAGGCTTCCAGCAGAAGATGGGGCCCAGATTAAAGGTGGGTCTTCCAGCCTCAATATTCTCATGAAAGGTGTGTGTCTTCCTACCTCAAAGTCCATATTAGAAATGGATGAATCCACTTCAAAGCAAGCAGAAAATCTCTCACAGGTGTGCCATTCATTTCTGAATTGTAGTTCATTACTGATGTAGTCAAGTTGACAACTAAGAATAGCCATCACACTAATCTTTTGGTTTTCTAACTGTATGGTCTTGTTTTGTCAAAGCTACAAAAGTGTGATAAGCAAGCTTATTAATATAATAGGGGGTTTTCACATGTAGAGTAGAGATATTTTCAAATCCTGTCCAAATATAAAGTACTGTTTAAAAAAGAAAAAGACTGTCTAGGAGTTTGCTGAGCTCATTCCATGAAGATGACATGAATGGAATCCAGAAAGACATAAGACCAAGAAACAGAAAACAAAGTAACAGGTTGGTTTTAAAGCACACTGGTCCAAATGGGAGGAATCTTAGGCTGGGAATCTGCTAATCAGGCTATGGGTTAGGAGCTTTATGGGGCCTCTGAGTTCTCCCCTTTCCACTTTTGGTTATGTTTAGAAACTTACTTCCAACTCATCTCCCATTTTATCTTATTTATTTTATTTTATTTTATTTTACCAAATGTCTTCTCAAAGAATAAACTGTCACTTGAGGAAACCCACATAGACTTTTCTTGTCTACTTGTGACCTTCTAACCTTCCTTCAATTTGTGATTAATAGTTTACAAAGACAAACAATTTTCATCAAGTCTGGTTTGATAAAAGATGACCAATATTCTTTTTCTTGTACAAATGAAACAAGCAAAGTGATGTTAGGCACTCTTTAGTCTTGATAAATGTCAGTCTTTCCTGATGTTCTTGCAACAACTTAGTGTCTGAATGTCAGGGAAGAGGCTCATGTGATTAAACTGAGAGATTAGTGGGCAGCTCAAGGTTGAGATAAACAAAAAAAAAATCCAAGCTGCGGAAAAGAACTAATGAAAATATGTTTGGAGATGAGGTCAGGTTACCAGCTAACAAGACACAAGACACACTTAACTTCCACTTCACAAAGTTTATTGAACGTTAAGAGAAAGCACAAGCAGCAGAATCACTGGGATATCAGAACATTTAACATTGATTTCACCACTTCCCAGCAGAAATGCAGATATTTATGAGTTTATTTGTGCTGATGGGAGTATGGGTCACATCATCACAGGGAAGCAAACAGGCCTGAAGATCACCACTGAGATAACTCCCCAGATATGCAGCCTCTCTCTGGACAATAATTCACTACAAAAATTCAAAAGAATATTTTAAATAAATCTACCTGTATTCTACAGTTGGCTGGGTACCTTTGTGCATCAAGGGGATTGAATCAGTGAATTCTACCCAGGTAGGTACCTTCAAGTTTGATATTACAAAAGTTTAAGCAAATATTTAAGCTTTAGGAATAATTTACAGTTCCAATATTAACCTTTTCCCTCTAATATACAAAGAATTCTTGAAAATCAGCTAGTGAGAGGAACAACTAGCTTAATTTACCTAGAGTAGACCAAAGTAAAGTATGGACAACACATGACTGGAAAATCCAAGGTTGAAGTACAGTATAAAGCTCAGTCCTTAAAGATGTCTTTGCAATCCTGCTTTATCATACTTTCTCCTCATTCATGGTTTCTTTTAGTTACTCTTTTAAAGGATTTTTGTTTTCTAAGCGTTCATGCCACTATATATATGAGTGGGCTAGAAATACCTACATAGACCAGCCTGGCCTTCAACTTACAGAGATCTGCCTGCCTTATTGCCTCTAGAATGCTGGAGAGTAATTTGCTAACCCATCCTCCTCATGATTCCATTGAAGTTACAACGTTGAATCTCACCACATTGTTTCACATTATTCTACTATTTTTGAATAGTCAGAGTACATCTTTCCTGACAAATAATAATTAATAGGAATAAGAAAGTGAATATCCTCATTTTAGCAAAGTATTAAGAATGAGAAGACAAAGCCACTCTCTCAAACATACACAGTAACCTTCATTCAAATTCAAATGTAGCTTCATCCAAAAGCCGGATCATTCTGTTCACATTTATCATAAAACATAACTTTCTGGTTACTATACTGACTACATAACTGCAGGTACCATTGATTTATAGATTTTCCTCTAGCCAACTAATATACTTATCTCTCATTTTTAATCCTGAATGTAAAAACACCGGAGCTCTGGTAAATGACAAGGCTCCATGGATTCCTTTCTCCATGTGGTCATGGGTAACTTGGACCCCAACATTTCTAAGCCGTGTGACGTAAATGAGACCATCGTCTCGTATGATGTCATGTTCACAAGTCAGGATGTAGGTCCGGGGCAAACTCTGTAATTGGGAGTCATTGGCTAACAAAGGGAACAGCCTATGATCCATAAGCGCCACATAGGAAGCATTCAATTTCCCAAAGATGGGCTCCGTGTAAACATGATTCTTTTTATACTTCTCAGGAAGGAGGTCACTCCAGTTAACAAACTTGAACAGGTGTCTTGACTCTTCAGGCATGTGTTCATTCTTCAGTAAAGCCTGGGGCAGTGTTTCATCTTCAGTCAAATATAGGCATGCCAACTTAATTATCACCTCCCTGGACAGAACTGGACCATGTTTATAGTCTTGATATGATGGCAGAAATGTGTCAATCAACTGTAGGCCAGGGTATATCAAGGCTTGTGCTTTAATTCTGTCTTTGAATTCTGGATCATTCTGTAACTAAATATATAATGAATACTAATGAGTTAATAGCTTTCAAACAAAAGGATTGGTAGCTTCAGTTTAATATCCTGTGGTAAAATAAATTTATTAAGTTGAAACATTGTTGGTGAATTTCTCATAAAATTAACTTATTAATGTAGAGGCATGAGTGTGTCATTTCACTTTCACCCGTACAGAAACAATGCATATTCTGTTGCTCACACAATTGCTCATGTTTGACATCCAAATAGGAATATGATCAGAAAGATAAGAAACATCCTAGGAAACTATAATGATTTTTTTGTTTGTTTCTTTTTTTAAGATTTATTTATTTTGTTTACAGTGTTCTGTCTGCATGCATGCCTTTAGGCCAGAAGAGGGCACCAGATTTCATTACAGTTGGTTGTGAGCCACCATGTGGTTGCTGGGAATTGAACTCAGGACCTCTGGAAGAACAATCAGTGCTCTTAACCTCTGAGCCATTTCTCCAGTTCCCTTGTTTGTTTCTTTTAAGAAATTTATCTTTTAGCCACGGGATGGTGGTGCATGTCTTTAATCCCAGCACTTGGGAGGCAGAGGCAGACAGAACTTTGAGTTTGAGGCCAGCCTGGTCTACAGAGTTCCAGGATGGCCAGGGCTACACACAGAGAAACCCTGTCTTGAATGCCCTCCAGCCCTCTCCTGCAAAAAAGAAATTTCGCTTTTGTTGTTTTTAGTAAAGTCATACTATGCATCTCAGTTTGTTCTGGAGCATTCTGTCACTCTGTCTCAGCCTCACAAGTGTCCTACAAATAAACATACATTACCAAATATAGTTTCCCTAAAATGATTTTTGACCTAAGTAATATAATGGGCCAAAAGTATAACTATAATAGGACACAAATACCAAAGCTCACATATAAAATCTGATGGAACTTGACATGCTAAAGGAGACAATTAATATTTATCTAAGTAGAGTGGCATGATTGAAGTGACAGAAGATAAAGAAAATAATTTACGAAAACCAGAAGATCTGGAAAGGAAGTGCAGAGCGACCTGGGTCAGAGCAGTTCTGAGACAGAGATTTCCACAAAAATCAGGGTTGAGCCAGTGACCTGGGCCAAAGCAGGCCTGAGGCAGTGAGCTCTGCAGGAGTGAGATTGAACCAGCTCCCTAGCCTGGAGCAGGCCTGAGAAAGTGAGCTCCATGCAAGCAGGAGCAGATCCAGACCAGGAACATTTGTAGAGGCAGGACTGAGCTAGCAACCTGGGCCAGAGCAGACCTGAAACAGTGAACTCCACAGGAGCAGGTACAGGGGAGCAACTGATGGGTGAGTGGGCCAGAGACAGAGATCACTGTAGGTCTGGATGTGAATATAGGACCTTCAAGAGAGTAGACCTAAGTCAGGGCCCCTGTGAGTCTAGGTGTGAAGCTGGGACCTCCAAGAGTATAAGCAGGAACCAAAGATCTCTGCAGGTCCAGGCATGAATCTGGGACCTCTGAGGGAGTAGGCCTGAGCCAGGACCTCTGTGGGTCTGGGAGCACCCACGTCTGGGACATCCAAGGGAGTAGATTGGAGACAGAGACCTTTGTAGGACCAACCCCAAGCCAGGGACCTCTGCAGGAATGGATCCTGACGAGGGACATTTACAGAAACAGGTCTGAGCTGTCGACCTAGGCTAGAGCAGGTCTGAGACAGCAAATTCCAAGGGAGCAGAGCAAAGCTCAGGAGCACTGAGTGACCTCCAAGAACACGGAGTGACCAACAGGGTAACTAGAACAGTGATACTGACTGTATCATTAGAAACAACCATCTGAGCCTTGGATTCACTGGCGCCTAGAAGATTAATCAACAGAATCACAGACAGCCCCAACCACACACATTAGAGGAAAAGATGAGTAAAAAAGAGAACAACACACACAACACCACCAAGAGCAACATGACACCAGTGAAAACTAAAGAGTCTACAACAGCAAGACTTGAACAACCAAATATAGATAAAGCAGATAAAAATAATCTAAAAAATAACTTCAGGAGAGTGTTTGAAATTCTTAAAGAGGAAATGAGAAATTCCCTCAAAGAAATGGAGGAAAAGACAAACAAAAAATTAGAAGACATCAGCAAATTCCTTAAAACCAAGAAAAAGCAATCAAACATGTGAAAGAAACTAATCAAGACTTGAAAACTGAAATAGAGACAATAAAGAAAACACAAGCCGAGAGAATTATAGGAACAGAAATCATGAGAAAATGATCAGGAACCATAAACACAAGCATAAACAGAATACAAGAAATGGAAGAGAGAATCTCAGTCACTGAAAAATACAATAGAGGAAATAGACTCATCAGTCAAAGAAAACATTAAATATAATAAAACTTAGCCCCAAATACCCAGGAGATATGGGACAACATGAAAAGGCCAAATCTAAGAATAATAGGTATAGAAGAAGGAGTAGAAGTTCAGCTCAAAAGCACAGAAAATATATTTAACAAAATCATAGAAGAAAACTTTCCCAACCTAAAGAAAGATATGCCTATGAAGATACAAGAAGCTTACAAAACACAAAATAGACTGGATCCAAAAAAAGTTTCCTTACCACATAATAATCAAAACACTAAACATACAGAGTAAAGAAAGAATATTAAGAGCTGCAAAAGAAAAAGGCCAAGTAACATATAAAGGTAGACCTATCAGAATTACACCTGACTTTTCATTAGAAACAATGAAAGCCAGAAGGTCATGGTCAAGTGTTATGCAGACATTAAGAGACCACGGATGCCAGCCCAGACTACTTTACCCAGAAAACCTTTCATTCACCATAGAAGGACAAAACAAGATATTCATGACAAAACCAGATTTAGCCAATACCTAGGTACAAACCCAGACCTACATAAAATATTAGAAGAGAAACTCCAACCCAAGGAAGATGGCTACATCAACAAAACCACAGACAATTGATGGTCTCATAGCAGCAAATCTCAAAGAAGGGAAAAAGGCACAAATTAACATCACCAACAATGAAAACTAAATTAACAGGAGATAGCAATCACTGGTCATTAATATCCCTTAGTATAAATGGACTCAACTCACCTATGAAAAGGCACAGAAAAAATGTAGAGCTCAATAAAAATCTATTTTAAAAAAGGCACAGTCTAACAGATTAGATACAAAAACAGCATCCATTCTTCTTCTGCATACAAGAAACACATTTCCATGTCAAAGACAGACATTGTCTCAGAGTAAAGAATTGGGAAAAAATATACTAATCAAATGGACCTAAGAAACAATTTGGTGCAGCTATCCTAATATCTAACAAAATAGACTTTAAAATAAAATCAACCAAAAGAGACAAAGAAGGACATTACATATTAGTCATAGGAAAAATCCATCAAGAGGAAATCTCAATACTGAACATCTATGCCTCAAATACAAGGGCACCCCCATATTTGAAAGAAACACTTCTAAAGCTTAAATCACATATTAAACCCCATACACTAATAGTGGGAGACTTCCACACTCCACTCTCACCACTGGACAGGTCAGTCAGATGAAAAATTAACAAAGAAATAAAGGAAATAACAGATATTATGATTCAAATGGACTTAACAGATATCTACAGAATGTTCCATCCAAACATAAAAGAATAGGCCTTCTTCTTTGCACCTCATGTAACCTTCTCAAAAATTGACCATATACTTGGTAACAAAACAAACTTCACCAAATACAAAAAGTTTGGAATAACCCCATGTATCTTATCAGATCAATTTTATATTGAAATACAAAATAAAGTGAATGAGAAATGACACTACTCTGTCAATAAAGTATTTATTGATACACGTTCGAAGGCCTGATTACAGATGGCCAGAACCACGAAAGCTGTGCATAGCAGCATATGTGTGGATAGGGTGGACAGAGGGGGATCCAAGAAGTTAACTGACAGTCATCCTAGCTGACTCAGTGATCTCATGTCCGGTAAGAGATCCACTTTCAAAAATAAGGTAGAGAAATACAGGGGAAGACATCTAGTCAACCTCTGACTTCTACACGCATGAGTATACACATGAACAAGCACTTGTAAATACATACATTTTTTTGTAATGTATATACTCACATAAACATATACACAGAGACATCAAATGACAACTTTTGCACTGAAGGTGGAGAAAAGGAGAGAACAATCGTTCTCTAGGCAGTGGTTGAAAGCTCCCATGCTTTAAACCAAAAAGAGCTAGAATAGATGCTATGATACACTCCCCATGGAGGACAGTTTCTGGGATTCAAATTTCACTAGTTCTCTGCTGTCCTGAGTCAATAAATCCCTGTGCTAAACCCACTGTGATAAAATTTTATGGTGAAAATACTGTCTTTATCTCTTAGTTTTCTTAGTTTTAATGTTTATTATCAAAAAGATTTTCCAATAAAAGCCATCACAGATACTCATTTATACCAATGTCTTTCATTATAAATTCCAAAATGTGGATTCTACTACACATTTCTGAAGGATTTCTGAAGGCGATAAGCCAAATCCCCTATAGAGACACTGGTGATCAGCTAAAGGTTCCTTATCACTGAAGAAGACAGTTATGAAAGAACTGGCCTTGTCTAAATTTACCTAGGACACTGAGGAAGACCTTAGGAACAGCAACGGAAGTCTTGACCTTGGCAAGTCACATGGAGCACAGAGTCTAACCTGGCCCAAAGTACCTGACTCTTGAAGCACAGAAAGGACACTTGGTGGCCACATCTCTGCTTTTCACCGTCTTTCCACATCTGACAGCCTGTTGTGACACCACACCTGGGCCTGTGGGAGAGGCTTCACCCTTACAACAGAATAAAAAGATGGCCTAACACTGTCCAAAGTTCAGGCCCTTATTCTAATTACCCTGATGCCAGAACCTTGGAAGAAAAATCAGTACAGCTGTAAGGCTGACTTCCGTCAGGATTTTGTGAAGAGGACCATAATAAACACCGTGTCTGAAATTGCTTGACTTAGTTCTAAATAGAATTTCACTAGCCACTCCAATGAAATGCCAAGGCAGTTTGGGTAGCAGTTAAGCAAAGGTTACATTTGGCTCCCAGTGTGGCTGGTGAAACATAGGGCACAGAGTGTAGCAGAAGGGCATAGTGGCAATAGCAGCAGTGTGGGCCCTAACATCCCAGCACAGCAGAATCATCACCAAGGTAACTCTGTGTACTGGTTTCTTTATTCAGCTTTCCAGTATAAGCTCCTAATCCCAGACAGACAGATAGGTAGACAATCACAGATATATATATATATATATATATATATATATATATATATATATGAGAGAGAGAGAGAGAGAGAGAGAGAGAGAGAGGCAGACAGTTAGACTACACACACAGACACACAGACACATACACACGGGGGTGGGGGCAGACAGACAGAAACCATGGAGGGGGAGGAGCATCTTTGTGCATGTGGAGGTCAGAGGACATCTTCCAGGAGTTATTCTCTTCCTCCAACATTTTGAATCCAATGACAGAACTTTGAACATCAGGGTTGGCTAGCCAGCATTTTTACGCAGTGAAGCAACTTTTTAGTGACTGATAACTCATTTTGTTGCAGTTATTTCAATTTCAATTCTATATTCCTAAGCTTCCGTGTGAAGTTTGCTTGTCTAGCATTCAGTGCTCCTATCTATTATATATCCTATCTATCTTAAATCCTAAGTCAAATTTAATTTTCAAAAATTAACTGAAGGATTAAAATGTACCAAGTTAATGATTCTGTACTAGCCAGAACCACAGGCTATCAGTCTGGCAAAAACTACTTCATTTATTTGAGTATTTATTAATTAATTTCACCATAATCATGAGCACTTGTGTTTGCACATGTTAAAACTTAATCAAGAGCATCAGTTCCTAAACTCACAAGTAATTTACCTCGATTTCAATGATCATTTCCCACCTTATGTTAGACACTGTATGCACTGTGCGTAAAACATGCTCAGTTAAGGGAAAGGTGATCCTATCTTTATTTATCAGTTAAGTTTTTTTTTTTTTTTTTTTTTTTTTTTGGTTTTTCGAGACAAGGTTTCTCCGCGGCTTTGGAGCCTGTCCTGGAACTAGCTCTGTAGACCAGGCTGGTCTCGAACTCACAGAGATCCGCCTGCCTCTGCCTCCCGAGTGCTGGGATTAAAGGCGTGTGCCACCACCGCCCGGCAGTTAAGTTTTTTTTTTTTAAATTCCTTTTCTCTTGACACTTTCTGAGCCATTGCAAATGTGCCTATCCTAGCCACACATCTTTATTGAACTAGCCCATCTTTCTCAAGGATTTGTCATCTTGAAGACATCACAGTTCTGCTCTCCACTGAAGTGACAAATTTTAATCTCTCTTTGTTCGTTTTGAACCACATGGTTTAGAATAGTGTCAGTTTTTTTTTTCCCTTGATGGTACATGAGAGAAAAATGTGGTGTGCCACCACCTAAACAGGACAACTTTGAGGATTTGGTTAGTTTTTTTCCCCACAGTGTGGGTCCTAGATGTTAAATCAGGCCTTACGTCTTGGCAGCAGATGCCCTTTGCCTTCTCCACTATCACATCAGGCTGCTGTGTTTCTTTAAAACATGAGAACACACACGCTTTGCACTCTTGTCCATCTATATCTTGTCTTTCTACTAAAAAAAACCTGACCTGCTTTAGAAGTTTCTTTAAAAAAAAAATAGTTCTGTTATTCTGAGAGCCTGTTCGTGCACCGTACGAAACAGAACACTGAAGTGACTCAAGAAAGATTTTGAGTATTTTATGGGCTTATATGATATGGTATTTCATAACAGTTGAATAATAAAAGGTATAGTAGTCTTAAGATGAGTTAACTAGTCCTAAAAAAGGAAACATTATTAATTGGACTAAATTTCAAATAAAAATAGAAGTATTTTGTAAAATTTAATAAATACATACTTTGAGACTACATCAAATTTATACAAGGAGGTCAATCTATGTAATAAAAATGCTACAAAGTATTCATTTTCTTCTACAAAAGCATTTGGGGGAATATAGGTCATGTGTTGGAAGCTAAGTACCAGCAAGCATCATTCTCTGAATTCTAGCCTCGAGAGGTAAGAGCAAGCAGCCTTCCGCTCCCACTGCCACAGGCAAAAGCAGCTCCTACAGCCATGACTTCACTGCCTTGACGCACTGAGTATTTCAAACAGGAGCTGTTATATCTTATCTCCTTTCTTAGCAGTAGGCAATTAAAGCTAAATCTAAAGTAACATCCTGAAAAAAATGGATAATCTTGTTTATCTTAAATTTCATAGCTAATGATTTGAAACAAATGCAAACACACCTAAAACAGTGCCTCTTTTGTGTTAGGGTTAAAACATGTATATAACACACACAACATACCAGTTGAATCACTGCTGCTGCCAAGGTGCCCCCAGAACTGTCTCCCGTAACGCAGATGCGAGAGGGATCCACTCCATATTCTGCAAGAACCTTATCCTGGAGAAAGAACTTGCTTGCAGAAACACAATCTTCAAGGGCAGTTGGAAATCGATACTGAGGAGCAAGTCTGTAGCTTTAGAGGGAAATCAAGAAGAAACACAACAGAGCCCTTGTTAAAAATATGTAACTAAATATCTCTTATACTCCCCAACAGATACACTGATATCTTGGCCCTACTCTGAATCACAAATGTCACCAATTAACCCCAAGGTAACTGGTAACATTGGTCTTAAAAGTGAGGAGTAGATTCCGGTTCAGGGTTTCAGGTACTGATTCTAAGGAGAAATGCCCAAGACAGGTGACTTAACCCTATGATGCCTGTATACTTCCATGGTCCTCAGTGCACTTGTTGACACAGAAACAATTTTAAAACACTGATGAGATTACCCAGAATTTTTAAATGCCAAAACCTGAGAGTAAATTATTGACATATGACTTCAATTATAAGCATATGTAGGTCCATATTCTTTAAAATTGTAGAATTTCATATCACAAACTAAACATCAGAATTTAAGCCAACAATCATTATGGAATAGGAACATTCTAAGTATACCAAAGGATCTTACTCAAAACTTTTAATTGTTTCATAAGACTAAGTACTAACAGTAATACAGTGTCTTTTCATTTTTCGCTTTGCTTCGTGTATGTGTGTCTGTGTATGTTTTGTCTTTGGAGCACACCTCCAGTGGGCTACAACATTTATAATTCTACCAGTTTAATATCTATTAGAACCAGTGAATTATTCACATGTTTATTTTAAACAATATCAATCATATGGTACATGTAGATATTTGTATTTTAATCTGGGTCTTACATATTTGAAAATTAGTATAATATGAGCAAATGACATACAAATATCATTACTCGTCAAGGAAGAGAACCGCAAGTACCTAAAAATGTGCAGAATTCTAAAACATTGTACAATATATCACACCATTTAAAAAAACTAATTTAAAATGATAATATGATAAATTTGGCTAAATTATTGCAGGAAATGCACACCATTATTACTATCTTAATTTAGATATTTCTCAAAACTCACACAATATGTCTTGTCCCATTAGCAATAATTAGTTATGAGTAGGGCAGAACTAATCTCTCTAGTATATCCTACTTGCTGACAATATACTCTCAACTACGAAATTTTGAAGTATTTGAATTTTCCCAAAGTTTTCAGCAAAAAATACTAGACTCAAGAACAACACTAACTGCGCACTCTTTTATAACTAGGTCAAATAAAACCCATCATCTTAAGCATATAATGAGTATGCTTTCTATGTATGTTGCTTGCAGATCAAATAATCTGCTCCTGTAACCTAGGTGGGTGTCAAGTCCTGAAAAAACCAAGCTTAGGTAGTGAGAGCAGGGCTGTGGTAAGAAATGCTATCATCCCCTTACTCTATTCCCACCACAACAGCACCAAGCTTGTTTGCTGTCCATCTGTTCAGGTCGTCACTGGTTGATATCTCAGAAACAATAGAAACAAATATCAATTGATGTGCTGTAATTAGAAAATAATGGGAACTCACCAATACCTATGAATATGATAGAAATGTGCATTGTGATTAATGACGGAAACCCTGCAATCCCCGCTTTTGTCGCCATGGAGTGCAATACTCTGTCAGAGCTCAAGAAAAAAAGGATTGTCTGTCACTCATTAGCACCATATTTCATAAAACTCTTGGTAGAGGAATCGAGAAATCTAGCATTAAGTTAAAAATAACATTGTAGCTAGTGTTACAATGTACACAAATTCAGATATTTTTCAAAGTTATTTTTAAAGAAACTTTTCAATGAAGGAACATCAACTTACTCAAAGCAAGGTGTAATTTTAGTGTAATTAAAACAAATGAGATTTTCCTTTGCTAGGCTTACATATTTATGTAAAGTCATGCTTAGAAGTAAACTTCATATTCCCTTTCTGCATAGAAGATACAATTTAATTTTTATTAAAATCAAATAATAACATGTTCTTAAATTTGCAGTTCATTAAAAAAGTTAACTGTGGATATAATCAACTTAAAAGAATTCGAAAGGATAAAAAAAGAAAATGTTTTACTAAACTTTTAATAGATAGCAGTGACAAGATTCCTTTTAATTAGCAAATATATTAATTCACCTCAAGATCATAAATTGGTATTCATCATGTTAAATGTAAAAACATAATAACCACCAGCAAATAAACTAGATAAAAATCATAATTTTTGGTTAAAAAGTAATATGTTTATGAGAATATATGTAGGCAAATACAGTTGAAATACAGAGTTAGAGGCAGAAAGTAGGCAAAATAAGAAAATAGGAATGGAAGATCTATACTTCGATGTGTGACAAAATGTTTATTACTAGATGGCCAGTACATCTGAAATGTTTCTTCACGATTAATGTGGTCATATTTCCACATTATGGAAGGTTGAGAAAGAAGGCAGCAGAAATGAAGAAAGAGTGGTGAGCAGCCAGGAATGAATGAACAGGAACCAATCTAAACAATAGTCTACGTAGGGAGGACAGGAACAAGAAGATGCTCAAAACTGTGTGGCCGGAACATGTCATAAAGCATAGGAGCTAAAAGACAGTTCAAATAGAGCACGGTGGTCACTACTGGGGGCATTCACCTTTCTCGTGTTTGTGGAGTTATTTATTTTCAAGCTTACTCTTTTTTTCTTTTTATTAAGTTTTTTTTTTTTTTAAATACAGTCTTTTCTTATTTTACATAGCTATCCCCATTCCCACTCCCTACCCTCCTCAGGCTCCTCAGAAATGGTAAGACTTCCCATGGGGAGTCAACAAAGTCTGACTTCACATAAAGGCAAGACCAAGGCCCTCCCTGCTAAGTCTAGGCTGAGGAAGGTATCTGTCCAAAGAGATCGTGCTCCTAGATGCTATTTCAAGCACGAGGGATAAATCTTAGTCTCACTACCAGTGGCCCCACAGACTGCTCAAGCCTCACAATTGTACCCGACATTCAGTGGGTCTAATTTGGACCTATGCCGGTTGGCCCGCTGTCAGTCCAGAGTCAGTGAGCTCTTACTAGCTCAGGTCAGCTGTTTCTGTGGGTATTACCATCATGGTCTTAACCCATTTACTCATATTATTGTTCCTCCCTCTCTTTCCCTGGAATGAGGAAACAGATAAGACCTCCTGAAAAAATTCAGAGGCGAGCATGAAGGGAGGAAGGAAGGGCAGGGGGAGGTGCGAAGGGAGGGAAGAGGAGAACATGAGGGAAGGAGATGCTCAAGAAGGGGGAAGGGCAGTGAGGGAGAGAGAGGTAAGAGATATCTTGATTGAGGAAGCCATTAACAGACAAGCTAGAAACATAGCACTAGGGAAATTCCCAGGAATTCACAAGGATGACCTCAGCTAAGACTTTAAGCAACAGTGGAAGAGGGTGCCTAAACTGGCCTTCGCTTGTAACCAGATAGTTGACTACCTTAACTGGCATCGGAGATTCAGAGATCTACAGTGAAGCACTGTGCTGAGCTACCAGAGGCCGGTTCATGCTTACTCTTTAAAACAAGAATATGCTACATCTTCTACATTAAAGAATTCACATGATCCGTTAATGGCCAGTTATAGCTGTTAAAGAATTCTCATGATCCATTATTAACCAGTTACACAGTCCATTTCACAGTAGAATTTACTGAACTTAAGTTCAGCAACAATGTTAGAGATTAAAAACAGGATGTGTATGGAGGAAACAAGTAAAGAATAAAGTAGAGAAAAACATGAAACCAATAACTAAAGAAGTGCACACTAAAATATTAGAATATTAATATCTGTAAAGTCTGAATAGCTTATTTCACAGTGGTTTCAGCTTTTCATTTGTTTTAAAGTTGTAGCCACAAATAAAGGGATAATGTAAAGGAAGATGAATAAACTTATTTTATACAAGCTAACAGTAAAGAATATTAGTGCAGCAAAGGGTATCGCTTTCAGATTACACAGCTAAAAGAAAGAATCGAAAGGAGAGAAAGACAGACATGGGTATAAGTCTCTGAAAATAAAGCACAATTAGGTAATAACTAGAAAGAGTAACAGGGTTCAACAGAGGTGAAGGCAGAAAAGACAGCACATACTTATGAGTCAATAAAGGGGTTATAATTGCAGAAGAAACACAGTTCAGATGATGATTTGGAAGGAAATATGCTAAGGAAAGCAGACTTATCTTGACCAAAAGATAAACATGTCTTTTCCCAGGATATAAGTAGAGAGCAGTGAAGAAGGGAGCAGTAAGATACTAGGAAGATGCCAGTAAGTGTGAAATGGGTAGGGAGAGAAGGGGACTGGGAGGTGACAAGCATATGGACTTATGTGCTGGAAGGAGCAGGTAAGGTTGGAAACAGGATGGAAATTTAGAAAGGTCACTGGAGCCAAACAGAGGGACTATCTGCTTCTGAGAGGTGGCATTGTCCAGCCACTGTCACTTGGATGGCCTGGAGCCCGAAACCCTGGAGGAGAAGCTAGAAGCCCTGGTTTCTGCCAATAGGACTGTTGCTTCCTCCCTTTTCGAATTCTTTGAAAACCTCCCTTAATCATTTGCTTCTGCAAAACTAAAATGCTGGTGATAAAATCAATCCAAAAAATGCTTAATCGGCTGCTCAGCTGAACACATTAACATTTTAATTTATTATATTTTTATTTTTAATTTACTCTTCTCTCATTTATTACATCCGGACCACAGTTTCTACTCTCTCCTCTCCTTACAGTCCCCCTCAACTCCCCTCTCCCTCAGATCCACTCCTTCTTTCCCTTCAGAAAAGAGAAGGCCTCCCAGGGATATCAACAAAACATGGTATATCAAGTTATACTGAGACTAGGCACACCTTCTCAGTTTTGCTTGTCTTGAAATTTTTTACAGTCCATGAAGAAAAAATACTGGTTATAACAAGTTATAGGCTCTTTGAAGAAAGGAGTGTTATCACTTGTTTATTACATATGTTAAGTATACAGTATGATAGCCCAATACTTTGCTGTACAGTGAATCTGTAAGTCATGAAAGTTTAAAATGGTATGTCTGTCTATCTGTCTATCTATCTATCTATCTATCTATCATCTATATCTATCTATCTATCTATCTATCTATCTATCTATCTATCTATGCCTCTGTGTGTGTGTGTGTCTGTCTTAGCTACTACATTCTTTCCCCTCCAGAGATGAATCCATGGGTTATAGTCAGTAACTGATTATTCAGCTTTATTTTATTGTATCATTTTAATACAAAGTTATGCTTTGGATTATAAGTGTCTATATTATTGTTGTATTACAATCTACAACTTGAACAAATGTTAACCGTGGTATGGCAGTGATTATATTAGTTCAGATCCAACAGTTTAAGAACTTTGTACATACACACAGAGAACCTGGTTCACATCAATGTTTTAGATAATTTGTGTCATTGGCAGCTTTTTGGCTCAATTCAGAGTTTCTGGTTTACACTTTCAAGTGTAGGCTGTATATATGATTATTTAAAAGTAAATTTTTCCTAACAAAACAATCTTGGTTCCACATGATGCTTTACTTACCAATATATGTGAGCCATAACCCATACATTCCAATGTATCTCTGTTAAGAAGCAAATATTATTCAAGTCAACTTTATATTGTTAAGTACTCTGTCAATGCATAGCACTTATTTTAATATTAATATATGAACAACACATATATCAGAAATACACTTACTGCAACTTCCAAAGACAAAGATGCCACCGTGAATGTAAATGACAGCTGGTCTCTGTCTTTTAGACTTCCTTTTTGGCAAATACAGACGAACAGGAATGTCACTAAAGTTTGTGTCAATCACTGTAATGTTTTCATCTGAAATTGGTTTTGTATAGTGAGCTGCTGCTATTACTGAAAATACTTCTTCATATTTCATAAGACCTATGTTTTCAAATAATGTGCCCTATAAAAGCAAGACAAAATTTTAAACAGTGAACATTTTTAATAGCAATAAATATGCACACATGTAATGATAAAATTAAACAGTGATCATATTCTAGAGGATTTATTTTATTTCCTAACAGTATTTTGGTAGCATGAAATTCTCAATACATTTATCTTCACCATATCAGCACAAGATTGAGTTCATGAATAATTCATTATGGATAGCAGATGGCTCAATACAATACCATTGCATTGAGTAAATAGTGGTTGTTATAGGTTGATAAGAAGATGAGTCATTTTCTTGCATAGCTGTTAATGATTTACCCTTGCTATAGTAAATAATCTCCTTCCAAGGCTCAAACAAGAAGCTATTAAACTCATTGGATCACACAAAAGAATGAAGACTTGAATGTTGTACGGAGGACACCACTTGTTTGTCCCGGCCTCCCAGAACCAAAATAAACCAACAGAAACTATATTAAAACCATGCTTAGCCCACTAGCTCTAGCTTCTTATTGGCTAACTCTTATGCTAATTTAACCTATTTCTATTAATCTGTATATCACCACGTGGCAGTGGTTTACAAACAAAGATTCGACATGTCTGACTCTGGCGGCTCCATGGTGTGTCTCCCTCCACCTTCCTTCTCCCAGCATTCAGTCCAGTTTTCACCACCTACCTAAGTTCTGCCCTATCAACAGGCCAAGGCAGTTTCTTTATTCATTAACCGACAAAATCAACACATAGACAGAAGGACCTCCCACACCACGTGAAAGTAGGAGAACTTGTCGAGAAAATGGATTCCAGCAGACACAGAACGAATCGAGAGAAGGGAATTAATCAGGGAAATGTATAAATCTATCAAATGATAAATAAATAAATGCTTGGAGATATTAAGCTGATGTTGACCTGGAAGCTTAATTCCTACTTGCTAGCTTTTATAGGGTTTAAAGATGCTATGCATACTGCCAGAGAAGCACCAGTTTTGTTCAACTGTGAACCCTGTGAGCTACAATAACCACTGGACTAGCAAGACTTGCCCACTTTTAAAGCAGGGGTTTGACCATCATGGGGATAACCAACCACAATCTTACTGCATTTTAGTACCATTACAAAGGATGAAATTTATATCTAATTCCATGTTTCATTAAGAATCTGTGGATAGACAGGCCATAGGACATGGGAGAGAACCTACTACTGCCACTCTGTTAAATGTAGATTATTAAACTGACTCTTAATGACTTACTCTTGGACCCATAGATCAGTACATCTCTTAGTCCTCATCAGAGAAGCTTCTGTTTGTAGTAAACTGTGATTGAGATGCAAAATGGACTAAGGCAAGGAGAATAAAAGACTAACGAAGGTTCAACTCTAAATGGAACATCCATAGTGCCTTCTCTCCTGCCCAAACCCAGAGATCATTGCAGAAGAGGGGACTGAAGGACTATAGAAGCCAGAGATATTGACTGAATGCAAAGAAAGAAGGTTCTCAAGCTACAAAATGACAGTTTAATGAATTCTCTGATTGTGACATGCACCAACCCATGCAAATTCAAATCTGGCTAAATCCCATAGTGGAAGAGAACAGTGAACATAAAGTCCTGCTCCCAGCCAAGGAGCTATTGGCATTTTTAGCCAGTCAAAGAGGGAGAATCAGTTTTTTTTAAGGATGTGGCTTCTGGTACATCACCTGGCCTCCTGTGGATAGCCAAACATCCAAGAGTATTCAGGCAGTACAGACTGGACTTGATGGGTGCTTATGTGGTGTTGGAGGAAACAACACAGGTAAGGAACTCTGGAGGGTGAAGTAGGGCGTTTCAGGAGTGGTAAATATACCCAGTACTTCTCTGTATAGCCAAGGCTGTTCTGCAACTCACCCTGTGGACCAGACTGGCCTTGAACTCACAGAGATCTGACTGCCTCTGCCTCCCAAGTTCTGGGATTAAAGGCACATGCTACCACCAGCTGGTTTATATTTTACTCTGTAATAATAATTTATTTATAAACTATCATTTCATTTAAAACAACATTTTCTGAAAAGTGGCATTTTATGTATGTTCCAGTATTATTTTATTTTGTTGGTCATTCAATTTAGTGTTATAAAATTATCTCTGTGTGTGTATGTGTTTGTGTGTGTATGTGTTTGTGTGTGTGTGTGTAAACATGTTGGCCATGTGTGCTTGTGGAAGTCAGGTATAAACTTGGCTGTTTTCCTTATCATTTGAACTTGTTAAAGACAGGTTCAGTTGTTCCATCTGTATAAGTCAGTCTTTCTGGCCCAGGAGCTTCTAGTGATCCTCCTGCCTCTACCTCCCCTCCTACTGTAGGAGATGCATGCTACCATATCCCACAGTCTGTGAGTTCTGGAGACCTTGGGGCAGAAACTAATGCTTGCACAGCAAATGTTTTGCCCTCTATGATGTCTCCATCATCTCTAGTTTAGTTCAGTGTGTTAAAATGCTATCCAGTAACTATGTTACTCATAGTTCATGTCCTCTATGGAAAAGCTATAAAACAGCATCTTCTCTTCTTAAGATGACTTGAAGCCAGAAGAATTCACCTTCTATTCATGAAATTGAAGACAGGCTTTTTTTAGTATTTCTGATGTGCCATCTAAAACATCGCTGACGGATGTTAAATTCAGTTAAATCATTATATATTTTTATGAGTCTAGAATATTTCAGTGCATTTACTGCTGTGTCTGCTTCATGATGCTAAGGTTATAAATGAATACAGATATTATGCCCATCTACATTAATGGTGAGAGTACCTACTCCAGAAAACCCCATGGCTGATCATTGTTACACAGATAGTAAGAACAAGGTAAAATGGTTTATCGGGGCCAGGGGTACATATAGTCTTCTTTGTAGAATTAGCTGCTACATTATATATCTGAAAAACAAAAGTTAAAAAAAGAAAAATTCTGGAAGACTGTAACAAGTAGGAGATCAAAATGGTAGTTGTATAAAAATTATGTTTGAAGAGTGACAGATGGTATCAGAACTGTTGTTTCATTATATTCAAGATATTTTTTTTTTTTTTGGTTTTTCGAGACAGGGTTTCTCTGTGGCTTTGGAGCCTGTCCTGGAACTAGCTCTTGTAGACCAGGCTGGTCTCGAACTCACAGAGATCCGCCTGCCTCTGCCTCCCGAGTGCTAGGATTAAAGGCGTGCGCCACCATCGCCTGGCAAGATATTTTTAATAATATAAAACTCTCAATTTAAAAACAAGTATGCATATATAGGAACATACATATAAGAACATCTATTAAGAAAAATATCCAAAGCCAGATAGTTTTAGGGTAGAATTTTACCAGACTTTCAAAGAAGAGTTAAAGTTAATACTCCTCAATTACACAAAATAGAAACAGAAGGAATATTGACAAATTTATTTTATGAGGCCACAGTTACTGCTGTATTTTTTTAAAAAAAGAAAGAAAGAAAGAAAGAAAGAAAAATGGCTCATGAGATAAAGACACCAAACAACAGAATTCATGCAGAGGGGCTTTTATTAGGGTAACTGGAAAGTAAAAAGAGAGAAGGAGGGAGACCAGCCTCTCTATGCCCTTAATATTAAAGGACCTACATATGTCAAAGAAACAAACTCAAAGCATACATCAAACCCCACACACTAATAGTAGGAGACTTCAAAACTCCTCTCTCACCAATGGACAGGTCAACCAGACAGAAACCTAACAGAAAAAAGAGAACTAATGGAGGTAATGAATCAAATGTACTTAATAGACATCTATAGAACATTCCACCCAAATAGGAAAGAATATACCTTCTTCTCAGCATCTCATGGAACCTTCTGGGAAATTGATTACATACTCAGTAACAGAGCAAACTTCCACAGATAACCACCTGTGTCTTATCGAATCACCATGGAATAAAGTTAGAATTTAACAACAATTCTACCCCCCCAGAAAGCCTACAAACTCATGGAAACTGAACAGTCAACTACTGAACTACCCCTGGGTCAGGGAAGAAATAAAGAAAGAAATTAAAAGTCTTCCTTGAATTCAACGAAAATAAAGACACAACATACCCAAACCTATGAGACACTATGAAAGCAGTACTAAGAGGAAAGTTTGTAGCACTAAGTGCCCACATTAAAAAAATGGAGAAAGCTCACATTAGAGACTTAACAGCACACCTGAAAGCTCTAGAAAAAAAAAAAAAGCAGACTCACCTAGGAGGAGTAGAAGACTGGAAATAATCAAACTGAGGGCTGAAATCAACAAAATAGAAACACAAAAAACAACCCAAAAAATCAAAACAAAAAAAAATGAAACAAAGAGCTGGTTCTTTGAGAAAATCAACAAGATTGACAGCTAAAGAAATCCACAGAATCACAAGGACATATTTTTTTTTTTAAAAAAGCCACACAAAAAGCATCCACCATAATCAAGTAACACTTGAGGGGTCATTGGAAAGCCACTGTTATAGAAGATTCTTAAACTTTTTACACACACACACACACACACACACACACACACACACACGGAGTTACCAAATAACAGAGTTGACAATATCCAAATTAGACATCTTTTACCACCAACTAAAAAGTCCAGTGCCAGAAATAGGTTGCGTTTAATTGATTAATTGACCTAATCGGCTCCAAGAAAACCTCCCAAAAACTCAAGTCATTGCCAAGACTAATGGCTCGCATTCCACAAAATAATGTTATGAAAATATCACCTACATACCTCATTCAACAGGAAGCAGTTGAGCTACTGCCCAACTAGAGCTCTTTCCCCTACTGACTATTGTTCATGGTACTGGAAGGCACTCTGATTACCACCAGTAAAGAACAGTAAAGATTAACCCAGCTATAAACCCTGTGATTTACAGTGTTCCTGGTTGATAGACTCATGCAATAGTCGTACAAACATTGTGGGAGTTACCAACCACTCTCTGACCAGATTTTAGAACCCATGACTGACTCTGCTTCAGTGGCTAAGACCCTGAGACTGGATAGGTCAGAGGCTTGGGGAAACACAAATGTTATTAGTTCGTTATAGCTAATAAATGACTCCTAATGAAATTCTGTGATTCGCATAGATCTGTGTCTTGCTCAGCCATATTTAGAGAAGCTTCTTCCTGTGATAGATGGGAACAAATACAGAGACTCACAACTGGACAATGTATAGAAAGTGAGAGACTTTTCCATATTCATTTTCAAGTGCGATGTCTTCATCAAACCCCTCCCCTCAAGTCTCAGGGAGCCATATGGAAGAGGAGATGGAAGGATTGCAAGACGCAGAGGAAATAGATGATTCCAAAGAGACAGTGTCTCCCAGACACAGCAGGACGGACATACATAGGATTCAGAGACCGTGGAAGCATGCACAGGGCTAGACAAGCTCAAACCAGATGGGGCTCTGGTGCTAGGAAGGGGAAGTGCACAGGAGCTACTATCATTAATCAAGTAGCTATTTCAAACCAATCACTGCTTGCACTGTAAAAATTAGTTTTATCCAGTAGAGTCTTGCTGGGTATATAAACCACACTGAAGGGTAGGCCCATGTCCAGCACAGATGGTCAACACAAAACAAACTCTACAGTATTCTGCAGGGTTTTTTTTGTCTAATTTTTTTAGGCATTTTAAAATATCTTACTGGTCTTTTCCTTGTAACTTATGGCTTCCAATTTTGTGTTTCTGTAGTTGTATATGTATGTGTTGTGGTTTTTTTTTGTCTGTTTGTTTGGTTTTTTTTTTTGCCTGTTTATTTTCTAAAGAAAGAAAGAAGGGGTGGAATTGAATGGGTGGGGAGGTGAGGAGTGTGTGGGAAGTGATGTGAGAGGGGAACCATCATCAGAATATAGTATATGAAATTTCAATAAAAATATGACTGGGTTTCAATGCATATATATACAAAGCACTGTAACACTAGACTGATCTCAAAGTAAGTATTAATTTCATATGCTGATTTTTTATATTGTGGGTTTTTAAAATTTTATTTATTTTTATGTTATATGCCTTGATGTTTTGCTATGGGTGTCAGGTCCCATGGACCTGGAATTACAGACAGATGTGAGCTGCCATGTTTGTTATGGGAATTGAACCCAGGTCCTCTGGTAGAGCAGTCAGGCTCTTAACCACTGAACCATCTCTCCAGGCCCCCGTATGCTGACTCTTTATTTTCATGTATAAAATTGAAATAATAGTAACTTTTTCAGAGTAAAATTGTAGTAAAGAGATCTGAGAAAATAGACTAAATGCCACTATCACTTCTGTATGTTATTAAAACACATTTGGTATAATTGTAAATATATTGGTTTTACTAACTTATAATGACAACATCATTATCATTATAAAAATTTGTTCAATAGTTAATATTGACAAATATTATCCAAATAATATACCCAATATATACCCAAATAAAAATTTATTTGGAAGCCTCAGTAATGCAAAGAATATGCAAATTTTCTGTAAACAAAAAGTTTGAGAACCACCTTTAAAAAGAAAGTCACTAGAACAACAAATGATTAAATGCATCAAAAGTTTAAACTTAATGGACATAAATGAGTTAGTTTTCAAGGACTGTATGAGCCTGGGTATTACTGAGAAGATTAAACATATCCAAACTTCCTGACAATTTCTAAATATTCTTTGTAGATAATACTATTTCTTTTATGCTGATGTTGATATATGGTCATTGCATGGACCGGTTTAGTAAACATTGTATGTCCCTGTGTCAGTAGGTAATCAGTTAGACACTCTAGTGATTAATTACACATCAATATTATCTGATGTACATATCACAAAGAAAGCCAGGTGGTGGTGAATGCCTTTATACCAGCACTCAGGATACAGAGGAAAACAGATCTCTGAGTTCAAGGCATGTCTGGTCTACACAGTAAGTTCTATGACAAACAGGGTCACACAGAGAAACCTTATCTTGTAAACCAAAACCAAAACTAAAACTCAATCCAAAACCAAATGGAACCAACCAACCAACCAAATACCAAAAACAGAAACAAAAAAAGAAAAGAAAACAGAAATCTCTTTCAGACACTTTGAATTAAAAGACTTTTCAAATATACTTATAACATGGCATCCCAGTTCCCCCAGTAAAAAATATATTACCACAAATGATGTCATTTTTATGAGAGCATCCACGAATCTCACTTTCCAGGGTTCTTCAATATTCTCTGGAACAGGTGTATAAACACAGTAAGCAAAAAGAACACAAAAGAATCCAAAGCACAGAGTTCTGCACCCCATCATAAAAATTTTCCAAACCTGTGTGTCGTGATAGTCAACGGCATCTCATATATAGACTGCAGAGCAGTAAGACAAAGGTAGGTGAACTCTGAGGTAAAACGACACGACGGTTTTAGCAACAGGGCCATGGCATTCACTTCTCAGATCAAGTTGAAATTGGTTATGCAATCGCATAGCTTTGTGGAAAGAATTTACTACAAAAAGACTAATAAAGCATGCAGCAATGGCGAAGTCATATGAGAGCAGGCCTCCTCCTTCACCACATAACACCAGGAGAGCAGAAGCATTATGATCCTAAGTAGAGCACACCAAAAATAAGGACCAAGAGATCCCTTTGTTCTCTTGCCATTTTGCAAGGAGTAGTAATAAGAGTTTTAAAAAGATAAAATATTAGGTAATGTTCATTTTCAGCCTTGAGGCTAACACCTACACCATAGGTTATTAAGATCCAGCTCTAGCAAACTTGGGCATATACCCAAAAGGCACTCAGTCATACCAAAAGGACAGCTGCTCAACTCTGTTCACAGCAGCCTTATGTGTAATAGCCGGAACCTGAAAACAACCTAGATGCCCCAATAATGAAGAATGAATAAAGAAAATGGGGTTCATTGACACAGCGGAGCATTTCTTAGCTGCAGAAAAACAATGCCATAATGAAATTTGCAGGCAAATGGATGAAACTAGAAAAAAAAATATTTTGAGTGAGGTAACCCATATCAGAAAGAAAAAGAAAACATGCTATGTATTCACTCAAAAGTGGATATTAGCTATAAAACAAAGGATAACCAGACAGTAGTCCACCGCCACAGAGAGGCTAAGTAACAAGGAGGGCTTAAAGAAAGACACACGGATTTCGCTCTGTAGGGATAAGAGATCTCCTAGGCAATGTGAGGGTGGTGGAGGAGGAAATGGGGAATGGGAGGATGAGAACATGAGCGATCAGGATGGGCAGGTTGGGGTAGGATGGAAGGGAAGTGTAATGAAAGAGATATCTTGATGGGTGGTCACATTTGGGTTAGGGAGAAATCAGATGCCCAGGAAACTCAGGAATCCACAAGGATGACCCCTGCTAAAACCAGCAGTAGTGGAGAGGGTGCCTGAACTGGCCATCCAAGGAGAAGTGGATGGGGGGAGAGGCGTCAGAGAGGGGGAGGGAACAGGAAGAGAGAAGGGAGGATGCTGCTGATAGCGCAGCCTGAATAGCCAAGACTGGTGGGGAGGGGGAGGCGGGATTGAGACACTAGGCTTCTTTTCAGGTAGAAGAACAGCAACCTTTATTTTGCCCAGCAACCTTTTATACCTCTACTCCTTTTGTGGAGAACCCCCAGCCAGAAAGAACACAAACATCCTTGTCAATTACAGACCACAAGGAAGTTCCCCTGCTAGTCAGAGGGAGTGAGGGCAGTTGGAAAGGAGGGAAAACTGATCAGGATGTAAAATAAATGAAAATTTTTAATTAATTAAATAGAAAAATAAAATTCAGATCTATTCTTACAGTGGTCTTAGAGACAATTGGAAATGAACTTCCTATTCTTTTCCAAATAATGAATGAATTCATCTAATGCTGAATTTTGTGTGTGACTCAGCATCTATTAAACATAAAGTTTTCAAATTCATATAGTTATGAGTATGATCATGAAAAAAACTACATATTGATTAAACAAAACACTTGTTGCATCCCGGTATTACATACACTCAGGTAAAGATAAAATATTTTAAATATTAATTAATTAAATTAAACTTGAGCATAACTTGACATTTGTCAGTTCTTTTGTTCAGATTCTTCTCTTACCCATATTCTACCAACTCTGCCATAGACTACTTTCCTCTGATGAGGGCTTTCCCGCTGTTCTCTCTAACTTCTGGGCAGAACCTGTTACTGGCACACCTAATTGTTTCCTGTGGTAATCTTCACTCAACTATGCTTTGATCTCTATCCCAACACCAGAATTTTGGTCAAAAGTTACTCTCCAATTTTGGGAACTAGAACCACATGAACAGTGGATGGAAGAGGGCTAAGGAGGTTGCAAAGCAGCTGAAAAGACGATCCCACATGTGCATCCTGGAAACACCAACCCACCATTTACAATCTCAGGTTCTTTTCACAAGCTCCTCCTCCATCTCTGCTAGGAACTGCAGAGAACTTACAAGAAATTCGATGGACCTTAGCCTCCCTCCCATCCAGTCAGGTATGCTCCAAATTTTCAAAAACAGAATTTTTAATCAATATACAAAAAAAGCTTTTTGCCTGTCTGGCTTCTGAAATCCCATATTTTTTCTTAATAGGAAAGAATATAAAGAAACCATAAAATTAAGGGTTTGTTCAGTGGTTTTAGTAAAAACATGAAGGTGCGAAGGGCATGCCAATAAAACGTATCTCAAAAGAATCAGAGAAAGAATTAAGGTAAAAAGTGACAAAATATGAGACATGCTTTTGTCCATGGTCCAATGTTCATGGTTCATGTCTGTCAGGAGCACAAGAGAGAAGTGACGGGGGAGCTGGAAGCAATTGAGGGTGGCTTAGAGTCAAACTGGCAGAAGACACAAATGACACAAACCCACACTCCAACATTTCAGTGAACAGCAAGCAGTATAAACACAGAAGAATCCACAACAGACTCGCAACTGCTGGCAAAACAAAGACAAACCCTTGTAGTAAGCATGATTTCAAGATGACTCCTCAAGAATCCCAGTTACTGGGAGACTCATACAGTCTAGTCAAAGAACAATCTTAGTCCTCGGTGAAGAAATTTTGTAGGTGGAATGAATTTTTCAAACACGGGCCTTCAGACAAAGTGACTAGATGGGTTAGCTTAACTAATCGCCTGATCCCTTAAACCAAGAAGTTTTCTCCACTTAGACGCGTGAGACAAGCCTGAGAGTGGAAATAGGGAGGCCATGTGAGAGGCTCTCAGTTGCCCCTTGAAGTAGAAAAGGTCACATGACAGCCTTTAAAAGAGAGAAAGCTGTTCCCAATCAAACAACTGAAAGAAACAAAACAAAACAAAGTTAAGTCAGGCAGGTGGGTGCAGCTGAAATCTCAAGAACAGGGAGTCCAAGGGAAGAATCCTGAGTTCACAGTGAACCTGGGCAGCATCCCCAGGGCAATCTGACCATGGGGCAAGACCTTTCCCAAAAATGTAAATGAGGCAAGAAGGAAGGAAGGGACATAGGGAGATGGGGGGAGGAAGGGCAGAAGGAGGGAGAAGAGGGCAGGAGGGCAAAGAGGAAGACAGAGGAGGGGGAGGAGAGGGAAATAGGAAATGTCCTTAAACAGGAAGAAGCCTTAGATCTATGGCCATAGAAAACTACAGTATAACATCCAAAGCTCCGCACCTAGCAGCCCACTTCTGCTAGCTGGTTTTTATCCCCCATCAGCCCCTAGCTTCTATTGCTACTAGCAATATTGGAATGATGTTCTTGGGGATTTGAGCATTTTCAAGCTAGGCTGAAGCTACAGGGCTCTGAGTTTTCGAGAGAGGTTAGGAGGGCATCCCAGCTGCTGATGTAAATTCTGGCAGTGCCCAGGAATTTTCCTGCAGTTTCCATTGCCCCCGATTGATAAACCAAGTGAAGCGGGCACCAGGCTATCAGGGGGCAGACAGTTCCTTTCAATACCAACAAATGATGTGTGTGGGGGAGGAGAGTAGGGGGTGGGGGCTAGAAAGTCAGCTCTCCCTCCTCTCTCACTGTCTTTCCTCTAACGTATGATTCTGGGGTTTGTCTAAAATCAAGGGGATGGAATCACATGGACTTATTTTCATGGCTTCAATTCCAATATTTTGAATACTTTTATCTACATGTCTGTTTTTTAAGACTGTTTCATGCTTGTTTCAATTGTATGGCTCTGCATTATACAGAATGTAGCATGGGGATTCATTGAGGAGTATTCTTTTTCCTAGGATTGATTCAGCTATGCAAGGTCTTTTGTGCTTCCTAAGAATTTAACATTGGTTTTCTGTGTCAGTGAAGAACGACACTGCAGTTTTAACAGACTGGGCTGAATCTATACATTCAATGATTTGCTTTGAATATTGGATGTTTGCTTTTGTATAATGGACATTTTCTCAGCACTTATCATTGATATTCTTAGCCATGTTTGGCTTTTCTTTAGTTTCTCAGTTTCTTTAAAGTTTGATCTTTTCGTTGTAGAAGTCTCTCCCTTCCACTATTAAGTGAATCACAAGGTTATTATTTTCTCAAAGTATTGATGATGAGATTATTTCACGGATTTATTTCTCAAAATGATTGCCAGTTGTATAGGGCAAGACCACTGATTTTTTATTTTAATTTTGACTCCTTTCTTGTAATTGTATTTACTGTTCTGTTCTTTGTGTTTTCTGGCAGAGCATTGAGCTCCCTTACATGTCAAATCATGATCATGTCCCCTGCAAATAAGGAGACTTTGACTTCTCATTACTACTCATATCTCTTTTATTTGTTTATCTTGTTATTTACCTATTCTGTCTATATATCTTTTTAAATGTCTCTTTATACATCCTTTATTATGTTCAGATCTATTTCTTCCTGTTTGAAGAATTTTATCCTAAAGAGTGTTGGGTTTTTTTTTTGTCAAAATCTATTTTTATGTATATTAAGAAAATCCTATGATCTGGGCAGTAGTGGTGCATGCTTTTAATTCCAGTCCTTGGGAGGCAGAAACAGGCTGATCTCTGTGAGTTCAAGGCTGATACATAGAGAAACCCTGTTTCAAACAAACAAACAAACAAACAAAACCAACCAAACCAACCAACAGAAAAACAAAGAGAGAGAGAGAAATGAAAAATAAAATCCTATGATTTCTTCCTTTCTTCCCTTGAGTTCATTTATATTTTTTACAACATAAATTGATTTATGTATGTTGAACCACACCTTCACCTCTACAATAAAGCCCACTTGTGGTGAGCAAACAATTTCATGTGATTTTGAATTTGGTTTACACATTTTTTGTAACTATTTAACCATGAACATTAGTTTGTCATTTTCATTTTTCATGGAATCCTTAACTGGTTTCGGTAGCAGGACAACACCAGTGTGCTAACTTCGTGTTCCCAGAGACACCTTGGAAGAAGAAACAGAAACTGAGGAATGGGTTCCATCACATTGGCCTGTGACTGTGTCTGTGAGACGTTATCTTAATGAATGATTGGGGGAGGGCAGACTAGCATGGACCATCCTATCCCTGAGCAGGTGGTCCTGGGTTCTGTAAGAAAAGAAGATAAACTGTTCCCAATAAGCAGTATTCCTCCATGGTCTCTCATTCCATTCCATCTGCTCGTTCCTGTCTAAAGTACTTGGTCTGGCTTCTCTCAGTGATCTCTCTCTCTCTCTCTCTCTCTCTCTCTCTCTCTCTCTCTCTCTCACATACACACACACACACACACACACGCACACACGCACACTCACAGCACACACGTACACATGCGCATGTGCACAAACACACAGGTAGGTTGTTTTTGTTTAAGGTTTTTTTTTTTTTTCCCATAGTAACAGGAAACAAACTCGGTCAGAAAT
This sequence comes from Microtus oregoni, assembly GCF_018167655.1. Taxonomy (NCBI): domain Eukaryota; kingdom Metazoa; phylum Chordata; class Mammalia; order Rodentia; family Cricetidae; genus Microtus; species Microtus oregoni. The sequence continues at coordinate 18,754,140 of NW_024543069.1, read as the reverse complement.
TGATACCCGTGAGTGATAACCCATGAGTATTATTTGGGGGGAAGAATTTTGGTTAATTTTAGGGTTCTGGGATAAGAACTACCATTGTCTACTCAGGGATTAATATCTGTTATGACAGTTAAGGAGATAAGAGTGTTGACAGAGGTCCAGATGGAGGAGGCCTGACCTGTGAAGTTTCTGAGCCAAGCAACTAGCATATCCAAGTCAGTTATGTGATATTTTCGTTAGTAATCTGTGAAAGTGAAAGCTTTCCTTTATTAGATTATTGGTGCTGGATGTCTGGGGTAGAAAATAATTGGCAATGCTTAATGAGGTGGCGCACGCCTTTAATCCCAGTACGCAGAAGGCAGAAGCAGGAGGATCTCTGTGAGTTCAAGGCCCACCTGGTCTATAAAGCTAGTTCCAGAACAGCTAGGGCTGTTATACAGAGAAACCCTGGAAGGGGGAGAGAGCGAGAGAGCGAGAGAGCGAGAGAGCGAGAGAGAGAGAGAGAGAGAGAGAGAGAGAGAAGCAGCAGCAAGGTGAAATTTTCTGGGACCAAACAAGCTGATTTGTTCCAGTGAGGAGCAGAGTGTACTTCAAGCTGCCAACAGAACTTGTCAAATACTGTGTAGTGCAGAACTCTGTCACGTGGTACTTTTGGAATGCACGAGGGCTGTGGAGAGCTGCTGAGGCTCAGCACTGTGTGACAGGTTCAGAGCTTCCCTGCAGAGGCCAGGCCAGGCCTTGGATGAGGATGAAGCTTTAGTTGCAGTGGAGATCACAAGACACTGGAAATTTCAGGATCAAAAAGTAGTTAGTTATCCTCATAACAATCATTCCACCATTGCACTGGGAAGCATATCTTGTTAGACCGCTGATGGCTGTAGCTCATAAATTTCTTTCCAGTGTATCTAGCCCTCAACACCAAAGCTTGTAGATCAGTACTAACTTCGTTTCTTTATGCCCTATGTCTCCAATGTCTTCAGCAGTTGAGTTTCACCATCAGATTCTGGAGTGTATCCCAGAGAAATTGCAATAGCCTTTAAGGTTTGGGAGTGAGCTATAGAACCCACTGACTACCACCTTGGAAAGGGTCCTCCCTTACTTGACACTGATTCTTTTCATTGATAGAAGATGCTGTCTGAAAGAAGCTGTGCTCCCTGATACACAACACACAACAACTCTTTAAAACTTAAATTGTTTCCATATATATAGGTGTACCTATATATATGTATACCTACACACATATGCATAATATATGTAAAATACTAGATTTCTATGAGACTTAAAAGGTTTTGCTTGTTATTCTTCCTCCTCCTCATACCCGCTCCTTATCCTGCTCTTCAGTTCTTCACCCCATACTCCTTCCTATTTCATTTTTCTCCTCTCACCCTTTGTACCATCTGTTTTCTTGAAATCCTCCCATGACCTTACCAGTTTTCTGATTTCTTTGTGTACTCCAGCTAAACACATTCATCTAAGAACTCAAAGATAACACGCACACATGAGGGCAGGCATGCAGAAGCTATATTTCTGGGCCCAAGTAACCTCACTCAGAACCATTATTTCCAGATCTGTCCATTTACATGTGACTTTCATAATTTCATTTTTCTTTAAATGGAGTGATATTCCTTTGTGTATATTTTACTATCTGTTCATCAGTTAGTGTATGTCTAGGCTGTTTTTATTTTATTTTATTTTTTGTATTGAGAACAGAACAGTAATGAAAATGGAATAGCATATTTGGGTAGGATATAGAGTCCTTTGGAGGTATGTCCAGGAGTGGTTTAAATGGATCATATGGTAGCTATATTTTAGTTTTTGAGGAAACTTCATGCTGATTTCTGGTGGTTGTACTGGCTCAAACAGTCAATAAGTATTTTTCTTTCTCCATTCCCATGCTAGCATTTCTTTTGAGTTGTTTTGATCTGATAGAAGAAAAAGTGGAGAATATTCTTACTCTCATTACCACAGGAAGAGGTTGTCTAAATAGTATACCAGTAGCACAGGCACTAAAACCAACAATTAAAAATAGAACTTCATGCCATGTGGTGGTGGGTGGTACATGCCTTTATTCCCAGCACTCTGGTGGCAGAGACAGGCAGATCTCTGTGAGTTCGAGGACAGCCTGGTCTACAAGAGCTAGTTCCATGACAGGCTCCAAAGCTATAGAGAAACTATCTTGAGAGACCAAAAACCAACTAACTAACTAACTAAATAAATAAATAAATGGAGCTTTATGAAACTGAAAAGCTTTTCTATGGCAAAGGGCACCATTATGTGAACAAAGTGACAGCCTACAGAATTGGAAAAGACCTTTACCAATTACACATCTTAATATCCAAAATATATAAAGAAATGAAAATGACATTAAGAAGGCAAATAATCCAAAAATCCAATTAAAAATTGAATACAATTTTGTGTCCAAAACTGCCTTTCAAATAGAAAGAAATGGACTACAGACCTCAGATGAACGTTTGTCTTCTGTTCTGTGGAGCCCCATTTTGATTCCAGTCTCCCATTTACCCAAATCACCAGAAAAAGGGACCAAGTCTGGGGATGTTTCTGTAAAGTATCCATTTATAAACAAACCTACATTAATCCTCATGGGGAAGTGTTTGGACTCTAAGAGATAAGAACAGTTCATGTTTGTTAAGTACTTTCTTGGCTGACAAACCTCTCCACCAACGCAAATAATCCCAATCAGACCAAGTTAAAAGATACCCCGGTTTAATAAATGGCAATACTCCCTCCTGGGGGATCCTGGGAAAACACAGAGAGGGGAAGAGGGAAAGGGAGTGACCACGGGGAACTGGGAGACCATGTGCTCATTCTCTGGGGGCAGTTTAAATAGCCTGTGGGAGTGGTCTTGACCTTCCCTGGGGAGGGGTTAAAATTTGGTGGGCTTTCTTGACCCTCCCCGGGGATGGGTCACCATTTGGCAGGCTTTCTCAAAGGTGGGGTTTGGACTGAGGCAAATCTCAGGGGAGGGAGCTTATGCCAGGAGATGGGGTGAAGCTGCCAGCTAAATATTCCAGACACTTTGTATAAAGGGGGGCCAGGGAGCTGAGGTGACACTTCCAATCAAACATTCCTGACTTTCTTTGGATAAAGGGGCTCCAGCTCAAGTCTGGCTACTTCCTTTGGGCATGGGGGGATGTGGGAGAGGGGAGAGCTGGACATTGGTGGGCTCACGCTCAGCGAGAGGTGTGGCTGGAGAGGCATCCAGTTTACTGTCATCTTGGAGACATTAGGCATGTGTTTCTTGAGGGATATGAGAAGGCAGGTGCCTAGGAGAAAAACATATATTGTTATTTATTGGTGCTATTACTGGGGCTAGCCATGGGAAGTCATTAACTGCCAGAAAGAATGGGACAGAGAAGTGCCCTGGTTATACAGGTGAGGCTTTATAAGTGAGACACAAGAGCAGATATGCCCTTTTAAAACCAGAGTTTAGTTGGTTGGTGTCCTTTTGAGTTAATGGTGAAGTCCCGGAAGCTGGTGCAGGTGTTGGCATTGTCTGGAGAGTGCTCTGTAAATTGGTCTTGGCCCAGACAGCAGGAGTGACCTGTAAAATATGCTTGAAAATGGGTGGTGTTAAAATATGCTCTGGACATTGTTAGTTTTTTGCCAGACCAGTTTTTTTGACAAAGCAGCAGGACTTTTTTTTTTTTTTTTTTTTTTTGGAACCTGCAGGTATCTGTAAGACAACTGGAACAGGAACATTCTAGAACTTTGGATCATTTAAGATATACCTAAAACCTGTTCATCCTAAACCATGAAATCTGTGAAAGAGGCACACCTGTCTATAATTTTAATGGGAAAATTAACAAATTAGATAATGAGCTACCAGTACCTTAAGTCATCAAATATTATTAGACAGATCTCAGAGGATAAATTAGCAGAAATGAGACAGCTTTTTTTTATATACACAGGCAATTCCAAGTCTCTCCTTAGTCCTTAGAAGCAGTGCTTGCCATTAGCTGCGGAGTACAAGAGGCCTAAAGATTTTCCTGTGGGAGGAAGATTCAGTCTACCTCTCTTGGCAGGAAGAGACAATCGATCTTCTGGGTAGCATCCAGGAAGCAGAAGAGGTAGAAGGCCACTTTTTGCTGTGCGGGTGGCTTTGCCATACCCAAAGGCAAGCCTTGATTTGGAAGATCTTTTGCAACCATGTATCTTTTTGAAGGAGCTATAGAATGCTGTGGGAGCTGGCGTGTCTCTGTGCTAAAGGCTTTTTTGTTAAATGTCATGAGCTCAGATCTGTAAAGGCACTTGAGAATTTGGGTACCTGTTAGTTATATTTAAACTAGACATATAAGCTAAATTTAGACATGTACTTTACCCAATTAGTTACAGCTTATCAATGGTAGTAAATGTAAGAAGATTAAAAAAATATTTTAATAAGTCAAAGAATACTAACATATGTGGGTACTCTTATCCAAGATGGTGGTGAGGTCAAAATGAAGGTTACCCACATGTTTGAATTTTTCCCAGAGTTGTTGTAATCTGGAGTTATAAGTCATATAGATCTTAAAACACACACACACACACACATATACACAGACATAAAACAAGCATACTGTGGCAATGGACACACATACACACATAGACATAAAATGTGCATACTGTGGCCACATTATTTTAACAGACAAACTTCTTTTAAGAACCTGTGTCAGCTGACCAACTTAAAAATCCCAGTGTAGGTAGGTGGCAGAAGTCAGGGAAGTACACAGGTGGTCCCATTAAGGACCAGATTAGCAGATGCTAAAAGAGGGAACAGAAAAAGGACGGGAGAACTATACAGTTTTAAAGTGGAAAGATGGGGTGGGGGAAGACACAGATCCAGATCCATTGTAGAGAACAAACAGGGAGACACCAACAGCCAGAGAAGCCAGGAGGAGAGTGAGGAATGGGAGTGGGGGCAGAAGTACCACATCTAGGAACCATGGGCTTTTGGAGTCTTGTTTATTTTTATGTTAGATGTTAGCCCCAATTTAAAAGAATTTTTGTAAAAATCAGCCCAAGGGCATTTAGAGGATCTGGCATCCAATCGCAAGAGCCCATTTTAGAAGTCTATGCCAAATAGACCTGGGACTCAAGCCTGTCACAATGCATCCACTGTGATAGGGCTCTTGAGTCAAAAACAGGGTGTGGGGGGGGTCATGAGAAATGAGTGGGCAGACATCTCTATCCACTCAGTCCCATCTCAGTGAGAATAGTCTCACTGCTTGCATTGGGCACCTGGCATGGACCTTGACTAACACAGGAAAGCCCGAAAATTGACAAACATAAACAAACATAAATGGGCCCTGGGTCCTACAGGCATGTACTCGAAAAAGGGGGACTCACCGAGACCAAGCCGATCTTAGCCTGGCAGAGAGCAGAAAGCATGGGCAAGAAGGGCATTTTCCATCTAGCCCTGGGCCAGTGGGAAAAACTACCCCCTCCCCCCCACCTGTGGGTTCTCCAAATGTTAAATATTTTCTGACCAACAAATCTCTTCATCGATGCAAATAATCCCAATCAGACCAAATCAGACCGAATTAAAAGATACCCAGGTTTAATGGATGCCAAAACGACCACTGGAAAGGAAAGAGGAGAGACCACGTGTCTCTGAGGACCAGTTTAAATAGCCTGTGGAAGTGGTCTTAACCTTCCCTGGGTAGAGGTTATCATTTGGCAGACTTTCTTGGAGGTGGAGTTTGGACTGAGTCAACTCCCAGGAGGGAGAGCTTTTGCCAGGAGCCAGGGTGAAGCTCCCAGCTAAATACTCCAGACTTTTTGTCTTTGGTGCCAGGGAGCTGAGGTGATGCTTCCAACCAAACAGCATCTCCTTTCCCCTCATGGACCTACTTCGATAGAACTGGCTTAGTAGCCATGAGCTTCTCTAGTTCTGTTTAGCACAGACAGTTTTTCTTTCTCTCCCAGTTCTGGTAGCTTTGCTAGAGACCTAGAAACGGTATCAGAGTTGGCAGTCCTGTCTGTCAGATGGAATATGTCATTCCGGATTCCTTGATGCTTCGTTTCCGATGAGAAGTCTCCTCTTTTGCTGGGTTTAATTCTACTCCCAAGTTGCCACTTTTGTCCTGTTTGTTCTATGGCTTGCTCTGTGTACTTAGTGTTCTCATTGTAATGTGATGTAGAGAGGTTCTTGTCCCCTCAGGATCAGTTCACACTTGTTAAACCAGGTTTGTGAGTAGGCTGTACAGGATCCCAACAGGATGCCTCTGGGGCTGTTTTCTGCCTGAGCTCAGCAGGGGTCAGGCTTCCCTCATGAATATCTGAGCCATTCAGATATTGTTGTACCCCGATTCCAGGATATCCTCTTCTTTGCAGTACTAATTCTCCTTGCGTTGGTTAAATTGGATTCCGGGTACAGATTTCAATGTCTGCAGTCCTGACCTGGCCAGACTCATATCTAGAGAAGATGGGGAATTCTCTCCTTTTCTGCTCTTGGTGTTCTTAGTTGGAGATTTTCCGCTGAATTTGAGTCTGTCATTCGCCTTATAAATGTCATGCTTAGTATTTTCCTATTTTGTCTCTCATGTCTGCTGATTCCCGTGAGTGTACGTGGCTTTTTTTTAGGCCTCTCATCTTTTCTTAGTGACACTCACTAGATACGTTTATTTCACATTCGTGCCTGTGTAGGGAAGTGCCATTTCTCCCTACTGGCCATCTTCTCTCACATTGGCAGGTCTTACACCTCTTATTAACTTTATCTTTAGTAACACGTTGAATAGCCCTGGACAGAATGGATATTACAAGGTCACTTGGAGAAATAAAAGCTTAGCAAACACAGTTCAGAAAGCACCCCACTAGAAATGACATTTTTTTTAAGTTAGAAAATAGAAAAGTGTAACTATTGTTAATGGAATAATCAAAAAAAATGAACAATCATACCATTATCTTAACAAAGTGTTATTGCATATGGGTGAGGTGGTTTGTGTCAGCTTGACACTAAATTCGTCTGGGAGGTGGGAACCTCAGTTAAGGTGTTGCTTCCCGCAGATTATCCCGTCAGCAAGTCTGTGGAGGTCTTTCCTTGTTCAATAATAGATGCAGGATGACGACTCAGACCACTGTTAGCAGTGCCAGGACTGAGCAGACAGTTGTGATTGTTAAAGAAAACACACCGAATAAGCCATGGAATGTAATCCAGTAAGCAGCTCTCTCTCTTCCATGGCTCCTGCTTCCGTTTCTGCTGGAGTCTTCCCATCTTTCCTCTTTTTCTCTCCAACTCCTCCCTTGTTCATTCCTCTCTGCTCTAATTATGACCCTTTCATTCTGTAATTATTGTGATACACTCAGTAATATATGTTTATGTATTTCAATCAGTGTTGCCCTTATTTGCATTTGCATAGGGCTGATTATTTAAGACTGGAGGCTCCTCTGAGAAAACAATGACTGCTTTTTTTTCATCCTTGCATAGCTTCACCATGGTGTATCATTTTAATATTTGATAACATTTTGCTTCATATTACTTTGTTTGGACATTTTTTGGAGGTCTTACCTTCTGCTTGTATGTTACAGTTTCTGATTTTGTGTTTGTATGGTTTTTTTTTTTTTTTTTTTTTTTAGTTTTTCAAGACAGGGTTTCTCTGTAGCTTTGGAGCCTGTCCTGGAACTAGCTCTTTTAGATGAGGCTGGCCTCGAACTCACAGAGATCCGCCTGCCTCTGCCTCCCGAGTGCTGGGATTAAAGGCATGTGCGCCACTACCACCCTACGGTTTTTTATTTTTGTGTGTGTTTCTTGTACTTTCTCTTTGCTAATTTTCTTTATTCTTTTTTTTTTAAATCTGGTTTGTTTGCTTTTTTGTTTGCCTGCTTGTTTTTGAGACAGGTGGGGAGGATCTGGGAGAAGTTTGGAGAAGGAAACAGTAATCAGAAAACATTGTGTGACAAAACGTTATTGTCATTAAAAAAAGAAAAGAAAAAAGATTTGATAACATTGTATTGCATATATATTAGGCTTTATGATATATACATTGGATTTCCACTGGCTGAATTTCACAGATAGGTGCAGAATATTATTTCCAAATTTATTGTGAAAATTTTAATGTACATAGTTTTTGGGGGATTATATGAATATTTTTAGTGTTAGAAATTCATGCAACTAAACTCATAGGAAAAGTCAATGTATTTCTTCTTATGAAATAGATTTCACAAGCCAAATTTAAAATTAAAAAAATCAAATACTAGAATATATTTCAAAGTGGATTAGTAGCTGAAAGTACAGTATAAAACATTATTAGAAAACTGAAACATGAAAAAAATTTAAGAATGATTTTAAATTAAATCCTATGTAAGGAATCTTACATGTAATAAAACAGATTTTTGTAAATTGCATTCGGGCTTAGCTGTGAATCGGTGCAAAGTGAACCATACTTGTAATTTCATAGCAAAAAATTAAGAATTCCAATTATAAATTTAATTTAAAATATGCTCGGTGGAGGGTGGCAGAGGGGGACAGAGAGAGACAAAGATGGAGTAAGAGAAGATGAAGAGATTATCTAAAACTATTAACACGGTGTTTAAGCCCACCTGCACTTAAATTAAGAACTATCACAGGCATAGAATACTAACTTTTGTTAAGATGATACTGTAATTTCATTCAATGAGCAATTCCATTTCTTGACTACTATCACATTCCACAAATTCCACGCAACACAGCAAACAGTATCAACAGTCACGGGCCCGTGGTTACATAAGATTTTATTGACAGTCTGTGCGGCTATCAGTGTAGAATGTTTATACGTTCACACATAAACTTACTCTGAAATACTTAACTAGGGAGAAAATATATAATTATAAAAGTTATCAGCTATGAAAGTATGCTTTAAATAGTAAAAGCTAAGAGGTACTCTTGAACTGTAATCTTGCTTACATTGAAAGTTGTGAAAGGTATACTATCGCCAGGTAATGCGATTAAATTTAGCAATTCTTATGACCCCAAGCTGACATAAAAGTTTGCAAGACAAAATAATCTATCTCCACATGTAAATAACAGTACAATTTTCACATATTAATCTTACTCCATTTCATTCATTAGAATATCTGTTGCTTCTAGAAAATATGACTACTTCATACCTATATTTGTCTATATTATTTGTCATAACTATGCAATAGCATAGGCATAATTATCTTTATTTTAAAATCAAAGGTTAGAAGATTAAATTTTTATACATATTTTTATAAATGACTTTCCCAAGAAAAGCAGTAGCTATTAAAATTTTGATTAAAACCATCTTTGACTTACTCTCATTCCATAAGTTTTTCCCTTACACTCAAAGACATAATAGCTTCAATAAGATTACTTTAGATTGCTACCTACTAAATGATCTCTGTAACAGGGCCCTTGAGCTTAGTACACCTGAGACAGTACAATTGAGGCCACGATGGAAATGCCATTCAGGCTGTCAAACCCAGCATGTAGACAGAACCACCTTCCAAAACTAAAACAAAGGTCTAATCTAGCAAAGTCCATATAGTTCTGGGAAAGCCTCTAAATATACTAACCTTGTTTGTTAGCCTCTGTAGCTCTGCTTCTGACTAACTGTTCTTGTTAACTGAAGTATGTTAACCCAGAACATGGTTTTTGTGCTTAAAGGCTCATCCTGAGAAAGGCTCAATGCTGCACTGGAACCCTGAACACCCAGTGCACTCACCAATCGGCTAATAAAGATTTTCTATTGTTTTAAGCCCATGTCTAAGCATTCTTCTCTGGTGAATAACCCACAACCATGTGATGCTGGTGCATAGCATATATTCATAAACTCTTTTTTTTTTTTTTGGATTTTTCGAGACAGGGTTTCTCTGTAGCTTTTGGTTCCTGTCCTGGAACTAGCTCTCGTAGACCAGGCTGGCCTCGAACTCACAGAGATCCGCCTGCCTCTGCCTCCCGAGTGCTGGGATAAAAGGCGTGCGCCACCACCGCCTGGCTTATTCATAAACTCTTATCCAGTCTATTCATGTATTTACCTAATGCCCTGCTCCTGGGTGTAAGGGAAAGGATCATGCTATGAATGTTAGCAATTCATGGAGTCTTCCTCTAAGGTCTCAATTAAGTCAAGTGCCTACAATTGAAGTTTTGCAGCATTTATGATCCCGTTTTCTCATTTGAATTGATACGAACAAACGACAATACAAGCAGAGTCTATTGCTAGGGATAGTTAGTTCACATGGGTTTTATCATATATTACAGAGACCTGGAAATGAATCACTGAGTTAGTTCCCTCTAATCCACTGCTTACTTCTTGGAAAACAAATTAATAAACAGACTTGAACTGCTATTCTGATTTCCTAGGCTTATGTTTGGCTTTTCCCTTGTCAGTGAGTTGTAGTACAAGCTACAGATAAAAACCATGCTCATTTTTAAAGGAAAAAAAGTATAATTTAAGTACCAATTGAATATAAACTAAAATGAGGCTTTTTCACTTTTTTTTATATCTGTGCCATGCTCTATCAATAAAAATATTGATATTTTTATTCATTTTCTCTTTAAAGATCTCTATCACACTCATAAAGGTTTTTTTCTTGGTCTTTTTCTTGTGCTTCAGCTATGTTGGCATATTCAGGGCCTACTCTGGTAGAATAGTTGAGCTCTAGTGGGTACATATTGTTTTGGATGTTGTTGTTTGTGTATTTACACTGGTACCTAGGTATCTGGGTTTGGGATGATTATATGTTTAGGTGCTCATTTCTGAATTTGTCTTTATTGAGTTGTTGGTTTTGTTCCTTTGTTTCTGTTTCCTCTCTGGATTTTCAGCGTGTGATGGCTGGTTTTTGCCTGTTTCCTGGCCTGTTCAGACAATGTGTTCACAAGCAATGCCCGTTGTTCTTGGAATCTGGGTAACTGAGATGAAATGGAGGAAGGAAAGTTGGAGAAAAAAGTCTTTGTGATTGATTGTGGATGGGATCAAAAAGGAAAGGGAGACCACAGCAGGTTTCCCACTACAGAGCTGAAGATGAGATAGGGGGATTGGATTTTAGGAGCGGCAAAGGTCTGTCTTCAGCCTGCTTGTTGTCCTGGGATTTGTGACCCATGAGTTATCAGGGGGTGCCTGCTGGAGTTGGAGTCTGGGACACAGTGACAAGTAGACAGAATTTAGGAGGGGATGGTCTGTGGAACCCCAGGAGATGTGGATAGGGAGAGAGACAGGTGCATCTGGTTTTCTGTCACAGCACTCGTGACATGACTGTGGGACTGAATCTGGGGAACACAGGGTAAGACAGGAAAAGTTCTGAGTGCAATCCATCTGGTTTTCTGGCAGATATGGTCTGTGGTTTAGCAGGATATGCCTTCTGGATTTGCTGGCTGGGATACAGCAAGGACTGGGAGAAGGGAGGTTAGGAGGGGATGGTCTGCGGGAGCCACAGAAGACATGGGCCGCAGGGAGTGAAGGCTACAGCTGCTGTTCAGTTGCAGCACTATGGACGAGACTGAGGGATTGGTCTTGGGGAACAGAGTGCCAAAGATCTTTTGAAGTGCGGCTAAATCCAGAGTCATCAGAGCTCTGTAAATGTGCTCACCTTATCATTCACCGTGTAGACCTCCCACAGAGAAGATTTACGTTCACTCACTACCCCTTCCTGTTCTATTGTTCAAGGAACCTATTCTTACTCATCAGGGATTTGGTTTTAATCACTCAATTTTTATTGGCGGGACAGTTATACAAAGTATAACCCACATAACAGTGTTCATGTGATACTCAAAGGACATATTACATTGATTGAGTCTTTACTTTCTGAAACCCTGTTTCTCTTTATTCATGAAGACAAAAGAATTTGGCCCTTCAAATGTGGTTTAGCTGGGTGCGATCACTTCAGTTTAAGATATCTGTTAGTTAAACACCACTTAAGTTAAAACTACACAGCCCCATCTCCCTCCACGTGGTGAATGGCAGATGCACTGTGATAAGCCAGGACTCAGGTGTTTGGAAGGCTTACATACTTCACCACTGGCTAGATGAGACAGTCTTTGTGGCCTGAAATAGAATGAAGGCTGAGATGACAGATGTTAGCTTGCCAGTAGTAGCCGCAGCTGAAGAGAGACGAAGGCAGCTGTTTGGTTTCCAGCCTTTGGCATTGTATCTTTGGGATGAAGGAGATTGGCAAGTCATTGTTCCCACCACAAGGGAAACAGGTGTTCTGAGCCTGTCAATTGCGGCTTGACTTCAGTTGAGAGCACACCCTTAACCTCATGTCCAGTCCCAAGACTACTACTTCTGCTTGGCTAAACCAAACTTTTTGGCTACAATATCCAGTTGTATATTGTAGGAGTCTTTTCTGAACAAACTTTGACTCTCTGGCAGCATCTTTTAGAAGACTTAATTTCTTTAATTGGACTAAGATAATGTGTCAAACCAAAAGGAATGTGAGGAATGTGTCAAACCAGAAGCAAAGATGTAGAGAATATCACCCCAAGTCTTAAATATTTTCTGCTTTTTTTTCCCTGTAGCCTTGCCAACACTTGGGGAAAATAGCAATTATATCTGTATGTACATGGAGCTGAGATTAAAAAAAAAACTGAATGAAATGCTGATAATAAATTCATAGAGATCCACTTAAGATGTTATAAGATGTGAATTTATGGGTTTAAACATTTATATGATGCATTTAAAAATATATAAGAAAAAATATTGGCCCTTGGCTGGGTATTGTTTAAAAGAGAGAAATTTTAGAATTTACTCAACATAAAACAGAGATAGCTCTTTTACAACGAGAGAAGAATTCGGATAGAAATCCGAGGAGCCTGGCATTTCTTGCCAAATGGAGAATGTGCCAGGACTGTAATCTCCAGAAGGGGATTTGTTTTAGCAGACATGAAGTAAGAACTTCAGAGATCTTGGCAGGTCCTGTTTGAGAAAAGGTCAGAAGTCTGTCTGATCTATCTCAAAAGTCCTCAGTGAGGACTTGGCGAAAGTCTTAATTTGGAATTTCGCTTATTGTGGTGAGAACATTACTCACTATAATAAACATTTCTGAGGTAGATTTTTTTTCTCATAAACCTTTGGCCTGGCCTGGAACAGTGCCAAAACCTCCCAAGACATTTCCTTGGCACAGATTCTGTGTCACAAAACCCCCGGGGAAGCTGCAACAGTTGCCTCTGCCCTAAACAGTCTTCAGGCTGCTACATAAAGCTACAAAACACAGATGCAAAGGAAACTGTCATTGCAGAAAACCTTTCTTTCTCTCACTTCCACGAGGAAAACAAGTTAAATGTTTGACCTGCTAAAGACCAATAATGCTGGTGGTTCCTGCATCAGTCTAGGAAAATGCCCGACTTTTTGTGTGGGACATGGAATTGTCTTTCTACCTTTCAGGACAAGCAAATGATCATGTTAAATAGGGCCTTTGGAAGGGTATGTGTCACTGCCAGAATTAATTACCTTCACAGATCCTAGGGCTGGGTCCACAGAGCAGCGACACTGGGCATCCTTGTCTCTCTAGCTCCCCAAATGCTGGTAGACTGTTTCTCTGGAGGACACCCCAAATCATCCCAGATGAGAGACATTCCTGTGTAAACTAAAATAGTCACTAAATAATTTATACTTTATTAAAATATAGATTAATTCTACATTTAATTAATTTCAATTTGAGTGTTCATTTTATGATTGGCAATGTAAACTTTTACGTATGGAATCTAAAAATATTGAATTTTTAATAATTACAGAAAATATCTCTGGTAAAAGAGATATAAAGAGATCTATGTAGTAGGTGTAATAGGATAATGTTATTTCTTGTATAGTATTTGGGGACAGAAATATGGCATTAAATAAAACGTGAGGAAAAGGATTGTGGACCTCAAGTCAGCATTATTATTTTTTGTTTTTTTTAATTTTTTTATTGATTTTTCTCTGCTCCACTCCTTGCCTCTCCCCTCCCCTTCAACCTTCTCCTGAGGTCCCCAAACTCCCAATTTTCTCAGATCTTGTCTTTTTCTACTACTCATGTAGATTACATCCATGTATGAAAATGGAGTACAACATTAAGTTTTAATACTAAACACAAAATGTCACAAATTTATAAGCTAGAAGGGAAAATATTCGTAATACATTTCATTGATGAATTTAATGTCTATGTGGGGAGGCAGAAACTGACAAATCGTGATGATTGTCTTAAGATCTTAAACCATTATATGGCAGTTAGCCAAATCATTAACTTGAAACAATAGCAATCGTTAATAAACGAGGTTACTGGAGCACGGTGCATAGGATCTCTTAGTACTCTGTACACATTTTTCTTTAATATAAATAGAATATATAAATCTAAACATATTGAAGAAGTCTTGGAAGTTTCTAAGAGTTATGGAGAAGAATTAAATTGGGAATGATAGGGAACCTCGGTAGGTGCCCCACCCCAAAATGCGAAACACCAAAACCACCAAAACCTCCATAGACCAAGAGGAAAATTAGGACCAGTAAAGCGCTGCTTCCTGAAACGCTTGCTTTTCTTCCTTTTGAGTAGGAAGAAATCAGGTTTAAACCTGAGAGCAACGCAGCAGCTAGGAGCCCGTGGGAAACGTTCCGGGGGAGGAAGGGGTCAGAGGCATGGCTTCCTTGTTTCACACAGCTGATGAGCTCCCCCAGCTTAACTTTCGGGTTGAGTGGAGGGTCATGTGTCACTGCCAGAGTGAGACAAAATCTCAGGAGTTTCTCACCAGTTTCGGGCTGCAAGACCAGGACGAGGCCCGCTCCTTTGTTTTTCTTCCCTTGGCCTTCACCCCAGATTCTTGTGACCTTAGACTGTTCCCTGGAGTGTTAAAGACCTCCACTGATAGTAGATGTAGTCAGGAAACCTCATCAAGGGACCCAGGCTACCAAATTATCTCCCTTATTGTCGATTTTATAAGAGAATATTAATATATGTACTTCTGATGAAACACAGACAGCCCCCAAGTGTTGTTTATGTGCCAGATGCCAGTGATTTGATTCACTTAGTTCAGTCATATTATCTATATTTTGCCATCTTTCTAAAATATGGCAAGTATTTGGTTTTGATCTAACTTCCTCTGTTGTGATCCAGCTGCCCTCACTCCCCATGACTGACAGAGGAACTTCCTTGTGGTCTGTAATTGACAAGGATATTTGTGTTCTTTCTGGCCGGTGGGTCTCCACAGAAGGAGTAGAGGTATAAAAGGTTGCTGGGCAAAATAAAGGCTGCTGTTCTTCCACCTGAAAAGAAGCCTCCGTGTCTCAATCCTGGCACCCCCTGCCAGTCTTGGCATCCAGGCGACGCTGGCTGGAGCATTCCTGAAGTTGGGAATGAGAGGGTACTGAAGAACTAACAACTCTTGGGTTATCTGATGGACCCCTTGTCTTGGCTTTCCAAGTGTTGGGTTCGCAGGCATGTATCATCATGCAAGGCCTTCTTTCATGTTTGTAAAATCATCGAGGCAGACAAATGCAGCAAATAGCTTATCAATTTAATGCTTCATTAGTCTTCGGCTACATACATTGTACTCCTCTGACTGTGCTCTTGAAAACTTATAACCTTTATCTGCATGTGCCGTATGCACATAATCTTCTCCTATCAATGCCCATAGACACCTAAGACCTTCACCTGTGTTAGGCTGCATGTACCTTCTTTAAACAGTGTAAAAAGCTATTCCGTTTAACAACCTCTTGATGACTCTCCACTTCTATTTGAACATAGTCTGAAACACATTTTGAAATCAAGGAAGATCGGCCTATCAATTCTAAACTAGCTCCAGGTGTATGTACAATCAGAAAACGGAGTGATGCCTTTGGAAGTTGCCTTATTGTACAGGATTGTTTTGGTTATCTTGGTTTTTTGTTTTGTTTTTTTTTTTTTTTGGTTTTTCGAGACAGGGTTTCTCTGTGGCTTTGGAGCCTGTCCTGGAACTAGCTCTTGTAGACCTGGTTGGTCTCGAACTCACAGAGATCCGCCTGCCTCTGCCTCCCAAGTGCTGGGATTAAAGGCGTGCGCCACCACTGCCCGGCGGTTTTTTGTTTTTCCATATGAAGTCCTGAAAGTTGTCCTCTTTCATTCACGTACATTCTGTAGCATGCATGTGCTCACATTTACACATATTCATCGTGCATACATAAACATACACATACATGTGCTCACACACAGAAGTAGCAATAATAAAATTAAATTAAAAAATAAAGAGACAAAATTCTCACAAAGGAATGGATAAATGACAGTTGTCCTGAAGTTTTTAATCATTTCCTCCAAAATGAGTATTATATAGGATATATAAAACAATACATATGTACATATAAAATAAGGCGCATGGGGAGATGGTTCAGCAGTTAAGAGCACTATCTGCTCTTCCAAAGGTCCTGAGTTCAATTCCCAACAACCACATGATGGTTCACAACCATCTGTAATGAGATCTTGTGCCCTTTTGAGGAAAAGACCTAGTCAATAGTCCTCATCAACTTAGACCATGAAACCCAATATAGACAAGTTCAACAGAACCACCATATACAGGCTGCTCATGGGCATAAGAAAAAAGAAGACATATTAAAATGATACAATAATCAACTAATTCATGATTTGTGTACTATATTTACAAAACACTATATAGATTCACAAATTTAAAATTTGATATACTTAGATACTTTATTTTATTAGTTTATGTTATAATATGGACAAGAATATTAGTTTCATTTATTTGTGTCTAAACCACGTTAGATGCAGCAGATTTTAATTTTCTTAAATTAGCTTTAGTGTTGACTATTATCTAACATTTTATCCTGTTTTTGAAGCCTTGCTGCAACTCTTTTCCAAATGGCATAAAAAATGGATTTCCTGGTTTTTCTTGTGCTTTCTTGAGGTCCTAATAAGATCAATTATGTTGTTTATTGTGAAATAAGAACCACCATCAGCTGCTGTCTTTATATTGTTTTCTCTTGATGCATACTTAGTAGATATGCTGGGAATTCAAATTCACAAAGAAATATAATTTCATCACCAGTTACTACCTTGATTTTTCATTCTGGAACCAAATGTTGTCAGTATTGCTAAAATAGATCTATTGCCTGAGAGAGTTTTCCATCTGCCTTTGTTGCCCAACTTAGCATTTTACATATGGATTGCGCTGAATTATTCACACGGACATTTGGAAACGAGTGAACATGGGTTGCAATTCTGTGCATTGCACTGCCTTGTTTTATCTTTGTGTATATATATATGTATATACATATATATATACATACACACTCCCATACCAGAAAATATTGAAGAGTGTTGGAACATTTGATTATGGATACCGTTATGAAAGTGACATAACTTACACTAGTATTATCCTGAGAAATTTAGAAGCCTTGTATGTAAATATGTAATTTATTTCAGCTAGTATTTTGAAACAGGCTTTGTTTTTTCCTTCGGGATTAAAAACAAGTAATAATAGTATTTATCTAATTAATCATTAACTAACTATGTCAAACTAGGGAATAGAGAATCCTTGCTAAGCATTTATTTCTAAAATAAATATGCATATATTGCTATTGCAATAAAATAATATTATCTTTGAGGAATTACTAAGAAACTTGAATACATCTGAGATTTTAAGGAAGCCCAAGCTCATATATTCTCATAAGTTTTTCATATATATCATTATATATAATGTTATGTATATTTCATCATTTACTATTTTCTGAATATTGGAAAGTTTCCAAATTTTTGCCCTCAGAAACCCTGTTCATTTTATGAGTTTATGATGAATCCATAGAGTTTTAAATGTGGCTAGCATCTATCAATAGCAAACACATTAATAATTAACTCAATGGCAAAGTGTGATCCTAAATTCCTGTTTCCATTTCCCAGTTGTACTGAGATTAAAGATGTGTCCTGCTACTGCCTTACATCTATGGTTAACTAGGGACTAACTCTGTCCTGCAGGCAAGCTTTCTTTGCCAGAACACAAGCAAGATATTATACATTACAGTGATAAAACAGCTTGTGAAGATGAGGTTTTATTGCTCTTAGCCATTCCAACAGGTAGAAGACCCAGAGGGTATGGAGGACACCAAGAAAGCAAGGCCCTTTAAGTCAACATGAGCACAGCTCTACGGACTCACAGAGACCGAAGCAGCATGCACAGTATCTGAACAGGTTGGCACCAGATCCTTTGAATATATATTTTGGTTTCCAATTTTATTTTTTCTGGGATTTCTCACTGTGTGAACAAGTGGGGTCTTTGATTCTTATATCTTCTTTTTGGCTCTTTTTATTCTAAAGGTTTGTCTTGTCCAACTTTGATGTATTAGTTTTTGTTTTATCTTATATTTGATTTTGTTATTTGAAAACTTAGCTACTAGGGTAACTGTTAACAACTGAACTGTTACTTTAATCTGCTGGGAAAAGGAAAAATCAGTTTTCTCCAATAGAATGACATTAGGTATATCAACCACTCCAAGTCAGGTCTCACAGTCAGGAGTAGTTGACCAACATGTAATTGGACTTAGAGGCTTTTTAAAAATGTGTGTGTGTGTGTGTGTGTGTGTGTGTGTGTGTGTTTATTTGATTACAGTTTGGTGTTCTGTTTAATTTTTTCTTTTGGGGTGTAGTTTTATTTCATTTTCTTGTTGTATTGGGTTTTTATGTTTTGAGCAAGAACTCAAAGTTGTGTGTGGGGGAAGCAGAGAGAATCTGGAAGGTCTTGAGGGAAGGAAAAACATGAACAAATAGGTTTAAATTTAACACACAATTTTAAACAGTAAAATTTTTAAAAATTTCAAAAGTAATCAAACCAAGCCTAGTTTCAAGATGTATTTTAATCTATTTTGCTAATATTTAAATTATATTTTAAGGTTGAAAACAGTAAAATCTAATCATCATTTACTTGTTTAACTTTCATGTTTTATGAAAGGTTAATCCTTGAAACACATATTTCTATCATCTTCTTTCCTGTCTACCAACTCTTATCAGCACCTCCTCTCTTGATTTGATTTTCCACATTGCTCTATAGTTTTCATTGAGAACACCTCCAAACACCCATGTTAAAAGCATGTAGCCTAGGCCACATTACTCTTGGGAGGTGATGGAACAGTAGCGGTGAGCCAACATTTACCATTGGAAAGGCCACTGGCTTGAGGAGAAGATATTGGAGCCATGGAAAAGATGTTTTGGAAAAACTGTCAAACCAAAAAAGTTGGAAATGTCATCAACAAACACCGTTGTGCCATGGGTGTGATGAGCAAAGGTTTATGCAGAGTTGTGAAAGGCATATCACACAGGTGAGTAACAGGGCAGCTGCAAGCTCAGATTGGTCCGTTCACCCGAGGCAGAGACTTTGCATTCAAAGAGCTGTACTTTGAAGATCCCTAAATATTCTGTGTTATGTAAATCTAAAAGTTGTTACCGATCAGAAAGGCTTATGATACATCTTTTTTTTGTTTGTTTGTTTGTTTTTGCAAGGAATAGTTAAATCTGCAGCTGTATGTCAGGCTACAGAAGTTACATGACTGTTTCTATGGAGAACAGGGAGGAAAAGAGAATGACTGCTTTCTCCTAGAGCACATGGAAGATACTGGAAGAAAACATTTTTTTTCCAGAGAATGGGAAAAGTGAACTGTTTTTGAATAAGATTGCATATTTCAGCTTTCTATAGAATTGCTTTAGTCATTGTCTGGCTGAGTCAGTGGTCTCACTGATGGCAGGGCTAGTAATACATGAAGCCAACATATTGCTCAAATGTGTGCTCACAAAATTCGACTTGGACAACTAGAAGAATTTGCCCAGGGATTCCTTCTGTTATAGAACATTTAAGATGTGGGTACTAGCTAAGGAAGTTAGCTCATTTGGGGATATGGGGGATGGGATGTTCCCTTGCAGGGAATGTTGGGAGCCCTTCTCTGTCTCCTTGCTTTTAGACCATCATAATGTAAATTAGCCTCTTCCCATATGCACTTCCACCACAGATATGAAACTCTGCGATTAAGACACCATGCCTGAAATCCCTGAGAACTTTAGCCAGAACTGATGTCACTGTAAGATGACTCTCTCAGGTTTTGTCTCAGTGATGGGAGATGACTAACATACATATGTTATAGAATATTACTTTAACCAAGCAAATATGTGTTACATTTGTTTATACTGTGTTTGTTTAATGATATAAAATATATTTGTTCATGCTTCACTTGTTTATTTATATAAAGAAGTGTTGTCATTTCACCTTGCTTGCCTAAGGCACCTGATTGGTTGGTCTAATAAAAAACTGGACAGCCAGTAGCTAGGCAGTAGAGAAATAGGTGGGACGGGTAGACAGAGAGAATAACTAGGCAGAGAATGAGGGAGAACAAAGGGGAGGTACCCAGGGCCAGCCATTCAAGCAGCTTCCAATCAGAAAGACATGTAAGAGAACATACCGAATAAAAAAAAGTGAAAAAGCCCCAAGGCAAAATAGGTCAATTTAAGTTATTAAGAGATAGCAAGAAATGAGCCTAAGATAAGGCTGAACATTCATAACTAATAATATTTCTCTGTGTCATGATTTGGGAGCTGCTTGGCAGTCCAGAGAAAGTCTACTACATCCTAAGTTATGGGTTCTTCCACTACTTCAATTAAGACATGAAAGCACAACTCCTCCGTCTAAAATTTATTAAATCATCATGCAAGGATATGTAAACAGATCCTTACCTATAACTCTTGTGACCGCAGATCCCTATGAGTCTCCCATAATGCCAAACGTAATCACTGGAGGCTTGGTGCATGCAGACTGTGAGTCCGATTTATTTTATGACTAGCATACAAAGCACTGGGATTTGTGACTACATTTTCTCACATACTTCGCATTTTCTGATCATCATCTGCTCCATTCTCTATGTCCCTACCTTGACTCCATCTGGCATCGAGTGTCCCCATTCTATGTTTATGTCAGTTTATTCTTACTCTCTTCCTTCTCTCCATGGTTTCCTCTCTTGTGGATATCCCAAAAGAAGAAAAATGATATTGTGTTTGGTGGGGCGGACAAATTTTGTTCTTCTGAGTGAGCCCACTTTGAGATGGGTGCAGTCATCACGGTTTTGGTGGTGAGGAAATGTAGGCAAAGAATACTCTTAAAGTCCCATTGTTAGAAAGAGACAGAAGCAAGAGCCCTTCTTAGGCTTTTCAGCATGACCTAGGGCTTTAAGGGTCACATAGAAGAAGGCTCCCACTTCTTCTATATTTATTCAAGATAGATTCTTCTCTTGTGCAATACATCCTGATAGTACTTTCCCCTCCCTCCACTCCTTCCATCTCCCCCCAGATCCATTCTGCCTGTTTCCCTTCGAAAGAGAGCAGGTTCCCAAAGAGACAACAACCAAACACAGCAAAATAAGATACACTATGACAAGGCAAAGGCCCTCATAAAGAGGCTGCACAAGACAACGCAATAAGAGGGAAAGAGTCTTAAGAGCAGGAAAAAGAGTCAGAGACACACATGCTCCCACTATGAAACGTTCTATAAGAACACCAAGCTAACAGACAGAACACAGTACCTGATGCAATCCTTTATAGGCACAGTATTTGCTGCTTCAGCCTCTGTGAGCCCATGTGAATCATGCTTAGTTGATTCACTGGGAAGTGTTCTCCTGGGGTACTTTATCCTCTCTGACTTCCGCATCTTCCCTCCCCCTCTTTTGTGGGGTTCCCAGATCTCCAAGGGGAAGCTCCTCCATGAAGCCCTCTAATTTAGACTCTCTGCAGGAGGTAGCCTTCCTGATGACAAATTGACAAGGCAATGATCTATGAGTATAGCAGAATATCTTTAGGACTCAGTTATTTTATTTGCCAGTCATATTTGGTTCTAGCCTTGGATTCTGGGCTATCAAGCCGCTGGGTCCTGGCTATCCAGACAGAGGAAGGCATGGGCCTCAACTTAAGTCAGACATTGGTTGTTCATTCCCATAAGTTCTGTGCCAGCACATCTTGCAGGCAGGACAGACTGTAGATTGAGGATTTCATTGGCTGGGCTGGTGTTCACTTTCCTCTTTCCATACCCTGCAGAATACCTCCTGTGAGAAAATACTAGAATGTGTGGGTGAAGGCTCCATTTGGGTACCAGCTGGACCTCTGTGTTCTCAGTGTTGCTGGAAGATGCGGTCTCTCAAGTGTCTTCAGAATCATTTCTAAAACTTCTCCATTCCGAAGCCAACCACCTCATCACAAGCCTTAAGCTGACACAGTCAGCATCCCCTGGCCACTTTTTCCTTTACACATTTCACACCATCTTAAACTTATTGGCACCTTACTAATCCTTTATCCTTGTCTCTCTGCCTATCTCCTAGGAGAAGGTGCAGTGTGTTGTCCTTTGGGTCAAGAGAGGCTGCATCTCCCTGCTTTGCTTTGGAGTATATTTTCTGCTATGCCATACTGTGAGTTTTTTCTTCACTCTTTGACCTGCAAGTGTGCTTTGTTTGGTGACTACTAAATTTGTGCTTTCTCTCCTACTTTGAGCTCCCATGACCTCTCCTAGCTATAATCTTATCGTATTTCCTTTTCTCAGATTAATTTCCACAAACAAGAGTGTCTCTTGCTGTTTTTTTTTTTAAATTTCTCTCTCATTTTTCAAGTGATCTAATTTGAAAATAGCTTTTGGTTTCTTTCTTTTTTTTTATTGAGAAGAGGAGTAAAAAAAAAAAAGTTTCCACCTCCTCCCAGCCTCTCCCATTTCCCTCCCCCTCCTCCCACCCTTCTTCCCCTCCTGCCACCCTTCTCCCCCTCCCCCCACTCCTTTCCCCCTCCCTCTCCAGTCCAAAGAGCCCTCAGAGTTTTCTGTCCTGTGGTAAGTCCTAGGTCCTCCCCCCTCCGTACATATCTAGGAAGGTGAACCTCCAAACTGGCTAGGCTCCCACAAAGCCAGCACATTAAGCAGGATCAAAACCCCGTGCCATTGTCCTTTGCTTCTCATCAGCCCTCATTGTTCGCCATGTTCAGAGAGTCCAGTTTTATCCCATGCTTTTTCAGTCACAGTCCAGCTGGCCTTGGTGAGCTCCCAATAGATCAGCTCCACTGTCTCAGTGGGTGGGTGCACCCCTCGTGGTCCCGACTTCTTTGCTCATGTTCTCCCTCCTTCTGCTCCTCATTGGGACCTTGGGAGCTCAGTCCAGTGCTCCAGTGTGGGTCTCTGTCTCTATCTCCATCCATCACCAGATGAAGGTTCTATGATAATATGCAAGATATTCGTCAGTATTGCTCTAGAATAGGGTCATTTCAGGTTCCCTATCCTCAGCTGCCCAAGGAACTAACTGGGAACCTCGGCTTGGGCACCTGGGAGCCCCTCTAGGGTCAGGTCTCTTGCCAACCCTAAAGTGGCTCCCTTAACTAAGAATTGTGGTTCCGTGCTCCCCTGTCCAACCTTCCTTTATCTCAATCCTCCTGTTTCCACATGGCCCCCCCTCCTTTCCTTCTAACTTTTCTCTCCCCATCTCCCCTTACCCCCATCCTACCCCACCCCCAAGATCCCAATTTTCTCCCCGGCAATTTTGTCTACTTCCCTTAGCCAAGAGGATAACTATATGTTTTTCCTTGGGTTCACCTTCTTACTTAGCTTCTTTAGATTCACCTATTGTAGACTCCGTGACCCTTATTTATAGCTAGAAACCAATTATGAGTGAGTACATCCCATGTTCATCTTTTTGGGTCTGGGATACCTCACTCAGGATAGTGTTTTCTATTTCCATCCATTTGCATGCAAAATTCGAGAAGTCATTGTTTTTTACCGCAGCGTAGTACTCTAATGTGTATATATTCCATACTTTCTTCATCCATTCTTCCATTGAAGGGCATCTAGGTTGTTTCCAGGTTCTGGCTATTACAAATAATACTGCTAATGAACATAGTTGAACAAATGCTTTTGTCATATGATATTCCCAAGAGTGGTATTGCTGGGTCCAGGGGTAGGTTGATCCCGAATTTCCTGAGAAACCGAAACACTGGCTTCCACAGTGGTTGCACAAGATTGCATTCCCACCAGCAATGGATGAGGGTACCTGTTCCTCCACAGCCTCTCCAGCAAAGGCTATCCTTGGTGTTTTTGACTTTAGCCATTCTGACAGGTGTAAGATGATATCTCAAAGTTGTTTTGATTTGCTTTTCCCTGATTGCTAAGGAAGTTGAGCACAACCTTAAGTGTCTTTTGGCCATTTGAACTTCTTCTGTTGAGAATTCTCTGTTCAGTTCAGTGCCCGATTTTTTAATTGGGTTAATTACCATTTTAAAGTCTAGTTTCTTGAGTTCTCTATATATTTTGGAGATCAGACCTTTGTCTGTTGCGGGGTTGGTGAAGATCTTCTCCCAGTCAGTAGGTTGCCTTTGTGTCTTAGTGACAGTGTCCTTTGCTTTACAGAAGCTTCTCAGTTTTAGTAGGTCCCATTTATTCAATGTTGCCCTTAATGTCTGTGCTTCTGGGGTTATACATAGGAAGCGATCTCCTGTGCCCATCAGTTGTAGGGTATTTCCCACTTTCTCTTCTATCATTTTCAGTGTGTTCGGGCTGATATTGAGGTCTTTAATCCTTTTGGACTTGAGTTTTGTGCACGGTGATAGATATGGGTCTATTTTCATTCTTCTACAGGTTGACATCCAGTTGTGCCAGCACCATTTGTTGAAGATGCTTTCTTTCTTCCATTGTATACTTTTAGCTCCTTTATCGAAAATGAGGTGTTCATAGGATTGTGGGTTAAAATCCGGGTCTTCTATACAATTCCATTGGTCGACTTCTCTGTTTTTATGCCAGTACCACACTGTTTTCATTACTGTAGCTCTGTAATAGAGTTTGAAGTCAGGGATGGTAATGCCTCCAGAAGATCCTTTATTGTATAGAATTGTTTTGGCTATCCTGGGTTTTTTGTTTTTCCATATAAGGTTGATTAATGTCCTCTGCAGATCTGTGAAGAATTTTGATGGGATCTTGATGGGGATTGCATTGAATCTATAAATTGCCTTTGGTAGAATTGCCATTTTTACTATTTTGATCCTCCCAATCCAAGAGCAAGGGAGGTCCATCCATTTTTTGGTATCCTCTTCAATTTCTTTCTTCAATGCCTTAAAGTTCTTGTCAAATAGATCTTTCATTTCCTTGGTTAGATTTATCCCAAGATATTTTGTGCTGTTTGTGGCTATCGTGAACGGTGAAGCTTCTCTGATTTCCCTCTCTGCTTCCATATCCTTTGTGTATAAGAGGGCGACTGATTTTTTGGAGTTGATCTTGTATCCTGCCACATTACTAAAGCTGTTTATCAGCTGTAAAAGTTCTTTGGTGGAGTTTTGGGGGTCGCTTAAATACACTATCATATCATCTGCAAATAATGAAAGTTTAACTTCTTCCTTTCCAATTCGAATCCCCTTGATCCCATTATGTTGTCTTTTTGCTATTGCTAGAACTTGAAGCACTATATTGAAGAGGTATGGCGAGAGTGGACAGCCTTGTCGTGTTCCTGAGTTAAGCGGGATGGCTTTGAGTTTCTCCCCGTTTAATTTGATGTTAGCTGTCGGCTTGCTGTATATAGCTTTTTATTATATTTAGGTATGACCCTTGTATCCCTAATCTCTCCAAGACTTTTAACATAAATGGATGTTGAATTTTGTTGAATGCTTTTTCAGAATCTAATGAAATGATCATATGGTTTTTTTCTTTCAGTTTATTTATATGCTGGATTACATTGATAGATTTTCGTATGTTGAACCAGCCCTGCATCTCAGGAATGAAGCCTACTTGATCATAATGGATAATTTTTCGGATGTGTTCTTGGATTCGGTTTGCCAGTATTTTGTTGAGGATTTTTGCGTCGATGTTCATGAGTGAGATGGCCTGTAATTCTCTTTCCTGGTTGAGTCTTTGTGTGGTTTTGGTATCAGAGTAACTGTAGCTTCATAAAAGTAATTAGGTAATGACCCTTCTGTTTCTATATTGTGGAATACATTAAGGAGTATAGGTATTAGCTCTTCTTGGAAGTTCTGGTAGAATTCCGCATTGAAACCATCTGGTCCTGGGCTTTTTTTGGTAGGGAGGTTTTTGATAACAGCTTCTAATTCTTCGCAACCAACAGGTCTGTTTAGATTGTTCACCTGGTCCTGGTGTAACTTTGGTATGTGGTATTTATCCAAAAAAGTGTCCATTTCTTTTACATTTTCCAGTTTTGTGTTATACAGGCTTTTGTAATAAGATCTAATGATTCTCTGAATTTCCTCTGTGTCTGTGGTTATGTCCCCCTTTTCATTTCTGATCTTATTAATTTGCGTATTCTCTCTCTGCCGTTTGATTAGTTTGGATAGGGATTTATCAATCTTGTTGATTTTCTCCAGGAACCAGCTTTTTGTTTCATTGATTCTTTGGATTGTTTTCTGTGTTTCTATTTTGTTGATTTCCACCCTCAGTTTGATTATTTCCAGTCTTCTACTCCTCCTAGGTGAGTCTGCTTCTTTTTTTTCTAGAGCTTTCAGGTGGGCTGTTAAGTCTCCAATATGTGCTTTCTCTGTTTTCTTTAAGTGGGCACTTAGTGCGATGTACTTTCCTCTTAGCACTGCTTTCATAGTGTCCCATAAGTTCGAGTATGTTGTTTCTTTATTTTCATTGAATTCAAGGAAGACTTTAATTTCTTTCTTTATTTCTTCCTTAATCCAGGTATGGTTCAGTAGTTGACTGTTCAGTTTCCATGAGTTTGTAGGCTTTCTGGGGGTAGCCTTGTTGTTGAATTCTAACTTTAATCCATGGTGATCTGATAAGACACAAGTGGTTACTAATATTTTTTTGTAACTGTGTAAGTTAGCTTTGCTACCGAGTATGTGGTCAATTTTCGAGAAGGTTCCATGAGCTGCAGAGAAGAAGGTATATTCTCTCCTATTTGGGTGGAATAATCTATAGATGTCTGTTAAGTCCATTTGCTTCATTACCTCTATTAATTCTCTAATTTCTCTGTTAGGTTTCTGTTTGATTGACCTGTCCATTGGTGAGAGAGGAGTGTTGAAGTCTCCTACTATTAGTGTGTGTGGTTTGATGGCTGCCTTGAGTTTTAGTAATGTTTCTTTTACGTACGTGGGCACTTTTATATTAGGGGCGTAGATATTCAGAATTGAGACTTCATCCTGATGAATTGTTCCTGTTATGAGTATAAAATGTCCCTCTCCATCTCTTCTGATTGATTTAAGTTTGAAGTCAACTTTGTTAGAAATTAGTATGGCCACACCTGCTTGTTTCTTAGGTCTATTTGCTTGATAAGCCTTTTCCCAGCCCTTTACTCTGAGTAGGTGCCTGTCTTTGTGGTTGAGGTGTGTTTCTTGTAAACAGCAGAATGTTGGATCCTGTTTTCGTATCCAATCTCTTAGCCTGTGCCTTTTTATAGGTGAGTTGAGCCCATTAACATTAAGTGATATTAGTGACCAGTGGTTGTTAATTCCGGTCCCTTTTTTAGTAGTAGGGTTTGTGTGTTTCCCTTCTTTGAGTTGCGCTGGTGAAGGGTCTCTAGATGACTGAGTTATTGTGGTCATTGTTGGACTCCTTGGTTAGTGATTTTCCTTCTATTACTTTCTGTAAGGCTGGATTTGTGGCTATGTATTGTTTAAATTTGTTTTTATCCTGGAAAATTTTGTTTTCTCCATTCATAGTGAATGAAAGCTTGGCTGGATATAGTAGTCTGGGCTTGCATCCATGATCTCTTAGTTTTTGCAGTACATCTATCCAGGACCTTCTGGCTTTCATGGTTTCCATAGAGAAGTCAGGTGTAAGTCTGATAGGTTTACCTTTATAAGTAACTTGGCCTTTTTCCTTTGCGGCTCTTAATATTCTTTCTTTATTCTGTATATTTTGTGTTTTGATTATTATATGGCGAGGGGATGGTTTTTTTTTTTTTTTTTTTTTTTTTTTTTTGATCCAGCCTATTTGGTGTTCTGTATGCTTCTTGAACCTTCATAGGTACATCTTTCTTCAGGTTGGGAAAGTTTTCTTCTATAATTTTATTAAGTATATTTTCTGGACCGTTGAGCTGCCCTTCTTCTCCTTCTTCTACTCCAATTATTCTTAGGTTTGGTCTTTTTATTGTGTCCCAGATTTCCTGTATGTTTTGTGATGAGAATTTGTTGGTTTTGCTGTTTTCTTTGATCAGTGTGTTTATTTTCTCTATGGTATCTTCAGTGTCTGACATTCTTTCTTCTATCTCTTGTAATCTGTTGATAGTACTTGTCTCTGTGGTTCCTGTTCGTTTACCCAGATTTTCCATCTCCATTCTTCCCTCGGTTTGTGCTTTCTTCATTGCTTCCATTTCATTCTTTAAGTCTTGAACCGCTTCCCTAACCTGTTTGTTTGCTTTTTCTTGTTTCTCTTGGTTTTCTTGCGTGTCTTTGAGCGATTTATTCATTTCCTCTACCTTTTTGTTTGTAATCTCTAATTGTTTATGGCAGTTTTTCACCTCCTGTTTAAGGTCCTCTATTATTTTCATATAGTTCACTTTTGAGTCGATTTCTTCTATTTCTTCTGTAGTAGGGTGTACAATTCTTCTTATTTCGGGATCCCTGGATTCTGGTGGTGTCATGTTGCCTTTCAGGTTGTTGGAGGAATTCTTGCATTGGCGCCTTCCCATCTCTTCCTTCAAATGGAGCCAGGAGAGGCCTGGTGTCTTGGTCCAGTCTTTGCTGTGATTGACTCTCTGGGTATATCTCTTCAGTGTAGAAGCAGGAACCGTTCCCGTCCAGATGGGATTCCTCAGCAACTAAACAGGGCCGCCGGTAGCCCAATGATCCAGGGACAAAAGGATGAATGGAGCAGGGGTGGGGGGGGGCGGTATCCAGAAGAGCACAGGAAGCCTGGAGCAGGAGCTGAAGGTGCCCAGGCTCCCTAACAGGGGACCCTGAGGCCTGCCCGGTAGGCAGGCACTCACCGCTCTGGGTGGGTCGCTTTAGTGTAGGAGCTTAAAACTGTTCTTGAGCACTGGTCCTAGCATACAGCAGATTAAAGGTGTGCTAAGATCTTCTGTCCTCAATTAAGTGGAGAAGCCTGAAAGTGGCCTTTAATGACGACACGACTCTATAGCAGAGTTCATAGGAATTCTTGGAACAATGAATAATGACGAGATAGAGGGTGTTTCACAAAGGAATGGACAAATACCAAGTTTACTCCATATTTATCATATGATGTACAAGTATACAGCATATATCTTTTAAATATATGATATTAAATTATACAAATAACTACATGAATTAGCAAATTTTAATTTTAATTTATGGTGAAGACTGCATGAATGTTTCTGCCTCTGATGAATTATTTCTATAATTTTGGCAATAGCATCATTTTCTATTTTCCTAACCTAAATCTCACTTCATTCAGTAGATTTTAATTTTCTAAACCATCTATGTTCTACCATTAAGATTGATTAAATGACATCCAACACTGCATCTTTCCCCTTTTATTTCTTTTTTATTTAAGATTTTTTCCACACAATTTGTCCTGATCACAGTTCCCATCCTTTATATTCCTCCCAGTTCCTTCTTATAGCTTCACATCTCCACATACCAAAATCCTTCCTTTCTTTTTTCCTTCTTTTCTTCTTTCTTTCTTTCTCACATACGCACTCTTTCTTTCTTTTCTTTCTTTCCTTCTTTCTTTCTTGAAATCGAACAAAACAAGTAAGCCAGATTAGAAAATATGAATAATCACAAACGCACACACATACACGCATGACAGAGAAAAACCTATAAAACACAAAACTGTATATGTGCCTCATGTTTTTCAAACCTTTGCAAAAAGATATTTCATGGATTTTGTGTGGTCTGTAAAGTCCTAATTAAGTGTTCTTTGTTGTCATTGTACAGATGAGAATTTCTAACTGCTATCACAATGTTGTTTAATGTTGATATGTATTTGGATATATGGTTATAAATTTAGTTTTAGTAGACATGCAATTGCAAAATTCAGTACAATATGACTTAACCATGGGCAAGTGTTGCTAAAACAGTCATATTACTTCAAAGTGCTTACATCTCCCCTTTGACTCAATATTGAGTAGTTTGTAAATGGGATAACACTAATCATTGCAGAGAAGTTGGGGAAAGACTCACCATGGAATACAAAATTCTTTGTTTTGGGTTGTCTTTTATTCTCTTTGCTTATTATATTTATATACGCATGCTTGAAAATATCGAAAAACACTGAAAAGATGGGTTCCTGGTTACTGGTCTAAAAATGTTTTCATTTACGGTAATATATCCTAATATAATAGTTTATAAATTACTGAGAACTAATGCAACATTTTAAAATCGTTTTTCTGTGAATCGGGGAGTCCTTGTTACGGTTATTTGATTTCTTCAATATTAATTATTGATTACGATGATTTCTTTAATAGTAATTTCAAAGAGATTTTGGTTTTATTTTATTATATGCCAATCAAAAAATCTTAATGCTTTAGTTAATGCTTAGCTTGCTAATTCAATGTGCAGAAAGAGAAAGGCGCAATGATTTCTAAGAAGCTATTTTGAAACTAAGAGACTGTCATATGCTGATATCAGAATAAAAGAACTAATCTTGTCTACATCAATACTTGAGGAATTTTTAAGAAGTTTAAATATATTCGACGCTTTTCAAAAAATAAGCTTTTAGATGCTACTAAAACTAGCATATACACACCAATTATAATATTTTATATATATTTAATCATTGGCTATTTTTTTTATGGTGTATGTAGTAAACGTATTCTCAGGAAGCCTGCACATTTTTTGTGTTACTATAACTCCACAGAGGTTTTCATCTGTCAGTATTAACTGTTAGTAAGTAACTCACTACTCATGATGATGATGAAAATAAAGACCATTACAATCTAACACAGTGGTGTATTTGCATTAACATAAAATATACTTTCAGTAACAGGAAAATGAGAGGTGAGATATCTTTATTTCTCAGATCCATGCAACACATTTTTAAAAGGAAAACAGCTGGCTATCCTGTCTGCTTTTGCAGTAATTATTCAGTTGCAATACTCTATTTATGATATCTCCCTGGGAAGCATCACTGTATTCTTATGAAAGTGTTCTATGACACACACTCTCTGACATACGTCAGAGACCCAACAAGCTTAAAGACCACCTTGAGTTATGCTGCTGTTGGGGTCTATTTTGGGGCCTATGTTGCTGCAATTTAGGTTTAGTGCCTGCATCTGGACTCAAGCTTGTCACAGAGAAGATACCATGTCCCATTTTACCAAAATATACCTCTGTTTGGAAGTCTTATGGATTTTGCAACAGTAGGAAACTGTAGGGATAAGACAGGAGCAAACGATGAATGATCAGAGAAGACACCACAAGGTGTGGTAGGTGTGGAAGATGCTTCTTATTGCTACAGAAGAGACAACAGGCTTCCCAGGCTGGACCACTCTCTGTTCTCATTTCCGTCTCTGATAGTATGCTTTGACAAATGTTGTCTATTGTAGTGAAGTCAGGTGACAGGACCTTGAAACTGTGGATCATCTCACATCCACCATCAAGAGCGCAGAGAAATGTGTGCAGGCCTGCTTGGTACTCAGCTGCACTCTTACATCATCCAAGGCCTGAAAACAGGAAGCAGTGCTACCCACTTTAGTGCTAGATTGTCCTACATAGATAAATGTACAGTATGTACAATCCCTTACTGAGAGTCGAAGGTGACTCTACACTGTACAATTGGTGGTTAAATCTAAAAAATACAACACATAACTCATTTTCTTTACAAAGTCCAAGGTTTTCAAAGTCACTTTTGATCTTATTTATTTCTCCTCAATTGCTAGTGTCTTGTTTGGTTTACTCCACAATAAAGGAGAAAGTGAATGAGCAAGTGACATTCTATAAAGAATGAATAGTTTATCCTCCTTGAGTAGCTCATAAGACTTCAAATTGACTAACAATCATTTGCTCAAGTATATGGATGCATTCATAAAACACAACTACAGAACTTTAACTTTTCATGATACATGCTTTTGCTTATGCCTGTATGTGTATGAACAAAATATAAGTTAAATTATCAACCCAGTGATAATTTAACTTCTACCTAGAGCTCAGTCAATACTATTTGATTTTTAATACTAAATTATAATCTCATAATACCTCAAAGAAACAATTTTTAGATTTATTTATTTAACTTTATGTATATAATTTCTTTTCCTGGGACCTCTGAGAGAGTAAGACTGAGCCAGGTCCTCTGGGAGTCTGGGCGCACCTGAGCCTGGGAACTTCCAAGGGAGTAGATTGGAGCCAGACTCCTTTACAGGACCAACGCCAAGCCAGGGACTCCTGTAGGAATGGATCCAGTCCAGAGACATTTACAGAAACAGGTCTGAACCAACAACCTAGGCTAGAGCAGGACTGAGACAGCAAACTCCAAGGAAGTGGAGCAAAGCCCAGGAGCTCTGAGCAATTTCCGGAACACGGAGTGACCAGCGGGATAACCAGAACCATGGCACAGACTGTACCATGAGGAACAACCATCTGAGCCTTGGATGCACTGGCACCTAGAATATTAATCAACAGAATCACCAATAGCCCCAACCACACCTATTAGAGGAAAAGATGAATAGAAAAAGTAAGAACACACGCGACACCACAAAGACCAACAGACACCAGTAAAACCTAAAGACCCTACAACAGCAAGACTTGAACAACCAAGCATAGATGGAGCTGATATTTATATTATGATTCAAAGCAGTAGCAAAATTATAGTTATGAAATAGCAATGAAATAATTTTATGGATAGGGTCACTACAACATGAGGAGGGTTGTAGCATTAGGAAGATTGAGAACCACTGGAATAGATAGTTGTGGTAAGACTGGAGGATCAGATGGGTAGTGGGGAAGGAATATGGGAAGGGACAATGAAATTAAAGTCCACTTAGGAATTGTATAAAAACTTATTACACGAACTCACAGAAATCCTCCTGCTTCTGCCTTCCAAGTGCTGGGATTAAAGGTGTGCACAGCCACCACCCAGAGAAATAGTAGAAGCTTCTTAAAGTATATATATAAATATATAATTTAGATAACCTTCATATATGTATATGAACATATGTATGTTCATGTATATATATGAAGGTTATCTAAATGAAATTACCAAGTAACAGGGGAGAAAACCCCAACTGGATCTCTCTCATCACCAAATGAATCTTCCAGTGCTGGGAAAAGGCTATAGATTTCTCTCCACAAACTGACAGCAAGGCTATACTGCTGCAAGTAACACACACACACACACACACAATTCATTGAACATGGGGACGTTGATCTGATGCCTGCCTAGAGCCTTCATCTCTGCTGGCTAGCGCTCTTGGTACTGGAAGGAACTCTTCACACCGCCAAGGAGAAACAGAACCTCCAACCCATTTACAAACTCTGTGATCTACAGTGGTGCCCTGCCTGCAAGGTACACTAGTGCATTGGTAGCACAAAGGTTTTCGGGGTAACCAGCCTATCTATGTCTGCTTTGACTTAAGGCCCACTACTTGAGATGGAACCCATACCTGATGCTACATGGGTGACCAAGAACCTGACATCAGATAGTCCAGGGACCACCAGGATCTGCTTAGTTAGGCCCCTGACAATGGGAGCAGAGAGTGAGGAGAGGCCACAGCAAAAGGTCTGCTGCAGAGCTGGGAATGGGCCGAGGTGATCAGAGTCGGAGGAGTGGAGAGAGAGGTGAGGATCTGGAGTGGCCTGTGTGTTCACAAGGATGCCTGCTGGAGTTGGGGCAGAGCGGTCACAAAGCAACCACTGGGGGAAGGGAGATTAGGAGGCAAAGATCTGTGGGATCCTCCACGGATGCAGAGGGGAAGGCTGCTGCAGGTGAGCTCTGCTGCAGAGCTGGGTTTTTTCTTTTGAGCTACTTTGTCCGTTCAGTGTGGTTTTGCTTTTCTTCTTGGATATCACTTTGTGTAAATATTATGTATTACACAAATATTGTGTATTATCTCCAAACTTCACATCTCAAACCTAGTCAGAGATCACAAAGGGTAGAGAAAGCAAATATTTTTCTCAAGCCTTTTTACAGTTACGTTTCTCATTGCTGTAACGATGTCCAAGAAGAAGCAGGGTAAGGAAGAAGTAGATTTATTTTCGCTTACAATTTGAGGGCAGACATCCATCATCGTGGTAAGGCATTGCAGCAGGGGTGGGAGACAGACCACACCCACTGCGACTGCCCCCAGAAATCAGAGAGCAAGCAGAAAGCTGGGCCAGCAGATCGCCTCAGATCACACACAGCTGACTCACTTCATCCAGTGAGGCTTTTCCTAAGAAAAGTGCCCAAATGGTGCCACTAACTGGGGACTAAGTGATCGAGGACATGAGCCTGTGGGCACATTTCACGTTTTTACCACAACACCCTTCTTAACACTATAAAGGTCAGATCCTGCACTCAAAACTGATTGCACACTTGTTATGAAAATCATTGACAAGGGAAAATAAATTTCAAAAAGTAACTTAATCAAATCTATTCCCTAAGACAAATAAGAGTCCTAACCCTCCTGGACAAGCATGCCTACCCAGTTTTTAAACATTGATTCCTCTGATAGTGAAGAATAACTTGAAACAGGCATGAGGTGTGTGGACGATTATTCTATGCTCCTGCGTAGAGATCCATCCCTTCCTTAGCCCTTAGTCAACACTAATTTGTAACTAAGTTATGGAAGTCAGAAGTTTAAACAGGCTCAGTAGAGCTGCCTTGTTTCTCGAGGCTCTAGGAGAGAAGTCATTCCCACACCTGTTTCAGTTTCTAGAAGTTGTTTACATTCTTCTTGGTTTGTGGCCCAGCATTACCCCATCTTCTGACACAACTTTCATAACTCCTTGTCTGCTTCTGGTCGCCCTCTCATGGGGGTATTTGTTAGTTCCTCTCTAGAAGATCCAGGGCAACTTCCTCGCTGCTAGTCCTTAATCGCATTGATAAAGACTCTTTTACAAGAGCAGACAGCATTGGCGCACATTGTAGCAACTGAGAAGTCTTTAAAGAATCATTATCATTGCAAATCCGAGCCAGGAGGAATCTCTGTGGGTTTGAGGCCAGCCTGGTTTACAGAGTGCGTTCCAGGACAGACAGAGCTACACATAGAAACTTTGCCTTGTAAACAAAACCAAAACCCATCAGCACACCCATTTAACATTTCACAGTGACGTTGCAAAGTGGCCAGTTTTCTTCAAAGCATTATATAAATTTAGGGCAGCATTAGTCAAAATACCAGACAAATTTGTTAAAAAGTTAGAAATTTTAGTTTTAATGACTACAGAAAATTAAAGTTCCCCTTATATAACTAAATCAGCTCTGGGAAAAATGCCCAAATGAGTGGGAAACTTCTTCTATGCAATATTTAAAATGACACTAGGATTTGTCTCTACTGCATGTGCTGGCTTTTTGGGATCCTGTTCTATTTGGATGCATACTTTCCTAAGCCTGGATGGAGGGGGGAGGGCTTAAACTTCCCACAGGGCAGGGTACCATGCCCTCTCTTAGGACTGGAGGGGGAGGGAGGGAGGGACACTGGTTGTGGCACATGCTTTCATCCCCAGTACTCAGGAAGCAGAAACATGTGGATCTCTAGGAGTTTCAGGCCAACCTGGTCTACAAAGTGAGTTCCAGGACAGCCATGGCTATACAAAGAAATCCTGTCTCAAAAGAAAACAATACAAAACAAAATGTTTTTTTAAAAAATTGCTAAAAAAGTCCCACTCTAGTTCCTCATGAAAACATAACACACAGATGATGTGTGCTCATATTTCACAGAGAACACACACAAAGTAGCCTAGAAGCAAGACAACATGGCAAGGGTTTAAGGTGTGCTGGGGCAATTAGACTTGAGTTTAGAATTCCAGATGCAGGTCAACAATAGGAGCTCAGATTGTAAAGCCGAGGTGCTGCCTATACCCAGACATCCCTAGGAACAGTGGAATGGGAAGCATCTTTGTATCTGTGTCAAGTAGTGAACGTGGGAGGATGGAGAGGGTCTAAGAGACTTTTGGGAAAGCTTGTGTGAGGAGAAGACTCAGGCATGGGAACTCAAGGAGTGACCTCACTTCCTTAAAAGTGACACCACAATGCAGAAACCTGCAACCAGGCAGCTAACTGATTAGAGACAGCCCAGGAGGCTCACTTGTCTTGATACAAGATTGGTGACCAGTCATGCCTTGCTACTGCTGTTGGTGTTGGGGGAGTAATGAGAGCTCAGAAGACACCAGTAATAGAGACAATAGAAGGAGGGGCTGTGGAGGTGCCTGGAGATGCTGTGTTGACTCTTGGGGCCAGTGTAGCTGGCCATTCTGCAGGTTGAGACCGGAAGCCAGAGCAAGGCTGATGTAGGCCAGGTAACCACTCTGAAATCTCGGTTTTCCAAAATTTACTCTTGGTGTTTGGCATAGTGAAAGGGTCAGGAAAACATGGAATGAAATAACCAATCATAACATTGCAGTCCTGTGCCGGTTTGAAACACCCAGCCTGATCTCTCCACAGGATAAAAAGCACCTTTGTATCTTTCCCTGTCAAACAGTGCACGTGGGAGAAGGAAGGGGACCTAGGAGACTTTTGGGAAAGCCCTGTGTGAGGAGAAGACTCAGGCATGGGTGGTAACCCATGAGAGATCTCACTTCCTTAACAATGCCCATAAAGATGGAGAACCCTCCAAGCAGGCAGCCAAATGTTTCGAGACAGGCCAGCAGGATCACTTGTCTTGAGACGAGCTATATAGGAGAAGTATGTTTGAATGAGGCCTCTGCTGTTGTAGCAATAAGAGCTCCAACGAAACAGAAAGGACAAGTAGAAAAAGAGGCTAAGGCCTCGGAGGTGCATGGAGATGCACGCTTCTCTCTTGGCGACAGCACTTCTAGCCATTTGGCCAGTTGAGACAGGGTAGCCACGACCAGAACAATGTAGGCCAGGTAACCACTCTAATTTCTCGGTTTTCCCAAATTTCATTCTTAGTATTTGGCATAGTGAAAGGGTCAGGAAAACATGGAATGAAATAACCAATCATAACATTGCAGTTTTGTGCAGGTTTGTAACACCTACCCTGATCTCTCCATAGGATAAGAAGAAGCACCTTTGTGTCGTTCCGTGTCAAATAGTGCACGTGGGTGGAGGAAGGGGACCTAGGAGACTTTTGGGAAAGCCCTGTGTGAGGAGAAGACTCAGGCATGGGTGGTAACCCATGAGAGACCTCACTTCCTTAACAATGCCCATAAAGATGGAGAACCCTTCAACAGGCAACCAAATGTTTAGAGACAGGCCAGCAGGATCTCTTCTCTGAGACGAGCAGAGTTGCAGTATGTAGTCGTGAAGTTTCTGCGGTTGTCTTCAATAAGAGCTCAGAAATAACAGGAAGTAGGATGAATATGAGAGTCCACGGACTAAGAGGTGACTGGAGATGCAAGCTTCTCTCTTGGCGACAGCACTTCTAGCCATTTGGCCAGTTGAGACAGGGTAGCCACAACCAGAATAATGTAGGCCAGGTAACCACTCTAATTTCTTGGTTTTCCCAAATTTCATTCTTGGTATTTGGCAGAGTGAAAGGGTCAGGAAAACGTGGTATGAAATAACCAATCATAACATTGCAGTCCTGTGCTGGTTTAAAACACCCACCCTGATCTCTCCACAGGATAAGAAGAAGCACCTTTGTATCGTTCCGTGTCAAATAGTGCACGTGGGAGGAGGAAGGGGACCTAGGAGACTTTTGGGAAAGCCCTGTGTGAGGAGAAGACTCAGGCATGGGTGGTAACCCATGAGAGATCTCACTTCCTTAACAATGACCATAAAGATGGAGAACCCTCCAAGCAGGCAGCCAAATGTTTAGAGACCGGCCAGCAGGATCACTTGTAAGGGTACAAGATTGGTTTAGAAAAATGTTTTCGTGTTGTTGGGGGATTAATGAGACCTTTGAAAACACCAATAGTTGAATTACTAGGAGAGGCTAAGGCAGAGGCCTCGGAGGAACCTTGAGATGCCAGGTTCAAAAATGGCTCAGGAGGCTGTGGCCATTGAGTCCTGAGGAAAGAGAGTTGTGGCAGAACAGCCAGAGAAAAGACCAGGTAGGCCAGGTAACCACTTTGAAATCTCGGTTTTCCTAAATATCACTCTTGGTGTTTGTCAGATGAAAGGGTCAGGAAAACGCGGAATGAAATTACCAATCCTAATATTGCTGTCCTGTGCTGGTTTGAAACACCCACCCTGATCTCTCCACAGGATAAAAAGGTGTCTGCCCCAAAGGACCCTAAAGTATTCACATCAGAGGACCCTACTGAGTCTCCCTTGGGAACCAGGAGGAGTCCACACCTTAGGACCCAAGGGAGACCACCCCAGGGGACCAGAAGTTTTTCCACTTCAAAACTCTGAATGAGGTGATGAAAAACCTGGTGACTTCCGTGTAGGATGGGAACTGCAACTCTTTCATTGCATTCCTGTGCACATACCCTGCTTATACCAACATACAGTAGGTACTTGATATGCTCTTCAGGCAGTGAGTGACCCACTTCTGAGCTCAGAGGCCTCACTTCATCTTGTCGTTTATGGGAAGCCTCTTCCTTTCTCTGAGCCTACCTAGTTGCTAGAGTCTTGTCAGAAGCCAGAAGCATGTAGTCAGACATTACTACTTCCAGGTTGGGCCCTTGGGACTACTGTGTCCGCAGCTGAGACCCTATGAGTGTGGGTGTCCTCTGCACCTTCAGGAAGCTCTCTTTCCTTGGCCAGTTTTTCTGAAGCATTTGTCAAAGCTCTTCTCCCATTGTAAAGGAGGTTCTAGAATTCATATTGGAGCACCCGAAAGATATGGGTCTTGCGTGGAGACCTGAGGAGGGTAATCCGAGGGAATCTGTGTCCACTGAAGTGTCCAGGTAGGCATACTTGTGATCACCCACTGCACAAACATATTTGAAGCACCTACTGAATGCAGGTGAACTAATAACCTGAGAGCAGAGAGAACTTCTAGGCTCTGGACTTTGATTCTGCTCCAGGAGGCAGCAGGTCCCCCAGATGTCTTTTAGGTAGGGAACTAGAACTCCATATGTAACATCCTTCCTGATCTTTTCCAGGTATGCATGCTTTCGCCCTGGCTGCCAGGAGGATGAAGAAATAAAGAAGTAAGTGAGCTTTACAACATGAGAAAGAAAGGCCTTGGTTCTGCAGGCTGGGCTGACTTGGGTACCAAGGGTGAGTGACGGCCGATGCTAGGGGCTCATGCTCCACATTTCTACCACCATACACCATACTGAGGTCTAAGCATTGACTGGAGGGTGAAAAGAATTGCATGGGCTCGGTCCTTGCAAGTGGGGATGTGGGTAAAGCCTGTGGCCTCCCTCCGGTAGCCCTCTAAGACTGTCCCCTCATCTCGTGGCATGAAGGCTTGCTCAGCTGTGCTCCATTAGAGCCTGAGCGTGGGGCGTATGGAGCTCTCTGCTCCCATGGACCTCTCAGCCCTGCTCATTGTACTCGTATGGCTAAGGGCTGGATAGCCTCTCCTTTGCAGTCTCACATGCACGGAGTCTTGGATGGGTGGCAAAGCAAAGTCCAGGTCACTAAGTGTCCTGTCTGTCCCTTTCTGCCAGCACCATCTGCACCCTCCTGGACACATGGACTAGTGTTTTCCCCGATGACTTTGCCATAACATCAGACGTGGCCATTCTGAAGAGGGTGAAGAACTACTTGATCATAAATCTGCCATATTCAGATGTCCTTGTCTGTGTCCACGAGCTCAATACCAATTTGCAGGGAGAAGTGGCAAATGATTCAGAGGATAGTGACTGAGAAAGTGCCAGGTAGATGCTTGACACTGTGAGGAGGTGTCAGGACCTGGTCTCAGGTCTCAGGAATGATTGGGGGATCCTTTAGAGGCTCCTCTTTGCAGGAGCAGTCACTGGACCCCAGCCTGGGCATGTGATCCTTTGGAGGATAGGATCTGGGAATCTAGGCAGACATGGTCTCTCCTATGTTTAGAAAGACTGAGAAAGAGGTCTCATCCTGCTGCCTGTTGTCTCCTGTCCCTCTACTGTCACTTCCCCTTCTAGAGATGCTTGCATCAGCAGCACATCTGTCTCCATCCTTAGATCCGGAGAGCTGCAGGTAAAACTGTACATCCAAATTTAGAGTTCCACGTCTGTCAACCAGCAATGAAGACAGCTACCCTCAATCCAGAACCAGCAAGAACTAGAGCAGCCGAAAATCAGATAATCCAATGCAAGGTCCTGTGTCACGTGTACAGCTGGAGTAGCAGCCAGGGCCACATTCTTGCCAGCAGTCGTGGATGCTCCAGATGCTCGACCTCTTACCATGTCAGCAGGCACAGTGCAACTTCATCCGGGGGATCCAGGGATTGTCCTGGCCCACTTGCTCCTCTAGGCATCCCTCATCTAACTGCTCTGCAGACAGCACCAGTTCTATTGTTCCCCACAGAATCTTCCCCTTATTTCAACACAGCAGCGTTTCCAGACCCGCAGGCAGCTTCCCCTGCCCTTTTTATTCTTCTGGATGTTTTCAATGTTGCGTTTGCTTAAATACTGCTTTTAACAAATTGTCTGCTTTTCGTTGTGTAAATTACTGTTACAGTGTTCACTGTTGGGGTCCAGTGTCAGCCTGGACCATAAATTATTTCTCTGGATCAGACCCCAACATAAACTATCTCTCTCTGGACTGGCGTGGAGGCACAGGAATAGAGACACAACTCACATGGCTTTATCGGGAGGGAGATTCTCAGTGGTCCCTCATGAAGTCCTGAGTTGACATCTTGAAAATTTTTTTCTTTATTCTCCAAACAGCCTTATATATCAAAACATAAACTGAGGAGGAAATACATTAGCATTCTGTTTCCTAGGTAACCAGGTGAATGGCTTTTCGTCACGTCCACAACTACCTGTGTTTGCAGTCACGTTTTCCTGGCCAGTGTTCTAGCTCAGTCACATAGGCTGAATTAGCACCTTTTTTCAGGCATCCTCCAAATTACAAAGATGGGAGCAACGCAACATCCTGATCCTTTGTTAGGGCAGCGGCAGCCTGTCTGGAAGGCTACGTGACCACGATGGCTTGAGAGCCTGGCTGCCATATCATATAGAAATATGGGCCTACAGTTCACTCGGCGTGCTTGTACATGGATCCCCAAGCATATCACACTAGTTCTGGAGAGGCTCCATGGAGACAGACCATCCTGGAGAAAGGGAGGCAAAAGCCACTGCTTTGACAGGGACCAGGTGAATGCCTGAGAGCTGTGCTAGACACACAGATGGTTGTGTCTCGTTGCCGTCTGCTGGGGAACTAAAGGCCAGGGTCATGTGCTTAGAGCTCAGGCTGACCAGTTGTCCTTCTGAGGGCCTTCGGCTTTAGGTCCAGGCTCCTGTAGCTGGGTAGCAGGACTATTGGTGCAGCAGATGAAGGCTAATTGTAATCTCGTGAGATCCCCGCTCCCATAAGCACAAGGCCAGGCACACACTCACATTTGCCCATAATAAGTACAGTTTGAACAGATGAGTGGCCACATTTTCCAGAAGGGTTCTTTCATGCTGTTGACAATGTTTAAAAAATGCTGATCTTCTTGAAGTAATACTCAGCTTATCTTCAGTGTTTGGGACAGTCTATGAGTAACAGTGTCACGTTATAAATAATAATATTAATAATTATAAATAAAATTTCCTCCAGTGTTCAGTGATATGGCTTGTAGCCACCCAACTGCCGTTCACTATGCTTTTCTGGCTCCTCCCCCACGAAATTCCATTGATGATTCTGTCACCAACTGTCACATATAACTGACCTTGGGCAGCTAAGGTGCTCATGTCTCCAGAGAGATTATCTCAGTGTGCAAGACTGATAGGGGTCACAGATCTGCTCTGTATAGCTTCTGGGGATTAAGGGAACTCACCCACCAGTCACCAGGACGTTTTTCATGGGAAAAGATAACACAAGTCTCAGTTCTCTAGAGTTAAGTGTCCAGCCATCAGAGAGTTCACATCATAGCATGGGGATTGAGCTTCAGTAAGGAATCCATTCATAGGGTGAGGGGGCACCAGTTGGGCAGGAAGTCTTCTGGGAGGCCCCCATCTTGACTGGACCAGAATCAGGCTTCCTGGTGAAAGACAGCTTCAGAGTGTGGCAGTCCAACACAGCAGGGGCGGGAAACTGGCTGAAGTCATGTAGTGAGTTCCAAGACAGACTCCAAAGCTACAGAAAAAGCCTGGAGGGTTGATATAATCTCATATCCTGGATCAGCCCCACACTCTGTGGTGCTGCTTGAGGCCTCCCTCAGGCCCAGAGGAGCCAAGGTGGTGGGTCTGGCCTGGGAGCCGGGCAAGTCAGCATTTGGCGCAGGCAGGACTGCTCTTTTAGCATTTTATCAGACTTACTGGACAAACAGATTCTACACACAAACTTACACAACATTAAAACACTATCTTTAACTTTGTGAACAACAGCTTCATCTCCCTCAGAGGGTACCCGAGACCCTAGTCCTTTCACTCATAAGGTCATTCATTTTCACGTCAACCCTAAGAAGTGGGTATAAGCATTCTTCCAGGATACAAATGAAGAAACTGAGTCAAATATCTTAATAATTGTCTTGACATCAAATGCTATCCTTTGCTAACCTGAACCATCCAGAGGTACATACATTGCAGTTACACTGGGAAATGTCTTTAAAGATAATGTAGGTGTTTCTCCATGAAGTATTGGAAGAGGTTTCCAAGTAATATTTTATAGTAGAAATATTTATGTAGTATTTAATTCATTCTGAAATCAAGTTGAATCCATAAAAATTGGATCTGCATTGTTCCTTTTGTTAAAAAAAATAATTCAGTTAACTTTATGTGCATTGGTATGAAGGTATCATATCAGATTTCCTGGACTGGAGTTACTGGCAGTTGTAAGCTGCCATGAGGGTTCTGGAAATTGAACTTATGTCTCTGGAAGAACAGCCAGAGCTCTTAACCTCTGAGTCATCTTTCTAGTCCCAGCACTGGTTCTTTTATAGATAACACTTATTAATTTTCTCCTTTGATAGATGCACATATAAGGGCTACTCAGCCCACTCCCCCATCTCCCTTCTAACTCTGTCAACTCCCCCATCACTCTTTACTCTTTATGAGTCCCTTTCTCGTATTTACATCTTTGTGTTTGTTTCTGACCCACTGAGTTTAAGAAGGGCTGTTTGTGAATATTGGTTTTGAAGTAGTTATGGGAGCCTTTTGAACTAGTCACAGGTTCTTCTGTGAAAATCCAAGGGAAGACAATGCCTGCTTTCTCCTCAGAATCCACCGGTGGCCAGTATGTCATCGAGATGGGATACCGCCTCACCAATCTTTGTCCAGGCTTGACTGATGTCAGGCCCTACCCTGTGCAGGCCCAGTCAATGGAGGCAGGCATAACCACTGCAAGACTGACTGCATGGCCGTGTCATGCCTAGAACACAGCATTTCCCAGCCCCTTTCTCTGTCTTCTAGTTCT
The DNA here is from genome assembly GCF_018167655.1 of Microtus oregoni. Classification (NCBI taxonomy): domain Eukaryota; kingdom Metazoa; phylum Chordata; class Mammalia; order Rodentia; family Cricetidae; genus Microtus; species Microtus oregoni. The sequence goes on along the minus strand of NW_024543069.1, from coordinate 18,710,798 downwards.
TACATTCGTCTGTCTTCTCTTTGAGCACGTTTCCTGAACTTTAGACAGGGCAGTATAGTATTGGCACTGTCTGTGGGAACGAGCATTCAATTTTCATGTTTTCTCAGCACCTTGAGCAGCCATGAGTCTCTGCATTCACTACTATTTTATTACAAAGGGAAGCTTCTTTGGGTATGACTAGGACTAGCATCTGTCTATTGGGTATAAACATAAAATATTATTTTTTGGTTTTTGTTTAAAAAACAAGGTGTAAAGCTCATATTGTAACAGTTCTGCAGCTGTCATATGCCACCAGATGGCAGCATCAGACATTCTTTTCAAGTTGTTCTGCTTGGTCTAACATTGCCAGTCAATGTACTATCCAACCTGGTTAACAACGAAGCAACTAATACTTGATGGACCACTTCACAGACCCAACCTTACTGCACAGCTGTCTAGTTGCTCCCAGGAAATGAGGACAGGTTTCTGTGATCTCTACTGGCTCACTCGAAACCCAGACGTAGGAGGAAATGAATGCATTCAGTTTCAGTTTCACGAAGACAGAGAAAAGCAGAAAGCCTTTCCCTACCTGTTACAGGATGAATCATGAGGAACCCATGATTTTCAGACAGAATAGAAAACAAAATACAGCATCTGCTAAGTCTTCCTCAGTGCCACAGACTGGGTGGAGTTGGCAAGGAAAGTTCCCGAGCTTACACTGAGCTGTCTGTGGTTCCTCAGCAGAGGCAGGAAGGGGTTGGAGAACTGGAAACATAGAAGTTGGTCGGCCACAAAATTCATGAACTTGAAAGGAGAGGCAGAAAATGTTTTTTTTTTCATGAACTACAGAGACAGTTGACCCCTGCCCCCCTGCCCCATGGAGGATCCAGTGGTGGTGGCGATGCTGTTGGTGCTAACATGGGTTTTGTAGATTTTTGGAAATCTCGTGTGTCTTTTCTGGTCACCCCATCCAGGCCATAATGCTGAAGAAGTTCAACCTCAAAGCCTCATGCAGGGATTAGGCCATAGAGGAGGGTGCCAAAGAACTTAAAGGCAGAAGATATATATCATGGACTTCCTGGCTATTAGGTGGACTTGGTCCAGCAGACATACATGGCCAACCTTATGACATACACCCTCCTTCGGAGCTCCTTATTCAGGGGCGACACATTCTGGAGGACCTTGGTGGCTAACGAGATCACAACTGTCATTGCTGGGGCCATGAGCGTGGCTGGTTATTGTTTCATACATGTAACCAGCAAAGACTCAATGAGCCCATACTCGTGAGGTTTTGGACATCCACACAAATTTAGGAAGCTAATCACTAAGACACATGGAACAGATAAAGTGTCAGCTCCTTAGGCCTCCAGTCCACAAAAAGAAAGTGACTAACAGCACGCACCAGTGGCTCATTCTACCAATGTTGAGACAAGCTACAAAGGGACTCTCAGGTGCTACAGTCTACCGTGAGGTGGGAAGTTCTGAGCTCAACTGGAACCAAACGTAGGAGATGGGTGAGAAAGACTCTCTCATAAGACAAGGATAAGAAACTATCTTGCAATGGTGTGTTCTCTATGAGGTAGCTACAGGCATCCTGCTAAGCTCAGATGGAGGTGAAGTCTTGTCTGTATGACCTCATTGGAAACATACAAGAGTACCAGAGTACCACATGAAGCTAAGCCCAAATTTCCTGAGCAAATCAACTCTACCCAAGTCATTCAAGCAGGAGTGGCCCTGGCCTCCCAGCTGGCCAATGCAGCCCACCACCATTGCAGGGCGTAACTAAGTCTTGGTCAGAGGACTCAATAGCTTTATTCACATTACCTGATTCTAGAGAAAGAGTGAGGCCCAGCTGACTGGAACCCTTCTAGAACTTTCTAGAAACAGCAAGAAGTATCCTTTTATATCTTCTGAGGTAGAGATCAATTTTTAAATATAGATATCCTTTTCTGTCATTATTCTGGTTGTTTTCCTACACAGAGATTTTCTACATAGAATCCTGTGGGTGCTATTCCCCTCTTCTACTTTCTATGAAAGTGATTTTCTTTAATTTTAGTAACATGAAAGACTAGTTTTTCCTCATAAAATGTGCAGAAAACTAATTTGAGAAAGTACGCTCAGATCAACCCCATGACATAAAATTTGAGATTACTTCCAAATTTAATGATGCTATCTAGCTCTCGATTATCTTTCTTTTAAACAAGTATTTCTCCCCCTCCATAAAACTGTTTAATAGTTGTCCTTGTGACTATTATAGAGCTTTAAATCATCTTATATCTTGATATCACATCAATTTTGTCATATGCAAATTTCAGATGTCAAAGAAGGAAAATTATTCTACCAAATGTAGTTGATACCATCTTCTCACTAATTCATTAATAAACTAAAGTTCCATGATAAGCCACAGATGTGAACTGCTCTCTCAAATTGATATCTTCTCAAGTAAGATAAAGTTCAACAACTTTAACCTCCTCCTTAGCTTATGAGTTTGTGGTCTCTAAGAAAGCCCCAGCTGCTCCAAGCAGCACCTCAGGCATGCGCTTTGTTTCCCTTCCTCCCACACCTCTCCCATCCCTCCAGTGAAACATGTATCTTTTCTGTAACACCCCAGCAAAAGCTGTGGTTGTGAAGAGTGGCAGATGTCCTTCTGATAAAACCTGAGAGTCACACCTCCTGGTTCATCCACACAAAGGGTCCTTGAGCTCTGGCAAACGCCGGAAACCTTGGTGACGTGTGCTAGTCCACGCTACAGATGTAGTTTTGAAGAGAATAATAATCCTTGTAGGGTTTTAATTGTATATTTCGTATTCCTATCTGTTTTTAAATAATTTTTTACTTTTGACAAACTTGTCTTGAATGAGTCCAGAAAGGCCAAGGCCTCAGTAAAGTTCCCACAGACTGCCCACAATGGGCAGTCTGCCCAGGGTCCTTGCTGGACTGCTCTTAGAACAACCTTCCATTGCATTTCCTGAGCATTTCTGGTTCCTTCCCACATTTTAAAAAGCATTATATCTCCTTTGAGGTTGCATATGTGGAAGGCACTGTGCTTTCTAACCTCTGCCTCAATCATTTTTTTCACTTTTAACCTTCCTAGCAAGCTAAGTCCGGACACTGTGGTTTTCAGCTTTGCCTGGAGATTGTAATTTTTTCTGCTCTGTGGAAGTTTTGAAAATGTAAAACAAGCTGTTGTGCTCAGACTCATAAAATCACAATCTCTGAGTGTGGGCTCAAGTGTTCCTTAAACCTCCGCAGGGGGTGATTCCATGTGTTCAAAGGCTGAGACTCACTCCTCAGAGGTAAATTCCTTCCTCCCTCCCTTCCTTCTTTCCATCCTTCCTTCTTTCCCTTCTGTGTCCAAGGCTGCAGAATGATGAGAATGGGCACATAATAAATGTCATCACTGAACTTCGTCCCCTGCATCACTTCCCCACTCCTGGCCTCCATCCAGTAACTGAAGAACTCAATCCCACAGCCGCAGTGCAACAGGCTTTGGGTTCTTCCTCCATCCTTGGTCAGGTGGGGCGCCTTAGTTTGAAGGTATTGAAGCAATGACAGGAACAGCAGGGAAGAGGGAAAAGCTCTCCTCCTAGAAATGGCCCTGAACAGTACAGTGTGGTGAAGTAGGGGCTCTTATAGCCTGGGGCACCAAAATAGGGCCCTGGAGCCAGAGGAAATGATACAGGCAGCCCTGAGAAAGGGGACATTGCGACCTCATATTCCTCTTATTGGGAATAGTGGATACTTAATCGTTTGCCCTTCCGGCACCGGTTATAAACCCGTACTCAGACCACATCGTTTCCCATTCCAAGCTGCTGATCTGCTGCAGGGTGGGCTCCGGGCACTGCAGAAACACCTTCTCCGGGCTCCCTCTAAAGCGGCTGTCAATCCTCCTCCGCTGCTTCCTCTAGCAGCCCTCAACAGGGCTCCGCTTCGCTTATCTTTTAAAGGCCTCCTCTGTCCTCTTCGTCAGCAGCTTACACATTCTTGCAACTGAGACGCGGGTCCTTAAAGAGGCAAATGGTCATCTGGGTGAACCTTTCCTACGAGAAGCCCAGGGTAATGTCAGATGGCATATCCATGAGGGGTCCCCCTCCGCTTCAGCAGCTTAGCAAACTGCTCTAGTTCTTTCTGCGGGGCCTTCAGGTCTTGGGACTCCTCAGGACTTGGTCCCACCTTCATGGCAGTGGGTCCAGGGGAGGCCCACTCTGAGTTGCTTTTCTCCCTGACCCTCAGGCTGTAAACTCTTCAAGACGATTGTGGACCTCAGGCCCACTCCAACCTGAGGTCCACAGTATGCCATCCCTCCACAGAACTCATATGGCAGGAGACAGAGAAAGGCCCTCAACAACTCTGAGCTTGTGCCAAGCCCTGGCTCATTTCCAGGTCAACTCGGAGGGTCTTGCAAGCTTAGTCAGATTGGAGGGTCCATCCAGCCTAGCTCCAACCCTCCTGATCCATCCATCACTCCTGGTGGGGTAAGAAGGCGATGTCTGAAGCTAGGTGTATGTCTATGGGAAAAATCAGACACCCCAAGCTGGATGCCTGATGGACAGAGGGTTCACCTAACGACCCAGAGGTAAAATTATTATATAAACTGCTGAAAAATTAATTTTCTCCATTTCCTTCCTTGGGCGAGTGCTTTTCAAGAGTAGTGAGGATATGTTGATGTGCTTGCTCTTTTCTTGATGACACTGCTGTTAACTAGGGTATTCTGGGAGCTTTTTCTTGAATTGCTTTTAGTCAGTTTGCCAGACACCGTTAAAGCATTTTTTTTCCACTGCCCACCAGAGGACTGTGGAAGAGGCGCAGACCTGTGGGCACCTGGGGACTATCTCTCCCCAGCTGCACCTGTGCTCATGAGAGGATGAATGGGCATAGAGCTCCGAGGTTTCCTAGAAAGGCTGCTGCTTGCACTGTCCTTAACCAGTGCTTCTCCATTTGTGGGTCATGACCCCTTGGGTCTAAGGACCCTTTCACTGAGGCTGCCTAAGACCTTAGGAAAACACAGGTATTTATATTTTGATTCCTAGCAGCAGCAATGAAAATAATTGTGTAGCTGGGGGGTCACCACAACATGAGGAACAGTATTAAAAGGTCCCAGCATTAGGAAGATTGAGAACCTGTGGGAGCTCATGTGTGACTCAGTTTCCACCTAATGTCCATTCTGACTTATAAGTCTTTTGAATTCAAGTTTGCCTACTCTGCTTTTTCCAATAAACTTGAGGGCTGTGAGAGACTTCTGTTGTAGCCCATGAGAAAAGAACACTCTATCTAGTAGACAGTATACTGCTGATGACAAACCTCAGGAGCATCAAGATAGAAAGGAAGGCTGCTCCAAAGCAGAAAGCATATATTGGGAAGGAGGCTGCTTACTCAAGGACAGACATGGTCTTGGGGTTAGACACTGACTGACCATCTGTGCTGTGCTTTGTTCTGCTTTTCTATACAAGCAAGTTCTGAAATAAACTCTGGGCTGTTTGGCTTCTTCAGCATGACCAAACAGACCTCCTGATTCTATCCTGTGTTTTCTGTGTCTGTCCCTTTCCTCTGACATTTATTCAGCCTTGATGACCCCCAATCCAGGAACCCCTAACTGACTTCGTAGGAACGGGCTCCTGTAAGAACCATTGCTTTAAACACTCCCATTTACTTTATAGTTAGAGCATCATAAAGGAGGACAGGACTAGGAGTGGTTCTGGATCTTCAGAGTTAATCCTCATATGCCCCAAGTTTCCACTTATTTCAGGCATCCAGGCACCAGTGTCTCTTAGACCCCCCCCCATCCCACCTGACTCAAATCTATTAGCCTCTGATCATCTATCCTTGGGCTCGTCACCCTTGCGTAGTATGGTCTGGAACCCCCTCCCATTACAAACTCCCCCTACACACTCCATCTTTTTTGTTGACTACTTCCTTCCCTTCTTGGTCTAAGTAAATCAAATTACTCCATCAAAATGCAACCTTTCTCAACACCTATGGTATCTCAATACCTGAGATAAATTACCCATGAAGTGCTTAATGCAATCATGATTGTACCATGACAGTACCATTGGTCACCATTTAGACCTTGGGCAGAAGGCAAGATACAATGAGAGAGCAGTGGATAACAATAAGATTTCACTTCAGTTTTTCCACCTGGAAATTCCTGAAGTGGGATGAAAAATAAAAGGTACTCAACATTATGATCCTCAAGTTTCTAATCTACATCCTTTTTATTTCTTTTTCTTGTCTTATTGTTCTAGCACACTCAACACTCTTTTACCTAAAATGACAATCCTCCTCACTGTTCTCAAAGTTTTTCATGAGGGTGCTCAACAAGTGTGTTGGGGATGTGGGAGCAACCTCAGCACTTAGATCTGTAAGCTAGAGGATCTGTCTTTGTATTTTCAAAGGCTCCTGAGTATTTGTCAACCTGCTGCCAATATTGGGGTGTTCATCTATACCCCTAAAAAGTCCTATAAAAGCCCTTCTGCCTGTTCAGTAGTAGGCTGTACGTTTCCACCCTGGCAGAGGCAGCCACTCTCCTGGAGTCCTCTTTTCCAAATAAATCTTTCTAAAAAGAGTCTTCCATGGAGATCTTTATTCACCTGAGCAGAACAGAACAACCTTGTTGAGACAATGCTTCCAGCCTGAGCAGAAAAATACCTTGCTGAGAAGTTCCCTTGGGAGTTGAGCAAGGCTGAGCAGAAGAAAGTAACAACTTTTCCTGGTAGCAGAGGCAATTGTTTACATTTCTGCAGGGCTTTCCCCTTTAGCAGAGTGAAGCTGAAAAAGTAACATCAGTGGAGCTCTGATGGGAAACCCCCTAGGAGGGGCCAAGCAAAGCTCAGCTGTAGCAGCTCTCTCTAGGAGAGGAGTAGTGTGTTGCTGTGTCCTGCCAGGAGACCATCCCCCACAGAAGCCCAGCTTCAGATATCTTCCCAACAAGTGAGGATAGTTTCCCTTAAGGGCTCAGCTGCCCTATTGAGGCTCTGCTCCTCCAGAGCTGTCCCTATAGCAGCTCTAGGTATATCCCGGCTTCCTGACAACTCGGGATACCTTTCCCTCCAGAGCTGAGCTGTCCTGTTATGGCTCCAGCCTCCAGAGCTGTCCTATTGTGACTCTACATACAGACTGGCTTCCTGATATGTCAGGATACCTTTCTCTTCAGAGCTGTAACACTTGCTTAAAATGGTGGAACAGGTCTTCCTCTCAGACTACTTTCTGCCATGATAATCTTGAATAGCCCAGAGAGGGCATGGCCGAAACCACACTAAAATGATATTAAAATTAAGATGAGGTCTTTTGAAGATAGAGACTTCTGACGTTTTGGATGAGGCTTTCCCCATAGGCTTATACCTTGCTCAAGAATGCTTAGTCACCAGGAAAAAAACTCCTCTGTAAGGATTAGAAAGATTAGGGGGTGTGTCCTTGTTGGAGGAAGTATGTCATAGAGCCTGGGCTTTGAAGCTTCAAAAGCTCATGCTAGGCCCAGTCTCTCTCTCTCTCTCTCTCTCTCTCTCTCTCCCTCCCTCTCTCTTTTCTCTCTCTCTCTCTTCCTCTCTGTCTCCTCTCTCTCTCTCTATCTCTATCTCTCTCTGTATCTCTCTTTTTCTCTCTGTCTCTGTCTCTCTGTATCTCTCTCTTTGTGTCTGTCTGTCTCTCTTTTTCTCTCTGCCTCTCTCTGTATCTCTCTTTTTCTCTCTGTCTCTCTGTATCTCTCTCCTCTCTCTTTTTCTCTCCCCCCTATAAGGGTCAGGATGTAAAACTCAGCTACTTCTCCAGCACCATGCCTGCCTGCAAGCTGCCATGCTCCCTGGCATGATGATAATGAACTCTGAACCTGTAAGCAGGTCCCCAGTGAAATGCTTTCTTTCATAAGAGCTGCCTTGGTCATGGCGTCCCTTCACAGCAGTAGAATAACAGGACTTTTCATTAGTATGTGTATGTGGCAACTGGGAACGCTCCCTTGGTGCCTGCAGTTTCTAATACTGGAAGGAACCTATCTCCAGCTTCAAGGATGGTTAGCCACGAAGGGGCAGTCTGACCTTCAGGTGTAGAGCTACCAATAGACTGGTCTAGTCTCCTGGGTTCTCTCAGGTCTAACTTTCTGCTTGCTCAAACTCACAGTGACACCAAAGTCAGCTCTTTGGTTATAGTCATACCAGCACCGGAGTCTCTCTGTCCATTCTGGGGAGTGCGGGGTCTATTTTCTCTGTTTTGTTTAGATCAAGTCATTCTGTATGTAAATGGTGAAGTTCACTGATTCTTGTTTTTTACTTCCTAACATTACTTCATTTATCAAGCTGCATATTTTTGGTTATTGTACTTTTCAATTCTCAAGTTTCTACTTGATCTCCGCTGTACTGTATCTCACTATGGAGCTCAGACTAGAGTGGAATTCACCATGTCACCCAGTTTAGCCTTGAAATTATGTTTTCCCAACTCATCTCTCCAAATGACAGGATTCTGGGTGTGTAGTGTGCCCTGTTAAAGCTTACTTTGCTTTGTTTTGTTTTTTTACATTCTAGAAATTAACCCCAGAGATCTGTGTATACCGGGCAAGTGTCTAACTATTTTTCCAGGTCCCCAACCCCTTGACTTTTCTTTATATCTTTTATTTTTTTTTTCAACTGGGACTTTCTGTTTGGCTTATTTAAAGTATATTTATTATCACTTGTTAATTTTTTTTATGCAAAGGACAGGTTTTTAATACATCTGGATTTAGGAGTAACAGGGAAATGAGATGGCAGTGTTTTACAAATGTCTTTATTCAGGTTCTTTCCAGAGCAAGTGTTTAGAAACACACACTGAACATAGTAAACAGTCTCTTACAAGAGAACTTGACAAGCGGAATAAAATTGAATGAAAGGAAAACACTAAATGACAGCATCGGTTGCTCCACAACAGTTTAAACACCTACAAGTCTGAGATACTTTGGGTTTAAATTAGTCTTTAAATTTTGTCTTACAAACAAACAAACTGTTCGGTTTCAAAGGTCCATCATGAGTGACGCTTCCTGGCAGGGAGAGACAAAGAAAGATCCAGACTGTACGTTTGGACTGCTGCAGTGCATGCCAGCAAGCAAATGCTGAAGAAGAAGAGGCAGAAAGACTGGGAGTTCAAGGCTAGTGCAGGCAAATCAAAACAGTAAGCAAAACAAACCACACAGAAGTGTGAGCTCAGGGCAACAGACCTGGGGCAGTATTTTATAGCTCACTTACTTTCCTCTCTCCCAAGTGTGGCTCATTTTACTGCATGTTTGGGAATCTGAAGTAGTAGGCTATGAGAGTTTAATTCTAACTGATTTGGTTCTTGTAACTTTTGCTGATCTCCACGGTGGTAAACCTGAGGAAAGTAGAACATCACAAGTTGTGTCTGGGTGGGGGTAAGTCTAGTGGCAACGCGAGAGTCTCGAAGTTTACTCCCTTGCCCAGTATCAACAGAAGTCTTGTTTTGTTTTTGTTTTTCCAATATCAAGGTGATGGCTCCAGATACTTGGAAAGAGAAAATGAAATTTCATGTAAAATTATTTTCATCATATCTACCTCCCCACCACCATCATCACTGTTTCAATATTTAACATCCAAATACAAAGTGTTATATAATTCACAGTGATTGATAGGACTAAACTGTGTCTCTGATTTACAGGTTAAAGTGCAGATGACATGTCTTGGAGGGGTCTCTAGGAGGTAACATTGAGTGAGTTTTCAGGGTGTGTCTTAATGCATTAGGACTAGTCTTAGAACAGTGCAAGACCCTCTCTTCTCCTTCTCTCCTTATTTTTCTCCTTGCCCCAACAAAGGGACGAATGAGACACAGTGAGAAGGCACACATTGGCAAGCCACCAAGCAAGTTACCGGGAACCCTGGTCTTGAACTTCTAACACCCAGAACCCAGAGAAGGGAAGTGTCAATTGTTTAATCCATCCACAACAGCATTTTGTTACAGCTGTCCAAGCATACTAATGTCTCTACAGTTTATAATTTTGCTCCAATCCCTTCTTTGGTTAATAGTGATCCTATAGACCCATATATCTTATTTTTATTTTCATTCATGATACTAAACTAGTTGGGAACTCTAAATATAATATTATTTATGCATATAACTTAAATATTCTGAAATTTTTCTGACACCCTCATGCAACATGGAAATGGATTTATCTACAGCTGGTCCCTACATCTCCTCATAAGTTATTATAAAACAAATACCTCATATGGGATTGTTTTATCATTTAAAACGCTCTGAAGGAAGCTGAAGCCCTGATGGTTGTAGCCCAGCCTTGCTACCTTACATGAGTGATGACTCACATCTGTGACCTCACTTCCTGACTTGGAATGGAAGGCTTGGGTCTGAAAGACCAGTCGTCAAATGATGGAGGAAGAGGTAGAAGGACATGCCCTTCTCTCTCTGGTCCTTGTGTTGGGATCAAGGAAGCCCAGTAGTGTAGTTGCAACCCTAGTCCTATCCCCAAAGTGATCCAGAAAGGTGTCAGCTAAAGTTCTCAGGGACAAACAAAATTGCCATCCTGGTTATCTTAGGATTTCTATTGCTGTGATGAAACACCAAGACCAAAAGCAAGCTTGGGAGAAAAGGGTTTATTTGTCTTATACGTCCATATCACTGTTCATCATCGAAGGAAGTCAGGACAGGAATTCAAACAGGACAGGAACCTGGAGGCAGGAGTATATGCAGAGGCCTTGGAGGGGTGCTGTTACTGACTTGGTACCCATGGCTGGCTCAGCCTGCTTTGTTAGGCAGGCTTTGTGGGTGTGGCACCACCCACAATAGGCTGGGCCCACCCTCATTGATTACTAATTAAGAAAATGCCCTACTGCTGGATCTTCAGGAGGCATTTTCTCAATTGAGGCTCCTGTTGGAGTGCCTGCTCTGGCAGGAAGCAGCAGGGCGTCGCTGGGCGGGGTGCAAGGTTATAGGAAATGGCAGGATGGGAGAAAGGAAGAGAAAACACAGAATAGACCAGGAGGACAGCAGTCCCAAGTTTATTTCCCAGCCAGCATATATACTAGTTATAGGCAAAAGGCAGAACAAAGAGCAGTATAGTCAGCTAACCGCCTCCCTGCACTGCCCTTGGGAGGAAGCTCAAGCAGGTGCATTATCTCATACAAGAATTCAGTTAGCAAGCAGCTTCTAATCTCTAATGAAAAGTGTCCCTCTGACTGGCATACACCAGCCCAAATCTTAATAGAATAATGTGCTCTCTCATCTGGGCAAAAATGCTCTTTCTTATGGTCTAACTTGGACGTTTCTAACAGCCCACAAGGTTGCAGGCAGAAGAGGCAAATTTGAACTCAAATGACTTCTTTAAATCAGTAGTGACTCCAGATGGAAACTGAGTCACACGTGGGCTCCCACAGGTTCCCTCCGATCAGGTGACTCTAACTGTGTCAAACTGACATAAGACTAGCCAGGGTACCGATGTTTATACATCGGTATATATGTAAGACTCAATGATTAACTAGAAGTTTATAACTGGAAAGAGTTGGAATGTTGCTGGCCCAAAGATAAGTTATCTTGAGCTGTTACTTCTGGTCCTCATTGTCCACCCATCGCCTGATTTAACATCCTGTGACTATGAAGTAAAGCCTTTAGAATGCATTCTTAGGAGAATAGTAGTTTCCACCAGTCCAAACTGCAAACGTGGGTGAAATTGCATTCTCTCATTAACCACACTTTTTACTTTTAAAATTTTATTTATTTATTTATTATTTATTTATTTATTTAATGTGTGTTTTGCCCACATGTTTGCATGTGCATATGTGTGTGCAGTTCCCGAGGAGGTCAAAAAAGAGCATCAGGTGCCCAGGACCTGGAGCTAAAAATGGTTGTGAACCACCATGTGGGTGTTGGGGTCCAAACTCAGGTCCGCAGAAAGAGCAGCCAGAGCTCTTAATTACTGAACCAACTTTCCAGTGATGTCAACCATGCTTTTTAGTTATGACTACTCACGCAGACCTCCTTCATTTCCAAAACCAACACATCATGATTAGAATGATTCACTTTTTTTACCCATTCATTAAAATTATCTTATTAATCAGTATATTTTAGATAAAAAAAATTCCAGAATTTAGACTGGAAGATTGCTGTTTTTAATCTCCCAAAGGGAACTCCCTCTTTATCTTAGATCTAAATTCCTAGAGCCCAAAACCAATACAACCTCTACTAAAAATATGTTACCTTAGTACAACCAGTTAGATTACTGTGCTAATTGTACAGGTTGGAGATATGGCTCTGAGGTCAAAAGGCTGCTCTTGCAGAGAACCTGGGTTCAATTACTGGCATGTGCTTGGCAGCTTATGTCTGTCTGTGACCCTGGGGGATTTCGTAGATTTTTCTGGCCCCTGTGAGCACTGCATGCACCCAAAGCACAGACACACATACAGGCAAATGCTCATACACAGTCCTTTCCTTTGTAAATGAAAAGAGTTAAGATGAGGTCCCAACCATCAACTGAAGAGGCCCTGGAAATTCCAGTGAGGCACTCAGACTTCTGCTTCCTTGGGGTAAGTTTGCATCTACAGAGAACTTTCTCTATACAGATTACGAAGAAATTACCAGTTTCCAACACCAACTTACACAGTGGTTTGTATCAAAATGGCCCAAATGCAAGCCGTAAGTTAGAACAACTTGCTTAATTTCTTTAAGATCATTCATTCCTATAGGTATCCATCAACCTTCTTTGGATCCTTTTGAGCCTTTACAACTTGATGCTTTGTCAGAGTAAATTACAGGGTAGGAAGCTAAAACCCTGGGTAAGCCATCTCTGACAGCCACTGGCGATGCTGAATCCTGTCCTTGTGCCTTCTTTCCTTGTTCATCAGCTCCAATAATTTCCTCAATCATTTCAAATCTTTTTATTATTGTCGTTTGTAAAGCCTGAGTCTCCTGGCCTGTATATATTTCTAGTGATTTCATTGAGGCATCTAGTCCCTGGTCTTCATTCTGCACCTGTGATTCCAAGGTTTAAATTTTCTCCTTTAAAGATAACATCTCCTCCTTGGACTTTATTTGAATATTGTGCAGATTGCCATCCTGGAGATACATTTTAGTCTGTTAACTTATCATAACTTTTTCACAACTTATGATTGTCAAATTCAACAGTATGAATTCTTTCAGATAACTTCTTAGTAACCTTGGATATGGATTCAATGTTGTCTGTAATATTATTAACTTTTTCAGATAACCTTTGATTTTTGATTGTATTAATCCTGTCAACTAGCTGTTCATAATTAGTCTGTAAAGATTATATCATTCCTAAGAGTACCATATTCTTTCTTAATGATAGAATATGGAGAAGAAAACTAAAACCTAATGCCAATAAAAACTGAAATATCACCGTAGTCATATAAGCCTCACATAATGCAATCCATAGTATTAGCAAAAAAGTTACTGAAAGTTGCATTGGTAATGCAATCTGCCATAATTATTTATTTATTACCTGTTATGTGATCCAGTAAACTGCAGATGTCATAGTTGCAGAGTTGCAACTAGAAGCAATGCAACCAGTGACAACAAGAATGGTGCTGGACTGCTTTGGTTTTTGCTTTGGTACTGGTTACAGTGAGAAATATGTGTTGCTTGACAAATTAAAGGCAATTAAATTAATTTTATACACAGAGCAAGGGGCAGGGAGCAGAAGCCGGAAGCTGCACAAGTCGCCACATAGCAAGGCATTGCCCTGGGGAATGGAGCGGTTTTGCGTATGTGCACTTGGGAAATTTCCAAGTTGCCACATGCAGCAAACTCCGTTGTGACGGGGATTCTAAAAAAAAAAAAAAAAAAAAAAATGCTTAAGCAAGAGCAAGACAAGATGGCAGGCTTGGGAGACTGTCTGGGCCGTGGAATAGCTTGGCAGTTCACCCAGTAGGCATGGAGTTTAAATCCACATAGGCACCAAGTGATAAAGGGATGCTCAAAAGAAATCCCACACTAGCTCAGAATTGAGAAACAGATAGTTATTTATTTAGGGGTAAACTCACAAATCAAAATTCTCCGCTTGAACGGTGGACAGAGATAGAATCCCACAATCCAACCATCTGAACGAGCAGCCAGCAAAAAGGAGGAAGGGGTGGACGCAGGCTCTGTGTCAGCATATATGGTCTAAGAGGCCACGCCCCCATAGGTGGGTAACCACAACAAGCTCTAAGATTTCCTACAGCAATGGATACAAATACACACACACACACACACACACACACACACACACACTTCTTTTTTTAAAGAATAAGAAATTATAACATATCTTTTTAGTTCCTGTCCTTGGTTATAGCAAATTATGCAATTATCAGAATAAGAAAGGTGTTAGGCTGATTTCTTAAAGAATGAGTGAAGACATTTAAAAGGTTACTTTTCCACAGAAGATCAATAATGTAAAGTCATCTTTCTTTGAGGGAATAGGGTACGTGAACTGTCAATACTCAAAAGACAGAACTGCATGTTCCCACAACTTGAAACATTTCTCCAGTGGTGTCATCTACAGAAATTGGGAAGCCAGCTCTCTATTGCTTCACTGTACAACCTCAAAAGCCAACTACAAGCAAGTACTTCCAACCTAGTTCACTAAATCAATAAAGTCCCCCAGGAGCTTGCCTATGGGCTCTGTTCCTAAGAAATTATACACTGCCAAGCCGACAATCACTATACTTCATCACAACCCATCTCTTCTGAACTTGACATCCCAATGTGCTACTTTCCACTCATAGCCTTCTGTCCGTACTCTCCATTATTTCACAGGTACCGCAACTGAAAATACAACAGTATAACTTCGGAAGTACCTATAGATTTTACCAATTCAAACCTGATTTAACGGACCAAAGGGTCTTCTGAGGACCAAGACAATCTCTTAATAGTCCTGGTACAATGAAACAAAAAGTTACATATTTCATTCTTTTATTTTTTTAAAAGAGAAAACAAACTATATTTTACATACTAATCCCAGTTCCCAATCCCTCCCCCTCCCATCCCCTCCACCTTTCTCTCCTCCCTAACCCCCATCCACTCCTCAGAGAATGTAAGGCTCATTACTTTGGAGAAGGTTCAAGGCCCTCCCTATTGTATCTAGGCTGAGACAGGTAACCATCCAAAGGGAATGGGTTCCCCAAAACCCAGTACAAGCAGTAAAGATAAGTCCTGGTGCCACTGCCAGTGACCCCGCAGTCTGCCCCAGCCGTGCAACTGTCACCCACATTCAGAGGGTCTCGTTCGGTCCTATGCTGATTCCTTCCCTGTCCTGCTGGAGTTGGCCTCTTTGCTCATAGTCTCACCCCTCCCACTCTTCAACTGGACTTTGGGAGCTCAGTCCAGTGCTCCAGTGCAGGCCTTTGCCTCTGTTTCCATTAGTTGCTGGATGAAGGTTCTTTTTTTTTTTTAAATTTATTTATTTATTAAGGATTTCTGCCTCGTCCCCACAACCGCTTCCCATTTCCCTCCCCCTCCCCCGATCAAGTCCCCCTCCCTCATCTGCTCGAAGAGCAATCAGGGTTCCCTGACCTGTGGGAAGCCCAAGGACTGCCCACCTCTATCCAGGTCTCGTAAGGTGAGCATCCAAACTGCCTAGGCTCCCACAAAGCCAGTACGTGCAGTAGGATCAAAAACCCACTGCGATTGTTCTTGAATTCTCAGTATTCCTCATTGTCCGCTATGTTCAGCTAGTCCGGATTTATCCTATGCTTTTTCAGACCTAGGCCAGCTGGCCTTGGTGAGTTCCCAATAGAACATCCTCATGAATATTAATCTTCACCAGGCGATGAAAAGAGACAGAGACAGAGACCCACATGGGAGCACCGGACAGAAATCTCAAGGTCCAAATCAGGAGCAGAAGGAGACGGAGCACGAGCAAGGAACTCAGGACCACGAGGGGTGCACCCACACACTAAGACAATGGGGATGTTCTATTGGATGAAGGTTCTGTGGTAACATTTAAGATATTCATCAGTCTGACTACAGGACAAGGCCAGTTTGGACACTCTCTCCACTATTGCTTAGGGTCTTAGCTTCTTTCGCAAGTCACAGATCCTGGACACAGAGATATATGATTTGGTTGCACCTCTGAGTTCCAGCCTGAGTTCAGTCTGACTACTCCTCATGACGCCAATTTTAACCTCTGGGCAAGAGGGTTTGCTTTGTGTCATTTGAGCCTGGTCATCTTTTGTCACACTTCCTTCTGTGTGCTCACCCCACAGACACAAGTCTCTAAGCAATCACATTTGAGAAGTGGGGAAAGTCTTCAGCTTCATTTGCAGCTTGGGATCTCCTTATCAGTATGCCTTTCCACAAGTTGAGACTTTAGAAAAGATGATCTTACCCTCAGCACATTTATCTTCTTATTTCTGTGCAATCACAGTTTCTGCTTCAGCCCGGGCCTTGGTTTCAAAACTCACATTGCTCAAGATAATTTCCTTATTGACAAATTGTGCAATTTTGATACCTCTAAACAAATATTTTGTTTTCTATCGCCTCAGGGAAGTCCACAAAAATGTAACCATACCGTGGGCTGAATGCTCTCCTGTCTTAAAATTTCCTCTTTAAAACAAATTACTTCATTATCCTTAAATTCAACTTTATTCCAGTTCTCAGAACATGGATAGAATGAAACTATGTTCTTCGCAAAAATAGCACAAGAATTTCCCTAATTTCTCTTTGTAACTTCACAAGCTGAATGTCAGCTTACTGCATTTCTGTTATCATCTTCATATATATTAGTACTTTTGATACCCAGAACTCTCCTTTCTGTTCCCCTGGTTCCTCTTGTTCTTTGGTCTCATTAGTTACCATTCTATTTTAAACTCTCATATATTATATAATCCCCCTTTTTTCATTGTCTTTTCCTTAAGGACTCTTTTTACACCTCTCACCATCCCCTCACTTAATTTCATCAGCTGTGTTTGCCCACTTATAATACATATAAAATATTGAAATCTGAGGTGTGCATGTGAAAGAAGGCTTGCAGATGGTTTGATTTTACAGGGCAAGTTGAAAATTTTATAATTTCCATATCTTGCTGCAGACATGTAAATTTCATGATTTCATATTCCATTAAAACTAAATTAAATCCCCTTGTACACGTATACATTTTCTTTACCTTTTGATCACTTCGTAGACCTCTATTCAGGTTCTAGTACTGAGCCACTGTGAGGCGTGCATCAGTATCCACAGATGTTCAAGTTTCTCTGTGACTAATCTTTATATTCCGTTGGGTACAGACAGGAGTAGTAGGTGATGTAGAAATTCTATTTGTAATTTTTTTGAAACCTCTACTGAGCTTTCCACAGTGTCTACTCAGATTTTCATCATCAGCAGTGCTAGAGTTTTTGTTTCTGCACATCTTCATCAGCATTTGGTATTCAGCATTTAGGTGTTTTGAGACGTCATTCTCTAAGGGTTCTAATAGACGCAGACTTCGGACTTTTTTTCAGAAAATTATTGACAGTTACTGTCTCTCCATCTGATTGTGCATTTACTTATTGCAAGTTTTGTAGTTTAGTATTTACTATTTTCAGATCTTTGTATGTTCTAGATAATAGTCTGCCTCTGAGAGCACAGTTATAAATGCTATCTGCCACTCTATAGATTGTCTTTTTATTCTACAGAGAGTTTCTTGTTCTGTGCAGTAGCTCTTTCAATTCCTTTCATCCTATTTATAAATTCTTGTGGGTATTTCCTGTGTTTTAACAACTTGAAATCTTTTGTCTATCCATATAAATTTTTTTTTAATAATTTATTTAACTTTATTTTATGTGCATTGGTGTGAAGGTGTCAGATCCCCTAGAACTGGAGTTATAGACAGTTGTTAGCTGTCATGTGGGTGCTGGGAACCGAACCTGGGTCCTCTGGAAGAGCAGCCAGTGCTCCCAACCACTGAGCCATCTCTCCAGCCCTATCCATATAAATTTTAAGTTTGTTTTTCTAGATCAGGAAAATAAAGAACTACCATAAAACTTAGCAAACATAGAACTGCCACAAAGCTCATATAACCTTTTGTCACAGGCAAAAGAATGAGATCTACTCATCCATGTTTACTGCCTCTTCCCTTCATAACAGCAAGGGAATGGATTCATCACAGATGCTCACCAGGAAATGGAAGGATCAGAAATGCCTATATACACACAACTGAATTTTATTTAGCCATAAAGAAAAGTGTTATTATGCAGTTTTCAGGAAATGCCAAATAGTCTGTTGATGAAGGCAGCCCCAGGATCAAAACAACAAGAGCAAACAAACCTGCGTTGATACTGGTTATCTTCCTAGAGTGCTCTTCACTTTACTTTTTTGAGGATTTCTCATTGAATCTAGAGTTCCCTGATTTGACTAATCCTAGCTAGCCAGGTAGCTTTGAGGAGACTTGTTTTTGGTTTTTGGTTTTTCAGTGTTGGCATGTTACATTTTCTTTCTCACTCCGTTCAGATATTTACATGGGTAAGAGGCATTTGAATGCCAATCCAATGCTTTTAAGTGCTTTCCCCACAGAGGGACCACCACCCTAGAGTTCTTTCTTCCTTATTTGTACTCCTTTATTTCTTTCTCTTGTCTTGTTACTCTAAGCCTTCTAACTATTTTGAAGGATTGAAAGTAGTGGCATCTCTGGATTGTTTCTGACTTTATAGGAAGCATGCCCACCTTTTAACTGGATGACCACAGATTTCTTCTCTGTAGCCTCTATTGCCTTGCAGTACATTCCAGTTTTACCTCTTCCTAATTTTTCTATGTCATTTACCAACAAGTTTTGTAAACTACTGAACACATCTATTTAAATAATGTTCTTAACTTTGTTTATATGGAATGTTGCAGTTACTAGTTTTCATATGTTGAGATAACCTTATATTCTACTCCCAGGATAAAACCAAATTGAGAACTATGAATGATTCTCTTAATGTAGACTTGAGCTTTCTGTGCATTCATTTCATTCAATAAGTTTTGATCTATGTTATACAGGAAATTTTATTTGTATTTGTGTGGTTGTATGTGCATTCATGTGTGTGTGTGTCGTTTTATTTCACACTATTTACTGGATATATGGAGTTAGTATGGAAATGCTATTTCCCTTTCTTTTGTGGAGAATATTTTGAAGTTTATGATGCTGGGCCTTCCTTAAAGGGTTAGTGTCAGGCTACAAATGAGTTCACAGAAAAAGTTTTATGTTGTTATTTTCCTTTCAATTTTTGAAAGGTATTGGTTATTAATGCTAATAGTTTAGTAGTATTCAACAGTGAATCTCTCTGCTCATGGTGGAGACTATCGATTATCATATTTTCTTGCTTTAAATCTGATTCATTATAACTTCTATTGGTAATGCCAGTTTAGGAATTTTTTCCATTTTTGTAAGTCTTTCAGATTTTTGAAATAAAAGTTTCAAAGCATTAACAACTTGTCCTATCAATTTTTTGAGTCTATGTTAAAGACTCCCTCATAATCTATTATTCTATTTTGTATAACTTTGTTATTTTATTAATTATGGCATCTTTCTACAAATTTATTTGGGAATTTATCTTGATTATCTTTCCAAAGACCCACTTCTTTTATTTATGCTATGTAAAGATTTTGTAAGTCTACCTTTAACTAATTTCTGAACTAATATTTAATATTTCTTGTCATCTCATGCATTTGGTTTGACTTATTCTTGCTTTTCTAAAATATATTGGTGCCTTATTGGATTATATTTTTTTGTAAAGGTTCAAAGATATGTTAAATTTGGAATAACCAAAGAATGGAACATTCAGCAATCCTGGGACACCATTTAAAAACAAAACTAAACTAAATTTATGAATGATAAGTGTAGAAGAAGGACAAGAAACCCATGTCAAATGCACAGAAATATTTATAACATAAAAATATAAGAAAAATACCAAGTATAAAGAGATGCCTATCAAAAGAAAAGATGCATACAGAATAACAGATATGACAACAAAGAGAAGCATCAAGGAAAAAAGAGCATGTCACATGTAAGACATGATTATCAGAATAACACCAGAATTTTTTTTTTTTTCGAGACAGGATTTCTCTGTAGCTTTGGAGCCTGTCCTGGAACTAGCTCTTGTAGACCAGGCTGGCCTCAAACTCACAGAGATCCACCTGCCTCTGCATCCCCGAGTGCTGGGATTAAAGGCGTGCACCACCACTGCCCGGCAACATCAGACTTTTCAATACAGATTTAAAAGTCAGATGGGTTGGACTTGCATTCTACAGGTTAAAAAAAAAATCACAGATTCTAGACCAAACTACTACATCAGTCATAAGTCATAACTAAAGGAGAAAGAAAATTTTTCCAAGATTTAAGGAATGCATATACTACTAATCTGCTCTAAGGATTATAGTCAAAGAAATATTTTGCTCTGAAGAGAAGGTTAAGCCAATCCAAGAGAATACAATGAATAAGTACATAATTCAGAAGAGTTAGTTAAAAGGCATCTAAGAAAACATTACCACACTAACACAATGACAGGAAATGGTACAATGTAGATTAATAACTCTTAGTATTAATAGTCTCAGTTCCCCAACAGACTAACAGACTAGCTGAAAAACAGGCTAACAAACCGCATTATAAAGCAGCATCCAATTCTTGCCTTCTTCCAAAAAACACACCTCACCAGCAGCAATAGATACTCCTTATGGTAAAATGACTGAAAATGGTATTCTAAGCAAATAGCATCAAGAAACTTGAAAGCATTCTAATGCTGAAAGACAGACTTCAAAACAAAACTAGATTTTCAAACCCATTACACAAAATTTCAATCAAGAGAATATTACATTGGTAAACATGTCACAAACAGAAGCACACGTTTTCAAAAACAAATTTGTATTAGACATAAAAAGTACAGATTGGCCCACTTAATCCAGGGACAATGCATAACTTCTGTACCTGACTCTCATTAATATACAGGTAATCCAGACAAAACTAAACAGAGGAATTCTGATGTTAAGTGGCACCATAAATCAAATGGATATAAAGACATCTGCAGACCATTCAAATTAAAATCTAAAGAATATACTTTCAGTGCCCCACAGAACTTTCTTCCAAATCCACCATATATAAGGACCCAAAGCAAGTTTCACTCAGTATAGGAAAACAAATAACACTCTGCATCCTGCCGATCAAAAAGTAAGAAGCAGGATAGCAACAATTAAAAAAAAAAATCTACAGTGTCAGAGCCTGCTGATGACCCAACTCGGGTACCTGGAGGATGGCGTAAGGATGGAAGAAGAGGCAGATGAAAGAACCTGAGACAGATACAAAGGGTGGATTCAGGAGGCCCGTTGGTCAATGCCAAGGAGCCCAGAGTTGATTTCAAAGCCTGCTTCTACACGAAGGCCGAGCAAAGCATAAGAGACAGTCAGACAGTATCTAAAACCACAAGGCCATTCTTGTTCCTATCTATCATGAGCCTGCTGCTGGCAAACAGTTTGAATTTCTACTTCGACGTGCCCTTGGCCTGGCATCAGCAGTACGCATGAATACTACTAGACAATGTGTTCTTTCTATTGAGCAAAGTGCTCTTCCCCATTGGCTTAATCAGAGCATTCTCACAACCCTCAAGGAGACTGAAGCAAGCCAACTTGAATTCAAATGGCTTATGAGTCAGAATGGACTCCAGATGGGCTCCCATACTACCGACATTACACAAATTATCACTACCCAATGATAATTAGGTCAAGGGAGAAATCAAGAAGGTAATCAATGTTTTAAAATCTTCTCAACAGTTTAATATAAATTGATATGATGAAGTACCTCTCTTGTGATCCTCCCTTTGTTGGAAGCCTCTCACCAATCTCCTCCTAACATCATGCCCTTCTTTGATGAGACACCATGGGTTTAATTAGTTTTGTGCGTGAGTGTTACTTACAGGAAGGATTACTTACAAGAAGAGTAAATTATCAGTATCTAAATCGCTAGAGAAAGTGACATCACCTCGTACAGAAAACACTGACTGACAGACCCTGGCATGTCCATGATGAAATGCCGATGGGACCCAACTGTGTAGGTGATAGAAAGGTAACCAGACTGAGACTTATTTAACTCATTTTTTCTTTTTGCTTTGAATCTAAACAGTTTTGAATAATGTAATCAATGTTGTTTCTGAAGTAAGGATGGCAACTCTGATTTATTTGTATAAATATTGTCTGCATGTACTTGCCTTTGGGATTGTCTAGTGATGTTTTAATACTTATTTATTGATTCTTTGAGAATTGTGTACAAGTGTACAATGTACTGCAATCAAATCTATCCTTCAACCCCTCCCCCATCCAGATACTTCCAGAACCAGCTACCCCATCTCCCTCTCAGTTTCACATCTTTAAAAAAAATGCTCTGAGTCCATTTAGAGTTGTTTCTATGTGCATGGTTGTAGGCCCATCTGCAGGAGCCAGAGGAACTTCCTAAGAGTCACCCCCTAAAGGAAACTGACTCTCCATTCTCCACTAGCCAATAGCTTCCCTACTGTGGAAGCAGCCTACTGAGCCACTCAGCCCTCCCTCCTTACTAGAAAGTTGGCATTCACACTTGTGTGCGGGGAATCACAGTTGGTGTGAGCTCATGAGTATAAGGGTCCTGTAACATCCAGCGGACTGGGTGCTAGCAATCCTCCCCAAGTTCAAGTTCAGGGCTTTGCACTCTGCCTCCTCTTTGTGGATGCTTTCTTAGGCCAGGGAAAGGATGCAATATACACACATGGTATTAGCACATCAGTTACTCATGTTTTACATTGTATCTGGATGTCCATTTGGTCTTAAGAAAGTTAAACAATTAATGTTTACATTTTTATTTAGATAGGCCACATTATTTGAAAATATGGGTCTTATGAAATATGAAGAATTTTTGTCCATAGTGGTGAGAATTCAACTGACAAAGTCAATTTCAGATGAAAACGTTTCAGGGACTGACACAGATTTCAGTGACATTTCTGTTTGTATTTGTCAAAAAGGAAGTCTGAAAGACAGAGACCAGCTACCATTTATATTCACGGTGGTGCCATTTCCTTAGGAAGCTGCAGTAAGTGTATTTTCTAATGTGTCTATTGAATAAATTACATATAGCCACACTGAACTGAACTTTGGTCTTTTATGAGCATAATACAGTTTTTTTTCTGCAATGATTTCATTTCCCCCCCAAGAATTTAATAGTATTTAGTATGTTTTTGTTTTGATTAATAAAGACCATTTTATGCTTTACAAACTGGTTTACATTTATAACTAAAAGGAATTTTGACATTGCTTTCTGCTCAGGTGTTAATCACAGAAATTTATCCCCATTTTCCACTTCCTTTAAAATGTATAATTAGATTCAGTTCATAGTAAATTTCTATGAGGAATTACTGATGTAAAAATATGATATTGCTTATTTTAATGAACATGAAATTTTATTTCTGTTTAGAAAGCAAACAAAGTTTGTTAAGGAAATTGCTAAATATGAATGGTTCTATGTAAGCGTTTAAGCCCATGACGCTAGAAAAAGCTTATTTTAAAAAATTTACAACACCACGTACAAATTTCAAAGGGCAGCAACAATACTCATGCCAAAGACACTTCAAGAGTTCCCCAGATAGCATTTCTTCATGTATCATGACTTTGGCCCAAATTTTCAACTTTACACCAAAGATGGGAAATGCACATTACTCTAATACTTATTGGGTGTTATCCATATTCAGGAATGCTTCATCATGAGGGTGAATATATTTCCTGCCAACTCCATGGTGTGGAAATGGATTTGCAGAATTATGGACATATCTGAATACACTAAAAATATTTCTTGGGTGCAGTAAATGTACTGGAGGGGCCAGTGCTATGGTCATGCTCATTCCTTGAAGCAATCAGAATAATAATTTGTGTTTTAAGAAATATCTGACTTACAATCTTAAGAATGTCCTGCTTTTTCCACTGTAATTTAAATCAAATCAACCACATTATCACTTTATATAAGTGTTTAAAATGGTGGATTATGTTGCCCTTACTTTAATAATGGTACATATTTTTAGTTACTTGCAATTATTTACCTTGCTGTGTGTTCATATTTTTAAATTTACTTTATTTCGATTTTGCTATTTTTAAAACATTTGGATACCATTTGAAATATAAAAAATTCAAGAGGACCATCTGACTAACATTGTTTATATTGATGTATAAATAATTTAAGAATTCTAATGGTTTAAAATGATAGAGATAATTAACAAGACAGTCTGATTAAGGTGTGCTCCTATAGCACACACAGCCTCACAGAATAAGAGGTACAATAGTATTTTATCTTTTTTTTTTGTTTGTCTTTGTTTTTTTGAGACAGGGTTTCTCTGTGGTTTTGGAGCCTGTCCTGGAACTAGCTCTGTAGACCAGGCTGGTCTCGAACTCACAGAGATCCGCCTGCCTCTGCCTCCCGAGTGCTGGGATTAAAGGCGTGCGCCACCACCGCCCGGCCGTATTTTATCTTAATAATTAACTTACAGTGTTTTACTAAGACCAACTAATATACTTAAATAATTTGAGAATATGCTTTAAAATACAGAAATACTTAAATACTAGTATTAAATAATATTGAATAATTAAATATTATACCAACATTGACTCAAAATCTCAAATTTGTGACTTGATATTCTACAACTTTATAGAATTCTGACTTCAATAAATTTCTAAATGAAGATCCCCATGTATATTTGGATATCATGTTCTCTGATTGCACATGTTTCTGGGAACTCTATCAATAATCATGAATTGCTTTTGAGTTGCCAGCTTCACTATGAGCTTGGCAAATCTAGTAAACATTATGAAAGTGAAGAATAATTCTCTCGCTGTCACCCTAACAGAGAACCAGCATCCGAAACCCTTTGCACCAGAATCTACTTCTTGTTTTAAAACAGAAATTTTTAGTGAGCTCAGGTTTAGCTGATGATATTAAGGGTTCAAAGTAGGGGCACATTTTATTAATACATCTGTTGGTGAAATTGGGAGATCATTTGAATATATAAGTTTAATCATAGTGCATTTTGGGGTGTTTGATGTTTCTTTAAAGCTATAGACTTGCTCCTCAGTATCCATTCCCAGCTGCCCTTGAAGATTGTGTTCTGTGGTCAAGTTCTTCCTTCAGGACACAATTCTTACAAAATATGAAATAGATCCTTCGCATTTGCATTTCTAGAGACAGTTCTGGGTGTCCATCGGCAGTATCAGCAACTCAAGTGGTATGTTTTTGCTATAGATGTTTGACTCTTCTGCCCTGGTGCGGACACGCGGAGTTCTTCATTGCGCCTGTCTGCCTTTTGCTTTGCCCGCTTCTGTTCTGTGCATCTCACATGGCCAGCTATCCAGGTACCACAAGCAAACTTTACTTGATGCTTTCCCTACCTGACTCTACATTTCTTTGGAATAACTAATGAAATTCCACGAGGTGGTCCACAAGGCAAGTCTAGAAATAATTCAAGCATTTTAGGACACAGCATTTGATAGCTACTTCTTTGTCAGAGCAAAGCTTTTCGGGTTGAGGAGACACTGCTTATTCACCCACTACTGTGCTTTTCCTTCAAGGTGTTGATGGACAGCAAATAAGACAAAGGGTCTTAGTATCTGTAGCCTTTAAAGCTATGCATCATCTTCATGGCAATAACTCCGGTCTCTGCACAAAGTGCATAGGTGACCCCACAAAGGGCTGTCAGAAAAAGTTGTGGAAAGCAGATGTTTGTTACAGACGCACTTCTGTAGCTGTTCTTCAGGAGTCTACAGTCCTAGATTAATTCAAGCAATGAAAAGTTTTTCATAATTGCTATTTTACGAAAGAGCCTGCACTGTATTTCCTGGTTATCAGAGTGTTTCAGGAATGGTTCGTATGTGATATTCTGGAACGGTCTCAGTGCACTGGGACCCACTATTTGGATTTCTAATAATAAATCAGTAATTTGAATGCGCAGATATATTCATATTTTGAAATTTTAGTAGCTTCAGTACAATGGGTATTGAGAGAAGAGACCCAGTGTCTCAGGCCTGCCCAGGAATAGTAAAACTTGAATTCCAGGTACTGCCTTCTCCCTTAGTTCTTTTCTTTAGGACTGCAAGTTTAAACTATCATGTTAATGTACTAGTATTTCTTCCTTTTTCTTTTAATCAAAACTTGTGAAAATTTGAATTACTGCACAGGCAGCCATTATTCTTTCCTTTTCCCATTAAATGTGATGACTGTCCCTTAATTTCTGTATTTTTTCATGTAAATGTGTATACATGTGCCTGTGAATGCACATATATGCTGGTTCATGTTCATATGTGTACTCAAGCATGAAGAAATCAATACATTCCTCATTCAGTCTTGACGTCTTTTTTGAAGTGAATTGGTGATTGACCCCTGGGGTGTAGGCATTCTGCTAGGCTAGGGGGATATTGGACTCCAGGAATGAACTTGTTTCTACTATAAACATCTACTGCCTTCCTTGGGTTCCACACCTGCTTGCAGAGGAGCTCTCCCTTGCTTGAATCTGCTTAAGTACTGATACAATGTGCCATGCTGTTTAATCCCAGACCTTTATGACACACTGAATTATTTTTCAGACCAAGAACCTAGATAAGAGTCTCTTAGGAAACTATTTCTTCTTTGAACTTGTAGAACTTTCTATCTGTTGCGTGCTTTACAAAGATATGGATTGTGGATTGGTCGTCTTAGTCGGTGGTGTACTTCCTCTAGGAAATATTCACCTCCTAAAGGTTTCATGCTCTACCCAAATAGCAGCACCAATTGGGACCAATTAATTATTCAAATACATGAACATATGAGGGATGATTCTCATTTTACCATAACAAGACTCTATAATATGGGTGAAAAGTATAGTAGAGTATATGAGAATAGAGTAGGTGGAGAAACAGACAATCTTAAAATGAAATGAACAATCTACAAATAAAAGGAAACCATTAGGATATTTGAAGGTAATATGTGTGCATGATGAGACTATGATCAGCCCAGCTTCAAGCTTTTGATGCCATGCCTTGTCTCCACATAATTATGGACTCTATTTATCCAGAACCCAAAGTTAAAATTACTCCTTTCCTTCACTAAGTTATTTATCACAATTTTTATCATAGTAACAGCACTTCTACTCCCAGATTGATTCTCTGTTGTGTTTGTGAAAACTAATCAGCTATATAACAGATATATGAATTTTGGAAACACATCTCTCATGATTTGTTACCTTTAATATTTGCTTTGCTGTTCTCTGAGTCAGTAGAGATGAATCATCCCATTGGCCTGTCATTCATGTCTTCGTGGTCATATTTTTCTAATGAAGCCTGTCTAGAAAATCCCTAACTTTATGATGCCTTAACATTTTCCTGCTAATAAAATTTTGAGTTGTCAAAAATCAGACGGTTAAGATATTTTTGCTTTTTTTCTGCTTCTAGGTTATATATTCTATTTCTGTAAAGTAGAGAATAACAGGACTTGCCTGACTGAATGTGAGGAAGGGCAGGAGTCAAGAAATCTTGTGTAAGTTCTCTGAAGTTTGGAGGAGAGATTGTTGGAAGAACATGCAAGAATTATCTAATAATTAAAAAATGAGTTGTATTTTCCAGTGAGCTTATGTGGGATTGTTTACTCTGCTTGATTTCAGCCTCTATCTTC
This sequence comes from Microtus oregoni, assembly GCF_018167655.1. Lineage (NCBI taxonomy): Eukaryota > Metazoa > Chordata > Mammalia > Rodentia > Cricetidae > Microtus > Microtus oregoni. The sequence continues at coordinate 18,683,245 of NW_024543069.1, read as the reverse complement.
TCTTTTTAAATATTATTCCTTTTATTTTTTCTATTCCCTCCAACCCTCCAATATGCCATTCCTACTCTCTTTCAAATTCATGGCCTCTTTTTTATTTGTTGCTGTTACATACATACATATACATACACACATATAAACAAACATGCACACATACATACATTGTGGAATATTAATTTAAGATATTATATTCATTTATGTCATGGAATATTTGTTTAATGACGCAATGCTGCATTGCATTTTTTATGTTGCATTTGTTTAACTCTGTGTAGCTGTGTTACTTTGCCTGAATGAAACACCTGGTTGGTATAATAATGAGATGAAAGGCCAATCACTAGGCAGCAGGGGGATAGGTAGGACTGCCAGACAGAAAGAATAAACAAAAGAAGAAAAGAAGAGAGAGTGAATAAGGGGAAAGGAAGATGCCAGGGGCCAGTCACTCAATCACACAGCCAGACATTGAATAAAAAAGAAAGAAAAGATATAAAGAAATAAAAAGGAAAAGACCAGAGACAAAAGAAAGATAGAATAATTTAAGCAAAGAAAAGCTGGCCAAAAGCAAGACAAGCTCAGGCCAGGAATTAATAAGCAATAAAAAGTCTCTGAGTGATTATTTGGGAGCAGGATGGTAGGCACCCAAGAAGAAAGAGTAAAGAGTAAATAAATAAATGAATAAATAAATGAATAAATAAATAAATAAATAAATAAATAAATAAATCTGAAACCTACATTTTGGTGTCCAATGTGTGGCCATATTTCCATGTGTCACCTGAGAAAGCTTTTCAAAAATGTGGCTATGGTTCCTTTTAAGAGGTTCTGCCAAACACTGGGGCCTTGAACATCCTGTAGAAACAGAAAACTAAGTAAAAACACTTGCCCTAGTACAGGGCACTGGCATTCCAGAGTTGAAGGGTTGAATGCAGTTCTCAGTCCCTCATCTCCAACCAGGCTATGATCTTTAGGCTTGGCTCTTATAACCCTAGAAGAAGGCAGAGCCAGCAGCCAAAGCTACTCAGACGTCCTTGCTACACTGCTTAGCAGTTTAAAGGCTAAAAGATATACAGCAAAAGAGGTGCTGATGGGAAAACCTCTAAATAGGTTACACTGTGTTTAACAATATATATAGACTTAAGAGAAAGAATAGAGATAATCAAAGAAAAAATTGCTAAAAATAAAAAATCTTTAAAGAGAGAGTAAGAGTAATATAAAAGAAAACAGACATGTAAGATGGGAAATACATAAGTAGTCTGGATTCTGTATTGTGTTGATGTTGAATTTTTTTGGTTGCTGATAAATAATGACAAGTGCAGAAGGACATGGATTGAAAGACAGACAGATGAAATAAACCAGCCTAGGTATGTTAAGAATGCCTTAACTTTAAAATGAAACTCAAAAAATGCATTGCTTTGGGGAAGAGGTTTTACATTTGATTTCCCAGGAGACAAGAGGCTATGGATTCCTTCAGGGTTGATACAGATCATGTTTGAGCAGGAAAGACCTCCTGAATCTTGACACACATATATCAACGAAGGCTACAACTGGTCTTCCCAGAACATGACCATTTTCTCAATTTTCTCAGAGACCCCTAAAAATACCTTCTCCCACAGACAACAGTAAACAGTCTGGAGAACGTGATGCCCACATTTCCAAGAGATGGAGTGGGTAGTCTTTGGTTGTTTGGTGGGTTATGAATCTTTGTTATCATTTAGGGGAATATAGAAATATAGGATAAAAAGGCAACTGTTAATCTCAGACATTTTCCTTTGGCATGCATTTTGGTATATTGGTACAAATTTAAGGTTAATTTTGTTGCAACATACTGTATATATGTTTCTAGTCCTGCTTAATGTATTGTAACTATGAAGCTAATTTAAAATGTAAGGTAAAGTTCTGGTTTTTGAAAACTATTATTATAAACTATTTAGGATAATCAAGAAACACGGGTCAGTAATTAGTCATTTGTAACAATCAGATATGTTTGGTATGTTTTTAAGATCATACAGAGATATATTTAAGGTAGATAAATGATCTTCAAACACTTCAAAAATCTATAGAATATGGAATTTAAAATATTTCACTAATTTAGAGATTTTCATGACAAGGAGACACATCTACTCCTGGCAGCATCAATTTATTTCATAAAAGGATGGAGGGCATCAAAGAAAATTCACATAGAATTTGCTTTCAGTGAGGCAATGCTAGCCAGGTGGGCAAGAAATTGCTTATGCCTTGACTGTTTGAAAGTATGTTATACAGACTGTACAAGTAAGACAGAAAAAAAGATTTGCACTTCACCAAGACAAGGCAGGGCAGTCCTTGGAGATTCCCACTTCACAAAGGAGTCTCCTTTACATTCTGTAGGACACACAGGAAAGCAACTGATGACCTTTGTCATTACAACTTGTGACTGTCCTTCCCTTCAGATTTTCTGGTTCACTGAAAAGTCTGCCAGATATTCTAGGCTTGTAGGTCAAAGATGAGTGCTTCAATGTTGCCAAACAGCTTATGTGATTGTCCAGGCAGCCAGATATCTCTGTTGTTAGGTTATATTACACCATCCTTCTGCGATCTTCGATGGAGTTAAAAGCTAAATAATTAGAGTTGTAGTTTTCTTTAGTTATGATAGAAAATAAGTTAGGTATAAAATGTTAAAATTACTAAGATGAGATAGATAAAAGAATATTTTCTCTGAATTTGCTAAATACAAATGGGCAGAATATTGTAAATGTAATTGTTCCTTGATAGATATTTTTGCTGTGTTTAGTTTTACTATATTAAAGTTTAAAACTTTTGGCTTCAATTTAAATGAAAAGGGAGAAATAGTGGGGAATATTAATTTAAAATGTGTTATATTTGCTTATGTTGTGGAATATTTGTTTAATGATGCAAAGATGTGCTGCAATATTTTATACTGCATTTGTTTAACTCTGTGAAGCTGTGTTACTTTGTCTGCCCAAAGCCCCTGATTGGTCTAATAAAGAGCTGAACAACCAATAACTAGGCATATATACTCCAAAATGTATAATTATACCCTGCTCTGCTCAGCATATTCTATCCAGGAGCCATATATTTATTCACAAATGCTTGGGAAGAATGACTTTTTCTGATTTTTTTGTAGTGTTTATCTTTCAGGCTTTAGAGCAGGTAGGGGGAAAATGGTCCACAAAGAGATGAGAATGAGTTAGTCTGATTTTGTTGTAACCTGTGCGGAAACCAGGACTTCTAGCATCTGGTCCAGGTTAGTTTGTTTTAGCCATGTTTAAGCATAGTATAATTTTTAATAAGGTATTCCAATAACAAATAAGTCAGTCCAAATTGCACAATTTAAGACATTTACACTGAGATTCCTTACAAAGAACATCAGGTTTCTTTCACAAGAATGGGAAATGTTGTCTGAGAGATACTGCCCATGACTTAGTGTCTAGAAAGCTTGACTTAGGGAAAACATAGTACTTGTGGGTGTTAAGATTGGCCTGGTCTCAAGATAACATAGGAGTCACTTAGGCTGTTGTAAAACACAAGTGACATCATTCGTAAGGGTGACGATTATGGCTTATAAATGATGCTCCAGGTTTAGGGAGAAAGGGCTTAAGGAAAAACGAATTCTGGAAAATACAGACAGAGTCTATCTCATCAAACAGTAATGGATCACCAAATTGTAAGAATACATCATTCCTAGCATTCCAGCGAGAGAGGTAAGCTGTGTGTTTAATTTTCCTGGTTTCTCCAGTACCTATCTATTTGCACAAGGCATTTTTGTCTTGTACATATTTTTTTCTGGTAGATGTGAAAACAGGGTTAGGAAGCATAGCAAAGAACAACATGGAACAATTAATCATGCCACTAACAGTTTCTGCCTCAAATTTCTTGTAGTAACTCAGAAGTGGCTTCAAGTAAGAAATTCATTCTGTGATAACATGCATAGGCAACACTTAGAACAATGAAAAGAAAAGCAAGGAAATTTCATAAAAGAACAGATATTTGTCAGGTTTATTCAAATATTTCTTGCTTAATGCAGAATATAATACAATGCTGCTACAAATGTTTGCTTAATATAATATAATATTCTCATTATTATGCAATTAGCTTATGTATCCCTAAGCTTAACTTCAATGTGTGATTAATATTGCCCAGATATTTCTTCATTAAGTGAATTATTTATATAATTTTGACCAGCATTTAGTTTCCTGCCTTCTAGTGCTCTCCTAGTGCTTACTTGACATAGTAGGTTTTATTTTTTTAAAATAATCTGTTCTATAGGCTTTAGCCTTTGCGTTGATTAAATGTTACTCATAAATTATTTTTAAATTCTTGTCACTACTTTTTTTAAAATGACTCCAGAAAGTGGATTTTAATCTTTCCTGTGCTGTGAGTCTCACTAAGATGTGTTTCACTGATGTGAAAGAAATTGATCTTCTCGTGATGGTTTTACTCTTGACCCAATTTTCAACAGATTATTTATGGTATCTTGTGTTACACAAAGAAGCACAGCTGCATTACCTGTTACAACAGTGGCCTGATCTTAGAACTGAATAGTAAATGAGTTGCTTTATTGCCGTGTTGTCTGGAAGACTTAGCCTGCTACCTTTGTCTTACTGTTTAGCGATTTATATATGAGGCAGCAATTTGACTATAAGCAGAGAGAGGTTTGGAGTTTTAGCATGGGGAATAAAATGCTGCTCTTTGGATTATCTTGCATCCTTCTTGCTTATTATACTTATATACCCATACCAGAAAACATTGAAGAACCCTGGAAAGTGAGACTCATAGATATTCTTACGAAAATAGCAACGCTTACGGTAATATATTTTTCCTGGGAAATTGGGAGGCCTTGTTACAAATATATAAAAATGAAGTGTCATTGAGTCAGTAGTTTGAAAGAGACTTTGCTTTTTTTAAAGATTTACCTACCAAATAATATTACAATTAAGATTTTAGTTAATTGCTAACATGATTTATTGTCTAATGAAGACACACAATGCTTGTAAATGTTACTTCTAAAGGTAAGTGTATACTGACAGCAAAAATAACCAATATTTCTAAAAGAATTTTTGAGTAATTGTTCAGATACTTGAATACAATTGATGCTTTTCAGAATGGCTCATACATTTTCTTAAACTCACATGTATAAATAATTCATATCATAAAGTTTTGAATTATTTTTAGCCTTCTATTGTTTTGGTATCTTTTTTTTTTGTTTTTAGGCAATTCTAAAAATTCCTGTACTCAAAATTGTATACTCTAGTGCCAAAAGAAGTTTATATTGGGCTTACATCATCAATTTTAAGTGTGCTAAAAATTAGCTAAATGGTGATGATGATTTCACTACAGGTTTATATAAGTGCTGTGTTAATATTAAAATAAAGTATTATCTACTCTGCTGGAGAAGAATGGCAATCTTTTTATGCTAGACAACTGTTCTGTTTTCATGCAAGTTTCTGTGATAACATACCCTGGTAAAAAGCCAGGTGAGAGTCCACAACAAAGAATAGGGGCCATTATTTCAGGACAATCGGGGTGCTATGGTATTGATGTGCCATTACTTTAACAATCAAGACAGGAGATAAATAAATGCATGCATGATTATATTTAGCTAGCAATCAGGTCCTACCTGGGAAACAGAGCCGCCTACCTTAAGGCTGTGTATTATCATATCAGTTTAATGTTATCAAGACATTTCCCCCATAAACATGCTTACCAGCTAACATGATCTAGAAAGTTCCTTGAGGAGACTCTCCTAAGATGATCTTGGTTATATGAAACTGACAGTCAAACTAATCATTACAATAACTGATGCATTTTCTTCCGAGTCCAAAGTTAGTTGAGTTATCCTGGTTTGGGCTTCTTAATGCCTCATGTTGTTGACTGACCAGTAGGTAAGTGAGGGTGGACAAGTGCCATTTTATAAACGGTTATGACATCATCCCTGACTAGTACATATATCACTGGTTAGTCCTGGAGTAGTACAACCATCACTAGTTCGTATATCACCAAAGCGACTCAATACTTATCATCTATCAATATAAATGTATTTTTAAAACAAAGAATTGTAAAAATTTGCCTTTGTGTCTTCAAATGTAACATAGAATTATGAAATATATAAATATAGTTGAAAAGGCTGAAAGATACACAGTAAAAGGAAGTCTAGACAGAAGAACATCTAAACATTTTTTTTTTCTTTTTTTTGTTTTTGTTTTTCGAGACAGGGTTTCTCTGTAGTTTTGGAGCCTGTCCTGGAACTAGCTCTGCAGACCAGGCTGGTCTAGAACTCTAAACATGTTTTTATGTGTTTAACAATGTTTAACAATGTGAGTAGACTTAAGAAAGAAAGAAAATGGGTCTGGACAGTTATAGAAAACATAATATATAAAAAAACAAAGTTTTAAATAGATATTAGAGTACTGTTAAAAAAGCCAGTCAAAAATAAAAAATACACAAGGAGTCAGGATCCTATATAGTATTGTGTTAATTTTGAATTTTTTTGGTTGCTCAAAAGCAAAGGACAGCGGCTGAGAGACATAAGATTGAAGGAGGTACTGACAAATTAAACCAACTGAAATATTTTTTAAAATGTCATAACTCTAAAACAAAAGTAAAAAATAAACATATTTGTAAAATGTAACTTAGAATATATGTTGCTTTGGAGGGAGAAGCAGTTCTGTTTTTGTTTCCATAGGAGATGAAAAGCTGTAGGTTCCTTCTAGGTTAATATGGTTTGGTTGAGCAAGACCTTATGAAAGGTATCCACTGGGGATGATGGCCCAGGTGATTCAACATCCACAACAGCTTCAAGGCTACTGGAAGAGATGGACCAACCACACAAAATACCCCAGTCAGGACTTTAATGTAATTCTGCATTATTTTTAGGATTCCCATAAGGTTACCAGTGCCCCCAATCAGTAGAATGTAACATAGAAAACTACACTCAAATTCCAAAACAGTGTTAATAAATGTTTGATTTCATTTAAAGAAGGTTGGTTATAAATGGTTAATGGCCATAGTTAATTTCTTTTCTTTTTTATTTTTTGGTTTTTTTCGAGACAGGGTTTCTCTGTGGCTTTGGAGCCTGTCCTGGAACTAGCTCTGTAGACCAGGCTGGTCTCGAACTCACAGAGATCTGCCTGCCTCTGCCTCCTGAGTGCTGGGATTAAAGGCGTGTGCCACCATCGCCCAGCTGCCATAGTTAATTTCTAAAGAAAAGAGGGGAATAGGATATAGAAATGAGGAAAAGAAAAGAACTTAGATTATTAAATCTACCTTAGTCCAAAAACAACTGTTAATATCAAAATACTTTATATTAGTATGGATTTTGGTCTATTGATACAAATTTGTATACTTTGTTATACTATTTCTATATTTCCACTTTTGTTTAAAGTACTGTGCTTATGCAACTTATTTAAAAGTGTGACATAGTTAAGAAATACAAATAAACAGTCATCTATAGTAGTCAAATTTATAGACATGTTAGGTTTTCCAGATAGGAGAAGTCACATTTCAGAAACATAGATAATCTTCGAACATTTCAGAGGGCTACAGAATGTGGCATTTAAAATGTTTTAAGAACTTAGAATTCTTTGGATGTGAGACATCTGCTCCTGGCAGCACCAATTACTTCAAGAGGATGATGGGCATTGAATAAACTCCTTGTAGAGTTTGCTTTTCGTGTGACAAAGCTAGCCATTTGAATAAGAAACTGCTCTTGCCTGGACTGTTTGACTGTATGCTGTATAAACCAAAAATGCAGGACCCACAGGAAAAAACTGATGAGCTTCACAAAAGAAGGAGGGACAATCCTTCAAGTTCCTACTTTATGAAAGAGTCTGTCAGAAATTCTGTAGGACACAGAAGAAAGTGACTGACAAATTTTACAAAAATAAGTGGAACAGTCCTTCAAATTTCCTACTTCACTGAGAAATTCACAAGACACTCTAGGCCTGTAGGCTGACTATGGATGCCCCAATGTTACAGAAGAACTTTGCGTAAATGTCCAGGTATCTTTGTAATTCTAGAATTTTGGAAGTTGCTCACAATGCATTTCCTGTTTACTCATTATATTTTAATTTTGAAATAGTCGAAGACAAAGAAGATGGGTTGGTGGGTAAAGCACTTGTTAGGTAAAGATGAGTTTGGAATTCTGGTACCCACATAAAAGTACATATAGTGGTGTCCACAGCTTCTATAGTGGCATGGGAAGAAGGGATATGAGAATCCCTGGAGGTTTATGGGTTATCTCAACTGGCATATGTAGTGCAAAGAACACCAAACCCTAACTCAAATAAGTTGAAAACTGAGATTCAACATCTGAATGTGTTCTATGGCTCCCATTGATATATATATATATATATATATATATGGTACACAGATGCCTGCACACACACACACACACACACACACACACACACACACACGCAGTTAAACTTTAAACACTGAAACTAAATTAATGAATAAAAATGAAAATAAAATATTGGGAATAGACATGCAAAGAAAGGAAGCATAAAAGGCTATTTTCAGTTAGTATTTTTAGGTAAAACTAAGCTAATAAGAACTTAACCCAATGAAAGAACAGTGGCAAAAATTTGTGGTATCAAATGAGATTATCTTAATTTCAAATTTTGTATGTTTTAGATTTATTTTAAATTCATAATGAGCTATTATTGTTTGACAATTCATAAATTTACATAATGAATTCAACTCTTTTTCTGAAACTGTTCTCAAAATTTCCTCTTTCTACTCTTATGTTTTCTTTATGAATTTCCACTAATTTAATTAGTGTCCTGCCTTAACATGGGGGCGCATTATGTACCAGAACAAGGCTAGCTAGCTACACCACTGAGGAAAATGGCATCTCCCCTCTCAGCAACCAATAAGTGTCAGTATTTCCTGAGTTTTGTGTGGGAACTTCTTTACAAGTCCCTTATCTATCATAAAATGTTGATTGGTCTAATATTTTTTTATTTTTATTTTTTATTTTCTTTCTCATTTACTCATTGCTAAATGGAAACTAATGTTCTTTTTTCTTTCTTTTTTTCCTTTTTGGTTTTTTTCGAGACAGGGTTTCTCTGTGGCTTTGGAGCCTATCCTGGAACTAGCTCTGTAGACCAGGCTGGTCTCGAACTCACAGAGATCCACCTGCCTCTGCCTCCCCAGTGCTGGGATTAAAGGCTAGCGCCACCATCGCCCAGCTGATTGGTTTAATATTATATATGTCTTATTACAGATGAATTTATTGAGATTTCTAGAGTAAAAATAAGAGTATATGCATCGGGACATGTAATAAGTCTGATTGTTTAGTCTAGATATACTTTCATGTTTTCCTAAAGTAAAGATGATAATCTTTTTTTCTTTCTTTTTTTTTTTTTTTTTTTTTTTTTTTTGGATTTTTCGATACAGGGTTTTTCCGTAGCTTTTTGGTCCCTGTCCTGGAACTAGCTCTTGTAGACCAGGCTGGCCTCAAACACACAGAGATCCACCTGCCTCTGCCTCCCGAGTGCTGGGATTAAAGGCGTACGCCACCATTGCCCAGCCTAAAGATGATAATCTTTACATATTTAGTGCAAATATTTTCTCATTTTCTTTTCCTTTGTGCTTGACTAATATTTTATTGTTTTGAAAATATAAATAAAATACATATTTACTGATATCTATCTATAATCTCTCATCTCTATATTTATATCGATATTTTGATCATATTCATTCTACAACATCTCCCAGACCTTTCATATTGCATATCCCTCACAACATCATGTCCTTTTTAAAAAATATTTTTTATAACTCACTGCATCCAGTTAGTGCTGCTTATGGTCATAGAGCCATGTGCTGGATGCAGTGCCACTTTCCATATCCCTGAAGGTACCTGATCCTTTCATCCCCAGTAGACATTAACTGTCAGTAGCTCTTGAGCTGGGGTTGCAGCTTCTTGTGTTACAAGGCCCCAATAAATGCTTACATATTATTTGATTTGGTCATTGCACATCTCGTACAGATAACCGGAGCATCTATGAGGTGATAAGTGCAAGTGCCTTGTCGTGTTTGGAAGACATTGTATTTCAGCCATCTTTCCCTTCTGTGTTTCCATACCTTTCTTCTCCATCTTCTGAGGTGTGCATTTCTCCTTTGGTGAAGGAAGTGCTATACACACTATGGCATAATAATGCCATACTTACTCTTTTTCCCATTGCATCTTTATGTGAATTTAGTGTTGCTAAAATAAAAAAAAATAATGCATACATTTGGATGTTGTTTTGATAGGCCACATTATTTGAATATACGGGTCTTATGAATTTTGAAGATATTTTCTTCATAATAACGACAACTCAATATATAGGACCTATTTCAGATGAAAACCTTACAGTGATTGACACAGACTTCAGTAACATTCCTGTTCGTCTGTATTTGCCAAAAAGAAAGTCTGAAAGACAGAGACCAGCTGTCATTTACATCCATGGTGGTGCTTTTTCCACGGGAAGCTTCAGTAAGTGTATTTTGTAATGTGTGTTTTCATTTGATTGCAATTGCTATATGAAATGGAATTCTCTGCATCTCATGATCTTGTTACACCTTCTCCTGAAATGAGTTAATTTTTCCATTGAGCATTTGACAGTAGTCATTATGTTTGATATAATAATATCAATTTTTAAGTTAATTGGTTTTTGCTGAAAAATTTTGGAATTGTTTTCTGTTAAGATTTTAATCATAATAAATTTATTTTTTATGCCTCCTGATATAGCAACTAAATTCAATCCTTAGTTAATTTATGTGAAATCTTTGTAAACAAGAATATGCTGATTGATTTTAACTACAATTAAAATTTTCAGTTATTTTCAAAAAAAACAACTTAAGGTTTATTTTAAAGCCTATGCCTCTTATTATGGAAAAATAATTTTAAAAAATTATCCTGAGAAGTATATTAGGCTTTAGGTAAACTAAAGTCCCTTTATTAAAAGTCTGAGAACTCTAAAAGATCTTTAAAGATAGATGAATTAAGGTGACTATCTAAATTTATGAATATTATAATGATGATTAAAATATAATCTTCAACATACTTCTAGAGTTCTGATTTATAGCCAATTTTATGGTATGGACATGGTTACTTTGAGAGAGTCAAGTCATAAACGTTTTTCTCTCCTGTAAAGTAAAATATAAATTCTATGAAAGGATAGCTTGCTACTATTTAAGCTTTGGGACTGTGATCATCACCACTGCTCGTCAGTCACTGTCTGTGAGGCAATGCCTGGTGTAGTCCTTCAGTACTGCTCAGCCACAGCCTCCTCCAGATGTAACTGACCACAGAAATGAGAGGCAGGAAAGCAGTCACAGTGCACCAGGCTGTGAAACTGGAGTCAGGTGAAGCTGGCAACACAGGAAGACAGAGCAAGTTTTCTGAGAAACCCAAGCAGGTCATCAAGGCATAGCAAGCTTCTTTCGTTGTGACCTAGCAAGAGTCTTCTCTTCTGGCCTGGGTTAGGACAGATTTAGTGGGTAGGAGTTAAGGAAGGTTTTCTAATTCCAGTGGAGATTTTTTTTACATGTGGTGGCCAAAGTGTAGACTGCAAGATTTTCATTAAGTAATCACAAATCTGATTTCTCTTAGGATTCATAGATGTGTTTGGGTTTTCATTGCCTGGCATTTACACAGCTCTGTTCTGTATTTATGTCTGTCATTTCAGAGATGCGGCCCTATGATTTAGTGAACCGAATGACGGCCAGCAGACTTGATGCTGTTGTGGTGGCCCCAGAGTAAGAGACTGGCTATTTTTAGTATTGTGCCCTTGCCCTCCCACCTAAGCTAGTTTACAGTACAAGTTGCCAAATCCTCAGTGGTGGCTGGATTGCTGCTAGGAAATTTGGGTTCAACAATCTTTTCTTAACCTTATAATATCAAAATTTTCTCAACAAGGCTCCATTTTGCGTTCATCTCTGCCATGGTAGACTCTTATGAGAAGCAGAGATGTGAACATCTTTGCCAATAGAGCAGTGGCAGCTTTAAGAACATAAAGCCTACCCAGGTAATATGCCTATAGTGTATATTCATCATACCTAAGGGTGTAATAAAAAGGCCCCTTGGTAGTTCCTGGCCACTTAGCTCCGAAATAATCACACAGAAACTGTATTAATTACATCACTGCTTGTCCTATTAGTTCTAGCTTCTTATTGGCTAACTCTCACATATTAATTTAACCCATTTCTATTAATCTGTGTATTGCCATGTGGCTGTGGCTTACCAGCTAAAGTTCTGGCATCTGTCTCCAGTAGGGCTACACGACTTCTCTCTTACTCTGCCCTTCTTTCTCCCAGCATTCAGTTTAGTCTTCCATGCCTACCTAAGTTCTGCCCTGCTATAGGTCCAAAGCAGTTCTTTATTCATTAATGGTAATGACAGCATACAAAGGGAAATCCCACATCATGAGGGGTAGTAGCAATGTATGTTAGAGTTATTATTGGGCTAAGTAATAACAGTTAGAACCAATGTTGGGACCACTCAAACTACTCAAGAACCTTTCCAATGACAGCTCTTATTAATTCATGACTTTTGTTCGAATGTTCAACAATATAACAGAAAGTTGAATACATGCTTATTGCTTTATGACCTTTTGGGTGTATTCTATACTTCTTATGGCTCATCATGAGGTTGGAGAAAATTGGCTTTCACCTGCAAATTTTTTTCTTTTTTTTGTTTATTTTATTTTTTTTTGTTATTGCAAAAAAATTCCCATTTCCCATCCCCTCCTCGCACACATTGCCCCCTCCCCCACTCCCGTCCCCCTCTCCCCCCCAACTCCATTTCCCCCTCCCTCTCGAGAATGAAGAGCAGTCCATATTCCCTGCCTTGCGGGAAGTCCAAGGTCCTCCCACTTCTATCCAGGACCAGGAAGGTGAGCATCCAAACAGGCTAGGCTCCCACAAAGCCAGTTCATGTATTAGGATCGAAACCTCGTGCCATTGTCCTTGGCTTCTCATCAGCCTTCATTGTCCGCCACGTTCAGAAAGTCCGGTTTCATCCCATGCTTATTCAGTCCCAGTCCCGCGTGCCTTGGTGAGCTCGCAATAGATCAGTTCCACTGTCACAGTGGGTGGGTGCACCCCTCGTGGTCCTGACTTCCTTGCTCATGTTCTCCCTCCTTCTGCTCCTATTTGGATCTTAAGAGCTCAGTCCGGAGCTCCAATTTGGGTCTCTGTCTCTATCTTGATTCATTGCCAGATTAAGGTTCTAAAGTGATATGCAAGATATTAATCAGTATGGCTATAGGATAGGGTCATAGCATCGGAATGGATTTACAAAATTGGAGGTTTTTGCTGAATCATTATAAGGAATTTTTGCTGACAGTATAATAGAGTCAAGTAGCATAAACTAGTGGGTTCAGTACTGTCGGGCTCATAGTCACTGCTTTAAAGCAAGTGGAATCACTTATGTTTGAGAAATTTCTAATTTACAGTAGTAATGTCAGTTTGTCTTTATCATTATAATTTAACCAACTTTATCACGTTATAATTTACATAAGCTTTTAAGAGAATAAAGTTATATCTAGTTTAAGGATTCTAAAATTATTGCAGGCAACTTCTGTTCTTCATCTTGAAATAAAATTATACTTTGATGTTTCAAGGTTGATATTATGCTATTGTTAAACACTTAGACACACCTTAAAATTTAAAAATTCACAAGGACTATCTGAATAATATTGTTCATTATAGAACTATGAATAATTCAAGAATTCTAATCCTAATTGTAAGAGTTAAAAAAATGAGACTGTATAATTGAGACATGATTCTATAAAAGAATGCACAATGAGATGGGATTAAGGATGAGGGAGTAAAGATATTATATATTTTGTCTTAAGAATCACAGTATTTTAGTAATCCTTATTGATATAGCTTACATATCCATATATCAAACTGCTTATTTTAATTCAAATCCTCATGCTTAGGAAATGAATTCTACAATTCTGTGAAATTTTGGCCAAATAAGTTTCTAATTGAAGGCATCTACCAACACTTTGCTCTCAGATTTTCTGATTTAAATTTCTTGAATAATCTAATCCATGATCATGAATTGCTTTTGAGTCACCAACTCCATTCAAGGCCTGGTTCAGTTACAGACTTCTTGAGGATGAAAATATATGCTATCTTATTCTTCTTCTCACTGGACTAATACCAAAAACACTTTAAACTAGAACGTATGTCTTGTTTTAAAGTAGAAACCATTTATTAGTAAGTCTGGGTTAATTTGATGGGTTTAAAGATTCAAAATAGGGCCAAATTTTATTTATATATCTGCTACTAAAATTTAGAGATAATTAGATACTTGCGCCTAATTATCTGTATCTTAAGTTCTTTGTTTCTTTTTTTGTTTGATTTACCTCTAAAGCTACAGACTTGCTCCTCAGTATCTATTCCCAGCTGCCCTTGAAGATTGTATTGTTGCAGTCAAGTTCTTTCTCCAGGATAAAGTTCTTAAAAAATATGGAGTGGATCCTGCTCACATCTGTATTTCAGGAGACAGCTCTGGGGGTGGCCTGGCAGGATCAGTGACTCAGCTGGTATGTTATGTGTGTTATGTATGATTGGAACCAGCACAATTTAGTCCTAACTCAAAGGAAGAACTTTAGTTATTGTGTTTGAATGATGTTTTTACTGTAATCTATAAAATGGAACATAACCAAATCAGTTTATTCTTTTTGCATGATTTTAGATTTAGTTGTGGCATTAGTCAAGAAATTAGGTGATGTTGCATATGAATTTCATAATCCTACTCTGTCTCTGTCTCTGTCTCTGTCTCTCTGTCTCTCTCTCTCTCTGTGTGTGTGTGTGTGTGTGTGTGCACGTGTGCTTATTGGGCACTGAATCTAAGGCTATTTGCTCACTAGACAAATGATCTACCTTGGAAATATGGAACTACCTCATTTTAGGCTCTTCTTGAGTTGGTCTCTAGTTAAGCATCCCAGGCTGAATTTGAATCTGTACTGTAATATGCCTTAAGCTTGCAATCTCTCCCCATCAGCCCCCAGCTACTAGGAATATAGTCACACCATCGAGTCTACATTATCATACTAATTAATAAAAATATAGCAAAGACTATGAGTGATTATTTAGTATAACTTTTATTGCTAGTTTTTCAAAGATAAATTATAAAACTTCCGTGAATTTGATGTCACTGGACTTGATGCAAATTGATTAGTTTCTTATCTCTCTGACTAGAAGACCTAATAAGAAAAAGGTAAATGGAAAATGAGTTATTTCGGCTTATGGTTTGACATGGTATAGTACCTGAAGGCAGAAAATACATGGCAGTGGGAGGAGTTTATCTCTGTGGAGCAGACAAGTGAAGCTGTTTTAATACATTTTGTGAGGACATACAGCAAGAGTCATGAAGCAGAAGCAATGGAGGAATGGTGCTCAGTGACTTATTCCTGGTGGCTTATTCAGCCTGCTTGCTTCTATCATCGAGGATTACCTGTACAGGGGTAGAACCTCCTACAGTGGGCTGGGCACATCAATCACTTGTTTAGAAAATCTTCAGTCTCACCCACAGACCAATCTTACAACGTCATTTTCTTTCTTGTTCCCTCCTCTCAAATAAGTCTAGCCTGTCTCAAATTTACAAAACAAAATGAAAGACAAACCAGCCAGAGCTCCTGAACGCTTGTCAACTTGACACACAAACACATCATTACTTAACTGCAACCTTCCCTTTCTTGTTTATGCCCAACATCTCATATTAATATCATTATTAAATATTAAACACATTGCAACTTTGAAAGTCCCACAATCTTTACAAATTCAAAGATGTTGATGGTCAGTCACTCTAAAATACCCAGTTTCTCTAATATTTCAAAGTCTATTACTATGGGTTCCTATAAAATAATAAATTAATTAAATACTTTCATATTCAAAGAAGGAAGAATTAGAGCAATGTCTCAATCAGAACAAAGTAAAACAAAAGTCTAAAATAGGAAAACTTGGTATTATTAGACACTGCAGATTCACTCTATAGGCTCCAAAGGTCTTGCCCCAACACATGTAACATGTCTCATGGGCTCAGGCTGTCTTAATGCCATACTAGCTGCTGTTCTTTTTGGCAAGACTATGGTATTGACATCTCCAAAATGTGTGATCTCCCCTGCACCTGGCAAGAGCTGCTCATTTGCTCTCTTCAGCTGCTTTGTCCATGATACATGGTTCCAAAACTCAATCCTATCCCATCACACTGTCAATCCCAGGGCTGCTCCTTCAACTGAGGCTTCATAATCACCATTAGCCTCTCTAGGCCCTCATGGTGCCTGCCAAAGCTTGGTTGCTCACCATAACCCCTTCATTCCTTCAAAAATCGGTATCAAATGGGAAATTACATAACTCCAAGTTCAGATGCAGCAGAAGGTAGAAACTTAGCACCCTCTGGACTATAACTGCTATGTATTGATCGTGAGGAAACCCTTCCCTGACGATTTGGACATAGTGATATCAGTGAAATTTTCTGTCCCACCTCCCAGCTCCCAAATAACCACACTGAAATGCTAATCTAATTCATCTTAATCAATAAAACCCAGAGTCAGATATTGGGGTAAAAACCTGGAAGACCAAAGACCCAGGAGAAGCCACTAGTTATTTCCCACCTCTTTTGTTGCTCAGTCTGACAGGCAGAGATCCTGTCTCCTCCCCACCTTATCACTTTCTGTTTCCACCACCCAAGGACTCAGATTAAAGGTGTGAGCCACCACTGCCCAGCTTCTACGATTAAGTAGTGGCTGTCTCTGCCCTCTGATCTCCAGGCAAGCTTTATTTTTCAAAACACAAACAAAATATCACACAACACCACACCGAGACTTATGAATTATGAAAGCTTGACTGATAGCTTAGGCTTGTTCCTAACTAACTCTTACAACTTTAACCCATTTTTAACCAATCTACTTTTTGTCTCCTGGGTTTATTATCTCATCTCTCCTATCCTTTCCGACCAAGTAGCTTCCTCTGTGTCTTGCTGGCAACTCCACCTTTTTTTTTTTCTCAGCATTCTCTGTCTGGCTCTCCTGTCTAACCTCTTCCTGTTAGCTCTTTATTCCCCAATGAGGCAACATATCTTCACTGTATACAAAAATATTGTTCCACAATACAGTAGTAGTGCTAGTCTCTTCTGAATCACAGTTAACTCTTCATCACAATAAATCAGTATTGATTGTCCCAGGAAACCAAAAGATTTACTTAAGTGGTTCTTAATTCACAATATCACATGAATGTCCCTGATAGCATCTAAGAGGTTTTCAAATTTCTGGAGAAATGTTGCTCACTGTCTTGATCCTCATGGCTTGCTTAGACTGTTCTATTATATTTAAGACCCAAACCCCAGAAGCTTTGTCATTAACATGGGGTAGGCCCTCCCATAGCAATCAGTAGTTAAGAAAATGCACCACAGGTTTTCCACAGAACAATGTTATAGAGGCATAATCCAAATAGCTCTCTCTTCTCACAGAAGTTTAGCTTGTGCTGAGCTGACAAAAGCTAATCAGGATATCTGTCAAGTACAGTTTGTGCTGCCCATACATGCTTGATATTTGGCTTTATGCTAGAGTGTGGACAAGCCCTCAGAAGCCACATCCTTTAAAACAACCAACTCTTCCTTTCCCAGGAGAATCAACTGACAATAGGGTCTTAGAGAGCGGTGAGACGTTGTGAAATCAAAAAGTAGTGATGTTTAAAACATATTATTTGCTAAGTGAATTCAACAATATTCATTGACACTAGAAACCTAAGCATATCTGTAGTTCAATTCCTTTTACAGGAAAGTGGATAACCACATTTATAATGTTCTTAAATTTTTAAACCTATAAATGCGATATTGCTTTCTTTTTTATTTTTTCTTTTAATTTTTTTACTTAACTTTATCTCTTTTATGTCTATGTGTGTTTTTGACTGCATGTATGTCTATGCACCATGTGCATACAATGCCCATGAAGATAAGAAATTGCAGAAATTGGAGGTCCTGACTATTTTCAGCCACCATGTAGGTGTTTAGACTTAAACTTGGCTTCTCTCCAAAAGCATAAAGTACCCTTAACTACTCAGCCATCTCTCCAGCACTACAACATGTTTGTCATTAACAGCGAATTAAAATACTTTTTTACTGGGAAAAAAGATATAATTTTAGTTATTCTAAAAGCAATCTATTAATAGCATTTGTTAATTAATTTTCCATAGCAGGAAAAAGGCTGTGCCATTTTAAAATGCTGGCTTTCTGGACCACTCTCCCAGGACAAACTCTGACTCTTTCAGGCAGGAGGCCTGGCTAGAGAGCATTTTAATGCGGTTTTTGAGCAGACTGCTGCAGCTTGCTTGGTGGCAGGGACCTTGAAACACCATAGAGTTGTGGCAATAGAAAGCTAAGGAATGGGCTGGATCCAGCCGACAAAGGCTTGGCTTTAATGCTCTCCATATTGCTTAGAAAATTAAAGACTCACAAGGTGGAGAAAAAGAGAGATATACAGTAAAGAGAGATTCAAAGATGAAGAAAACCTCTAAATATTTACAGTGTGTTAAAAACGTATGCAGGCTTGGGAGAGAAAAGAAAAAGGGAAAAGACCTTAAAGGAGAGAGAGAGAGAGAGAGAGAGAGAGAGAGAGAGAGAGAGAGAGGAGAGAGAGAGAGTAGTTGGGTGTGGTGGCACACACCTTTAATTCCAACACTTGGAAGACCAGCAGGCCGACCTCTGTGAGTTCACAGTGTGGTGGCACTCCTTTAATCCCAACACTTAGGGAGGCAGAGGCTCATAGGTCTCTGTGAGTTCAAGGACACCCTGGTCTACAGAGGGAGTTCCAGGACAGCCAGATATACACAGAGAAACTCTGTCTCAAAAAGCCAACAATTAAAAATAAAAATAAAAACTAGAGGTTATAAACTAAAGCCTTGTAAAGATGAAAAATAAACAGAGAGTCTGGATACTGTATGTTATTATGTTCTCTTTGAATTGTTTGAATGCTGAGGAAGGAGCAACAGCAGCCAAAAGATATTTGTTTATAAATGCTGCTGTGAGATGTGAAAGGTTGGAAAAAGCAATGGTTTTGCTAAGATGTCTCCGATCTGGACCCCTTTGACCAAGGCAGAGCCCACGGGCTCTCTGGCTTCTCAATGTATGAAACATTTGTTGTTTCTCCACAGAGCTGATAAGACCAGGCAGTGAGACGTCTTCCACTACTCTTCTCTCGCTTAAGAAGGACCCTTAAGCCTGCTCACCAGAGCTTTTGGGGGATCTGGCAGGTGATATTCTGGGAGTGTTTTAGTACACTAGGAGCCACTATTTTGGGGTTTATAATAATAAAGAACAGTAGTTTTAGGAAGTAATTGGAGATAAGGACAAACATCCCCATATCTTTGCATTTGAAAAAGTAACTGTGTGGCTCAGATTAGTGTTAGAGATACCTCCAATTCCCCGACTCTTGTCTCTACCTTGGCTCTTTTCTATTTTCTAACCCATAAACACACTGGTATGTCTTTGTTTCTTTTGATTTAAAGTCTGTGGAGCTTGAAGTATTCCCGAGAAAGCCACTAGTCTCTCTTAATTTCTTAATTCAATTTAATTCATTTTTTCTTGCCTTTTTTTTTGTTTCTGTGTGGATCAATGTTCATGGGAGTATATGTGTGTCAGTTTGCCCTTGTGTGTACATATGTATGGTGAACATGTGGAAGTCAGCAGTTCCTGCTTTTACCTTCCATTTTTTTTCTTTCTTTCCAAAATAGAGTTTCACTGTATAACATTTTAAGGCAAACCATTTTGGCCTTGAAAATCATAATTTTTCATACAAGTACTTTCACTGTCCCTGGACCTTATCAGGATTATCTATCAGATTAAATGGCCAGTGAGGTCAGGAGATATGTCTTTCTTCACCCTAGCACTGGGGGCTAGGCTGACACTATGCCCAGGTCTCTTTTTGGGTTGCCGTCCATAGACTTGTTCTAGCAAAGATTTTACAAACTGAGCCATCTCCCAAGATTTCACTTAATTAATAAGTTTCTCCTATACCTTGATAAACCATGGAAAGTTTAAACTGCAGTATAATCTCCCTGCTTCAAGCACCAACCATGGGCGTTTACTCAATTGGGGACTATTCTAGTTTTTAAATGGAAGATCACGTGCAGGCATTAACTCAACTGGACACTATGGCTGTTTATATGCAGAAGAGTTATTTGGCTCAGTCTCAGTTTTACTGTTGTGTTCACTGCTACTCATTCTCTCATCTTTCTGAGACACTGCATTTTATTTGGAAAATTACCAGCCTAAAGCCACTGGGAAGGAGAGCCGGAAAACAACAACTTCTTCTTCTTCTTCTTCTTCTTCTTCTTCTTCTTCTTCTTCTTCTTCTTCTTCTTCTTCTTCTTCTCCTCCTCCTCCTCCTCCTCCTCCTCCTCCTCCTCTTCCTCCTTCTCCTTCTCTTTCTTCTTCTTCTTCTTGGCTTTTTGAAACAGATTGCTCTGTAGCTTTGGAACTTGTCCTGGAACTTGCTTGGTGTACCAGGTTAGCCTTGAACTCACAGAGATCCACCCACCTCTTCCTCCCAAGTGCTTGGGATAAAGGCGTGTGCTACCACCACCAGGCTAAGGACTTTGTACCTATGGTGTGCTGTTCATTTTGAAGTTGGTCAGATATTTTCCTTGCGATGTGCTGTTGAGATTTCAACTAGCCCTCTCATTTAATATAAATTCGCTTTCTGATGAGGGCATGACCTTGTACACAGCACATCCTGAACTTCCTGTGGAGGGATGCAGACACAGTTGGGAATGTGGCACTCTGCTATAGAAGCATACGTGCTGCAGGGACCCACTGCAAGGTCTCTCCTTCAGCTTGCTAACTAAGAAATGAAAGGAAAGTGTCTTATGACTGCAAACTCAGGGCTCTTCCTGTTTCCGATAGAGACAGATTACACATGAAATAGTCCATTACTTTCTTCTTCTCTTCTGACTTTTGAAAATTATTCTTTGTGTTTTCTGTCATATTATAACACTAGTAGCTAAAGGTAAGGCATATGATAGAATTGTTTGCAACATGTAACAACAAATGTTCATGCTCCATCTGAATGGGTTTTCAACATGTTGTTTTACTATATTCATTGTTTTTGCGATTGTAGATTCCTGTATGTCAACACAAGCAAGCTGGGCATGATGACACATGCCTAGGTTAAAACCACACGGGAGGCTAACACAGGAGGACAGTATGTGATAGATAGATAAAAACAACCTGTCACCAAAAACTAAAAGTATTTTAGAATATAGCCATTCTGCCATCTCTAGTAGGATTCTCCAGCTCAAGGTCTTGTTTGTCTGCTAAGTATGAAGAAGATGGAATGAGAGTCTCATTTTTGAAACCATGAGTAAATATTATGAGAGCAATACTCAGACACTATTTCAGTTTAATAAATTTATTTACCTCAGGACATTAAAGCTATTGACTCATTAACACTCACCATGTGTTTTTTTTACAGCTACAGGATGATCCAGAATACAGAAACAAAATTAAGGCACAAGCTATGATATACCCTGGACTACAGGCAGTTGATACCTGGATGCCATCTCATCGAGAGTATGAAAATGGTCCCTTTTTGTCAAGGAAGTTAGCAATTAAGTTGTCAATACTATATTTCACAGAAGAGAAAAAAGTACTAAATGCACTACTGAGAAATGAGCACATGCCTGAAGGATCGAGAGACTTGTTCAAGTTCGTGAACTGGAGTCACTTCCTTCCTGAGAAGTATAAGAAGAACCACGTTTATAGGGAGCCCGTTCTTGGGAAGCTGAATGCTTTCTTACAATTAGTTTCAGATAAAAGACTGTCACCTTTGTTAGTCAATGACTCCTGGCTACAGAGGATGCCGTTAACTTATGTCCTCACATGTGAACATGACATCCTAAGAGATGAAGGACTTATTTATGTCACCCGACTCAGAAATGCCAGAGTTCCAGTTACACATGAACACATAGAGGATACAATCCATGGAGCCATATCATTTGTCACAGCACCAATGTATTTACAGTCAGGTTTGAGAATAATAGATAAGTATGTAAGTTGGCTACAAGAAAATCTATAAATCAATCGTACATATAGCTAGGTAGTCAGTTAGCTAGGAATGCTACCTAAAGATTATAATTTAAAGTATTTTTAAATTGAAGAGTTGTTTAAACATGATTTGAACTTTGGATAAACCTAATTTTAAGTTAGAATAAATATGGTTTAGTATATTTGGGAAGTTACTTAATTTTGATAATTTACAATTCAGTAAAATGGAGATATTCATTCTGTTGCCATCTTTAACACCATGAGTAGAGATACTCTCTGAGAAATCAAACTGAATAGTTCAGTACTAAAATGTGAGTACTGTTATCTTCAAAAGGGCAGGAGATTCGAGGCTGTGACAAGAATGCGGTGATGAATGGGGAGGTAGAACATTGTAGTGGCATTTGTTTGCAGCAATCATTAAACTGTATTTCAGTCACAAGATTTAGTTGTGTGTTGTTCATACAAAAAAATCAATTTTGTCGTTGTGAATTAGATCAGTATTACATTCACTGTACATGAAGTCTATTTATTGCTTATTACTTACTAATATACTTTTCTGTATACTGGGCACCAAGGTTAACGTCTTCACCACAAATTGTCCCAAAGCTTAAATATTTGAACCTTATTTAAACTTAAGTAAGATCATGCCAGGTATGTGTAGCAGGCTTTCTTGGACTGCCAGCCCCCTAATCATAACATGGAGACTTATTATTATTCACGAATGTTTGGCCTTACCTTATCCTTCTCCCACTAGCTCTTATAACTTAGTTTAACCATTTTTCTTCATCTTCATTTGCCTTGAGACTATTAAATTTCCTAAATTCTGTAAGTCCTACTTTCTGCTTCCTCTCTGTCTGGCTGGCTGGTAGATCCCTGACTGGCTGGACTTGGGCATGTCCTTTTCTTTCTCCATCATTTTCTCTGGAGCCTAGATTCCTCCTGCTTATTCTGTCCCACCTACCCCTCTACTGCCTAGCTATTGACCATTCAGTGTTTTACTAGATCAATCAGGTGCCTTAGGCAGCCAAGGTAAAACCAATGCAACACTTCTTTCCATAGTTAAACAAATGCAGCATAAACAAATGTAACACACCTTCACATAGTTAAAGCAATATTCAACAACAGGAGTGAACCTCTTCATTGGCTATCTGATATCAAGTTGTCAGCACTAGAATCACATATGTGGAAGTAGCACTAAAAGAACTTAGCACATTTTCTTTATATATTTAACCGTTTGTGTGTGTGTGTGTGTGTGTGTGTGTGTGTGTGCGCGCGCAATTTGAGAGGGAATAGGGTACATATGGATTTCAGGGAGAAAATGGAAGCTGATGTTAGGCAATTGTAGTTTAATTTTTAAAAAGCTGAAACTTCATTCTCTTTTAGACAATGATTCCTAATCCAAGATGATACCTAGCCAACTCTTTATGGAGTCAGAATTATTCATAGTATTGTTTTCATATTTTGAAGTGCATCATTAGCCTACTGCATGCCTGACCTAGGAAGCCATCTGAGCTGATGATATGTAGGCCTACTCGCTTCTGTTATTATGGGACCTACACCTCTGCCAGTACCAACAAGAGCGTAACTAAAAGCATTTCCACTGGGAGGCGCTAAAATCATTGTCAAATTTTCTGTCTTGCTATTGCTGTTGTTTCCAAATGGTTTTCACCTGTTTTTCCCTTTTGCTTACAGCTGAGCAAATTGGAAAATTACTACTATCTGTGAATTCAGTTGATAAACAACCCTTATCCTCATTATTTTCATTAATTTTCTCTCACTGTAGTTTGACATTTTTGTCACCTTAATAGTGACCTGATCATTGGTCTCTCTGACCTTATCATATGTGATTATTCTTTGGCATTTGAACAGTAAATTGTTATAGGAAAACCAGGAAAGCTTAATTACTGTTCCTGTATTTTTAATTTTACTCATGATAACTGTGAATTTAAAACATCCACAGCAATCTTTTGTTCTTAAATGTATAAAACAAAGGGGTCACTAATCAAATAACTTTAAACCAGAACTGACAAAAGATTTTTTACATCATTTACTTTGGCAGACATGAAATAATTTTCAGATTTCTAGTTACATAGTAATTTTTGATAATCATATGGAAAAATTCTTTGTGGAGGAAGATTCTACCTTGAGATTTACAAATGACCATGGATAAAATAATAGCACAAATGTTATGAACAAGAGCAAGTCCTATGTAAGTGGCAAAGGATCGCAACACCATAGCCCTAGCTAAGACTCTATTGACAGAAGAATGCCACAAGGATGAACAGATTTTATTTACAGCGTGTGGTCCCTGGTAGCTTGACTATGTGTCAGTGGGTGGCTCCACACATGTAGGGTTTATGGGTTGCAAAAATTGGACCTAGTGAGTTGTTAAAAACAAAACAAAACAGAATACATAAAACTGGCTAAGAATTTGGTTGTGGATCTAAGAGCAATTAGAGGTGAAGTATGTGGGTTAGTGTGATCAAAATGGATCATGAGAGTCTCAAGAAATTAATAAAAGTATTTTATTTTCATAGGTTGGACCATTCTTGTACTTCTAGGATGAAGTCAACTTGATCATGGTGGATGATTTTTGTTATGTATTTTTGGATTTGGTTTGCCAGTATTTTATTTAGTATTTTTGCGTGTATGTTCATGAGTGAGATTGGTCTGTAATTCTCTTTCTTGTTTGAGTCTTTGTGTGTTTCATTATCAGGATAACTGTAACCTCATAATAAGACTTTGACAGTGTTCCTTCTATTGCTATTATGTGGGACAAGTGGAGGAGTATAGGTATTAGCTTTTCTTTGAAGTACTGGTAGAATTGTGGCCCTGGGCTTATTTTGATTGGGAAGCTTTTGGTGACTGCTTCTATTTCCTTGCAGGTTATTTAAATTGTTCACTTGCTCTTGATTTAATTTTGGTATATGGTGTCTATCCAGAAAACTATATGATCAAATCATTAGATGCTGAAAAAGCATTAAACAAAATCTAACACCCCTTCACATATAATATATATATAATCATGGATTAGTGCCTTGCTCAGTCATCATCAGAGAAGCTTCTGTCTGAAGCAGATGAGAAGAAATACTGAGACCCACATGCAGACAATAGACAGAGAATGAGCCCTAAATGTGATGTCTCCATCAAATCTATCCCCTCAGGGAGCAGAGAACCCTGCAGAAGATGAGGCAGAAAGTGTGTTTTGAGATGTATTATGGCTTTTGATTTTGGTTTTTTTTTATGGGATTGTTGAATGTGCTTCTTGTGCCTTTTCTTCAGATTTTCCCCTTCTTTTTGTTTGTTTTTCCTTATTTGGTTTCTTTGGTTTTCATTTTGTATTATTTATACTTTATTCTATTATTCTTTAGAAACATTTTGTTTTTATTCTATGATGAGTCATTAAGGATTGGATTCAGAGCGCATGAGAGATAGGGAGGAGAAACTGGGGGGAGTAGAGGGAGGAAAACCAGGATCAAAATATATTGTATAAAAGAATCTTTTTCCAACGAAAGAAAAGAAAACACTTCTTTTTCATTTCAACATCTTTATCCATGAAGGAAATTCAAAATAAAACTGCCCTGAGATTTCACCGTACCCAACTCATAATGGTTAAGATCAGAGAAACAAATACGTGGAAACAGAGAAAGGGGACCACTCACCGTTGGTACAGGTGAAGGTTGGCATAGCCACTAGGGCAATAAGTGTGGAGTTTCTGCACAAAGGTAGAAAGAATTTGCCATATGATCCAGTATACCACTCCTGAACATATTTCCATAGAACTCTACATTCTACTGCTATGTAACAAGACTCCTCCTAGGGACGCCTTACTGCTCACCTCAAACTAGGAGTTGACAACAGACCAACATATAGGTAGCATCAAAGTCCAGCTTGATGAACCTTGAGTCTGATTAGAGTTATTTATGGGAATATGCGAGAAGGCTTTTGAACAGGAGCAAAAATGACTGAAAGGCAGTTGCATCACCAAAGCCCACACTGTTGTGGTGACAGCTCACAAAAGCTAGGGGCTTGTAGCATACTTCACAGCTTGCAGGCAGTTCAACAGGCTGGACAGTGTTCCATCCATGTGACTCAGCCAATCTAAACATCTTTCAGGTACCCCTGCTGGTGTCTCCTTCTTCTAGGCAGCTGATATGTCTGATGCTTCCTTGCATCTTGCCTCATCTGAGAATCTTCTTTGCAGCTTGGCTTTTCTGGAAGTGAATCTCAGCCTGATAGCTTGTTTACATTTTGGAAAAGAGAGGCCTAAATAGTCTAGTCAGTTTCAGGGACATCCTGCGACTATTTTCAGTTGTTTAACTTCCTGTTTTAAGGGGCTTCCTTGTAGGATGAAGTATTCCATTCCCAGAAGACATGGATATACAATACCCTCCCAATAAATACTTACTTATCCATTTTCATTGCTGATTTATTCATAATAGGCAGGAAATGGAAATAGCCTAGACTTTGCATTAACTGATAAAATAACTAATGAATTTTGACACACGAACACAATGGAATATTAGTAGCAAAATATATGAAATACTTAAATGCACAACTAAATGGATGGATCTAGAAATAATGGTTCTGAGTGTGGTAACTCAGGCCCCAAAACACAGCTTTTACACATACCCTTTCATGTGTTCTTGTTAACTCTAAAAATTTATAAAAAATGTGTTTTAACTGGTGTACACATAGAAGTCAGAAACTAGTAAGGCCATGGGATGATTTCAAGAAAACAGATAGTATGAAAGATGAGAGGAGAATAATAGACCAGGAAGGATTTATGGGGTGAAGGATGGAAGAATATGATAAGGAGAGAGTATGAGGAGGGATACCAAGACAACCTTTTAAAAAGTCTTCTAGAAATTCACTATTTCAGATGCTTCCTAAAACATATGCATACATGAAATGAGTTTAAATGCAGTAGTTTAGGTCTCAGGAGAGCAATGTGTCTCCCAGATACCATTGTCTATTAAAGAAAGGGCTCAGAGCCAGGTCAGGGTGACCATTTTCCAATTTAGTGGTCAGTAAATCCTATAGTTCATCCCCAAATCTTGCAAGATATTGCCATTGCTCTTGGATATACTCCAGAACTTGAAGATAAGACCGTTGCTGAAGACATTTGAGTCACAGGACATGAAGAAATCAAGTTAATACTGATCTGTAAGCTCCAGCCATGCTGGCTAGATTTCCATAAATGCCACTAGGAAGAAGAGTAGCCATCAATCCTTTAAAAATGTGTGAGCCCTGTAATCTATTTAAAAAAAAAAAAGACAACCCTCTGATCTGGCAAGATATGCACCCTAGGACAATAGTGAACTGTTTGTTACATGGATAACCAACAACATTTCAATCCTGAAATTTCCAGCGTCTGTGGTCTCCACTCCAACTGAAGCTTCATTCTCACTGAAGGCCTGTCCTGGCCTCTGAAGGGAAGCTCTGAACCTGCCACACCATGCTGGGCCTCAGCAGCTCTCCACACCCCTCCTACATTCCAAAAGTACCACTTTTGCACCACAGGGTCTTTGATAGACCAGGCTGACCTTGAACTCACAAAGATCCACTTGCCTCTGCCTCCCGGGTGCTGGGATTAAGGCTTGTGCCACCTTATTAAGCACGGCTGCTTGCTTTCTACCCCAGACATCCAGCACCAATTATCCAGTAAAGGAAAGCTTTCACTTTGCTAGATTGCTAATCAAAATGTCACTAATTAACCCTGATATGCTATTTGTTTCGCACAGAAACTTTACAGGCTTCCTTCGTCTGCACCTCCATCGACACTCCTATCTCCCTAACTGTCATAACAAATGATTAATCTCTGCGCAATAAATGGTGTATTTTACCCCAAAGCTTCAAAATTTCCCACCTCAGTTCCCAAATAACACAGAAATATCCGACTCAGAGATTGAAATTTTTTGTTCTATTTTGCTTTCTGTTGCTCTGGAGAAAACAACAACAACAACAACAACAAATGTAGCAAAAGAACAAAAGAAATGTGTGTGTGTGTGTGTTTATTTAAATGCCCAAGCTATAGATATCTTTAAAGGAAGCCAAAGAAGAGCTCAAGACAGAAATTTGGAGAGACCATGGAGGAACACCTGCTCACTCACTTGCTTTCCACAGTTTGCTTATCTTGCTTTCTCATACAAACCAAGACAACCTGCCCAGGGATAGCAAGGCCCACAGTAGTCTGTCCCCGCTCCATCACTAATCAAGATGACATTTCATAGATAAGGCTACTGCTACTAGCCAATGTGATGGAGACATTTCCTCAATTCAGGTTTTATCTTCCCTTGTGACTATAGTTTGTGCCAAGTTGCTACAGACCAAATAGCACACTGGTATTGTCCTGAATACCAAAACCAGTTAAAGGTTCCATGAACAAAGAAAATGGCAAGCTAATATTCACAGTGAAATATTAACAAAATATTTGTAAACAAAATTCAAGAACACATCAATAAGTTCACTCACGACAAAGGGGCTCCTTTGCAGATGTGAGGCTGGGGTTCAATATATATATAAACCAGAAAATATTGTAAGTAACATAAGTGAATTCAAGAAAAGAAATTGTAGGATTGTCCCTGAGTAGGAAAAGCTTCTGACCAAACAACACTCTTCACAATAATATTATTCAAATGGGAAAGAACGTATCTAACATAGTAAAAGATGTATGCGCTAAAACTTCAGTCACCATCATTTGAGTAAAAGGTCAGGTGTGTGCAAATTCTCCATTTCATTTGGTACAGTGTTGAAATTCTTTCCGAGAGCAAAGAGACAAGATAAACAAATAAGAGTCAATGGCAAGGAGAAGTCAAGCTTTAGTCTCTGCAGGTGGTATGAGCAACTTATGCTCCATCGGAAGACACTAGACATGACAGGTACGTAGAAGAATGACAGGAGACAAAATTAAAATACAAGTAGACCCCCATCTATAAAAATGAAAACACCTTGAGAAGCAAATTGTGGAAATAATCTCGTCATTGATAGCTTGTGAAGTTACTACCTTGGAATTCATCTAGAAGCATAAATGAGAGATTTTACAATGAGAACGTTTAAACTTTAGAGAAAGAAATCGAGGGAGACATTAAAAACTGGAAAAAACATGGCTATGGATATCCATAATTAATATTAATAAAATGATTATTATACAAAACCCTAATATAGATTGAAAACAATCCAATAAAAATTCCAGTTTAAGTTCTCAATGAGGTAGAGAAAAACAATCTTAAATGACTTGGGATGCACAGAAGATCTTGTATAGCCAAAACAATCCTAGAGAAGAAAATACTGCTTGAGAAATCCCCACGCTAGATTTCTTATAGTACAGTCATGCAAATGAAATATTCTTGATACTGATTTAAAAACAGACACATGAATAAAATATTATAAGACCACAAGAATTAGTTCATGCCACTATATCCTCCTGATGTTAGACGAACATCCCAGAATCATACATTGGAGGAAAGACAACGAGAGAGGAGTGAGATCTGACTTTTTACCCCCCACCCCAGCACCCCATTTTCTTGGTATTGAAAGGAACTCTGCCCCCTGACAGCCTAGTGCCAGCTTCACTTTGTTTATCAATTGGGGGCAATGGAAACTGCAGGAAAATTCCTGGCAGTGATCAAAGATTTACACCAGCAGCTGGGATGCCCTCTTAACCTCTTTTGAAAACTCAGCTTCAGCCTAGACTGAAAATGCTCAAATTCCCAAGAACGTCACTCCAGTATTGCTAGTATCAATGGAAGCCAGGGACTGATGGGGAGTAAAAACCAGCTAGCAGAAGTGGGCTGCTAGGTTCAGATCTTTGGATGTTATATTGTAGTTTTCTATGGCTGTAGATCTATGGCTTCTTCTTGTCTAAGGACATTTCCTATTTCCCTTTCCTTTCCCTCCTCTCTCTTCTTCTTTGCCCAGACTCCTCTCACTCCTACTGCTCTTCCTCCCCACACCTCCCTCTGTCCCCCTCCCCCCACCTCCTTGCCTCATTTACATTTTTGGGAATGTTCTTGCCCCATAGTCACACTGCCCTGGGGCTTGCTGCCCAGATTGGTGGTGAACTCAAAATTCTTCCCTTGGACTCCCTGTTCTTGAGATTTCAGCTGCACCCACCTGCCTAACTTAACTTTGTTTTGTTTTGTTTCTTTCAGTTGTTTGATTGGGAACAGCTTTCTCTCTTTTAAAGGCTGTCATGTGACCTCTACTTCAAGGGGCAACTGAGAGCCTCTCACATGGCCTCCCTCTTTCCCCTCTCAGGGTTGTCTCACACGTCTAAGGGATCATGTGATTGGTTAACCTAACCTATCTAGTCACTTGGCTTAAAAACAAAACAAAACAAAAAACCCTTGTTTGAAAACTTCATTTCTCTGACAAATTTTTTTTCACTAAGCACTAAGATTATTGTTTGACTAGACTGTTTGAGTCTCCCAATGACTGGGATTCTTGAGCTGTTGATGTTGGATTTCCCTCTATATGCTATGAATATGTTTTATTGCCATTGGCTAATAAAGAAAGTGCTTTCATCCAATGACTTAACAGAATATCGCCAGGCTGGAAAAGATATATATAGAGAGAGCATAGGTGGAGTCAAAGAGACGCCATGTAGCCACCACAGGTGACAGACGCCAGACAGAACCGTATCTTAGGCCACAACCAAATAGAAATGGGTTAATTTAAAATGTAAGAGCTAGCTAGGAATATTCTAGTGTTGCAATTAATATAGTTTTAGTGTGATTATTTCGGGTCTGGGTGGCCGGTAATGAACAAGCAACCTCTGCCTACAAGCTATCTTGAAATTCTGCTTACTACAAGGGTTTGTCTTTGTTTTGTCAGCAATTGCAAGTCTGTTGTGGATTCTTCTGTGTTTATACTGCTTGCTGTTCACTGAGATGTGGAGTGTGGGTTTGTGTCGTTTGTGAATTCTGCCAGTTTGACTCTAAGCCACCCTCAATCTCTTCCAGTTCCCCCTTTACTTTTTCTCTCGTGCTTGTGAGAGACATAAATCATGAACCACGAACAATGGACAAAAGCATGTCTCATATGTCTTGTTACATTTACCTTAATTTTTTCTCTGATTCTCATGAAACAAGGTTTATTGGCATTCCCGTCATGCCTTCGTATTTGTTTTTACTAAAACCATTGAACAAATCTTTAATGTTATGGCTTCTTTATATTCTTTCCTATTAAGAGAAAATATGGGATTTCAGAAGCCCGACAGTTAAAAAGCTTTTTCTTTCTTTTTTATTGATTATAATTCTGTTTTTGAAAATTTGAGGGTAAATGGCGCTTACCTGACTGGATGGGAGGGAGGGTAAGGTTCGCTGAATTCCGTATGAGTTCTCTGCAGTTCAGAGCAGAGATGGAGGAGGAACATGTGGAAAGAGCCTGGGATTGTAAATGGTGGATTGGTGTTTCCAGGACGCACATGTGCGATTGATCCCTTCTGCTTCTTTGCAACCTCCTTAGTCCCCCCGCCCCCCTTTTTTAAATCCCAGTCCATGTTGTTCTAATCCCCAAAATTGGAGAATGACTTTTTACCAATATTCTGGTATTCAGATCAATATCAAAACCAAGTTAAGTTTGGGTTACGACACAAAACAGTAAAGAGTGCCAGAAACAGCTTTTGCCCAGAAGTTAGCAAAGAAAGTGGGAGAATCCTTATCTGAGGAAGATATTCTATGGCATAACTGGTAGAACATGGGTAAGAGAAGAATTTTCACAAAGGAATAGACAATTGCCAAGCTGTGCTCAATTTTAAAATCTTCTGTCTAATCTGAATATAGGGAATACCAGGAAGCTACATGTGTTTGATTAATCAACTTACAGATTTTCTATGATTATATAAGATACACATCTACAAATTTTAAGTTTAATTGATGGTGAACTGCATACAAATTTAATCATTTAGATCAATTGTTTCCTAGCTTGGAAAAGAATAGCAATTTCATTTGTAATTGCCTCTAATGAGCACTGTCAGGGTAGATCTGAATTTTCTAAATGA
Source organism: Microtus oregoni (assembly GCF_018167655.1). NCBI lineage: Eukaryota > Metazoa > Chordata > Mammalia > Rodentia > Cricetidae > Microtus > Microtus oregoni. The sequence continues at coordinate 18,651,212 of NW_024543069.1, read as the reverse complement.
TATGCATTGTGGGTGTTAGCCTTAAGGTTAGTTTAATGTTACCTAACATTTTATCTTGCTTTACAGTGGTGTCACTACTCTTTGTAGTATGGTGAAAGAGCAAAGGGATCCTTTTGTCTTTTTATTGGTGTGCTTTAATTAGGGTCCTAAATGCTTCTGCTCTTGTGACGTTATGTGGTGACGGGGGAGTTCACTGCTCTCATAATGTTCTTGCCATTGCTGCGTTCTTTATTCGATATTTTGTAGTAAATTCTGTTTCACCAAGCTGCACCCAGTTGCATAACCGGTTTCAACTGTGGCTTGACCTTACAGCTGAATGTCAAGTCACAGTTGCTAAAACCATCCTTTTGCTTCAAACAGCTCACCTTCTACCTTTATCTTACTGCTCTGTAGTCTATATATGAGATGCTGTTGACTATCACGACACACAGGTTTGGAAAAGATTTATCATGGGGTACAAAACTCTGTGCTTCGGATTCTCTTGTGTTCTATTTGCCTACTCTGTTTATTCTCCTGTTCCAGAGAATATTGAAGAACCCTGGAAAGTGAGATTCATGGATGCTCTCATAAAAATGACGTCACTTGTGGTAATGTATTCTTTACTGGGGAATTGGGTTGCCATGCTATAAGCCTATTTGAAACTTATTTTATTTCAAAGTGTTTGAAAGTGATTTCAGTTTTCATTATGACATATAAACCAGTTACTCTTGATGTTTATTTAATCGCTCACAGGCTGAACTCTCTACAAGCAGAGGGACCCACAGTGTTTGCTAAAACACTGAGTGTTGTGATATTGCAGCATCAGAATAAAGGAAGTAGTATCGTCTGAAATGAATATCTGGGAATTGTTAGAAACCTTGGATATATCTGATGCCTTTGACAATACCTAGACTCATATGCTCTCTGGATATTTCTCAATTTATCTCCATCAAGTTTAATATTTTGGTAAATTTTAATCACTGTTGTTCTAGCTATTTTTCTCTTTTAATGTAACTCTCAAACTTTCTGTTCACAGAAACATTGCATATTCTTTGTGTTACTGAGACCTCCAAATAAATTTGATTTGGGGCCTAATAACTAATATTGCCAATATTAACTATGTGGGTAATTTTTCCTATGATGATAGTGATATTCTCAATGTAAGTTAATAAAACTAATATATTTCCAATTTGATGAAATGTGTTTTAGTAACATACAGAAGTGATAGTGATATTCTATTTTCTCAGCTCTCTTTAACTATGTTTGTGTGTGGAAGATAGTTGACTCTCCTGTCTGGGATTACAGTAGTATGTTGAGATTTCTTATCTGGAATCTTCTGGAAAGCTACACTGTGTACTTACAAGCCTAGTAGGTTGACATGCACCCTGACACATTGCAGACACCCACAACAGCTCAAAAGCCACCTCTTGTGACCTGCTGCTGTTATTATCTTTCCTGAGGTCTAAGTTGCTGGAGTTCAGACATTTTTTTTTTTTTTTTGGTGGTAATGATATAATGTGAACACAAGTCTGTCACAGAGGGCACACTAGGTTGCCCTTAACCAAGCTATCTTTTAGTCTGGAAGCCTTATGGATACAGAGATAAGAGGAAGCTTAGACAGAAACAGGAGAAAACAATGAATGCCAGAGACACAAAAGTGTGGCAGATGAGGGAAATGCTATCCAACACACTGCAGAAGGGCTGTCTGATTTCCCATCTGACATCTAACACATTATTCTCAGAGTCGGACACTTGCTGGGTCACCCTGGAACCATTTTCTTTCTCTACAAAACCACAATTCAGTAGAAAAATTGTTATATCTTTTCTGAGTCGCTCATGAATATCTGGACTTCAAAACTGACACCTTCTCATCAATAAGAATGTATTCTGAAAACACACAATTGCTGAATTTGACCTTTATTCTATCAATTTCAAAACAGAATGACTCATACAAATATATGTGTCTTTTTGTTTTTGTCTTTGTTTTTCGAGACAGGGATTCTCTGGTTTTGGAGCCTGCCTGGAACTAGCTCTTGTAGACCAGGCTGGTCTCAAACTCACAGAGATCCGCCTGCCTCTGCCTCCCGAGTGCTGGGATTAAAGGCGTGCGCCACCACCGCCCGGCATATGTGTTTTTTCTTACATATGCACATATAGGATCAAAATATGATTCTTTAAATGGTCATCCTAGTAATTGATAAAAATCCATTGCCAAAATTGAATTATAATAGCTTAGATAGTTTCCATAAAAAGTAGATTTTAAAATAAATTTAACAGACTTGATAAATACTAATAAATGATTAAGAACTCAGCTGCAATCTACTCACAGTATAAAATGGTCAAAAGAAATCAACTCACATTATATAACAGTATAAGATAGACAAAAACAATTCATTCACATTATATAGAGCATATGATAGACAAAAGCAATCCACTCGCATTATATACAGTATAAGATAGACAAAAGCAATCCACTCGCATTATATACAGTATAAGATAAACAAAAGCAATCCATTCGCATTATATACAGTATAAGATAAACAAAAGCAATCCACTCGCATTATATACAGTATAGGATTGACAAACAAAAGCAATCCACTCGCATTATATACAGTATAAGATAAACAAAAGCAATCCATTCGCATTATATACAGTATAAGATAAACAAAAGCAATCCACTCGCATTATATACAGTATAGGATTGACAAACAAAAGCAATCCACTCGCATTATATACAGTATAAGACAAACAAAAGCAATCCACTCGCATTATATACAGTATAAGATAAACAAAAGCAATCCACTCGCATTATATACAGTATAGGATTGACAAACAAAAGCAATCCACTCGCATTATATACAGTATAAGATAAACAAAAGCAATCCATTCGCATTATATACAGTATAAGATAAACAAAAGCAATCCATTCGCATTATATACAGTATAAGATAAACAAAAGCAATCCACTCGCATTATATACAGTATAGGATTGACAAACAAAAGCAATCCACTCGCATTATATACAGTATAAGACAAACAAAAGCAATCCACTCGCATTATATACAGTATAAGACAAACAAAAGCAATCCACTCGCATTATATACAGTATAAGATAAACAAAAGCAATCCACTCGCATTATATACAGTATAGGATTGACAGACACATGTAAGCTTTATTTTTGCTTTGCTTCTATATTTTTGAGATTATAATATAATTGCATTTTCTCACCTACTTGGCCTCCAGCAGGTCCCTCCATATTATTTTTTATAGTCATTATTGTTGCATGAATATACATTTTACATACATTTATATTCTTAAATATAGCCTGTTCAATCTGAATAATGTTACTTGTATATATGTTTCAGGACTGGCCATTTGGTTTTGGATAAGCAATTCATGTGGCCTTTGCTAGGGATGACCGCCTCTCCTGCACTCAGCCTTCCTCAGTTGCCTGGAGTTCCTTGTGTGCACTTGAGGCCTTGTGATCCAGAGTAAAAGATATACAAAGTCTATCTACCCTGTACACCAGTAGTTGTGCCCGTCTACACTGTACGCTAGCACGTCTACTTGTGCTATCCTGTTGGACAGACATACTGGAGAGACCCTTTATTGGTGAAGATTCTGACATTACTAGGACAAACAATCTCACAACAAACTGTCTGATCTCTCTCTTTAAATCTTTCCACCTCCTTTTCCTCAGTGTTCCTTAACACTTAGGCATGGGAGTGTCTGTAGATGCATCCACTGGGAACCGGCTCCACAACTCTTCCTTTGATTGGTTGTGGTTTTCTCTAGTGGTCTCCATATGTGACAAAGAGAAGTTTCCTTGATGAGGTGTGAAGACTGCGAGTATCTGTGAGTAGAAGACTCACAATTTAGACTGTTGGTAGGAACTGCACTAGCTAAGAAGATTCTCTTCCTAGATTCATGTCTTCATGTCTTCACTAGTACTGAGGAGTTTGCAAGGTTTCTCTACTAGTGAGTTGTTCTTAAGTCCAATTAGAGAGGCAGAGAGCTATTAGCTACTGCCAAGGTATGTGTGCCACCACCACCCTTAGGGTCCGTGTGCCATGCTGATAGTTGATGTGGTTTATAGGCATCACATGTGAGTAGGATTCTTTCTTGCCTTCCTCATTTGGAACCCTGTGTGGTGCCTTCTGTGCAATAAAATCTAGTTCTCAGGGAGGTGACATTCAGATCAGTTCCAGCTAAAAGCTCTCTGGGCCCTGGTTCGGAAAGTCATAGTGTCTTCCACAACAGAGTATTACTTTCCATTCTTAGAAGTAACAAGGACAATGACAATAGGGAATGTTTAGAAAGTCTCTTGGACCACTCTGTTCAACAAGTCAAAAGAGAACTTCTCATTTATTAAGCTAGGGTTTGGTTTTGTAGTGTTTCACTCTTTAAGGGATCATTGGCATCCCTACAAAAAAGTTCATTAAAATTTTACATATGTGTTTATTCACAGAATTATGTGTACTATAGATTTATGTGTAAATAGCTATGATTCTGTGTGGCATTTTCAGATATCCTTACTGTTATTTTATCCACATCCCTGCTTCTTTAGTATTTCCCTCCCCATTTCCCCTAGCAGATCACTTGTACCCTGCTAATTTCCTCCTTCCTTTCTCTGGGTTTACTTCCTTTCCTCTCCCTAAAGCGAACACCTTTCCATGTAAGTATAAAATGAGGGTAGAGCTTCAACAGTTTATGTAACCAATTTGTTTCTCTTTTCTCAGTGGTAATGTATATGCCCAAGAGTGGTATAATTGAATCTTGAGGTAGATCTATTCCCACCTTCATGAGGATCAGCAACACTGATTTCCACAACAACTGTACAAATTTGCACTCCTATCAGCAACGAATGAGTGTTTCTCTTAATCCACATCCTTGTCAGCATGATGTTGAATGTAACCATTCTGACAGAGGAAATCTCAAAGTAGTTTTGTTGTGCATTTCCCTGATGGCCAAGGAAGTTACCCATTTCTTTAAGTGTTTTTCAGACATTTGAGTTTCTGCTGTATATTGATTGTGGTAGGATATTTAGTATGCCAAACTTAACTATCCATGATCATGAATGATCTTTATGGCCTCTTGTATCTTCTTCAATAATTTGAAGATTTTATCACACAAATCTGCCACTTCCTTGGTTAGAGTTACCCTAAGTTATAATATATTGTTTGTGGCTATTGTGAAGGGTGTTGTTTCCCTGATTCTTTCTCAGGCTGTCATTTGTATATAAAAGGACTACTGAATTTTTTTGTGAGTTAATGTTGTATCCAACCACTCTGCTGAAAGTATTTGCCAGCTATAATACCCTTGCGGAATTTTTAGATAATCACTTATGTAAACTGTCATATCATCTGCAAATAATGATACTTTGACTTCTTCTTTTTCAATTTGTACCCCTTGATCACTTTCAGTTGTTTTATTGCTTTATCTACGACTTCAAGTGCTATATTGAATAGAAAAAGTTAATGACCTCAACTTGTTCCTGATTTTACTGGCATTGCTTTGAGTTTCTCTCCATTTAATTTGATATTGGCTGTAGACTTTCTAAACTGCCTTTCTTAGGTTTAGGAATACCCCTTGTATATCTAATCTCTCCAGGATTTTCATAAAGAGGTGTTGGATCTTTTTCAAGCTCTGTTCTGCATATAATGAGATGATCATTTTTTTTCTTTCAGTTTGTTTTAGTGGATTATTTACTATAGCAATGGTAACTTATTAACAGCTATGCAAGAAAAAACTCCTCCTTATTAACCTATAACTATCAATATTTTCTCAGAAAGGGATAGTATTTTAATGACCCATTTCTTATTCAAGACAAATTCTTGGTCACTCAATCCTGTTCAGGTCTGATGCTGATAACCACACTGATTTCCATGCTACCAAAATAACATGCGGATATAAAAATACGTTCTTTAGAATATTATCACATTGTCTACTTTTTTTCATTGCATCTCTGTGTATTTATTATTATTAAATTAAAAATGTACAGTTTAATTCTTTTTGTTTTTATAGGCCACATTATTTGAAAACATAGGTCTTATGAACTATGAAAAAGTATTTTTTACTGTAACAGCACTTCAACTTACAGAACCAGTTTCAGATGAAAACATTACAGTGGTTGACACCAACTTTAGTGACATTCCTGTCCGTCTGTACTTGCCAAAAAGGAAGTCTAAAATACAGAGACCAGCTATAATTTTCATTCATGGTGGTGCCTTTGTCTTGGGAAGTTGCAGTAAGTGTACTTTTAGTGTGTGTGTGTGTTGTTTATATATTCATATTGAAATAATTGCTCTACACCATGTACCCAGAAGTTGACAATGCATTTGTCAGCACAATGTTGATTTAGGGAATATATGCATCTTAGCAAAGACACAGTGGGATGTATGGGTCATGGATCACATATATTTCTCCATTTACAATTTGGTAACTAAAACAATAAGTAGAAATTAAGATGGTTTGTTAAAAAATATATTTTAAAATAAACATATTGATATCCTAGGCTTGAAAATTTAACCAATAAACTTGGGAATTAGGTTAAAATAACCTAATCACGTAAATAAATAAACATTGTTGTGAACCAGGATTTTTAACTGCTGAGTCTGAAAAATATGATTGCTGCCATATTGCAGTTAGCATATGTTCAAGTAGTAGACTGATATATAACAATAATGTAGAGGCTTAGAATCCAAAGCATAATTTTGTGTTAAAATGATAAAATAAAGTAAAGCTGAGTAATCAGTTCTTGTCTGTAGATGAGTGGAGTAGCTAAGACAGACAGACAGGTACACACACACACACACCATTTTAGACTTTTGATGACTTAAGGATTCACTATGCAGCAAAACGTTGGAATATTATACTGTGTACTTTTGAAACAAGTGATAACCCTCAAAGAACCTGTAGCTTAATTACCATATCCAGTATTTTGTCCTTGTGAACTGTGAACCTTTCAAGATATACCAAAATACTACTGTGTTCAACTGGGCAGCTAACTGAGTAAGACTTTTTTAGATAGGCATTAGCATCAGCATTTTAGTTTTGCAGAAACGAACGATTAAGGAATGTTTTCAAAGAGCTTGGAAGAGGAGGGAGCAACAGTCCTATCGGTAGAAACCAGGGCTTTGGGCTCCTGCTCCAGACCATCCAAGCTCTCACTGTGGCTGGAATAATGCCACCTCTCAGAAGCTCTTAGTCCCTCTGTTTCACTCCAGTGATATTTATAAATTTCCATTCTGTTTCCAACCTTACCCGCTCCTTCCAACATCTAAATCTATATGTTTGGCATCTCCCAGCCCCCTTCTCTCCTTGCCCATCTCACACTTACTGGTGTCTTCCTTGCATCTTATTAATCCCTTCTTCACTACACTCTACTTACATCCTAGGCAAAGATATGTTTATCTTTTGGTCAAGATGAGTCTCTCTGCTTTCCTTGGGATATTTCCTTCCAGATCATCATCTGATTCATGTTCCTTCTACCTGCAATTTACCCCCTTTGTTTACTCCTAAGTATGAGCTGTTTTTTCTGCCTTGACCAATGTTGACCCCCATTGCTCTTCCTACTTATTATCCTACCATGTTTTATTTTATGAGATGTTTCAATATACTGTACGGTCTGTCTGTTTCTCTTCTGATTCTTTTTTAAACTGTGCAATCTGAAAGTGGCCACTCTGCTATACTAATATTCTCTACTGTTACTTTGACTGAAAGAAATTTCTTCTTCCTTTCTCTCCTTAACCTTATCTATTCATTTGCAACTACAGTTTTAAAATAACAAAAAATCCACTAAAACCATGTGGCAATAAGTTATTGTTTAGACTTTACAAATATTAATAATCCCCATATTTTATTATTTAATTCTTTAGGTGTTAATCCTACATTTTCTTCTGCTTTATTCTTCACTGTTTCCATCCTAGTCCCTATGTCCATTTCATAGATATGAGTCCTGTTTTCCATATCTAGCATTGTTGCTGAATTTATGTTCAATAAATTCAACTGCAGACTGGGATACACACCTGATCCCTAATGTATTGTGTGAATTCCTTATCAGATACCATCTTATTCTTTTCTCAAAGATTAAAGGGGGGAATAGATAAGACAAGAAGACAAGTAATACAAATATCCCACAGTAGTGACCTCCATGCTCTACTTCAACTGTCTTTGTGCTACAGTAATAAGTTGTAGACTATCTTTCTTCCTGGACTCCAACAGAGTGTTGATGTATGTGATAATAAATGTGGAGATTGCTGAGTTTCCATCAATCAGCGGTAATTCACATTTCTATTACATTCATGAGTGTTGCTGGGTTCCCATTGTTTTCTATTTACAGGGCACCATTCTAAATTCATTTCTTTTATTTCAGAGATGTCAGCCTATGATGACCTGAACAGAATGACAGCAAACAAGCTTGGTGCTGTTATTGTGGGAATAGAGTAAGAACACGATAATACTTCATACCACAACATTTGCCTTCACAATTTAGGCCTGGCTTTTTTAGGGCTTGTCACCCAACTATACCCATAACATATGACCTTTTGTTTATAGTAATTTTCTTATGATTGTAATGTCAATATGTTCTCAAAGGCATCAGTCTTTGCTTTTATATCTGCCACTGTGGACACAAATATGAGGCCAGAAGAATAAGCATCTTTGTTATCACAGCTACGACATCTCTGGGACTATGATTCTTCAGGATTCTCAAACACCCAATTTTACCTACAAGTGACATTCCGTGAAAGTTTATTTACTACATGCTTGAGACATTGGGTTTTAGGGGAGTTGTTTATAAACACTGTGTGCGGTTGGAGTTGTCTTTGGTTCTAATTATGTTAGGTGAAGGTATTTGAGTAATTTGAATGTTTCAAGATACCATCCAAATTATCAGTCTTAATATTTCATGACATGACTTTTGACAACATTTTCAATAATAGAGCAAAAATATGCATAATTGCTTATTACTCCAGCATGTCATATGTGTCCCCTGAACTACTGAGGCACTCAGCAAGGGGATGTGATGAGCGCTGCACATCTTCCCAGTCCTTTAATAAAGACACAGAAGTATAGAACTGTAGACCTCAGACAAGGACACTCTAAGGAATGTCATGATTGAGAGTATATTTGGGGTCAGTAGGACACACTAGAGATCAGTTCTGTTCCGCTCCTAATTCCTTCAAAATAGAACCAGACAAATTACATAAGTTTCTAAAAATTTCTAAATTGTGACATTAAATACGCAGTGCCATTATTGCTATGATTTTAGCTAAATTCAACACAATATAATTTTTAGTTAAGCTTTTTAAATAGTAAGAATTGTTTACTAATTCTACAGGTTACTTTTTAAGGTATTGGCTGTTCTTTACCTTGAAGAGTATTAATGTTTCTGTACTACTTTGCTCAGATTATACTAATTTCAAATATTTTAGACACAGGTTAAAATATAAACACAAGAACCATCTGACGAACATTGCTTTAATATATCCATGTGAGTTATTCACTAATTCTAATGAATTTGAAGTCGATAGAGTTAAAAAGTAAGATGGTCTGGTTAGGGCGTGCTCCTGTAATAGAGCACAGATACACCCAGCCAAAGACAAACAAACACAATAGTATTTAGTCTTATTTCAGCCTTAGAAATCTTTGTAAGCGCCACTGGTATACTTAAAATATTCATATTTCCAATTCTTCAAAACAGTCCTACTTACTCTCATACTTTCTTTACTTAAAATATCTGAGTGATCCCATAAGTAATTCTGAATTGTTTTAGAGTTCCCAAGCCTACTGAGAGCCAGAGAAGCATATGGGATTCACAAGGATAACACACCTGTCTCACTCATTCCTCCTTAGAATCAACACCTGAAACGCTGAACCCAAATCTACTCCTCACTTTTTTTTTTAATTTTTTTTTTATTGAGAAAAGGAGAAAAAAAAAAAACAAGTTTCCACCTCCTCCCAGCCTCCCATTTCCCTCCCCCTCCTCCCCCCCTACGCCCCCTCCTCCCACCCTTCTCCCTCTCCCCCCACTCCTTTCCCCCTCCTTCTCCAGTCCAAAGAGCAGTCAGGGTTTTCTGCCCTGTGGTAAGACCTAGGACCTCCCACCTCCGTCCATATCTAGGAAGGTGAACATCCAAACTGGCTGGGCTCCCACAAAGCCATCACATTACGTAGGATCAAACCCCCGTGCCATTGTCCTTTGCGTCTCATCAGCCCTCATAGTTCGCCATGTTCAGAGAGTCCAGTTTTATCCCATGCTTTTTCAGTCACAGCACCCGGATTTTAACCCACAAACCTATGAACACCTCATTTTCGATAAAGGAGCTAAAAGTATACAATGGAAGAAAGAAAGCATCTTCAACAAATGGTGCTGGTACTCCTCACTTATAAGACAGAAGTTACCAGTCATCTAGGTCTTAATTAGTGAGGTTTATTATTCAATATGTCAGGGTACCTGTTGGTGAGAGGGAGAGATATTTAATTGCATAATTTTAATAAGGGCTTTGTTGTGTTTCTGCTTGATTTACCTCTAAAGCTACAGACTTGCTCCTCAGTATCAATTCCCATCTGCCCTTGAAGACTGTGTTTTTGTGACCAAGTTCTTTCTCCAGGATAAGGTTCTTGCAAAATATGGAGTGGATCCCTCTCGTATCTGTATTACGGGAGACAGTTCTGGGGGCACCTTGGTAGCAGCAGTGATTCAACTGGTATGTTGTGTGTGTTTTTATTTGCTTTAATCCTAACACGCAAAAAAAAAAAAAACCTGTGTTTTAGGTGTATTTACATTACTTTTCCACTGCTATCTATAAAATTTCAGATAAACAAGAAAGATTATTCGTTTTAATGATATTTACTTAAATGTGGCTTTGTTCGATGCTAAGGAAGGGTTTTACAATCAATCCTAGTATTTTATGGTTTGGGGGACAGGTTTTGGGCATTGCATACAGGACAGTGTGCTTACCAAGAAGATTCTGTACCACAGGGTCATGGAACCTTCTCTTTTCAATGACTTTCAAGACATGCTTTTGATAAGATTCCCTGAACCGATCTGTTGTTTGTGTAGGCCTTGAACTTGTGAGCCTCCTGCTTCAGCAACCCAAGAACTTCTCTGTGTCTCCAGTGTCACTCCTTTGCATTTGGTGTGTTATACTACTGTTGACATTATTAGCACTAAATGAAATAAAGAGTCATGTGGTAAAGCCATAAAAAGAAAAAAAGGAAACTGTCACCCTGACTCTCACCTTGATTCACCCTGCCAATGTTAGAGAAAAGTTCACCGATCTCTTGAAACCTACACTAACTCTATTCATCTTAATAAGGGGTTGTTTTGCTTCACGACTTATTGAATTTAGATACACAAACTATTTTTAAAATTCTCATTTTTTTGTATCATTTGAGGTGAGGGGTGTATTAATTGCTTTCTAGTTTCCTCAGAAACTAAACATCTTATAAGAAGCAATTAATGGGAAGAAAGTGTTATAATGTGTTGACTGAGGTTTCTGCCCCTCCTGGTCCCTGCAGTCATTAAGTCCCAAAGAAATCACACAGAGGCCTACATTAATTATAAACTGATTGGTATATGAGCTCAGGCTTCTTATTAACTCTTAAAACTTATATGAGCCCATAATTCTTGTCTGCGTTAGCCACGTGGCTTGGTACCTTTTTCGGTGAAGCAGTCACATCTTGCTTCCTCTGTGTCTGGATGATGACTACAGACTGAAGCTTCCCTCTTCCCAGAATTCTCGTTGTCCTGCCTCTACTTTGTGGCTGGTCACCCTGCCTATACTTCCTGCCCGGCTACTGGTCAATCATCATTAAAAAAACAAACAAACAAACAAAAAATAAGTACAAGAAACAAATCTTTACAGGGTCAAACCATTGTCTCACAACAATAATGGATCATGTCTTGAAATATTCAGTGAAGCAAGGGAGGGAGGAGGCCTGGAAGTTGTCTATGGCTGTAATAGTGGGAAGGCTGTGCTTTCTTATTCCCAAGTCTAGTATTCGGAAGGAGGTGCTTGCTCATACTCAGCTCCATTTCTGATTATTCCTGTTTTCAAATAAATGACCCACAGAGACTGATTCTTTCTTACAAATGCCCAGCCTTAGCTTGGCTTGTTTCTAGCCAGTTTTTCTTATCTTAAATTATCCACTCTATCCTTGCCTCTGGACTTTTATCTGTCCCTATTTTTGTATACCTTTCTTTACTTCTTTCTCTGAGGCTTGGTATGTAGTTGGGTCGCTCGCCCCTGATTTTCTCCTCTCCCTGTTCTATCTCGCTACTTCTTCTTTCTTCCCTGATTTCTCCTCCTGTTTATTCTCTCTGCCTGCTAGCCCTGCCTATCCTTTTGCCTGCCTCACTATTGACTGTTCGGTTCTTCATTAAACCATCAGATGTTTTAGACAGACAAAGCATCACAGTTTCACAGAGTTAAACAAATGTAACATAAAAAATTCAACACATATTTGCATTATTTAAAAAAAGAGTTCCACAGCACAAACAAATGTATTACATCTTAAAATAATATTCTAAAACAGATGTAGCTACCAAGGCTCCTTTCTATGCTACAAATTTCAGGTTCTTTGGGCCATGTTAGACTCTGTGATCCATCTGAATTGCTAAGGTCAAGATTTCCATTGCTTTTTCTTGGGTCTTTGGTGTCTTAGGTAAATTTAAACACTGCCAATTCTTCTATAATTGTCATCTTCAGTAAAAGGGGACCTTTAACTTGTCACCAGTGTCTCTCTAGGTGATTTCGCACAGGATAGTCTGGAAGTGCTTTAGTGCATTGAGATCTACTATTTTGGACTTTATAATAAAGATACAGGTGTTAATGAGTACTTGCATTGCTATTTATTTGAAAAGTCTTTTATAATGAAGTTTAAAATGATTACTTAGTAAAGATAGATATTACCGCCATGAAGTTTTAATAGATTTATTACAGTGCCATTAGATAAAAGAAGGGATTGGGTCTCTCAGGAGAGCATAGGAGTGGCAAAATTTGCAACCCCGACGGTCTCCCTCACGATTCTTCTCTTTAAGGGAGTGTGTTATGGCATTTGTTCCAGCTTCTTCTGATTTAAAAGATTTGGGTTTTCAACTTCACTACCAGAACTGCTGTTCTGTTTTCTCACCTTTAAATGTCACAATTTTCATATGATGTCTCTGTGTAGGGGTGCACGTGTTTGTGTGACTATACACATGTGTGTGCACAGGCATGTGCATGTTTAAGAGTGTAATCACGAATGTAGAAGTCAGAGGTTGACACTAGGTGTCTCTCTCTCTTTTCTCTACTTTACTTTTTGGACCGTCTTCTCTCAAAGAGGCTGGAGAACACTGACTCAGCAAGGTTGGCTGTCCAGTCCACCTCAGGGGTCTCCTTGTGTCACATTTACTTACACAGTGCTTGGTAACAAGTATTTGCAGCTGTGCCTGTCTTTCTTGGTTCTGACCATTTGTACTCAAATACTTTACTGACTGAGCCATCTCCTCAGCCTCTGATTTTCCTAATTTCTCATTTCTTCTGTATTCTTCAAGTACAAGAATTTGTAATAACTCATTTGGGAGCACCACTCCTGCTACATAAGAAGGTGTTATCACATGACCCTGCCTCTGTTTTGACACTATGCTTACAATGACTTGTCTGCTAATGTTTTGAGAGGCTCTCCTTTATTTAGAAAATCCCATCCCAAAGTCACTGTAAAGAATAATGGCCATGGAAAGATTCTCATCGGGAGATTTTATTTCTTTATTTCTTCCTGCACTTGTAGAACCTCTTTTCTATTGTACTACAATTTGAAGTTGGTGAGATGGTTAACCTTGTGATGAGCTAATAAGACTTCAGGTACTTCTTTCAGCTTGTGCACATTCTTTGTTTTTATGAGGACATGGTCTTGAGAACACTTGTATACCTTGGAATACCCAAAGAATGGCAGTAGGTAGAGTCACTGCTGCAGAGCAGCTATAGAGGCTGCTGCTGTTTAAATACTCATGAACACAGTTGAAGACTAAGTTTACTGATGTGGAGTGTACAAGCGTGTAGCTAGAGACTCAGGACTCCTCTTATTTCTGGTAAGAAACAGAGGCCGCATGTACAACATTCCATTTCCTTTCCTGCTCTTCTGCTTTTCCTAAATTCTTCTCTATATTGTCTATTGCATCTAACACACCGTACTACTTAGATAAATATTAAGTGTTTTCTTAAGCATGCCATAATTCCATTTGATTTTATATGTGAGTTTTGGCAGCTGTATCTCATTTCATTTGTGGATTTTGCTGATTATATTGCTTAGGTCAAAAGTGGTTTTAGGGAAACTAGACTTGGTAATACATGCATGTTATTAGAGCACTTGGGAGACTGAGAGAGAGGGACAGTATGTTCCAGAACAAACTGAGACACACAACACATCTTTATTCTGGACAACAAAAGCTAAATTTCTAAGACAAATGAATGTGCAAAAAATTTAATGTCATAAACATAGTTACCCTGTCATCATCACTAGGATGTGGCTGATCATCTTCCTGTTTGATTGTTATTTGTGAATAAATGTGTGAGGAACAGAGTGTACATTGTTTCTGGACATATGACAGTGGAATTCCACATTCTTATATCTCTCAGTCAATGTGCAAATATTGTGAGAAATATCACTAAATAGTGTTTCAGATTAGTAAATTTATCTCAGGCTATTAAAGTGAAACTGCAACTCCTTTTGTTTGAAAACGATTGATTAATTAATATCCATTATATTTCTAGTTACAGAATGATCCAGATTTCAAAGGCAGAATTAAGGCACAAGCTTTGATATACCCTGGCCTACAAGTGCTTGATACTTCTCTGCCATCACATCGAGAGTACGAACATGGTCCAATTGTGTCCAGGGAGATGATAATTAAGTTGGCAAGCTTGTATGTGACTGAAGACAAAACTCTGCTCCAGGCCTTACTAAGAAATGAGCACATGCCACCAGGGTCAAAAGACCTGTTCAAGTTTGTTAACTGGAGTGACTTCCTTCCTGAGAAATACAAAAAGAACTATGTTTACAGGGAGCCCGTCCTTGGAAAACTAAATGCTACTTATCCAGCACTTGTGGATAACAGATTGTCACCTTTGATAGCCAATGACTCCCAGTTACAGGGATTGCCGTTAACTTATGTCGTCACATGTGAACATGATCTCATAAGAGACGATAGTCTCATTTACATCACACGGCTTAGAAACGTTGGGGTCCAAGTTACTCACGACCATTTAGAGGAAGGAGTCCATGGAGCCCTCTCCTTTACTGGAGCTCCGGTGTTTTTACATTTAGGATTAAGAATAAGAGACAAGTATATTAGTTGGCTAGAAGAAAATCTTTAAATTAATGAAATTAATGGTACATGTAGCTAGCTCACCAGTAGAGTAACCTGTACGTTATGTGTTGAACTATTGTATGATGAATCAGAACAAAATGATGTGACTTTTAGATCAAACTAAATTTCAGTTTGAATGAAGATTGATGTGTGTGTTTAAGAAAACTGCTTTATCTTCTCAATCTTGATAACATTGCTTAAATGAGCATACATACTTCTTTATTCCCATTAATTGCCATTTGTTGTGAAGCATGTATTCTTGAGTAATCAGTAGATCAGTGAAAGACTGTAAGTGTGGTTACATGTAAAAGTGCTGGAGATTCCAGGCAGTTATAAACCAAATTCTGAGTATATTGTATGAAAAAATAATTTTGAACAAAAAAGGAATGTAATCAAGAGGACTGAATGGGTTGGCACATTACTCTCTAGCATTCCAGTGGCAGAAAAACTGGCAGATATCAAGACAAGGCTGGTCTACGTGGCTAATTTTAGATCAACCATTGCTGCAATACAGTTGTTCTCAACCTCTGGGTCACCACCCCTTTGAGGTTTGAATGACCCTTTCACAGGAACCATCTAATGCTGTTGGAAAACAGATATGTGCACAAGAACACTTTATGTATCAAAAGAAAAAGTTAACTGGACTGCAACCTGTTCCTAAAGCTTCAACATTTTGGCCTTACCTAAACTTTTGTAAGATCAAACTTGAAGGTGCCTACGTGAGTTGCATTCATTGATAGACAATGCATCTTGATGCATGAAGGTACCCAGCCAACTGTGGAGTGTAGGTAGAGTTATTTGTAATATTCTTTTGAATTTTTGTGGTGAATCATTGTTCACACAGGGGCTGCATATCCAGGGAATTATCTGAGTGGTGATCTCCAGGCCTGTTTGCTTCCCTGTGATGATGTGACCCATACTCCCACCAGCACAAATCAACTCATAAATATCTGTATTTCCACTGGGAAGTGATGAAATCAATGTTTACTTTTTTGATGTCCTGGTGGTTCTGCTGCTTGTGTGTGGTTGTTTGACCTGTTTGTGCTTTTTCTTTATGTTCAATAAACTTTGTGAAGTGGACATTAAGCGATTTATTTGGTAATCTGACTTTCATGTCAAAACATATTTTCATTAGTGCTTTTCTTCAGCTTGAACATTTTTGTTAATCTCAAACATGTCCTTCTCATTAATCTCTCAGACTTCATTTTATGAGCCACTTTCTTCTCATTTAGACACTAAGCTGTTTCATGAATATCAGGAAAGGTTGACTAAAGGGTTTCTTTCCTATTGTTTGTACACTGTAACATCTTAAGTCACATCACTCTGCCTGTTCCATTTGCACAAGAGAGGGAACATTGGTCAACTTTATCAAACCCGACTTGATGAGAATTGCTTGTCTTCATGTACTATTAATCCCAAATTAAGAGAGGGTTAAAAAGACATAGGCAGACATGGAAAGTGAAAGTGGGTTCCCTCAGGTGACAGATTCTTGTTCCAGAAGATATTTGAGGAAGATAGTTGGGGTGGGGACAAAAGTCGGTATCTAAACATAACCAATAGAGGAGAGGGGAGGATGCAGGGGCCCCATAAAGTACCCAGCCCAGAGCCTGATTAGCAAACTCCCAACTTAGAATCTCTCCCATCCCAAAGGGAGCTCTGTGTAATACATCCATTACATCTCTTTATGGATTTGTGTTACGTCATTCCTGGATGTTCAATTCTTTGTCCTTACTATGGAATGTGTACAACAATCTTCTAAACAACCACTTGCACACTTGTGATAGCAGGACACAGCTAAGCTCACAAAGGTGAAAGTCCAGGTTCAAGCAACAGGACACTGGATAATCAATGCTTCAGTGGAGCTGGGACTCGGTAACTAAGACAAGCTAACTGAGACAACCCAATCTGATTTTATCAATAAGCAGGCAATACTCGGGTCTTTGGGCAGATCACTAAGATGCCATGGCCATTTCAAGCATGTAGTAGGAAAGACTGAAGACATGCCACCATCCACAGCTTTCCCTGTGGCTACTGTAGACATCTTCACAAGGTGTAAGATACACTATCCCAGACCTCATTCTGTCCCATACCACAGAGACTCTCTCATCCTGCCAGTGGTCACCTGCATAATTCTGCTCTTGTTACAGCTATCTACCAGAGAATGAGATTTGGATTACCAAGAGCATCTGTCTCTGACTTCACAGGAGGCACCTAGATGAGGCCAGTCTAATTTAATCAACTAATAGAAAATATAACAAAGTCAGAAAAAAGCCACCCTTGGTTAGCTAATAAATTCAAGCAAAAAGCTGAGAATATATTGGTGAACTATCCAAGCAACACTCATAACAAGGACTTCTCAGGATCAGAGCAAATTAACAAACAGCAATGTGTGAACAAAACCAATGCCATTTGACTGATTTGAATTATTGCTGTCTGTAAGCCTGTGTTTATTTACCAGGACAAGATTACCTGATATGGCCAGCAAGAAATTAAGCCAGGCTCAAATTGGAGGGACCATAGCAAGACTGAGGCTGTGCGACAAGTTTTATTGAAAGCGATCAGACTTTTTATACCATTATCAGAAACAGAATATGGTGGCAATTGCCAGGATCAATCAATACAGTTGTAGTTGCCAGATACAATGATGTTTGCAAGCTCTCCTGGGCACACAAGATTAATATCTAAGACAAATTGTCCTGCTAAGCTTCCATGCTGCCTTAACTTCTAAGAGACCATATGTAGAAACACAAAGCAGCCTGAAGGCTTCATTGCCTGAGGAGTGCCTCAGTTCCTCGGGAACTAAAAAAGGCACATGGTACCCAGGACCCATGAACTCTAACCTGAGAAACCTATAACGTATGCCTTTCAAGGCAGCTAGATCAGGCCAACCGTGTGGTTCCCTCCAGCTGTTAATTACCAATACTACCCTGCCAATGAACTTCTCGTTGAAGAACAAATTGAGGAAGATGCACTCTGGGCACCCAGAAGCTATACCTTTACCAGTGTCCAGAATCAACTCAGATGCAAGGCTAGCAAGGTGATGCTGGAAAGCCATGCACGGTTAGATCTTTGTTTTGCCAGCTTTGGGGATGAGGTGAATCACCTGAAGCTATTTATTAGGCTACTCAGGCCCCTCCAGAGGTATAATTGGCTTGGAGTTTACGTGTGTTCAGATCTCTGACACCATACAGAAGAATCAGGGCTCGTGAAAGCATTAAGAAACGCTCACCTGATCATAGTAGACGATGCTTGCATCACTTCTACTGCCTGCTACCTCATAGACACGCTCTGTTGCTTCCAAGGGATGATTTTCAACATGAGAGTTGCTTTTCCCAGTATGGGCTTCGTGAAGTATGTGGGTGTGTTGTTGCCAAACCTGCGGATACACGTAGATTGGCATTTAGGGGATTTTCAAAACCCGAGTAGAGGTTATCTGGAGGGAGGTCCACCAGCTACACAGCGGGACTATTTGAAAAAGCTACTTTGACCTTTATGGCAACTTCTTACATGGATTTCTGGGGTTCTAGGTTAGGTCACTGCCACAGGCAAGCCTAACCATTGTTCTTGCAACAGTTGTTGCTGCTTCAAGTGATTGAAATGTGTTTTGGTTATAGCTCAATGGAGTTTCATTGACTATCTGTTCAGGTGTTCTATCAAACTAATGAGACAATATTTCATACATGAGTCTGGACACATAAAACAGGATCTACTACACAACACCATTTTGCCCTGCTCCCCACATCATGTCCACACTCATTCATTTTTTTTTTTTATTGTCCTGTTGGGATGCGTCTAACACCTCCTGGAAACCAGGCAAGCTACCACTGAGCTACATCCACAGTTGTCTTCCCCTTGCTTGCTTGAAATTCTCAAGCATAACTCCAGAATGTGTTAGGACAGAGTGTTTTGAGATATGGGGATCTGGTGGAAGTAGGCCCAGCTTTTGGTCTTTCAGTGTGCTAGCCTAGGATCTCCTTACTGTTTCTCAGGGAACGGTATCACGGGAGGCTGTTTTATATCCTTCGTCTGCATTGTACGTAGGCATGTGGAGTCAGAACATGATTCTTCCAGGCTCTCCTGAGTTCAGGAGAACCACCTTCAAAGGAACCTAAACTTTTCCTTTCCCTTGTTACCTGGCTGTAAACAGCAGATCCGCTTCAGGTGGCTGGCTTTGGGGTTGGGTTTTCTGTTCCAACAGTGTTGGACAGGTAATTATCAGTGCACGACGAGCTTGTTTTGGGTGGGGTTAATGTCCCAAATACACAAAATTTAAACAACCCAAGAAAAGAAAAAATAATTCGATTTTGAAAAGGTGTAAATGTTTGTAACATATTTTTCATTGAAGAGGCACAAATGGCCTAGGAAGAAAATTTTTGAACATTACCAGTCCCAGGAGAAATGCAAATGAAAGCATTACTTCCCCTCCTGTGAGAATTTAGGTTACTGAAAATACTAAAGGTAAAAAGCCTTGGTGAGGTTGTGATGAAAATGGAAGCTATATTCTCTTTTAATGAGGTGACAGGTGAGTTCCCACAGTTATAGAAATTGTGAAAGTAGACTAAAATATTTAGGATAACCATTACCATATAATACATAAATGTCTTCTCTGGGTATATTGGCAAAGGGAATGAAATCAGTATGTTGAAGGGGTATCTACATCCACCTGCGTATTGTGATGCTGTTACAATTGTTAGGATGTAGAGTCACACTAAACGCCTATCTCTGGACAAAGGAATAAAGAAAAGGCAGCACACATACGCAAAAGATAAAAACTATTTAAACATAACATAATTGTAAAAGTCTGTCATTTTCCAGGATATGGATGAACATGGAGGACATTGCTTAACTAAAAGACCAGGCAGAGAAAAGCAAGACGTTGTCATCTGTAAAAGTTTGTCTCATAAGGTGTAGAGACACTGCTCAGTGCAAAACACTGGTTTAGCAGGAGCAAGGCCCCTAGTCTAGTGTCCCAGAATTGCAAAAAGGAAACAACACAGTAAGGAAGTTGGTCTCATGAGGCAGGCATGGCAGGGAGTATTAATTCACTGTTTGTCAATGGATAAAATATCTCCTTAACATTAGGGGAATAATTTCACAGTTAGTATTATTAATAATCAAGTGTTGTGACTTTACTATCCCTGAAAGTATACTTTAAATTTTAATCAACTTGAAATAAACACTGAATAATGTGTAGATGTTAAAAAAAAACAGAATCCTGTAAAACAGAATTATGTCCAGTTATGGTAAATAATGGTATAATAAAACCATCATCAAACAACATTTAAGGAAAACCAAATGTAATGAGATGACAGATGATATCAAGTCTGATTGTGACATTCATTCTTTCTCAACCCAGAGATAGTGTGACACTTGACCTGGAGTTATAGGTCATAATCTCATCAGAAGCGAAAACCACTGTTTATATATAATGTTCTTAGCAATTACGTTTTAGGACTGAGCAAGAATCACCACTCACTCATTGTTTTCAGCCGTTGTATGCTGTGGGATCGCCTGTAGCCAAGAGTCTTTAAGATACCAGCCCACTTGGGTGTGGTCTCCTATATGCAGCTGTAAAGCTTGTGCCCTGTCTCTCAGTAGCTGGATTCGGCTCCTGTTCCCTGGTAGTGCAGAGGACCCTTTATTTTACTCAGTTCTGAGCTAGTGTGGGACTCCTTTATAGCATCCATTTACAGTTGTATGATGTACAACAATGTAACAAGAGCTGTGCAACAGGAAACCCTCATAATCAAGATTGAACATAAATCAATTCAAAACATCTACATTCAGTATAAAGCAACATAAAATGTAAAAAAGGTTATAAAATATTTCACACAAAATAAATGTCATATTGACTTGTAAACAGTGCTATGGTAAGTAAGGATTGGAATATTCTGTAACTTTAAACCTAATACATAATTTTCTGAAAAATAAAAATTTATGGTTCTCATGGAGATATAAAAATAACTCTAGATAAAGATTATATTTTATCAGGACATGCTATAACTTCTTCAAAATGACATGTATAATTAAATTTTTCAGAAGAGTTCAAAGATAATAACTAGGGTTTTTTTTCCTTTATGTAGCCAAAGTAGAGATGCAAAATATTTAAAAGATTTTTCAACTCCATAACTCAAAATATTGAAAAATTGATATTTCCCTTCTTCCTCCCTCCACAACTATTTTAATTTATCATAAAGGTATAAGGCAGTTTATCAAAGAGGAGATAGCTCTTCTGTAAATGGTCCATCTGGTATTGACCAAGTCAGTCACAGTGGATTTAGTGATAAAGAATACCAAGAAAGTGAGATAATGACAAAGAATTTCCAAACGGAAAAAAGTGATTGATCAGTAAAATGCTGGAATTCTTTTTTTTAACAAAGTTTAGTGCCTGCTGTTCTTTTTTATCATTATTTTTCTGTCATACAATACATCCTGACCACAGTTTTCCCTCCCTCCAATCCTCCTCCTCCACCACCACCCTTCTACCCCAGATCCACTGTTCCTCTGATTCTGTTCAGAAAAGAACAGACCTCCCAGGGATATCAACCAAGCAAGGCATGACAAGATACAATAAGACTAGGCACAAACCCTCATATCAAGGCTGTATGAAGCAATCCAGTAGGAGGAAAAGGGTCGCAAGAGCAGGCAAAAGCATCAGAGACAGCCCCTACTCCCCGTTAGGAGTCCCATACAAACCCCAAGCTGAACAACCACAATATACACGCAGAGGACCTAGCACAACCCTATTCAGGCTCTGCGATTGCCACTTCAGTGAGCCCCTATAAACCCTGTTAGTTTCTTTCTGTGGACTGTGTTCTGGTGCCTTTGGACCCTCTCACGCCTATAATCCATGTATGGGATTCATCAAGGTTGCCCTAAAGATTGGCTGTAGGCCTCTGCATATACTCCCGTCAGCTGCGAAAGGAAACCTCTCTGACGATGATTGAGCTAGACGCCAACCTATGAGTATAGAAGAATAAGAATCATTTCATGCATTTTTTTTTTTTTTTTTTTTTTTTTTTTGCTAGTCGTATTCAGTTCCACCCCAATTGTCCGGGCCTGGCGCCTGATCATCCAGATAATTTAAGTAACCAGCGCCCTCTAGTGGCTTGTGCATCAAATTAGACCAGTCGTTGGATTCTCTCACAAGTTCTGAGCCATCACTGTATAGATCTTTCCATCTTCCCTAGTCTGTATTGATACTGAGCTGGTGTGGATTTGGACCTGTAAAAGCACATCATGTCCAGAAGGCAACATTTCACAGCTCTCTTCCCCATTCTCCAGCTCTTGCTTTCTTTTCCCCCTTCTTCCAAGAAGTTCCTTGAGCCCTTATAAGGCTATGTGTTAACCCATGCCACTTACTAGGTGTACTAGGTATATATTTGTCTTAAGTACTGCCTTTTCATCCTTTCATTTCCTTTGTTGAATATAAGATATTCAGTGTTATGTAACTGTAGAGTTTTCAGGAACGTTTAAATTATAAAATCAAAAATAATATTAATATGCACCACACAAATGCATAAGTAATACATTCTCGTTCTATAAATGAGCGTGGAAACCACAATCCTGGTTGAGACACGAAGCACCGATAGCCATTCATGTCTTTCTTAGCTTATGATCAAATCACTGCTGTCCCCCGAGGCAGGGCAATAGCACAAGCACAAGCAAGCACGTGCAAACTCAGGATGAGCCAGCAAAACTGGCCAAGACAATCTGTCAGCGGACCAAAGGCACGGTAACTAATGACGCGCGCTCCTAGCCAATCACAGCACACCAGCAGTAACCTCCCGTTTCAAAAGGACCAACCAGAAATGTTTCTGCAGCAGCAGCTTAGTTTCCCTAACCCCATTAAAATCCTCTACCTTATTACAAGAAAGAGCTTCTGCATTGGAAAGGCTCAGATTCTGTGTCATTACCTCTGCGTCTTTTCACCCCTGCCTCCCAGGAAATAGGGATCGTACAACAGGCAGCAGCAACAAGCCCACAAAAACTACAGTCCCCTTTCCAAATGTGACTACTCCACTGGATTTTATAGCAATATGTTTACACATTCCTACATAATGTTGTCATCCATTATGCATACCTGAAAGTTCAACATGATTCTTGCACAGTAGAGAAGATGCTATATTTTAAATGTCTGAAACTGGGGCACACTACTCTTTATAATTATTTGATGAACAAACGATTTAATTGACCCATGATGTTTCTAAAAGCATTTAGGGTTTGCTAGTACACCCTCCTTTGACGGTTTATCATGTTCTTCTCTGTATTTTTACGAATTGACAAGGAAAACCCAGAGGTTTGGTCAGACTCAGATTCATTGCTTAATCTAGAATATATGTGGTAGAGTTTTAGTTTTAAACCTTTATCTGTATGTGTATGCTTTTATGTGTATGTGCACGGAGGTCAGAGAACAACTCTCTGGAGTTATTTTTCTACTGCCAGCTTTTGGAATCTGGAATTTGGAACCTGGTGGCCGCAGGTCATCAGGCCTCCAGGAAAGCATCTCTACCCACGGAAGCAACATCTTACCAGCTCTCAGCTTTTTAGCTTAATAAAACTTTATTGTAAAGAACTTGTAACTAATGAAACATCACAGCATGAAATGAGCCAGAACCAAAGTCTATACAACTTCTGTACAGACAGAACAGCTGTTCTGTATCTGCGGACCTTCAGTGAACTTCTGTACAGTCAGAACAGCTGTTCTGTATCTGCGGACCTTCAGTGAACTTCTGGACAGTCAGAACAGCCGTTCTGTAGCTGCGGATTGTCGCATTGGGCTCTATGGTTCACTATCAAATATACTGCATGCACTTATTTATCTACCACTCAAAACTGAAAAAGGTTTACATGGAGCTTAAACTAGAAAAAGGAAAAGCTTTGCACTCGGTTTCTTTCATGACTCATTTCCTTACCTGCATTCAGTCCCTTCTGGTCACCTAATATTTACCCTTATATGGAATAGTGAGACAATCACTGTATTTGGAATTGTCTTAGATTATTCAGATAAAATATTATAGAAAACATATATGAAATGGACACGAAACAACAAAGATTTGTTTCTCACAGCTTTGGGGTATGAAAAGCCCAAAAATCAAAACAAGAAACCAAAACAAAAATGGGATTCACTGTCTGATAAGGGAGCCTTGTGTTAACTCCTTTTCTTGTTGCTGTTATAGAGCATCTAACAAATAACTTAGGGAAGAAAGGTTAGCTTGGTCTCATGATTGAAGAAGATACTTCTGTAGAAGACAAGCTGTCGGCTTCTAATACATGAAACACACCCCCATATAAAGCAAGGGTCTATATAAAATACTTGGACTGACTGATGTTGTTGTAGAAGCAAAGTTCTGCAGTCTTCTATTTACATGTTGGAGAACAAGGGATGCCACTGATGTAAGTCAGGACAAGCTTAAAGTCCTGAGGACTCAAAGGACAGGGGCTGTGGTGTAAGACTGTAATTCTTACATACGAATAGCCAGAAACGTTGACATCCAAGGACAGGAAATCAAGAGTTCTTATGTGATTTTTCTAAATGAAAGACAAGTAAAACAGGGTTATTTACTTAATGATCCTAGGAAAAGAGGAGAAATAAATTTCACAGGGACAACAGTAATGGAGTGTCCTTCAGGTATATGGTCTTTCAATTAGCCCACAGGTAGCAAAAGGCAGAGGAGTGAGCATGTGGACAGAATCCTTTGTTGAAGTGTGGAGGTGTATGTAGGCAGGTTTCCTGAGATTGGATGGCACCACTTAATTCAAAGAGAACAAATAATTATTACTCACAGGATACATGAATTACATCAGGAAGTTCACCGGGCTCAAAACTAACGACATAAGGAGATTGAGAGCTTCAGGGTGAGGGGGACTTAAAAACAGGAACTGGGTGGAAACATTCTCAAATACATGGATTAAAGGTGACAAGCTCAAGACAGGAACAGCAGGTGGAAGCAACGTTAATACTATTAGAGTTAAAACAAGACATGCTCAAGAAGAGAGAAAAAGGAGTGAAATAATGCTTTCTTTACATTTTTCTCCTATTTGCTCTTTCTTTTTTAAATTAATTAATTTAATTTTTTTAAAAATGTATCTTTTCTCATTGAACATACCAACCTCAGTTCCCACGTCCTCCCCTCGTCCCACTTTCTCCACCTTCCTCTCCATCCCACCCTCTGTCCACTCCTCAGAGAGAATATGGCTTTCCATGGGAATTCAATAAAGTCTAGCCACATTGCTTTGAGGTAGGACCAAGACCCTCCCCACTCTACCTAGACTGAGAAACGTATCCCTCCAAAGAGAATGGGGTAAGTCATATAAATCCTGGTCCCACTGCCAGTGGCCCCACATTCTGCCCCAGACACAACCATATGTGCCTAGTTTGGTCTTAAGCTGGCTCCCCTGCAGTCAGGCTGGATTGGGTGAGCTCCCATGAGCTCAGGTAAGATGCTTCAGTGGGTATCTTCATCAAGGTCTTAAGTACTTTCAATACATCAGATGATAACCACCCACAACTGTGAGTCATGCTACCAACTAAAACATCAATGTTCTGGAAACACCTTTCCAGGCACACCCGGGTATAATATAATATCACTCTGTTCAGCTAATTCAAGTCGTGTTGATTCATAAATTCAAATCATCAAATTATGCAACCTTCTAAAAACCAGAATGTTTGCTGAAAAACTTGTCCTGAACTTTCTGGTAATTCTGGTCTAGGTTTGAAATTCTAGCTTGCTGAGTGATGGAGCTTGAATAAGTCTCCACACCCTCTACCCCTTTCAATCTAAAGCTTGTTCACACTAGGTAGTGTCTGTTAGCATAGGTAATAATCCTTAGTAATAATATTAGCCTATATTTTTACTGGATATCAAGTAGCCTTCTATAAACCTCTTATAAAAAACATTGTAACCCCAAAAGATAACTTCAAGAATTATCCAGTGCTCGTATTGATTCTGCTTTCTGCTGATCTTGGTGTCACAGAATGAAGGAACACTTTAGGGAATTTTAATTGCATGTTAATAATAGGTACCTGACCTGATGAATTTCAACATCTGCTTCAGAGTTTGTGGATTTGCTAACAAGTTAGGACTGATACTGTAGGTTTGAGTTGAGAATCATTCTCACGCTGTGAGAATGGTTGGATCACCCGAGAGGGTTTCCAGTCTGCACTCATCCTTTGGCTTTTTATTCAACGTTTATGGAAATATTTTAATCTCTGCATTGTGAAGAGGCGGGATACCATGGGATTCAAAACTCTCTGTTTGGGGCTGTTTTGTGTTAGCTTTTTATCTTATATTTATACACCTATACCCGACAACATTGAAGAAACTTGGAAAGTAATGGCCTTGGATGCAGTTGCTAAAGCTTGTACACTTATGGTAAGAATAATATAATTTTTTCAATGATTAAGAATGAACACTTGTGAGTACTTTGATAATATTATGGATGCGATTTTGAAAAAAGTACTATTTTCAAAAGAATATTGTTAAATTGATTTTCACGTGGGTTCTAAGATAAAAAAACAATCTCAATTATCTTATAGTATAACGATATGAATTACTGATAATAGCACTTATTTGATATTAAATCAGCATTTTTCTTATTGCCATCACTTCTATTGTATGCCTTCAATTATAAATTTCCGAATTTCTGGGGTTATCTTAGGAGACGCAGGGTGGATATAATGGATGTATAAATAGTTCCCTTATCATCAGAAGCTGGCATTTTTGGCACTGCAATACATATGCTTTAGTTGCATATACATATATCTCCATTGTTTTCTAAATATTTCAGCTCATAGAGCAGGACAAAAATATTCAGAAGAGTGCAAACAGGGAGGGAGTAACAGCTTTAATTTGAGCTCCAAACTGCCTTGTTTCAAATCTGTGCTCTTTTATGTGCAAAGTGGGTGCCTTCCAAAAATACCCTCTGTTGACAGAGGCAAAATATCAAAGGCAGCAACATTAGGAGATGAATAGAAGATCCGGCAGTCCAGGGTGGAAGAGCAGGAGACACTGTTCTAGGACAGAGTTACTTGTAGTTGCTGCTCTCTGAGTCTTAGGTCTTCCAGCTAGTCCCACGAGACTTCCACTTTCTCTACAGCTGTCTCTTTGTCAAATGTTCTGGTTCCTTGACTGAAGTAAATGGGAGAACACCTGAGCAAGCCCATATCAGCTCTGCAGATAAACTCTGGACTTTCTCCTTTGACTATTTCACGTGTGTTTAAATCCGTGGGTGACAAATACCCATGTTTTCAACAGCATCTCATTATCAGAACACCCACTGCAAAACTCTGTTGTTACTTTCTCAGCTCCAAATGTGTCCAGCCGTCACTTATCTATGATGAAAATATACACTTTTTGTGTTTTACATTATAAAATATTATCCTGTACTTCTAAAATGACAATAGACCAAATAAAGGTATAATTAACGTTCATCCTAGCAAATGTAGAAATCTTTGGTAATTTTAGCACAGGGTTCTGGAAGTCAAGGTCGCAAAGACAATAACAACCACTGGTTTTTAACAGAGGAAATTGAGCCGAGTGGTGATGGCGCAAGCCTTTAATCCCAGCACTTGGGAGGCAGAGGCAGGCGGATCTCTGGGAGTTCGAGGCCAGCCTGGTCTACAAGAGGTAGTTCCGGGACGGGCACCAAAGCTACAGAGAAACCCTGTCTCGAAAAACAAAACAAAAAACAACAACAACAACAAAAAAAAACATAGGAAACTGAAAACTAAAGCTTGTTATAATGCAGCCTTGAAAAATAAGTTTATTGTTGGGCAGGCGTAAGTTGTTTTGAAAGAGTTTTGTAAAAATATCCACATATAACCTTGAAAAAGTTCTTGGACTGTACATTATACCAATTAACTTAAGAGTGAGGATGCTAACTGCAAATACTTGTGGGGATGGTTCTGTGTATTAAAGGTCAGGCATTTTAGAATAGCATCTGATAATCTCTGCATTGGTAGTTCTTGTTATAGCCTTAAAATGTTTGAGTGTCAGTTTACATACAGAAAATGTTGGCATAGAAGAAATAAAGCCATTGCTAAAATTTAAACTTAAAAAGCAAATTTACTGAATAAACAATTATCTGAATATACTTATTTCTCAAGAACTCACATTAACGGGTCATCTATTTGATAATACTCAATAAGCAAGAAAATTCTCAAGAACTATTTTTCTATTTTAATAGTCAATTCGATAATGTGTGTGTTGGAGGGAAGGGCAGGCTGTGGTATGTGCAGAGGTCACAGGATATGGTCTGAGTGAGGGTCAGCGCTCCTCATTCCCCAGATGGGCCTTGTAGGTGTTCATGACTGGGAGTAGCTACCTTTGTCTACGGAGACATCTCACGGGCCTTTGCAGAATTATTAATATAAAGAACACTTAAATAATGAGGCAAGGTTTGTTGAATATTAGCATGAACTGCTATATACACTAAAAAATATTGATTCATCTAAACTCTAATATAGCTCAGTAAGAAATTTATTGTTAGTATTATCAATGCCTGGATTTAAAAATAAATGAAGTTCAGAAAACACATTGATCAGTAGTTTGTTTTCTTTTTTATTTTTTTATATTTTTATTATTTAAGATAATTTTTAAATTTAAATATGTTTTGCTGATATTCTTCTTCTCCACCAAGTTATTCCACATCTTCTCCTTCTCCCTCCCACCCAACTCTAAGTTCTTTCTCAAGAAACAAACCCAATATCCTGAGTGGCCTGCTCTGTTCTGAAGGGAAACAGAGGAGTGGATTTGGGAGAGATGAGAAGTGCTGGAGTAAGTTGGGAAGAGTGGAGGAAGGGGAATCTGTGGTTGGGATGCATTGAATGACAGAAGAATAAACAAATGCATGCATTCATACATAAATGAAGAAATAAACAAATAAAATAGAAATAAAACAGCCCCCCCCAAACCCAATACAGCAATAAAACTCCAAATCCTAGAAAACAAAATATAATAACACCCAAAGAGAAAAAAAAAACAAAAACAAAACATAAAACCAACTAAACTGTAATCATAAAATCACACACACACAAAAAAAACTATGGGGTTCATTATGTGTTGGTCAGCTTCTCCTGAACATGAGGCCTATCCTGGCATGAACAATTTACCTGGTGCTACTCCCCTGGAGAAAACGAGTTTTCCCTCTCCGAGCAAGTATAACTGACAGTTCAGCGATTAACTTTTACCCTAAACAAGATTAAACAAAAACTATCACTTAGAAGTTGGACAAGATAAACCAACAGAGGAGAAAAGATCCCAAAAGAAGGCCAAGAACCAGAGACCCACTTGTTCACACCCTCATGAATTCTTTAAAACCACTACACCGGAAGCCAGTTTATAGTATAAATGCAGAGGACTTGGTGTAGATGCCTGCAGTCCCTGTGCTTGCTGCTCCAGTTTCTGTGAGTTCACGGGTGCTTTTCTCGGGGTTGTGAGTGACTTGACAAGTATGGTCGCAGTTTGGGGCACACATTTCCCTTGTCGGCACGTAGAGAATAGCTTTAACAGCCCTACGCTGTAATGGTGCACTAATAAAGACCATTCAAAGTATCGTTGGATGTGGAGCTTTTAAGATTTGTTCCTTAAGTAAATTGCCCAGTTCCTAGGTAAACTGGTCACTTAACCACAGGAAACTTTCTGCAATTAAATCAAGGAAGGCTTTTACAGAAATGGGCCTAGGGAAACAAAATGGTTTAGAGTAAAATCCATCAAATTCAGATCACGCATAATATGGTCATATGATAATACTTAAGAATTGAATTAAATAAAATAACTTTAGATGGAAATATGACAACCCTCAAAATTAGAAGGATTATAAGACATAATTTTTACTATGAATTTATAATTGAGTAATAAATACAAAAAGGCTTTAAAATGTGAGCAGAAATGCTTTTATGAATGATATCTAATTGAAAACACCTGAGATTTTCAAAAGCAGAAGGGTCACCTAATAAGACCTTCATAATATTATTTGAGAATAATTTTACAAATTCTTTATTTCTATTCATTTGTTTTGTTTTTCATTTATTCTTCTAAACATTCTCTTCACATTTGTCTGATATTACAGATCTAATGCTGAATTATTTTGCTAATTTTGTTTTGTTTTTATAGGCTCTGAGTCTTGAAAATGTAGGTGTTATGAGATATGAAGAGTTTATTTCCATGATTATCAGTCTGGACTATACACAACCCCTTTCAGATGAACACGTCACAGTAATGGATACAGCCTTTGTCAACATCCCTGTGCGTCTGTACTTACCCAAGAGGAAGTCGGAAGCCCCAAGACGGGCTGTGATCTATTTTCATGGCGGGGGTTTTTGTTTCGGAAGTTTCAGTAAGTTCATGATAGAAGGATAGAGAATGGTTGCATGTTTATAATATACAAGTATTGGCATATTCAAATATACATATATGGGCATGCTTAATAGAGATGTACATATTCGGTATCCAACACAATGATAGGTACACACATATGTGATGAATGACCCGATAAAGTTTTTCACTGCAAGGTTTGCTCTGTACTGATCAACACTGGCTTCCTTTTGTTTTTGAGATAGGAACTCATCTATCCCAGTCTGCTCTGGAACTCACTACTTAGCTAGTGGTAACCTATTATCTATGACCATCAACCTCTTGCGTGCTGGGATTTAAGCATGCGCCTCACTCCTGGTATATGCAGTGCTGGGGTTCGCACACAGTGCTTCCTGGAGGCTGCAATAGCATCCTAGCAAGTGAGCCCCAGATCAATCCCTTACCGCAGGAAGCATTTTATTCTCATCTTTCTTTTTTGGGTTTTTTTTTTCTTCCGTTTATTTATTTCTTCCCCACCACCTCCTCCCATTTCCCTCCCCCTCCCCCAATCAAGTTCCCCTCCCTCGTCAGCCCAAAGAGCAATCAGGGTTCCCTGCCCAGTGAGAGGTTCAGGGACCACCCTCCTCCATCCAGGTCTAGTAAGGTGAGCATCCAAACTGTCTAGGCTCCCCCAAAGCCAGTACGTGCAGTAGGATCAAGAACCCACTGCCATTGTTCTTGAGTTCTCAGTAGTCCTCATTGTTCGCTATGTCCAGCAAGTCCGGTTTTATCCCAGGCTTTTTCAGACCCAGGCCAGCTGGCCTTGGTGAGTTCCCGATAGAACATCCCCATTGTCTCAGTGTGTGGGTGCACCCCTCGCGGTCCTGAGTTCCTTGCTCGTGCTCCCTCTTCTTCTGCTCCTGATTTGGACCTTGAGATTTCTGTCCGGTGCTCCAATGTGGGTCTCTGTCTCTGTCTCCTTTCATCGCCTGATGATCTCATCTTTCATGTGGGATAAACCACATTAAAAAATGACATGGACAAGTCAATTGCTTTGGAGTTTTCTCCTGGCGTTCATAATACCTTCAGCAACTACAATATTGACAGGATGCATATGAGAAACACTTGCTTTTGCTACAAGAAGGAGTTTGTGATTTGTTACTAATAACATTATTAACGGTAGAAGCAAAACATATAGGGAAGTTGTTCAATTTGACTCTAAAGCAAAACAGAACTAAATAGTAACAAACCCTAACCATGAAGTCCAGACTCTCTGTTTGACTTTTGTAATAACGGCCATATACAGCTGATAAAAAGTAAAAATATCAAAAATTTGCCTTTATAAAATCTTCAGAAATTCTATGGTAGACTGTAACAATAGATGTAAAACTATTGTATGTAAAGTATAAAAAAGAAACAATATAATGGAATCATAAAAATTTCAAAATAATATGTAAATATTTATATATTAGACTCAGGTAATATTTGAATAGCCAAGATTCCCCAGTGAGTATTTTAATATAATAAGGAAAATTGAGTATGCTTCCTTGCACCTCAAGAATGGCAACAGATTTCAGTATATTGAAAACTGATAGTTTGAGGCAGTTCCCTGCCTCATGCTCGGCATAGTTTTAAAGAAAAGTATTGTTTGTGCATTCTAAATGTTTTCTCCCAGTTATTCAAGATTTATGAAGTCCAGAAGGCAGATACTGACTCAAGAGAATAAATATGTCCTATTTGTACATCTAAGCCTTACATTAACTTGCTAAGGGATCTTTAAAAACCCATTTGCCTTTCCTTAGACCAGTGGTTCTCAATCTCCCTAATGCTGCAACCCTTTAATGCAGTAGCTTATTGTGGTAACACTAAACATTAAATTATTTTTGTTGCTACTGCATAACTGTAATTCTGCTACTGTTATAATGTAAATATCTCATATAAGACCCTTGTGAAAAGGCCATTTGACCATAAGGAGGTAGTGACCCATAGGTTAGGAACTATGACCTTAGACTTTGTGTTAATGTCCTAATTATTGTAGGACCATATATTGGGACATCTTCAAAAAAAAAAAGAAAATGTTTTAAGGTATTACATTGTTATCTTAGGCAAACAATTATCTATCTATCTATCTATCTATCTATCTATCTATCTATCTATGATCTCTCATCTACCTACATATCCATATACAAACACATATGTACTTAAAGAGAGAGATCTATCATATTACTTCTTCATGAATTTATAATCCAATTGAGAGAATATGCCAAGAGTTCATGTATATGAATGTTAAGATGATTATTTCTAATAGAGAAATTGAGAGCTAATGTTTGGCTGTTGATAGGAGAATCTTGGATTATAGACCTAGCTGTATTGACTGTAGGAAGACCAATTAGCTTCTTCTACTGTCTGAATCTTCCAGACTGAAGTACAGTGCACCAGTCTACAAAGGGGTAGGAGAAGGGTCATGGTGTGGTTTATAGCGAAGGGCAAGATGAAACCAGAATGTTCCAAGCCTAGAATATCAATTTACAAATCATCCCTTTCTCTCTAGAGAGAGATCAAGAATGGTGAATTGTTTTAGGGCCTTATGCATGGAACAAAGTATAGGAAACTTAGATTCCTGTCTAAGAATCTATTATTATTTTTGTTACCTTTTTATTACAAGGAGTACTATGACCTTTCTCTCTTCATTTTAGAGCAGAGGGCTTTTGACTTCCTGAATAGATGGACTGCAAACAAACTTGATGCCGTTGTTGTGGGAATGGAGTAAGAACTATATTTCTTTGACTAGTGTGATTTTTGTCTTAACTGCTTATAGACTCAATTTCTGAATAATACATCGATGCTTAAACTGTAATTTTTAAGTTTTACTATATATTATCTGTCACAATTGCTGCATAGACTACCCCTTAAAGGAGTCCAGCGTCCAAACTATTCTCCTTAAATTGTGGAAATCGTTGAATTATATCCTAAGTTGAGCATTTTGTGATATTCTTTTGCTTAAATCTTATGTGTATCAGTTGTGTCTCATTTCACATAGATGGGAGGGGGCAAATTAATCATTGCATGCTTGGGATATTTGATCATTTTTAGGCTCGGAATAAAATGTTTGCGTTCAAAATAATTATTTAGAGAGTTATAGGCAATAAAGTTTGGAACCAGTTGAAATCTTTGACACATGCTCTCAAAAGTGACTTTATACTCTGATTGTATTTGAAGCATGCATACCAGAGTATCTTAGGATAGATCACCATTTTTCTTACTCATATTAATATACTCTAGATTTCTGAATCTGAGTTTGACTCTGAAATTCATCATTTTTAAAAGGATTTTTTTCTTTTGTCTTCTCCTTGGTTCACAGTAATAAAAATAGAATCCAATGTTGCTAATATTATATAATAATATTGCAAAGAAAGTAGGTGCTAACATGTTTATTATTCTTATAATTCCCAGAAAAAATTTATATATTAATGAATAGGTTATGATACGTGAACAGTCTCCTTCAATTTGTAGAAAATTTGAAGTAATTGGAATATTTTACATTCATTTTCAAGTAATGATACTGGTTTGTGCTGCTACACATTTTATCTAATCCTTATGATTTGCATTGTTCTAAATTTCCTGTTTGTCATAATAAATATAAATACCTTTTGGGTATATAGATACATCTAAGTTATCCTTTAGAACTTTCTAGGGCAGTTTACACTATATTCTAGGAACTGGAACACCAACATTTGACATTAAATATATTTATAAATTTTGACATTCTAAAGAACAAAAAGAGAACAAGATGTTTTCATAGCCAGTTACATTAAGAACACGAGCTTGCACAGGACTGATCTAGGCCCTCTGCATATGTGTAGCTTGGTCTTTTAGTGGGAATCCTTCCAGTAGAGACTGGGACTGTCCATGACTCTTTTGCCATCTTGTGGGACCCTATTTCTCATATCCAGTTGCCTTGTCCAGCCCTAATAAGAGGACAGATGGTTAGTCTTACTGCAATTGACATGCCATGTTTTGTTGATATCCGTGGGAGGCCCGTTCTTTCTGAATAGAATAGAAATAAAGAAAGAGTGGATGAGTGGGGGTGGGGGACAGGGACAGAACTGGAAGGAGTAAAGATGAGGAGAGAGAGAGAGAGAGAGAGAGAGAGAGAGAGAGAGAGAAACAGAGAGGGGGAAGGAGAGAATAGGAGATGAAGGACTGGGGGGGGAAGAGAGAGAGAGAAACAGAGAGAGAGAGAAGAATGGAGGAAGGGGAGAGGGAGGAAGGGAGAGAGAGAGACAGAGATAGATAGATAGATAGATAGATAGATAGATAGATAGATAGATAGAGGAAGATATAGAATATCTCCAGTATAAAATGCACTTGAAATAAAAATTTTACTTTCAAACCTAATGGGGTTAGTAATTAATTTGCTAACTTCAGACATAATGTCATCCATTATTGACTTAATTACATATTTCAAATACCTTTATATTGATTTTCATTTTAATTAGACATTAGAAGAAAACCCTGGACCAGTTTTTAAAAGCTGAACGGTAGGATTTGGTGTTAAATTGCATGCCTTAGATGTGCTAGACCTGTAACACACTCCTGCTCTGTTTCACAGCTACAGGCTAGCTCCTCAGCATCACTTCCCTGCACAGTTTGAAGACGGCATCACGGCAGTCAAGTATTTTCTTCAGGACAAAATTCTTAAAAAATATGGAGTAGATCCTACACGAGTTGCTATTTCAGGAGACAGTTCTGGGGGCACTCTGGCAGCAGCCGTGACTCAGCAGGTAGGCATTTCTGGCTCTACTGCAGCTGGGAATGGTTGCAGCTCCTTGTTCCTCTGCTAGACCTGTTCTTCTGGTATCATGCCTTGAAAAGGAGCATTCGTTCCCACAGAATTACAATGGTGCTTGAGGGAAGCATCAACTCATCATAACAGCACTAACTTGGGCTTTATATTTGCTGTTATATTGATCTACAGACCTATCTGCATGTTGAGAATACTTTTATTTCAACCATCCTTTTCTTTTGTAAAGGGTGGTTCTAGAACTGCTTTTCTCAGGCACTGAAACGTTATAGATATTCTCGTTCCTTCTTAACAAAGAAAAATATAGTAGTGTTTGAATTAGGCTTCTACTGGATCTGTGGGCGCTGGATGGTTCCTGTCAGGCATTTTGTTACAGAAACAACAGAAGTAACTAACATATAAAATCGGCACTGGGAACTGAAGCCACTTCCTGACCGCATGGTTTCAGCTGCTGTGTGGAAGGAGTGTGGCCTAGAGAAGCTGTAGTGTGATGGAAGCAGTGACTGACAGCCAATGGCAGAGTTTAGAAGACAAAAGCTCTAACCAAAGTGAGGACAAAGAAAACTGTATTCATGCGACTTCAACGGGGAACACATACTCTGTTGGGAACCAGATTAAAAGCAATTTGTGCTAGTTTCTCTCAAAGTATCTGGCTGCCTTCTGCCTTTGTATTGAGATTTTGAGTGATGCTGAATTGAAAAGTAATGGGTGAATTTGGTTGCAAAATGCATCTTTAAGATAGCATAGCACTTAGACTGTGCCATAATTATTTCTTACTTCATTCATCAGACTTACAGTAGAAGCAAGCATAAAGCAAGGCAGAAGTGTGAAAAATACACAAGTTGATGAGTAAAGAAGCTTTAATCTAGTTAAATTGAGGGCAAGGAGAGTTCAGACAAAGTAACTATGGTTATTAAAGAGATTAGTGTCATTGCGGAGAAAATTTGAACTTTCCTAGTGCAATAGAAAAGATGATTTGAGAGAAGAACACACTGATCAAGAGTTTTGAGCTCACCATACAAGTTTATTTAAAAAGAAAATGCCTGAGGAAAATTTTCCCCAGTTAAACTATGAAGGCACACAAAGGCCACCACCACCATGGTACAAAGGGACCAGGATACAATGTTTACAGGCAGTAGAATGTGACTGTCTGTATGTGTTCCTAGTTTTACAGGCGTGAAGGATACAACAATGAGGGGCTATTAAACTTTGTACCATGGTTCCTGAATGTGATGGTTGATTTTATTTCTTCTTGCTCTGGCAAAAGTTTTTATGACATTTAAGAGCCTTCTGGTAGAGCATTTTTTGATGTGAGATTTCCCTCTGTATGCTGTGATTACCATTCATGAATAAAAAAACTGCTTTGGACCTATAGCAGAGCAGAACTTAGCTAGGCATGGAAAACTAAACTGAATTTCTGGGAGAAATAAATCATAATCAGAGAGAAGCCATGGAGCTGCTACCAGAGACAAACACGCTGAAACTTTGCTGGTAGGCCACGACCTCGTCGTGGTGATCTACAGATTAATGGAGGTGGATTAAATTAAGATGTAAGAGTTAGCCTATAAGAAGCTAGAGCTAATGGGTCAAGCAGTGATTTAAATAATGTAGTTTCTGTGTTATTATTTCGGGTCTGGGCTGTTGGGAGGTTGGGAAATAAACAAGCAGCTTCCATACAACAATTTATAGGTTTTTGAGTACATATACCTCTATAAATAGGCAGAAATAAATTTCTTCCTTTCCAGTTGATACCCAATCATGGTTTTCCTTCTTATTTCCCCAGTTAAGATTTCCACTATTATTTAAAGCAGCATGGTGAGAACAGGTTCTTGTAGTTTTAAAGGAAATGTTTTCATTTGGTTTATTGATGGCTGGTGATTTCTTGACTATAGCTCTTCGCAAATGTACTCTATCTTACCTAATTTCTTTGAGACTTTTTTAATCATGAAGGAATGGTGGATTTGCAAGAAAATTTTCACATCTTTTGCAACTATTTAAGCTTTGGTTCCATATTATATTTGCATACAGAATTTTATTTTTAAATTTATATATGTCGTACTAATTTTTCACTGTTTGGATAAAGTCAACTTCATCTTATTATATGATCTTTTCCAGTGTTGTTGAATTTGATTTGGTTATTGAGGATTGTTAAGTCTGTGTTTACCTTGGAAACTGATCTATGATTTCCCTTTTTGTTTTGGCCTCATCCAGCTTTGTTATCAGTGCTTGTTATCATTTATAGAATGACGTTGAAAGCATCATTACCCTTCTTATTTTATAGGTACTTTTGGTGAATATAGACTAGTTTATGGGATCATTTGACAAATATTTTCAATCCTAAGGGTTTGTTCCTTGTATGATTTTTATTACTGTTTCGATCTCA
Organism: Microtus oregoni; assembly: GCF_018167655.1. Taxonomy (NCBI): domain Eukaryota; kingdom Metazoa; phylum Chordata; class Mammalia; order Rodentia; family Cricetidae; genus Microtus; species Microtus oregoni. Next base: position 18,613,397 of record NW_024543069.1, on the reverse strand, counting down.
TTATATTATGATCATTTAAGGATTTATTACATCCTATAGGTTTTTGATTAGATATAATTTTGGTATGCTTCATTTTTGTAAGCAATTTCACACTTTCAGGCTTAAAAATTCTTTTTGTTCTGTGTTAGCTTTATAACAATAACATGATACAAGATTACTATTAGTTATGGATATTTTGGGTACTAAATTTCTACTTTCTTAGATTTGGTGAATTTTCTACTAAAATTACTTTGACTATTTTTTCTATACTTTAATTTCTATTCCATTACTTCCTGTACTTCAACATGATTTCTTACCATGACATCAATAAACAAGCTAAGACAGTTTTTAGGGGATACTTTTTCCATACATAGATATACTTAGCCTGTCCTAAAATCTGTTGTAGAATATCATAAGGGATGCCTGTGGACCTCAGTGATAGTTCCTTCTCTCTTCTCATCTCCGTCCTGCTAAGGAGGAGTCTCCCTTTCTTTATAATACTGCATATTAGTGTGCTTGGTTTCATCTTTAAAAAAGAAATTAGTTCTCTGAGAAGCGGCAAGCATGGGGCCTCCTTCAGGTCTTCTATATACATGCTATGGCTGTTAGCTTGGTGATTTTGTGTGTGTGTGTGTGTGTGTGTGTGTGTGTGTGTGTGTGTGTGTGTGAGGACTCCCAACAATGGAAGTGGCTGTGTCTCTAACTCTTTTGCCTTCTCTTGGGACTTTTTTCCTTCCCTTGCTTTCCCTTGTCTAGCCTCAATATGAAGGTTTTTGCCTTGTCTTGGTGTATTTTGTTTGTTCATGTTGGGTTGTTGTCTTTTGGATGCCTATGCTTTTCTGAAAGGAAATAGAGACAGAGTTGACCTGGGGCAGAGAGGAGGTGGAGGGGGACCTAGGAGGAGTAGAAAGAAGGGAAACTGTGGTCCAGATATATTGTGTAAGAGAAGAATACATTTTCAAAAAGAAAAAAAAATAGTTCTCTGAAAAATTTCCATGCCATGTGTTTTGAATATATTAACCCACTCCCCTAACTCCTCCAAGACAAGTACCCCTCTCCCTAACCACCAAAATTTATTTCCTCTTTTAAAAAAACACATTGAGTCTAATTTGTCTGACTCATATAGTCCTGGATATTGGATTATTTACTGCATCATATGCAATTCAGAGGCTACCTTCTTAGAGGAAACTGACTCTTTCCTAGCAGCTATCAAATGTCAACAACTACTCTGCTAAGGGTGAGACAGTATGCCCATTTCTCTCCATGCAGGGATTTAGTCTGGTTTGGGTTTGCACAGGTCTTACACATGTTTACACAAGCACTGTGAATTCATATGTGCAACTCTTCTGCTGTGTCCAGACAGTTTCCAGATAGCCATAGATTATCTCTGGCTCTTACAATCTTTCTGCTTTTGAACCGTCAGAGGAGCTAGGCTATACAGATGTCCCATTTGGGGCTGAACATTTCAGTCTCTTATCCTCTGCACCTTTGCCAGTTACCAAGAATAATTTCTACAAATCTAAATGCTTAAATTTTTCCATCATCTTTAAGACTGTGTTATTTCTGTTAGTTACATTTGATAAAAAACATACTTGTATATCTCTCCTCCTTTTGCCTTCTGTCACTCTACCTCCTTATTTTTTCTCTAATCTTTTCTCATATACTCAAGAAAAATTTTTAAAATGCTCTTTCAATGGTTTGACACTTAGTAATGATCAAGGGTATTATAGACATTTTTGACATAACCACAGTTTATAACAGCACTCTGCGTAGGTTTGTTCCCATGTCTGTGTCACGGTTACATTTTCTCTTTTGGAATATTGGACATCCTGTTTTTCAGGTGCAGATTGATCCTGAAGTGAAGCATAAACTCAAGTTGCAAGCCTTACTTTATCCTGGCTTACAGGTGATTGACACTTCTTTGCCATCGCATCGAGACAACGAACATGGTATAGTTCTGACAAGAGACATAGCCATAAAGCTCGTGAGTCTGTTTTTCACCAAGGACGAGGCACTTCCACGGGCCATGAGAAAAAACCAGCACATGCCTCTGGAGTCCAGGCATCTTTTCAGGTTTGTGAACTGGACCACTCTTCTTCCTGACAAGTACAGAAAGGACCATGAGTACACTGAGCCTGTACTTGGGAAATCTGCTTACTCTCTGCCGGCGCTGATGGACCCCAGAGCACTGCCCCTATTAGCCGATGATACCCGTTTACAGCACTTGCCACGAACATACATCCTCACCTGTCAATATGATGTCCTGAGAGATGATGGAATTATGTATGTTTCAAGACTTCAGAACGTCGGAGTTCCAGTTTTCCATGACCATGTTGAGGATGGAATTCATGGAGCCCTATCATACATGACATCGCCACTCTACTTACAACTAGGACTGAGGATAAAGGATATGTATGTTAGTTGGATGGACAAGAATTTATAAATTCAGTTTCCCTTGATGAAGTTTAGTTGCGAAAATATTTTAGTTGTGAAAAGGGCGATAGAATCTGTGTTGTCTGAAACTAGATTGGAACCAATTAAAAGTTACTTTGTGTTCTTGAATTAAGATTTCTCTCTTTTAAACTCTGTATTTGTAAGATGTAAGTTAGTACATTTCCCCTTCGTTATAATTTGCTATTATTATGGTGGTCCCCAAAGGAGCCATCTCTTCATGAATTTGAGAAATATTCATTAATATCATTATATGTAAATTCTCATATCAGACAGATGTTCTTTATTTATTTATTCATTCATATATAGATATAGATTGTCTTGGTATTTTATTATATTAGTATTGGCTAGATATTAAATCAGTGACAGATATAAAATTTTCTTTTACTAAAAAATTGTCACTTGATATTTGAAGACAAACCAATTTTCTTATCCTTGTAAAATTTGATAGTGTAACAGATTTAGCAGACATTTTTGAGTCCAATTTTACAAGAATATGCTATTATATTCTATTTTATTTAATATTTTCTCCCCAAGTATATGGTTTATATTTTCAATAGTCATGTTTCAAAACCTTGTTTTATTTTGTTTCTTGAGCACTATAAATGGTTCCTTTTTTATTGAAAATATATTTTTTCATGCAATATTTTCTGGTTATGGTTTCCCCTTTCCCAACTTCCCTCATACCCAAATTTATATGCTTTCTTTCTTTTTCTCATTAGAAAATAAACAGACTAATTTTTTTTTGGGGGGGGGGAGTGCTGTTTGTTTGCTTTATCTTGAATTTCAGTTTTAGGAACTATTTCATTTCTCTTCTTTGAGTATTCTCCTATGGAAAATTTCAATACCTCTGCTTTTGGTCATCTTTGTGTGAATTCATTTTCATCTGTTTTATTAAGAAATACCATATAACGAGGAAGAAAGTTTAGACAAAAGATCATGTGGGACTCTTTTCCAAAAGGCCAATTGCTACTTTAACATGGTTCATATGTATATTCATAGCTTGTGGGAGGCTGAGGCAGTAGGATTACCATGAGGTCTAGCTCATCCTAGTCTACAGAATGAATCTCTGACTTAAAAATCAAAACAACATAGTTTATTTCTGCCATCTACCAAAAAATTATAATTATGTCTCACTATCTGAGACAGCCACCAACTCCATCTGGAGCCTTGAAGAATTCATAGGGATATTGTACAGTTTACACTCTGCCGGAATTAATTCTACACTAGGCCTCTGCCCTGTGAAAATACATTTGTATGCTTCACCAGAGACAGTGGGGGACTCCAACAGACTGCAGCTTCTGCAACTTGGCTCAATACCCTCAACCCAGTTTAGCCAATGTGTCCACATTTAATATGGACTACTCATGACATAACCTGTGTCTTGCTTCCCATAGCATAGATGCTACAGTGCTCGAAAATCTGAATGAGCTTGTAACTTAGGCTCATGAATAATAACAAAAGAGATCCTATGCACATAATCACATGTCCTGGCTCATATCTATTTTAAGGATGTTTTCCTCACTAGCTCCCAGCTTCTACCTGCAGAGTTATGTATTTGGGGGTGAAGAGAGGATAAAGCAGTGTGTTTTTGTTGTTGTTGCTGTTTTCTTTTTACCTAGGAAATCAACAGGTACACAGCTTAACTAAATTGTTATTGTCTATTATGAAGATTCTCAACCTTCCTAATGCTGTGACCCTCTAATACAGTTCCTCATGTTGGTCCCCCACAACAAAAAAATTATTTTATTGCCACTTCATAATTGTAATTTTGCTACCTATTACTAATTGTGATGCAAATATCTAATATGCAACCCTCATGAAAGTATCAATTGATCCCCCAAAGAGGTCTTGATCCACAGGTTGAAAATCACTGGTCAATTATATTTGCACAGCAGTGTCAGACCCCTCCTTAGTGAAGCTGAAATAATTACATTCTTAACAAGAAAAGAGGATAGCAAAATCAATAATTTTTTCTTCAGATAAAGGAAAGAGGGAAAAAACTTACTTCAATGGTCACAATCAAATCAATGCCAAATCAAATTCCAATTGTTCACTGTCTTGGATCCACTCTCTCGATCTTCTGGACTTCTCCAAAGAGCTTGGGTCACTTCTCTGGCTCTGTCCTCTGCAGCACATACAGTTTGTCTGCCAAGGTCCAGTTGGTTCCACTCTGCTGCTGCTGCTGTTCTTGGTGATCATACCATGGTACTGACATCTCCAAAATGCTGGGGTCTTCTGCTGCAACTGGGTTGTACTTTCACCAATAACCTTTCATAGTCTCTCTTTATAGTGCCAAACCTCAATATCTTTGCATGATCCTTTTTGTCTTGAGCCTTCAGCTGTCAGTAAGTAAATGAATGGGAATTACAAAGACAAGTATAATCAACAGAATTCAAGAGATAGAAGAGAGAATCTCAGGCGCTGAAGATACTATAGAGGAAATAGACTCATTGACATATTGATGTCATAGCAAAAACTATGTCTTTAGGTTAAAAGGCATTAACATTTTAGAAGACAATTAAAGGAAACTGGAAACTTTGAACCTCTGAAGATACATCTGAAACCCGTTAATTCTGGACTATGAAGCCTGGGAAAGAGGCACACCTGTCTGCATTTTTAGGGGGAAACTTGATTAATGAAATAATGAACTACCAGTACCTTAATTTATCAAATGTCATCAAACAGATCTGAGAAAAATTAGTAAATGAGCAGAAGGGAGACAGCTCTTCCAGCTACCCAGGCAAGCCTCTCGTGGCCTTTGGCAAATCCTAGTCTTAGAAGCAGTATTTATCTTTAGCTGCCAAGCCCAGGGGGCCTGACAGATTGTCCTGTAGGGGTAGGATTTGGGCTACCTGTCTGGGCAGGGTGGGATGCTCGATTCCCCAGGGTACTGTTGTCCATTCCAGGAGGGTCCGGGCAGCTGATAAGGTGAAAAATAGCTCTCTCTGTGTGTGAGTGGCTTTGTTATATTCAAAGGAGGAAGTTGTGTAATCATGCATCTTTTTGGAGATAAAGGACTCTGCAGAATATGGAATGTCTCTCTATCATAAGAAGCTCTTTTGTTAAAGGTCACACTCTCAGATCTGTAAAGGCACGTGAGAATCAGACAGGATGCCATTATCTGTCAGGTGTATCTAAATTAGACATGTAAGTTAAATTTAGAAAATAGTTTACCCAATCAGTTACAGCTCACCAATGTCAGTGGCGACAGAAAGATGAGAAGGGATATTTCAGTAAGCCAAAGTATATTGGAGGCAGAAGGAATCCTTGAAAGGGCCAGTGCACATGGGTACTCTTATCAAAGATGACGCTAAGGTTTTCGCTCTGAACTCAACCAAAATGGCGTCTATCCACGTATTTGTATTTTTCCAGAGCTGTTGTAATCTGGACTTTTAAGTTTTACAGATTTTAAAACAAGCACACATATACACACAGACGTAAAGCAAGCATACTGTGGCCACATTATTTTCATATATATATTAACAGACAGATGAACATCTTTTTGTAGGAAACTTTGTCAGCTGACAAACTTAAAAATCCTGGAGTAGGCTGCAGGAGCCAGGCAAGCACACAGGTGGCCCCACTGAGGGCCAGGTAGGCAGATTCTGTAAGGAAGAACAGAAACATAAGGATAGAACATCTATGCAGCTCAGAGTTGGGGAGGGGCAGGGGAAACAGATCTGTTGCAAGGGGAATCCCAGCTTGACCAGATCACAAGCCAGGAATGCAGAAATGGAGACAAACAGCAAACAGCCAGAGAAGGTGGGGCAGTGGCCAGTGTCTGCAGCAGACCAGTATTTGTGAGACACTGGCCACTGAGGGAAGGGGACAGTATCCAGAAACCATTGGAATATGCGGGTTTTGTTTATTTGTCCCCACACTGGCAAAATTTTATGTGTTAAGTATGTATGGCAAAATTTTTAGGTGTTAAGTATTCATTGTGTCAGATAGCCCCAATATTTAAAAAAAAAATTGTAAAAGACAGCCCACAAGCATTTGAGAATCAGGCTTCGAAATGCAGGTGTTCATTTTGCAGATCTATGCTGGGACCCAAAGCCTAGCACAATATGTTCACTAAGGTAGGCTTTGGGTCAAAAAAACAGGGGGAGTATGGAACTTCTCTTGAACAGAATATCATCTGAAAAAGGGGTCCCACAGGACAGGGAAGGTCCTTGTCCCACAAAACAAGGCGGGTCATTGTACCAGTGACAGGTTGGAAGCCTAACACAGCCACATCGCTGGCAGAACAACTTGAAAATTGCGGGAGGCCCTGGGCATCTAAAGCAATGACTTGGAAAGACAACTTACCCAGCTGAAGCTCATCTTATCCTGGCAGAGAGCAGGTATGGGTGGTGTTTTAACAACATGTGGTCCCAAGCCAGTGGGAGAAAAAAAATACCCCTTGGTGGGACCTCCTGATATAAAGTTTCTGCACCCATAAACCTCTCTGACAATGTAATAATCTAAATCAGACAGAATTAGAATAATCTGAAATTTAATGGATACAAATGCTTTAGGAAGATTGGAAGACCACAGGTCTGTTCTCTGGGGGGCAGTTGAAATACCCTGTAGGAGGGGTCTTGAGCATCTCTGGGAATCTCTGGGGAGGGGTCATCATTTGGCAGGCTTTTTCAGGGACAGAATCTGGACTGAGGCAGCTCCAGCGAGGTGGGTGGGAGGCTTTGGGTGGAGCCTCCACCCAGTTTTCTTTGTTGATTCCTCTGTTGAGAGACATCTAGGTTATTTCCTGTTTCTGGGTATTATTAATAGAACAGCATTAAATGTGTTGAGCAAGTGTCCTTTGGGTATATACCCAAGAGTGGTATACCTAGATCTTAAGGTTGAATGATTCTCAACTTTCTTAGGAACTGCCACGCTGATTTCCATAGTAGATATACAAGTTTTCACTCCCACAAGTAGTGGATAAGTACTCCCTGAGAGGACCAAACAGAAGCTATAACAGGCTCCTCATCCTTGCTTTTGGAAACATTGGAGATTGATTGTCCTTTGTTTGTGGCTCTCTCAGAAACTGTTTCCTGTGTCTCAAAGAAACTGAAAATGAGGCCTGATCTCTTGAGAGAAACCCTAGCAGCCTGCTGTATCAGGATAGGGCAGGCCTGAGCCACAATCACCTGATAACCAGATAAGGACAAAGCCTGACCTGAGACTTGTCCCAAAATCAAAAGCTGTAACCTTCACCATCTCTTACTAGCCCTAGCCAATTATAACTTAGTAATATGATTGCTTAAGACAATCATATCTAAAATGACCTTACTGTTCTAGGAATTTCCCTTAGTCATGTTGTTATGGTTTTGGTCCCTTTAAGAGACAAGCCACACCCATTCCCCTCCCCATCCGCTGAGGCAGGCTGATCTTCAGCTTCCGGCCTGAGCTCTTTCTCTCTTTTCCATCTTCCTCTCGGAGGGGCAGCTTCGCTTCTGCCTTTCTCCCCACTTCTCTGTTTTCCCCCTTCTCTTCTCTTTCTCCTCTTCTCTCTCTCTCTCTCCCTCTCTCTCTGCCCCCCCCCCTTACCCTTCCTCCTCCATAACCCCCTGAATAAACATTCAACCTCACCCTGCATGTCATGTCTATCCATGTTTCTGTCTTCTGCCCGCCCGCTTGGGCCACCGCTCTGGGACCGGCAGCCATTTCTGCCTGGGACTGGCTGCTCCTAGAGCCCGCTGCCTGCCACCACATGGCCCGCTACCACCATTTGGGACCTACAGCATTTCTGCTGCCTACTGCTGCGGGGATCTTGCAGCATTTTTTTTAAAAGAATAACACATGTTTCAAAAAAGACTATAAACTGGACCGCAAGATTATGCAGTGGGAGTTCAGCACATTCTTCAGGGGTCAACTCATCAGAGATGCTTAGTGTCATCTGAGACACCTCATTTAGCAAGCCCTGAAGAGCACCATCACCAGAGACGCACGTCTCATTAATTTTATCTGCAAGAAGATAAGGAATACTTCCTTCTGAATGTGTTAGCTGTGTCTCTTGCAAACTTCTTGTGTGAAGAGCTCTTTCCCTCAGATTACAGCTTGGGAATTCTTCCCACATCACTACAGTGTGTGAACTGTCTATCGGGCATACCTGGGTATATTGGATTGAAAGCCCTGGATAAATCCAGGTATCTCCAAAGAAAGCCCTGGATAAATCCAGGTTCCCACCCCCACCCCCAGCAGGAAGAAAATAGCCAAAAATCTAAGCAGGAAGAGAAGAATCAAATCTAGGATTAGCGGGTTCAGTGACTGTGTTTCAGGAACTAGCTGAAGATAAAGTTAGATTGTAATCTTGAGAAACAGAGAGTTTCCCCCTTGTGATTATCAATGGTATTTTTGAAATACTGTGTTTCAGGAACTAGCTGATTATGACCTTGAGTGATCTTGAAAGGCAGGGAGTTGTCCCCTTGTGACTTTCTGTGGTACCCTCCTTGCCCCTTTCGGATTATTGGGCTGTGGTTTCTTCCTATAAAAACCCCTTCTCCAGGTCACTCGGGGTCGAACTCTTCCCCTGCATGGGTTATGAGTCTCGGCCACAGTGCACTAGCAAGGACGGTCTCTTGTGAGTTACTTGGGCGGGAGGGGGGGGGGGGGTCGTGTTATTTCGAGACTTGAGTGAGAGTCTCCCCACACTGGGGGTCTTTCAGGATGACTACCCCCAGCAGTATGTGATTCTGGCAAGAAAGTAATCACGTCAATGCCCTGATTTTTTTTCAACCAGGTCTTTGTATAAACTTAAAAGTCTGCCCTCCTGCAATTATCTTCCTTGATAGACTTACTTGGTCAGAGTTCAAGCAAAGAGACCTCTGCGGAGACTTTCACAGACACCCAAGGTCATGAATGATGGCATATTTCTGGTTGTTAAGCCATAATTCTCAGAAACATAGAGAACGAGAGCACGCTGGATTCTCTCTGCCAGCAGACAGGGACGCGCATTACATGCATTAACCTTGCTTTAAGGTTAAAGCAAGTCCTCAACTCTTTGTCCTTATTTTTATGCTGGGCTGTTGAAGCAAGAAGTTTCCTTTTTGTATTTTACCCTGAGAGATAGCATAGAGTGTAATCCCTAGAGAAAAAAAAAAAAAAAGGCTGGTTTCAGTTGGCTATCAACAGAAACCAAATACCACATACTCGCTTTGTTTATTTATCTAGGTTGCTTAGTTACCCCAAACTCCCTCTGCCCTCTGGGAAAAGATGTACTCTGAGAAAAAGATGATTGTTGCCTTGCTCCTCGTTTTCACTGATTACAATCTCTAGCTCACTTATGTAGTTACATTTAAGACGACAGCAAAAGCACACATATTCTTTTCTTAGATTTCCCAAATAACTTAGCCTTTCTTCCTTGATTAAGTGCCTTTCCCTTAAGAAGTTCCTGGAGGCTTCAACTAACCGCACCTTGAGCCAAACAAAAAGGGTGACAGGTTACCACTTTGTGGCTTTGTGGCTTTTTTTAAAAATCTGTTTCTTGACTCTGAAAAAACTCTGACCTTTCACCTGGTGAGGGCTGGAGAGTTGCTGATTGGAAGTGTATATAGTCGGAAACTTTTGCTATTCAGCAGAGCAATGTCACGTGTGTTATTAATCTTAGACAATCTGACAAAGGTAAGATGGAATCTCAAAGTGCTTTTGATTTGCATTTTCATGATGGCTAAGGATGTTGAATATGTCTTTAAGTGTTTCTCAGACATTGAGGTTGCTCCATTGAAAATTATCCGTTTAGATATGTACCCCATTTTCTAATTGGATAGTCTGTTAGGGTTTTTTGGTATCTAATTGTTTGAATTCTTTCTTTTTTTTTCCTGTTTAGAAAAATCATTTGACTTTATTCACTGGTGTCCCCTGACCATCCCATATACACGGAGAGAGAAGTAAAATATAGGGGGGCACTCAGGGTTTTGAGTTGCAGCAGAAACCTTGTGGCCCTTTAGTCCAAACAACTGAGAAATGGGGAGAGTCCATCATGTGCTTCATTTATTTCAGTAAAAATAACTGCACTTGCTATGGCAATTCTTTACTGAAAAAGACATCATTTGACAGGAATAACTGAGGAACAATATCACCCTGAGCCACATTAAAATAAATCTAAAATTACTGTTCCTATCTGAATTGTGAAGACTGGACAGGGGTAAAAACCACAGCGACAGGAAATCGATGTGACTAGGTGATGAGAACAGAGACCCCAGAGGCAAATGTGTAAATATCGGGAAACACCGCAAACAAACAAAAGAAAACCATCAGCAGGAACACATTTATGAAAGCAAGCAAACAAATGGGTGTCTATCAAACCTCTACCTATATTTCTAGTTTCAAATATATTCCCACAATGTCATGCAGCCACCTCTATCCTAGCCCTTTATGACTATGTGATGATTAGCTTTCTGCGCCATCTTTATTGTTCTAAACAATGCCTAGATTGCTGGTAAAACATTATCCATGAGTACAATAATTGTTTGTGTCTATCTGGGTATATTTTTTGAAATTGTTTCCAGAAGAGAATAGTGCTGAAATTTTCACACTGAGTAAGAATAATCAAATGCTGTGAGACAATGGTCTGGCTCTATCACTTGTATTTTAAATAAATGCTGATTGGCCAGTAGCCAGGCAGGAAGTAGAGGTGGGCCAATGGGAATTCTGAGAAGAGGAAAGAATCACTCTGCAGTACTCACCCAGAGACAAAGGAAGCCAGACACAGAGCAAGCAAGATGTGACTGCCTCACCAAAAGGGTACAAAGCCATGTGGCTCACACAGACAAAAATTAAGGGCTAATATAAGTTATAAGAGTTAATGAGAAGCCTGAGATCCTAAGCCAATCAGTTTATAATTAATGTAGACCTCTGTGTGATTCTTTGGGACTTAATGGCTACAGGATTGGACAGGACAGAAACTTCAGACAACAATCAAACAATGTGTTCTGGCATTATTCAATTTATTTAAGCCTCTCTATCCTCCATACATAATGTTCTTTCTGCCTTTTTGTTCATGATGTTTCCAGAGCCACTGTGTGTTGCGGGTGATACACATGTCCTACTTAAGGTTTATATTCGAGTTTCTTATTCTCAATACTATAATAATTATGGGTTTCTCTACTGATTACTGTCTACTGAAAAAACAACAATCTAATCTGATCAAGGAAGAGAGGCCCAAGTCTATTGTTATAATAATAAATATGTGAATGCAATTTGACAGCATAACCATTCAGAAAGACAGTGTGTTCTACCCTAAGGTCTCTGGCTATCAAAGCCACAGGCTTTTGACCGGGTTTAAGAGTACTATGTGTGATATCCACTCCTCAAATCTAACCAGAAAGGGGTTAGTTACTCATAAACTTGAGCTATCTTACCAGGAAGCTTAAGTTCATCTTTCTTGAGAGATTGGTATTGCATCATACCTCATTCAGTGCTGTATAAAACCACGGAGGCCCTTTTCTACCTCTGACATCTGTGCAGGCCCTCCTGGAATGGTAAAAGCTAATCAGGAGAAAGACAATTTCCTGATTAGTTTGGTGTTGACTTTAGGTCCTACAGGTGAGTCTCATATCTTCTGGTAAGGGCAGACTGCAGATAGATTTTGAGGTCCAGAACTCCAGTCCAACAGGCAAAAACATCACCACAACTTTGTTTCAGCTAAGTCTTCCCTGAGCATTTCAAACCTGTCGACTGAAAAAAGAATGACAACTTGAAGTAAAAGAATAAAAGGAAAATTATACTTAGCCCATGATCAAAACTGAAGACTCATGTGGCATGAAAAACAAAGATAATTTGTATCCTCAAAATCACCAAATCAAACAGGGCGGTGGTGGCGCACGCCTTTAATCCCAGCACTCGGGAGGCAGATGCGGGCTGATCTCTGTGAGTTCAAGGCCAGCCTGGTCTACAAGAGCTAGTTCCAGGACAGGCTCCAAAGCCTCGTCTCGAAAAAACCCAAAACAGAAAAAAAAAGTCACCAAATAGGTTCTAATGAGTCACCTATTCATTCAAATTATTCTGTCATCGGAGCACTGGACTGTGCTCCCAAGGTCCAGTTAAGAGCAGAAGGAGAGAGATGAGCAAGAAAGTCAGAACCACGAGGGGTTGGTCCACCCACTGAAATAGTGTGCTTGAGATAATTGGAGCTCACCAAATGCAGCTGGACTGGGGGACTGAACAAGCATGGGATCAAACTGTACCCTCTGAATGTGGCTGACAATGGGGGCTGACTGAGAAGCCAATGATAATGGCACTGGGATTTGTCTCTACTACATGCACTGGCTTTTTGGGATCCTATTCTATTTGGATGCATACCTTCCTAAGCCTGGATGGAAGGTGGGGAGGGCCTTGGACTTACCACAGGGCAGGGTTCCCTGCCCTCTCTTAGGACTGGAGAAGGGGAGGTTGAGTGGGGGAGCAGGAGGAAAGTAGGAGGAGGGGAGGAAATGGAAATTTTGATTGGTATTATTTACAAAGTAATAAAAAAAGAATATTAAAATGTCTATGGTATGAAAATGTTAAATGTATCATTCCAGAAAGAAGGTATGTTTAAGTTTTAAATGATCCTAATATTATAAGTGTACAATTATTTTAATATTAGTTGCTTTGGTTAATTTATCATTATGCCTAATTGATAAGTTGGTCCTGGTCATAGGCATGTGATTAGGATAAAATGGCACATAAACATATTCCGGACTTTAGATGCTTCCACGTAAAAGTTTTTTTTTTAAATTTTCTACAATTTTATTAGGAAACTATTGTATGTTAAATCTCAGAAAGATGTCAATGGTTCAATGTTCTTTTGTTTTCAGTATCATTCATTAAGAATTTGTATCATGACTCAAAAGGATAAGAACGGACTAATTAATGCATAAATTATATGTATATATGTGCTCACTAATTCATATTAAGATAGAAAGTATTAATAAAATGAATAGTGCTGAATCTTAAAATGAAAATACAAAAAAAAACAACAAAAACAAATTGTTCAGATGAAGTTCCAGATGCAGAATTCTTTTTATTTTTCATTTTTTGAGATTATAACATAGTCCCAATGTTTCTCACATCCCTTTCCCTCCCCCAACCCTCCTGTCCACCCTCCATCCCCTCCTTCAAATTCACAGCCTCTTTTTTCAGTTTCCCTTCACTGACCCCTTCTCCAAGGCCGTCCAGCCCAGCAACCCTGTCTCATGTGAGAAAAACACTCACTGCATATGCATACCACAGTAGCCATGGTATGATAAAAGAAAAAACTGGGCCAGGGTTTCCACTTTCCTTTGATTTCATCATGTGTAGGAAAAATTCCCATGAAGCAGAGGATCTAACATAAGGTACTAGCTTTAGAAATACGTAGCTCTAAACATAGTTGAGCATATACTTTTGTTGTATGATAGGGCCTCTCTTGGGTATATTCAGCATTGTTTGTAATAGCCAGAACCTGGAAACAACCTAGATGCCCTTCAACGGAAGAATGGATGAAGAAAGTATGGAATATATACATATTAGAGTATTACTCAGCAGTAAAAAACAAGGACTTCTTGAATTTTGCATACAAATGGATGGAAATAGAAAACACTATCCTGAGTGAGGTAAGCCAGACCCAAAAAGAGGAACATGGGATGTACTCACTCATATTTGGTTTCTAGCCATAAATAAAGGACATTGAGCCTATAATTCATGTTCCTAGAGAAGCTAAATAAGGTGAATCCAAAGACAAACACATAGGCATCCTCAGGAATATTAACCTTCATCAGGCGATGAAAGGAGACAGAGACAGAGACCCACACGGGAGCACCGGACAGAAATCTCAAGGTCCAAATCAGGAGCAGAAGGAGACGGAGCACGAGCAAGGAACTCAGGACCACGAGGGGTGCACCCACACACTAAGACAATGGGGATGTTCTATTGGGATCTCACCAAGGCCAGCTGGCCTACGTCTGAAAAAGCACGGGATAAATCCGGACTAGCTGAACATAGCGGACAATGAGGAATACTGAGAATTCAAGAACAATTGCAGTGGGTTTTTGATCCTACTGCACGTACTGGCTTTGTGGGAGCCTAGGCAGTTTGGGTGCTCACCTTACGAGACCTCGATGGAGGTGGGCAGTCCTTGGGCTTCCCACAGGTCAGGGAACCCTGATTGCTCTTTGAGCAGATGAGGGGGGGGGGACTTGATCGGGGGAGGGGGAGGGAAATGGGAAGCGGTTGTGGGGACGAGGCAGAAATCCTTAATAAATAAATAAATTTAAAAAATAAAAAAAAAAGAAATACGTAGCTCTGTTCACTCAGTGTGAAGTAGTCTCCAATATTCTTCCTTCTGTTCCCATGCTGATAGGAAGACAAAGACTTCCTAGAGAAAATAAAGTCCACAGTTTGATTTGACGTGGAATATGCTTCAAACTCAATAAAAAGATTTAATCATTCAACGCATGAATCATTTACTATCCAAGCAAATGGGACTTAGAACAGAAAATGTCTTTTCTGCGGGTTTGCTGCTGGCAGCGTTAACAGACTGACAGACACATCAGATTTTAGATGAGAATACTGGACTGGAGCTAGGAAGGCGGGACTTTAACTACCAAGACAGCCAGATATAAAGTAAAGAGAAACAGGTTTTACAAGAGAATTGTACAGACTGGAATCAACTGAGCTGTAAACAGGGAGGGAAAATGATGTAATTCTATCATAATCTCAAAATAAAAGAAGTAAAACAAAAAAGAATTTCCTAATCAGTGCAATTGAACACTCATAAAAAAAAAAAACTGCTGAAGTTTCTCAGCAGGGGACATAGTAAGGCACAGAGGGAATAAAGAAGAAGGAACTTTCTTTTCAAAGTTTGCATTGCTTTAAAGGTGCCCTTTGTATTCTCTTAGTTTACAGTTGATGCACACACTAGGTTTCCTGTTTGTTTAATACCCTTTATACACAGAACAGAGAGTGAAGGCATTATTTTCGTCATGGTTACATTTCTTTACAAAGTAGCATAGAAACAGGATCTGGTTCCTAGATTGGAAGTATAACTTGGAGAGAGAAATTCTGTTTTGAAAACTCTTTGCCTGGGGATTAGGGTAAGAACAACGGGTTTTGGAGAGATTTTGCAAGAACCAATTGTGCAGTGGAATTTGTACTTAATAAGTTAGATAACACTTCACAGCAGGTTAAAATTCAACCTCCAAAAATTTGAAAACAGCTTCATTTGCTGTACTGCCAAAGTAGAATGAGCAGAGCCAAACATGGGGAGAACCATTTTGCTTCTCATCACTGTGGTCCTTGTAGCTTATTATGTTTATACCCCTCTTCCAGGTGATATTGAAGAGCCTTGGAAACTGACACTCGAAATAACAACAGAAAACGTATTCATGGATTTGGTAAGTTCTATAAGAACAAACAGTAAGTTCTGAACTTTATCAGCCTTATGAATACTGAATAATTTAATAGAAATAAAATAGAAGTTGAGAAGTTTCTTAGCATGCTCAGCCTCCAGGTTTAATCCCTGTATAGACAGCAACAGGGAAGAAGCTAGCAGAGGAGAAAAAAGAGGGAGCGAGGATGGAGAGTTTGTGTTTTACAGTACTGTCAGGTGAAGCTGTTTACAAGGATCAACTTCAGGAAAGGAAGAACTGAATAGAACTCTGTTTAATTACAGAAGTCTGAGTAGAACTCTTCGACTGGTAACAGTGTATTTATTCTTTTCTTTCTTCTGGTTAGCAATAATCTTACAATATCTCTCTGTTTAGGCCTTGACTTCCTATGATTCTGCCTTTTGATAGTCTATGATATTTTAAGAATTCATTTTGAAGTAGTGTACCATATAGTCTTATATACTTGCACTGTACACTTAGAGTAAATGTCATTTTGTTAGTGTACCACATAGTCTAATGTATTAATGTGATTACAGCTCCATGTTTATTTCCTTTTGAATACTTGCACTGTTTATTAATAGTAAATGCCATTACTTGAATGTTATGTGTACATTTGTTGTATTGCTAACTTGACTGTTCACTGACAGTTTTCAACTATGTCTTGGTAATGCAGTTAAATCGTTTTTATTTAATTTTCATATTTAAGGAATCTTAACGCTATAATGTCTACGTATATAGATATATGCAATATTTAACATACAAAACTACATGTAGTCTCTTGGAACTTCCTGACCAATAACGCAAAGGGAGGTATACCATGTCTGGGCATTTTGTTTGATAGTCTATGGCTTCTGTGGGCTGTCAGTACTGTGGAGTAATTCCATATATATACACATGTATATACACTCTTCATGTATGAAGTCTTCTTAGTCAGTGTTCTACTGCTGTGAAGAGGCACCATAACCACAGCAACTCTTATTAAAGAAAGCATTTAATTGGTGCTTGCTTACAATTTCAGAGGTTTAGTCTATAGTCATGGTGGAAAGCATGGTGGCATAAAGTCATGTTAATGGAAAAGTAGCTGAGAGTAGTTCTATATTCAGATCTTCAGTCAGCAAGAAGAGAGAAAAAGTTGGACTGGCTTGAGCTTCTGATACCTCAAAACTCAAATACAGTTGTAGACTTCCTTCAACAAGGCCACTCCTCCTATAGTGCCACTCCCTATAAGCCTATATGGGGCATTTCTATTCAAACTCTCACTTTCTACTCCCTGCCAAGTAGGCTTATAGTCATACTGTAATGCAAAAATGCATTCAGTCCATCTTCAAAGTCCTTGTAGTCTATGACAGATTCACTGCTGTTTAAAACCCCAAAGTTAAAAGTCTCTTCTGAGAATCAAGGCAATCTCTGTCCCTTCCTTTCCTCTCCCTTCTCTCCCTAAGTTTTCCTCTCCTCTCTTCATATTTCTTTCCCTCCTTCCTTTAATTGCTGCTTTTGAAAAAAATAGTTATTAAATATTCTTAACTGGGCCTAAATGAAATGTAGGCATTTAAGAATTAACTCTAAAACCTGGAACTGAAAAAGTAACTTAATTTTAATACAAAGCCATTATATAATGATTCAAAACTCTCAAAATGGTCCTAGTGTCCAATCATATACAGATAATGTGAATATGTTTCATTATTTAAAATAAAATTTAAATCTTTCATGTATGTATCTGGGACCATTAATAAGCATGTTTTAGTAAAATATAATATATAGGGGACAATTTAATATGATTTTATTCCTGAGCCTTTGCTAAAAGTATGGTTATTTTTTGTTTTGACATTTTATTGTATTCTTAATTTTTTGCTTGTTTGTTTTGGTTTTGATTTTAGTGTATTTTCTTTTCTTTTGAGAGAGAGCATAAATTGGGATGGGTAGGGAGTTGGGGAGGTTTTGAGTTGAATGAGGGGAAAACATAATCAAAATACAGTCTATGAAAACCTTCTAAAGAAAAATTGCAATGTGTCTATCAAAAGTAAAATATTCCATATAACATGTGAAATTGTATACGTGAAAATTATAAAAAGAATGTATGCCATGTTTTGATGACAAAATTATGAAAAGCATAAAGTGTTTTAGATGGTAATAGCACAGGCAGACATGCATACTAATAGGAATTCACATTAGCAAAGCTATTTAATATTTGACAAAGATTCCCAAACACATACTGGAGAAAGGACAGCATCTTCAATAAATAATACCGGGACATCTGCATGTGAACATATAGAGAAAACAATTATCTATCACACTGCACAGAAATATCAACTCCAAACTCCAAATGGATCAGATAACTCCATGTGAAACCTGAAATGTTGAAACTGCTAGAAGAAAGTGCAGGCAGTCCTACATGACATCGTGTGGGCAAGGACTTTCTGAGTGAGATACCTGTTACCTAGATATTAATCTCAACAATTGAAAAATGGAACTTCAAAAAACTAAATAGCTCCTGAGCAGCCAGGAAAACTCTCAGCGGCATGAAGAGGAAGCCCTTAGAGGGAAAGACTCTTTGCCAGCAATATATTTGATAGGAGGTTAATTCCTAGAATATAAAATAAAATTGGAAGCAAAAATTCAAAGAAACAAATGACAAAATTGAAATTAATTTGAAAACAGGGGCTGGAGAGATGGCTCAGCACTTTTCAGCACTGGCTACTCTTCCAGAGGATCCAGGTTCAATTCCCAGCATCCACATGACAGCTCACAACTATCTATAACCTAGTTCCAGGGTCCCTGGCACCCTCATACAAACATCAGTGCTAATGAACAAAACACTAATGAACATAAATTTTAAAAAATGAAAAGAAGTACAGTTTGTAAAATATAAAAATTAACTTTGAGGGTGCTCGACATCACCTAATAAGTCTACAACACTACGTTGTAGTGTTACGTTAGGCTCAGGGAACATAATCTACAAGTGGGCAGACTCTAAAGGGACTCAGCAGTCTGCATACACACACACACACACACACACACACACACACACGTGATTTTAATCATTTTTTTCCTCTTCATTTAGGCTACTCTTGCGGAACTTCTGGGAATCAGTCATTTCATGAGCACAATACAATTGTTTAGTAGATTTCAAGAAGTCCCAGCCACTTCTGATGAAAATGTCACTGTAATAGACACAGCTTTCAACAGTGTTCCTGTTCGCGTATACATGCCCAAAAGGAAGTCAGAGACCCTCAGGAGGGGCCTGTTTTATATTCACGGTGGTGGCTGGTGTTTGGGGAGTGCAGGTATGTCCCTTTCCTTGAGCATTGTTATTTGTTCCACAAAATGTGATATACTCCATATTAAAAACTTATATATGTTAGTTATAGTAATACAATAAGATATAATAGTTCTTCAATTGTTTGAAATGCATTCCTTTCTGTAATGGGTATTCATTACTACTAAGAACTGTAGACAATCTCAGGTAAGAAGAGAAAGGGCTTCTTGAATTTATGGTTTTATTATTGTAGAGTTGATGGAATGCTGTAGTGAGAACCAAAGTGGGGATGAACCGAACAATGGGTGAAATATCATCAAATTGAGATGCTGACTGTGGTCTTTTATAAAGCGTTAATCTGAAGGAAGTGAGACCAAAGATGTTAGTTAGAAAAATCACAGAGCTGAACTACTATTTTTATTTGATTTTATATGTTTCATTTGTTACATGTAGATTCTATAATATATTTTACTACATGTAATTTTATTTATTATAATTTTACTTTATTGAATGTGAATAAATCACATATAACTAATATAGCCAATATACCTTACATATTTTATAATGTATACGTTCAATAATAGCATGAGTAGAGTATAGCATCTTTATAACTTGATTTTCAGATTGAGGGTTATGAGGTGTTCTGGAATTTGAGTTGAGACATGAGGAAGGGAATAAGTTCATTTGGCTTTGAGAACATGGGAGGTAATTGTAATTTTTCCTTCTTCCTTGGGGATCATCAACCACTGGTCTAAGAGGGTAGAAGGAGCAGAAATAGAGAACAGGGTACCATAGAGCTAGCTCAACTTTATTGCAGAATATATGGAATACATAGGTTTTGGGTTGGTAACGGGGGAATCACCTAACTCCTATCATAAAGCTGGGTTAGTGGCAGCACTGCTCTATAAAAATGGATAGAGTCTATCGTATAATTACCATGTGATAACAAAGGAAAGAGTGTTTGCAGGAACCTCTGTCAAGGGTCATTCTAGAGATAAGTCAGGCATCTGGGCCTAGAGACATTTTCCAGATAAGCCCATGAAGAGAGCAGGTAGCCTCACTGGGGAGGGAGTCCTTTATGTTGCTGAGTTTGGAGAGAGCTGCCAGGCCACGTTCCTGTTCTGAACAGGAGGCTTACATAAATAATAAAACCTACATCTCCCAGTTTTATTTTATAAGGGAGAGGCATCATTGTAAGCGCCGAGGAGCCTGTCATCTGTATCAGAAGGGTCCAGGGCCTGGTAGTGTACCATGACCTGATTGGTGCTAAGAAATTGGTGGTGATGCGCCACTGGAGGAACTGAATAAAGAAGGAAGCAAGCATCAGAATAAAACATAATATAACTGGAGGAGTGATAAAGAGTAGGAGCCAGGGAAACAAGGGCTATGGGATGAACTAAGTTGTTCGATGGGTTGGAATTTGCAGAGCAGGTCTTCGCAGAGTTTGGGGGTGGTCAGCTGCCATTAGTTTCAACCACATTTGATTCATCTACACAGAAACATTCTTCCCATGATATCAAGCAATCCCCCCCCCCCCCCGCATAGTCAGCAGTTACTAGACCCAAACCTGGCAAAGATTGGGCAATGGGGGCATTTATTAAAACCATCTGATTATCTGCTCCAGGTGAAGGGACAACGAGCATTCATATTATCTGGACTGGTGCATATCAGCCTCAGCAAGTCCACAGCTCAGTAGCTTATAGTAGGGGCATAGTCATGTATACTTTCAACACTTAAAATTTGCTAAATTCAAAAAGATATAGATATTCAATAGAAGAGCAGTGTTTTAAACTAGGCAGTGTGAAGCTAATAGAGCAAGCCCTATGTAAAAATGGCTGAGGATTCATTTTCTACACTGATGATGAAGTGCTGCAAACAGAAGCAGTTGTAAACTGTCTGTGAGGAGCAATGTGCACTGCTGTGCTTTTGATGACGTGCTTTTCCAGAAGTTCACTTTACAGTCTCTCACTCTGTTTTCTCAATTTCAGCTCTTTCTTTGTATGACCTTCTAGCAAGACAGACAGCTGATAGACTCGATGCTATTGTCGTGTCAACTGAGTAAGACTATGGTTTGCTTCTTCAATGTTTAGTTGTATGTTTTGTGCAGCAAGAAACTAACACTCTTGGTCATTTTTGGGTTTTTTCGGGGGGGGGTTATTTCTGGAATATTTTAACTGAAATTAGGAGAGTGAGCAAAGAGAAAGTGAACTCGAGTTGGCAAGAATAGACTCAGAGAAAACAAACAAAAAGCAAAACAAAACACAACGCTTAAAATCAACCAGGACTGAAAAGAGAAAGTTCAGAAATCTATAGAACACAATAACACTGGTACATAACTCATACCAGTGACCTGCATAGCTTCCTTCAGCAGACTGAGTACTTAAAGAATCATAGGCAAATAAGATTTGAAACTTTGCCTTGAGACTTTGTACATGTTATATACTATTAATTCAGTTTAGTTTATCTGTATGTAAACTGAGAAAAATATTTTCTACACAATGTGGTCTTCCTGAGGATGTCTTGGCACACTGCACTGAAGGGATTAATTTACCATATGCCATGGCAAAATCATCACGGAAAGCAATTTGTCCTCAAGCTACACATGGAAACAGGCAAATCACATACTATAGAATAATTGATAAGAAATCAATTTGATAGGAATGAATTGAATAACTAAGTAATTAATAAACATAGTGGTCACATACTGCTTTTATATTAGGTAAAGTTCAAACACTAAATTTATAAGATTTCTTTGTCACTGACTAATTTCCAAAAAATATAAAAACAGTAAAATGAAAATGCTAGGAAATGTATTATCTTCTATATTTTTCATTCTTTTATTTTTGCCTTGAGGAGAATTCAATCGTTTTGTTTAGTTTTTATTAGTATAATGATGAAATCAGCCAAGATTTTGGGGTGAAATATATCCACAGGTATATAGCTAACTAAAAAATGTGTTTATTAAAAGAAAATTGGCATTTTATTTTAGAAAGATGGCATATGAAATTAAATTTCATTCATTTGAAACAATTATTCTTCGCACAGCTATGGCTTGGCCCCCAAATATCATTTCCCACGTCAGTTTGAAGATGTATACAGTGCCTTACGATGGTTCTTACAGGAGGACATTCTTGAAAGATATGGCGTAGATCCTCGAAGAGTTGGTGTAGCTGGGGACAGTGCTGGTGGGAACTTAGCTGCAGCTGTGACCCAACAGGTTTGTCTGAGATCTTAAAACACCCTACATATAAATATATTTGCTTCAGACATTTAAACAATCAATGAAAACATGCTACCTTTATTACCGTGTTGAAATACTAGAGAGACACCTGTACTGATGTTAGGAAACCTTTGTCTATATACTGTTTCTAAGTTTGCTCTATGTCAGTGGTTTTTTTAATATATTATGACAAGATACAAGTTCTAGGCTTTTGGTTGAATATGATTATTATGGTCAGTTAGGTAGCATCCTGTACTTATTATGGGTTATACTAGTAAAGTTAGTCAATGACACTAGTCACCAAAATTGTGAACGTGGTAACTGTAATATTACCAGTTGTACGATGCCAGAACTAATTTCATATCTCTTGATAATGGAATAATGAAATTTTCCAAAGGAGAAATGTTAGTAAAGAGAACTAAGAATATAATTCATCAGTTTATAGCTACCTTTTGCTTCACAGAAGATTGATAGTTTTCAGATCTGAGTTGCTCATAAACTTTTAGGATAGTTAGCTACTATGAGGACATTTTGTTGCCACAAACTGCTACATTTAAAGTACCTTCTTTATTTCCAGAGAAAAGAAGCTACAAATTCTGTGGTTTGTTCTAATATCTGTAAAACAAGTGTAAAACATATTCCACAGTATGAATTCTACATTTCATATGCCTCATTGCTCTGAAAGGCAGCCAGGTACAACATGAGTAACACATCAAGAGGCAAGAAGTTTTGGAACTGTAGCAGTACCCAATTGTGGATTTGTCCCTTTATCCTAATCACTTTAGGCATGTACTTGTTTTCCTTGTTGTGTTATAAACCCTTCTTTCATAAATTCCAACTTCTGTCATTTTTAAAGGTTTCTGACTCATAGTTATTTAATATCTATATAAAATATCATTTAATATGCTCTAGACTGTCACAGATTAAAAAGAAGCAGAACATTTCTAGACCTGAAATATTTTCAAGACCAAAACGCTCCATGCAGTAAATCGTAACTTCATTGTCTTGTCTCTGGTAACATGCACTACTTAAAGGACACCATTTCCTCAGATGAGTGTTGGTACCCACTCAGGGCAACAACTGTGATGTTAAATAGAAGAACCTCCTCTCATTGATTCTTTTTTATGGGAGATGCATAAACCACCCACTCTCTAGTATGTTGAGATTATTGACTCTCGGTGTCAGAGCAAAGCTATGTTCATAAAAATTAGAGACTTGCTTGTCATCATCTTCCCTGAATTTTGGCTAGTTAACATGTTTAATAATACATGACTTGCCAAAATTATAGAAGTACTTTCTGGAGAAATATGCCATAGCATGTTCTTGGTATTTTTTGAAATTGAATCGTGTGCATTGTGTAAAATACTTCTACATGATGTCAGTAATTGCATTAAGAAATAGACACTGACAATATAGAAAATTGGAAATTCTGTGAGATATTTTTGTTGTATTTGATTATCTGAATTTATCTCATCTCTACATATTATTTCTAGTTGAAAATAGACCTATTAAAATATTCATTCCAATGTAATTTTAATTCCTTTTCAGCTCATACAGGATCCAGAAGTCAAGACAAAACTCAAGGTTCAGGCCTTAATATATCCTGCGCTTCAGGCTCTTGATTTAAATTTACCATCTTATCAAGAAGGTTCACATTTTCCACTTTTAACCCCCTCATTGATGGCCAGATTTTGGAGTGAATACTTTACTACAGATCGAACACTGGAGAAAGCCATGCTTCTCAACCAACATGTACCTCTGGAATCCAGCCATCTGTTGCAACTTGTGAACTGGAGTTCCTTACTCCCTGAGAGATATAAGAAAGGTCACATCTACAAAAGTCCTATTCCTGGTAGTTCTGAACTGTCTAAAAAGTACCCAGGGTTCCTAGATGTGAAGGCATGCCCTCTGTTGGCCAACGACAACACTTTGAGTCACTTACCTCTGACCTATATCATCACTTGTCAGTATGATGTCCTAAGAGATGATGGACTCATGTATGTGACACGGCTCCAGAATGTTGGAGTTCAGGTGACACATCACCACATTGAGGATGGGTTGCATGGAGCATTTACCCTTCATGGTTATAAAGTTGCACACAAGATGCAAAATCAGTACTTGAGTTGGCTTGTGAAAAATCTATAGCAAAACCTGCTCAATGATTTGTTGAAGATACATAAATAACAAAAAAAAGAAATAAACTGGGAAAAACTGATTTTTGAGGGTTTATATCCTGTTTAAAACCTCTGTTGTTCCTATGGAGTTGGTAGCTTTTGTGTTTTATTACTGTTATTTATTATTAACAGACATCTTTCTATTTTATCCCTCCTCCTGTATTTACCTATAGAAATACACCCGCTAACCAGGGTTTTATATAGGTGTTGACCATCCAAATCCATGTGCTTGTGCTTGTGAAGCAGGTGCTTTACCAATTGGGCCATGTGTCAAGGTCGAAATTCTGTAACAATTCTACAGTGTACTTTTAGTACCCATTATTATTACACATGTAAGAAAAATGGGGCTTAAAGAAGTGAAAAAATAACATGTTCTAAATCTAGATACCATTTGTAGAAATGATACTCAAGTCCATGTAATGGCAACACCAATGGCTTTAGATTTGGAAACTAAGCTACATTTTATACTCCATCATTAAAATGAAATTTGATCATATTTGCCTTATTCTCTTGATGCATACTTTAAGCTAGGCTTCAAAGTAACGCATAATTTATATAGTTTCTGAAGTTTCATGCTACCCAATGCTTAATTTAAATTATTTTAATGCTGATAACATTTGATCAATTCATTAATACTGAGGAGAATTCCCCCTTTTTAGTTCAAAATCCATGTGCTTTTAACAAATGTGCATATTTCCTACTGTTTTTCTTTTATATTTCCAAGAGAATGAGGTTTTGCATACAGCATTCTCTTCACAGAAACTTGGAAGTAGATCCACAAATGTAGTAACATTCATTTCTGAATTCTCTAGTTTCTGTTCCCACTGATTCAATGAAAAGCTCTGATGGTGTGGTTAAGTTCAATATATTATACTAATCTCTTCTCTGCTCTTATGAGCTTGCATGCATATCTATTTCTTGCACCAGTAAAATGGATGCAATTATGTCTCGTTAATAGGATTAGGTAACAAATGAAATAATTTAAATATTCAATGGGAAATTTTTATATAATACATTAAGAACTATAGAAGTATATTTCAGGTAAGGAGGTTCCTAAATCCTGAGACCCATATCTACATTTCTGAGCTTGCTTAGCTCCAAAGATGACAAGTCTCAAGTCCACAGACCTCCAACTCTTAGCCCACAGTTCTACTCAGCTAGTTAGCTTCAGATGTCCAATCCTAGCCCTGAAACAGAAACAACATGAAAACTCAGAAGACCATGTCTCCTTCAAAAATTACTAATCCCAGAATAAGGGGCCTGATGAATATGACCTAGAAAAATAATCAGGTAAATAAATGAAAAAAATGATTGTAACTATGTACAAACAGCTCAAGATAGATTGGAGTATACCCCAAAATAACAAAAGCACAGAACTGAAATAAACAAGGAAGTCAATCCATGATACAAAATTACTACACATCAATAAAGTACTACCGAAAACCCAACTGGAAGGATGGTGGAAATGAAAAACTCAGGGAACCAAATACAAACCTCAGTAGGAAGCCTCATGATATAGGAAGCCCTGCTTTTGTGTTGCTTTCATTTGTTAATAAAGGAACTGCTTTGGGCCTGTTGATAGGGCAGAAACTAGGTAGACAGGGAAGACATAACTGAATGCTGGGAGAAAGAAGGGCAGACTCAGAAAGACGTCATGAATTCGCTATCCGAGATAGACTTGCTTTGCCAGTAAGCCACTGCCACATGACAATGCACAGATTAATAGAGGTGGGTTAAATTAAGATGTAAGACTTAGCCAATAATAAGCTGGGGTTAATGGGCCAAGCAGTGATTTAATTAATACAGTTTCTGTGTGGGTATGAAAGATCCCTTAAAGTATGAAATGTTAATCTTTTCAGATGGTACTTCCCATGGAAGAGCAGCATATGCTGTTGATAATAAGGGACGTGTAGTGCAAAAAGAACTGGCCTTAGCTCAAATAGTTGAGCTACAAGCTGTTGCTGTGGTATTCCAGCTTTCTGCAAATAATGCATTTACTTTATATACTGACAGTCATTACATTTTTAAAGCTCTCCAGATATTAGAAACTGTTCTATGCACTGGGGCTAGTAATAAGAAGGTTAAAATGCTGTTTCAGTAAAATCAAGATGCCATTCACCAAAGGAAATTGCCATGCTTTTTGGGTAATATTAAAGCACATCCAAATCTTCCT
This sequence comes from Microtus oregoni, assembly GCF_018167655.1. Taxonomy (NCBI): domain Eukaryota; kingdom Metazoa; phylum Chordata; class Mammalia; order Rodentia; family Cricetidae; genus Microtus; species Microtus oregoni. Next base: position 18,586,810 of record NW_024543069.1, on the reverse strand, counting down.
GGTCCATTGGCTGAAGGTAATGCTCTAGCTGATAAGTTTACGAAGTTGACTGCTTTATTTCAAGTTAGCTTGCTCAACGATCACATGCTTTACATCATCAAAATAGTAATCGTTTATGGAAACAATTTGGATTAACAAGAGACATTATTCACTGGATTGTTAAGGAATATGATATATGCCCACAACATTTACCTGTACCTCACCTGGGAGTACATTCTTGAGTTTTGCTTCATAATCATTTATGGCAAATTGCTCTAGGAAGTATTACAGCTTGTATTTGCCTGCCTACATGGGCATGGCCTCTCTTACTATTTACAGGGAAGCCGAGCATGTACATGCGTCCCTTCCCTCTCTTCCTCTGGCTCCTTGCCCGGTTGGCTGCCCCTTTGGGTCATGTGATTCAACCAGTCAAGTGGAGAACTCTGATTTGTGAGTTTACCCTTTAATAAATCCCTATTTCTTATTTCTGAACTAGCGCAGTATTTCTTTTAAGTGTCTGACCACCTTAACTCATGGAGAGTTGGGCACGCAGAGTTTGGCATGTTAAGATATGTACATGTAACAGTTGATACATATTCAGGTTTCTTAATGGCCTCTGCACAAACTAGAGAAGCCCCTGAGCATGTAATAACTCATTGCTTATAGTATTTTTCATATATGGGAATTCCTGAAATTATAAAAACAGGCAATGGCTCTGGATATGTTAATAAAGCATTTCGGCAATTTGATCCCAATGGAATACCAAACATAAAACAGGAATTCCTTATAATTCTTAAGGAAAAGGAATTGTGGAGTGTGCCCAAGGCTCCTTGAAAACACAGCTTCAAAAGATAAAAAATGTGAGAATTATACCCTTAGTTGCTACATAATGCCTAAAATAATGCCCCTTTACCTAAATTTCTTGAACATGGATGCCCATCAACAATCTGCCACGGACAGATCTTGGCATGACAGCACCAAAGTGACCTTCGCTAAAGCAAGGTAGAAAGACCCTTGCACTGGATTATGGAAAGGACACTGCCCTGTATCAATATCAGATCAGGGGCATGTCTGTGTATTTTCACAGAAAGAGGCTAAAGCAAAATGGCTTCTGGAATGTCTGGTCTGATACATACAGCAAAGAAAATGCCAGCCTTGATGGCATCATAGCCACTGATGGCCCACAGAAGAGTTGGCTTGAAAATCCTGAACCAATGTTCCTAACTTATGTCATCATGCCGCAGTCTGACAAAGGATCAGGCTGATACCCAGTTTTTCTTGTGAGCCTACAGAACAAATTCCAAACCTTACTGAGTCCTGTTTACTTTGGAGCTGGTCCAAGAATGCTGACTGAATGTTTGGCAGTTTATCCATACTATATCTTGAGACACAAAACCTGTTTTTGCCAGTATGACATTCAATCTGCTGTTGAAATAAAGAACCTGAGAACTGAGACTTCAATTTTCCCCTCTAGGAAAAAAGACTCATTACAAATTGTAACTGAAGTTCCTCTTCAAAGATAGTATAAAAGTTTCTGCTGCTGCTCAGGGAGTGGGACAGTTCAGACTTATCTTTGAAACTTAAAAGTAGCAAAGCAGTTGGACTATAGGAGAGGAAAAAGACTCATAGCTCACCCATCAAAAAAACCTTTTCTTGTCTTTTGGTTAGAACAGATTTAAGAGAATTATGATTTGACAAATTGTGTATTTCTTGCGAACTTCTATGTTAGAATTATGGCACTGAACTGTTAGTGTTTGTTACTGATTTAGTTCATTATGAAGACGGTATTGATTAGAAAAATATTAGAGCTTGTCTGAGACAAATTTGACATGGTAAGTCCTTAGATTTGATATGCTTAAAAGGACAAATTTGGATTTTGATTGTAGCTGAAAACTGTTAAAGATATCCTACACCAATTTAAAAATGCAGTCCCTTCTCTGGTCATCGTCCACTCCATTATTAGGAGATGTTGTAGATATGGAAGTATATGTATCACAAAGCATCTTTATCTTCTTGCATATGACTAACTCTCGACAGAAAATTGGCTCAAAGGTACACAGAGCCGAGATGCCTTCTCCTTTAACCTTTTATTCACAGAGGCTGGTAGTCAGAGACAGGCAAGATTTCTGCCTCCTGCTCCCCCCTCCAGGCAATCTAAGACAGGACAGACATAACAGAATGTATATAATGATGACAGGTAAGTCTGGAAAATGAGAAAAATGTCTCCAAGCTAGGCACAGTCATCTTTCCTGTAGCAGAAGCACGGGCTTTAGTAACTAAAATAAAAAGGAGGAATTGTGAGGACCCGCATACGTGAGCCTGTTCCACCTGGACTGGAGGTCAGAGAGCTTGAGCTTACATTTGCTCTTTCAAAGTTGTTGAGAACAGGTGTGACTACAAACAAGAGATTCTGACCTAGGGTGTGGTCAATTAGTGTTTTGGATATAGAGGAGGATTTGCTCTACCTTGACCAAAGGTCATAAAATTCAAGTCTATTCCTTGTATGATGCTAACAAAATCTGTTGCCTCCCTGTCCTCTTTTGGAGTGAAGTATATAAGCATGTTGAACATAAAGGCAGATGGATTCAGTATCCTCTAAATTTCCCTACCAATGCTGTTCTGTTTCTGTCTCTTATTTCTCTCATATCTCTGATTCTTTTGCTTAATCATTCTAATCCTCATGCCTCATGTTCCTACCCTGGAATGTACAAATTTCATCGAGGCTGCTCTTTGATAGGCTACATCTCTCGACTGAGGAGTTGAGCACTAATTCCCACTTCCAGCCAAAGAGCTATTGATAATTAATTAATTAATAGCAGCTGGAAGAGGGAGGGTCAATTTCTTTTTCTAAGAATGTAGCCATTTAGCCGGGCGGTGGTGGCGCACGCCTTTAATCCCAGCACTTGGGAGGCAGAGGCAGTTGGATCTCTGTGAGTTTGAGATCAGCCTGGTCTACAAGAGCTAGTTCCAGGACAGGCTCCAAAACCACAGAGAAACCCTGTCTTGAAAAACCAAAAGAAAAAAAAAAAAGAATGTAGCCGTTTATAAATCCCCATGCTCCAGTAGAAGGGCAAACATTCCAGAATACTTTGGCAGCACAAGCTAGCTTTATTGGAAAAAATAATAAAACCCTGAGAGTGTTTTATTGTTTTAAAGTAAGAAAGTGGTGGTGTGTTGGATCTGGGTAGAATAGAGGAAGGAGGTAGAGTGAGGGTAAATAGAACCAATAGTCATCTATGTTTGTTTTATAGTTTAATCAGGTTCTTTAGATACATAGAGATTATATTCTTTATAGATAGATAATCTTCAACCTCTTCAAAGAGCTGTGGAAAATGGCATTTAAATAACTTAGAGTTCTATAGTAGTGAGACACAATTGCTCCTGGCAACATGGATCTATTCCGGAGAGAATGTTGAGCACCAAAGACACTCCACTTGGAGCTTGTCTTCAAGTAGAATGACTTGTCTTTCCTTCCTGTGTTTCCTAATCACCCTCTCAAAACCAATTGTCATGCATGACACCAAGTCTATAGCCACGCACGTGTATTCTTTTATGCATAATGACAAACTGTCTTTGTACAATAGCTGCATAGAAAATATTTCACTAGGGAACATCAGTTTTCTACTCATCCTCCATTAAAATCATATTCTTTTCTATTTTATGACAATTTCTGGGGGGAAAAGGCTCATTCTCTATGAGCTGAGGGCTGCATAGAGCTTACAATTAAACTTGAATAGAAATCATAATAATGTTATGATCTGCTAATTAAATTAATTTGGGTCATTAATTTCTTTCAGAAATGCTTTGAGGTTTTAGATGTGCAATACATGAACACATAGGCTGAGTTTTTCCCTGGGTTACAGGTATTATTTTCACTGACAGATTAAAGTAATACTGACACTGTTAGCCATTTAAATGGAGGCATACTTTACAGGTAGAAATTGCATATTCTCCAGGTCTCAGTTGAGTTGCCATGAGTCCATACTGCGTGATGATTGCTATTATTAGCCCATGCATCAATAGCCATGGTTTCCATTAGTGTCTGAAGGAGACAAGTAAATATACTATATCTATTTTTAATTTAAAAAAAGAAAACAAAGAGAAATCCACTGTCGCTGCACTACACATTGGATTACTCTAGAAAGAGACTGCTCTTTTTTTTTCCTGGCCATCCAGATCTAAAAAATCATACAGAAACTATTAATTTAATTATTAGTTAATTTACAACAGTGTTGTAAATTAATTACAACACGGTTTGGTCTATTAGATCAGGCTTCTTATTAACAAACACATCTTAAATTAATTAACCCATTTCTATTGATCTATGCATCACCACAAGGCTGTGGCCTATGGGGAAGGTTTAGGCAGTGTCTTTCTCCTTCGGCAGCTACATGAAATCTCCCTGATTCTTCTTCTTCTTCTTCTTCTTCTTCTTCTTCTTCTTCTTCTTCTTCTTCTTCTTCTTGTTCTCTCTCTCTCTCTCTTTCTCTCTCTCTCTCTCCCTCCATATACCCCATCCAGTGCTGTATTGAGGCCCTTTTCTACCCTTGACATCTGTGCAGGCCCTCCTAGCATGATAAAAGCTAGCTAGGGGAAAGACAATTTCCTGATCAATATGGTGTTGACTTTAGGTCCTACAGGTTATTCTGGTAATTTCTGGTAAGGACAGACTGCAAAAAGATTTTGGGGTTCAGAACTCCAGTCCAACAGGCAAAAACATCACCACAACTTTGTTACAGCTTAGTCTATCCTGAGCATTTCAAACCTGTCAACTGAAAGAAGAGCAACAACTTGAAGCAAAAGAATAAAAGGAAAATTATTCTGAACCACTGATCAAAACTCAAATGGTCAGATAACCATGAGAAAACTTTTGTGGCATGAAAAACAAAGATAATTCATATCCTCAAGATCACCAAATGAATTCTAATGACTCACCTATTCATTCAAATTATTCAGATGAAGTTCCAGACGTAGAATTCTTTTTATTTTCATTTTTTGAGATTATAACATAATCACACAATTTCTCACCTCCCTTTCCCTCCCCCAACCCTCCTGTACACCCTCCATCCCCTCCTTCAAATTCACAGCCTCTTTTTTTCAGTTTCCCTTCACTGACCCGTTCTCCAAGGCCGTCCAGCCCAGCAACCCTGTCTCATGTGAGAAAAACACTCACTGCATATGCATACCACAGTAGCCATGGTATGATAAAAGAAAAAACTGGGCCAGGGTTTCCACTTTCCTTTGATTTCATAGTGTGTAGGATAAATTCCCATGAAGCAGAGGATCTAACATAAAGTACTAGCTTTAGAAATATGTAGCTCTATTCACTCAGTGTGAAGTAGTCTCCAATATTCTTCCTTCTGCTCCCATGCTGATAGGAAGACAAAGTGATGGGATGGACTTCCTAGAGAAAATAAAGTCCACAGCTTAAATTTGACGTGAAATATACTCAATACTCAATAAAACGATTTAATCATTCAACACTTGAGTCATTTACCATCCAAGCAAATGGGACTTAGAACAGAAAATGTCTTTTCTGTGGGTTTGCTGCTGGCAGCTTTAACAGACTGACAGACAAATCAGATTTTAGATGAGAATACTGGACTGGAGCTAGGAAGGTGGGACTTTAACTACCAAGACAGCCAGATATAAAGTAAAGAGAAACAGGTTTTACAAGAGTAAATTGTACAGACTGGAATCAACTGAGCTGTAAACAGGGAGGGAAAATGATGTAATTTAACATAATCTCAAAATAAGAGAAATAACACAAATAAAAAGAAATATCCTAAGCAGTGCAATTGAATACTCATTTAAAAAATAAAAAAAAAAACTGCTGAAGTTTCTCAGCAGGGGACATAGTAAGGCACAGAGGGAATAAAGAGGAAGGAACTTCCTTTCCAAAGTTTGCATTGCTTTAAAGGTGCCCTTAGTCTTCTCTTAGTTTACAGTTGATGCACACACTAGGTTTCCTGTTTGTTTCAATACCCTTTATACACAGAACAGAGAGTGAAGGCACTATTTTCGTTATGATAACGTTTCATTGCACACTGGCATAGAAACAGGATCTGGCTCCTAGAATGGAAGCAACTTGGAGAGAGAAATTCAGTTTTGAAAGCTCTTTACGTAGGGATTATGATAAGAAAAATGTATTTTGGAGTGCTTATGCAAGAACCAGTCATGCAGTAGAATTTGTCCTTAATAAGTTAGATAACACTTTACGGCAGGTTAAAATTCAATCTCCAAAAATTTGAAAAGTTTTATTTGCTGAACTTCCAAAGTAGAATGAGCAGGGAGAAACATGGGGAGAACCATTTTGCTTCTCATCTCTGTGGTCCTTGTAGCTTATTATGTTTATACCCCTCTTCCAGGTGATATTGAAGAGCCTTGGAAACTGACACTCGAAATAACAACAGAAAACATATACATGAATTTGGTAAGTTTGGTAAGAACAAACAGTAAGTTCTGAACGGCCTTTGGAATACTGAATAATTTAATAGAAATAAAATAGAAGTTGAGAAGTTTCTTAGCATGCTCAGCCTCCAGGTTTAATCCCTGTGTAGACAGCAACAGGCAAGAAGCTAGCAGAGGAGAAAGAGCAAGGATGCAGAGTGTGTGTTGTATAGTACTGTCAGGTGAAGCTTTTTACAGGTATCAACTTCAGGGAAGGAAGAACGGAATAGTCTCTTTAATTACAGAAGTCTGGGCAGTACTCTTGGACTTAGGCATAGACTTACAGTTTGTTGATACAGTTCATGAGACTGAGTGATTAAAATAAAAACAGTAAAGAGCAACACATATGATTCCCAATTGGAGCAAGGTGTATCACTGTAGGAGAATGTGGTTACCTGGCTTGCTGCTTACAGTTGTCACTGCTAGTTCTTCCGGAGAGAAATTTAGTATGTAGAAATAAAATCATGCATGTCTTCTTTAGCCCTCTCTGTAGCGAATTTATTTTGTGGAGCAAAAGATTCATAAGTCAGTCAATGACACTTAGCCTGAGTAACAAACATCTGACGTGCTGTCTTAGGATTCTATTGCTGTGAAAAGACACAATGACCATAAAAACTCTTATAAAGGAAATGAATTGGGGCATTTAATTAGTCATTCATTCTTTCTAAACTATTTCTACAGTCCTCTCTTCTTTTGCTTTATTTTCTTTTTCCACACTATGTAATATTTTGAGTTTTAGTTTGATTTTATCAGTGAAGTTATTTTGGCATTTCTTCTTATTCCTTTTTTAATTCTAGCATGAAGACTGGTAACAGTGTGTTTATCCTTTTCTTCCTTTTGGTTAGCAATAATCTTACAACATCAATCTGTCTAGTCCTTGAGTTCCTATGATTCTGTCTTTTGATAGTCTATGATATTTTAAGAATTCATTTCTGAAGTAGTGTACCATATACTCTTATATACTTGCACTGTTCCTTTATAGTGAATGCCATTTTGTTAGTGTACCATATAGTCTTATCATATTTGTGATTAGAGTTCCTTGTTTTTTCCTTTTTGAATACTCACACTGTTTATTTATATTAAATGTTATTTTATTTGAACGCTATGTGTACCTTTCTTGTATTGTTAACTTGGCTGATCATTGACAGTTTTCAACTATTTGTTGGGGAATGCAGTTAAATCATTTTATTCAATTTTCATATTAAAGAAATCTTAATGCTATAATGACTATGTATGCAGATATATACAATATTTAACATACAAAACTACATATAGTGTCTTGGAAATTCTTGAACCATAGTGCAAAGGGAGGTATACCATGTCTGCTGAGCATTTTGTTTGATAGTCTATAGCTTCTATGGGGTGGCACTACTGTGGAGTAATTCCATATATATACATATATATATATATATATATATATATATATATATACACACACACACACACACACACACACGCTTCATGTATGAAGTCTTCTTAAAAAGTGTTCTACTGCTGAGAAAAGGTGCCATAACCACAGCAACTCATTAAAGAAAGTATTTAACTGATACTTGTTTACAGTTTCAGAGGCTTAGTCTATTGTCATGATGGGAAGCATCCAGGTTCAATTCCCAGCATCCACATGAGAGCTCACATCTATCTGTAACCCAGTTCCAGGGTCCCTGGCACCCTCATACAAACGTCAGTGCTAATGAACAAAACACTAATGAACATGTTTTGGTAGATTACAGTATATAGGGAACAATTTAATATTATTTTATTCCCAAGTCTTTGCTAAAAGTATGGTTATGTTTTGTTTTGACATGTTATTGACTTGTTAATTTTTTGCTGGTTTGTTTTGGTTTTGATTTTGTGTTTTCTTTTCTTTTGAGAGAGAGCATAAATTGGGATGGGTAGGGAGTTGGGGAGATTTTAATTGAAGGAAGGGAAAACAATCAAAATATAGTGTATAAAAATACTTTAAAGAAAAACTGCAGTGTGTTTATTAAAAATAAAATATTCTAACTAACATGTGAAATTGTATACGTGAAAAATATAAAAAGAATGTATGCCATGTTTTGATGAAAAAAATTATGAAAAACATAACGTGTTTTAGATGGTAATGGTACAGGCAGACATGCATACTAATAGGAATTCACATTAGAAAAGCTATTTAATATTTGACAAAGATTCCCAAACACACACTGGAGAAAGGACAGCATCTTCAATAAATAATGCTGGGACATCTGCATGTGAACATATAGAGAAAACAATTATCTATCACACTGCACAGAAATATCAACTCCAAACTCCAAATGGATCAGATAACTCCATGTGAAACCTGAAATGTTGAAACTGCTAGAAGAAAGTGCAGGCAGTCCTACATGACATCGTGTGGGCAAGGACTTTCTGAGTGAGATACCTGTTACCTAGATATTAATCTCAACAATTGAAAAATGGAACTTCAAAAAAAAACTAAATAGCTCCTGAGCAGCCAGGAAAACTCTCAGTGGCATGAAGAGGAAGCCCTTAGAGGGAAAGACTCTTTGCCAGCAATATATTTGATAGGAGGTTAATTCCTAGAATATAAAAGAACTCAAAAGCATAAATAAAGAAAGAAATGACAAAAGTAAAATTAATTTTAAAAACAGGGGCTGGAGAGATGGCTCAGCACTTACGAGCGCTGGCTACTCTTCCAGAGGATCCAGGTTCAATTCCCAGCATCCACATGACAGCTCACAACTATCTGTAACCCAGTTCCAGGGTACCTGGCACCCTCATACAAACATCAGTGCTAATGAACAAAACACTAATGAACATAAATTTTAAAAATGAAAAGAAGTACAGTTCATAAAGTACACAAATTAACTATGAGGGTGCTCAGCCTCAACTGCTAAGTCTACAAAACTACCCTATACCTCATGCTCAGGGAACATCATCTACAAGAGGGCAGACTCTAAAGGGACTCAGCAGTCTGCATACACACACACACACACACACACACACACACACACAATTTTAATCATTTTTCTGCTCTTTACTTAGGCTTCTATTTCTGAAATTCTGGGAATCGGTCATTTCATGAGCACAATACAATTGTTTTTGAGTCTTCAAGAAGTCCCGGCCACTTCTGATGAAAATGTCACTGTAATAGACACAGCTTTCAGCAGTGTTCCTGTTCGCGTATACATGCCCAAAAGGAAGTCAGAGACCCTCAGGAGGGGCCTGTTTTATATTCACGGTGGTGGCTGGTGTTTGGGGAGTGCAGGTGTGTCCCTTTTCCTGAACGTTGTTGTTTGTTCTACAAAATGTGATACACCCCATATTAAAAACATATATGTTAGTTATAGTAATATAATAAGATATAATAGTGCTTCAATTGTATGAAACGTGTTCTTTTCTGAAATGGGTATTCATTACTACTAAGAACTGTAGACAATCTCAGGTAAGAAGAGAAAGGGCTTCTTGAATATATGGTTTTATTATTTTAGAATTGATGGAATGCTGTAGTGAGAACCAAAGTGGGGGTGAACTGAATAGTGGACAAAATATCATCAAGTTGAGATGCTGACCATGGTCTTTTATAAAGCATTAATCTGAAGGAAGTGAGAACAAAGATGGTAGCTATAAAAATCACAGAGCTGAAAATACTGTTTTTATTTGATAGTATATATTACACTTGTTTAGATTATATAATATAATATTTCACCACATGTAATTGTATTATTATAATTTTACTTTATTGAATGTAAATAAATCACATATAATGCATATAGCCAATATACCTTACATATTTTATGATGTACGGGTTTCATAGTAGCATTAGTAGTATATAACATCTTTATAACTTGATTTTAAGATAGAGAGACATAAGGTGCTCTGGAATTTAGTTAAGACCTGAGGAACGCATTGCAGCATTCTCAGTGGGATATAGTTTTTCCAGGACTCCTGTTTTGTATCTTTCATTCCAGGGGTGATAATGATGAGATGGTTATTTAGGTTTTGAAACAGAAACAAACCAATAGGTTACTTCAGGTCTAACATTTCCCTCTGAAGTTGTATCTTGGGTCAAATCTTTGACTGTATGATGAGAACTGGTTTACATTACTATCTATTAACCATGGCTAATGATACCAAGAGAGATACTGCCATTTAGCTGTTATATTAATATTGTAAGAGTTAGTAGTAGTTAACAAAAATAGAAAGGCAACTTCCTGGGCTTCTAAAATTCAGACAAAATCTCTTTGTTTTGCATAAAGCAGGTTAGGTATTCTATCATATTAGAACCATTTTAATTGATGAAGCTACCTATTGATAAATCTGAGCCCAACTTTTTGTATATCAATTGAAATTAGCACTATAGTCATTTTGTCCCCTATGTCAGGAAGTATATTCTGACTTAACCCTATTTAGCCACTGTTATGGAAGCAAGGATGATGTGTTCTCTTCTGTAGCTGCTTCCAGATGACCTAAGGCATGGCTCGTCAGGGCTCAGGAACTGTGAAAGGCTAGGCAAAGATTGGGCAATGGGGGCATTTATTAAAACCATCTGATTATCTGCTCCAGGTGAAGGGACAACGAGCATTCATATTACCTGGACTGGTGCATATCAGCCTCAGCAAGTCCACAGCTCAGTAGCTTATAGTAGGGGTATAGTCATGTATACTTTCAACACTTAAGATTTGCTATAAGATATGGATATTCAATAGAATAGCAGCGGATTAGACTAGGCAATGTAAAGCTAATAGAGCAAGCCCTTGACTGTGTCTATGTGAAAATGGCGGAGGATTCATTTTCTACAAAGACAATGAAGTGTTATAAACAGAAGCAGTTGTATACTGTGTGTGAGGAGCAATGTGCACTGCTGTGCTTTTGATGACATGCTTTTCTAGCACTTCCCTTGACAGTCTCTCACTCTGTTTTCTCAATTTCAGCTCTTTCTATGTATGACCTTCTGGCAAGACAGACAGCTGATAGACTCGATGCTATTGTCGTGTCAACTGAGTAAGACTATGGTTTGCTTCTTCAATGTTTAGTCATGTGTTTTGTGTAGCGAGAAACTAACACTCTTGGTCACATTTTATTTTTTGTGTGTGGGGGGGTTATTTCTGGAATATTTTAACTGAAATTAAGAGAGTGAGCAAAGAGAAAGTGAACTCGAGTTGGCAAGAATAGACTCAGAGAAAACAAACAAAAAGCAAAACAAAACACAACGCTTAAAATCAACCAGGACTGAAAAGAGAAAGTTCAGAAATCATTAGAACATATTAATACCAGTGCATAACACATACCAGTGACCTGCATAGCTTCCTTCAGCAGACTGAGTACTTAGAGAATCACAGGCAAATAAGGTTTGAAACTTTGCCTTGAGACTTTGTACATGTCATATTCTATTAATTCAGTTTAGTTTATCTGTATGTGAACTGAGAGACATATATTTTCTACACAATGTGGTCTTCCTGAGGATGTCATGGCAAACTGCACTTAAGGGGTTAATTTACCATATGCCATGGCAAAATCATCATTAAAAGCAATTTGTCCTCAAGCTACACATGGAAACAGACAAATCACATACAAAGAGAATATTGCTAAGAAATCAATTTGATAGGAATGAATTGAATAACTTAAGTAATTAATAATAAAACATAGTGGTCACATACCACTTTTATATTAGGTAAAGTTCAAACATTAAATTAATAAGATTTGTTTGTCACTGACCAATTTCCAATAAAGTATAACAATAGTAAAAAGAAAGTGCTGGAAAAAATATTAGGAAATGTATTACCTGCTGTATTTTTCATTCTTTTATTTCTACCTCAAGTAGAATTCAATATTTTTCTCAAGTTATTAGTAGTATAACGATGAAATCGACCAAGATATTGGGGTAAAACATATCCATGGGTATATGGATCACAAAAATACGTTTTTTAAAGGAAATTGGCCTTTATTTTAGAGAGATGGCATATGAAATTAAATTTCATTCATTTGAAACAATTATTCTTCGCACAGCTATGGCTTGGCTCCCAAATATCATTTCCCACGTCAGTTTGAAGATGTATACAGTGCCTTACGATGGTTCTTACAGGAGGACATTCTTGAAAGATATGGTGTAGATCCTCGAAGAGTTGGTGTAGCTGGGGACAGTGCTGGTGGGAACTTAGCTGCAGCTGTGACCCAACAGGTTTGTCTGAGATCTTAAAACACCCTATATGTAAATATATTTGCGTCAGACATTTGAAAGATCAGTGAAAACATGCTATTTTAATACCATGTTAAAAACTAGAGAAATGCCTGTACTGATGTTAGGAAACATTTGTCTATATAGTGTTTCTAAGTGTGTTTTATGTTAGTGTTTTCTTTTATATATAAATAACAAAATATAATTTCTAGGATTTTGGTCAACTATTATTATGGTCAGTTAGGTAACATCCTGCACCTATTATGGGTTGTACTAGTAAAGTTGCTCAACTTTATTTGTCACCAAAATTGAGACCATGGTAACAGTAATATTGAGAGTTGGAGGATGCCGGAACTGATTTCATATCTCTTGATAATGGAATCATAAATTTTCTAAAGGAGACATGTTAGGACAGAGGACTAAGAATGTAATTCATCAGTTTACAGTTACCTTTTGCTTGTCAGATGATTGATAATCTGAGTTGTTCATAAAGTTTTAGGATAGTTAGCTACTATGAGTACATTTTGTTTGCGTACACTGCTACATTTAAATTATCTTCTTTATTTCCATAGAAAAGAAACTACAAATTCTGTGGTTTGTGCTAATATCTGTAAAACAAGTGTAGAATATATTTCTTTTTTTAAAAAAAATATTTATTTATTTATTTATTTATTTAGTATGTATACAATATTCTGTCTGTGTGTATGCCTGCACACCAGAAGAGGGCACCAGACCCCATTACAGATGGTTGTGAGCCACCATGTGGTTGCTGGAAATTGAACTCAGGACCTTTGGAAGAACAGGCAATGCTCTTAACCTCTGAGTCATCTCTCCAGCCGTAGAATATATTTCATAGTTTGAATTCTACATTGCATATTCCTCTTTGCTCTGGAAGGAAGCCCAGTACAACATGAAGTACACATCAAGAGACAAGAATTTTTGGAAGTAAAGCAGTATCCAATTGTGGATTTGTCCATTTAACCTTATCACTATAGGCATGCATTTGTTTTCCCTGTTGCATTATAAACCCTTCTTTTATAAATCCAACTTCTGTCATTTTAAAAGATTTCAAACTCATAGTTACTAAATATTTGTATAAAATATCATTTAATATGCTATTGACAGTCACAGACTAAAAAGAAGCAGAATATTTCTAGACCTGAAACATTTTCAAGACAGACATTCCACGCAGTAAATCCTAACTTCATTGTTTTGTCTTTGGTAACATGCACTACTTAAAGGACACCTTTCCCTGAGATGAGTGTTGGTACCCTCTCAGGGCTACAACTGTGACATTAAATAGAAGAACCTCCCCCCATTCATTCTCCTAGATGGGACATGCATAAACCACCCCCTCTCTAGTATGTTGCAATGATTGACTCTCAGTGTCAGAGCAAAAAAAATGTTCAAATCAGTTAGAGACTTGCTTCTCAACATCCTCCTTGGTTTTTGACTGGTTATCATATTTAATAATACATGACTTGCCAAAGTCATAAAAGCACTTTCAGGGGAAATATTGCATAGCATTTCTACTAGTATTTTTGAAACTGAATCATGAGCATTGTGTAAAATACGTCTACATGATGTCAGTAGTTACATTTAGGAGTAGACACTGACAATATAGAAAATTGGAAAATTCTGTGAGATATTTTTGTTGTGTCTGATTATTTGAATTTATCTCATCTCTACATATTATTTCCAGATGAAAATAGACCTATTAAAATATTCATTCCAATGTAATTTTAATTCTTTTTCAGCTCATACAGGATCCAGAAGTCAAGACAAAACTCAAGGTTCAGGCCTTAATATATCCTGCCCTTCAGATTCTTGATATAAACTTACCATCATATCAAGAAGGTATATATTTTCCAATTTTAACTACCTCCTTGTTGGCCAGGTTTTGGAGTGAATACTTTACTACAGATCGAACACTGGAGAAAGCCATGCTTCTCAACCAACATGTACCTCTGGAATCCAGCCATCTGTTGCAACTTGTGAACTGGAGTTCCCTACTCCCTGAGAGATATAAGAAAGGTCACATCTACAAGAGTCCCACTCCTGGTAGTTCTGAACTGTCTAAAAAGTACCCAGGGTTCCTAGATGTGAAGGCATGCCCTCTGTTGGCCAACGACAACACTTTGAGTCACTTACCTCTGACCTATATCATCACTTGTCAGTATGATGTCCTAAGAGATGATGGACTCATGTATGTGACGCGGCTCCAGAATGTTGGAGTTCAGGTGACACATCACCACATTGAGGATGGATTCCATGCAGCACTTACCCTTCATGGTTTTAAAGTTGCACACAAGATGCAAAATCAGTACTTGAATTGGCTTATGAAAAATCTATAGCAAAACCCACTCAATGATTTGTTGAAGATACATAAATAACAAAAAAAAGAAATAAACTAGGAAAAACTGTGATTCTGAGGTTTCATATCCTGTTTAAAACCTCTATTCTTGCCGGGCGGTGGTGGCACACGCTTTTAATCCCAGCACTCGGGAGGCAGAGGCAGGCGGATCTTTGTGAGTTCGAGGCCAGCCTGGTCTACAAGAGCTAGTTCCAGGACAGGAACCAAAAAGCTACAGAGAAACCCTGTCTCGAAAATCAAAAACAAAACAAAACAAAACAAACAAACAACAACAACAACAAAAAAAACCCTCTATTCTTTTTAAAGAGTTGGTAGCTTCTGTGTTTTGTTACTGTTTTTTTTTATTATTATTATTAACCGACATCTTTCTATTTTATCCCACCTCCTGTATTTACCTACAGAAACACACCTGCAAACCAGGGTTTTATGTAGGTGCTGACCGTCCAAATCCATGTACTCGTGCTTGTGAAGCATGTGCGTTACCAACTGGGCCATGTGTCCGGGTCCAAATTCCCTAACAATTCCACAGTGCACTTTTACTATCCATTATTATTATACCTGTAAGAAAATTGGGGCTTAAAGAAGTGAAACAATATCATATGTTCTAAATCTAGATACAAATTGCAGGAATGATAATCAAGTCCATGTAATAACAGCAGCAATACTTTAGATTTTGAAACTAAACCTCATTTTATACTTCATCATTAAAATGAAATTTGATCATATTTTCCCTATTCTCTTGATGTATACTTCAAGCTAGGCTTCAAATAAAGCATAATTTATATAGTTACTGACGTTTCATGCTACCCAATGCTGACTTTAAATTATTTTAATGTTGATAACATTTGGTTAGTTCATTTTTTTTTAATTTTTTTTTTATTTTTTGGTTTTTCGAGACAGGGTTTCTCTGTGGCTTTCGAACCTGTCCTGGAACTAGCTCTTGTAGACCAGGCTGGTCTCGAACTCACAGAGATCTGCCTGCCTCTGCCTCCTAAGTGCTGGGATTAAAGGCGTGCGCCACCACCGCCCAGCTGATTAGTTCATTAATACTGAGGAGAATTTCACCTTTTTAGTTCAAAACCCATGTACTTATAACAAATTGCTTATTTCATACTGTTCTACTTTTATATTTCCAAGAGAATGAGGTTTTGCATACAGCATTCTGTTCACAAGTAGATCCACAAAGTAGTAACATTCATTTCTGAATTCTCTAGTTTTTGTTCCCACTGATTCAATGAAAATGCTCTGATTGTGTGGTTAAGTTCAATACATTATACTAATCTCTTTTCTGCTTGTATGAGCTTGCATGCACATCTATTTCTTGCACCAGTAAAATGGATGCAATTATGCCTCAGTAATAGGATTAGGTAACAAATAAATTAATTCAAATTTTCAGTGGGAAATTATTGTGTAATACATTAAGAATTATAGAAGTATATTTCAGGTAATGAGACCCAAATCTACATTTCTCAGCTCCCTTAGCCCGAAGGATGACAAGTCTCATGTCCACAGACCTCCAAATCTTAGCCCACACTTCTACTCAGCTAGTTAGCTTCAGATGTCCAATCCTAGCCCTGAAACAGAAACAACATGAAAACTCAGAAGACCATTTCTCCTTCAAAAATTACTAACCCCAGAATAAGGGGCCTGATGAATATGACCTAGAAAAATAATCAAGCATATAAATGAAAAATGATTGTAACTATGTACAAACAGCTCAAGAGAAGTTGGAGTATACCCCCAAAATAACAAATACACAGAACTGAAATAAACAAGGAAGTCAATCAAAGATGCAAAATTACTACACATCAATAATAAAGAGAAGAACTACCGAAAACCCAACTGGAAGGATGGTGGAAATGAAAAACTCAGGGAACCAAATACAAACCTCAGTATGAAGCCTCATAGTAAAGAGGTCCTTCAGTCTTTGTTTTGCTTTCATTTGTTAATAAAGAAACTGCTTTGGGCCTGTTGATAGGGCAGAACTTATGTAAGCAGGGAAGACAAAACTGAATGTCAGAGATGCCATGGATCTGCCATTGAAGATAGACTTTCTTTGCTGATATGTTTAAAAGGACAAATTTGGATTTTGATTGTAGCTGAAAACTGTTAAAGATATCCTACACCAATTTAAAAAGGCAGTCCCTTCTCTGGTCATCCTCCACTCCTTTATTAGGAGATTTTGTAGATATGGAAGTATATGTATCACAAAGCATCTTTATCTTCTTGCATATGACTAACTCTCGACAGAAAATTGGCTCAAAGGTGCACAGAGCCGAGATGCCTTCTCCTTTAACCTTTTATTCACAGAGGCTGGTAGTCAGAGATAGGCAAAATTCCTGCCCCCTCCACCCCTTTTCAGGCAATCTAAGACAGAACAGACATAACAGAATGTATGTAATGATGACAGGTAAGTCTGGAAAATGAAAAAAAGGTCCCCAAGGTAGAAGTAGCAGAAGCACAGGCTGTATTAACTAAGATAAAAGGGAGGTATTGTGAGGACCCACAGATGTGAATCTGTTCCACCTTGACTGGAGGTCAGAGAGTCTTACTTTTGCTCTTTCAAAGTTGTTGAGAACAACAGGTGTGACTACAAACAAGAGATTCTGACCTAATATGTGTTTTAATTAGTGTTTTGGATACAGAGGTGGATCTGCTCCACCCTGACCAAAGGTCGGAGAATTCAAGTCTATTCCTTGTATGATGCTAATAAAATCTGTTGCCCCCCTGTCCTCTTTTGGAGTGAAATATAGAAGAATGTTGAACATAAAAGCAGATGGATTCATTATCCACTGAATTTCCCTACCAATGCTGTTCTGTTTCTGTCTCTTATATCTCTCATATCTCTGATTCTTTTGCTTAATCATTCTAATCCTCATGTCCCATGCTCCTACCCTGGAATGTACAAAATTCATCGATGCTGCTCTTTGATAGGCTACATCTCTCGACTGAGAGAGGAGTTGAGCACTAATTCCCACCTCCAGCCAAAGAGCTATTTACAATTAATTAATTAATAGCAGCTAGGAGAGGGAGGGCCAATTTCTTTTTCTAAGAATGTGGCCAATTATAAATCACTATGCTCCAGTAGAAGGGCAAACATTCCGGAATACTTTGGCAGCACAAGCTAGCTTTATTGGAAAAATAGAACTGAAAGTTGCATGGGCAAGAAAGTGGTGTTGGATCTGGGCAGAACAGAGGGAGGAGGTAGGGTGAGGGCAAATAGAACCAAAACACATTGTTGGTATTCAATTTCCAAAATAGTAATAAATCATATCTATATACAAAGAAATGCTAAGACATCTGAGAAAAAGAGATTACAAGGAGAAAGAGGAAAACAAAAAGAAACAAGATTTTTCAGAAAGTAATCATTCAAACAAACTCATAATGTTTGAACATAAACATAGTTCTATTACATTTTTAGTGTGAACAGTATAAAATCAATTAAAATTACCTGCATAAGTATGTCTATGTACTGTCAATATAGAGATTCGTAAAATGGGATGTCAAAGTGTTAAATGTAATAAAGAATGGAAGTCAAGCATGGGTATTTCTATTATTATTGGTTTCTTTTGTCCTTTGTTCTTGGTTTTATGATTAATGTTAAGTTGCCATCATCTAGAAACAACTTTTTGTACAAAAACAAAACAAAACAACAACAACAACAACAACAACAAAAACATTTCGGTAAGCCTCATAGTAACTGAAAAGCAAATTTTAGTGGCAGACAATCCAAAAATAATAATCAAGAAAAAAACCAGAGAAAAATCATTTATACAAGAAAAAGTAAGAGAGAAAAAAAGGAGAGAAGGCATGGAAATAAGGGAGGGGAGGGTGAGGGAAGAAGGGAAGAGGATAAAATGATAATAGCAACACCATACTCAAAAATGAGTATAAATTAAGTCATCCAACTAAAAGACATGCGGTAACTGAACATATTTTTAAAAATAAAAAAAAATGGACACCGATGACAAGGAATTCACCTGGTGAATCTTTAAAAGTCTACCACTAACAGCACCATGCACTGGCCGTGGGAGACTGAAACAATATTTCATATGCCAGCGGAATCTAGTCCAGATTAAAACACCTACACTGATATAAAATGAAATAGAATTTAAACAAAATATGATTATAAAAAGTAAAGAAATTCATTATATAAGATTTCATGTTGTCATGTTTGCAAAAAAAGCCGTTATAAATGCATATATGTTCAATACCAGAACACCTAAATGCATAAAAGTATTAATAAGCAAAAGAGAGCAATAGACATTAATACAGTAATTGTGAGGAGATTTTAGCACCTCTCTTGCATTAATGACCCAGGGAGAAAATCCACTAAGAAATAGAAAAGTGAAATTTATTATGTGAGGGTCTTCTCTGAAAGACGGTGGATTAAACACAAATCTGTAAAAACACATGGAGGAAAGTCAAGATAAAAAGCAACAAATGCAGAAAAAAGAGAAAAACTAAGATCCCCTCTATCCATGCTCTTGTGTTGGTTTTATGTAGGGTAACCAAACTAATTCTAGTTGATTTGCGCAACAGTCATGTCATATACAGAAGACAGCATTTCACACCATTCCTCCTCCCTTTCAGTTCTTATAGCCTTCCTTTTGCTGTCCCCTAAGCCTGTGGGAGTGATATGGATGACCTATCGAAAGAAACATGACAGCAAGTAGGAATTTGCATCACTACAAATGATTGAATACCAGTATATATTATGTGTATATATATATAACATACATATATATAATATTCATATATATATATATATATGAAACTAGGATAGGAAAAAAAGTTATTCTAATGATATTCTGCTATCCTCATCATTCAGTGCCTAGCCCCATCACCATCAGAGAGCTTAGACCTTCCTCCAGCAGTTGATGGGAGCGGATGCAAGGACCCCCAGCCAAACAATAGGTGTAAATCAAGGAACCATATAGGAGAGTGGGAAGAAGGATTGTAGGAGGCAGAGGTAGATGACACCTGGAGAACACAGACTACAGAATCAACTAAGCAGTGCTAATAGAGGTTCACAGATACTAAAATGACAACCACAGGACCTGCATGAGTATGCTAGGTCCTCTGCATATACCTTATAGTTGGGTAGCTTGAGGTTTTTGTAGAACTCCTAACAGTGGTGGTGGGTGTTGTGTCTCTGACTCTTTTGTCTGCCATTGGGACCCTTTTCCTCCCACTGGGTTACCACATCCAGGTTTGATATAAGGGCTTGTGCCTAGTCTTATTGCACCTTGTTATGCTCTGTTCTGTTGATATCCCTGGGAGGCCTACTCTTTACTAAAGGCAAACAGAAGAGGAGACAGTCTAGGAGGGGAGTGGAAAAAAACTGGGAGAAGTGGAAGGAGAGGAACCACCGATTGGGATATATTATATGAAAGAAGACTAAAGAAAATAAGAAGAGATTTCATTTTAATTATTTGTACATGTTGTTTCTGTGTGGGGTTGTATATGTCTGGATGTCTGCTGAGGTCACAAAGCACTTTCAGTCCCTTGGATCTAGAATTACAGGCGATGTGCCTGACCCAACACGATTGCTGGGACCTGAATTCAGGTTCTCTCAAAGAACAGTAGGCACTCTTACTTGCTGAACCAACTTTTACCCCAAGGGAAACACTTTAAATACAAAAGTATGGGGACAGAGAAATAAAAAAATTAATAAAGATTCATGAATCAAAGACTAACCAGAAAAGAGTTTGATGAGTTATAGAAATACCACACAATGGAGATTCACATTAAGAAAAAAAAATACAGCTGTAAGACCCAAAACAAAATAAATCCTGAATCATACAAATCATTGATTGAATATATCACACAGCATTACCAAACCAAAGATGTAATGATAAAGAAAATTAGAAATTAATAATGTAAATATAAACACAAAAATATGTAACAAAATAAGTTGTTTGAATTCCAATTTTAAAAAGTCCTGAAAATGTATGTTAATCAACTAGCAATTATCTTAGAAATTCAAATTTTGGCTTACATACAAAAAGAAATAAATCGTCTAAAATCATGTTAAAATTCTTAAACCCAAAGCTAATTTTCTTCCTTACTGTAAAAGCGAAATTATATTGACTATTTCCCAAACTTTCAGGACTCAATAAGAGTATCTATGGAGAAAATCAAATGAAATTACTCAAAGTAGTAAAAACGAAGAATAAAGAATAAAAGTGTGTCATTATTTCCATTCATTATTATCCTAAGGATCATACTTAATATATATGGTGACAAAAATGAAAAAGTCTCTGAAATAAGAAATGGAAAGTTGAATTTTTCTCAATAGGATATGATCAAATGATCATAAAGAAAAAAAGTTCAAAAAAGAAAAAACTCAAGCAATATTAATAGTGAATAATGTTCTGTAATAACTGTTTTATATGCAAACACAAATGTCTATTGCTTGTTGTTATTAGATGTGTATACTGGTTTTCCTGGTTTCTCGGTGACATGTGCTGCATGCGCGCGCGCACACACACACACACACACACACACACACACACACAGTCTCTTTACTAAACTGCCTAGCAACATAATAAGGCTATTGGATTTTTGGAACTTACAGATAAGAGCTATTTCCTATGCAAAGTTCTTCCTTGACCGTCTGTGAAGTATAATTTTCCTGTTCCTCCTATGAAAACTTCTTTCCTATGCATATGCAAAGTGAAATGTAAACTGAGCAAATTGTGCAATATTTGATGATAGAGGCTTAAACAAACCAAAAACTGGACACAGTGTTTCAAAGGGCATTTGCTGTTTTGCCAAAATACGAAGAACAGAGGGAGCATCTGGGACAGTGAGACTCTTTTACTTCTTAGTGGAGGGTTCTTCCAAAACACTGCATCTACCTTCCCTCGACAGTGCTGGGGAAACTTAGAACTTCATGTGGATAAAACAGTATCAAAAACAGTAAAACATTTTGTAAGTTTGGAGTTTTGTCGAGTCTGAAAATGTAATTCAATTTAGAAATTTCTACTGCTTTGGAGATTTTAAATTGAAGTTGTTTACTGGCTCTCTCTCTCTCTCTCTCTCTCTCTCTCTCTCATGTGTGTGTGTGTGTGCATGTGTGCTCATGCATACTAGAAATTAAACTTATGACTTGCACTTGCCAAACAAGTGCACTACACTGAGCAATAATACCCCACCCAGTTTTAACTATTTCTTAATTCAGACATCTAAGAGAATAGATCTGGAGAAATTCTACTCACTTCATTTTTCAATGTATATGAATAAGAAATATATTAGCTAAAATAACTAACAACAACCCCCCCTTGTATTGTGTTCCAAAGAAAATTAAGATCAGAAGAAAATTTTTGGAAAAAATGTCAGAAAAGGTAGAACTAAGACGCATGGTTTTCTGAAACAGGATTATTTGTAACTACTTGAAATACCTTGTATCACAGTTACTTTGTAAAAGACCACAGGAACTGGTCAAATATCATTATAAAGGTTAGCTGGGACCTTCCATTCTGTCTCACCACTACTCTGAGATGGTCTTGTGGTTCTTTTCTAGTGAGAAATTACTCCATTTTTGAGTGTATACATATTTCAGGTTTAGCTTAGGTTATGTCCACCAAATCAGCCTGGTGAGTGTCCTAAACTTCCATCTATTCATGATGCCCCCCCTCACTCCCAGAAAGCCTAACTCAGGCCATGTAATGTATCTTGTTGTCCAGAGAAGTGAGTGTCCTGCATCCCTGATGAGAAACTTCTTCCAGTTCCAGCTACGTAGGATGTGACATTATTCCTGGGAAGATGTAGACAAATGTCTATTCACTCCAGATAGGAAAGCAAAGACAGGCCAATGTAAAGATACCACTACAATTCAGTTTGGTGAACCAATGAGTTGTTTAAAGCTCCTTTCAGGAATATAGATGGAAAAGAAATGATTCAAAGGCAGCTGCATCGTCAAAGCCCACTCCAGCATGGGTAACAACTGATGGAAGCTGGAAATTGGAAGTTCAATGCACAATCTGATGGCATCCCAACATGCTTTCTTTCCATGTAACTCAACTGACCTGAGGTTCCAGGAAGCATTTATTTTGAGGTAGAAGCACAAAAACATTGAAGGAACTAGAGGAAAGCTCCAAACTCTCTGATCTTTGGTCAATGTGGAAGCAGGCTCATCTTTCCGGGCCTCCACAAATTCTCCCTTTTTATTCATTTTAGTAAAGCCTGTGCTTCTGCAACAGGACAGATGATTGCGTCTGCCTTCGGTTGAACACTTTACCATTTTCGGAACATGTAAGTTCAAACTATGCAAGTCCATGCCTTAGGCGCCTGAGGGAAAAAGGACCAAAACCCATCACTGACTGCCAAACTCTGTAAACAAAGGGTTAAGGGAGTAAGTACTGGAGTCTTTTATCTTTGAGCCAAGTTTCTGCCAAAAGTTCTTCAGCAATTAGCTAAGGATATGCAAGCAGATAATACTTTGTGCTATGCATACTTCTATGGCTAATATATCTCCTGATTAAGGGAGTGGAGGATCACCAGGGTTGGGAATGCCAACTTTTGAATTGGTCTAGAGTATTCAGCTGTATCCAAATCTAAATTTGTCTTATCAAACAAATAAAATTCAAGAATTCATTGCTAGTATCAAACCTTTCTTAGACAAATTCTAATCATTTTCTAATCATTAACATCTGCTAAAGCATTAATAGGTTAATACCATAGCAGAATTTAACGGGTCAATACCATAACACAACTTAACAAATCATGATTCTCTTAAATCCATTCTAACCAAAAGGCAAGAAAAGGGTTTTGCAATGGGTAAGAGTCCAAATGCAGCACGGCTTGTAAGCAATTGTCCCAACAGTGAAAACCCTTAGACTACCCTCTTCATATCTGAAGAGAGGCCCTAGTTACTCCTTGTAACAAGTCTTTTCCCCCTTCTTTCAACATTTCAACAGCAGACTGAATACTTCATTGGCAATCTGACTTCTGTGTCAGAAAACAGTCAAAAGTTCATTCTGTGTTTCTGGTCTGGCTCCAAATTAAACAGGAGTCACTAAGTCTGGACGTTTGCGGAGCTAGTCTATTAAAAAAAATTTAGGAATCACCAGTCATCACCACGATCTTCTTTGCTTTTTCAGAATGCAGCATGATGTTGTGAGTCAGGATCACTGGTTCTGGTACCCCTTTCCGCGGCCTGCAGCATGGTGGTCTGATGAGTTCAGGATCACAGGTTCAGGAACCCCTTTCAACGTCTCCATTGGAATCAGCAGCAGCTGTGACATCATCGGAGCCGGCATTTCTCTGCTAAGCAAGCTACTGCTTCAAAATAAGAGTTTAATGCATGTCTGCCTAGCTGACAGGTTTAACTTGCTCATTTACCTTTTCACAGACACTTGTCTCACCTGAAGCTGCAATTCCCTGAGGCTACTTTTTGTAGCTTGGCTTTCAGGTTTGGAATCTGGGATCTAGACTTGAAGCTGGGCCATGCGGCGGGGCAAAAGCCATGTTCCCTCTGCTGCTTGGCCATCTTTTCTGGGTACTTGGGACCAGGTGGGTGGTCCCTCGTTGCCTGCTCTGTCTGGGCAGGTCACAGAACACATTCAGTGCTGCTGCCACAGACAGTGACCAGCTGGCAAATTTAGCTCAGGTTCTCAGGTGTCTGCCATTACAGCACTCTGAGACTGCCCTGTTTATAAGCTTAGGCGGGTATATCCTTACTGGCTTTTACTATCCTTGCCTTTAAAAAAAAATCTTGTAATCAAAAAATTAGGAGAATTCCTAAATCCTCTCCTCTATGAATGATGTAGATTTATCCACATAGGCTCCTGGGTTCATGGTTCAATTAGCCTCTAGGTATTCTCATTGGCCAGCTCTGGGCACTGAGGTGAAGATAGCCCTTTAAAATTTCCTGCTTGCCTTTCCTGGATCCACAGCCAGCATAGGTCAGACTCAGCTTGCCACAGCGCATGCGTGGACTGCCACACTCTTGTCTGAAAATATAATTTTGACCTTCCTTTGTGTCTTAATCAGCTTCCCTCCAAGATGGGAGGCTTTAATCTCTAAGAAAACTATGACACAATACCCAGGTAGCATGTCACCCAGGCATACCCAGGCAGGAGCCCCACATTCAGATTCTTTCTTATTTACCATTAAATTAGAATCAAGCCCATCACTCTGATCAAAAATCAACGTTGCGCATCTAAGGACTGACCTAGGACTGACCTACTAATTCTTCATACTTGATCTGAAATCAAGCGAGCTTGGAAGAACCAAGCTTTCACTGGCCCAAGGCAGGCTACTATCTCTTATCAGACACACAATGAATGAGGTCACAGGGCCAGACCACCTGACAAAACCAAAATCAATGTGAAAGGCTAAAATCATATGTCCCCCCCCCGAAATGAGACCTATATAAATGTTGTACACTGATAATTACCTAGATGAACCCCAAAACACAGAGTTTAAAACAGCAATCATAAACATAATCAAAGGATCTGAGTAATTTAAAGAGAATATGAATAAAAACTTTAGCCAATTAAAAGAGGGTGGGAATCGACTCCCAAGTGAAGTGCAGGCAAACAGACATAGAAGTCTGCCTGGTGCTTCTGTGCCAGATTCATCATCCAGGCCTAGTTAACGATCAGCCTAGACTGGTAAGGCCTAGATGCACTCTTCTCAGTCTCCAGAATTGGCCCGGATTGTACAGTTTCCATCGTCAGTCCAGAAGGCTTCCTCTGTTTCATCCTAGTCAAATATCCTCCTGAGATGGCTGCAGCCGAACCCACTCACTTCCATGTCCACACTCCAGGGTTAGCCTGGGCTGCACATCCTGTGTCCTCTTGAGATGCACATTTGTGTGGAGCCCTCAATTGCCTCTGTAGCCTTGTCTCTGTGTGGTGGTAACCGGACTTGGGTACGAAGGAACTTCTGCTTCAAGTTCCATTGTTGCTGGTTTCCATTTTCGATCTTACGAACTAGGAAAAAATACCCAAACCAAAACAAAACAAAAGCATACCTAATCCAAGCTACTTTAAGTGCAGATACCCGGGGAGTCTTACCATAGCCCTTGAGGTCTAGTAATCACCCCTCTGAGTTACTTCAACAAAGGATTTTTTTCTTTTTCATTTTGGCTGCAGTATTAGTGGCACAATAAAGAAAATAAATATGTATTTATTTTTGACCTACTCTCTATCCACAGTTGTCTCTCCACTTTTAGCAGAATGTGCTGTGTACGGTTGTGTACTCTGTGTTAAAATATTAGAAATCTGCAGGTCTGTTTTCTACATGTTATACTGCTAGTTAATTACAATAAAAACTTTTACTTAGGTCTAGAACAAGTTTAGTATTCCTAGAAAGTAAATAAAAGAAAACAATAAAGAAAAATATGCTATTGGTCATGACTTAGAGAATTATTTTGCTTCTTCTGCCCCCTTGTGGTGAGCCAAGGATGTTGCCCAGCATAAACTAAAATGAAGAGGCAAGCGTGGATTAGGTGTCTGTGTCAAGGTGAGTTTAAAGAAAACATTTGCACTTTCTCGGTTGAGAAAAGTATTTCAAATTATAAATATCTCAAAATCATCTCTGAATCAATATTTATCTAACTGCTAAGCTTAAAGAATTCAAAACTATCTCCAATAATTTTTTATTTACTCTTAAATATTTTTTAGCTCCTAATAAGAAAATTGAATAGACTTGATTATAATTTATTTTTCTTTATCTTTTCTCTTTATTGTTTCTTTTTTTGTGACTTTAATTATGTAATTTCTCCATTTTCTTTTCTCTCTCAAAGCCCTTTCATAAATCCTCCTTTCTCCCTTCCAAATTCATGGCCACTATTTCCCCATTAATTGTTGTTACAATTGTGTGTGTGTGTGTGTGTGTGTGTTCTTAAATATACCCTGTTCAGTCTGAGCAATGTTACTGGTAGGTATGTTTTCAAAATTGATTATTATGAACTGGTTATCCAGTCGATGTGTTCTTGCCCAGAGAGAATAATTCTCCCAGCAGCCAGCCGCATTCCTCCCTTTACCTGTGGCTCTAGCACTGCCAGGAGCTTCAGCAACAAAGTCTCACCGACATAGCTTCCAAAACAGGAGCTGAACAAGGATGGCATCAGTAAACACACTAAAGCAGATGAGAGAAAGACCACAGAGTCTCAGCTCTAGTTACATTTCATAGAGTTCAAGACTTTCCTTTCAGTGGATGCTGAGAAACTAGCATGCTGAGACAATCACTAGGAAAGTCACAGGAAGCAACCTGGCAGGTGACCTTTCGCAGGTGGCCTTTTGCATTCGTTTAATGTACCATGGATGGTTTTAGAAAGCATTTATCATTTTCTGGGGGGGGGGGGGGAAGTCAACTGAGTTATTTTCATCCCAGGGAGCAAAAGGCAAATTACACATCCATGGTTGGGTGTTGCAATTGCTACTGCAAGGCAGATTTGGACTCCAGCAGATGGTTGTCAGTCCCTGGCTTAATTTTTAAATATTCAGACTTACAGGTTGCAAAAGTGTCTAGCAATAACTGCCTCATGAAATGCTTTAGTAACTAATAGCTAAACGTGGCTAGTGTCTTTTGATTTCTAAATTTTAACTTATTAAACAGGCAGTCTCTAAGCTACAATATCATGTCAATATTATACTCAACTTAGTCCTTCTTATTCATGATTCATTTTATCTTCTCCAGTGCACATTCTTCTCTCGTGAACTGCACCATATGCTGTTATGTTTTCCTTTTAAGTGGCACTCGAGAGTTTTAGCTTTCTGGGTTTGGGTGAGGGAGCAAATTCTTAAATGAGATAAATAAGAATGAACACAGCTATAAGGAAGATGTATTTTTCCCAATGTGAACAGAAGTTCCTAGAAAAAATATCCCCAGTTTAAATAAAAAATTATAAGAGATTAGCTGACTAGAACTTCTGTGGTTGTGCGGATTGGAGTATTGCAGACACTCTTATCTTATGCTAGCTTTAGCCTCTTGATAGTCATTCATTGCCAGACTAATATTTCACCTAACATCCTGTGACTGGCGGGGGAAGCAGGCAAAGCCTACTAAGAGATCAGCAGTTTCTACAAACCCAAAAGCAAAGAATGTCATCAGTTAGCATTTGAGACTCATAGCAGAGAATCCCTCCTGTTACTGTAACATGCTTTTAAAGGGTTTTGACTTCTGGTTTTCGTTACTCTGTTGCTATGACACTGTTACTATGTTGGAACATGGCATTTTGGATAACCAGGCCATGGCTACTCATAACGGCTCCATAATTAACTATCTCTTATTCCACTTAAGCCTAGGGCAGAGTTTGTGCATCAGCACTAAGTAGGGTCAGAAGATTCAATGTGGCAATAGCTTTCATTCTTTTATTATGTTATTGAAAATAGATTCTACTCTCATACAATACATGCTGACCACAGTTTCCCCTCCTCTACTCCCTTCAGCTTCCCCCTATTTCTCTTCTCCCCTCCACCCCCAGATTTTTCAAGCAGGCCTCTAAAGGACAAGAGCCCAAAAGGCCAAAACAAAATACAATAAGGCAAGGCAAAAGCCCTCATGTCGAGGCTGGACAAGGCAACCCAATAGGAGGAAAAGGGTCTCAAGAGCAGGGAAAGGAGTCGGAAATGCACCTACTCCCACTGTTAGGAATCCTGTAAAAGGTCAAAGCCAACAGCCTTCACATACACTCAGAGGACAAGGTAATATGTCACTTCAAAATCTAAAACCAAGGGAAACCCAAGAGTGCAAACAATGCCGTGTGCCCAGCACACACAGAAACACCATACTTTTTTATTATTATTTTTCATGAAAAGTGTCTACCAATTAGGCCTTTGTTTACCCTAAACAAGGACCCATCATTTCCTTAAACTCATTTTTCTCATTTATAAAATAATAGTGTAAGGCCTGGTCAATCATTTTAGAAAAGTATGCTGGTCTCTTCTGTAACAATTCCCCACCCTGAAATGTCTGCATAGCTTTCTTTCATAACTACAGGGTTCTAAGTATACCTTTGAATTGGGGATGGTTTGGATGGGTACCTTGTAAATGCTGTGTGTGACCTTGTAGTCCATCGTAAGCCTACAAGCTCTAAGACGGTGCTTCTCAATACAAGCTTCTGAGTCTCTCTGGTCCTCAAAGGTATTTTTTGATAGCCCACGGCTTCAGAGTCGAGAAACCTTTCTCAAACTGCTTTCAACTTTTGATGTTTATTTTAAAACATTATTTTTGCTTGGTAAGTACAGTTGCCAGCAGAAAACAACATACTGGAAAAGAAAAAGAACCATTTTTCTCCATGTGTTGAGCTCTCAGCAATTAGAACCATTCAAAACAATAAAATGAGCCAAATAAGACAAGATTCAAAATGTGTGTGGTGAAGCTGTA
The DNA here is from genome assembly GCF_018167655.1 of Microtus oregoni. Taxonomy (NCBI): domain Eukaryota; kingdom Metazoa; phylum Chordata; class Mammalia; order Rodentia; family Cricetidae; genus Microtus; species Microtus oregoni. The sequence continues at coordinate 18,557,507 of NW_024543069.1, read as the reverse complement.
GCAATGCTGATGAAGGCTGTCAAACTCCAAAAACCCTGTGCCATGTTTGGTGGAAATCTCCAGGGCTCTTTCTCAAAACATGAAGAAAGGATGTCGTAAACTCTGATAGAAAGCAAGAGCCAAGCTTTTATGGATTTCATGGGGCCAAACATGGCATGCTAGTGATTTTAAGGGGTCTTACTTCATTGGAACAAAAGATCCTTTAGGAAAACATCAAAATAATAAAGCTGATGTCAAGATGAAGTGGCAAACGGATAGGGTGAATTTGATAAGGACAACTGATCCAAACACAGGTGCTGTCCTATCAATTCCAGAGTAAACACACTGGGAAGGCCACACTGGTCACACAAAAATCACACAGAAAGGAAAAAGCAGGAGGAAGATGAATGGACTGCTAGGTGTGCGTTTCAGTTGGGTTATTTTTAGAAGCATCTAGCAACTCAAAAAAGGAGTTCAAACTTGACTTCCATTCACAAATACTTTCTAAACCACAAAAAATCACAATTAAAAAAATTGAATAGAACATATGTGTGGTTTTCTGGAGCTAAATTGAGCAATTTATTTTCTTGAGGTGATCCTCATTTCATTTGATATGATAATTATTTAAAAATTCTTACCTAAACAAGCATTTTATTATAAAATAATATCCACTATGCTACAAATTTACACTTTATTTTAAATTTTAAAATTTACATTTTATTATAAAGCAATGCTGTGAGTACATTATTTCTTATTAGTATATGTTTTATTTCTGCTCATATATTAGAAATGATATAATGAGTACTGAGATTATGACTTTTATTTAAAAAAAATAAATATAATCTTTCACACATATATTTTTAAGCCATGAAAGACGGCTTTCTCTCTTTAAATGTTTATATATTATTTATTATCAAACACATTAAAATAAATACAAAAATGTAGATAAAATTAAATCTGTCCATGTAACTTGGTTTACCTCTTTCTTTCTAAGTCATGATAACAAATAATCACCTTTTGTAACACTGATGAAAGACACACCTGTCCCAAAGAACAAGAAAAGCAGACGGCCAAGCCTCCTATTTTATATGATGTTCACACAAACAAAAGAGAAAGCAAACATTATTCCCTCTGCTTTCATAGCACAAAAGATTAAAACACCAGCTGGTGTTGCCTTCCTGAAGCCATCAATCACAGACACGATTGCCTAACAGCAACTGGAAGAGAAAAACATTTTATAAACTAAGGTGAAGTTATATGGAGAGAAGAGACCCACCTCATCCATTTGAGGATTTCTGGATGGTCACATGCACACACAGACACACACACAGACACACACACAGACACACACACACACACACCACATTCTCACCATGCGTGTGATCTTTATCTACATATTTCAAAGGTATCAGTGGTATCGGTTCTGACACAGCTGCCTACCGGGAAACCATGACCAGTTCACGATAAGGAGCATGTCTCTCACCCCTGACCATTTCCTTTCAGATCATTTGGATTGTGCATTTACTGTACAAAATGATAGGCTTTGCAATGACATTTCCATTCAAATTCACCATGTACTATGGCTGTATTTAACTGCCATTAGTCTCTCCTTGTCCTCTCTCCTGCCTTCACTAATCCTTTTCTTATTTTCAAAGAATCTTCCTTTTCCATTTTCATTGGGTGTGTATGTGTGTTTTGCAGGTCCACATAAGAGAGAAAATAAGTGAGGGCTGCTGAGAAGCCAAGGACAATGGCACTGGGTTTTGATCCTACTTCATGTACTGGCTTTGTGGGAGCCTAGCCAGTTTCGATGTTCACCTTCCTAGACCAGGATGGAGGGGGGAGGACTTTGGACTTTCCACAGGGCAGGGAACCCTGACTGCTCTTCAGACTGGAGAGGGAGGGGGAGAGGAGTGGAGGGAGGGGGAGAGGAGTGGGAGGCTGGTAGGAGGCGGAAATTTTTTTTTCAATAAAAAAAAGAGAGAGAGAGAGAAAATATGGCATTTGCCGAATGGTACTTGTCTTTCTGAGACAGTTGTTTTAATGATCCACAGTTACATACATTTTCTTATGAGCAAAATAATGTTGTTCTTCTTTAAGGCTGCATAAAAGTCTGTTGTGTATGTGATAGTTATCATGATTGTCAGCTTGACTGCATTAAAAAACACCTAGGAGCATTCCTGCCAGGAAGCAGGTAGACTACCTGCAGGCCTTCACCATGATTCCTCCAGATAATATTCCCTTTTCTCATGCCACGCTCTGCAACAGAATGCCTGTTTCAGCCATCTGTCCACACTGACCCCTGTCTCCAACTGATCCTCCAATATTCTTCTCCTAACTGTCCTCCCCCTACTCTGGTTTATTTCAGTACCCAACTCCAGCAGGCTCTCTCTAGGAAACCACAGGTCACTTCTGAGAGGGAAACAGAGAGTTAACTACATGCCCTCACCTCCTCCTCTGTTCCTTCAAGTCCAGTCCCTCCCCCATCCTCAGCTCTCTGGGAGACCTTCTCCTGTGCTTTCTCCTAACTCCATACTCTCACTCTCAGGGGAATAACTAAGCAAACCTGGTGGAACACGCAACTTTCTACCCTCTTAACAAGGTCCACTTGTGAGCCCAGCTTTTTTCCCATTCCCAAGTTTCAAGTCCCAGTAGACAGAAACATGTTTTACCTGAAACCCCTGTACTCCCACCTATCAGGAATTCAGAAGATTTTCCAACAGGCAACATAGCCACCACACTCTTCTAAGAACCTGAGAGAATACAGAAACAAGGGAACAAAACACACACACAACAAAGATAAGACCAGATATCAGCATATGGAACTACAATCCCCACCATCCCAAACGTCTAGATGCCAGCATAAAAACAAAATTAATAACATCCAGTCCAATATGAATGCACTAGAGCCCAGCATCCCTACCACAACAGACCCTGAATATTCCAACATATTTGAAGAACAAACAAAAGACCTTAAAACAGCCTTCATGATTATGGTGGAGGTATATAAAGAGGAAATGGATAATTTCCTTAAAGAAATCAATGAAAGCACAAACAAACAATGGAAGGAAATGAATAAGACTGTTCAAGTCCCGAAAATGAAAAGATATCAATAAAGAAAACCAAACCTGAGGGAAATCTGGAAATTAAAAATTTAAAAACTCAAACAGGAACAAAGCACAGAGGCAAGTTTCACCAAGAGAATACAAGGGATGGAAGAAAGAATCTCAGGCATTGAAGACACAATGGAATAAACAAATATATCAGTCAAAATGCTAATAAAAACTATTGGCACAAAATATCCAGACAATTTGAGACACTATGAAAAGACCAAATCTAAGAATGATAGTAATAAAGGAAGGAGAAGAAAGTCAGGTCAAAGGCACAGAAAATATTTTCAACAAAACCATAGAAGCAAATTTCCCTAACCCAAAGAAGGAGATACCAAATAAAGTACAAGAAGCATACAGAACAACAAAAAGACTGGTGAAAAAGAGCAAGCCCCCTGGGTAGTAATCAAAACACTAAATGTACGGAGCAACGAAAGAATAATAAAAACAACCACTACACAAATCAATATGATTGTTACTAAGAAAACTGGGAATCAATATACCTTAAGACATTGTTAAGGTATTAATTATTTTAATTAAATTAATGAAATTAAATTAAGTAAATTTAATTAAATTAATTAAGGTATAAATTATTAAGACCCAGTTATTCCACTCATGTGACTATACCTAAAAGTTGCTCCATCCTACCACAAAGACACTTGTTCAACTATGTTCATAGCAACTTTATTCATTATAGCCCAAACTGGAAACAACCTAGATGTCCCTCAATTGAAGAATGGATAAAGAAAGTGTGGTGCATTTACACAATGGAGCACTACTCAGCTGTTAGAAATGATGACACCGTGAAATTTGCAGGCAAATGGAATGAACTAGGAGAAAAAATATATCATCCCAGGTGAGGGATCCCACACTAAGAAAGACGAATATGATATGTACTCCTTTATATGTGTATATTAGCTGTGAAGTTAGAGACAAACAAACTACAGTCTACAGCACCACAGAGGGCAGGTATAGAATAAGGGACTAGAGGGAACAGATATCCTCAGAAAAAGGAAATACAATAGATATTTATAGGTTATTTGTAGGGGTATATGGAATGGTCGAACCATCAGGTCGGGACGGAAACAGGAGAGAGGGTAATAGGTGAGAATATGGGGGGAGAAATAGCTAAAATTAGGGATTATTTGAGCAGTAGTATGAAAACTTAATACAGTAGAAACCTCCAAATATATATACATATATGAAGGTGATCCAAATGAAATTGCCAAACAATGGGGAAGACAGAGTTCCAATTAGCCACCTCTTGTCACCAAACAAAGCACCCTGTTCTGGGTTTAGGAAGCATCTAATTGAGTTTTACCCAAAGGGTCCCCCACAGGAACCCTTTTCCCCAGTAAAAACCCAGGCTTTTGGAGGGGTCTATACCAGGCCCTCTGTGTTTATGTTTTGGCTTTCAGTTGAGTGTTTTGATGGGATTCTTAAGTGTGTGAATGAGTGGGTATCTGACTATTGTGTCTTCTCTTGGGCTCTTTTCCTTCTGTTGGCTTGGCTTGTCCAATTTGATGTGATAGTTTTTCTTTTATATTATTATACATTAAAAGCAAATGGATGAATAAATGAATGAAAATCTAGTGACTAGGGTAAAGATAACAACATGAACCATCACATATCTTCTGGAAGATGGAAAATCAGTTTTCTCCAATGCAATGAATGATGACAGGACTCATATTCAAAAGTAATTAACCAACAGGCTTTTGTTGTTGCTACAATTTGATTTGATTGAAGTTTTTTTATTTCACAGTTGCATATTCATTTCTAGACCAATGCACCAACAAAATCTAGAAATGAATATACAACTGTGAAATAAAAATTGGTCTTTTGTTTTTTGTTTTGTTTTGTTTTTATAAAAATACATTTGTTTCATATATCTTTTTCTATCCCTCTAAGTTGATATCTATGGTCAAATGTGCAAATACAGATCTTCGATCCAGATGTGTGGGTCCAGATGTGTGGGTCCAGATGTTTGATCCAGATGTTCAGATCCAGATGTAAAAACCAGGTGTGTAAATGCATATGTAAGATCCAGATGTGTGAACCCAGATGTTCTGATCCAGATGTATGGATCCCGATGTAAATCCAGATGTTCGGAACCAGCCAGCAGATCCAGATGTGTGATTCCAGATGTTATATCCAGATGTGCGAGCCCAGATGTTCGATCCAGATGCAAATACAGATGTCAGACCCAGATGTGCAAATCCAGATGTTCTGATCCAGATGCAAAACCAGATGTTCGGAACCAGCCGGCAGATCCAGATGTGTGATTCCAGATGTTATATCCAGATGTGCGAATCCAGATGTTCGATCCAGATGCAAATACAGAGGTCGGACCCAGAAATGTGAATCCAGATGTTCTTATCCAGATGTTTGATCCAGATGTTTGATCCAGATGTGCACTCTTACCTTTTCATTTTGATCCTCCCATTCCACTTCCTCCCAATCCACCCACAGCTATCTGTTTTATTTTCCTTTCCTAATGAAATCTATCTGTCCCCACTAGTCCCTTACTCTATACATAATCTCTGAATCTAAGGGTTTCAGCTTCGTTATCACTCTATAACTCTTCATAAATAAATTCTTAAATAAATTTTTAAAGAATTTATAAGTCATTACAGCTCAGTGTACCTAGATAGTGAATTATCATGGATTATCAATTTCGGAAAAATTAGCATGAAGATATTGCACAGAAAATAAAACTTTATCATTGTGATATGATATTGCAATATCTTCATGCCCAGAAATTCATATCACAATGATGAAGTTTTAGCTACATATGCATGCTCTTTATTTTGTAGTTGACTTGACATGGAGGGTCATATTTATTTCATGGATTTTTAGGATCCTTAAAACTCTATAATTGAAGAAATTGACTGTATGTTTGTTAGGGTTTGTATTACTGTGATGAAATACTATGATCAAAAAGCAAGAAAGGGTTTATTTGGCTTAAGCTTCTACAGTGTAGTCCATCAGTGAATGAAGCCAGGGCAGGAATCTGGGGTCAGGAGCTGATGTAGAGGCCATGAAGGGGAGCTGCTTGTTGGGTTACTCCCCATGACTTGCTCAACTTCTTATAGAACCCAGTACCAACAGTCCAGGGGTGGCACCAGCCCTACATTTCCTCCCCCATCAATCACTAATTAAGAAAATGCCCTACAGCTGGACCATATGGAGGCATTCATTCTCTCAATTGAGGTTCCTTCCTTTCAGATTACTCTAGCATGTTTCAACTTGACATAAAGTTAGCCAAGACAGGCTGTATTTGATCCAAATTCTCTTTCCAATACTGTTTGTTGTACAGGATGGTGTAATGGATATAAAACATAAATGATTATGAAATGCAGGGCATGTAGAGATCAACCCCATGAGTACACATTTTTTCTAGGTAAAACTGTTTATCTGAGTGCCAGTTAGTCCAAAAGGAAGTCAGAAGATGTAACTCCTGAAGAGTCTATATCCTTAGAGGCTCCAGGGCTGAAACGGAAGGCTTCCAATGTACAATTAAATAAGATGTTTTAATACAGGTACATGTTCAAACATATTTAATACTCCTCAAGATAACTGGACTAATGGGAGAATAATAGTAGACATAGTTTAAGCACATCACTAACATATGTATCATTTAACAAATATGTATGTTTCTATTGTTCAGTTTGTGGGAGGCAGTGGATATGTTATAATTTATTGCAGAAAAGTTAATGTTAATCACAAGTATTTCTATGAACTTTGGCATTCAAATATAAGCAGTTTGAAATGTATATATCTGGTTCACACATTTAATTGAACAATTCTACTGCTTGTCTTGCTTTTCCCCAGATTTTCAGGACAAGAAGAACCCTTGTTATTCTTGCCATGAGAACATCACTGAGTTGCAAGCTGTGGGAATTTAAAGATACGAAGGGTCAAAGAGTCAAATTCCGCAGGACATGGAAGCACAGTAGCTATTAAGCATAACAAACAATAACTTCAAATATTGAAGTGAAAATGCAAGATAATAATATCTTCAAAACATTTATGCCAAATTTCAGATATTGCTAATGATTTTTACCATGTGAATTTTATATTGTTAAAAATACTCAAAATTGCTCTAATATATTACTGCTCATTAAAAGTAATATTTTGAATGATTTTTGTGGCTATTCTTAAGAATTTTTAGCCTGTGACATTATATCTCTGGGATTTTAAACCTCAGAGGAAATAAGCAAGCCCAAAAGGATACTTTATAATTAAGCCTTGTGATAAACTATTACAGAATTTGGAAGGCCCTGTATTCCTGGTGCTCCCTCATCAGTCTTGACCTCTGGCGTGTAGGAAATGTCAGTGGCCTCTGTACACACACATGTAGACATGGCTTTATAAAAATTTAAGCCAGTTTTTTTTAAATATCTTGTTACTTAGTCATATGCCTGAATGACCTGACATTTTAAAACTGAAGGGTATCTAATATATTTTTGTAAGGATGCCAAGAGATAGAATGACATATGGTTCATGTTCTTAACATCTTTTTTACATTCGTTTAGGCTTGACTATGAGAAAAACAGGGAACCTCAAAGCATTTACTCCCAATTTTCATTAAAGTATATCTTCAAGTAGATGGTCCAGGAAGTTCTTAAGGATGGGTTTATTTTTGCCCTTCAAGTTGAAGAATCTAATTCTTTACAATAACACACAATTCCTCACTGATATATCCACAGCATAACTCCTGCAGCCAAGCCTCAAGGATCGTTGTGGAAGAGAGGGCAGGAATATGGTAAGAGTCAGATGAACAGGCTGCTTTCTGTGAGTTTGTGCCTCCTAGAAATGCCAGATGTTACACCACTAAAGTCTCAGCAGCATGACTGCCTAAACATGAAATGAACAAGGGCAACCACAATAGATATGCTAAAATCGACAGGGGAAATACCATGAGGCTTCAGCCCTACAAAGAGTATAGGCTGTTAAAGAATGTTGAGGGTATGAGGAAAATCTTCTCCAGTGAAGAGCTCACCAAGTAGTTACCCCATATCAAATGGTCAGCACCAAAAACATGCATACAAGTAACATTCTACAGATTGAGAAGGGTATCGTTATATACTTAGGAATATATATGCATATACATGTATGCATTTACATGTGTGCATACACACATATGTGCACATGTACATAGCAACAATTATAGAAAAAGAAGAAGTCATGAATTCAAAAAAAGAGCAAAGGATGTTAGGTGGGAGGATCTAGATGAACGAAAGAGAAAGGGGAGAATGGTGTGATTTTATTATTATATAAAAATAGATAAATGGAATAGGGTTGACTCTTAGCTCTGATAAGGTCCCCTGTTCTAAGTGTGTGTGGTGGGATTGAGTAGGTAGTACTTTGTCCTAATGGAATAACTATAAATAAGCTTTATAGGTATGGACACATGCCAAGTATTAAGAATTTCTTAAAAGCATGGCGTGCAGACTATAGTCAACTAAAAGGATATAAACTCTGAAAAAATATTTTCCATCTGTACAGATAAAACTTAACAGCTATGAAATGAATGAAGAAGACTGTGATAATTAAATAATTAAAATAAATGGACACGATTAAGAGAAAGTAAGAGGTATATATTGAAATTTACATATTTTAGCAAATATAGTACCTATTTGCTGTTACTAGTATGTTTGCCATTCCCATTGTTCACCGGACTGGCACATAGATCCAGCCTCCATACATGTCCAACGTCAGCACGACCCTTTGATGGCCTGATTTCTGTTCCCTGCTATGATCTATTTCCCCTTTGGTTCTATTAATTCACAAACGTGGTGCAATATGTTACATCAATCATCTGATAGGCTGGGTTCCTGTCCTTCTTTATATGCATGATTCTTCTCACTGTTAAAAACAAAAAAAGAAAACAATAACAAAAGAATGAAAGCAAAAATGCTTGTGTAACAAACAGAAAACAGCACTCTTCTTTGATTAGTCACAAACCCAAATACCACAAAATTAACTGTGGTAACATGTCAATCAATGCCCTGGATTCCTTTAAGTTGTGACCCTATAAGTCTAGAGGAAGAGTATAAAGTTCATACTAAGAACAATTAGTGAGCATTAAACCAGTCATTCATTATTTAGACCATGATATTTTGTGAAACCTTTTAAACAAAAATTTCAGACACAATACAACCACTAAAGCCACAATAAGTGGATCAACTCTGTTCAAACTCACCAGTAGTGAAAAGTCAATTTTTTTTGTTTTTGTTTTTTGTTTTGGTTAAATTCTGACACAGTGGGACAAATTGTGTCTAGCACGGAGCCAAGAAAGACTGTTCTTATAACTCTTCTTTGTCATCTGTCACTCAACCCCAATTTGCTTCATATGAATTATGACAAAGACTCAAATGATGATTTCAATTTTCCAAAGTCAAATATTAGATAATATTTAATTTGGCAAACAACATAATGACATATTTTTCTAGTCAAGACTCCAGAAAGGACAGCCTTCTCTACTGTATTCCCCTTGCTCTGATCTCGTCCAAACCACTGTTAGAAGGCATTCTTTGTATTCTTAGTTAGCTTCCCTTGACCCTTTGGGGTTGTTGTGAATATTTCCCCCTAAGGATTTAGGGACATTTCTTGGCATGGATAATTGTCCGCATCTTTCCTGGCTTGCTATCTGGTGTAAATGCATGTGACCTTTAGGCCAGTTGTTTTTCCATACAGACTGTTTTTGTAACGAAAGAATGTATCTTGTAAGCATGCCCAAGAGGCGTTGCTAATAGGACCTTCACATAAACACTTCAATATCTTATCTTTGACTCCTGTTTATGTAAAATGTTCTGGTTTTTAGATGGAAAGTCTAATTATTAAATTTGATGAAAAAAATCGAATCTTATAAATAATTGCTAACTTTAACATTATTTGAATTTTACTTTATTAGAGAAAAATCATATAAAATTGCCATAGTTATGGTAAAAAAAAATAGTGCTAATTTTACATTTTGACCAAGCAGTTTTTTCTTTCCTAGGAGAGCCAGAAAAAAAAGTTAAATGCTCAGCTTGAAGAGAAAAGACAAGCCCTGAAGGTCTGGCCCAGTCATTCATCAGCTGTGTGATGAGGACCATGCGTGTAAGTTTACTTGGGCCTCAGTTCCTTCAGCTGAGAAGCTGAGCATTCATAGTTTGCTCTGAACCACATTCTTGTGAATATAAAAGAAATGGTACATGGAGAAAATACCCTAAAGACCACAGTAAAGACACTGGGAATCATTATATTGGATCAAAATGACATTTCGTTTCTCTTTTCTCTCCGGATTTCTTTCTCTTGTCTTTCCTGATGGGTGAGTTTGATCTTGTTTGTTGACTTCTTGTGCGTGCCTGACTTACTAACTGGCCTTGGGAACTTTATTTTGTGTTGGACTGTGGGCATTAGGAGTTCTATGGAATAGAGTTACTGGCCCCTTCTGAACAAGAAAGTCAGCTTAGGCAAGCATGTTTCACAGCTTACATAGCCAGTAAAATGCAAAGATTCAGTCACCTTTTCCACTTGCTGGCTCTTAGGAGGGCATTTAAAATTAGTATGCCTGTGCCCAAACTGATAGCATTGAACCAAAGCTGCCATGCAGAAGGAAGTTTAATTCACCAAACATTTCTTTAATAATTAATCTCTAGCAAGTACGCATTGCACACAATGCTGGTCAACAGGACAGAGCTAACCTCCAGTAGTCTACAGTATAATATACATACTTCTATGTAGACATGTATGCTCCCTGGGTTTGTCACAAGTGCCCCTACTTTACAGACAAGAAAACTGAAAGAGAATCCCTGATTCCGTGTGTGAGGTTTCTCTAAACAAAGAAAGCAAAACCCAGAAGTTTTGTCCTCTGAAATATTATATGCTGAACAGAACTCATTTCCTGAAAGATGTGTGCTCTCCTGGCAGAAATGACAAATGAATTGGCAGATCCAGTGCCGAGGAAATATTTGGCCCCTTGTTTTAAAATTAATAAAAATTTAGAACAAGTATGTAGCCACACCATGTTGACTCAAGAGTGGGAAGTCTGGCCCAGCAACAGGACAACAAGCCTGGACTGACTCAGTCTCAGTCTACCCTCTGCCTCTGTACCTGTGCCCTGTGATTCTGAGTAAGGGAGCACGGTATGAAAAGAACAGTAGTGCTCAGTCTGCTTATCATGTCTGCCCGGTTGCCAGCGGAGGGATCCTGAGGCCACGAGGCATGTGGCAGGACGGCAGAGCACTCTGGTTGCAGTCCTGTGAAATAAATGAGAAGTACCAACCACTTTTTCGCGCTATCAGGAAATAGGGCAAAGAAACAGGAAGCTCTGGGGACTCCAGGCACCCACAAAGAGGGAATCACCTTGCCCACTTCATAACGGTGGTCAAAACTATGAAATTTTTGTGCCTTTTTAGCTTGGAGGAGTCCACAGAAGAGATATCTAAAACGAACCGGCCTAACTGGCTACTCCAATGCATTCTGTTTCTGAAAACTGTACCCAAAAGTAATCCCCAGCCTTTTCCCTCGGTAAGTAACAAATGCCTGTGATTATTTCTCAGACCTTAGCGACCTCCTCAGTGTAATCCCTATGATTCGGGTCAAGCAAACCATGTGTTTACTTGAATATAAAACTGATGTAGCCCGAGAAAAGACCAGGTGTGTTTCCTGTCTGAAATGGTAGTTTGGCTCTTCTGGGTGCTATTCAAGGGACCTACTGGGATGTGTCCACTGTCATCTCTTGAGATTGTCATTTTAGATAGTGCCTCTCTCCTTAATCCCTAGCCATCTGATGTACTTTTTTATGTCTCCTGAACTTAAGCACCGAAAATAAAATGGATAGGATCTACAGTTCTAACAGCCTCTAACACTGGCAGGGTGAATGTTCAGATGCCTTCCAAGGATTTATTTTATAGTTCCCTTAGGATTTCTACAAAGTAGTTTAGTTACTGTATGCTTAATACAGAAGTCACCAAAAATGTGAAAAAAACAAGGAAAAAAATGAAATCAGCTATATACTAAACATAAAGTGTTTGCTGTTCCTTACTACTTAAATGTGTGCATACACATGGTAAGAAAGAATGTGTCTTGGCTGCTTTGGGACTGTATACAATAATTTCAATTAGAGGGTTCTCAAAATGTCTTTGTTAAAAAGTGTTTCCTGCAAAATGAATCATCTGCTGTGTGTCTTGACTCTTCCAGAGTTCCTCTGCATGACTTGGGGATTTATCTGAATAAATTACCCCTGCCTTTTGAATTATTAATCTTGGCTGCATGATATGCAAATCAGACTGCCCTGGCCATGTCTAGCGACACAGCACTGGGTCAGAAGCTGTCTCCAGCTCCTGGCAGGGTTTCTGTCAAGAGAGAGGCCGTCAGCAGAATGGTAAGGGACTCTACAGCCTCTGCCTCCCCAACACACTAAGGGAGGGCAGGCTTTCTGGTGAGGGCTACTTTTCAAAGTGGCCTGTGACCTGAAGGGTGCTCAGGGAACTGCTCTTAAGCAAAGGTGAAGAAGCAAAGGGACAAGACTGTCCCGTCTGACTGTCGCATCTACTTTCTATGACTTTAAATGCACTGATTTAATGGCTAAATACTACATCTATTTTACTTTAAGAGGTCTGCTGTATTTGATAATGTCTCAAAAAATAATTACAAAGATTTGAATAAATACAAGTATTTACAGAAAGGGGGAGCAATCTTTTATCATGAAAAATAATTTACAATGTAAATTTAAAGAAAAATATAATCATTACAAACTTTAAATTTTGTGTTTACTGTAGCAAAATGAGTATATATAAGAGTAAGATATACTAAAGAAAATGGTGGGTTGCAGAAGCAATTGCTTTGGAATGTTACTCACCAGAACATTCTAAACTGTATAATCTATTCTCTAACAATCTAATGAAAAATGTGACTACTTGATACAAACTAGAATTTTTAATGCTTTGGTGTTATTTGTGGAATATAGAAAAGTAAAGCAATTAATAAGTAACAAATGCTTGTGTTTTTATACATACAAAGACAGTTCCATTTGCGTTGTTTAGTAATGAAAGTAGCTTGTTGTAATGTCTTCCTGACGATGCAACTTTCCAGGGTCAGCTGAAATTTTAATTTCTGTTAGGCTCTCTGTAATGATCAAGGATATAGAATAACATCTTTATTAGAATAAGGGGATTTTTATTAATGTCAAATTTCAAAACTTCTAGTAAAGAACACACATTATTTTCACATTTAAGAGTACTGATTTTATAATGAATTTTCTATCGTTTCAAAATAAAAGTGAGTGTTAGCAATTTTCTCATTTGAGTGCACTCTGTTTGTGGCTTATTAGCTCTAGCAGACGTTACGCGTGGGGGCTAGGAACTAGCGATTGCACGTCAGTGGTCAATGTGTTTCTTAAAGAAAATGCTGTGCCAATAGTTCACCCTGAGAAGCAACAACATGTTAGTCAGCACGCCCATCGCCTAAAAACAGGATGGCTTCCGGGAAATGGGAGAGAGGCGAGTAATACTCCACGGGAAATGCCCCCTTGCATTGGGAGTTTTGCTTAAATGAACACACATTACTTCCATAATTTATATAATTATGTGGTAAGAAAAACACTCTCCAATAGACACAGCACTGAATTTTGAACACAATGTTCTCAAAATAGTGTGTCCTCATGAAGTTAAAGCAACTTACATGTATTGCACAGCCTATCTCTAGAAAACCATACCTGCTAGTGCTGTGCATGTGGAAAGGGCTATAAAAATACTAGAACTGATTTGTTTCAAAATTTCCCTGACTTTTTGCTATTTGTATTCACTGTATTACACAATTAATTCACACTTTATCCACATACTTTTTGTTTTTGTTTAATTATTTCTTGTCCTTTAGATTATAATTATCCTTTATATATCCTTTAGAATATATATATATATACTTTAGATTATAATTATCCTTTAGATTATAATTATCCTTTATATATCCTTTAGAATATATATATATATATATTTTAGATTATAATTGTCCTTTATTTTTTTTGGTTTGCTTGTTTGTTTTTTGCTTTTGTACTCTCTTTCAAATTCATGGCCTCTTTTATTCATTAATTGCTGTTACATGCATATAAATATGTACATGCATATATACACACAAATACAATCTATTCAGTCCATATAACGTTATTTACAAAACACCTCCTGTAACAAAGGAGTTTTTTTCTTTCAAAACAAAAAATTTCTAAGAGGAAATTGTGGAAGAGGGGCAGGAAGACTGTAAGGTTGTAAGATCAGGGAGCTTCCTGTGAGACTGTGTCTCCTAGTAATGACAGAAGCTGCAAACACAAATCGCACCAACATGACTGCCCAAACTGAGCTGAACAAAGACAACAACAATAAACATGCTGAAGTAGGTGGGGGAAAGACCACGAGGTCTCAACCCCAACAAGGAACTACAGCCAACTAAGGAATGCAGAGAGTGGGAGCAATAGTTTTATCCTGGAAAGAGCAACTGCTTATCCAAAACCACACAGTCAACCTGAAAATAAACACTTTCAAAGTTAGGATGTTGTAGTGAAGGGTGTTTGTTCTTAAAGCAAGATTTGCTCTAGGAGAAGCTATACAAAGGTATAAATGAAAGTCATCAATTAATTTAGCCATTTATTTTCTTTAGCTGGCCCTGGAATTCTCTGTTTTTACTAAACCCTCAGTCTCCAGGCTCTCTGGATTACTAGAAAACACAATTCTCCATCACTTCACCTTGGCTCCTGACTGCAGACTGGTAGCTCCTGGCAGCCGGGCATCTAGTTGCGTATGTCTTCGTGAATACATTTTCCATTTCATTTTGTGATCCATACAAATTACACAAACCTGTGGCACTTCCTCAGCGTAAATGGCATCCGGTATAATCAGAGAGAGAGAAAGAGGAAATTCAGAATAAAATAAATGGGTTCCCTAGCTTGAAGGAAACTTTCCTTTGTCTTAATTTTCATTTAATGTATGTACCAATGCTTCAGTATTTCCCACATGACCTAAAGATCACAAACTGAGTCTTGGAGATCTCCAGTATTGAAGTCAAGACAAACAAGGATTAGGGACAAAAAAAAATATTGTCAGATAAAGAAAAGGAAGAAGAGTCTGTAGTGTTCTAGAAGTCAAGGAGAAAAAGGCATCCACACTAATGGCACTGAGAGCTACCGCAATGGGTCTAACAGTGAGAAGTGTTTGCCATCTAAGGAGCTATGCATGTTAGTTTTTTCAGAAACCCATGTCCCCCTCTACCTTTTTTTACTTGTTTATGTTTTTGAAAATTTCACACAAGTACTATATTTACATCATTTCCTCCTTTGTCTTCCTCCCATCTAACTTCTCCTGTGTTCTTCTACTCCTCAAAATTTTCTGTAACTTTTGTTACAGACAGGCATGCATATACACAGAGAGACACATATTTAATAAATACATACGTACATAATGTACATGTATATACAACCCACCATTAAGCCCATCTAGTGCTGCTTGTAGACACACATGCTCAGCAGTGATCACTTGGGATTCAATAACATCAGGAGCTCATGCCTAGAGATGACTGATTTTCCCCTCTCCATCTCGGTGAGCTCAGGGGTAAAGGCAGCTGTCTGATGGTTGTGGTGAGCAGGATGGAGTAGCTGGAAAGAAGTCTGGAAACTGAAAGAAACATGAAATTGAGAAACGTAATAAGGGCTTCCATTCTCTACAAAGGAATTAAAAGTGAAAACACAAGGCTGAGCTCTCCGGCTGTTTGTGGGAGCATCAGACAGCGATGTGTAAGCATGAAGGCCTGAAGTGAATGCCCAGTGCCCATGTTAAACGGGGGGGGGGGGGGGAGAGGGCATGGACAATCCCAAGTTTGGAGAGGCAGAGACAAGAGGATCCCTGATGCTATTTAAACAATTGTCGTAGTTGACTGGCGAGCTTCCAGTGCAGAGAGAAAGCATGACTTGAACAGTCAAGTGGTGAGTGAAGAAATATATGCCATCCTCTGGTTTCCACATGTACAAATACCTGTGTGAACACAGATGCACGCATCCACATGCATGTAGACACACCTCATAAGAGCAACGGTAAAATACTGAAGTTATCTACAAACTTGGGATGGAATTTCACAAATAAAACCTGCCAAAATACCAGAAACCAACTTCAATGAAATCTAAATTTGACAAAAGTAGATATATTTTCTGTGTATCTTTCTCATAGAAAGCTTCGCTGAAATAGGTCAGGGTATTTGTATTTGTAATGAAATAATTCTTTCACTGTAACTAATTTTATTTTCAAACTTGTTTTTTCTATTAGAAATAATTAGGATCCAATATTTTAAAGTCTCTACATACTTTCAGATGATTCAAGTCTTTGCAATATTCTAACTCCGATGTAGCCTTATTGCCAGAGAATGAAGACAAGTTATCAAAATATTTGAAGTTTGAATTCGTATTCAGAGAGTCTTACTACTATGTTTTATTAGTTGGTGTGGTGGTTACTTTTAAAAGCCAATGTGACATGACCTAGAGTTACCTGACACAGATTCTCAATGAGAGACTGTCTATATTATCTGTGGGCGTGTTTGTGGGAGATTGTCCTATTTAAGTGATGCTGGAAACCCAGCCCACCATGGTCAGTACCATTTCTTAAACAAATGCTTGAGCTGTAAAATATGTGGAGAAATCCAGCTGAGACAATGAGTACGCATGCGTTCATTTCACTCTACTCTTGTCTGCGAATGTGATGTCGTTAGAAGGCTTCCACGCCTTGATGGACTGGGAACTGGAACTGTGAGCTACAATAAACTCTCCCTAAGTGACTTTTTGTCAGGGCATTTTATTTCAGCATCAGACATGAAACTAGAAACGTTAGGAAGGTGGTCTCTGCGAGGACTAAGTCTGGATATGGTGTTCTCAAAATTTGGATGCTGGGACCTAATTGTAGGGAACGGTAGAGCTTCTGTGAATGCAGAGGACTTTGTCCTCCTGATGCAGATCATGGCTTTGTAACAGAGGACGAAGGGATCTGATGTGCTCTTGCCCTTGCCGGGAGAATAGCGTGACTCGCCCCCAGACAGTGAATCTGCTTGCACTTTCGTCTTACTTCCCTAACTGTGTGAGGAAGTAAAATAGTTCTATTATTTCTAGAATGCCCATCACAAGATATACTGGTCTAGCCACTGGAATTGACTAAAATAGGGCAATACTGAAGCATCTCCACTTCAGTGGAATCGTGTCTCAGATGGTTCTACTACCATCCCCTACTTCATATTTTTATTAATATTAAATGAAGCCATCCTTGGAAAGAGGTGAACACAGTGCCTGGTTACACTGTTAGCTTTCAAGACATTGTGGCCATCATTATTATTTCTAAGGTTTTCAGTATCCTGTTTTAAATCTTAAGACACTATATTTTAAGGTGGACTAAGTAATCTGTTCTAAGTTCAATAAAATAAGAAAAATTGTTTACTATGTACAACCAGCTAAAAACTATTTAAAAAGACAACAGTATCCAACAACCCTATTCCCTTTCCTGGGTTAGAGCTCAATTCAGTTTTACTCAGCAGAATGTATAAGAATCTGTGTCTGGCCCTGAAGATACAAAGATGAGCTGGAGTCCTCTCATTGCTTATTTGGTTGCTTTCCTGTTTTTAAGCCCACTTTTTATTTCCATGCTGAGCTCTGGCACATGTTGCTCCTCTGTCTGGAAACAACTCTTCTTTAGGTAAAGATCTGGTTCTTATTTCCAGACAGTGAGTGACACTCCATCCTCAAACTTGCTCACATTTTCATTGTACTTACGATTTTTATCTATCTATCTATCTATCTATCTATCTATCTATCTATCTATGTGTGTGCACAGTTGTGCTTGAGCGTGCACATGTGTACATGAGCAAGTATATGTGTGGAGGTGAGAGAACAAACTTCAGGAGTCATTTTTCTTCTTCTAACATTTTAATTATTACCTGCTTTAATTCATATCTCTAACACAGCATCCTGTGTATTTTTCCCTGCTTCTTCCTAGGAAATCATCCATTGCCTGTCATTAGCCACTCTGCTTTCTTCTTTGCTATCACACCCAGTGATAAGGATGCAGTTTGAAGATGCTCAATGAAGCCTTGATGAAATAATATAGTCACGTGCTCATGTAATGTATGTGTTTGTATACAATGTGCTAATGTCTATAAACATGTGTTTTTTTTTTTTTGAGACAGGGTCTCACTGCATAGCCTTGGCTAGTCTGAAATTCACTATGTAGACTAGGTTGTCCTGGAACTCACAAAGATCTGCTTGCCTCTGCTTTCCCAGCCCTGGTATTAAAGGCATACCTCATCATACATGACTAATGTATGTATTCATCATCAGCTCTCCACAGTTAAGTGTTAGATTGTTCAATTACTCTTCCACCATTTGTCCTTGGACACAGTCTAGTGCTGAATCTTATATTTCCTTTCTGCTTTAGTCACAGAATACATCTTGTCAGAACTGGCTGGCTGCAGAGAGCATCTTGAAAAAGTACTACCTCTCCACATTTTACGGGATTGAGTTCGTTGTCGGGATGCTCGGGAACGTCACAGTGGTGTTCGGCTACCTCTTCTGCCTGAAGAACTGGAACAGCAGCAACGTGTATCTCTTTAACCTCTCCATCTCCGACTTTGCTTTCTTGTGCACGCTTCCCATGCTGATAAGGAGCTACGCCAATGAGAACTGGATCTATGGAGATGTTCTCTGCATAGGCAACCGCTATGTGCTTCATGCCAACCTGTACACCAGCATCCTGTTTCTCACTTTTATCAGCATCGATAGATACCTGCTCATGAAGCACCCTTTCCGAGAACACATTCTGCAAAAGAAGGAGTTTGCCGTTTTAATCTCTTTAGCTGTCTGGGTCCTGGTGACCTTAGAAGTCCTACCCATATTCCCTTTCATTAACTCAGAAGGGACGGACAAGGACACCAGCTGCAGAGACTATGCAAGCTCTGGAACTCCTAAGTACAGTCTCATTTACAGCCTGTGCCTGACTTTGTTGGGCTTCCTCATTCCTCTCGCTGTGATGTGCTTCTTCTATTACAAGATGGTAGTCTTCCTAAAGAGGAGGAGCCAGCAACAGGTGACTGCCGTGCCCCTGGACAAGCCTCTGCGCCTGGTGGTCCTGGCGGTGGCCATCTTCTCTGTACTCTTCACACCCTACCATATCATGCGCAATGTGAGGATCGCCTCGCGCCTGGATAGCTGGCCAGAGGGATGTTCGAAGGAAGTCATCAACTCCTTATACATTGTGACCCGGCCTCTGGCTTTTCTGAACAGTGCCATCAACCCCATCTTCTACTTTCTCATGGGAGACCACTTCAGAGAGATGCTGATTAATAAGCTGAGACAGTACTTCAAGTCTCTTACGTCCTTCAGGTCATGAGCTGCTGGGTGCCAGTCTTCACTCAGCCAAATTGCTCTGCAGCTGAGTAAGCACCAAGTAAACCACAGTCTCGAGGGTTTAGCTCCCTGCCACACACAATGCTGAAGTAGAAAAACTGTGCCTGGACACCCAACTAGTCTGGTTGAATAGGTACATATATACCAGAGGAGCAACTATCTGTCCTTCTTTCGGGTTGTGCTCAAAATATGGGAAAATATGCATCAAAAAGTATTGATACCATCACCTAAGAACTGAAGAAGGTGAACTAATGGTGTCAATGCTTGGGCACTTAAGAGCCAAAACCTTGGAACTTTTAAGAACTTTTCTATCAGTGTAAAAGGAATAAAAGATGATAGATAGATAGATAGATAGATAGATGATAGATAGATAGATGATAGATAGATAGATGATAGATAGATAGATAGATAGATAGATAGATAATCATGCTGCATTCATTGCATAATTGGCCAGGTGATAAACATGTTTAGGAAGTATTCTCTGCTATTTTTATTCTTGCAATATGAAAACATTATGTGAAAAATAAATAGAACTCAATATACACCATTAACTGTTATTTTTAGAAGTTATTTTCTTGAAAAATGTAAATAACAGCAAAGCTTAGTAAAGCAATATAATTAGTTTTTCTGTACTGATCATGAACTGTAATTTATCATTAATGAACCAATCCTTTTCTTTTAGATGGGCTGTAGCAAATAAGGATCTTAGTTTAGGTTAGTGGGATGTAAAATGTTCAACGATAGGTATGTTCTAATTTGGCTCTCACGAAATTTGTCCATGATGAAAGTCCATAGTAAATTTACTCAAATATTGAAGACACATGTGATGAACAGATTCAGAAATTCCACCATTATAGAACTCTACATATGTTGGAAACTCACAGCAAAATAAAGCACACCAAGATGAGTTCACTGTTTCTTTGACAAGCATGCTGTCTGGAATTTTTGATGTCCAAAACACAGAAATATAGTAAAAGTCCCCTCCACTTCCATCGTCCTGAAGCAAAGAACTTTAAAGCACATTATTGGGGCCGGAGCATAGCATGAAGAGCACTTGCTGCTCTTGCAGAGGTTTCAGTTCAGTTCCCAACACCCAACACTGAGCAGCTCCCAGCTCCCTGTAACTCCAGCTCCGTGGGAGCCGATGCCACATTCTGTGTTCCTTGAGCACACCCACCTGCACTTGCTTCACATACAAACAAGCAGGCACGCACATACTCAATAAATACATCTATCAAAGAAAACCAAATGATTAATTTCAGAACCTAGCAAACAAGTGGCAAGGAACTATCCATTCCATGTTCATTGGGTAGTTTCCTTGAACGTAGCCCTGCGCCCGTGCGCCCATGCGAAATGTCTGAGGGTTATTTTGCAAAGAACAGAAATGTCAGTCAGAGAGCGCGTCCTCTCTTCTTGGGTTTATGCTCCCTTAGGCTTATGTCTTCACTCCTGAACTCTTCACATAGTTTCTCACAGTCCTCAGATTTCACAAACATGTTTTTTTTCATAAGAAATGTGACTAAATTTTACTCGTTAAACCATTAGCTGAATCACTTCCCCCTAGAAGGGAATAGGCTTAAAAGTAAAAGATAACTCTAAATCCTTTACTAGCTCGAATTCCCAGTCAGATTTATAAGAAGGGAGAAAAAAAATCTCATGGTCATACTCCATCGTGCCCATCTTTTGTTTCTAGAGTATGTGTCTATTCAAGTTGCTTGTTTTTTTCCCCTTATATAAGTTTTGAAACCAACTTCTGCAATTACTTTCAACAAAAACCAACATCTGCTTTTCCCACCACTGGCCTGGCAGAACGTGTCCCCAACCTTCATGAGTCCCTGCCGTAGATCCTAACACGCACACTATTGAAGACCAATATCTGACCTCCTGATCACCTCCCATCTCTTCAGCATAGGCATACCCAGGAAAAGTAAATTTGTTATTTGTATCAAACCTACTTACCTGCCCCAATATCTTACCAAAGGATTTTTTTTTTTAAGATAGAAAGGCAAGGGTACCCATAAAAGAAATTGTTGCCTGAAATCCAAAGGGATTTGAAATTTCTTCATCTCTCAGATTCTTACTGTTTGAGGAGAAATGTTTAAAATACTGTCCTACTCATGGCCATAGGGAGGTAAGGAAAGAAACTGAGACAGGCGTGCGGACAAAACACAGGAATGATGGGACCGCAGTCTAAGACCGCATGAAGATGAAGTCCAGTCACGTCAGCGACACTGGTAGTGGAATGGAGCACGTTCCCTTCTCAGTCCCCACCCCTGTCAAATGTCATTAGCCAGAGGCATATTCCATCACGCAGTAAGGAATATGAGCTGCTGAGTATTGAGTGCATCGGGTCAGGAACAATAAGGCAAATCATGCACATCCATAAAGACAAAGAAATTTTTACTTAGACCTGCCTACCATCCTGAGACGGTCTTTCTTCTGTTTCTTTTCTTTTTCTTTTCTTTTTTTTTTGGAAACTAAATACATTTTAATAGAAAACAAAATACAAAATAACTCTTTTCAGAAAACAGAAATATTTAATCCTGTCCACACCATCAGAACTTCCTCTGTCCTTAGAGCATGGTTTGACACTTGTGAATGCGCGCTCATCATTCGCTCTGGTTCACTGAACTGAGATCTGGAAGCAATCCACACCCAAGGTTTCCCAGGTGACGTCTCGGATGAGATTCACAGGTGAAAATTCGTATAGAAACCCTGCTGTGGTGTTAGGGTTCAGTTCACTTTCTAAACCTTGGTGATTAGTAACAAACCAGACGTTCTCTTCTTTTTCTTTAGTTTGGCTTTCTGTGAGAAACTTCCTTTTCAGAGCCTTAGAGGGAAAGACGTATTAGTGGTCAGAATTCATCCTAAATATTTAATCCAAATGATGGCGCTGCACTCAGGCGGGACTTTAACGTGTGCCAGGCGTGGCTCATGGGAACTCACAGAATCTGAGACAACTACAAGGGAGCCTGCCTGGAACCGACCTAGGTCCTCTGCATATATGTGATGGTTGGGTAGCTTGGCCTATATTTGGAACTCCCAGCAATAGGAGCAGGGATGTCCCTGGTGCTTTGACTGGCTCCTGGGAACCTATTTCCAAGATTGCCTTGCCCAGCCTGAATTCAGGGGGAGGTGCTTGATCTTATAACAGCTGGATATGCCAGGCTTTTCTGAAATGTGGAGGTCGGAAAATGCAGGCCCAGCTCGGACAGTGAAGGCATAATTGCACCTGCTATCTCAGGAAGTGGTTGTCTGGCTCCTTTGAAATTAAGATAGCGCAATGTCATCCTGAGGGATGGTCAGGATATGCAAATAAATGTACTTCTGCTCCTTCTATGTAACTATGAGGTCACCCAGGGAAGGGCCTTCTTCAGCAGACGTGACTTAGAGCGCCTTAGCTGCTTAGACAACAGAATGCTAATGATTTGCTGTCTCAGAGTTGACTGTCTGAGTTATCCTATGTATCATGTTAAGAAAGTCTTTTGTTACCTTCTCCCCCATTTATGTTGGGTATAAAAGTGAAAAAAATAAACATGGAAATTTCAGGATTTCAATCACTGGAATGCCCTCCCAATACTCTCTCTGTTTTCTGTCTTATTATTTTTATGGTGTTCATAGTCTTTACTTAAATTTCTTCAATTCCCACACCCCTACCCTGTAAGAAGCATTTTTGTTGAGGCTGGTCCTCGACACTGAAACCCATGAGAGGTAGTCCCCTTTCTAAGAAATTACATAGGAGGAGTAGATGGAGGGGGCAGAGGAAAAGAATGGGGAGAGATTGGGAGGAGAGGAGTGAAGGGAAGCTGTGGCCAGGCTGTAAAATAAGTAAACATATACATACATACATTTAAAAAATAAAATAAGAAAGTACGCCAAGTTCTGTCACTTTGCATACTTTGTATACAAACTATCATCAAAGTTGGTGGGAGGGTTAATAGATCCAGAAACCCGAGGGTGGAGTTTAGTGGTGCCTTAGGGTCATATGGCTGAAGTTGAGGGACCATGATCTTATACAAACTCACCACACGGCAATGGTAATGAAGGCATAATACTTTCAGGTCAGTTTCACATCAACTGTGAGGATGTTGACTTTGAAGAGCATCCCATAATTCACCTCAGTGAAATCCGCTGATAATAAAACTCTGGACGAAGACTCCAAAACCATGTGAGGATGTGCTCCTATCAGAGTCAGTTCAGGTTCACAGGCAGAATAGTTCTTAACCTTCCCATAGAGGGTGGAACCAGTAATAACATTTTTACAACATAAAATAAGTTTTAGGAAATGTATTCTATCTAGATAGAACTTTCTGTCCTAAATAATGACTAGCTATGTAATGTTTGTATAAAGCAAGGGTCTTAAGTAATGCAATCCTGCCATATGGCACAGTAAGCCCTGTTTTAGTAAGATTTCCAGGAAATCCATGAGTTATGGTCATAATCTCCCATCCACTAATCAAACAAAAAAAAAACCCCATTTAATTAGAAGACATGCTTTTATTTGCTTTCTATTGAAAGTAACTTCATGTTACATCACAAAATTTCCAGGGCTACTAGCTCTAGCTAGAAAAATAGCGATTGGACCTGGTTTCTGAAGAAGGTAAATTATTTCACATCAACTTTCATGTCTCATTGCCCCCCCCCCCAAGTGGGCCAGTAAGTAAAATGTACTGCTACAGTGTTATATTTGCCCCATTCTTACAGAGGAAAGAAACAAGGAATATTCTGTGCTTAGTTTCTGGCTTTGCTACATAAACACACTAGTCCTGTCCCAGTCCTATGCCCAGTGTGCTACTGATGAAACAGGGCCTTAAGAGATTTCATAAAGAAGTTTTCAGAAACAGGGCCAGAGTTGACTTTGAGTCTTAGATCTGCCTGACTTCCACACAGGCCAGAATCTTGCTCTAGGATTTTATTTGAACACGAACTCCCCACGGCATTTCCTTGTGAAACACTTTCCAAATGACCACTTAATCTAGAGAGTGTTTGCAAAACTGTGGGTCATAGCTGATCTATGAAACGGCTGATCTCAGAAAAGAGTTTTAATTGCTTTCTTCCTGGAAAAAAAATGTAGCTTTTGTCATATAGTGTTTAATCATCCAGAATAGAGCTTGAAGTCAGTGTAAGGAATGTTAGCTTTGTGACTTTCTGTTTAACAGTGTATTAAGTTAAATGTACAAAGGTATGTGTATAAAAAGCCTGGGCCCCTGTTCTCTCATGGCCAGCTGTAAGATGATAGTGGGGAAGGATGAGGGAGAGGAGCCATCCCTACACTTGATAAACCATTGCTGAAGCCCTGCCTATCTCCCACACACACTGCGCAAGCTTCCTGTGGGGTTCACACACGTGACAGAGTGGATAATAAACATTTTGTCAGAAAGTTAGTGAATTCTGAAAGACTAACGTATACTTACGGGATGATTACCACACGCTCCATGAACTGTATCTGACATCGGGGAAAGTAGCATGTGGTTTGCATGCAAAAAGGGTTCTTGGAAGGGTAAACAGAATGTCACCACTGTCAAAACACTGTCACACACAGGCAAATTCAGCTGTAGCTCATCCAGGTGAACAGTCTTGCACAGAGAACACAGGCAGAGCTGAGGGACAGGCACAATGTTAGTCACATGGAGTCTTCATCTGGTCGGTGTCTAGAGGACTAATGTCTGAATTATTTGAATAAAGGTAAATATAAGCTGATTCCAGATGAGTTGTTTATTTCAGATATTGCAAAGCACTGAGGCACCGGCGGATTAACTAAGTGAGCAACCGGCACACACAGTACCAAACTCCCGAGTCGTAAAAGACCAAAGCACATATTTTCACACACTTCACCTAAAATCCCGTAAGTCCTTTCAAAACACAGATGCTTTGTGTAAGCATCCAGTCATGGCTGCGGCACCTGTGAGAATCTGGGATGTGAGAGGAAAGGGAAGATGGATCAGGGACTAGAGAACTAGCCAGAATCCTTGAATTCACCAATTGCAGGAGGCACATGCAGTTGAATCTGGAGCAAAGCAAAGACTAAGGGTGAACTTGCATGAGAAAGCACCTGAGGTGGAGGCCTGTGCTTTCACAAGCACGCGCGGCCCCATTTAATACTCAGGATTTTAGAGTTTCCCAGTGGGCACAGCATAAATGGGGAAACTCATTGACATTTTACAATTCCATCATGTTCACAAATGAGTGGAACTGACAGCCCCACTGTATCAGCCAAACAATCATCTTCTTCCTGTGTCCCATTTGCTCATAAAACACTAGGAGGAACTGAAAAGATAAACTACTGATGTGGAGATGGATCCTAATTCAGTAAAAATAAGCGTAAAAGTTGTGTTTTGATAGACAGGTAGGATCCTGTGACAGCTTGCTAGTCCTGCATTAAACCTGCTTGTTAATAAATGTCTTTTGAGAGACCTGATATTTGCCAGACACTTTGTTGTATATTGGGCTATAAATAAACAATACTTCCTTTGGATTAACTCGGGGTGCTAAAAAGGCATAGATTTTATATCTAAGCAAATGCAGAAATGCATCAGGATGGCTAGAATTGCATGGAAGAAGAGACATAATTGCGGCTCAGGGTGAATTCGGGGATAATGAAAGTTCTACAGAGGTCTTTCATGGTCCAGAGTATTGAACAGAGAGTGGAACTGGGCAACACAGCCGGTGCAAGGGAATGGGACAATGGGGTGAAGACATAATTCCACCAGTATGCAGTTTCAGACATCACTGGTGTCTCTGGGAAAAGAGACTTGTCACATTTGAAGACTGAGCAGCTCGCACTGAAGCATATACAGAATTTTCCAGAATGTTTAGATCAGAGCTTTCTAGAAAGTTCTTGTGTTGTTATTGGTGTTTGGGGGAGCTTAAACAAGAAAGAAAATAAAACCTACTGGATGGTTAAGTAATTATTTTATCAGGACCTCATCTTGCTCTTGTCCCACTTTCTCTGTTGGCATTATTCAGCATAAACAGCCTCCGATGCACTCTTTCATTTCCTTGGTTTTTCTCTCAGAAAATTCATTCTCATGCATTGACTTTGGCATGTAGTGTGAATTTTCTTAACCATATGGTTGGCTAACAAGACCTAAATAATGCCAACACTAGTCAACATGCCAATAAAGATAAGGTGAAATTTTGAAAGCCCTTTACTAGGTGAAGAGCTTCAGGTAATCAATTATGACTGAGAAAAGAAGAATGAGTCTTCTACAGTGAAGAGCCCCCCTGATAGGTTACACACACACACACACACACACACACACACACACACACCTTATATACTTAAGATCAATGCTAAGTGAACTCTGCAGGTTTTATACACATGCACACACACACACATGTGCATGCACACACACACCTAGATATACGTGTATAATGTGTGCATATATAATGTGTATAATAATGATAATTAAGAAATTTTGAGCTTGAGACAGGGGGGATGTGGGAGGAGTTAGATGGGGGAAGTTGGAAGGATAGAAATCATGCAAATACAGTACGTCCTTCTGAAACTCTCAGAAAAATTAAAAATTTAAATTAGAAAAGAACATTATAAAAAATAGGAAACACATTAAATTTTAGGTATGTGAATGAACAGTAAAATAATTCCTACAATATCATATTGCCAAGCATTAATATAAAGTGATTTATTTTGAGAACATAATAAAAGAATTTTAAAATTTCACAGCAATTAGATTATGCCGAGTTTGAGAAGGAAGGGATTATAAATTGACTTCTAGGCTGCATTTAGCAATATTGAGATGCTGAAAAGACTTCCAAAAAGTATTCAGTTTGCAAAGTCACTGAATAATTGCTAAGTAGGTATTTGGAGGTATATTTGATTTTTGAATGAAGTAGCTTTATTGAAAAACATTCACTTGTGCTGGTAACATATCTTACGCAGAAGTTTCTCACAGTGAACTTTTGGTGACCTTTTTTACCATTTAATATTTCATCAGGCTTTCACAACTCAAAAACTACCTCATTTTCAGTAAGTCATGTCATTTATTAGAAATCTTTCTTTCCCAAGATGGTATTTAACTGTTTAACTACACGTCTATATGGGAAAATTAGACAAACATTTGCTTAGAATTTTATGCTGTATACACGATAAAGGAATACTGAAACTCTATAAATTGAAGGTTATGGCGTGAGATGTATAAATTGACACCACGGCTGCCCCAAGGTATGGGTAAGCACAGTTTTCATTGTAGACATGAGGAAGAGTGTAGCAAGGGGCACTTGGAAGAGTTCAGAGCAGAGAGAGAAAGCTGTAGATTGAAAATGGCTAGGAAACTGCATCTGACCATGATAGGAAAGAGAGAGTGGGGGCTAATGAGAGGAAGACAAAAAGGACCAAGAGTGAGGACCAAAAAAAGGCATAGGGAGAGGATTAAAAGAGGAAGACAAAAGAGAGAGCATAAAATCAAAATAGCAGAATTATAAGAAGCCGCGAGTAGCTGGGGAGAGGGAAGCTCATGGAATGGAATGCTTTAGGATAAAGAGCAGTATGAGAAAAGCCAGGATGCTAGCATGGACTCTGGAAAGTGTAACAGGTACTGGCGATCTCTAGGAAGCCTGAAGGCCATGTGCACTTTGGTCTGTTAATAGACATCACACATAGCTTTTCTCCCTGTGAAACAGAAACTCCATCCTTTTGTAGAGGGAAACTGGCTTCACAAGTTCCCGAAGAACACTAGCCTTTGTCTAACTGCCAGAATCTAAACCTGACAAAAATCTATATTAGCTTTCTAGTAATCTAAAAACCTTCAATTTTTTAACTTAGATAAAAAGAAAAAATAATAATAGTAAGATAATAATGATAGCAAAACAATAGTACTACAATTCACATGATCCTAGCTTAAGTCTCCAGCACCACATTACAAAATAACAAACAAAACCAATAAGTGAACCTTCAATATTGCTTTATGTAGGCTCAGTATTTATCAGTTCATGAAGACATCTTTTCAAAGATGTCTTCTCTTTATTTTCTGTTTATAGGTGACTTGCCTGCATGTCTGTCCTAAATGTACAAGCAATATTCATGAAGACCAGAAGAGGACATCAGATCCCTTAGAACTGGATTTGCTGAATATTGTCTTGCAGGTGCCAGGGATTGAACCTGGGTCCTCTGGAAGAGCAGTATGTGCTCTTAACCGCTGAGCTATAATTATAGAGATAGCCCCAAGATTTCTTTTTTTCCCTGTTCCCTCACCGATATTATTCAAAGGACATCCCAGGCATTGTATCTCTTGATCCAGAAATGTTAAAAATTGTTCCTGAAGGAAGTCCTTCTGATGTAGAAGTCTAATAGAATGTGTAATGGCTTCTGTCTTCATATCAGTCTAGTTTAGAATCACTCATTCAGGAACTTGGCAGCACCTTTGCAGCATACCCTACCATTCTGGAGTCTCTGCTGTTACTTATATATAAACTGGCCATGCACATACCTTAGGACAGTGGTTATCAACTTGTGGGTCATGACCCCTTTGGCATCAACCAACTCTTACACAAGGGTTGCCTAAGACCATCAAAAAACACAGGTATCTGCATTACAATTCTTAACAGTAGCAAAAATTACAATTATGGGGTAGCAACAAAAACAATTTTATGCTTTGGGGTCACCATAGCTTGAGGAACTGTATTAAAGGGTCTGTATAAAATGTATAGTATAAATGTATAAACTGTATGAAATGCTGCCATTGGGAAGGACCACTGCCCTAGAGTGGTACTGCTCATACCACCAGCAGAGACTCAACTGAGCTCCTTGTCCGCTATATATGCTAGACCAATGCTAAGGTTGGGAAAGAATTTGCAGTCTCAAGGGACTGACAAACTCATGAATTTGAATACAGTCATGTCCTTCTGCAAGATTAGTGAAAGAGTAGCATTTTTGCCTCAGAGCTAACTTCAGAGAGATGATGGGTGACAAAGCTAATGCGATTATCACTATTGTGCTGGATACTTTCATGTCAACTTGATATACGCTAGTGTCATCTGAGAGGAGGGTGCCTCAGTTGAGGAGATGCCTTCCTAAGATTGTATTGTAGGGCATTTTCTTAATTAGCAATTAATAAGGCAGGGCCCAGCCTACTGTTGGTAGCTCTGTCTCTCAACTGGTGGTTCTGAGTTCTATTAAAATGGAAGCTGAATCCCAGCACTCGGGAGGCAGAGTGAGTTCAAGGCCAGCCTGGTCTACAAGAGCTAGTGCCAGGACAGTCTCCAAAGCTACAGAGAAACCCTGTCTCAAAAAAATAAAAATGGAAGCTGAGAAAATTACAGGGAGTGAACAAGTAAGCAGCATCCCTTCATGGCCTCTCCATAAGCTCCTGCCTCCAGGTTTCTGCCCACTTTGAGCTCCCAATGTGGGAGCATAAGTCAAATAAACCCTTTCCTTCCCAGCTTCCTTTCAGTCATGGTGTTTTAGCATAGCCATAGTAACCCTAGCTAAGACAACTATAAACAGAGCATTCTAATTCCTATATCAGACCGGCCTGTGGATACATCTGTGGTGCGTTGCCTTGATTGTTATTTGAGTGGAACAGCCCATCCCACCACAGGTGGCACCGTTCCCTGGGCAAGTGGTCCAGGGTTATGGACTTCAACCTAGAAGTAAAAGTCAAGTAAATCCTTTCCTCCCGTAAAATGCTTTTAGCCATATTGTTTTTTAGAGAAACAGAGAGGAATCTAGAACCGAGACTATTGCTTTAGACTTCATCTTCCTAAAATTTGTATGCTACTAAAATAATTCTTAGCTATTAAATTTCCTAGTGAGGATATTATGATGTGAATGCTTTGAAGGTGATACAGCATTGAGGGTGGGATTCTCATAAAAGGAATCATTGCTCTTATAAAAGAGTAACCAGTGAGCTTTCTTTCTCCTTTCTACCATGTGAAGACATAGAGAAAGGTATCTGTGAAACAGGAAGCACCCTGCACCTAGAATCTGGCAGTATCTTCATCTTCAACATTTCAGCCTCCAAACTATGAGCAGTATATTTTTGTTATCTATAAGTCTCACAGTTTATTAGCAGGTAGTTTGCTGTAGTGGGTGGAGTGGGCTAAGGTTTTTTAATATTTGAAATATCTACCAAATGAGAAGGAATTAGATTGAATTTGTATTGCCAAGAGGCAGAGCTTTATCCAGGAAGCAGCATGAAATTTAAAAACAGCATCCTCCAGACACAACAGGAATTGATGCATATAAACTCAGAGAGATTGTGACAGCACTCACATTCCCAGCAGAGGTTCAAACCAAATTCCAAACACTGAGAAGGGGTAATAGACACTAAGTTCCTCCCATAACTAAGGAGCTATTAACAACTGATACCTGTTGGGGAAGGAAATGAATAGTTATAACAACCATATTTCAGAGTAGGCCTCATATCCAGGAGTAGTTGGACAATGCAAAACAAACTCTATGATTCTTTTTGAGTGCACTTTTACTTAGTTTAGTTGTATTTTGCTATTTTACCTAATTGCTTTTTTGTTGTTGTTTGCTGTTTTGATATTCATTTTGTTGCTGTTTTTGTTTATTTTGTGAGAGAAGAAAAGAACTTGAAGGGAAGGAGACAGAAAGATCTGGGAGGAGTTGGGATAGAGAATGGAATATGGTTAAAATATATTGCAAGAAAAAATTGACAACAAAAAAAGATCATGCCAGCTCCAGAAAAGAGCCAGTTCTGTTTCAGTGACTGTCTGCAAATGAAAGGGACTACTGGAAAAGTAATAAGCACCACAACTATAGGCATTGAAGAAAAAAAAAGTATCTCATTTTTTTTTATATCTCAATCGTGTCTGAGTAATCCTAGGTTCTTTTCTTTTGGAGATCCTATAATTGAAATCACTTTATATAGAAATTAAACGCCAATTTCTGTACCTGAAGTCAATTGAGCAATTATTTTAAAAATGTGATCAGGTTGGGGCTATCAATCATTTGGCCAGATGCATGATGTGCACAGATGAGGACTTGAGTTTGAATATCCAGGACCTATGTAGAAACAAAAGTCCGGGTACGAGAGTGACTTTCTGCAATTCCAGCATGGGTTGGGAGTAGGTGAACATAGGCAAACAGATCCCTCAAGTTCACTGGCCTGCTAGCCTAGCCAAGTCAATAAGCTTCAGGTTCAATGGCTCATAAAGAGAAGGCAGAGAGGGACTGAGGAAGATTGCTGTGGGATGATGTTTCTATACACTGTGAACATGTATTCCTCTCACTGGGTAATAAAAAAAAAGCTGCTTTGGCATATAGCAAGGCAAAATCAGACCAGGTAGGAAAGTCATACTGAAAAGATGAGCAGAAGAGTTGGAGAGATGCGAGCCAGAAGCACAAGCAGCAGCAGATCTGTAAAGCCACATGATGTAGGAAGTCCTTCTGTATATGTGTTGCTTTTTATTGGTTAATGAATAAAGAAACTGCTTTGAGCCTATAGCAGGGCAGAAGAGAGCTAGGCGGGAAAAACTAAACTGAATGCTGGGAGAAAGAAGGCCAAATCAGGGAGATGCCATGTAGTTATCGCTAGAGACAGATGCATTGAAACTTTGCTGGAAGGCATGAGCTTTTGGTAATTAGAAATTAGTAGAAATAGGTTAAGATGTAAGAGCTAGCCAATAGGAAGCTGGACCTAATGGGCCAATCAGTGAGTTAATTAATATGGTTTCTGAGTGATTATTTTGGGAATCTGGGCAGCCAGGAACACACAGTGGCCTCCTACAATAGCCATGGCCCGTGGCCATACTTAGATTAATAGAAATGGGTTAATTTAAATATAAGAGCAAGTTATTAATAAACCTGAACTATAGCCAAAGATTCTGTAATTAATATTAAGCCTCTGAGGGATTATTTAGAAGTGGCTGCAGGACAGAGAAGCCTCCATTTACAGAAGACATTCAATCTGCACTCCTTGTTCTCACATGCATAGCCACATGCTTATGTGCATACCTATAAGTTCCTACAGCAATCCAGCACACACACATATCATACACACACTTCTAGCTCCTTTTGAAACTGTTATTGCTCTATCCAGTCTATTTAGATCATTTAAACTCATCCAGGAATAATATTTATTGTTTACTATTGCAAATATCAGTAGACCAAGAGTATGGAATCATTGCATCCTTCTAACACGTATCCAGGTAGGTATTCTTGTCTTCATTTTAAGGATTAGAAAGGTAAGGCTGTGTGTGCTGTGAAGGCTTGCACAGTTAAAGAAGGAAGGAGCAGAGTTGTAGGAGACGACTCTTGTAGCACCAGAGAAAGCAACATCCAGAGTTAGGAGTGTCTCTGGCTCAGGTTCACCCATCAACAGACTGCATCTCTCCTCTGTGGATTCTTCACACTACATGTTGTGCAAACATACCTTTTAGGGAGACTTATCAGCATTACAAAACTCCAAAGGGAGAACAGAGATGACATGAGATTGTAGGGAGCAGTTAGTTTCTGGTTTTATTATTGCCACATCAGAGAACTTACAGCATTTCTGTTTCAGACAGTTGCATGTGTCGGTCCAGCTCTGACCACACAATTCATTTCTACCTCTTCTTCACAGCACTTGATATGTTTTTAAATCTCTTCAGCCATTTCTCCATTCATCATTCATTAGCATTTTGCTTGGAATAATCCAAATCTAGACTAGCTAACTGAATGGTTTATTATCCACAAGTTGCACAGAGTGAAAATTAATAATAATTTAAAAAGCAGAAAAATAGAATCCTCGGTTCTTTCAGGAGAGAATTTCAGAGGTCAAGTTTCTGCGACTTGACCAGCAGCAAAGACAATCATTTTAACTATGTTATTCAGGCTAAGGACACCATTAAGAAATAACTTCAATAAAATTTCCTACTAACACTTAAGCAAAAAGTATTATAAAGGGCTAGAAAGTTGCATCAATGGTTAAGATTGCTACTCTTGCAGAGGACCTAACTTTGGTCCTCAACATTCCTATTAGGCAGCTCACAAATGTCTGTAATTTCAGCTGCATGGGAGCCTCTGAACTCCTTTGGCACTTGCACACTCATTTACACACACACGCACACATGTACACACACACACAATTTTAAATGAAATAAAACTTTTAATTGCTTTGAGCAATAATACAGTTTTTAATAATGTCATTCTTGAATTTCATAGTGCTATGAACTCACCGAAGTCATGGCTGATGATTTTCTCGTGACCCTGAACCTCCTGGACCTGTTTACCCAGAGCCACTGATCATGCTATTTCTATGTACAGATTACAGTTCCCGTGATCAAAATGTTTCAGCTGAAATTGAGCAGGTGACTCAGGCTTGCAATACCAACAGGAGAAGCCAGAGGCAGGAAAATGGGTGTGAGTTTAACCCAACCTGATAGGAGTATTTAGGATTTGATTTTCTGTAAGCCATAGTTATAGAGTGAGATCTTTGTCTCTATAAAATAAAAACAAAATTAACAAAGAAATTAAAGAATTCTAGCTTAGAAGAATAAATACTAGGAAAGATCATGATAAGGAATATAAAATGCATATATGTTTTATGCTTTTATGTTTCTAATTTCTGTGCTACTAAAGATGAACTGATATCATAGGCAATGTTATTCAAAGTGAAATACAAATACAAGATGAATTTTATGAGTGTTTAACAACAGATTTTCCTTCCTTGCAAATGTCCCACTTCAGTATTAAAATCCATTTGCATTCTTTCAATACAAACAGACTGGCAGAGACAATTGCATGTGTCTTAGAATACAAAATGGCCACAAATTATTAAATTTAACTTGAGCCTTACACACATATACACAAAAACACAATACACACATATATGCAAGCATACAGACACACATACACACACATGCACACAAGTGCCCTCACACATACACTCTTACAAGCACACACACATGTATATATAACACAGACACTCACACAATACACACACATATGCCCACATACAGACACACTCATAGGCAACACACACACATGCACACATGTATCCACACACACTACATACACATATGCACAAATACAGACACAACACAAACACCGCACACACACACACCACACACACTTGCAAAAGTTAAGTAAAGAACTGTTTTTTTTTTTTTTTTAGTTTTTCTCAGTTTGATCAGGGCCAAGGCTCCATAGCTGAGCAGTGCCCTTGACTCCTCCTTGGTATGGAAATCAAGGCTCAGATCCAGCTCCAGCCCAAAGCACCACCCAAGTCTCAGTATCAGTTCATTTAGCCTTTGCTCCGATTCCAGACTAAAGCTTACCCCAGTGCCATGGCAGGGCCTCTGCTCACTTACGTTTCTAGTAAAGGACTGGTAAAAAAAAAAAAAAAAAAAAACCTAGGCACAATTCTACTCTTAGGCTCGGGTTGGGACTGGCCCAGCCTCAGCTCCACGCTGAGCGCAAAGCCAGGGACAAGATCAGACCCAGGTTTTAAATAAAGAACTGTACTAACGTGTGGAGTAGGTGCATTCTTAAATCATTATACCTCGTTTCTAAATCTCCAACAAGAACCAGGCAAATACTAGATTCTTATGCATTTTGGCAAAGGGTTCGGTATTGCCTGGATGCTCTGCAGTTTGCTTACTTGTGAAAATTTCATGACTGAACGTTAATCATGGGTGCTTTAATGTTTTTGTTCAGTTTCTCAATGGCTGTGCATAGGTGGCTGTCGCTGTTTTCATGAGTGCATCTGACCAGAGTGGATAGTACTTACCTGCGTGGTGGTACTGATTTCCTTCTGTTCTTTACTCTGATGGAGTTTCAGGGTCTCATATCTATTTCAGGCATTCAGGCATTCTCCTTTTCTGTCTTCTCCTTCTCCTTTTCTTTCTTCTCTTTATTTCCCTTCTTCTACTCCTCTTCTTCTCTTTCTCCTTCTTTTCCTTCCTGTCTTCTTCTTCCTCCTCCTCCTCCTCTTCTCCTTCCTCCTCTTCCTCTTCTTCTTCTTGTCGCATTATTATCCCTGGCTATTTTGGATCTCAGTACATAGGCACAGTTAACGTCAGATTCATAGAAATTCACCAACCCCTGCCTTGCGAGTGCTCTGACTCGTGGTGAAGTTATGCACCACCACTCCAGCTGCAGACATCTGGACATCTGTCTGGTAGTGCAAAATTATGAAGTGCTTCGGTTATTTCACTGTCTCTGATTAAACAATCTGCTTCTACTCCTCCACAGTTACAGAAGCATTTTAATGGGGTACATGTCCAATGAGAAGTCATAACTTTCAAGTTTATATTCATTCAGGTTCCATAGAAAAGTTGTCTCTTTCATTCCACATGCTCTGAAAATCCACCAGGACCCTTGATTTTACCACCCAGATGGTCAATCACCATCAGTACTCAAACTCTAACAATAATCTTGCTGAAAATAGTCTTCTCCTCATAAGACCTCCTTCCCTTTTATGTAGGAAATGTTCTCATATCAACCCACATTTTTCTCCTAATCATCCTTAAAACTCCATGTTCAGCAGCCTCTGGAGAATAAGTCTTTTGTAGCTCAGTCTTGGAGCTCTCAAAATCTTAGCTGTTATTATGCTTGGCTTTTGAAATCCCTGGCTCATATAAGTATTTTTAAAGAACATCTTTATTTATTCTTCAAAATAATCCATATACGTATACACCGTGCTGTGATCATACCCGTCTCCATTTTCCCACTGCAACTCACCCAAGAGCCTCCCAAACATCTCCATCCCAAATTCATGTCTTATTCACATGTGCATTTATTTATTCTTAACTCACTAAATCCAATAAGTACTGCTAATACACTTAATGAATGCATGGTTGTGAGGTTACCCACTGGGGCATAGGCAGCCTCCAGTGGCTGTCTCTCCATAGAGGGAAGTGATTCTTAGTCCCCAGAGAACCATCTATTCCCATGCTCATCAGCTAGGGCTTGAGCGTGAGTAACCTCTCTTGACTCCATGCTGGAATTTTAACTGACTACTCTTGTGCTGATCTTATGCAGGTAATAGCATAAGTTCATATGTGTGATAGTCATGCCACATCTAGTATAGAGCACATTACGGTGGTCTGCCTTATTCTCCAGCTCTACCATGTTAACCCCTCCCCCCAATGTTCCCAGCTACATTGAGAAGGAGGTGTGGGGTGAGTTGTTAGAGAAGTCCTACCTGCATCTAAGCACACAGGGTCATTTGTTCTCCGTACTTTGCACAGCATGAGACTCTGCATTAACCTCTGAGCACTGTAGTAAGAAACTTCTCTGCTCAAGGTTGAGAGCAGTGCAAATATGTAGGCTAAGCCATAGATACCCACAAGGCAGCTTAACAATATGGCTACTGAAGTTGTTTTTTTTTTTTCTTTCTGAGCAGTGGTGGTGAATGCCTTTAATCCCAGCACTTGAGAGGAAGAGGCAAGCAGATCTCTGTGAGTTCAAGACCAGCCTGGTCTACAGAGAGAGTTTTAAGATAGGCTCCAAAGCTACACAGAGACACCTTGTCTCGAAAAACAAAACCAATATTAACAATAAAAACCAAACAAAAAAAACATGATCATTTAAAAAATTAGTAGTACTCTCCTGGAATCCTTTGAGCTTCCTAGCCATGGGTCTTGACCATGACCAAGGATAAATTCTGTTCAGTGGAAAGACCTCAAATCAAATCAAGAGAGCTTTGGGTCACCTCCATAAACATTCTGCCATTACTGTAGCACTGGGCACACCTATCGTGACAGGTCAGTATTGGAGCCTGAAGTGTCCAGTGTTGGGTAAGACCACGGACGCCTTTTATTCCCAGGAGACTGCAGATCTCCTTCTACACTATGAAAGCTAGCTATCAGGGCAAGAAAGTCCACATTAATTCAAAATCATTTCTCTATTTACCTGTCTAGTTACGGTGAACAGCCCAAGACCAATGGCAATAAACCTTTCTCTCCTTCACTTTTTTTAAAATATAAAATATCATATTTTGAAATTATAATTACATCATTCCCCCTTTTCTTTCCTCCCTGAAAGCCTTCTCATATAGCCCTTCTTACTGTCTTTCAAACTAATGGCCTCATCTTTGATTACAGGCACAAGCTTGTATGTGCACACACACACACACACACACACACACACACACACGCACACGCACACACACTTATTCCTAGGAAGGAGCACACCAATTGTTATCCAGTACCAAGTGAACTCTCTTTCACCTTTACAATCTTCTCCTCATTCAGTTTTTCTATGCTTTCACTGTAATATGTCATATCATGGGGGATTTCTTTTCTGATCCTGTTTATTCAATGTTCTAAGACCTCTTGTACCCAAATGGGTATGTTTTTCTCAAAATTTTGAAATTTTTCTTCTTTGATTTTATTGAAAATACTTCCTATAACATTCATATGCCACTTTTCTTTATTTGACCTGTATCAGAATGTTAGGTTACACAGTTTCTCAGAGTTCCCCACGTCCTCTTCATTTCCCTTTCTGAATTTGTGCCGGTGGTCTTTACCTTGCCATTCAATCCCTCCACCTTATCTTCCTGCCTTATAATTTGTTTTTCAGATGACCCGTCCCATCGGTGAGACTTCTCCCTCAGACTTTCATTGCTTGAATGAGCTCTTGAACTTTAGCTTATTTCATTATGGCTTTTATTCACCAATTCTATCTGTTTTTTGAAAGATGGAGGAGCAGAGTCACAGTAAAGATAAGCATACCTTTTGCCAAGGTGCCTCAGCGAAAAAGGCTAAAATTACAAAACTTGTGCTTGATGAGCTGTTGGGCTGGCATTGTCGACAGGGAGTTATCTCATGGCCTGGGACTCCCTCAGAAACAGGTCTTACTGAATAGGGCCAGTGCTATGCCCGTTGGGAAGTTCCCAACATGGAGCTACCATGGTTGCAGATTCTGCTGCTTGTACTGTAGGAAGACGGAGAACATGGGTATTGGAACTGCTACAAACACAAAGTTGGAGCCTGGGAGCATTGGGAGAGCAGAGAGAGGGGAGTTGTAGAGCAGTCAGGACCTAACACAGATCCTGTCCTCTCCCCATGCCCCGCCTAGCCTCAATATCACCGGGACTCTGGGCAATAGCAGTATATCAGAGATGAGTGTCAACAATGGTCCAGTATTTACGGTGCTTCAGAGGCCAGAGACCTCGTACCAGACAAACAGTCCTTTGCAGTGCGTATTTGCATATAAGATTGTTTGGGCAAGCAAATATACTTACGTAACACAGTACAGTTTCCAGTGCCACTCTAATGTTTGTACACAGATGGAGAGGTGGGAAAGACGGAGGAATGGAGCAGTGACTGCATGCTGGGGATAGGTGGCACTAGAGAGGGAAGGCTGTGGTGGGCAGGGGAACTTTCTGCATAGTGCACAGCAGCCTGGAGCTTGCGCAGACTCAGTTCCTATACACGCTGCCCAGTGGCACCATCACCTTAGCTCTGAGAAAAGACAGGATGTCTGAGGTGGAAGATGGTTTGTTTCGTTTGCTTTGAACCACTTTGAAAGACCTCTTTAGTCTGTGCTGGCCCTGGAGGCCATGTTGGTATGGACGGTCTGCTGCCCAAGGGCCTGTTGAAATCTGAGGTTGATGTGGATGTCCCAAGCCCTTGCTCCCGCCAGAGGCCAGGTGGACTTCCATAGTCTGTGGTATCATAGGGAGCTATATTAGTGTCCACCATCCAGGTTGCTGCCAAAGGCCATGTGGATGTGAGTGGCCTGTACAATTAACAAGAGCCATGTCTGGGTTCTTGGTCCTACTGCAGCCAACGTCTGTGTTGATGTCTGTGGCCCATGTAACCACGGAAGGTCGTTCAAATATCTTTGGTCTATGCTGCAGCCTGAAGACGTGTTGACTGATATCCATGGGGCGTGTTGTCCACGCTGATATCTACCAGGAGCCATGCTGATGTGAATGGTCTGTGCAGCCACCTGAGGCCGTGCAGCTGTCAAGAGCTTTTTGATGGTGTCCATGGTCCATGCTGACTGCTGAGACCATGTGGATGGCTGTGATCTATGCTCCCACCAGAAACAATGTGTGAGTCCACAACCCATTCTCCCC
The DNA here is from genome assembly GCF_018167655.1 of Microtus oregoni. Classification (NCBI taxonomy): domain Eukaryota; kingdom Metazoa; phylum Chordata; class Mammalia; order Rodentia; family Cricetidae; genus Microtus; species Microtus oregoni. The sequence goes on along the minus strand of NW_024543069.1, from coordinate 18,518,016 downwards.
CTGACTAAAGGGCAGGGAATCTACTACTGCAATGGCGTCAATGATAACAGACTCGCAGTTGAGAAATAGGGACATAGAAGGTTTTGGTGACAACCTCTTAATCCCACCTTCCCAAGACATGAAAAGAACAAAGAAATTGGTTAGGTACATTTACTGGAAACTTCCAGTCCCTTGTCCAAAAATACACCATTTACATTCCCATCAGCAATTCACATAGCATAGAATCAGTCTTTGATGGGTTCATTTAAATTACTTTACACAGGCAGTCACTTAGAATTTAATGCCATTATTCTGTTCAGAATTATTTTAAGTACACTTACCTCAGGAAGTTCCCAGAATTTTAAGCAATGACATTTGGAAAATGGCAGACAAGTTCCTGCATCCAACACCAAGTGTATTATATAAAATCAATGCCTAACTCTATAGGTCTGCTTCTATTGTTTGCCAGTTGAATCAAAATTATTAACATAAAGAGAAATATAAATTATAATGTTATTTTTTCACATGATAGGTATTTTGGTATTAGTTTCTTATTGTAACACTTTCTCAACCTTTTTTCTTTTAGGTCTAACTGTCCACTGTTTTCTTTTAGTTTTCCCCTATTTATGCTTTAGTTTTCTTCCTCCACAGAACTTTGCTCCATTCAAGCCTCTATCCTGGTATCTGATTTGGTTCCATAGCCTCTGAATCATTTTTTCCCTTTGGTTTGAAGTTACTTTTTATATTTCACCAGATATCTTTTTATCAACAAGCCACTCCTAGACTGTCCAGATACACTTCCTCAGTGCCCGCTTGTGTTTCTCAGCATCTACCCCTACTTCATCACAACTCACATTATTAATTTAAAAAAATATTTATATTTAATTCATGTGTATGTCTGAATATTCACATGTATGTATGTGCACCAAAAATGTTCCCGATTCTTGTCTGCCACTGGACTTACAGATGATTGTTGCCTGCCATATGGGTGCAGGAAACTGAACCCAGGTCCTCAGTAGGAGCAGTAAGTACTCTTAACAGTTGAGCCAAGTCTTTAGTCATGAATTTTCTGTTTTGATATTGTCCTGAGTTCCTCACTTCCAAATGGGAGTCCCTCAAGGTTGTAGGGCTAGCTGGGTAACTTGACCTCCAACAGAACTTACTATCAGTTTCCATACAAAAGAAGTGCTCAGGGGCTGGAGAGATGGCTCAGTGGTTAAGAGCATTGCCTGCTCTTCCAAAGGTCCTGAGTTCAATTCCCAGCAACTACATGGTGGCTCACAACCATCTGTAATGGGGTCTGGTGCCCTCTTCTGGCCTGCAGGCATACACACAGACAGAATATTGTATACATAATACACACAGACAGAATATTGTATACATAATAAATAAATAAATATTAAAAAAAAGAAGTGCTCAAACCACGGCCCCTTTTGGTAGCTTGAAAAAACTGCGGTTTTAAAGGGAGTGACACTATTAGGAGGTGTGGCTTTGTTGGAGTAGATAAAGCTCTGGAGACCCAGTGGGTCAAAGGTCAGAAAGTTTGGAACCAGTTTCTTGTTCATTCAAGGTTACTGTACTTCTGCTTCAAACAAAAGTCCCACCTACTAGTAAGTCAGAAGAGTTCTGCTCTCAAGGCTGTTGTCAACAGGTGTGGCTAGTTACCAGACCTCGCGTTTCTGAAATAGGGAAGTAGTTTGTTCCTACCTAAAACAAAAATCTAAGGACCCAACTAGGTTCTAGTTCCCTTTATGGAAATGACTTGGGATCCCACCCAAGGAGTAGTTTGCCTACAGAGTGTTTAGTCTAGTGCAGGAGTCTAGGGAATGAGTGATGAATGTAGCATGTGACTTTCAATTTGTATGTTAATACAATCTTTTGTTTTATTCCTACCTTTTGGGGTCAGTGGTATATTAACCAGTTGGAAATTAAACATGGGCAAATTTTCAATACTCACTGAAAAATTCCCTCCTGATACTATCCTATATGTTTCTGCGTTTTAATATTTTCATTTTTTACTATATTTCTAAATTCACATGCCTCCACTCTGGAGAAAGGTATTTTTGTTGAGGCTATTCCCTGACAAATGGTGCTACAACGTGGGGCTGACCAGTGAACCACGAAAAACACGAAATTGTGACCAGACGTATGGCGGAGAACATGAGGAACGGGCAAGAGAGAACTGTACCAGAGGTAGAAGGGTAAGTAAGGAGTGCTCAGAAATAAGTAGTAGAATTTAAAAATAAGAGGAGCAATAGAGATAAAATCAGGAGTAAAATGGAATATATTTGTAAAAATGGCCCAAAGAAATAGGATTCAACTATTTGTACAGTTGCTCAGATGTATTTTGATAGCTTAGAGGAGTTGAAAAGAAGCAGAAACAAAGGCAGAGATTTCTAGAGTTTGTAAATATTATATTTCTGCCCTTGTGCTGGTGGCTTATCCACCACCGACTTCAGGCTGCTCTGGGACTTGGAGAGGCCAAAATAAGACCTCTTATTTTGTCCACAGCTATGGTGCTGTGGACACCGAGCCATGGCCTCTACTGCTGCTGAGAGATTGGGAAGAGTGTAGGGAATTCGGCTCTGGCGTTTGACCTAGAATTGGCCTGGGTTACCGCTGAGATTGTGGCAGTTCATGCACATACTGTGGCCAGCTGAGTCTGACCCACACTGAGCGGTAGAGCCAGGAAAAGTGGCAGAAGAAAAAGTTTAAAGGGCTATCTACACCTCCCCCAGTTAGCGCCCAAAGTTGGTAAATAAAAATACCTAAAGGATAATTGACCAATGAGCCATGGAGCCTAAATGGATAAATCTATGGCTTTACCAGAGGAGAGGATTTAGGAATTCTCCTAATTTTGGGATTACAAGATTTAAAATAAAAAAAGCAAGGATAGTAAAAATCTGTGTGGTTAAACACGCCTAAGCTTGTGATCACACACAGCAGTCTCAAAGCCGCTACAACTGTGAACACCTGAGAACCTGAGCTAAATTTGCCAGCTGGTCATAGTCTGTAGCAGGACCGCTGAATATGGCCTGTGACCAGCCCAGGCAGAGCAGGCAATAAGGGATTGATCACCTGTCCCAAGTACCCAGGCTGGACCGCCAAGCAGCAGAGGGAGCATGGCTTCCTCCCTGCCACATGGCCCAGCTTCAAGTCCAGATCCCAGGATCCAAGACTGAAATCTAAGCTGCAAAACAGTAGCCTCAGGAACCTGCAGTTTCAGGCAAGTCAAGTGTCTATGAAAATGTAAATGAGCAAGTTAGAAGCCTGTCACCTAGGAAGACAGACTTGGAGTTTGGATTAAAAAGAATTCAGGGAAGTAGAGATTAATTTAGGATTTAAGAGAACTTAATGCAACCATGAAGCCAATGGGGACATTACAACCAGGGTTGCCTTTTCCTACAGCTGTACCAAACGGCACCCATAAAATCATCTTAGACTTAAAGATTGTTTTTATACCATTCCTTTGGCACCACAAGATTGCCAAAGATTTGCTTTCAGTAGCCCCGCAGTTAATTTCAGAGAGCTGCTGAAAAGATATCAGCGGAGCATCTTTCCTCGGGGTAGGGCAAACAGTGTTACCTTCTGCCAGAAGTTCGTGGCTCAGGCTATACAAAACGTCGGAGATCAGTTTCCACAGGTTTATACTGTTCATTAGATGGACGATATCCCCATAGAGATGAAGGAGTTTTACTTGAGACATATGGACCTACTACCACCGAGCCTTAGCCATTCAGGGTTAATTATTGCTCCAGAGACAGTGCAGAGGACCTAAATACCTTTCCAGTTATGTTATACCCCAAATAAATTAAGCCTCAAGAATTAGAAATTAGGAAGGATGGTTTAAAGATTCCAAATGATTTCCAAAAGTTGTTGGAAAACATCCAATGGCTGAGACCTTATTTAAAACATTCTACAGGAGACGTCAATCCTCTATGTGAAATTCTTAAAGGGGACAGTGATCCAAATTCCAATAGACAGCTTTTAGAAGCTGCCAGACAGGTACTCCCTCAGGTAGAGCATGATATACAGCAGGTACATAATATAATGACCAACATTGGCAAGCAAGTATATTTACCTGTAAAACTTGCTCTACAGTGGTTTTGTGGCAAAAAGGGCCACTCTTCTGGATGCACTTTTTCGCATCGCCAGTTAAGGTATTAAACCCTTATTTTGTTTTTTTGTTTGTTTTTTTGTTTTTCTTTTTTTTTATTGAGAAAAGGAAAAAAAACAAGTTTCCGCCTCCTCCCAGCCTCCCATTTCCCTCCCCCTCCTCCCACCCTTCTCCCCCTCCCACCATTTCTCTCCCCCTCCCTCTCCAGTCCAAAGAGCAGTCAGGGTTCCCTGCCCTGTGGTAAGTCCTAGGTCCTCCCCCCTCCGTCCATATCTAGGAAGGTGAACCTCCAAACTGGCTAGGCTCCCACAAAGCCAGCACATGAAGTAGGATCAAAACCCCGTGCCATTGTTCTTGGCTTCTCATCAGCCCTCATTGTTCGCCATGTTCAGAGAGTCCAGTTTTATCCCATGCTTTTTCAGTCACAGTCCAGCTGGCCTTGGTGAGCTCCCAATAGATCAGCTCCACTGTCTCAGTGGGTGGGTGCACCCCTCGTGGTCCTGACTTCTTTGCTCATGTTCTCCCTCCTTCTGCTCCTCATTGGGACCTTGGGAGCTCAGTCCAGTGCTCCAGTGTGGGTCTCTGTCTCTATCTCCATCCATCACCATATGAAGGTTCTATGATGATATGCAAGATATTCGTCAGTATTGCTATAGAATAGGGTCATTTCAGGTTCCCTATCCTCAGCTGCCCAGGGAACTAACTGGGGACATGGCCTTGGGCTCCTGGGAGCCACTCTAGGTTCAAGTCTCTTGCCAACCCTAACATGGCTCCCTTAACTAAGAATAGTGCTTCCGTGCTCCCCTATCCAACCTTCCTTTATCCCAATCATCTTTTTTCCCCAAGTTCCCCCCATCCTCCCCTTCTCCCTTTTTTCTCCCCATCTCCCCTTACCCCCATCCCACCCCACCCTCAAGATCCCAATTTTCTCCCCGGCAATTTTGTCTACTTCCCATAGCCAAGAGGATAACTATATGTTTTTCCTTTGGTTCTTCTTCTTACTTAGCTTCTTAAGGTTCACCAATTGTAGACTCTGTGACCCTTATTTATGGCTAGAAACCAATTATGAGTGAGTACATCCCATGTTCATCTTTTTGGGTCTGGGTTACTTCACTCAGGATAGTGTTTTCTATTTCTATCCATTGGCATGCAAAATTTGAGAAGTCATTGTTTTTTTACTGCAGCATAGTACTCTAATGTGTATATATTCCATACTTTCTTCATCCATTCTTCCATTGAAGGGCATCTAGGTTGTTTCCAGGTTCTGGCTATTACAAATAATACTGCTATGAACATAGTTGAACAAATGCTCTTGTCATATGATAGGGCATCTCTTGGGTATATTCCCAAGAGTGGTATTGCTGGGTCCAGGGGTAGGTTGATCACGAATTTCCTGAGAAACCGAAACACTGATTTCCAAAGTGGTTGCACAAGATTGCATTCCCACCAGAAATGGATGAGGGTACCCCTTCCTCCACAGCCTCTCCAGCAAAGGCTATCATTGGAGTTTTTGATTTTAGCCATTCTGACAGGTATAAGATGATATCTCAAAGTTGTTTTGATTTGCATTTCCCTGATTGCTAAGGAGGTTGAGCATGACCTTAAGTGTCTTTTGGCCATTTGAACTTCTTCTGTTGAGAATTCTCTGTTCAGTTCAGTGCCCCATTTTTTTAATTGGGTTAATTAGCATTTTAAAGTCTAGTTTCCTGAGTTCTCTATATATTTTGGAGATCAGACCTTTGTCTGTTGTGGGGTTGGTGAAGATCTTCTCCCAGTCAGTAGGTTGCCTTTTTGTCTTAGTGACAGTGTCCTTTGCTTTACAGAAGCTTCTCAGTTTTAGTACGTCCCATTTATTCAATGTTGCCATTAATGTCTGTGCTGCTGGGGTTACACATAGGAAGCGATCTCCTGTGCCTATCTGTTGTAGGCATTTTCTCTTCTATCAGGTTCAATGTGTTCTGACTGATATTGAGGTCTTTAATCCATTTGGACTTGAGTTTTGTGCATGGTGATAGATATGGGTCTATTTTCATTCTTCTACAGGTTAACATCCAGTTATGCCAGCACCATTTGTTGAAGATGCTTTCTTTCTTCCATTGTATACTTTTAGCTCCTTTATCGAAAATGAGGTGTTCATAGGTTTGTGGATTAAAATTCAGGTCTTCTATATGATTCCATTGGTCGACTTCTCTGTTTTTATGCCAGTACCACACTGTTTTCATCACTGTAGCTCTGTAATAGAGTTTGAAGTCAGGGATGGTAATGCCTCTAGAAGATCCTTTATTGTATAGGATTGTTTTGGCTATCCTGGGTTTTTTGTTTTTCCATATAAAGTTGAATATTGTCCTGTCCAGATCTGTGAAGAATTTTGATGGGACCTTGATGGGGATTGCATTGAATCTATAAATCGCCTTTGGTAGAATTGCCATTTTTACTATGTTGATCCTCCCAATCCAAGAGCAAGGGAGGTCCTTCCATTTTCTGGTATCCTCCTCAATTGCTTTCTTCAATGCCTTAAAGTTCTTGTCAAATAGATCTTTCACTTCCTTGGTTAGATTTACCCCAAGATATTGTATGCTGTTTGTGGGTATCGTGAAAGATGAAGCTTCTCTGATTTCCCTCTCTGCTTCCATATTCTTTGTGTATAAGAGGGCGACTGATTTTTTGGAGTTGATCTTGTATCCTGCCACATTACTAAAGGTGTTTATCAGCTGTAAAAGTTCTTTGGTGGAGTTTTGGGGGTCGCTTATGTACACTATCATATCATCTGCAAATAACGAAAGTTTCACTTCTTCCTTTCCAATTCAAATCACCTTGATCCCCTTATGTTGTCTTGTTGCTATTGCTAGAACTTCAAGCACTATATTGAAAAGGTATGGCGAGAGTGGACAGCCTTGTCGTGTTCGTGATTTTAGTGGGATGGCTTTGAGTATCTCTCCGTTTAATTTGATATTAGCTGTCGGCTTGCTGTATATAGCTTTTATTATATTTAGGTATGACCCTTGTATCCCTAATCTCTCCAATACTTTTATCACAAAGGGATGTTGAATTTTGTCAAATGCTTTTTCAGCATCTAATGAAATGATCATATAGTTTATTTCTTTCATTTTATTTACATGATGGATTACATTGATAGATTTTGGTATGTTGAACCAGCCCTGCATCTCTGGAATGAAGCCTACTTGATCATAATGGATAATTTTTCTAATGTGTTCTTGGATTCGGTTTGCCAGTATTTTGTTGAAGATTTTTGCGTCGATGTTCATGAGTGATATTGGCCTATAATTCTCTTTCTTGGTTGAGTCTTTGTGTGGTTTTGGTATCAGAGTAACTGTAGCTTCATAAAAGGAATTTGGCAATGCCTCTTCTGTTTCTATATTGTGAAATACATTAAGGAGTATAAGTATTAGGTCTTCTTGGAAGTTCTGGTAGAATTCTGCATTGAAACCATCTGGTCCTGGGCTTTTTTGGGTAGGGAGGTTTTTGATAACCGCTTCTAATTCTTCGCGACTAACAGGTCTATTTAGATTGTTCACCTGGTCCTGGTTTAACTTTGGTAAATGGTATTTATCTAAAAAAGTGTCCATTTCCTTTACATTTTCCAGTTTTGTGACATATAGGCTTTTGTAGTAAGATCTAATGATTCTCTGAATTTCCTCTGTGTCTGTGGTTATGTCCCCCTTTTCATTTCTGATCTTATTAATTTGCAAATTCTCTCTCTGCCATTTGATTAGTTTGGATAGGGGTTTGTCAATCTTGTTGATTTTCTCCAGGAACCAGCTTTTTGATTCATTGATTCTTTGGATTGTTTTCTGTGTTTCTATTTTGTTGATTTCAGCCCTCAGTTTGATTATTTCCAGTCTTCTACTCCTCCTAGGTGAGTCTGCTTCTTTTTTTTTTTCTAGAGCTTTCAGGTGGGCTGTTAAATCTCCTATGTGAGCTTTCTCTGTTTTCTCTAAGTGGGCACTTAGTGCTATGAACTTTCCTCTTATGACTGCTTTCATAGTGTCCCATAAGTTTGAGTATGTTGTTTTCTTTATTTTCATTGAATTCCAGGAAGACTTTAATTTCTTTCTTTATTTCTTCCTTAATCCAAGTATGGTTCAGTAGTTGACTGTTCAGTTTCCATGAATTTATAGGCTTTCTGGGGGTAGCATTGTTGTTGAATTCTAACTTTAATCCATGGTGATCTGATAAGACACAGGTGGTTACTAATATTTTTTTGTAACTGTGGATGTTTGCTTTGTTACCGACTATGTGGTCAATTTTCGAGAAGGTTCCATGAGCTGCAGAGAAGAAGGTATATTCGTTCCTATTTGGGTGGAATGTTCTATAGATGTCTGTTAAGTCCATTTGCTTCATTACCTCCATGAATTCTCTTATTTCTCTGTTAGGTTTCTGTCTGATTGACCTGTCCATTGGTGAGAGAGGAGTATTGAAGTCTCCTACTATTAGTGTGTGCGGTTTGATGGCTGCCTTGAGTTTTAGCAATGTTTCTTTTATGTACGTGGGTGCTTTTATATTAGGGGCATAGATATTCAGGATTGAGACTTCATCCTGATGAACTGTTCCTGTTATGAGTATAAAATGCCCCTCTCCATCTCTTCTGATTGATTTAAGTTTGAAGTCAACTTTGTTAGAAATTAGTATGGCCACACCTGCTTGTTTCTTAGGTCCATTTGCTTGATAAGCCTTTTCCCAGCCCTTTACTCTGAGTAGGTGCCTGTCTTTGTGGTTGAGGTGTGTTTCTTGTAAACAGCACAATGTTGGATCCTGTTTTCTTATCCAATCTCTTAGCCTGTGCCTTTTTATAGGTGAGTTGAGTCCATTGACATTAAGTGATGTTAATGACCAGTGGTTGTTAATTCCGGTCACTTTTTTAGTCGTAGAGTTTGTGTGTTTCCCTTCTTTGAGTTGTGTTGGTGAAGGGTCTCTAGATGACTGAGTTATTGTGGTCATTGTTGGACTCCTTGGTTAGTGATTTTCCTTCTATTACTTTCTGTAAGGCTGGATTTGTGGCTGCGTATTGTTTAAATTTGTTTTTATCCTGGAAAATTTTATTTTCTCCATTTATAGCGAACGAAAGCTTGGCTGGGTATAGTAGTCTGGGCTTGCATCCATGGTCTCTCAGTTTCTGCAGTACATCTATCCAGGACCTTCTGGCTTTCATGGTTTCCATGGAGAAGTCAGGTGTAAGTCTGATAGGTTTACCTTTTTAAGTGACTTGGCCTTTTTCCTTTGTAGCTCTTAAAATTCTTTCCTTATTCTGTATGTTTTGTTGTTTTGTGTTTTGAGTAATATATGGCAAGGAGATGTTTTTTTTTTTTTTTCCAGCCTATTCGGTGTTCTGTATGCTTTTTGAACCTTCATAGGTATATCTTTCTTCAGGTTGGGAAAGTTTTCTTCTATAATTTTATTAAGTATATTTTCTGGACCATTGAGCTGCACTTCTTCTCCTTCTTCTACTCCTATTATTCTTAGGTTTGGTCTTTTTATTGTGTCCCAGATTTCCTGAATGTTTTGTGATGAGAGTTTGTTGGACTTGCTGTTTTCTTTGATCAGTGTGTTTATTTTCTCTATGTTATCTTCAGAATCTGAGATTCTTTCTTCTATCTCTTGTATTCTGTTGGTTATGCTTGTTTCTGTAGACTCTGTTTGTTTACTTAAATTTTCCATGTCCATGCATTCATATGATTTAATCATTGAATTAAATATAAATCTTGGGCTATGATTACCAGACAAAGCAGGGTATTAAATAGTATTAAGTACAAATCCTTCTCAGTGTGATTAGCACACTAAAATAAAAAGTCAGAAATTAATCTCTTGAGGAGAGAGGTGATCTATTTTAAAGTGACTAATTCATTTTCTGTATTGATGGTTACACATGCATGCTCTGATTCTGAAGCGAAAAGTTGCTGTGAAAAGGGTAAGATACTGATTTCAGAGGCATTAAATTTCAGATTTGTGATGAAATAGCAGAGACAGGAAGTAGTTCAAAATTCAAAGATGAATTATCTAAAGTTATCTAAGAATTATCAAGGTAGAAATGAGTTTTTAGAGCAATTTTTAAAATAATTTGAAGCTGAGTTTAAATTCTGTATGCCATCTAGTAATTTAAGACCATGGGGAAGTCAGTATCTTCTTTCACTGGGCCATCTCTGAGAAGGAAGCAATGAAAGCACACTAGATCGTGAAAGCATTTACCAGTAACAAATAAGAAATTGTAGAAACATTATTTGACATATCAGACATGTGATAACTTTTAAAAGTAGCTGTTGTAAGTATCATCATTGCTATTATATTATATTGTGGGCTATCAAGGTTGGGTTTTCAGTGTACATAAAGATATTTTTCATAGAAAAGCATAATATATTGAGAATAAAAAAATCATTAGATAAAGGATATTAATGTGTGCATTGTTTGAACCTGAGGTGGTATCTGTTTGACTTTGTGTTAAATTGTCAACAACTCATAATTCCTTTGGTATGCACATTTTCCACTGTAGTTATTTCATTGAAATGTATTTACTTCTTTTAACATGAACATATTCAGAAACTTCCAAAAACATAACATAATCTTTAAAATTTAATAAAATGAAGATATTCATAAAAAAAAATTTCCATGTCCAGCCGGCCCTCTGTTTGTGTTTTCTTCTTTGCCTCCATTTCAGTTTTCAAGTCTTGAACTGTTTCCATTATCTGTTTGATTGTTTTTCCTTGGTTTTCTAGGGTATGATTCACTGATTTATTCAATTCTTCAAACTTTCTGTTATATTTCTCATCCATTTCTATAAAGGCGATTTTTACATGCTGTTTAAGGGCATCAATCCCTTTCATGAAGTCAATCTTTTCTACTTCTTCTTGATTAAGGTGTTCATGTCCTCCCGTTGTGAGGTCGCTCGTTTCTGGTGGCTTCATGTTGCTTTTCTGCTTATTGGGTGAATTCTTGCATTGGCGTCTGCCCATCTCTTCTTCCGAATGCTCCCTTATGGATCTTCTTTTACCAGATCAGGTCTCCTTGCCTACTGATGTACCTTCCCAGTGATGGCTCTCCCCAGTGATGGCTCTCCTGGTGCCAAGATCAGATCTCCATGCCCAATGATGGCTCTCCCCAATGCTGGCTCTCCTGGCACCCAGATCAGGTCTCCGTGTTGGTTGGGTAGCTCGCAAACAAAGGGCCTACCTTGCTTGGTGCAGGCAGGCTATAGAAACAAAGGAACTCCCGCCCGCTTGGTTGCCCTGAGGATTTGGACCCAGTGCCCAGACAGGCTGGGCTGGGTGATGTTATGTGCCGAAAGAAGGCAGTGGAGCCGAAGTGGGGAGGGTTCTGGATGCAAGCTGGGTGGGATAGGAAGAAAGAGGCAGCATGCAGGGAGTGGAGGCCCTGCAGAGAGCCCAAGAAGGATAGGGGGTTGAGGAACCCCTGAGTTCCCTGTCCCGGGCTGGTGCCGCGGGGTCAGAAACTCACCCCAATGTTGGCTCTCCTGGCACCGAGATATCAGGTCTCCGTGCTGGTTGGGCAGCTTGCAAACAAAGCGCCTACCCTGCTTGGTGCAGGCAGGCTATAGAAACAAAGGAACTCCTGCCCACTTGGGTGCCCTGAGGATTCGGACCCAGTGCCCAGACAGGCTGGGCTGGGTGATGTTATGTGTCGAGAGAGGGCAGTGGGGCCGACGTGGGGAAGGTTCTGGATGCAAGCTGGGTGGGATAGGAAGAGAGAGGCAGTATGCAGGGAGTAGAGGCCCTGCAGAGAGCCCAAGAAGGATAGGGGGCTGAGGAACCCCTGAGTTCCCTGTCCCGGGCTGGTGCCACGGGGTCAGAAACTCACCCCAATGTTGGCTCTCCTGGCGCCGAGAGATCAGGCCTCCCTGAACCCTTATTTTGAAGTAGTAGCTTGCTTAGCACAGAAGAGCAGGATGGAATCTAGGAGATATTTTGACAAGGAACCGGCTATGATTAATGTTCCTTATGCTAAGCAACAAATTGAATGGTTATTCCAAAATAGTGATTCTTGGGCAACAGCATTTGCTCAGTTTCAAGGCCAGAATAATAATAATCTTTTCCCAGCCGACCCGTTGCTGCAGTTTACACAACTGTATTCCTTCGTTTTCCCTAAAACAGTAACAAAAGATCCTTTCAAGAATGCTTTGTTATTTTTCACTGATGGCTCTTCTAATGGGACGGCTGCTTATGCCATTAATGGTAAAGGACATACGGTGCAGAAAGAACCAGACTCAGCTCAGATAGTTGAGCTGTGAGCTGTGGCTGTAGTGTTTCAACATTTTGCAAATGAAGCTTTTAATCTTTATACTGACAGCCAATATATTTTTACTGCTCTTCAGGTCCTAGAGACCATCCCTTATATTGGGACTAGCAATAAGCAAGTTAAGATGCTATTCCAACAGATTCAAGAGGCCATACAACAAAGAAAGCTACCATGTTTTGTGGGACATATCAGAGCACATTCAAATCTTCCTGGTTCATTAGCTGAAGGTAATGCTTTAGCTGATAAACTTACAAAAATAATCACTCTATCATAGGTTGAGCTTGCTGAGCAGTTACATGCTTTGCATCATCAAAATAGTCTAAGTTTATGAAAGCAATTTAAATTAACAAGGGAAGCTGCTCGCCAAATTGTTAAGCAATGTGAGATATGCCCACAATATTTACCTGTACCTTCTTTGGGGCTAAATCCCCAAGGACTACTTCCTCATCACATAAGGCAAATGGATGTTACTCATGTCTCAGAGTTTGAGAAATTGAGGTATGTGCTTTTGACAGTCGATACATATTCAGGATTCTTAATGGCCACTGCACAAACTCAGGAAGCTGCAAGCATGTAATAACTCATTGCTTAAAATGCTTCTCATATATGGGAACCTCCAAAATAATAAAGATGGATAATAGATCCTGATATGTCAATAAAGAGTTTCAGCAATTTTGTGCCCAATGGAATATTGAACATAAGACCGGTATTTCTTATAATCCTCAAGGTCAAGGAATTGTGGAGTGTGCTCATAGCTCCTTAAAGACACAACTTCAAAAGATAATATCAGGAGAATTATATTCTCAAATGCCACATAAGCCTTAAATCATGTGCTATTTACATTAAACTTCTTGAATATGAATGTCAATGAGTGATCAGCGGCAGACAGATTATGGCAAAATGGCACAAAAGTGACCTTTGCTAAAGCAAGGTGGAGAGACCCTTGCACTGGAAAATAAAGGTCCCAAACCTGTATTTATTTGGGATTGAGGATATGTCTGTGTTTAGTCACAGGATGAGGATCAAGCAAGATGGCTTCCAGAACGCCTGGTTCAATGTATCCAGCAGAACACCAGACCGGAGGACATAGTAGCTGCTAACGCCCCCATGGAGGAGTCGAAATGAAAGTCTATGGTCCCGCTACTGCTTACTTGACGCCATGGAGAGAAATGCCTGATTCACAGGACCTGCTGCCACCATTCTACACAGAGGATGCCATTCCGCACAGCAGGACTCTGGGTTGCTTCCAGACCTTGCTGCAACTTGCTACAGTCTGAATCCTGTTTACTTTAGAGCCGGACTAGAAACACAGAACTCAGATTGCCAGTGAAGTATTCAGTCAAGAGAACGGGAGAACCAAGATCTCAATTTTCCTGCTCAGGGGAAGAAGGACTGAAAGCCCTTTTCAGATGTGAGGAGGGTAGCCTAAGGGTGTTTCTGCTGCTCAGAGACTGGGAGAGTTGATTAAAAGCAGCATTGCATTTGGACTCTTCCCATTCCAAAAATCTTTTGTCTTTTGGTTAGAATGGATTTAAGAGAATCATGATTTGTTAAGTTGTGTCATGGTATTGACCTGTTAAATCATCTTATGGTATTGATCTGTTAATGTTTTAGTTCACTATAAGATATTAATGATTAGAAAATGTTTAGAACTTGTCTAAGGAAAGCTTGACACTAGCAATGAATTCTTGAGTTTTATGTTTGATAGGACAAACTTAGATTTTGATACAGCTGAATACTCTAGACGAATTCACAGGTGGGCATTGCCAGCCCTGGTGACCCTCTATTCCTTTAATAAGGAGATATATTAGCCATTGAAGTATTTGCCTGGCAGGGGTGGTGCATGCCTTTAATCCCAGCACGTGGGAGGCAGAGGCAGGCAGATCTTTGTGAGTTCGAGGCCAGCCTGGTCTACAAGAGCTAGTTCCAGGACAGTCTCCAAAGCTACAGAGAAACCCTGTCTCGAAAAAACAACAACAACAAAAATATGGATAGCACAACATATTATCTGTTTGCTTGCTTACCATTACTGGAAATAGCTTGGCATCCCACCCAGGGAGTGGTTCGCCTACAGAGTGTTTGGTCTAGGGCAGGAGTCTAGGGCATGAGTGATGAATGTAGCCCATGACTTTCATTTTGTATGTTAATGCAGTCTTTTGTTTTACTCCTACCTTTTGGGGTCAGGGATGTATTAACCAATTGGAAATTAAACACAGGCAAATTTTCAGTACTCACTGAAAAATTCCCTCCAGAGACTATCTTATATGTTTCTGCATTTTAATATTTTCATTTGTGTCTCCATATTCTTTACTGTATTTCTAAATTCTCATGCCTCCGCTCTGGAGAAAGGTATTTTTGTCAAGGTTGGCCCCTGATATGGCCTTGTTGGAGGAAGTGTGTCACTGTAAAGGTGGGCTTTGGAGTCTCATATATGGCCAAAATACCACCCAGTGTCTAAGATCACTTCCTGTTGCTTGCAGGTTAAGATGCAGAACTCTCAGTTCCCTCTCCAGCACATGTCTGCCTGCATGCCACCATGTCACACCATGATAATGGACTAAACCTCTGAAAATATAAACCACCCTAATTAAATGTTTGTCCTTCATAAGAGTTGCCATGGTCATTGTATCTCTTCGCAGTAATAGAAATCCCAGCTAAGACAGCCCTGAATGAAACATCTCTCTCCCATTGACATGGAGATTGATGATAGCTTCATAGAACTGAGATCACCTAATATGCTTCTCAAATAAACACTCAAATTTCAAAATCTCCAATTTTACATGATATTTTGTTATTATGAATGAAGTGGCTAGCCATTGTATGAGGTTATATTTGTCCCTATTTCTATTTGGGTTTCATAAAAACTGAGAACAAAAAAAAAAATAGAGACCAAGAATTGAAACTTTCGCAGTAAGTCTAAACCCTAATGCAGACCTAGAGCTGGAAGGGTCAAACTTGAAGTTCCTGCCCAGCTGTGGGTTACGAGGGCTAAGTAGGCAATGGCAGGGAGTTGGGAGACTGGTTTTTTGAGTGTCATCTGAAGGAAGGGCCATGATGCTGCATTTCACTCAAGCCCAGAAGACATTTTAGGGGAGGAAGCTGCTCCAGAATACTCTCTGAGTCACGCCAGCAAAACAGAGGACAAGGCCTGACCTGGGACTCCATGGGTATTTGCAGTAACTGCAGTGACAAAACGTGCATGCCTTATTTTATTTTATTTTGTTTTGTTTTGTTTTAAGAGTTGTTGAGGATTCAGTTTAAGGCCCTATGTATACCAGGCATGAATTCTGTCACCTCGCCAGCCATTAATGGACTCTTTAGTTGTGGGACCCTAACCAAGATAGAATCTGACTAAAAAGAGGCTGAAGAGAGGTCACATGCTGACAGCTGGAACAGAGGCACAGTCCTGCTGTAGAGCTGGGACTGCAGACAGCCGCGGTGTGTGATGTGTGGTGCTCTGTGTAGAATGACAAGGAGGGGTCTTACTCAAAAACATTGTTAAATGTTTCCAGACTGTACAAAACAAAACAAAACAAAAAACAAAAAAAAAAAACTTAGTCATCGAAATGAAATCAGGATAAAGAGAAAAATCATTTTGATCTTGACTTCTTATTTTTTTCTATAATTTAAGGAATTTTATTCCAAAGTAAGTAGCTAAATACCAGCACAATAGGTTTTCTGCACCATGACTTTAAAAAAAAATGAAAGCCTTTCTAAAAGTGAAGCATCCTTTCAAAAGGATGCTGTATGGTCGCTGTTGTGGTGACAGCTAATTTTGTGTATTTTTTTCAAACTTTTCGGGGAGATTGAACAGTGTGTGCAATCTGTCACTGAGCAACCCACGTTCCTGAGATTGGATGTTGAAATCTGCTTTCGTGAACCTAAAAGACAATGAGATTAAGTTGAACTGGTTAATTGAACAATATTCCAGAATCACAGTCTTTGTAAGTCGTCATGTAAGAAATGTAAATGGAGGTAAACAAAATGAAAATAAAGGTCTGATCTCCAAAATATATAAAGAACTCAAGAAACTAGACCATAAAAGGCTAATCAATCCAATTATAAAATGGGGCACTGAGCTGATGTTTTTCTGATTGGTTTACAGAGGAGGAGTTCCCTGCGGACAAAAATCTTGTCCATGATACAAGGGCAAGCTGTGTGCTTCTACTTCCCCCTTGTGGTTTTCATTTGCCACTGCAATGTCTCTGGCTGCAAAGGTATTTCTGCAAGTCCTCAGCAGGCTATTTGATAAAGGAAGTTCAGAATAACTCTCTTTCATTCTAAAACATTTTCTCAATAATAAAATAATGAGCTACCCCAGGTTACCTTGTTTAGGTAATTGCAATATTTCATCTTGTACTGATTTGTCAGGAAGCTTGCCTAGAGAACTGTTCAGATGTTTGCACAGCAGAAAACAGTCCCGGTTGGCAAGAATTCTAAGTCAGCTGGTCGGTAATTGGCCATGATGACGCTTGCATGGTGAATTAACATCTTCTTCTAAATCAAGTGTGTTTCAGGATTCTGTCCTAAGCTCTGATCCTCTGTGAACACACTTCTTCCCCTGCCTTTCTCCTGCACAGAACATCTGGAGTGCTGGTCACTCTCTGTGCTGCCCCTTAAGTTAAGGACTTGCAGCACTGCATGACCAGATCACCATGTTGCCAGAGGGTCCTCCTTGATTCTCCTCTGCTTTCTATGACCTGAGACTCAGTGGTGCCCTTGTCGATTTACCCTGATCCTCCACCTCGGCCCCATGCGCAGAATATACCTGGGGCATTGATTCTTCAGCCTGACTTGGTCTGGGAATTACAGGACAGCTAGCTCTCATTGGACTAATGTTCCCAAGGCTAAGGAAGGACAGAGAAGCAATCCAGATGTTGTCACACCAGAATTCAGCCTGTGCCAACATGGGCATCATTGTTTAGGTCACAAGGCTGTGAAGGAACACCTGGAATTATGTGTAAAGTCTGTTTGTCTGTTTGTTTGCCATTTGGGGTATTTTTTTTTAAAAAAAATAAATTCTGGGTTTTTTGTTTGTTTGATTTGTTTTTGTTTTTTATTTTACCTTTAGTTCTGGAGGCCAGAAGTCAAAGGCTGAAATGTATACATACATCTGTCTCCTACGGCAGAAGGTAAAGAGGCGAGAGTACATGTAGCGGGGTCAGGAAGGGGGCTGCTGAACCCTTTCATCAAGACCCTCCTCTGAGGATATCCTCAGAGAGCCGTTACCACTCCCATAAGTAACAGCATCGAACCATTTGAAGGGCAGCACTCCCAAGTCTCTCTCACTTACTTTTAGGGCTACTTTTCAGCATAAGCTTTGGAGACACATTTAAGCTCTGACACAAGGTGTCTATGCCAAGATCCCTATTGCTCAAGCACGACCTGAGGTAAACAGTTCAGGACACCTCCTCCCCGCGCCCCCCACCCCACCCCCCGTTAGCACACAGCTTTCCCAGCCACTCTCAAAGGTTTTTACTGAGTCGGTGGGTCCCGACTTGTGCACTGTCACGGGCTGCCAGATGTATCTCTGCCAATCCTCCTATCATCACGCTTTACAAACCAGTACTCTAAACCAGCTCTTCTTCTCATGCCTCATATCAAGGCCTGTGGAGAAGGTTGTAACTCTCTGCTTCTTGCAGGGGTAAACCTTGGAATCATGGCCTCCCTGCACACCGAGGTTGGTGTGAGCCTGTCGTGTTTCCTGGATATATTGAATTGTGATGACATAATGTTCAATTTTAGGATGAATTCAATGATTAATAATTGATAATTTTATAAAACATGCAACTAAAATATTTATTTTAATGATGGTTTTCTATTACTACTGCATGAGTTAATTCTCTTGTGGCTGGGGCAAAAAAACAGGACAAAAAACAATTTAAGGTTGGAGGGGTCTGTGTGAGCTCACAGAGCCAAGAAGGCGTGGAATTGGGGTTAAGATCTTGAAGAGTTTGGTTAGATTGCGCCAGGAGGTGAGGACAGCTAGCTCCTAGCATCCCTTTCTATTTTTCTTTTTTCCTCCCTTCTAATTCAATCTGCACCCCAGTGTTTGGAAAGGCAATGGAGGGAATGGCACTATTAGAAGGTATGGCCCTCCTGGAGTAGGTGTGGTTTAGTTGGAGGAAGTGTGTCACTCCAGAGGCAGGCTTTGAGGTCTCGTGTATGCTCAAGCCATGCCAGTGTCTCAATTCACTTCCTGTTGCTTGGGCAAGATGTAGAATACTCAGCTACCTCTCCAGTACCATGTCCCACCACAATGATAATGGAAAGAACCTCTGAAATGTAAGCCACCCCAATGAAATGTTTCCTTATAAAAGTTGCCTTGGACATGTTGTCTCTTCACGATGAAAGAAACCCTAGGATAGCCCCCAACCAAAATGAAGTTGCCATGGACATTCAGGGTGGGTTTCCCTCCTCAGTTAAAAGTATTTGGAGATGTTCACAGACACACCTAGAGGTGTGTCTCCCAGGGGATTCCAAACCCAGTCAAGTTGATAAGGATGTTTAATCATCACAACTATAAATCTCAAATATAGGCTTTATATTTGAAATAGCTCAGAGATTCCTGATTGTCCTTTCCTATTCTTGATAGACAACATAAGCTTTATTTTCAAATGCAAATAAAAGTAATTTTTCACAATTGATACAAATACAAATAAAAATTATTTAGCACAGTTGACATCCAGTTAACAGCTGTAATGATTTTTTTTTCTCTTAACTGGAAATTTAAAATTTTTGAAGCTACTTGTGACAACAGGAACAAGTTTCAAAAACAGTGGAGTTTGTGTGTGTCCAATATTGCAGAGAAAGTGTGTGCCCACCATGCCAGGGCCGTCAGCTCCTGGCTAACCAGATGACTCTGTAAGAGGACATTGACTACATTGACTGCTTTCAATACACAGGAAGGGTGAGATTCAAAGCCCTGGCCAGCTAAGCTGCCCCCCTGCCAGGTTCCCTATAACAGGCCCCACTCTGCCAATCATGCTCTGGGCCACATGTCCTGCTCTACTGGCATGATGTCTGCAGACATTCTCACAATGGTGAAGTGGTGTCCTTCTTGATTCTGATTTCTGCTGTAGTTGCTTTTTCCTTTCCTATAGGGGCTGGAAAGAGGTTGTCAGTGACATAGGGTGCTTACATCTGCCAGGTGCCCAGGACTGTGTTTCTCCATGCAGGTCAGAAGGTAACATTGTCATGGGAAAATGCAAACATGTTGTGTTTTCATAGCACAGAGCCTAGCCCATTGCTGTAGTTGATAACAAGGATACTGGTCTTTGCTTCCAACCTCCTGTTCTACTTCCCTGGTTTTTGTGTTAAGCCCCTTTAAGACTTTGCTGATTTCATAAAAGGGACTCAGGGGTTAATATCTCTGAAGACAAAAAAAAATTATCTTCTTTTCTGGTGTCTTTCCATAAAATATGGAAACAAACTATCTTTCCTATTCATCCTAATATATGTAATATACATCACATAGACTTGATCACATAAGGGAGATTCTGCAGTTTTGTTTCCTTAGTGAGTATCAGAAAAATCCAAGAAAAGAAGATCCATTAGGAAATTTTAAAAACTCAGAGTACTGTTGGTAACACGAATAATGATATAATTTTTCTGAGAGCTGAGCATCCCATGTAGCTGTACACAGCAGGTGCCTGATGTGGGGGTGTCATATCAATCTGTTGATTTCATTGGTTAAGCAATAAAGAAACTACTTGGCCCTCATAGGTTAAAACATAGGTGGGAGGAGTAAACAGAACAGAATGCTGGGAGGAAGAAGCTGAGTCAGTGAGTCGCCATGGTTCTCCCACTCCAGACAGACGCAGGTTAAGATCTTTCCTGGTAAGCGCACCTGGTGGTGTTACAGGGATATTAGAAATGGGTTAGATCAATATGTATCAATAAGAGGCCAGGCAGTGTTTAAAAGAATACAGTTTCCATGTAATTATTTCGGGGCATAAGCTAGCCATGCGGTCGGCCGGGTGCTGGGGATGCAGCCCCGCTGCTCCTATTACAACAGGTGCCTGCCGGAAGAATATTCTGTGAATTCATGTTGATGGCTCCAACTTCACTCTAATGCGGAAAGTGGAAGATTAACAACTTTTAAATAGATTCCACGCTTGACCACCCACACCGCCTAGTCAGCTTGTGTCAACCTTTTTCTCATATATTTCTAACCCTGCAGATCTTCCTCTTTCTTCCTCTGGGAGCTCTTCTACTACTGCCTATTCATACGGATAAACTGTGTCCCATTTAGTTCAAAACATGCCTTGAGGGGCTGGAGAGATGGCTCAGTGGTTAAGAGCATTGCCTGCTCTTCCAAAGGTCCTGAGTTCAATTCCCAGCAACCACATGGTGGCTCACAACCATCTGTAATGAGGTCTGGTGCCCTCTTCTGGCCTGCAGACAAACACACAGACAGAACATTGTATACATAATAAATAAATAAATATTTAAAAAAAAAACATGCATTGATTTCCCGCGATTTTCTTTGACTTACATGTTATTTGGAAATGTAGTATTTGCTTTTTTCACTTTGGAGAGAATTTTCAGCTATCATTTTGTTATTAATTTCTAATTTATGGTTTGAAAATATGCCGTGTATGACTTTTAATCTTCGTAAATTTCTTAAGGTCTCTTTCCTAGTTTATAAAGCAGAATGTCGTGGTAAATACTGAATCAGAAGACTGAATATTGGGAGCACTGTACAAAGGTCTTTGTGCCCACAGATTTGCAGGGAGACCAGGAATGTTGAGCCTCAAAACTGTCTTTTCAAAGGGAAACATGTAAAACCTGTTCTTCCACCCAGAAAGCTGGGACTTGCATGTGATTAAGTAACAGCCCAGTGAGCTGCATTATTTGCTGGGCCAGGCCAAATCAAGCTCCTACAACCAGGACCAGAAGTGGCTAATAATCTAAACGATCCTTATAGCCAGAGCCTCCCCCAAGCTCTCACAACCAGGACCAGAGGTGCTAATCACCCCAAAGACCTCTAAGCTATCTCAGTGACTAAGACCAGGCCAGACCCTTAGGCCCTTAAGCTAGCAGAGGTAGCCTATCTCCGGAACCCATCATCTTCTGAGAAATGCCTTGTGCCCTGAGTTGAGTTGTGATGTGATTTTGCTTCCTTGTTCACCACTGATTCTAGCACACCAAAAAACTTATTTTCCAAGTTACACTGTGTTTAAATTTGTTGGGAACAAACCACCGGGCATCAGATTCTCTGAGGTTTGATCCAGATCGTCAAAGTCAATGGGAACTGTTTTCATTCTCACCTCTTCAGGGTTTACTTCCCTGCCTGCTGTGTCGCTCTCAGGAAAATCTGTCTTTCATTTCTGATCCCTCACCTCCTCTCTTTGGGCTTCTGCAAGCACTCCTGCTTACAGCTTCTTACCTCTGAGTCACCGTGGCTGTGCTGGTGTCCTGCAGTGGTGATAGGGTAATTATGGCTCAGTGTCTTCTTTTGTCACCTTGCCCTCTGAGCTGTGCCCCTCACTAATAGTTTTCCCTCAGTGCAGCCTTTTTACGCTTGTAGTAGAGTAGAGAGAGCCAGGGTCGGATGCAAGTCTTTTGCATGGCCCAGCCAAGTGTTCTTTCTCTGCAGTGGTGTTCATTATTATAGACAGAGCACAGTGAATAATGTTACCTTTTCTGCCAAAGCCTCAAGACTTCTTTTTGGCTCTTTATCTTCAACTTCCGTATGGGATACTGGAGGTGGCATTCAAGAAAGTCTTGAATCCTTACTAAACCTGTGGCCCCAGTACTTCTCAGCCACCAGAAATTTGGCAAGTGCCCTCTTGGCAATCTACTAGCTTGTGGCCCCTGCGTCTTCTGCTCTAGCTAGCCACTCTGCTGTGATTCTGGGTTACCTGGGTGCTACCTTCCTATTGCTGCTTAGAAGAACACCATAAATGGACATTCAAAAACCAAAACAATTCAGTTTCATTATCTCAAATGTTCTGGAATCAGAAGTTTAAAATAAGCACTGTGGGACTAACGTCTATGAACCTGTAGGCTTCCTTTTCTTTTTTGAAGTCATAGGGGACATTCAGGGTCCTTGGCTTGTCCACTTCCAAGGCCACTCACCTTATTTTGCACAGAGATGGGAGTAAGAGCTGGGACTGCAGAGATGACTCTGTGGTTAAGTGTAATGCATGTTTTCCTAGGGGTCCTGGGTTTGATTTACAGCACCCACATGGAGGTTCAGAACTGTCTGTAACTCCAGTCCTAGGTCATCCTGTCTCCCCTCTGAGAACACTGCATGTAAATGGTACACAGCGGTACACACATCCTGTACATGCTGGCAAGACACCCATACATATAAAAATGAATAGAAGGAAAGAGAGAGAGGAGGAGGAAGAAAAGGAGGAAGGGAGGGAGACAAGGGGTGGGAGGGAGAAAGGGAAGGAGGGGAGAGAGGGAAGGGGAGGAAGGAAGGAACAGAGGAAGAAAGGAAAAAAGGGAGGAACAGAGGAAGGAAGGAAGGAAGGAAGGAAGGAAGGAAGGAAGGAAGGAAAAACTAACTTCAACGTCACAGTTTTGGGATGCAAGATAGAAGGAGAAGCTGCCAATATTTGAAGACTATTGTGATTTCATCAGTAAAGCCCTCAAAAATCTCTCGACTTAAGTATTGTTTACCAGCAACCAAATCCATCTTCTACCTTAACTCCCCCTTGTTGTATCAAATGTCACATTCATCTGTAGGTTCCCTTGACAAGGCTAAGCCTGAATTTCTCCTGGAAATCGCTGTTCTGCTTGGGAGAATTAGAGAAAACAGCAAATATGACAAGAGTTTAGTTTACAATCCCGGATGTGCTCACGCTATGCTTTGAAAAAAAATTAGAGGACAGCAGAAAGAGATTCAGAAGGGAAGGCCCATGTCTGGGAAGTTGTGATCTGAGGAGCACACTGTGTGCCCCTGGAGAAGTAAAGAAACAATTGCACATCAGCTCAAACCGAACAAACCTGTCTAAACACACATCAATTGAGTCTGTCTTGAAAGTCAACAATGAACAATACAAAAACACAGAAAATGCTACTAGAAGGAATTAAAATGTGCAAATATCATTTAAACTTCCCTTTCCAATGCCAAAGAATATGTTTAAACACAACTTCAAAAGTCAAGGATCAATAGTAAGCTGTCAGGAATTTTTTAAAAATATTGAAAATTGTCCCACACAATGATTTTCTAGAAATGTAAATAACTGGAGAAAAAATTGCAAAATGAGACTGAGGTATTTACTGAGAGTCTTCAAAAATTCATGCTAATAAATAGAGGCCTTGTTAATCATCAGTAAATGCAGTTTTACATACAAAAATATATACCTCAGTATAGGAGTCAGAAAACAATGCTCTTTCATAGTCTCTTGGGTCAATATGGATTACATTTTCATTATCTTCTGTTAAAAACACTCAGAGTCAACTCCCACTGATCCTTTTACATTATGACTCAGAACTGAATGTGAATTTTTGAAATGTGATGTTTAGTACAGCTGAATATCATTTTTATATCGTATCCTGTGTTGTACTAAATTTGGCTTGTAGACTACATGTTTTTTTTACATAATTTGTGTATTTGTATTTTATGGGGGGGGCACAGAGGATCTGGGAGGAGTTGTGGGTTTTTGCATGCCTGAGGTCAATTGGAAGAATATATACTCCTACACACACATGCAGATATAGAAGTGGCGCATTGAAAGACACAGAGACAGCCACGCCTCTGGAGTGAGAGAGAGCAAGCAGGAGCACTGACAGAATTGAACAAGGCATGTAGGATAACTACACTAAACAAGAATATACTCTTGTGCGGTCTTATAAACGGCTTTCCTTAGAATCCTATGAACTCATTTGTGCAAACTACAGCCAATTTCTTGCAGACCCTGGTTTGTTTAAAGTCGCATACACGAGATTCCTTCCACTAAGCTATTTCAATAGGAATGTTCCACACTACCTCTGAGTCTCCCCACCCTGCCCCATTTCCTACCCCTGACACCTGGATTTGGGACAGAACACACCCAGACACCAAATAGTCGGCACACAAAAAAAAATTATTACCATAAAGGGACAAGTAGGAGGGGCCAGTCTCTAGATATGGCAGAGGCAGCAGGAGGTGTCTCTACAGGAATAGGTTTTTAGGGAAAAAGGAAAGTCTGTATTAGGATGACTTGGTAAGTACTGGCTGGACACGTTAGCCAGTGTAGCCAAATAACCACTCTTGATTGCTGGACCATGCTGTTTTGGTAGTCAAACCTTTGTAATAATCCTCAGGAGTGAGTAAATGGCCAAATAAGGGAATAGACCTTGTGAGCTAGCTTTAGGATTTCAATCTAAAGGTTTAGCAGGGGAGAAGAAGAAGGTGAGCAAGACAAACAACAGAGAGAAGTCTTCCTAGGATATGTGGTCAACATTTGCTCAACACTTGACCAACATATTTTTGAGGAATGCATCAAGCATACCCAAGCACCTTCCATCTGGATAGATGCTGGTGTATGACGAGACCAAAAGCCTTAAACCAGATTATTCCTCCCTCCTAATCCATGTTTCTATGTGCAGGAATTATACTCTTGCCTAAAAATGCTTTAAGAATAAAAAATCAAATGAAGTAGCACTCATCTTAATGTTTTAACCGTTCCTTTCCAACACACGTGGACCCAGTGTTGGTTGTTTACTTTCTTACTCGCTACAGCAGCCTACCTACCCCTTCTCAAGGCCAAGACTACTTTATTCTTTGTTTGAAAAGCTGAATGAAGCTGATTGTCTCTGACTGAAACAACCCGAAAAGCTCGGCTCCAGAAGAAACAAGCACTGGGAATAAATCCTGTCCAAATATGGACCTCTCCTGTACTGGCCTTCATTCTCTGGTTTAATTAGAAGTGAAAAGTACCTTCTGCCTTCTAAAAGCGCTCAAGGGCAACAAGGAACTAACTCCCTCTCCTGAATCCTCCTAAGCTTTCCGTTCTTAATTACAGCCCCTTGCCAGCAGTTATTAGGACAGTGTCAACTTCCAACAAAAGGTGGCGTCTGAGTCACCACAGCAGGCTTCCTAGAGGGGAGACCCACAGTGGACTGTGCCCCTGTCCAGTCCTCACTGAGGGGGTGCTAAATAGCTAGGAAAATGATACAAAGCAAACTTAAAAAAAAAAAAAGAAGAAGAAGAATATGTTCCATTGCCTCATGTTGAAGTTGGGGCCAAGCATGCCTCTCTATTTCTGAAAATTTAAGACCTCATAAAGTGAGTACTGCTTGAGGCAAATTAATTGTGTTGAAAGTGAGTCTACCCATATATTAATTAAGTATTCTCCTATTATTGGGTTGTATATATTTTATATCCTCTGTAGAACATAGGATGGGGATTGAAACCTTGCTGTATAAATAATTGAGAAGGATTTTATTGTGTTTTCCTGAGTCTGAAATGTCTCCAAATATATATTAATGGTAACCCAGTCTCTAAAAATAAACTGGGTGTCTGTAACTTACAATTCTGGCTTCACTGAGAGGCAGTTTTACATGGTTTTTTCCATGCAAGGGGAAAAAAAAGGTGTGGTTACTACTGCAAGCACTTCTGAAGGTCTGTTGAATGATTTTGTATGACCCATAAAGGCCGAGGCATTACTCATGTATTGCTGGCTTCAGAGTAACCAAAATGATCATAGTGATTGTTTTTTAACTCCCTTCAGATGTTGGAAAATTACAAGTCTAGCGCTTCGTAAAATAAAACATCGCTCTGCCTACGCACAGCACAGCTCCTGTCTTTATTTTAATGAATGGAATTCTTTAAAAACTTTTGAATTGTGTGCATTTAGCTTCCCTAAGCAATGATTAGAACTTACTCATTGATTGTTCAACTGTGCACAAAATGAAGTTGAGTTTTATATTTCGTGAGCTCCTACCAAAAGAAAACAGGCTTATTATTTTTACTTTTCTTTTATTGGCCCTTTATATTTCATTTAAAAGTGTATAATGATGCTGCTTTGGTGAATCAGGAGAGAAAAAGCACATTTTCCCATTTTCCTTTTCTACATTTTATGTGGAGGAAGCTTCTCTAAGGTGAGAGAGAACTGGAGAAGGAACAGTGAATGTGTTTTCCAGCCTGTACTCAACACCTCTGCTCCTGGTGCTCTGCAAGGCAAAGAAAATAATAAACCTTTAATAAATTATAAACATTTTTTACCTGGTGCCCAAAGGTTTACATTAAAGCCTTTGAGGAACTGACCAGGAAGGAGATCCCGAGTCCACACCTGAGAAAGAATATAAACAAGAGATGGGGGAAGGCAGGAAACCATTACTCTGTGTGTTGCTGATCATGAAAAGAATATCCTGAAGAAATTGAAATCCAAAGACAAGTCTTGTAAGTGAAGGAAAGCTGGCTCTGATATCCTTGCTTAGCAGAATTTGTACCAAAACAAATGCATCCACCAAATAGTCTCACACTCAGAAGGCTGTTCAAATGATTTAGCTATCAGAAGCATTTTTACAGGAAGTGACTATCTAAGTCAAGATAAGTTAAACCTAAAGGATTTTCTTTTTAAATTGTGAGTTGTGTCTATCCCTTGTACAAGTGATAGGTTTTATTACCTTGTTTCTCCTATCTGTTTCATTACCCCACTAGCTTCTCTTACATCCTCTCCCTGTCTGTCCCCGGTGCCGTCTTCTGTAAAGCAATCTACTCACTCCTTTTTTGTCTCATAGATCCTAAAGGAATTTTCACTATTGAACAAAATTCCAGAAAAGCTGGACATCAGACTCAAAACATGGGTAGGGATAAAGAAAGTCTGAGCACTAAGAATAAAATCAAAACTATTACTCAAGAAAGAGTGAACGGAACATTACAATCCCAGCTGCAGGGTGTCAGACATTTCCCATGTCAACCCCAGATGCTGCCTGCCATCGTCACTGACTGCCTGAAGCCCTGACTCTGAATCTGCTTTCTCTGCTATGTGAACTGGCGAATGTTTCTTTAGCTCTGTCTTTGCATGCCTTATCCCAGGTGTCTTTGACAATATCAGGATAATGAGTCTTTATCCCATTATAAAACATGCATGCAAAAGCAAGGATCGGTGATTCCTTACCTATGTGGACACTAAGAACAACGCATAATTTTTTACCAGGTTCCTTGCCCAGGAGAAGGGTATGGACGTGCTAAGTAGACAACACTGCTAATGACAACAGCAAGACACACTTTATTTGACTTTCCCATTTGGAAAGGAGTTACTTTAAAAAATAATCTGCAAAGGAAAGAGTCAAATAATATAATGGACACACTTTTTAAGTCAGCATATATATAACAGACCCCCACCCAATCAACTGCCCTTTCCTTTCCCTCCTGCCTTCAACTTACAAATAAAGGGGTGGGGCAAAGTGAAGTTAAGGGTCCTTTTTGCTGTGCTAGTCTCTAACTCAGCATGAAGGCATCAGCGCACACAGGTTTCTTTTTCAACATTTCATCATTCATATTTTATCTTTTCATCATCCATCATTTCATGCTGAGATGTAGAAATAGAGAGGATCTGTAAAATCTGCCTCAAAGACGAAAATACTCCTGCCCAAATCCAGAAAGCAGGAAATCCTGGATGGAAACGTAATGGGCGGAGCTATCAGATTTCCAGATAAGGATTTACCTGAAAAAGCCTAGTGGGTGTGCTTGCTCCCATTCCAATTACTGAGGCAGCTTCTGTTACAGAGTGAGGGCAGCGTATCAGGATCTCTGTAGTATTGACAGAAAAAACAGCATGACCTTGGGTTGGGGTTTGGAGCATGTTCCACCAAGAATCCTCATCATCAAGTCATATTTCACAGGCTTTAGTTTTCTCAGAAATGAAATTTGCAAATGGGAACTTTGAATACACACTAAAGTTTACTTTATGGCCAAGATCATGTGCCACTATATTGATACTCAATATGGTAGCACTATATACACATGAATGTAAGACCATGATAGAAAAGAAGTGTGAAGTTTTCACAGTATTCATGCTCATTTTAAAACTAAATAACTTTCAAGTACTATTTTATTTAAAATATTCTTTTTTAATGATCAAGAGTAATTTTTTTGTGTTTCACTGAAAAGCCCTTAAAAGGAATGAGCAATAAAATAGGGTTACTTAAATAGTATTTTATGTTGAGTTTTATTAAAAATTCATTAACTATTTAACAGAGAAATAGAGCATTTTACCAGCCTAAACCCTATACAATTGAGATGTGGCTATAATATTTTACATACTTGTCAGGTTGTCCAAAAAAGTCGCGTTCTACTTTTTAACTTTGCTATTTATTTTTGGGCATTCAAACTCGATTAGCTAATTATTGGGTGTGGATGTCTGTGGCTTCCCCTTTTCTCCTGAAAATCAATGTTTATTTAATATTTTTGAAGGATAAAATTATCATCCTTTTTCAGGGTGGTCCTGGTACTTTCCAGATATAAAATAAAGCCAGCTGAGAACTCAGGCAGTCCGTGCAGGTTAAAAAGAAACAGAGAATTGTGGTTGTTTTAGAGTTGAAACTAGGGCAAGTCGGAGACTCATAATTATTTTCAGCAAAACATAAGGTCATAGGATCAGTACTGAATCAAGGAATCTCTCCAAGGCGTGTCTCAGCATGAGCCTTTTAAATATCAATAAGAAGGAAAGAATAGTTCAGCCTCCTCTCCCCCACCCTGTGCACAGCCTCCTTTCCTCCACCCAACTCCTGCCTAGCACGTCTGAGTTCAAGAAGAGACAACAGAAAACAGCCTTGAGAAACAACTTGGCACCGTGGCACATGCCAAAAATCCTACCACCATGAAGGCTGAGTTAGGAAGATTGTCACTAGTTTGAGGCTAATCTAGTAAGTATTAGATTAACCAGAGATGAGTAAATTTGACACTGGCGAAATTAATTCCTTAGCTTGTGCAAAATCAAGAAGAAACATACTAAGCTGAGATGAAGGGTAACCTACAGTCCTGTAGTCATAGATAAGGCTATATTTTACCAATTGTATTTTTAAATATGCCTTTAATTAAGAAAGCACAGATTCAACTTAAAAAAAAAAAAACTTCAGTTAAAGCAATTTATCTCCCGAAGAGCTCGAAAGAATGTAAATACGGATTATTATCCTTCATTTTACATACCAAAGTAATAATCCTCACTCAGTGGCCTGCAGAAAAGGTCAGTGTTTAGACTGTCTCGGCATCTGGGGTAAGTTTTTTTAAAAAATGAAGAGGCCACATTAAAACTAAAAGGAAGAAAAAAAGGGGGGAGGGGAATAAAACTAAAACCAGACCAGATGCTGATTGCTGGATGTCAATGACAACAGGAGAAAAACAAGACATGTGGATTCAATGTTCTTTCTGCAGACAGAATCTCAGAAAAACATCCTCTGGAAGATCAGAGCAATTACGCTGGACTCTAAACCACTGCCTCACACACCCAGGCACATTCCTCTGCCAAGAGAAGCAGGAGGGTGGAGAAGAAAAAGGCAGGTCAAACCCTGGGAGAAGAATCAGAAAACTGTCAGGGAAAGAGGTACCCCAGAACCTCCTGATCAGTCGGGTTCTTGACCAGGACCTAGGTGGCTCTAGATAGCCTTTTTCCTGTTCACACACACCTGTAGGGAAGTTTAACTTACAAATTATATGCAGTGAAAAATTAGCATTAATAGCCAATACTGAAGTAAAACAATTAGATAATATAGTATGATAAAATTATTTAAAATTTAGTAATTGCTTTTCCCTGGAATTTTCCACATTAGCTCTTAGCTGACCGATGGGCAATTAAATATAAAAGCAGAACCACAAGACTGCTGTACGGGGACCACTCTGACTTAGAGCCCATGCCTTGTGGGCAGGAATCACCATTAGCCCCACGCCACATTCTCATCTGCCCAGAATAAAACCAACCAGTTTTTGATCTAGACATGAGCTATGGGGAAGGCAAACACCTCCTTTCTCAAAAAGGGGAAGGCATTGTGTAGACTCTCTCAACAGAATGGTTGCAAAGAGGCTTCTATGTAGGCTCTGTTTATTTTCATTCTCCACAAACATGTTCTGTTTTCTGTAACCTTTACCAATTAAGAATATTTAATACCTGATTCCAACACCCTCTCAGAAAGTATAAAAGGAAATGTCTGAAACGGACCTCTGAGACTGGGGCTTACCATTATATATTCTTAAAAGACATGTTTTGGTTTTTCTTTTCTTCTTAATTATGAGGATGTGTGTGTTTTGTGCAGGTGTGTGCAGGTGAGTGCATGTCAGTGCAGGAAACCTTGGAGACCTGAGGCACTCAATCCTCCTGGAGCAGGAGTTACAGGGCTTGGGAACCACTTCATACAAGGGGTTGGGAACTCAGCTCCGATTGTCTGCTCAAGCAGCAAGAGTTCTTAACCTCTCAGCCATCTCCCAGTCCCAGCATCATATTGCTTTACATTTGTTGTGACGTTTGTTATCCATTCCCTGGCTTGGTTTTGTTTTCCCCTGAACACCGCACCAAACACTGGGAGTTAAGTCATGGCATGAGGGTCTAATACAATCAAGAAGATTGGTGACACAGAGCCCCTTCTCAGGAGGATTTCACGGTTAATGTCTGAAGATAGATGGGAAGGTAACAGAAACAAGAATGTGTGAGGGGGTACTAAGAGACAGGAAAGTCTGAAAACACATGTCCATCTAACCCCGGGCGCGGGTTGGGAGAGGAGGCACTGCGGTCTTCTACAGAGATGCTTCATCATCCTGTTATTTTGGAGACGTGATGCCAGCAAACCAGCATAAGAAATGAGGGACATCCAGGGGACCTGCAGGGCCTGCCAGCTCTTGCCTGCGTTGGAGAAGCAGAACTGCGTTTGGTATTTTCAGTCCCTTGATAAGTGGCAGGTGCAGAGTCGCCTCAAGGCCTGCATGACAGAAGGAAGAACCCAATGCGTGAAACAAACATGGCTGACTATTGGCAGAAGGAGGAGCAGACGGGAGGCTGCCCAGGGGCTACTGCTTTAGTCCAGGGACGTGAAGTAAAAGATGAGGCTTTGGCAGAGCCAGGTGATAGAGGAACCTGGGGAAATCTAAAAGGAATTTGAGAACTACAGCAGCTTTGTATTGGGAGCATGAAGGGAGTCGATTAAAGAGACCTCTGTGGTCCCCTCAGGGCCAGCAGTGGAAATGAATGTAAATTCGCACAGGTGTGTAACGTTGCTAGTGACCTGCGGGGATGCGTATGTGATGCCAGCATCTCCTGTAGCTGGACTATGGTTTTGTAACACAAGGCAAGCAAAAGTAAGTGAAAGTTTTACTTAATCGTCTGCCGCCTTTTTACTTTTAAAACCAATGATTGTGCTTCTTAACGGCGTAACAACTTAACAACTTCCCTTTTCTTCCTTGTCCATCAGGTTTACCGCCTGTTTCACAATGCCCATGTGATTAGAGGGACCCCTTTTACGTAGTTGATCCATCCCTGAAACTATTGTATAACCAATGCTTACAAAACCCCAGGCTCTGTTCAGCAGAGCAGAGCTGACATTTCCATTAAGCTTCTGTAGCGGTGTTCAGGCATAAACACATTCCCCGTACACTGTCGCTTTCTAGTTAATATTGTAAAACTAGCAAAAGAGGAGATTTTTGAAGTACTTATACTTAAAACTCAGATAAGTAAAATACACATGAAGAGAGATTAAAATGTACGTTTTCAGAGGGTGTGTGTATAATGATATGTTTGCATTTTAAACCACCTCTTGACTTGGGTTTTGTTTTTCATTTGCAAAGCTTATAGAATGCAGACCAGACCTACCTAGAGATCACAGCATCCCACTAATTGAGACCAACTTGAAAATACATTAGTCATGAGAAAAATCAAGCCCCAAATGTGCTTGGCAAACCAAGACACAAAGGGAGTGTAAAATGCAATGGATAGTGTCTGAGTGACATAGAAACTATGATTACGTTTCTGTCATTGTCCTTCAATAGTAAACGGGGATTAAATTTCATAATTTTCTGCTATAGTTATCATCTCATTCCCTGTCTGTGAAATCTCAGAAACTATGAGTGTAAGTGGAAAATCCAGGTCGTGTTCCTAGCCCCGTGCAAACACCATCTATAATATTCTGTATTTAAAAAAAAGGAATCCCTAAATACCCCTCTCCACAAAAACTGTATGTGGGGTGGCATATTAGGCTTGAGATGCACACACGAAAAAATAAATAATAAGAGGCTGAAGAAGCAGGAGTGACCAACACCCCGAAGCCGGGCTCTCTGTGATGCCCAGCACCCTGGCTGATACAGACAGCGCAATCTACTTCCCTTCCTTCATACTGTGCAACATAGCTAAAGTCTTCATGTCTTTCCAAAGGAACAGATCTATTTGGTAAACAAAGAGAATGTTCTTTCTTCTGACCGAATATTATTGCTGCGAGAGCACCTTGAGAGGACACACGCCTTACTTCCTAAAATTTCCCACACTGTCTCAAGAGAGAAACACATAACCAGACTCCTATGGAGATCTCCCCTCCTCCACACACACCCCGCCATAAAATGTGGAGAGTGGGCAGTCAAAAAAGACTTCAGAAACCTTTTTGTGCTATGGTTTATGGAATGGAGTATGAGCACACATAAACCTAGACAGATATACAAATATGTGCTTGTTTACCCAGGCTAAAATTCTGAACCTTCTGAATTCTGCCATTCATCAGAAGACATTTCATTATTCATAGATCGGTTACAAAATATGCAGGCATTTTCCAGGAAATGTAAGTAGAAAATGACATACCCGGAGAGTTAAATAAAACCCTATCTGTGTACAAGACATTTGACTCGTTATTCAGAGTAAATCCGTGCCTCCAGAAATACAACCGCTGTCAAGGTGCCAAAGCTGGCCAGCAGCTGCCTTACCTCCTGTCGACATGCTTACCTGGGGACACGATGCTAAACCCTGGAGCTCTTGGGTCCATTTTGGAAATGTACATATTTATTTCCATCAGAGATTTTATTTTTCTGTCCATCTCTCTAAATGTATCGAAACATGGCAGTTTTAGTGTAAAGGTGCATTAGAAAGATCAGTTCAAAACTTTCGTTTTGTTGTACTTTCTTAGTGTTTACAGTAAGTGGTTTGTAAGAAGAATGAACACTCATTTATAACTCGTCATTTGGGAATTTCTGAGAAATACTTGACTTTGTTTCCATGGTACAATTTGACCTTTGGTTTGAATGAGAGTAGGCTCATTTTAATAGTCTACACTGATCAGAAGCTAGTGCCTAAAGATGGTTTTGCTGCTTAACATTGCACTAAGCTTGTTCTTAAAGACTCCCAAATCCTTGATCTTTCTGTAAAATAGAAAGGTAAACTTAAAATGTATTAATTAGGTCCTTACTTGTACATAATTAGCTATTCGTTAAGGAGGATATGAAAAAAATTAATATAATTTGTCATTGTGATTTAACAGCTAAAATGTTCCTACTAGTGTGGTATGGATCAGCTTTTCCACTCTGCTTAACTCCACAGTATACATGATGGCCTTACACACATGTAGGTTGTTAGTCTGATGTTATATAGCATGATAGGATCCACAGATTCCGGCATTCCTCAAGAGATATGCCAATGACTCTAACATAAAGTGGAGTTATTTAAGTCTAAAGAAAATAAGAAAGATAAGGAATGTAGGGGCACTTGGGAGGAGTCAGAAGGAGAACAGGAAATGGAAAAATTATGGAATTACTATTTTAATTTCAAAAATGTTTTATTTTATTAAAAAAAGAAAACTAAGCATAAAATTAAGTTTATTGTGACCTAAATGTCAAAAAAATGCATGCAAAATAAAGTGATATTCAGTGCAAGAGACAATAACTAACTACAGATAAAGGTGTGGCCAATTTCGTTTCCAGCAGGAAAGGAGTACGAACTGTTCATGGTCTAGGATCTCTACCTCCCTCTCTTACAAGGTTCACCCCACACCCCACATCTGTGGGACACTCTTACGTAAGCAGGCAACAAGTCACCTCAGACTACTGGTTACAGTAGCCTGCCTTCTGGAAGGAAAATGTAGAGAGATAAATCCCATTACTGCCAGTGTAACAACCACACCTAAAGCAGGGTGACTCTTGGCATCCCCCATAGGATCAGTCAGGAAGTGTTCGGATGTTTTTCATAAGTCCCACTATGATGGGAGGAATTTCGGACGTTTCTTGAAAGAAATCATGATCTGAAAGAAATGTAACATAACTGTGGGACTCATTTGGGGACTGGACACCAAATTGCACTAGTTGAACCTTGCTGAGTTTTAGGGAATCAGTGTAAAATTCACCACAATTCCAAGCATGTCTCATTAAGATCATGGTTTTATTCTAATTTATTCTAATTGGATGAAATACGCAAGCAATGCTTTTCCCTTGCACTAACTGAAAATCCCTGTGTTAGTATTGACTTATCAGAAAAATCTGTTCTTATTTAACAATGAGTGTAAAAGGTGGATTAGTATTGTGAAAGTGAAATACACGTTTCTGGCACCCTGGTCTTTCTTCTGTTCTCTTCATAATGTTTCTGTCTCATACGGTTACTTCATACACCAAGAGGGTGTCTGAAACTCCAAGACTCTCGTACCCAGGGGCAAGCCAGATGACACAAGCATAAGAGAAGGGGAAAGAAATGCCTCTACCCTTATCTTCTCCTCAGTAAGGAGAGTCAGACAGATGGGGTAAATGGGCTATCAGGTAAATTCCTGCATTCTGATAATAGCAGTTTACTGTTTGAGATCAAAATGAGTTGTCCTTTTTCTTTGTAGGCTAGAAGAGTCAAAACAAACTAATTGCTCAGGCTAGCTTTCCTTTAGCTTCCTCGATCTATTTTATACCCTGAGAGTTGAGCCAATGTTCCTTGTTAACATTTAAATGCTACTTCTTAAGCAGCGTTTCTATAGTTATAATATTTTGTGCTTTCAAACCATTATTTTATACTAAGTAAAAATGTATTGAGCAAAACATAAATAAGAACAATCTCACAAAGATAATATTGGGTAGTGAAAACTTGAAAACATGAGTGCAGGTTATTTAATTTGATTTACACACAGCTTAAAGGCAGACAAAATAAATCTATGGTATGAAAAGTCAGGTGCTGTCTTCTTGGATGACAAAATAATGAGTGGAAGGAATTAAGGGGATACTTCTAAGATGTGCTATTTTTCTGTTTAAAAGTACAAACAATGATTATTTTGTGAAAAATATTAATTTATTTCCTATGGTCTGTGTACTTTTGTACACATGTATACATTATACAGTGTATTACCTGCTCTTAATATAGCTCAGTATAATGGTGAAAATTAAGATAAAATGCAATAATGATACACAACTTGAATTACTGAGGCTAAGTCCTGCTACAGAGTGGAACACTGGTTGCATTTAGATAAACAAATTTTCAGAAACCCGTGTTCACATATCCCCTGTGACACTATCTGGCTCTCTCAGAATGAGGTTGAATGCATCTCAATTGATTGTGTATGGGGACTTACAAAATCAGTCAGTATGTACACACACATACACACACACACATATACACACACGTGTTTATGGGTATTTGTGTATAAGTTTCTAAAGTTCTAAGTGCTTCTAATTTCCAGTGTATTAAGGGAATGCTCCAGCTTATGTTGCTTGTTCTAAATGTTAACTCCAAGGGTTCTGTGGCCTACTTCCCTATGTACATTTCTGCATGGGGTAGTAGAATTCTCTAAAGAAGGAATGGTAGATTTTGTCACCTTATTAAATAACAGGAGTGGCTTTTCTGTGAACACTGCGATGATTGTATCACACAGGAAAACACCATTACTCCTACATCTACTGCAAAAGAGTCATAAAGCATACTCATGACTCACACAGAAAGAGACCAGCATTCAGGAATTCTTGCCAGTGTTCAAATACATCCATTTCCTAATTTGCTAATAACTCACAAGACACAGTGATGAATTTAACCCTTCAGATCAATGTACCTATTCATAGATGTAGGCGCTAGCCAACGAAAGTTTTCATAAAACATAGTAAAAAGAAGCTCTCTCTTCTCAAAGTCTGGACTGAGTTCAAGGAATATTTACTAATTCTTGCATGAATTGGCTATCTGAGGAGGAAAACTCAAAACTATGTTTCTAGTTTTTAAAGACAGAACAGTCAGGAATCACAGAAAAGGAGAAAATCCTGGCATTGGAAATACACTGAATTGAAGAGTTTTCTGTCAAAGGTAACAGAGTAGAAATAACTGAGATTACGGTTCATTTCTATGGATTTCCTCTGCTCACTAACTACTCTTGTTTAATTGAATGGACAGGGTCCTTTCTTCTCATAGTCCAGATCAGACTTTGGCAACTACAATACCACACAAATAAAGCAATAAAGCTCTGGAAATTTTAGATTTAAAAACCTACTATTTAAGTGTCCATAGTATGTTCTAGAATGAAGGACCAGTTTTGTGGAAACATTTTCTTGACTTTTTCCCAAACAATGATTTATTTATAATCTGTGAGCCCAGACTGAGAGTGTGGCAGAATGAAGACAGGTTTCCACAACATAAATCTATGAAATAAAGTCCAGTAAGAACAGATTTATACCGTACAATGGTGTATTCTACCTCCAGCAGTTGGAAAACATTATACACTACCACAGCTTAGTGGTGCCCCTTTAATTATATATTCCTAAACAAAATACCACAGTGTAATTATACTTGGTATTTTAAAGGGTCAAGAGTTCAAGACTGGAATGCATTACCGAGAAAAATGATAACCAAATAGCCTCCTATCTCCATGCAACTTTTGGGAAAAGCAGAGTGATCCAGGTTTAAGGTTTTGTTGGAAGGTGGGAATTGTTGTGCAATCCCCGTTTGTTTTATGGAAGCCTAGAGAGAAGAGCATATAAAAGTATTTGTTGTCTTAAACGATTTTAAGGACACATCCATGTGTGACCTATCTACTGTGAAGTTAAGAAACAGCAACTGAACAAGTTTTCCTGAGGCCCTTGCATCTCCACCCCCGACTTATTTGACTTCTGACACGTCACCAGCAAGTTCCATCAATCCAGCTTTCACCGTGGCCGTCACATTTCTCTCTTGTTTTAAATGATCTTATTACTTACAGATCTAGGTTTCCTAGTTTTCAGCTTCACGAATTTATATTCTGTGTAACATTGTGTTTGTTTTTATTATTTCATTCAATACAAGATTTGAAAGCATCATTGTCTGAAGTTTGCATGCCACTGTCTGTTATTGTGTCTCGGATCAACACCCTTCCATTTTAACATTACAACGTATCTGTAATTTTACTGTTGGTAGACATCTGAGTTACTTACAGAATTTATTGATAGTGTTCCTAAACATTGACTCCAGTTCAATTTTATGTACTCAGTCAACTGTCCCATTATACGGAATAGTTTTATGTCCACTTGACACAAGTCAGAGCCATTTGAAAAGAGGACATCTCAACTGAGAAAATGCCAGAGTGGCCTGTGAGCAAGCCTGTATTGCATTACCTTGATTGCTGATAAATGTGGAAGGTTCATCTCACTGTGAGTGTTGGTGCCAACCCTGGGCTAGTGGTCCTGGATGCTATATAACAAAGCCAAGTAGGCAAGCCATGGGAGAGCAAGCCAGTGAGCAAGCTGTGACCTCTGCATTCAGTCCTTCCTCCAAGTTCCTGCTGTGAGTTCTGTCCTGATTTCCCTCCGCGTCATACTGTTACCTGGAAGTATAAACAAATAAACCCTCTCCTCCCCAAGATGTTTATGGTTTTGTGATCAAAACCCCAACTAGATACACATGGGAGGCCAGGCGGATTCTAACACGGTTGAGAGAAGTTCTTCTCACCACAGGGCAAGACCAGAAGCTCCTTGTGACATTTTTGTCAGCTTGACACAAGCTAGACTTATCTGAGAAGGGGAAACTTTATGAGAAAATGCCTCCAGAAGATTGCCCAGAGGCAAGTCTTTGGGGCAATCTCTTGATTAATGTTAGAGGGCTCAGCTCACTGTCGGTGATACTCCCATAGACAGGTAGAGTACAGGGAAGGAGGCTGAGCAAGCCATGGAGAGCAAGCCAGTAGGCAACATTCCTTTATGGCTACTGTTTCAGTTCCTGCCTCCATTAGAACTGTAATCTGTAAGCCAAATAAACCCTTTTCTCCCCAACTTGCTTTTGGTCATGTTTTCTTTCTTTCTTTCTTTCTTTCTTTCTTTCTTTCCTGTTTATTTTTGTTCATTCTTTTGTTTTCACAGCAATAGAAAACCAAACTAAGATAGCCCTGTTGCTTCATAGGTATGCCAATACGTGACATATCAGATTTTAAATCCTCTGCTTAAGAGCTGTTAGGCAGCTTTGCTGTCACTGTAATTTCTTAATTTGCATTTTATTGCTGTAAAGTACCTTTTAATGTTTGCTGGCTAATTTTCAATTACCTCTTTTCCCCCAATATTTTTCCTCTTTTGCTGGGGGGGGGGGGATTTTTCAGACAGATTTTCTCTGTGTAAGAATCTTGGCTGTCCTAGAACTTGCGTTGTAGACCAGGCTGGCCTCGAACTCACTGCCTCTGCCTCCTAAGTGCTGGGATTAAAGTTATGAACCACCATTGCCCAGCCTTTCCCCAAATTTCTAATGCTCACTTTTTATTTCTTAACAATTTGTATAAGAAGTCCATGTGATCAGGATAGCAGTGTTTTATTATATGTAGTAAAATGCTTTCTTAGGACTATTTTTACATTTTTCATGTTATTTTACTAAATATAATTTTGAGATTTTAGTAAATATATTCACTTTTTATGGGGCTTGTTATACATTTTGTATTTTGTTTCAATTTATTTTTTTCAAATTTTACTTAAAATCACAATAGCCTAAATTCTTTAAGGTTGTCTAAGAATTTTCTTTGAGAAGAATTGCATTGTACCTTTCACATTTAATCCTTTAGCATGATTGGAACTTTTCAAACAGTGGTTCTCAATCTTCCTAATGCAGAAACCCTTTAATATAGTTCCTCATGTGGTGACCCCAACCGCAGAATTACATCATTACCACTTCATAACTGTAATTTTGATGCTGTTATGAACCATAATGTAAATATCTGGTATATGAGTCCTGTGGAAGGGTTATCTGACCCCCCTAGAGGGGTTGCAACCTATAGATTGAGAACCACCATTTTAAAATGTATGCTAGGCCTTTGGGTTTATCATTTGTTTGTTTTTTTTTTCTATTTTTTCTCCTGTGTAGAATTTCTATATGTGATAGCATCCCGGTAAAATGTCAAAATTGCACATGTGTCTGGAACTCTTTCTGCTTAATTCCTCTGGCCTATTGGTTGTTATATTAATTTACCATACTCCCAGACTATAAGTGGAATTATTATCTGGTGGGGAATCTTCTAATTTCCCTTTTTGATTCAAAATATTCTTTAATCTTGGCCATAAAATAAAATGCACATTTTGCCTATCAAATTCAGCAGAGAAACAACATTATGGATGAGACAAGACAGCTTCCCTTCACTATGACTAAAATACCCAAGAAAACAATTAAAAAAAAATAAATGATTTGTTTGAGCTCATGGTTTGTAGGAGTTTCATCTCATAATAGACATGACTCATTACTTTGGGACTGAGGAAAGGCAGAAGAGAGTACAGCAGGGTAGAATTTCTCACCTCATGTTTGGCCAAGAAACAGAGAAAGTAAGAAAATGGGATCAAAATCAAGAAGTATTTGCCAATGCAGAGGGCGAGAGAACTCCTTCCTCCTAGTTCCTATTAGTTCCCAACAATGTCAATAAATTATAAATTCATGAAAGGACTAACCTCTTGAATAGCTAAGGAATTTCATGGTATAGTTCATCGTATAGTTATATCCCAAATTCTCTATTATTTACATGTTCCATCATGGACCAAGCCCACAGCACATGAATCTTTAAGGCTTACTAAACTAACATATGAAAGTCTGACACATTTTTTTTCTTTTTTCTTTTTTTTTTTTGAGAGGGGAGTGGGTTGTAATTACACAAGATACAGCAAGCTCTGTCATTGTAAATATATTTTAAAATTGATACACAAAGTAATGAGTCCCATTTTGCATTTTCAGACATACTTTGCTATGGTTGGTCCTCCCCTGTTCTGCTCCCTCCTCCCCTTCTCTGCTTCCTCCTCCCCTTCTCTGCTTCCTCCTTCCCTGCTGTGCTTCCTCCTCCCTTGCTGTGCTCCTTCCTCCCCTTCCATATCACATTTATTCTATTGTATTCCTCATCCTGTGTCTTCAAAGCGTCTCCTTCCCCTTCCCTTTCTAGATTCTCTGCCTATGCTCACTCCCACGTGAATACATCCATATAAAAAGTGGGAGGCAGGGACATGAGGGAATAGGTGCTGTCTCTATTTTTTAATATTTCGGTTAATATAATAATTTCCAGATGGATTCACGATCCTACATTTTTTTTATTTTCCTTTACTTTTGAATGAAATTCCATTGTGTATATGTACCAATTTTTTTTGTTACTCAGTCCCACATTGATGGACATAGTGTGATTCTATTTCCCTGCTATTATGAATAGAGGAACTACAGGCATAGATATGCAGGTATCTCTGAGATACAATAAAGGATTAGTGCTTTAGCTGGGCCATAGGGTAATTCTATTTTTAAACTTTTGAGAACTCCCAGGCTAATTTCCAAAGGAGCTGTGGCATTTTATTCACCCAGCATCAGTTAGCATTTGCCTTCCAACATCATAACTAACATTTATTGTCACTGGCTTGCTAGACAGTTGTAGGATAAAAAGGGTCAGTGAAAGAAAACCCTGGCCCTGAGACCAGAGCCAAAGAAACACACCCTGCCCACAACCAATTCAGGAACTAAAACCCAAACAATCCCTGAGCAGGAAAATCAATCCATCCCAGAGCACGAAAACAACCAATCCCTGAGCAGGAAATCCAACCAATCTCTGAACTTGTCCCAAGCTAAAGAATTGAAATCCTACCAATCCCCACCCCGAAAATATCCACCTTGGGGAAATTTTATGTAAGTCCTGTACCTGTTCAGTTTGAGGCTGCCTTATTTCCACCCTGGCAGAAGCAGCCGCTCTCCACCCTCCCAATAAATCTCCTGAGTGAGGTTTGTGGCACTGACTTTCTTACGGGAGTGGAGCAGAGCAGAGCTGTAATGGCTCTCCCCGGAGTGGGGCAGCCTATTACATTTCTGTGGGGAAAGTCCCTAAGCAGAACAGAGGTATAATGGCTGTCACTGGAGTGGAGCAGGAGCAGAGCAGACCTGTAACACTTTGACTGGGGGAAAGTTTCCTTGACTAGAGCAGAATTATCATGCTCTGGGGAGGCTGAGCAGAGCTGTAATGTTTCCCTGGAGTAGAGTGGAGCAGAGCTGTGACAACCTCCCTGGGAAAATCCTTCCCTGCTGGAGTTGTTACACTTGCATTAGGGAAACTGTTCCTGGAGCAAGGACGGTAACACTTCGCTGGGGAAACCATCCCAACTGAATCAGAGCTATAGTGCTCTGTTGGAAAACCTTTCCCTTCCAAGATGTAGGCAATCCCTAGCTTCAGACTGCCAGGATACCTCTTTCCCTTCTGAGCTATAGGTACTCCTTGGCTTCTGACTATCAGGATACCTTTCTCTTCAGAGCTATAACACATGTACATATTCCTTGGCTTCTGACTATCAGGATACCTTTCCCTTCAGAGCTATAACACAATGATAGCTATTCTGACTAGGATAAGATAGGTTCTGAAAGTGGTTTTACTTTACATTTCCGCGATGGCTAAGGTTGAACAGTTTTAAAAACACTTTAAATTGTAATGGCCGGTGCTAACCGACCCAATGTAAAATCACTTGGAAAGTAAGTCTCAATGAGGAATTGTCTAGGTTAGGTTGGCTGGTGGCTTGTCTTTGAGGGAGTATCTTGATTACATTAATTGATCATGCACTGTGGGTGGTAACATACTCGAACAGGGGATCCTGAAGGGTAGAAGGATGGAGAAAGTGAGCTGAACACTCTCCTGCACACATTCACTGTTCTCTGATCCTGAGAATGGATGTGGTGATACCAGTTCCCTCAAACTCCTTTCATTGCTATGCTGGACTATAAAATGAAACTCTGAACCAAAGAAACTCTTCACTAAGTTGGTTTTGTCAGAGTATTTTACATAACAGGAAAAGAAACTAAAACATAAAGAACTTGTATTTCTTTTGTGAGAGCTGTCTGATGAATGCATTGAACCAATGGCTATGTGTGTGTGTGTATGTGTGTGTGTGTATCTTAGAGTTTCTATTGCTGTGAAGAAACACTATGACCACAGCAACTCTTATAAAGGGAAAATATTTAATTGGGGATGTAGTTTGAGTTTTCTGTCCTGCCTGATTTCTGTCCTCCCACCAAGTCCCACAGCCCAAAGAAATCACACAGAGGTCTATATTAATGATAAGCTGATTGGCCCATTAACTCAGGTTTCATATTAACTCTTATAACATATATTAGCCCATTATTCTTATCTATGTTAGCCACATGGCTTGGTATCTTTTTCAGCGGGGCAATCACATCTTCCTTCTTCTCTGGTTGGGACAGGACTGGGGGGGAATGGGCTTCCTCCTTCTACCTCTCCCTATATAACCGCATTTGTCAGTGTTTGGAGTTATTCCTTGTTTTCTCAGAGTCTTACTCAGAAAGTTCTTGCCTATGCTTATATATTCAAATGTTTACCATGCTTTGCTCTAATAGTTTCAGCATTCAGATTTTAAGTTATGGTCTTTGACCTGTTTGAGTGAATTTTTGTAAAGGATAAGAGAGGTATGTATCTAATTTCATTCTTCTGAAATTGGCAATTTAGTTTTGCCAGAACAATCTGTTGAAAAAGACTGTCTTTTCTGAGTAATTTTTGGCACTCTGATTAAAAACTGGGTGTTAATAACAGTATGAGATTTTTTTCTGAGTCTTCTATTCTGTTCTATTGGTATAAAAGGTCATGTGTGTGTGTGTGTGTGTGTATGTGTGTGTACGTGTGTGTGTACATGTGTGTGTATGTGTGTATGTGTGTGTGTATGTGTGTGTATGTGTGTATGTGTGTGTATGTGTGTATGTGTGTGTGTATGTGTGTGTGTATGTGTGTGTATGTGTGTATGTGTGTGTATGTGTGTGTATGTGTGTATGTGTGTGTATGTGTGTGTATGTGTGTGTGTATGTGTGTGTGTGTATGTGTGTGTATGTGTGTGTATGTGTGTGTATGTGTGTGTATGTGTGTGTATGTGTGTGTGTATGTGTGTATGTGTGTGTATGTGTGTGTATGTGTGTGTATGTGTGTGTATGTGTGTGTATGTGTGTGTATGTGTGTGTATGTGTGTGTATGTGTGTGTTGTGTGTATGTGTGTATGTGTGTGTATGTGTGTGTATGTGTGTGTATGTGTGTGTATGTGTGTGTGTATGTGTGTGTGTATGTGTGTGTGTGTATGTGTGTGTATGTGTGTGTGTATGTGTGTGTGTATGTGTGTGTATGTGTGTGTATGTGTGTGTGTATGTGTGTGTGTATGTGTGTGTATGTGTGTGTATGTGTGTGTATGTGTGTGTGTGTATGTGTGTGTATGTGTGTGTATGTGTGTGTGTATGTGCGTGTATGTGCGTGTATGTGTGTGTATGTGTGTGTATGTGTGTGTATGTGTGTGTGTATATGGTGTGTGTGTATGTGTGTGTGTATGTGTGTGTGTGTATGTGTGTGTATGTGTGTGTGTGTATGTGTGTGTGTGTGTATGTGTGTGTGTGTGAGTGTGTCAGTATCCTACTGCCTTTGTCACTATGGCTC
Source organism: Microtus oregoni (assembly GCF_018167655.1). Classification (NCBI taxonomy): domain Eukaryota; kingdom Metazoa; phylum Chordata; class Mammalia; order Rodentia; family Cricetidae; genus Microtus; species Microtus oregoni. The sequence goes on along the minus strand of NW_024543069.1, from coordinate 18,473,912 downwards.
AGCAATATAAAGTCGGATACTGTGATACATTCAGCATTGTTCCTTTTGCTTAATTCCTTTGGCTATCTGTGGTCTTTTGCATTTCTATAGGAATTTTCAAATTATTTTTTCTAGTTCTGTAAACAATGGCATTGATATTTTGATGAGGCAAATATGGTAACTTGATGAAAGAAATATGGAGAATACTAATGACAGTTGTAAAAGGTTGTCTTACCATTTCAGAAAGGCTGTGATTAGTTACTGTGTAATTTGCTATCAATTTATTGTTTTTTTTTATCTAAAAGAAACAAGTTTACCTATTAGGGTAATGTATTTAAAACAATACAATTCTTATGGTAAAAATCAGAACTATAATTTCTATACTTGATCTGACTTAAATTCAAGTTTGGCAGCAATACCTAAGTGCTGTGAGAAAACAGAAGATTAGAGCCAGATGTTTCAGAGATTTCTCGCATGGTAGGAAAAGTGTTGATTATTTTTAATGTTCCCCCATTTTCAGCTATTTGATATTTAAAAATATATCTTGTACCCAGTTGAAGTACAAATTGAATAATGAATTTAGTTTAATTGGTTTTCAATGTTTTTTTTTTTATTTTCAAGCAAGCACATAAGAAAATTAAGTTTAAAGCATCAGCAGAGCTTTCTCCACTGTCCCATGAAACACCTTAGTTAATGATGAAGATGAGCTGCCTAAGTCAGACTGTGTGTTACAGACGCTATCTGACAGTCACATACACATAAGCAGTAGTAGTTCTTTTATGAAGCCAGAGTTCTGCCTGCTATCACAAGCAAAACTTGGGAAAATGCTCTTTTATTTCACAGATTGGGTTATGTGTCTTTTAATACAGAGATAGTTTCACTTCAAGTATGTCAACTGTATAAATCTTTCTTGCAGCTGTAATTTGTTTTATTTATTCTTAAATGATACATAAATTTTAAGTATCATTGGAATACCATGTGATACTTTGATACATACACATATACATTATATGTTGCTTAAGTAAGCCAGCGGGCAAGAAAATGCCCCCACCTCAACTTTTGACATTATGCTGTCCTAATTAGACAAGCAATTCATAAAATATCCTGCTTCACAGAAAAGTCTATCAAATTCACTAGGCCTGCAGGCCAAAGATGGATGCCCCAACATTGCAGAGGAACTTTGGGTGACTGTCCAGGTTGTCAGCTGTTTGTCATTTCTCACATTTTTTGGAAGTTGCTTTCTTGTACTACCTGCTTACTCAGATAACATGATTTCCTTCTTGGGTCTCTGAGGGATTTGAAGATTAGATAGTTACAGTTCACCAGACACAGAAAGTAAGCTATGATAGGAAGTAAATTAGGTATAAGACCTTGGACTCACCAAGATAGGATAGATATGAAATATTTCCTTTGAATTTGTCAAATTCAAATGGACTAGATATAGTTGATGTATTTATTGTCTGTATAGATCATATATAATCATTGTACTTATTATATATAGTTTTCTTATATGAGTTATGGCTTTTTTTATTTTAGACATAAAGGGGGAATGTAGTAGCATTTCAATTGTATTTTAATAAATAAAGACTGTCTGAAGTTCTGAGAGTAAAACAGTCCCACTGGTCAGCCTTACAGACCAGATTATGGTAACACACACTTTAATCTTAGCAATCACAATGACACACACCTTTAATCCCAGTTGCTATAGAAATTGGGTGGTTCATGCCTTTAATTCCAGTGCTGTACACCTTTAATCCCAGCCCTAGAGAGGAATATAAAACTGGGGAAGACAGCTCTCAAGGACAGTCTTATTCTGAGAATCCTGGAGGCAGGATCGCCATTTCAGACTGAGGTCGAGGTAAGAGCCAAGGGCTGGTTGTTTTGTTTTTTGGATCTTCAGGTTGAACCCCAAGTTCTCTCTCTGACCTTTTGTTAATCATGCTTCACCCTATTCTGATGGCCAGGCTTCAAAGAGGAGTGATCGTCTTCAAGTGCCTAAACTACAACAGTTGTTACGTGGGGTCTTTGGGCATTGGTTGTAAGGCATTGTCCAGCACCAGGTTCCATGATGGCAGGAGTGGTACTGGGTTTCAAGGCTAAGACCTGGTCTTACCTAGGTCTCCACCCACTAGTCAGTGAGCATCTCTCATCTGTCCTGCTGTGAAGAGACATGGAGTCATGTAGGCAGTCATTTTGTTCCTGATTCCTTTAATACATTTTGGTTGTTGTTATACTAACAGCAGACACTGCAGTTGCTCACATGATTGTGGTAGTTCTTGGTAAGTGAATTGCTGTTCACGTGGAATGCCTGTTGGGAAAAAGCTAGAGTTTTGTTCTGTTTCTGTGTTTGTAAAGGTCTGGAACACAACAAAATAAAGCAATGGAACATTAAGTCTTATTCAAACTTCTATTTATCTTCATTCTTTTGGTGCAAAATTTCTAGTTATTTCCCCTGAAGTTATAAATGCTCATAATATGTTTCCCAAATCACCATGTAAATTTTCCCCTCTTGAAACCAGTCTTTATTTCCCCACCTTGAAATGGAAGCTTCATGAAGGAATTGGTAATTATCTCTTTATTGCTCACAATGCTAATTCATTTCATTATTATACAAGCCGAAGACCTTCAAGATGGTAACATGCAAATCCTTAAAAATTTTTTCCCTAGAATTCTTTTCCACTATGACTAAGTCTTGACATTCTGAAAGTCAGCTTTCTGTTCAGCCTTTTTAGTTTATTTTATGTAAAATGATCTCTTCATCCTGTAGCCATTATCACCTCTTCAAACATCCTCCCAGATGCTGCAACACAGTGAAATATATCTTGTTGGCACTTCCAGAGGTTCCTATCTTGTCCCCAGAGACTTCTTTAAGCCACTTATAAAAATGACTTAGATTTCTAGCTCATCTCTTTTTAAAAATTGTGTTTCTTACATGGTTCTGACCAAAGCCCTTATAAAACTGTATTCCAAATGTCTTTACTCAACATTTGTTTCTTTTCTGCTTTTCAGAATTAAATTCCCAACATTGAATTGTAATAATGGAGAAAATAAATCTGTAGGGGCCTTCAGATCTGCTTCATGGCAGACAGTATTCCTGAGTATGCCTGCTATATTTATTCTGAAGCTTCAAAACCCTGAATTATATTCTCTGTTGCTCTTGATATTTTCCTCATTCCAGTGAAGAGCTTCAGATTGGTCTGACTATTTTCTTGGCCATATGTTCCTCCTCTTTTAGATACTATGCCCAAATGTCAACATCACCTTGTTGGTAGCCTTTTTATGTGTGGCTTTAAACACACACACCTAATTGGTTGGTTATAAAAGGCAGCAACCAGGCCTGCCTTCCTTTAGATTTGAATCCCAACACTCTGGAGAGCTGGTTGAACAAAGTAGCCTTGGGCCATAAGGTGTAATGTAACTGTAGACACCCCTTCTTTAGCATCTTCTAAACATGAAATACATTTTCTGTTCCGGAAGAAGAGAGGGTCACTTTTATGTCTACGATGGCTGAATAAGAATGGTCATGCGCTTATATATTTGAATGCTTTGTCATCAGGGAGTGGCATTACTGAGAAGGATTAAGAGGCCTTGCTTGAGAAAGTATGTCCCTGGGGGATGGGTCTTGAACTTTCACAAGCCAAGGCAGACCCAGTGGCTCTTCTTCTTCCTGCTGTCTATGGATTCAGATGCAGAACTCTCAAGTATTTCTCGAGCACCATGTCTGCCTGTGTGCAACCTTATCCCCTGCCATGCTGAAATAGGACTAAACCTTTGAAATTGTAAGCAAGCCTCAACGAGAGGCTTTCTCTTAGAAGAGTTGCCTGATCATGGTGTTCTTCACAGCAATAGCACACTTACTGAGACAATGACTCCCAGTAGGGTTTTAGTGGCATGACGAAACATCCAAGCAAAGGGAATCAAGGGAGAAAAGACTTATTTTGGCTTATGATTTCAGAGATTTCCGCTCATGGTTTGTTGGACTTAGACAAAGTTGAAGTAGTCAGTAGCAGGGTATGGCAGAATAAAACTGCTCACCTCAGGGTGGTCAGGGAACAGAGAAAGGAAGGAAAGGGACTGGAAACAACACAAGGTTCCCCACCCCACAACATGTCCTCAGTTACCCAATTCCTCCAACTGAACCCCATCTTTTGTGTTCCATAATCCCCAAGGAATACCATCGAAATATGATTCCAGTATGGATGGAGTCGTCTGTTAGGGTTCAGCTCTCAAGACTGGTTACTTCCTGAAAACCCCAACTCTGCATATTGTACTTTGGACTTTTCTACCAGCATATAGTTCTTTAGGGGGTGGTTCACATAAGAGATGCCATAAAAGGTAAATGCTGACAAAGCAAGCTACTCATGGGAGCAGGTGGGATTCACCAAATCTCTGTAACTGTCCCTCAAGCTTTCAGTGTACCTCAAGGCGCTCTGGGTGAGTAGATGTTTTCAAAGCTACACATTTTTGGCAAAATACAGTAAAAAAGTTATCTACAAACATGTCTTCCATACACCAACAATTCACTTCTTACATATGTGGGCAAGAATATTCACATTAGAAAAACAAACAACAGAAAAGGGGATGGGAAGAATGAATGTCCAAAAAACTTGCCTTATTTAAACATTACAATTCTATTTGTAAATGTTGATGAATGCCCCATATTAATAAGCTATAAGGGTTTGGTCACTGAAAAGATTCTTTAAGTCCAACTTCTGTGTTCAATTTAAGGGAGTTTATAGATACAATAAATACATTGCTCAACAGTACAGATGTGACTATCAGTTCTAGGGGTGTGGTAGTTGTCATAAGGATGCTGGTACATGTGCGCTGAGGCCAACATCATCAGTAGCCTCACTTCTCTCAAGAATAGTTAATACTCCTGCCTTAGAGGCAGAGAGCAACTGGATTTTTCTGTCAACCAAACAGACGGCTTTTGTCTCTTAATTGGTAGATTCTCCTTTTTCACAAAATTCTTGACTCGCTTTTTTATTTCCAACCTTAAGACCTTTTACGATCATTTGGTTTTCCTTGTGCATTTATTTATAAAATTCTTAACATTTATAAAGCTCATACTATCTAATAATGTCCTTGCTAGTCATTATTTTTGTCCTTTCTTGGAGATAGTGAAAACCATCCTGTCTCATTAACAAGTCCCTTGCTACTGTTGTCAAGTAATTCAGTTGTTTATTCATTTCTCATAAACAAACACAAACTCTAGTTACACTTTACTCTGATAATTATTTGTTTGCTCTATTGATTTGTCTATCACTGATTTCCTTGAGATTATTTTTCTTCTTGCTAATTTGATCAGGTTGTATTTATTACATACCCCAAAGCCATATTCTCTTTGTTTTTTCCAAATCATAGCACAACCTTTCCTGTCCATATAAAAAGGGGCAAAGGGCAAAGTGTGACGGTGTGTCCATCTGCATGTGAAAACTTATCATTGCTGCAAGCCAGTGAAGGTGATCACATGCTCTTTGGCTGGTAATATGTCTTAAGTTAGGCATGTAGTGATAATGGAGAGAAAAGAATATCAGAATATCATTTGAGGTTGCCTTCTCCTCCTTATCAAGTTAATAAGAGATTTTAGCAAGAAAGACCATCGTTTCTTCCTTCTTTTAATGTAAATATAATTCTGGAAATGTGGCAGCCTTTTGTAGTTCTGTTGTGATATATAAGTATATATAATACATACATATATATCTATATGCAGATATAGATATATATGTATGTATATATGTGTGTGTGTGCTCATCAAGTATGATGTTGCAAAAACGTAATAATACTTTGACTGCTACTGACATCATTCAGTGTCTAACTATATCCCTATTTGAGACTTATGTCACCTTCTTCTCAACCTCATTTAATGGGGAAGAACATATTTCCCACTCCCTAGACCTGCAGGGACATGGGTTCCCACGGGTGTCATATGTGCCGTTGTTCCTACCTTCGTAGAAAGTTTCTGGCGCTTTAGCCTTCTCCATGTTCCAAGCTGAACAAGTGCATTCTTTAACCCTGTCTGTTATTTTCCTTCCTTTTGAAAAGTCTTCATATAGCTTATCTATAATCTGGCATGTGGTTTTGTTTCTCTACACTTTTATGTGTTTTTTTTTCCTTCACATTGGAAACATGTATAATGTGTTTGAGCATAATTTGGGCATAAAAAATGATGAACTAGGAGTCACTTTTGTTTTCCATCTCAAGATCGAAAGAGCGAAACAATCCCTGTCCTGTTGAGACTGTACCTTGGGCCCCATAAGTGTGTGTACTCACCTGCACGCTCAGTCTTGCCTCTGCCTCCGTCAGGATAATGAAAAAGTTAGGGCAGAGCTAAGTCATCGAAAATGCAATGTCCAAAGAGAAGGCTAAATCAGCAAATATTCTGTAAAGATTCTCCTACAGTTACACAATGCCCAATTTCATAGACTGTTCAAAACAACAATACCTCACACCACAAAGAAGGAGGCAGAATTGTGTTTAAACATTTGCTTGATTTTCCTTTTTCATGCATTCTTATTCTTCTCCACATTTAGCCTTCTAAAACCTAAAAAGACAACTAGTTAGAGTGGAAAGAATGTTAAGAAACTCAGGAGGCAGTTTGCAAAATGTTTCATCATTCCAGATAAAAACACAACTATGCTAAGTTTTAGACTCCCTTAATAGAAAATCCTGTAAAAGTTTTACTTTTTTTTTGAAGCTTCTCTATCAAAAGTTATTTCTATGTTTAAAGTCCTCAGATCCAAATATTTGACAGGTGCATTTAATAGGAAACACTGTAATATCTACACTGGTAGTGCTGTTTCTGAAACAAGAATTGTTCAATTACACAAAGGCTGCAAGAGTCTATGTTGACACAGTACGAAGAGCAGATAGACTAGTTAATGAACTACCCACTAATCTCTCCAAACGAATATGCTGCACCTGTTTTAACATTTATTCTCCAGTGAACACAGAAATATCAGGAAATGTAGCCAATCTTCAAGCAAGGTGTCTCTACTCCTCTCCATTCCCCTGAAAGTTACTGTTGGCTGGCTCTCTAATGCCTCCTTTCTGCCCAGCCAGTTCCTTGGGTCTGCTTTCTACTGCCACATGCCATTGTGAGCACTCATAATGAAATTCTGCTCTTTACCCCTTCTCTGTTGTCCATCTTCGCCTATTTCCAGGCATTGCACGCATTCAGTTTCAGTCCAACCATCAAGTCTTTAGTATTTGTCAGTGTTCATAGTAACAGTTTCCACTGTCACCCTGTGTTTCTCTACTTCAATTTCTTTTGAGGGACAACTTTTTCATTATAGTTAAGTAAGATGAAGTCAAGGTCAGAGGGACTGGACTCAAGAGTCAATAGCTATGGGGCCACCAAGAGAGCACGGGTTTACGAGAAAGATGTCTGGTACCTTTAAATTTTAATGAAGGAAGAGTCAGAATAAGAAATTAAATTTACCTTAGCAAACATGGTCTTTTCCTACAGTATTAGGCCGTTATTTAACTTCATTCTCTTTCATCAGCCTTCAAAACATACAGCCCTGTGGCTTCCTCTCTGGGTGCTGTAATTTTCCCTCATTATTTACATAAGATGACTGCATATTTACTCTAGATGGGAAAGAAAATATATATTGCAAGACCTTTGTCATTGAACTAGCAATGAGGCTTTAATCTACTAAGAATAGTCTTTTAGCGCCATAAATCTTTTTATCTTTCTATGAATTACCACTTGGCGTGCCAAGGCCAAAACATCAAAGGGGCCTCAGAGTTTCCCGACAGTTAAGTGGGCAAGCTGCTTTGGAGTTTTCGGCTAATTGGTTGATAAAAGCCTCTCCAAAGCCAGAACCTCTGACTGATCCAATGATAGAAGACAATTTGTGTACAGGATGCCTTCAGACACTCCCCTCCCCCTGTGCAGCCCCTTCTGAAGCTAGAGTTGAATGATGTATGTAGCACCGTCTCAAATATTTGGCAGCATCGTGACAGGGTTGGTTTGTCTGATTTGCTTGCTTGCTTGTTTTGTGGAGTTTGCTTTTCAGGATAAATCCTCACAGGGATCGATTTATGAGGGCTGGGAAGATTTACCTCCCTGGATTCTGAAAACTTGTTTCTGGATCTGTACCATCTCTTCTGAAAATGCAAGAGAAGAAAGCGTTTCCCATGAGGCAGTTGCCTGTCCAACCAATCCCCCTCTTTATTCATTCTTTATTGCACTTGCTTTATGTCTTGATTTATACCAGGAAATCAAAATCACAGTGCTCACTGCATTAATAAAACTGTCATTGCCACTCCCAGAACCCTGCTCCTATACCAACATAATTCTAAGTAGAAACAAGCTGCAAACACCTCAGAAGCCACCTCAGAAGACGGATCTCTAGTCTATTCATACAATACACTACCTCTAACAAGAAAAAAAAATGCTGACACATGAAAAATTGCAGACTGGCCTCAAGATCATTAGGCTGAAGGTATAAAACCTTACTCCCAAATACACACACTGTGTGAATCTCTTCACAGGCAGTTCTAATTATCGAAAAATAGAGAAATCAGAGTAGTACTTTCCTCATTGAATGAAGGTGGGGGTTAATTAAGAAGAAAGAACACAGGGGAATTTCTGATGTGAACATCACATTGTGGATATTAGTAGCATAATGAACGACTGGGTGCATTCATTAGTCATGATTGAACTTAATGCTATTTCATTGCAAGTGTTTAATATATAAAATATTCTAAATATTTAATTAGTGATGGATGCAAAAATACAGAAAATCGTTTCATTTGTTTTGAAATGTATCACAAAATAAAGTGTCTTCGGTTGATAATTGAGGGGAATTGGCATGTGTGTATGTACAATAAATAAAATTAAAAACTAATGAAAAATAAGTGTTTGCTGATTCTCGCTCTCAAATGCTCTCATCTTCATGGTGTGTTTGAAGGATTTTATAAAATAGTAGTGAGGAAAAAGATCATTGTTCTTTCTCATTTATAATTATTGAGTCTTAGTAAATTTCCTAGAATCTTGAGTTTATATACTTTATTTTATAAGAGGAGGTTTAAAATTAATAACTCAGAAAAATAAGGACACTATTTGGAAAACAAATATAAGAGTTGAGACAGACCAGTGGGGGAAGCACTCACCATGCAGTCCCAAGGACCTGAGTTCTGAACCTCAGTACCCACATAAAAGCCTGGCACAGTGGTGAAGTTTGCAAGCCCAGCAGTGGACCTGGGGTGTTGCGCATGTTATGTGAACACTGGCCTGTTCTTGATACTCACTTGCTAGTTCATCTAGGGCTCTGGTTTAGAGCTAATTCCTTTTTTTCATTTCACCTTCTTCACTCATATATTCCAGTATTCAAATCCAGGGAAGAGCACTGCCCACAATGGCGGGCACATCAACCACTGCAGCAAACATAGTCTTTAGAGACAGGCTTGCAGCAAATCTTGTCTGACTGAGCCCTCTAAAAGTACATTTTTGGGTGACTCTACACTGTGGCTGCTTAACCATTTCAATGGGCAATCAAAAAACCTCGGATCAGAATAAAAGACAAACAATGAAGGTCTTTTGAAAATAAAGGTTTAAAGATATACTTTTACAAGTTTTTGATCTTTCAATTTTCTAACTTACATATTTCACTTTTGTCTATTGAAAATTTTGTCAAATTTGTGATGAAATTGACTCTCCCCAGCGGTCTGAACATGGTCTGTAGCATTATTTTCACTCAGTTACTCTATAAGTAATTTCTATTATGTCTTTTATTAAAACATTTTTCAAAATAACTACATTCTGGTGAGAAGTAAGCATTCTAAGAAAACCCCCCATCTTACTGCTTCTGTATTAATTCTGCTTAAGGATTTTCCATTTTTTTTTTGTTTCTTTAGCATGCTAACTACACAGCCTTTCATGGAACTTGAAGTAACAAACATGGTGGACTCTGCCAGGAGAGGTGTGCTCCGCTCATAGCTTCAGGGCACTCTTAAGGATGTTGACTTCTTCAAGGATAAAGTTACATTCATATTTGTGATCTAATCTCTTTGAACCCCCTTTCTTTCAACAACCTGATTTCTATTTGAATGGTTTCATGGCCTGAAAGGTAACTTATAGGCTAAATAGTAATGGATAATTCAGAAATATTACAATTATTTTAGCAATGTTGATTCACAAAGATAGTCTAAGTTGTATTTCTTTAGCCATGCTGAGAAATAAAAAAATTGGGTACAATTTGTTGATATGATACTGTAACACTTGCAAGAGTCTTAAAGGACAAATATCTGAATTTCTTTTTCAAAATTGCTTGATGATCAACCTTCAATTTTAGGTTAACATTGGTAAATATTTTCTCTAAGTTCAATAGAATAAGGAAACCTTGATTTTTTTTAAACATACTTGAATAAATCCTACTATATAAAAGCTCTGAAGAAAAGGACCATGGTTCAAAGAAACATGAATCAGCTCCTATTATCTTATAAAAGAGACACTTGGCAATCAATAAATGGCTGATTGAATGAGTAAGTGAGAACAGAATGGTCTCTCTCCCTCTTCAAACTGACAATAGCACTAGATTTTCATTTGGTTTACTTGAGTTTGCTTCGCTTTATTTAGTTTGGTTTGGGTTTGTTTAATGGCACTCTTAGGCTCTGAGCAGAAGCCCATAAAGCTCATAACTTTAAAATGAAATAAAAAATTGGTCCTTTGCTGCTATTGTATACTGGCTGGAAACGGTGAGTGAAAGGATACACACCCACACCAACAACTTGGTTCCTTTAAGTACTGAGTTTTCTCTTCATCCTGTGCTTCTCAGACATTTTCCTCCAGAGACTTGAAGGCTGTTGTCTCAGAATGATCTATTTTTATGAATCTGCATGGATTACAGTTTACTCTGCTGTCTGGCAGGGAAGGTAGTTATTAAAACACGGAGCCAGAAGATGTAGAAGTGGCCCACTAGAGAATGGTCACAAGTGAAAATAGGCAGACCCAATGAGGAAAAGGAACATTTTTTAACATACCCCATGTTGCTGGAAACAGTTGCCGGGAGCATCCATGGTTCATACAAACATCCCTCAGTTCTTTTTAGCCACTGTCAATGTTGCCGAGATGCAAAAGCTGCAACCTGGCCTGGCCTCTTTTTTTCCTTTACAATTATCTACTTCTAGTTTGTATTTTAATGAGGATTGTTGTTGTTGTTGTTGTTGTTGTTGTTTGGTTTGTTGCTTGTGTTTTTCCATTTTGGCATCCTCATCAACATGTATTTTTAAGACTCTTTGATTGGTTAACATATTGAATTGATCAATTGAAAAAGTACACAGTATCATGTTCTTTTTCTTTCTGGGTTAGCACCTTTTTGTATGTAAGACAATTCTATGCATCCAACATTACAATATCTTAGACTGTAATTTCTTCCAAAACTTTTGGAAATCAATGTTTGTGTGCATATTACAAATTGAAGTCATATTCCATCTATAATGCTATTCAAGTGTTGTTAACTATATTTTAATGGGCCTCTGTGTTCTCACTAATATACAGTGTTTCCTCGTTCATGTATCAAAGTCTCATATATGGTAGGTTCCTCTTAAATATATTGGCTTATTTTATATCTCTATCCATACGGATCTCCTAATGACTAAAACTGCAAAAATATTCAGGAAAGCATGGATTTCTCATTATTGTTATTCAAACGCATTATGGGGGTTCTTGACATTGACATCCCCCATCTAAAAGTTAGAACAGTCTTCTCAGATTGCAAAACTATTCCTGATAGTTTTTGGGTTGACCTAGGAAAGTGGCAATCCTCAAAACTGTACTGTTCTTATATACTAGAACGTCAAAAAGAGACCAGTAATTTATGATTTTTAGTCCTTTTTAAAGCTTTATTATTTCTCATGAATAATTCTTTCATGTCTTGTTTGATTAGGTTCTACATACTTACATATTGTTACCACGAAAAATACTGTTTTTGGTTGTATCTTTTAAGTTGTCTCATCTAATTATTTTAAGCACATTTTCCTGTAATTACTCACATTCACATCCTGTGTACCTCCGTTTTCTTTCTTTCCTTTTTACTTTCTTCATATTTATTCTAGCGCCCTTTCCATCATTGTGTCTCAAATCCATTCATTTCCTCGCCCTTTCACACCTAAGCGTTCTAATTCTCTATTGTTCTTCTCTAGGAAGACAACATTTTGAATGCCCACCAGACTCTGGCTAAAAATTAGTTAATACCTCAGGAAAGTTAGCACCTTCAAACTTTTCCTCTGTAAACTATACGACACCAACATTTTCATTGAATAACACAATGCCAATATTTCCCTGTTTCATTTCTGTTGGAAAAAAATAACCTAAGGAGTTTTTTTTTTATTATGATTTCTTCATGAGCCATATGTCCCACCCTCATCTATCCCAGACTTAAATTGTAGTGTGTTTCAAAGTATGTTTTATCAATTCAGATGGACTGAATCTAAAAAGAAATAGTGTTATATGGTATAATTGAGTTTCAGAATTTTCATTTATGGCATCTTTTGCTTAGAGAAGGTACACATAAGTTATTCCATAAGGTTTCTGAGACATTTAATAATAAATAAGTGGATATACTGCTTACTTGATATCTTAATCTGTTTAACAGTATAATCTCTTAAGTGCATTTTAATATCCTTCAGTCCTTCAAAATATTCTCCAAGAAGGGCGAGTGTAAAACATTAGCTGTTTGTGCCTGTAAAATGTCCACTCAGTTCCATAGAAACCCTGGTTCCAATGATCAAATCACAAGTTAACTGTAGCATATAAGATAGAGAAAACTGCAAATATTTTACATTAAAAAAATAGAAAATGAAAGTTTCATTAGATGCGATTCTTTCTGTAGGGAGAAAACCAACTTGTTCCCTCTGTTTCATTACCCCCGGAATATTAATGCCATGGTATCCAAGCAACAAGATGGGAACACTTATTATCTTATCATGCTCGGGTGATTAAATTTGCTGTCACATAAAAATTAGAGCTATATGACTAGAGAGAAGCAGCAGCTTTCTTCCATCTAAATGGAGAAAAATACACTGAATGGCCTTTAACCCAATCCCATACTTGAATGCATTCAAGTGGGCATGACTAAAAGTGTGTAGCTCCATGACAGGTAGGGGTTCAGCATGGATAAAACTCACACGCATTTTGTAGTCTGTAAGGAGAAAATGTGACAGATAACCCTTTAAAATCAATTCTTTGTATACAGGTTTCTTGGTATCTCTTTGAGATATTTTAAATGTAGGAAATATATTTGCCATAAAATTTTGCCATCTTAACCGTTTTTAAGTTTACAGCTTACACGTGGCACCTACATTCTCATGTCATGTTACTGTCAATGCTCTTCACTCATGAACTCTTCCACTTTTTAAAACTGCCTCTCTATGCTTGTATGGTTTGGGTATACAATGTCCTGAAGTGCTCCTCTGGTGATGGCCTGGTCCCCAGCTGGTGGTGCTATTGAGAAATATTAGGTCATGAGTTCATAGCTGTTAGGTGAGTCTCATCTACTTGAAGAAATTAAATCATCATCACAAGAGGCATCTTTTCCAGGTTGTACTTCTCTTTGTGTGTGCCTCTCTCTCCTCCCCTTCTCCCCATTACCCCCTTACTCCTTGGGTTCTTAAATTCATGGCCCCCTTTTTTTCATTGTTACTTATGTGCTTGCATGCATGTGTGCATAGTCTCTCTCTCTCTCTCTCTCTCTCTCTCTCTCTCTCTCTCTCTTTCTCTCTGAGTGTGTGTGTGTGTGTGTGTGTGTGTGTGTGAGAGAGAGAGAGAGAGAGAGAGAGAGAGAGAGAGATATCTAAATATCTAATTGTAACTGCCTCAGTCTGTAGTCTGTATAAAGTTACTTTATGCCTATCTTTAAGTCAGCGTGTTTCCTGTTTTGTAATTGAGAGGCCAGACTTCTTACTGGTTCAGAGAATTAATTTTTTATGAGTTTCCACTGGGAAAGTATTTCTCCTGTTTCAGGGGTTGCTTTTTCACCCTGCTAATTGTGTTTTTTTAAGAACAGAAATTCTGAATTTGGATGTAGTCTTTTTAAATTTTTTATTGACTTATTTAAAAATCTACTTTTAAGCACAATGTAATGAATTTTCCCGTAAGCTTTGTGCTGAGACCCTTTATAATGTTACATCTATTATAGTCTAAGATGTATCTCTCTGAAGTTCTTAAACTGAATTCTAATATCTGATACCTCAGAATATAAAAATTTTTGGAGACACAGTCTTTAGGAGCAAAATTGAAATAAGGTATTCAGAATGTGGCCCAACATAGCATGCTGGGATCGTTTTAAGAAAATAAATGTACAGAACCGTACAGAGGAAAACTGAGCTAGAGCCCAACGAGAACACAGCCATCTGCAATCCATAGACCGAAATTTCACCGTATTCCAAACCTACTGACAAATTAATTGTGCAATATTAGTTTCCAGAACTCTGAAAAACAAGAGCCCTGATGTTGAAGACACTTAGCAGACAGTTGTGTTATGGAAGCTGTTGAAAACTGAAGGAGAACTCAAGAACAATGGCAATGGGCTTTTGATCCTACTGCACGTACTGGCTTTGGGGGAGCCTAGGCAGTTTGGATGCTCACCTTACTAGACCTGGATGGAGGTGGGTGGTCCTTGGACTTCCCACAGGTCAGGGAACCCTGATTGCTCTTCGAGCTGATGAAGGAGGGGGACTTGATCGGGGGAGGGGGAGGGAAATGGGAGGCGGTGGCGGGGAAGAGACAGAAATCTTTAATAAATAAATAAATTAAAAAAAGAAAACTGAAGGGGTGCATAATGTATATTTTTCATTTACTATTCTTTGACAATGTAAGTAATGAATTTTGTTCATTTTCACACCCCATGACTTTTTCTCATGCCCTCCTCACTCCCACTGAGCCCCCTTCTTCTCCCCAAGCAGCCCCACCTTTATAGTAGGTTTCAAGCGTGCATGTTTGGTTTGGTTTTATTTTTGTGGCTCCCTGAGGTTAATTGGGATTCCTGGCATGAACACAGTTCTTTGGGGGGGGGTAATTAGTGGTCCAGTGGCAACGTAACAATGATGACAGCACCGAAAAAAAGGACTCCTCCTCCACCAGCAACTGTTAACTTCCAGTAACGTTTCTGGGAGGGATACCTCATGAGCTCCACCTGTGATGAAATCATGACAAACCCATCCTGTACAGAGCTTATGTAGATGGCCACAGCTGCTGTGTCTTCAGGGGTGCAGAATTATCTCCATGAGGCAGCTTGTTCTACCTCTAGCTCAGCAGTTCTTTTTGCCTCCTGTTCCCAATGTCCACCAGAGCCTCGGGGCTGTTTTGCTTTCCTCGTGATTGTTATTTTCTGGAGGCTATGACCAACTGGACTTGAGTATCATTAGCCCCTTACAATTCCTTGGTTTCTTTTTAAAGCTTGACTTTAATACTACTTTTTGCAAGGAGATAATGCAGATTTGCATAGAATTATTTATTCATTAGTTTCTCTAATGGGAACTGGGAATGTTATACAGAATGACATTGCATCATCACAAGAATGTTGATAGTAACAGGATCCACAGGTCTTCCTGAAATTGAAGCTCACTCTGTCTGTGTCTGTTTATGTATGTGTGTATTTATATCTATACAATTTGATCACATGTATAGGTTTAAGCATCAATATTCTGCCTTTGATAACCAAAACTGTTTCTGCCATTAATCTGTTAATTAGATTATTTTGTCATTTCAAGAATGTTGTTATGTAAATGAATTTGCACGATAACATTCACATTAGTTATTTCACAAAACATCATCCCTTTGAGACCCATCGTTTGATTCACTCCCTTATTCTTTTCTAAGGCTGAGTAGTATTCCAGGATTTGTATGTAGCAGGTTCAGTTAACCACCCTCCCACTGAAGAATATCTAGGATGCTCCAAGTTTGAGGCTATTACACTTAAGTCTCATTTTTTTCTGTCGTCTATTAAGTCTCATTTTGTTTGTTTTCTAATTTTCTATTCAAAACACTATTGTTCTTCTCTTGTCTTTCTATGTATTAATTGAACATTTTCAGAACTGCAGTTTGATATATGTGTGTGTATGTGTGTATGTATGTATGTATATATATATATATATATATATAATTTATAAAGTTTTAAAAATCACTTCTCCCAGTTGATTTCTAAGGTAATTATTGATATTCTCACATCATAGGTGAGATACTGGGCTCAAACAGAAGGAACTTTAAGTTCACACAATTCATAGCCACAGAACTAGAGTCAGAACGTAAGCCTGGCTCTGGAATTCATGTTCTTTCCTTACTCCACACTGCTGACTACCAGCTGTTGGTCAGGCCAGGAGAACCTTATCCATGTGAATCAGTTCACCAGCAAGAAATCCACAGATGAGGTCACACTGCACAAGTTTCAAAGTACCGCACCTTAATGATTTGACTTTTGTTGGTTCTTCCATTTACATGTTTACTCTTTCTAACCGTTGGAAGTCAGTTTGCTGGAATGCAACCTCCTGCTCCCATCTTCCTCTTTCAGCCTTACATCTCTGTAAAGTAAAATACAGGAACCCCATTTTTACTGGAGTTCCACTTTCTGAAATTTCAGTTGCCCGCGGCCAACTGTGGTTTGAAAGTATTAGCTGGAAAATTCCAGAGATAAACAATTCACGAGTTTTAAATTCTACACTCTTCTAAATGGCATGTTGATATTCTGTACTGTATCACCCCACCCTACCAGGGACACTATATTGATTTGTCTGGTATTTTCACACTGTCAGAGGGAAAACAAAAGTGGTCTTAAGCTTAACCATAATGTTGTTGATCAAATATAAACACTTCTTTCAGAACTGACTTTCTAAATTCAAGACAAGGAAGAATCTAGAAGTTCTTAGCAAGCTTGCACATTTAAAACCTGTCTATCCAGCAGTCATCTGTTAGACTGTGATATCACAGTAGTGACATTGTTCAAGTGACACTTATTTTATTAGTGATAGCTCCAAAGTACAGGAAGTGGAAAACCTGGATATTCTGGTGTGCCATTGAGGGGCACTTTTAAGTGAAAAAGTAATAGTTCCAGACTTAATACCAAAAGAAAACAAATTCCAGGTTGAGGAGCCAAGATCTATTGTATAATTGTGTATGTATGTGTGTGAGAGTTTTGTGTGTGTGTGTGTGAAAGAGAAGAATTATCTTAACTATTACTATATTACAGTTTTAATTTTGTTTTTAGTTATTGCTATTTTCTTGTTCCTAATTTATGAGTTAAACTCAACACACAGATATGTCTTGCCCACAGGTATAAGCATCCTCTGACTGTCTTGGCTATTTTCACAGTTGCTAAGGAACGGTTACACTAATTCAACTCATGAGGGTCTCCTCAACAGTTTGCTTATATATTCATCTGGCCTGGGCTTGGCTGGTTATTTAGATTTGTTTTGATTTCTGTCTTATTAGAAATTCTCCAAAGATGTGAACTAAGACAAATTCATCTCTCAATTCTCCAATATGTTCTAGTTAAACTATCAAATATTTCCTGAACTCAGTTAAACTGAATTAGCCTTTAAAACCTCTTGAGTATATCTGCTGAGCTGTTTAGATGAGAGATAAATGAAAATATTCCTTGATAAAAATCCATGAAATATTCTATTTGGTAGATTATGTGTCTCAATTATTTTGCTGAGGATTTGCAGATTTATTAAGAAGCACACATTTTCTGACTGTTATGCAGACAATCCTTCAAGTCATGACATTTTCATCTTCAAAATTATTTGAAATTGAAATTGCCAAAGAAAAAACAAAAAGTATGTTCAGTTTTCAACTTTACTACCATTGATTAAACAGTAAACTCCTTCTTTCAGAATAGTTTCTCTCTAAATTCAGGATAGGGACAGGATAGGAAGTAATTGCCCAGCTCAGATATTTAAAACCTTCTCCCAGGGAAGAAAGGCATTTAGTTGACTTAATAACCCCTTTATACATTTAAGTAATACTTAGCTTTATGAAGTCATAAAATATATGTATGGTGATATACTCTTCTCTTCTTCTAAAACAACTACTATAAACCATGATTTGTTAGGGTTTTAAACATAAATGCTTTTTGAGGAAGGCATATATATGACAATTTATACTGCTTCACTGTTCCTTTCTATGGGCTTCTTATAGTACATTTTCCCCATGAAATATGGCTACTTAAATACAACGGAAGTGTTACTGATTATTATTAGTGTTTCTATTTTTAATCAGTAAATTAAGTTTGATTATTTGAATGCAATTGGTCATAAAAGAAATGATTACTTGAATTTGTAATTTAATAAGAAATAAATATACACACAGCAATGATTGTATAGTTTTAAGCTCAAACTTCACTTGAGCACACAGAATAGTCCTTCTCAGGTTAAATAGACTATCACAGAGAATTACAAAATGACCCACAATTCCTAAGAAAGAGCCTACATTGCCTTACAGTTTTAAAATGCATTTACATTGTCATAGCAAGAGAGCAAGATGTAGAGATTAAATATTGAGAAAATTTTTATCTTTGTCCATTTTGTATTTTCCAGTCTAGTATTTTTATCACTACTGACTCATCAAATTCAAGATACTGACATTCTGTTTCCTCACTCTTCTCTCTTTGCCTGCTCCAGTCACCTTTGTCTACTCCTCCTGTACACATTGGATTTCGCTGTCCATTTGCATCTCAGATCATATTTGATAACAATTTGCCATGTGTCTGCCCATCAAACTACCATCTGTCTATATCCTTAAGAGATGTCTATAAATTTTGTATCATTTTCTGAAAGTATTTGCACAATTCCAACATATCATATGGTTTCTTTCTACACCCACCACTTGTTCATTCATAACACATTTGTATTTGGGGAGTACTTTGCTTCCTATGGCAAATTATCTTTTCTGCCCCCAGCATTTTTTAAAATTTTATTTGTTTATTTTATTTTTATTGAGCTCTACATTTTTCTCTGCTCCTCTCCCTGCCGCTCTCCTCCCCTTCAACCCTCTGCCATGGTCCCCATGCTCCCAATTTTTAGAGTTTTGGTTTTATGGTGCTTTTGTATTTAAAAACATCATAAATGTTTTTTCAAACAATTTTTTAAAGAATATTAGCTTTTAAGTTCTTTCAATGTCTTATTTTTCTAAATGTAAGTCAAGGAACAAATCACAAGAAACCTAAAAATTAATAGTGAGCTAACTGAGAGAAGGTCTGATTTATTTGGCTTTATATCAGGGGTGAGGCTTGCAATGGTTATGCCAAATTCATGAAAAGTAGTTGGGCAATAGCAATAGAGCCGTTTGAGAAAATGTATTTAAAAAAAAAAGACATTAACCTACAGCCACGTTTTAAACAATGTACATTGTTAGATAATACAAGGTGGCATTGCCAACAGCCCTGCCATGTTGTTTTTAGATTTCCATGGATCTGCTCACAGAGGAGCATGCCTACTGTCAGCCTGCCAGCCCCCCTATCCACCAAAAAATTCAAATGAAGCAATGTTGGGTCTTTATCAGTTTTTCAACAGTCCTTTGAATGTGTTGGTACAATGTCTTTCCTTTTATCTGACAACACCAACAATATTGCAGGGGGTTGTTTAGGAAATGGGCTAAGGGGTAAGTGAAATAGAAATAGCAGTCACAGTTAACTGGTACTTTTAAATTTGTGTTTAGGAGCGATAGAGTTTGTTTTTAATAAAGAAAAGAGCTTGTAAAGTATTGTGGTTCTTTTTTGTTTATTATTACTCTACAGAAGTCAACCCGGAGCTCTGTTGGTAGTAATTATGGGAATGACAGGCTGCATGCAGATAAGCCTGATGCAGAGATGCAAGACAACAGCCCTGTCGAGAATAACAAATTCTCAGCTTGTGTTGCTGTTCACTATCATCAGACTCCTAACCCTTCATTCCTTAGTAGGAAAATGAACAAACATAAATGAAATGTTACAGTTTTGTAGTGACTGTGTCTGACAAGGGGAGTCTTCCCTACGGATATCTTTGAATGCTCTTTCTAGGCTGTTCAACTCCTGAAGTTTATATAAATTTTAAATTAGAATTATTGACAATAAAAAACTCTTTTTGAACTTTTAATAGAATTTTTAAGTATGTCAAGTTGAAAATTGCAGCGAGTTAATTTTTGTTCTATGAATAATTGACCGCAAGGAGGATCTAATTGGTGGTGACTCAGAGCCTTTTTCGTCAAACATTAACACTTGCCAAATGCGAGCAGGTGGTGAGTGGGAATTCCCCTACTTCCCTGGGATCCTTCTGCCTGGTTCACCACCTTTCCTGATGGAGTCTTGTGCACAATGGCTACCGAAGCCTCATTCTCCCAACACATTCGGGGTTAGAGTTCGACCTCTGCACTTTCCTACCGCCTTCTCCTGCAGAAAAACCCACTTTGATGACTTTCAGAGCTAAGTCTCCTTCAGCCAGGGTTTCTTCCGCGTGCCAGAACTTCATCTTTGACTCTGCTCTAGGGAACTCACTTCAGTGTACGCCAAGCAACTGACATGCAAACTATTACGGTTACATTTTTTTTTCCACTCCCCGTCCTTCCAGCCTTTTCAACATAGATGGATATTTATTATTTTTATTGTTGTTTTGAAAGCTACGGCATTTGGTTTTTGATAAAGGACAAAAAGAAAGAACAGACGGGCTGAAGAGGTGGTTCACTTAGTAAAGCATTTGCCAGTCAAGCATGAGGACCTGGGTGGGAGCCCCAGATCGGATGTAAAAATGCTAGAGATGTACACTTGAAATTCAGTGCTGGGAAGACGGACACTAAAGGATATCTGTGGCTCCTAGTCAGCATAGCCTATTGCTGAGTTCTGGACCAGTGAGGGGCCTTACCTCAAAAGATGTATTTAGTGTTCTTGAGGATGACATCCAAGGTTATCTATCCTCTGGGCTCCATGAGCACGTGCATACATGTGCAGATTCACTCTATACATTTGAACTTGTATATGCACAAACATACACAGCTTACATATTAATTACTTTTTAAAGTAAAAGACTTCTTTTCAACAGCAGGAATGGAAGGAGACGAACGAGAGGTGCCGAAGGCATTAAAAACAGTAAAGAAACATTGCAAAAAGATTTCCATCAATTTGGCAACTGAGATAAAAAGAAATTTGTACTAGTGTAAATAAAATGAAAATTTCAAAAGTATAAAAATTTATAATGGGCTTTTAAACAAAAACGAAATGAAGCCATAATTAAGGCTATCTTAAGAAAAATCTATGCTTGTATGATTTTATTGGCTAAATATATCAAACATTTCAGGATGATATGTCAATCCTATAATAATATATAATTTAAAAAGTATATTAATGTTAAATAAATATTTATGATTAAATATATTAAATGGATCATTGCCATATGACTTACCACAGAATTCAAAGTTGATAGAGCATTTGAAAATACCCCAATTTTTAAGTTTAGAAAAATACCCAGATATGTACAATATCTAAGTACTATATACATAGTTGTTATATTATTTGGTATTAATATGTTTTATATTAAAATTACAGGGAAAGTCTCTACTCGTCATGTCTGCAGAGCCGAGGGTGGGACCTGTAGTCTTAGCCACACGGCAGTGTAGTTTTAACTAGAGCTCAACCCAGATCCAAGCAAGGAGCTGAGCCTCCAGGGAGCAGTGCACAAGCATGTCCTCTGGACCTCACTTTCAGATGGCGTGTTAAACAACTGATCACATAGGCGCAATTATTGGACATGTGGTGACCAGAGGCTGTTGTGGAAGAATATATTGGTCAAAAGGTACAAAGTTTCAGTTAGACATAAGAAATGCATTTTTATATGATACGTTTTATGCTTTGAAATTGAAATTACATCAGTTTCCCCTTTTCATTTCCCTCCCCAACTTCTCCCGCTCTCTCTTAAATTTATGACTGTCTCTTTTTAAAGCATTGTTTTACACGCACGCACACACACACACACACACACACACACACACATCCCTAAACATAGAAATATAGCATGCTCAGTCTGTATTTGTATGTATATGATCCCAGGCTGCTAATTAGTATTGGATAGCTAATGAGCTAATGGGGAAGCATGGCTCTTCCCTGGGGAAAACCATTTCTCCCTCTCTCAACTTTCCCATGATTCCTGCAGTTCCATTCTAGAATTAAGTCCCCAAGAGCTCTCGTCAACACATCCATTGGTTCATTGTCTGGGAAAACTCTTGTAAAAGATGGTGACTATAGTTTATAATAATGTGTTCACTATTTTGGAATTAGTAGTTTTTTCTTTTGATTTCAGGGTTTCTTACAGTCATAGAACATACCATGGTCTACTTATCTATTCAAGGCCTGATGATTATCCAGGTTGAGGTTTATGGTTGTTGCTGATGGTGGTGGTGGTGGTGTGCGTAAAGACCCCACCAGTATTTTTGTGTATGTCTTTTAATGTTTGAGTATGAATGTTCCTGTAAGCTCATGTGTTTGGGTACCTGATTCCCAGCTGGTTGTACTGCTGTGGAACTTTGAGAATGAGCATCCCTGGGACACTAGGTGCAGGTCTTTGGGTTTTGGCCTCCTATAGGGGACCTCCTGTCCACTCTCTCTGTTTCCTGACTGCAGATGCAATGTGGCCAGCTGCCTCGTGCTCCTGCAGTCTTGCCTTCCTTGCTGTTATAGACTGAAGAACAAAATGACCGTTCCTCTCTTAAGGTTACAGCATCCAGAGCATCATTTACTGGGAAAAACATGCACTTTTCTCAAGAAGATACGACACTGTACAATCACTGATCAGGTTTGCTGGAAACAGAAATTTAGTAAAACTTAGAAATAGCTAATTCTTTGAAACCCTGACAGGATTTGAATGAACACATGCTATAAACTAGCAACAATATGCCACACATTTAAATAAATTTAAAATGAATATATATGTATATGAAATATTGAACTTTGAGTAAATACTCAACATGGCTGTTAGTCTTAATTGAAGGAACAGTCATCTAAAATTATTGGAAAACAAAACAGGTTCACTTATTTTCCTCAGTGTGGCTATGCAAATCCTGCAGGACTTGTCCTACTAGAACTGTAACCTGTAGCTCAACCTAAATCTGTGCAATTGCTTCATCTATTTGTAATAAATAAATTGTCATGTTGTGTTTACACACAGAGCCTCATGGGTGTCTGACAGGCAATCTCTCACTAGGCTACTTCCCTCGCTCTGCTCATCTTCTTCCAATTTACAGACAATAGATAAAACAAATAGTATGTGCCCCCTCAGGCTGACAGTAAGTTTGGAGGAAAGAGATTTTGTTCTTCTTACTAATTTCCCCATTGTGAATTGTGGAGTATTGGCCCCACAGTGGCTGCACCATGGAGATCAACATTGGTGTTGGAAGGTCTTCTTTTTTGCTACTGCTATGTAATATGTTATATTTTATGGGTGTATCAGGCAAACAACTATAACAAGAACAGCAGGAAACAGCATTTCAGGCGGTGTTGTTAAAGAAAGCTCAATGCAGAGGGCGTTGCAATTGGAAAGACAGGCAAAGCCCACAGGCAGAGCTGGAGAGTGATTGCAGCTTACAGTACTCCTGCAGCAATGCTTTCGTTGTATTGATGGTCTTTATGCTCTCCAACTGCAAACCAAAATGAACCTTTCCTCTCTTGAGGTGCTTATTGTTAAGTATTTGGCCACAGCAGCAAGAATGTCATACACTGGAGACATTCGGTTATGTCATGTTGATACCTCCAGTAAGCAAGCTGGAGAAGGGGTTCAGTGAAAGTGATTCTCATTGGCAGAGAACATCAGACAATGAAAGGCACTGTGGTAATGTGAAGACTGGAGAAATAAGTATCTTCACCCCATTGACTTGCCCTACCCTATGCTTTTGACTGATGGAGTGTCGCGTTGGCAAGCGACTTGCATCAATTCTGTATTATTTCTGCTTTTCTTACAGCTAGGATGAAGAGGTGACAGGGTATGAATTTCAAAGGATCTTACTCTGTGGTTACCTCATCCTCAGCGAGGGTTCTGGTACTTAGTTTTAGGACACTCAGTGCAATGAGGCAAAAAAGTCATTTACACCTTAACTAACCGTTAGTTTTCCTCTTGTTAGTTTTTTTCTCTGTATCTTCTTTCCTCTTGTTATGAGTGGATTGTTAATGTTTTCCTTATTAATTCATAAGTCTCCTTATTCTGTCAAGATGCTGAATATTTATTTGGGCTAAGTTTTCAAATGTAATCGTTACAAATTGCTCTAGTGATTGGCACTTAGAAAGTGTTTCCTCTACAGAAGACTATTGAAAATTTTACATTTCATATAATGTCACTTTTACATATAATTTTAGTCTGATGAATTCCTTTTGCTATATCCTTATGCTATTTATAATATTCAAATGTGACTTATCTTCATTTGTTTAAGTCTAAAACTAATGGTAAAATTTGGACTCTTTTTTGAATATGTACACACACATATATACATATGTAAAGCATTTTATAGTTTATATGGTTAATTATTTGTCTGAAATTGTTGCATAGAAAGTAGTCAATTGTTGAAATTCCTTCTGCTGATTTTTCAAAATAAATAAATCAGAGTTAAACAAAAACACAAAAATCAGAGTTAAGGTATGTCAGAATATTAAAATAAATTAAATATGAAAATAGGAAAGTTAAGCAGAGAGAGTATTATATGCGTTGATCATCAGACGAAAAGTGATATAGTCTATTTATATCTATAAAAAACCAGAATTGAGAAAAGAAATTAATAGAATAAAAACAGTTATTAAAAAAGAGCCTTTTCAAATTTAAAGGAAGTAGTCAAAGTCCAGACCGAGAAACTCTAAGGTCAATTTATGGAAGTGGATCTTCATTTCAAGAGCAAGAAGAAGGAACTACAGTATTTAATGAGGGAGGAATGACACAACTTGACAACATTAGCTTGAAGGACTTTTAATGCTAAGCCCAAGAAGATCTTTGGTAGCATAAAACATAGTCTCATTAGCAAGTTCTAGAACAATTTAAGAGGAAGGCATAAGAGAGTTAGTCAGTCAGTTTCCTGTCATTGTTTCTTTTCAAAGGAGAAAAGTTTTATTCTTTTGGGCCAATTACTGTGAGCATGGGTAAAGCTGAACATCATGGCAGGGGCACTGGAAGAGCAAAGCTGCTCACATCCATCATTGCAGCTGGGGTGGGGCCAGAGAGAAAGAGAGACAGAGATAAAAGAGGGAAGGACGGAAGGGAGAGGTAAGAAGAGGGAGAGAGACAGAAATATAGACTGAGAGGTAGACAGAGAAAGACAAACAGAGTCCAAATGCCCTTTAAGAACCTTTAGGGAAATGACCCCCTAACGTGGCCTACTTCCTCTAATTAGACCATCACAGCTACCAACACATTCAGCTGTGAACTCCTCAGCTGACTGATCTAAGCATGAAGTCAGAGCTCTTATGATCTAATCACTCCTAAAAAATTCTATCTCTGAACATTGTTGACTGGGCCGTTAAATCATCTGCAAAGGATTCATCGTGGAACAGTCATACCTGAATCACCACAGATGATAACAATGGATAATAAAATAAAAATCACAGTGTTTTGATACTGATGGAGATTTCAGCTTGGTAGAGAAAGGCATATTTGCTGTACGTAGAAGGATTCTTCTGAGATTTCTTATCCTTCCCTCCTCTTTGGGGTAATTTCATTTTGCAGTTGATTTAAAAGATCTTCTGATAAAGAAAACAGAGACAGAAAAGAGAAACCCCTCTGGGCTGAGAGTCAGTCCTGAGGTTTTCAGCATTGGGCTCCATCTTTCAGGCCTGTGCTCATCTTCCCTCACAGGGACTGGTTCCTGTACATTTCATGTATGGAGCCCTGAGGTCACATATGCCTTGGTCTCGTTCAGCCAACATAAGGCTGTGTGAGACTCATGTGCAGCAGAGAGGAGAAATCAGCATAACCTCTTTCTCTTCCTAGGGTTATGTCTTCAGTCATGGCCATTCTTATGATTCTAGACCATGATAGACAAACCTGATGTGTTTCCAAATTTGCGGGGGACTTTAGACTAAAGTTACATAAAGCTTCTGTTTCGATCCACTATCTTAGGCTTCAGAGAAACCCCCTACTACTGACAATTTCCGGTTTTGGCCATAGTCGTTTTCGGACATTTTGGCTACCTTATCATTTGTTCAACCAAATTCTACAGTTTAAAATACTTAGAATTATCTGCTTTTCTGATTGGAGCCTGAGTGATATACACATCAGAGTTCATGTCTGGAATTGCTGATTTTAAATATTTAAGCATCCCATCAGAGGCTTCCTTCTCCCTGGCCTTCTAGATCAATGCAGACTTATTTGGTGTGGACCAAGAGAGACAATGATGTAATCAATTTAACTCTTAAGCTCTTTGGGCTAACCAGGAAGCCTGCTAGCTCATAGTTACTTCATCCTGAAATAGAAATCTTTCTAAAGAGTAGGTCATTTTTATACACTGAAGTAGTAGAGAGTTTTGATAATGTATTATGAATAATTTACATTATCTTTTGTTCTTTGTAAGGTCACAAATGTTCAATAAACATACGGTATGGATGGGAAGTCTTTCAAGTTCATCTTTCAAAACTACTAATTTCATGTTACAACTGATAAGAGGCTATAGGGATGGTTCAGCCATGAATAGCACTTGCTACACTTGCAAAAGACCTGGGGTCACAGCACCCAGATGGTTCTGTAACTGCCTGTAACTCACGTCCAAGTGATCCAATATTCTATTCTGACTGACATTGGTAGCAAATACATACTTGCTATGCATACCATGCAGGCAAAATACTCACATATGTAAAATAAAATAAACAAATATTTAAAAATCATGGAAGATAATAATCTTGTCAAAATTATCAGAAATTATCAAGTACTAAATGCATGGGTTTGGGTGTAAGCTTTACTGTCTCTTCCTTGTTTGTCACGATAAAGTATTTTAGAAAGTTTATAGACGTGAAAAGCCATCACCATAGACAATGTTGTCCCTTCTAGGACATTCTGTCACCAGTCTATTTTACTTTCAGCACATGCCAGACAAGTATTCTTTGTTTTCCCCCTTTGGTTCAGCTTAGGTACAAGTCAGACAATAAAAGGAAGTGGCATATTAGATTATCCAACTCAATGGAAAGCAGCAATACCATAAGCATAATGTTTCAACATATGGAGGCAAAATGGAATTGTCGGAGAGAATTAATATCACATTTAAAGACTGTAGCTTTCTGTGTTAAAAAATATCCAGTATATTCAGCAGATTGGATAGTTACTATATCAGTTGTCTTTTCAAAGTCTATAACAGAAAGTAATTCTGGCTAAATTAGTAAACACATTTTTCAGGAAATTGGCTTCATATAAATCTTTAAGTGTAGTTTTAAAAATCCTATTTGATGAGACCAAGATAAATCTGAGCAAAGGCCATATCACTGTTTATAGAAAAAAATCAGGATCTATTGTTTGGCCTGTAGCTAAAGTAAGGTTCATAGTTTGGGTTTTATATATCAGGAGACAACTGAGCTGCATTTTCATCCAGCCTTCTGATTGACCTTCCCACTTACATAAATATTTATGTCAATGCATTGATATAACTATAATACTAATGAAACAATTGTGTGTGTGTGTGTGTGTGTGTGTGTGTGTGTGTATGCATGCGCAGGTAAAACCCAGAGGAATCTCTGTGTAGCTTTGTTGCATGATAATGAAATTTTGTAAAAGAGTTCTAATAAGCATTTAACAACAAACGTCTTCAAGCTCCTCAGCGCTCAAGGATTGCCTACAGCTTGTATCAAAAATAGTGGTGAGCAGGTAAATGGCACAACAGTGGCCAGAGCCATGACAGAGCATGGTTTTTGTTGCCTAGAATGTATCAGCCTGCTTACATTGGTGAAGACACTATCACCAGCTCTTGGGAAAACAGCAGCTCTCGCTGAGCTCCAAATCTGCCTTCAAATTTGGCTCTGAAATAACATTGGCTTTGTAGAGCAGGCAGAATACAGCTTTATAAAATCACCCATGTACTAGTCTTTGAAATAACTGAGTATCTTACATGGCAAGACTATTTAAAAGATATCGTTAAGTTAAAACTGCTCACTGATATAATTGCATAATTCCTTAAATGTGGAAAACCTTTCTAAAGCGTGATGAGTCAGATCGAGGAAATGCGGTGCAGTGAGGCTGCCAGTGAAGGAGAAGGAAACTGTGAGTCAGGAATTGCCAGCAGCGTCTAGGAGCTGAGAATAGCAAAGAACTTACTCTTGGAGTAATAAGAAAGAACGCAGCCCTGCAGCTCATGTCGTACTCCACAGTGAGATTGTATTAAGCCACTCATTTTATAACCATTTGTTACAACATTGTAGAGTGTTGAGTCATACACACCCCCAAAGCATATGTCCACCTCCAAATTTTCAGAACCTGTTTATAAATAATAAATATTGCAAGCATTTGTGCTGATAATATATCTAAGACTTATTATTATATGCATACGTGCACATATAGACATATAGACTTTTGTATTATATATATATATATATATATATATATATATATATATATATACACTACATATAGCTCTGTAGTAGTCTGATGTATTTGTGGTTCCCTGTGAATTTGGGTTAAGAGTCTGCATAGTAAAATAACTTAAGTATAGTTTAGGGAAAAGGGACTGGCCATTGAGAAGGAAAGTTTTCTCTACTCTCACAGGGCCTCCAGCACAACCTGAGAAAAAACTTCCCAGGAAATCAAATAGTAAGAGAAATGCATGGAGTATTTTCACATATACATCGTAGCCCCAACATGGCAATGAAGACTCAAAATATAGGTAGAATCTGTGTTCCCATTAACATGCTATCCTAAGATAAGTGAATAAATTTCATAAAAATATCTAAAATGTCTAGGAAAACTATAGGAAAGTACATCATTTTAATTGAGCCTTTTTGTATAGACGTTTCTCTACTTCTGCTCCCCATCTTGGGTAGATATCTTTCAAAGGGAGTTTTACTTCTAGCTTTTAGAAGGGTGAAGTCATAGTGACCTTCCTGAACTTGCAGTTTGATGGAGGAAGGTCATTGGCTAATAAAGAAACTGCCTTGGCCCATTTTATTGGTTAGAACATAGGTGGGTGGAGTAAACAGAACAGAATGCTGGGAGGAAGAGGAAGTGAGCTCAGACTCCACAGCTCTCCACTCGGGAGCAGACGCCTGAGAGAGAGACGCCATGCTCCCAGCTTCCAGGCAGATGCACGCAATGAAGCTCTGACCCAGGATGGACATAGGCTAGAATCTTCCCGGTAAGCGCACCTAGCGGTGCTACACAGATGATTAGAAATGGGCTAAATTAATATGTGAGAATTAGCCTAGAAGAGGCTAGATAGAAATGGGCCAAGCAGTGATTAAATGAATACAGTTTGTGTGTTGTTATTTCAGGCATAAGCTAGCCAGGCAGCCGGGGTGCTGGGGACGCAGCCCCGCCGCCCCTATTTACTACAGATGGCACCCAGACGTGTGGACAACTGAATCCACTGAAAGCCTGAGAAATCTTGGGAAAGAGTAAAGCATGTTTTCTTGATAGTGACAATTTCTCGGATCTACTCTGCTTGCTAGAGGCAAGCAAGCGCCTCATCAAAGAGAGGCTTCCTGAGTCAGCTTTAGCTGCAAAACCCTGCAGCTCATTAAGAGGTCCTGCCACGAAACACTTAAATGGTGTTGACGAAAAGCTGAACGCATGCTTTTCGGTTTTCAGCCGTAGCAGGAAAAAAGCTGCACCCTTTAAAAATGCTGGCTTTCTGGGTTGTCCTGCCAGGGCAAACTCTGACTCTTTTACGCAGGCGGTTCGTGCGGTTTGCAAGCACAGGCTGCTGAAGCTCGCTTGCTGGCAGGGAGCTTGAAATGCCATAGACTTGTGGCAATAAACATGGCTACAGCCAGTACCTCAGCCATGAGGCTGGAAAGCTAAGGAATGGGCTACATCTAGCCGGCAAAACCACGGCTTTAGTCCTACTGAGATTGCTTGGTAAATTAAAGACTCATGTGGTCAGAAAAAGAGAGATATAGAGTAAAGAGAGATTCAAAGACAGAGAAAATTTCTGAATGGTTTAAAGTGTGTTAAAAATATATGCAGACTAAAAGTTGAAGTTCTTAAAGTAAAAAACAAAAAAAAAAAAGGAAGAGAGTTGTTGTGTGTGGTAGTACACACCTTTAATCCCAACACTTGGGAGGCAAAGGGAGATTGACCTCTGTGACTTCAAGGTGTGGTAGCACATGCCTTTAATCCCAGTGCCTAGAAGGCAGAGACAAACAGTTCTCTGTGAGTTCAAGGTGTCCTAGCTTACACCTTTAATCCCAATGCCTGGAAGGCAGAGACAGGCGGGTCTCTGAGAGCTCAAGGACAGCCTGGTCTACAGAGTTACTTCAGGTCAAAGATAAAGAAAACCTATCTCAAAAAGCAAAAAGTTAAATGTAAAAATAAACAAAATAGCGGTTAAAATAAAGTGCACAAAGATGGAAAATACACAGAGAATTTTGATACTGTACGCTATTATGCTCTCTTTGAATTATTTGAATGCTGAGGAAAGAGCAACAGCTGCTGAAAGATATTTATTTATAAATGCTGCTGAACTAATCCAACATAGATATTTTGATGCCTTGACTTTGAAATTTGAATCTAAGGACATGATGCTTTGGAAAGGAGTTTCTTATTTTGTTTTCACAGAGGATGAGACCCTGTTCATTTCTTCTATTCTGATTTGTTATGATGGACCGCGCCCTCCTGAAGGGTTGTTGAGAACATCTTCAGAAAATTGCTTTGCTCAACTGCCTACTGAGATGAAACTAGCACACAGGTTATACTGTGAAAGACCTAATTAACGATGCCCCCATTCAGCAGGAAGCAGTTTGGAGAGAAAAAACTGCGCCCAGGTTCCCAAATATGGTTTATAAATGTTCTTTTACATTTAAAGGGGGATATGATATAGATTTGCATTAGTATAGATTTTGCTTTATTGATAGAGATTTAAGGTCAATTTTGTTATATGTATAAGTGTTTCTGATTTTGATTAAGGTATTGTGATTGTGTAGTTCATTTAAATATGTACTGTATAATTAAGAAATATAGGTTGTTAATGGATAATCATCGATAATAGTAAAGCTTATAGTCATGTTAGTTAGATTTTCTAGATATATAGAGATATATTTTGGATAGACATTCTTCATGTCTTTCAAAGATTACAGAATAGGACATTTAATGTTTTAATAACTGAGGACTTTTCATGACAATGAGACACTCTGCTCCTGGCGGCACCAATCTACTTCAAGAGGAAGATAGGCATCGAAGAGGCTCGTTATGAAGTTTGATATCCATTTGGGCAAGAAACTGCTCTTACCTGGACTATTGCATAAACTGGACACAGAGAACCCACAGAGAGAGGACTACTGAACTTGCCTAAGGTGAGATGATCTTTCGGGGTTCCTGATTTATGAAAGAGTCTGCGAGACAATCTGCAGGACACAACAGATAGTGACTGAACCGACTTTGAATTTTCCTGCTTTATGGAAATGTCTGCTGGATACCATGGGCCTGAAGGCTGAAGATGGATGCCCCAATGGTACAGAAGAACTTTGGGTGGCTGTCCAGGCAGGGAGATGTCTCTGTCATTTCTAGAGTTTTAAAAGTTGCTTACTTTTTGTTTGCTTAGGTAATATTGTATCTTTCTGGAGTCTTTGATGGAGTTAAGAATAGTTAGTTATAGTTATAGTTTTCCTTAGTTATGATAAAGATTATTGTAACTTTTACTTGATAACTGTTTTGTTATATGTAATTTTTCTATGTTAAAGTTAAGGCCTTCCTTTTTTTTTGTTTAAACAGAAAAAGGGGAAATGATGGAGGAAGGTCTTTGGCTAATAAAGGAACTGCCTTGGCCCATTTTATTGGTTAGAACATAGGTGGGTGGAGTAAACAGAACAGAATGCTGGGAGGAAGAGGAAGTGAGCTCAGACTCCACAGCTCTCCTCTCGGGAGCAGACGCCTCAGAGAGATGCCATGCTCCCAGCTTCCAGGCAGATGCACACAATGAAGCTCTGACCCAGGATGGACATAGGCTAGAATCTTCCCGGTAAGCGCACCTAGCGGTGCTACACAGATGATTAGAAATGGGCTAAATTAATATGTGAGAATTAGCCTAGAAGAGGCTAGATAGAAATGGGCCAAGCAGTGATTAAATGAATACAGTTTGTGTGTTATTATTTCGGGCATAAGCTAGCCAGGCAGCCGGGGTGCTGGGGACGCAGCCCCGCCGCCCCTATTTACTACAGCAGTTTTTCAGGAGACTTATGTAAATAGCGTATTTTGGATGATGCCCTCTGAGTCTACAAAGCACTTTAGCAAGGGCCTGTAAGGTCTTTTGCCTTGATACAGTTATCATCATTCAGAATTGAGTCTGAATCTTGTTGCTGAGATTATGAAGAATCAGCAAATGAAGAATAATGCTAAGAGTACAGATAATTATTAACTGAATTTAGAGAACACGACCTGTAAAATCAATGCTGTCTGCCTAGGGAGGATCAAACACTGACATAGAAAAAATAATTTCCAGAGAACTGAATATACCTAGTAGTCAAGATGAGGTTTGGTAATTGCTTTAAATTAAGTTAAAAAGCACATTTAGAGCAAGGCATAAAAGAAAAATTTATCAGACAAGCAAGAAAGACAACTTGAGTGCATATTAGCATGGCTGAGTTGGCCTGCTGTACTGAGAAGTCTACTTGGGACTTCGTTATTCTTTTATGGATTTAACTGGGTTAAAACGCTAGCCTCCAAAATCACTGTATTTGGAGATAGGACCTTATGGGAGATGATTAAGCTTAAATTAGGTTATAACTGTAGCCTTTGATCTAATAAGACTAGTTTCCTTACAAGAAAGAAATGCCAAAGCACACTCTTCTGGCATGTTGTCTCTTTTCCATCCCTCCCTCTCTCCCATCTTAAGTCCTTCCCCCTTGGCTCCTCCTTTCTTTCTACATATTCACAGAGCAGAAGCCACATATATGATTACATCTAAGAGACTTTCTATCTTTCTGTTAAATGAAGAAGCCTGACAGAAACTAACCCTAAGCACACAACAATTTTAGACTCATCATTGCTAGAACTATAAGAAAAATAATTGTTATTCAAGTAACCAGACTGCAAGAGTGTTCTGCTAGGATGGCTGAGGCAACAAAGAAATGCAGAAATCTCTCTTCAATCATTAATTTCTCTGTAAGGTTCAGAGCAGCTGCATTTTATATCCCTGTATGACTTTTGGGGGTTGCTATTAATTCTTCCAGTCTTTCTGAAAAGCTACAATGCTGGCCCAAGGATGTCTCTTCCTTACAATTCCAGGCTAAGGAATGACACACAGGACTCCTCTTTTAGCTCATAACTCGGGGGGGGGGGGGGCATGTGACTGTTCACTGTTGCAGGGCCAATGGCAGTTTTAACAAGGGTTTAATTCTTACCAAGCTTTTTTGGTATACTCTCCTTTTATTCTGGTCTCAAAGGAAGTCTATTTCCATCTCTTCTTTGCAAATAAGTATACGGCTTATGACAGAGAAAGGAACAATGACATGTAAGGAAAAATTATGTAAGTAACTTCAGGAGCTACAAATTTCTTCTCATTGTCTTCCCTCCACTCTCTCTTCCTACCTCAGAAAGCTTGGAGATCAGTTCCAGAGTAACCAAGGGAAATAGGTGTGGAAGATTCTGAAGTTATAAAATACAATGTGATTTCATTCCCAGATACCTCTGGGAGAATTTCTAGCCAGTCAATACAACTTTGGAATATAATGGTTGTGATGGAATTTAATGTTGTTGGAGGTGAAATGCCATGTGAGGGATTGGAGACAGCGTGCTGCTTGTAGTCTGAGTAGAACAAACAGACTGCTGTTTGGAGGTTCCCCATTGGAAAAAAACAGAAAATAAGCACATGACTGGAACCTAAAAGAAAAGCTGGTATCTAATTGATGACGTGTGAATGTGTGAGTGTGTCTAAAATATGTGTTAGGTACATAATTTAATACATGTGTACAAGCAAATAAATCATAAGTACAAAACCATATACAATCAAGTGGCATATACTGGAGATAAATAGTAAAGAGGAGGAAGTTCCAGTTTCTCAGTTCCTAGAGAGAGAATATTATAGATTTAATTTAAGTTATTGTGACCTATAAAGAAAAATTCCTACTTCTAGACTGGTGTGCCAATTACTTTTTGTCAAAAGTACAAACTTGAATCATCTAGAACCTCAACTGAGAAAAATGCCAATATCCTATTGGCTAGTAGCCAAGATTGACATGGAAGAACCCAGTACACTGTGGCCTGTGTCACGATGGGCATGTGGCCCTGGAGGTATAAGAATGATGGCTAAACCGGGCGGTGGTGGCGCACGCCGTTAAACCCAGCACTCGGGAGGCAGAGGTAGGCGGATCTCTGTGAGTTTGAGCCCAGCCTGGTCTACAGTGAGAGTTTCCAAGACTGACTCCATAGTTTCTGGGAAACCCTGTCTGGAAGAACAAACAAACAAGAATGACAGCTAAACTTGAGCCTGGAAGTAGGTCAGGACGCAGAGTTCCTCTATGGCCTCTGTTTTATTTCCTGTCTTCAGTTTCCTGCTTGCATTCCTGCCCTTATTTCCCCAGTGATGAGCTGTGATCAGGATGTGTAAGCCAAATAATCCCTTTACTATCCTGATGTCCGTCATGGTATTTATTAGAGTAATAGCAAACAAGCCAGGAGAATTAGTGTCCCTGTCTTCTCTCAGCTCTGGTCTTCAGTGTTTCTCCTTATTTCACCAGATTTTTGGTGAATATTCTCTTCTCTTCCAACAGCATCATTATACAGTGAAGAAAACACATTTATTATGTGTTTTAAAGAACTTTTCCAAGAAGAACATTTAGGTGCTTTTTTTTAAAAAAAATGATTATACTGTGAGGAGATAAACAATTTGAAGAAATATGCATAAAAATGAAATATAATAAAGCAATATATAACATCATACGGCAATTGCTAGAATTTCAAGAATGTGGCTTTTGCTTTTCTAGCAAACAGAGGCTGAGCAAAAATGATGGATAATCACAAAGGAAACATTATTGGGTGACACAGAAGATTTCTGAGAGCCTGTGCCCTCTTGCTGCTCTTTGTATCCCAGGGCGGTTAATAACTGAAAGACTGTAAGCCTAAGTGCTGGACTTCAAGGATTCCCTGAGGATGTCTAACACACCCCAGGAAACAGTTTCCTCTTTTAGGACACTTTGCCATAACATACTCTATTATCGCAAGTCAATATAGCCAAGAAAATTGTAACTCACTGAGAACTGATAACATAAAACCTTCCTCTTGGAACATATAGCTTCTTTTGAACATTGATTTGATAAAAATATAGGGAAGACAAAAATTATATGTAGGAGGAGACCCCTTGTTTGTTCCCAGCTGCTTAGATTTGAATTAATCACACAGAAACCATATTAATTAAAACACTGCTTGGCACATTAGCTCTAGCTTCTTATTGGCTAACTCTTACATATTAGTTCAACCCACTTCTATTAATCTGTGTTTTGCCACATGGCTGTGACTTACTGGGTAAAGTTTCCAGCTTCTGTCTCCAGCAGGGCTAGATGGCTTCTCCTGACTCCGCCCTTCTTTCTCCCAGCATTCAGCCCAGTCCTCCCTGCCTAGTTCTGCTCCGCCCTGCCCTGCTCTGCTATAAGCTCAAAGCAGGTCTTTATTCATTAATGATAATCACAGCATACAGAGGGAAATGCCACATCAGTTATACTGAAGATAGTTGGGAGACTATAGTTCAGGTAGATTCAAAGTAGCCGTTTTGGAGAGAGTATGGAAATCACACTGACTTCGGCATAGGTCTCATTTTGTGAAGTAGTGGCGTAAATACTGGGACATATAGAAAGACGTGTTAACTGTAATACATAGTATTTCATTATGTAAAGATTTCAACCTTTAAATTTCAAGGTCTTATTTGGGGTATATGGTTGGAATTGAAGGAGTAAGTCTCTGGAAACAGATTGTGAACATGTGTATGTGTGGTTTATCTGGGGAAAAGGATGGTCTTTCCAGATTTTGTGAAAATAATCAGACCACCTTCATGCACACAGCCCAACAATAACAGTCTAGAAGCATTTTCCAACAGCTCAATTATCCCTGGATTCTTTGTATCTTGAAGAATGTTAGTACAGGTTATTAGAATCAAGTATTCTCTACTTCACAAAAACAAAATAAGCAAAATGTTCACTATATTGTAAGATTATCTTAAGGATCTGGCCTTGTCAATTTTGCTTGGTTGGTAACAAAAATTGCCCAGAATTTTATTCAGGTTACTTTTGTGATATCAAATGAAACAACCTCGAGACTTTGGCAGATAAGCTTTCCCAGACTTCACAGTTTATCCTTCCCAGTGGTTCGTTAAGACTCATAAAAGCCAGCTCCTGTGGAGGGAATGTGTGGTCACATGAGGCTCTTATCCTCCAGCTCATGTTTTTATGATTATATTTGTCACCCAATAAGGTCATTGCAACACAAAGATCACTGGCATCTTCTATCATGAAAATTCAACTATCCTACTAGAAATTCAAATGCCCATAATCAAAACAATAAGGCAGCTTTATTGTAGTAATAAGGGCGGCGGGGCCACTTCCCCAGCACCCCAGCTGCCCGCTCAGCTAGCTTATGCCCCAAAATAATTACACAGACACTGTATTCTTTTAAGCACTGCTTGGCCCTTTAGCTCTAGCACTTACAGGCTAATTCTCACATCCCGATCAACCCATCTCTAATAATCTGTGAGAACCGGTCTTACCGGGAAGATTCTAGCCTAGTCCATCCTGGGTCGGAGCTTCATGCCCGGAGCGGGGCATGGCGTCTCTCTCTGAGGCGTCTGCTCCCGAGAGAGCTGTGGAGTCTCTGAGCTCACTTCCTCTTCCTCCCAGCATTTTGTTCTGTTTACTCCTCCCACCTATCCTCTAACCAATAAAATGGGCCAGGGCAGTGCCTTTATTAGCCAATGACCTTCCTCCATCACTTTATAAAGACTTAGAGAAGATGAAGACAGCAATAAAGTCATTATCAGGCAAACAGAAGAAATAAAAATCAACTGCAACTGCTTTATTATTCAAAAAATTGCTTCTTTCAGAACCTAAATCTTTAGGCAAACAAAATCTCATGCAAATTAAAACTAATTTGCTCTACCAACCTGGGATTGTTTAGTTTTGAGTAATTTACATCATTCTTCTCATGTTTCCAATTACAAAACAAAGTTAGCTTCAAGTTAAGGTTTATCTGATAGCTGACTGTGAATTAATTCATAAAAGTAAATTTATGTTTTCCCATAGAAAGTCTATAAATTATGGAAATTCTATAATACTGTGATTATATATGGCCACCTGTTCTTACATAGAATCTTCTTCTTGGCTACATATTGCTAAATATTTAACTATGATCTTTCAAACCTGAAGGAATATGTTATGCATGCATAGCAAAACTTATTGGCTTATCTTGTGTACACAAGGTGACTATGTGTCTGTTGGTTTCTTAGCCATTTGAGCCCCTGGGAGGCAGTGAAGTAGATCTTGACTAGAAGATTGTGAGACACCTTTCCTCTGGACCCTGGCACTGCCAATACACCAGAGAGGTGACCTTGAGGACAATCCTGTTCCTTCTTACTGTATTACCTTTACAGACATTTTGTGTTCTGCCTATATAATAGTCTCTAACCCAAAGCCCTTGTGTTCATGTTTCCCAGGTAGAATTACTGGACCAGCTTCCTTCTACGAGACATCTTCGTAATGAAATCAATTAGCTATCTCATGTATTCAAGCACATTCTCTCTAATCTCCTCATATCTGAGACCCCTGTGTCATGTGCGTGAAATGTAAATATTCCTTGCTTTGGAGAAATGACAGGAAGGAAATATGAAACCGAAATAGCAGTTGAGTCTTGTTTATCACTCAACCTCTGACACCTTTTTGCCTTTTACATCCGCTGTTATTTGTTAAAGTAACAAAAGCTTGAGGAAGTGCTGGGGCCCCGGGGATAGAGGTCTATAATGCCTACTACTCTGGAGGCCAAGGAAGGATGGCTGCGTGGCTAGACAGGGAATTCGGGGCCAGATAGAATAACTTCAATCTTGTTTCAAGTTTTTAAAATGCGGTGAGTGTCTAGAGTTGCAGCTTGGGGATAGAGTACTTGATTAGAATGTCCAAGGCCTGGGTTCAATCTGCAGCACCCCAAAATTAAAATAGGGAAAGAGAGTCATTGCTTAATGAGTGTGCATTTTTAAGTGTTTGGCGTTCCATATGCAGATGGCAGCTATTGGTCAATAACTATGTGATAGTACACGTGTTGCAGAACAGGTACTATAGGGCCGGTGAAGCTAACTCAGAGGACGCTTTCCTGGCATGCACAAGCCTGGATGGTAGTAAAAACAAAAAAACAAAAAAAAAAAAAAACCATTATGCATGCCTTATCACAAATTTAAAAATTTCCTAACCTATTCTTTTTCAGAAAAAAATGGGTTAAATTTAAAATTTCCTAAAATATTTTCAAAGCATTTCTGAAATATTTTTCAAAGCCATTTAATAGTTCCTTTGGTAACTAAACAACGGCAGGGAGTTAGAGCAGCTTTTATAGCACTCTGTGCACGGGCTCATCTTAGTTCTCTGAGGTATTGCAAGTGTGTACTTAAGCCTTGTTTTTCTAAAACGTCATTAATGTTCAAATATGAGTCTTAGCTTGTTCATGTTGTTCTCTTTTTTTGAAAACTCCTTTTAAAAACTCTTTTCATCTCCTAAAATTCATATAAAATGTTCCTTTGGCCTTAAATCCTTGTGGTATTCTGAAGGATCAAAAAAAAATTTTTTAAAAAATCCCAATTTCTCTACAAACTTCAAATAAATGTAAATAACTTCATTGAAAACCATTATATGTTTTATATCCCTCCCCACATTCCACCTGTATTTATTATTTATACCTCCCGGTAGACTATTTCAAAAATGGTAGGCGATGGTAGGCATACAAACATTAATTAATTTGTGTAATACACCAAGGGTAGGGCACTCTAGCTGCTGGGTTGTTGTAGCAGACTACAGCAGTAAATCTAAGTTACCACCTTTCTGATGGTACAGGAAACTAACGATCAAAATAGAAATACATTGGCGTTATTCTACATTAACACACTTTAAAAGCATTAATTAAAAATGATAAAATATTCCGTTTTTTAAAAGAATGAAAACTTTGTCGGTGACAACTGAATTATAGTCTTTACGAATTTAACATAATTGTTCATTGAGAGGAAAATTCCAGATCCCTGGAAAGTACTATAAAATATGAACCTCAGTAACTTGACTGTATAAATTACTGTACTTATTTTGGCCCACGTTACCTCTCTACACTGCTTGTCCATTCCATGTTGCTCAACTCTGGAGCTTGCAGGGGCGTAGTAAGCTAATTTTTGTTTAAAAGTGGGATCTTAAAGCCAGTAACTTTAGAAGTTTGGGTTGCTCTCTGTAAAAACAAGTGTCTGTAATGGGCGCGAATGGCTTTAGGTGGAGGGCCGTTTGACACTGTGCGATTTTATGTCCTATTCGATTTCGTGCTTATCATTGATACTTTGCAAAAATAATAATCACAGCATTTGTTCCCTTATTTTCGTCACTGTGTGATGAAAGGATACAAACTGTTCTTGTGTTATAGGTCGTGGTCCTTGGGGTCAGAGGCTCAAGTCCAGGCTTCTTTGTAGGATCAATCACTGTCCTTGGTCGGCTAGGACTCTGGCTTGGGTCTACCAATTGATAGAGAATTTCTAAAATCCCCTGCATCTGTGGGCCTTATTCTAGGACTGTGTTGGCTCCATCCCTTGGATTATAGAAAATTGTGGAAGAGTCCACACTAATGCAAGTTTTATCCTGGTTGAGCTCAGACCTCCTGCTTATGGCAAGATGTAGAACTTCCCATCAGACCTTTGAACCTTACCTGGAGTCCATAAAATACATTTTTAGTGAAATGTATTTTAAAGAATTTAAATTGGGGCTGGGGATTTGGCTCTATAGTCAAGAGCGCTTCCTTGCAGAGAATCCTGGTTCCATTCCCAGAACTCATACTCTACTCACAACTTCTAACTTCAGTCCAAAGGGACTGAGACCCCTGATCTGATCTCTCTGGGCAGCAGACACACATGTGATATGTACATGCAGGCCAAACACTAATAGAATTAAAATAAATAAATAAATAAATAATAAATAAAATATATGTAAACAAATTAAGAATTATTTATATCTTCTAGATATGAACCCTTTTCAGTACACATGCTATGAATACCTATCCTCATTCAGTACCTTAACTTTATTTTCAGTATAATCTGTTTTGATGAACAGGTAGTTTTATCTTAATGAAGCAGTTTTTCAGTCATTTTCTTTATAATTAGATTTTGTTTGATATTTTATTTTTATTTTAAGGCATTCCTATCTTGATGCTATAAAATAGCTGCATTCCATAATACCACATAAAATTGCAATTCTCCTTCCATTTGGAATCAATTTTCATTTACTCTTTGACATCATATCAAATGCAATTCATTTTCCATCTCGATATCTGAATCTGTCAATAATAAGTAACCCATCTTACCCCCAAGATTTGATGTCTACTTCATCATATACATATGGCATACATCCAGTGTTCATAATTGGTTTTGTTTGTTTGGAATAAGACATTTTTTTCTCTTCCTTGCCTCTTTTGGTCTTTGTTTCTTAATTTTAAAAAAGCCATGATACCTAGTCAGGTAGCACTGTTCTCTCTTCCCATTTTTCATGGGGTGATGTTAAATCAATTTTATTTGTAACTCCTAGTCTCATGTATGACTTTAGAGATAAATCTACTTTCTGATTATATTTTTCACCATACTGAATGCCACATCATCCCGAAATTGCACTAAAAACATTCTATGACTCAGATATCCTGATCTCAGTGGAGTAGTTCAGTGTTGGACCACACATTTATATGTATGCTGAATTATGATCTTATTCCTTATTCTGTAACTATGACCAATATAGGTACAGTACTTGTGTTGAAGGTGCCTTCCATCTCCTCTCCCAGCCTTCTATAATTTTAACATGCTGTGACACTTTGTAACCACATTTTCAGTGAAATTTGTATCTAACTACCTGATATTTCATAAATATGATGGATTGGTGGACATTTTCATGCTGATCTGCTTTTACCTCATTGCTTGCTCTGGTATTGCTCTGGTATATAGTTTCTGGTATTAGATTTTTGTCATTATGGCGGGTACCTGAGAGAAGCAGTTCAAAGGAAGGAAAGATTTATCGAGAGCCAATATTTCATCTATTTCAGTCTAAATTCAATGAGATCTACTACTCTGGACTGGAGGCAGAGCACAAAGTCATTTGTAGAAACCCATGGCAGAGATTGTTCAACTCCTGAGGCTCCAGGAAGAAGGTGGAGACAGGAAGGGACTAAATATAGCACACATCTTTCCAGAACATGCCTCAGTGACCTACTTTCTTCGGCTACAACCCAAAACCTACCAATCCACTACAGTATGAAGCTATCAAGGATTTAATATTTTAATTAGTTCAATGCCCTCTGGGTACAGTGACTTCTCCAAACCTTATCAGATTTTTGAAACATGGCACTTATGTGGGATATTTTACATTCTAACCCAAACATTGCTCAACAGTGTTTTTCTGGTTTTGGTATTATGATTTGATCATTCTTTGTTATGGAGAACTATATTAATAAAAATTTTAAATATTCTGCTTTGTATGTATCAGATTTGCTTTTTTAAGTTGGGTGTTCTGAATTGTTACTTTTATCATCACTTTTTAATTAAATTTATTGTCATTTTCTTTCTCTACCTATAACAGTACAGTACAGTCTGTTTCCCCATGGAAATGTTTTTGCTACCAACTATTAATCACATTAGAGTCTAGGATAAGAAGCTCTCCTTTATTTCTCAGATGTTAGAAAAAATTATAGAGTCATTGAGTAATGTGAGTTCTTTCTGTAGCTGAATTTCTATGTGTAACACATAAAGAAAGACCATAATCTTCTATGAAATCAAATATTGTCAATTATGTATGAACTGAGAGAATATCATTCAAATGATACTTTGAATAGTATCATCAAGAGATAGGATAGAAGCTTCCACTTGAAAATGTTTAGAATAGAAAGACAGTCACAAAAAAGTCAATTAAGACTATCGTTTTAAAATCATTGATTCTTCTAAGCTAAAATCTATGTGATTTTAAAATCATTGAACAATAGCCAAGCATTTTCATTTGCACATGGTTAATTTGCTCACTATTTCAGATACCACATACTCATATGGAAATATTAATATTTTCTTCTTTAGTCTCTTTTAAAGTTGTTTGTGAGACAGAAGGGGGCAGAGGAAAGAGAGAGGGACTCTGACAAATTCTTGGACATTTTTCAACCTCAGGGTAATGATTGGTCATTCTCTACTAAACTGCGCCATTTTCTGCTTACAGTAGAATGAAACACATAGCTTTAGGCATACAAACTTACATGGTCGTCTGTTACTACATAACATGGCAAGGGTGAAAGCGATGGTTAGTTCTAGGGTTTGGTAAAGCAGAATTCAATTAAGTACTCTCTTGTCTGCCAGGGAGACAAAGAAAAATTGCCTGAGTTGGTTAAGTAGAGTTAAATGAAGAGAGCTGGATCGTCCTTGACATTTTTATCTGTCTTAGGAAGCACAGGAATATTTTTAAATCATTTAGCATCTTATCTTTTCGTTTTCTATTAAGTTAAATGTCAGTTCAGTTAAGATATGTGTATAAGCACATCATTTAACGAAATTCAAGACAATGTTGGCCCATCAGGATGTTTGATTAAGGATGATTTTTTTTTCCTAAAACTTTTTGTGTTGTTAGTTGCTCTCAGCTATGGACAGTTTCGAGGAGTTGGCAAAAGGGTCAACTTCTTAAGCCGGTGCAAAACATTTCGGTTTGTGCTCAGACAACATAATTTGTAGTAAGCACTGCCAGCTAGCTCAGGCAGAACAGAAATCCAAAACCTAGTGTTACCTGATCATCATCTTCATTATCATACATTACCCTCACTGTCATAAATAGAGCTGTCATCTATCTGGAATGCTTTTGCTGCCATTAGTGCACTATTCAATAGTACATGATGGAAACTGTGAATCACTGTGATATTTTCTGGAGGAGGAAATCCTCCATGAAAGAATTTCCTGAATGGACGGCAGGTGAGTCATTGAGTAATTGCCTCATCAGTGGAGACTTTTCCACGAACAGACTGTATATTCGTTAAAATAGCAATTTTTAACATGACATCAATCAACTACTTAACTTACTGAAGATGAAATTTCTTTAATGGGATAAAGTCATCTCATAAATAAGTAAGAGTAACTGGTCAGATCTTCAAAAAGTCTACAATCAATAGTGAAACCCGACAGCAATCTGGTGCTGTATGGTCTTTGGCTTCTTTCTCATTTCACTTGCGTACCCTCTCATGGAACATCCTGAGTTTACTTGATAAAGTCCAAGCTGTACAGGGAAGCTGTCTATAAATACTATTGTCTAATTGTTAAAATGTGAATTC
Source organism: Microtus oregoni (assembly GCF_018167655.1). Taxonomy (NCBI): domain Eukaryota; kingdom Metazoa; phylum Chordata; class Mammalia; order Rodentia; family Cricetidae; genus Microtus; species Microtus oregoni. The sequence continues at coordinate 18,430,307 of NW_024543069.1, read as the reverse complement.
AAACTGGACTGGTCCAGTTTATAACATGGCAGGTGTATGCCGCTGAGCAATTGGGGCTGGGAGCAATAACTAACACTACAGGAAGGGCTACTTCATCCCTCGAAAGGATGGGAAAATTATCATAGCTCTTCAAACTTCCATTGTCTCTAAGTATACAAGTTAGTTTCTAGTCAGATCTAGCAATGTGATGCCATTTCCATATGATGTGTGCCAATTGCAGATAGATGCAGATCTTGTCAAGCTCATCTACACTCAACCCAACAGAGATGACCTAAGAGAAATAAACATGCACTATGGCCTAGAAATTCGTATTTTTCACTTGGTGGGATATTATGCTTCCTGAATTTTTGAAGGACTTGGTTGAGTTCAATGGCTTGGCAAAATTTGCAAACTAGCTCATTATTATTATTTTGTTTTGTTGATATAAGATTTCACTTTGCTTAGTCTGTTCTCGACCTCACTTAGAAGGCCATGATAGCCCTCAATCTGTGAACCTCCTGCCTTAGCTTACCATGCTTGGTACAAGTCAGCATACTTGGTTTCGAGTCTAACTTTCATGTCAGAAAATGAGGGTTTTTTCACCTTATAATAAAGAGAACACCAATCCTCAAGGGTAAGAGTCATTCTGGAGCCGGGCATTGGTAGCACATGCCTTTAATCCCAGCTCTCAGGAGGCAGAGCTAGTTTCAGGACAGGCTCCAAAGTTATAGAGAAACCATGTCTCAAAAAAAAAAAAAAAAGACTCATTCTGCATTTTTTTTCACATACCACAGAACCATGAAGATAAAGTTTTTAAAAAAATCTATAAATAAGTTACATAACAAATTTTTTTTCTCTATAAAATTGTCTCTTCAATCTAAAGCTTGTGTGTCCTCTTTTCTTTGTCACTCCATGTTAGTTACCTTCTAATGCACTGCTTGGTCTCATTTTGTTTGCCTGACACAACCAAATGGGTTCCAACAGCTTTTTTTTCCTCCTTTGGGTGAATTTCTAAAGATGGTTCCAAAATATTGTACACGTGTTTTGACATGATTTTGTTTCTAACAGCAAAAATTAAAAACTAACTTGACTTGACTTATACTATAAACTATTTTAAAAGTAAACAAAAATATTCATTTATTCAGTCTACAAACAATTCCAAAATAACATATTCTCATACCCATATTATTAAAATAAACAGCTTTTATGACTATAGTTAATGCTTAAATATATTCAACACCTATACATATATTGATATCACTATATGGCTTGCATATATTTAAGGATAACATACATATACATCAGCTGAAAGAGCAATACCTCAACATTTAATGGTGTTGTGCTATAGTGGGGTTCTATCTAAGTTTTAATGTTTTTTTCCTATCTTATAACATGTTCATATCATGTGTCTTGTAAGGAAATCCCTAATGGGCAAGAATGAGAGCTAAGATAGATTGCTGTTCTTTTTCAACGACTTCCTCTTAAGGTGGTTTTGTAAGAGAGGTCAGGAAGTCTGTCAAGAGCCAAGCTGTGGTTTATTCAGCAATCAAGCAAAGAAGTGAAGGAGATACAAAGAAAATAAATAGAACACCCAAACTAAGAACTGCACAAATATTTGAAAAATGAGTACATTCTGTGAGAAGTTATCACACTAAAAAAAATTCCATATTTAGACTTGTATACCAAATTAACTTTTATGACCATCCACACCCCCATTGGGAATGGATTTTTTTTTTCCAAGCCAAATGGGTTTTTGATAGCTGAGAATGGGCCAAGAGAGAGCAGATCACCACCCGGAGAGCTAACTTGACCTTTATGGAAATGCTGCCTAAAGTGTAAGAGAATCCTTACCGAAGGAAGTGAAAGCTCATCATCCAAGTACATTGTGTTCTCTCTTGCCAATCATGGCCACCTTCAAGCCCAAGTGTTCCTTTCTGAAGAACTGATTGCTGGGGTAACTCCAGTATCATGTTATTTTTGGATTTTTGTTTGTTTGGTTTTCCATAAAGGAAGTCTCCATTTAGTATTAGATTAGGATTTTTTTTTTACCTAGTAATAGATCAATTTAAAAATCAAAGTTTACTCTTCTAAGAGGGAAAAAAACAAAACCAAAAAGGGCCACTGAGAAACTAACTTATTCTTCTAATTAAGTAAAGGACTGATTACTGATTTGTTTGAAAGAAAAACTGTGATATGAGTATGAGCAGTTCGAAAGTACAGTAAAATTAAACTCATAAAAGAGAAAAATCCCAAATCATAGCACAGACTAATATTAAATAACGTTTTAATATTTGAAAGACCATTTATAGCTTTCAAACATTTGAAAGATGAATTCTATCCATGCTAATATTTTTATAATATCAAATGACCTTGTTGCACACAGCAGAGAAAAGAACATGAATAGTGACCTGCTGGTTAAATAACTGTACCCCGTTATGCTTTGGGAGTTCTACCAAGCCCTGTGAAGCATTTATCATTTTTTTCAGACACTTTTGTCATCTGGTTCAACCATGTTTGAGGCCAAGACAAAAGTACACGTTGTTACATCAACGTTACATTTTCTCTCAAACATATTTGTTTTTGTTTTTCCCCTTCTCTGTTTCGTGAGAAACTATTAAACTGACTTGTATTCATCAAGGAAAAGTTTAAAAGTGATGCACACATGTGTAACACTCTGAAACTAGCAGGTATCCAAGGAAGACTGCATGCCAGGACAGTTACTTTTCTACAGTTTCATTTTTTAATTACTCTTGTCAGAGAGCCTTTAATAGTCACCAAACAGGCTACTAAAGATTTCAGATTATACTATGACAAATTATTCTCAAAACCAAAATCAAAGCTTAGAACAAAATGATCTCCTAGATTTCAAGGGACTAAGATGCATCTGTAAAATTTGGTCAATAAAAAGCTTTAAGTCAGTAATTGCTTGAATTGAAACTAATTTTTCTAATGTTTGGATAAAAATTCATCTTACTCGTTACACATGTAGGGTCATTAATTTTGGCTGTTATTTTGTTAGATTGGATAAATTTTTGAAAATCTCTGGCCACACGATCTCATTCTATAAAAGCAAATGTGTCTAATTCTTGCATGAGAATTTTTTAAATAAACATGATTAACTTTGAACTTTAAGTATAAACTAAGCCTCAGTTCAGCCCTCTCTCACCTCTGACTGAGGTACAGAAATTACAAGACAAGGACAGCCTGCTCAGAACTCGGCGATGACGACTAGCTGTTAGTGTAGAGAGACCTGTAAAATCAGGATGTTCCTTGCAATGAGTTTGCTCAGAGTTTTATAAATTTAGAAATGCAGGAAGGAAGTCTTTGTTACTGAGACCCTCTGCTTCCCCAGTAGTAGGTCACAAAGAAAGCTAACTATGGTTATCCAGAATGTACAGCTTGTGAATTTAAGCAACATAAAGGTGTGTGTGTGTGTGTGTGTGTGTGTGTGTGTACATTCTGAAAATATGGCTTTGTCATAATCATAAAGGGTTCCATTTTACAGCAAGTGGGAACAATGCTGAAACCCAGAGCCATGCATCATGCAGAGAGACTTTAGAACATAGCTCTTTTTTTCCATGATTTTTATTTAAAAAGTTTGCTTTTCATTTTACATACCAATTCCAGTTTCCCTTCTCCCACTTCCATCTCCCCCTTCTCATCCCATCCCTCAGCCACTCCTCAGAGAAGGTAAGGTCTTTATTGGAGACTCAACAAGATCTGGGATGCCAACTTGAGGCAGGACCAAGCCCCTCCCCAACAAGGCTGAGTAATGGGCTCCAAAAAGTAGGTTCATGCACCTGGGAGAGAAATACGTGTTTTGCTCTGTCTTGCTACTATAAAGTTTAAGACATGTTTCCAGTCCTAAATTCCCTTTTTTTTCTTGTTTTCAGCAATATATATTCTCCCCATTTACTAAAAACAAGCTATTTTCTAATATAATATATTAATATTATGGTGTTCCCTTCCTCTAATCTTCCCAAGTCATCTCCAACTGCCCTCCCTTTTGTTTCTCACTAGAAAACAAACAGGATCCTGAGGGATATAAATAAAACATAAGAAGATAAAGGGAAAAACTGAACACATTGGAATTGGACAAAACAAGCAAACAGGAGGAAAAGAGTCCAAGAAAAAAGGACAAGAATAAAAACCCACTCATTTCCAAACTCAGGAATCCCATAAAACATCGCTTTAATCGTATTCTTCCACCAAATTACCTGCTTCTTATACCATGTCTTCAGTTCCTGAGATTCTCTCTTCCATCTTTTGTATTCTGTTGGTGAATCTTGCCTCTGAAGTTTTGTTGAAGTTCCTAAATTTTTCATTTCCTTATATCCCTTTACAGGCATAATCTTCATTAATTGTATTTCCAATTTTAGATTCTGTTTTATTCACTTTTTCTTTATGGTTGTTTGTATTTTATTAGAATTCTTTGAGGGATTTATCCCTTTCCTCTTTAAGACCGCTGTCATATTCATAAAGGTTGTTTTAAGGTCTTTTTCTAGTGTTTCAGCTATAATCATGGCCTGCTCTGGTAGGGTTGCTGGGTTCCTGGTATTAGTTGTATTTTTACAATATCATCTAGACATTTGGATTTTGGGAGATTGCAGTTCTTGGTGTTGATATCTGCTCTTCTCTTTGTTGGGTGGAGCTTTTCTTCCTTGGTTTCTGGTTCTTAGGAGAGTGTGGTGGTTATATGCTACCTGGTAGGAAAATCTTTGATCCTGCTAGGTCTGACCACTGTTTCCCTGGCTGGATTCCTGTTTTAAATTTTTATTCTAAACTGTCTGTTAGAAAAGAACTGTCGAATTTAAAGACAACCCTGTGTACTCAGATTTTACACAGACTTATGCCTAGTAGAATGCACAATCCCCTTCCATGGTTTGAATCTAAGCATTTTCATATTAAAATAGGCACACTAACTTACAGTTCAGTAATAGAGACCCTGAGGTACTCGTTGGATCACAGTCAGAGAATAAATACTAAAGTCAAAGGAAGCAGACATGGTCAGCCACTTTGCAGACATCTGGTTACCCACAGGCCTCTCCCATGCACAGCCACATTCCCGGAGCCTTAAACATGTCTTGTTTTGTGGTGAAATCCACTTGTTTATATAATACAGCAAATTGTGAAAAGTGTATAATCAACTACCTTTACTTCAATACACAAATACACAATACGCAATACACAAATGTTGTTCAGTCCAAATAAAAGTCAAAAACAGATATTTATTTTTTTCTACAAGCCTGGAAACAGAAACTGGTGATAATATGTGTTAAGACATATTTGCAATTACTCTAATCCACTCAAAATTTTATATTTTTTATCTCATCAAAAATTATGTACATTGTGGATGAAATATTTTCTTTTGATATCCTGTTTTACGAACCCGGCATATGTTTGATACTAACAAGTTAAGTTGAGGGCTGAGCTCATCTTAGTTCAGACAATAACATATCAGGTGTCCCGCAGCCCTTGTGGGCAGTGGTGGGCACACTGGACAGTGAGTTTCACACACCTCTTCTTCACTTATCTTTTGGTTTCTGTACTAAAGAAAATAGTAAAATAATTATTAAATACAAGAATTCTTTAACACAATATTAATAAACAAGTGGCAGACTGTTTTGATAGCAGGATGTTACAACAGAGCATTAAAATATTTTCTTACCTGAGGCCACATTGGCCTTTGAGGGTCAAGCAGCTGCAGGGACCATACAGACCTGAGAGGCCTAAGCTGCCCCCAGACTCCATAGTGTTTTCTGTACCTGAATTGCTGTGGAAGACCTTGACTGCGTTTATGTTCATGGCTCTGGTTGTTATTGAAGACAGAGTGGATACCTTGTGTATGGACTGCTACCTGGAGACATGTTGGTGTTTGAGGGCCACTGATGCCTATCTGAGCAATCTGCAATGCCAACTAGAGCCATGATGACATCTGATTCAGGATGCTGCTATAGACCATGTATGAGGCCCTGGTCCTACTGCCTCCTGTGTCTGTGTTGATGTCTATGGCCCATGTTGCCACCAAAGGCCACAAGGAGGCCCAAGGATCTGCGCTGCCACCTGTGGAAATGTTGGTGTCAGGAGGCTGTGCTGCTGCCTGGCCCACACAAACCTGAATGACATCAGCTGCCACCCAGGGCCATGGCAAGGTGGAGGAAGTTCCAGTGCATACTGAAATTCACCCATGTTTAATTTTTCATACAGTTTTATACCCCAATACAACCGGGGGAAGACAAAAGACTGCTTTAATACAATACAAAAGACAACTAGAACAGTTCCTTGCTTCAATACTCGAGACAGCAAGTCATTAATTCCTGAGAGACGCATTCTGTTGTGTAGGCAGTGAACCTGCCCTAGACCAAGTATTCTAAAGGCAGCCACGCTCTAGGTTCAATCTCATAATTCAAAAGGAGCAGAAGTATGTTTGAATTCTCTGACCTTGGTCAAGGTGGAGTAGATCTACCTGTATGGGCCATCTTAATGTCCAAAGCACAAAGCAACCACACCCTAGGTAAGGGTGTGTAGCCACACTTTTTGTCCACGACTTTGAGAAAGCTAAAACTCTCTGACCTCCAGACAAGGTAGAAATCAGCTCACATTTTTGGGCCTCCAAAAAGGAATGAGTATACATACTTTCAATATGGTTTGTTCCTGAATTACTGTTGGCACAATATATATTGACACATCATGTTGTTTTCAATATATTCAAGTACCTCCAAATAAAGCAAGTCCAATTTCATAATATGAGCCATATTTTTGTTATTGCTATATTTTAGAACTCTCTGTCTCTGTCTCTGTCTCTGTCTCTCTCTCTCTCTCTCTCTCTCTCACACACACACACACACACACGAAACAGATTCCATTTGCACATCTGTAACCACACTGCTTAATCCTCTATGCTTAAGTTTTCTCTTCTATATGAGAACAGGTCTATATTACCTCCTTCATTGAAAGACTGGTGTGTTAGTTCAACACACCTACAAACCACAGCACAGTGGTAGAAAAAGCAAAGGTTATGCAAGTGATGGCATTGCTGTTTTTATTACTACCTATGTAGAAGAGTGATTCTCAATGTATGTTCTCTTTGCCATCAGCTGCATCTTCAAGTCTGCTACTCATGTGAAACTAATGAATAAGAACTTTCAACCAGACTCTGCCATCTTACCAAGATGCTCAGATAGTTTTGTTGTGCACAGTAAAACATGGGAAGCTACAAATGAAGGAGAGACTGCACAAATGACAGTCACAGCACCCAGGAACTGAAACTCATGCCATACTTTTCAAAGGAGAAAAATTATGAAAAACCAATTAGGAACTGTGATGAAGAAATAAAAAAAAAACAGTAAAAGGACATTGAATATAATGACCAAGTTGAAGCTCAAGGAATTCTAATGATGACAGTCGATTTCAATTTTAATGATTTATCAACAGCAAGACGGATTCATTGGGGCAGAAAAAAAAAAAGAAAGCAAAGGCAAAAGTAAATGTTGCATGCTGGGAACATTTTGTGGCTTCATAGACCTCCTTGGCTAACACCTTACATATGTTGGGCAATTGGTTATAGCCTCCCTGCTGAGAGAAAACTCTAAAGCAGGGGATTTTCTCCTTGTTTGGTAAATGGAAAGGGAAACCTGAAGAAAATAAAGCTGGCCTATATCTACAGGCAAGTAGATGGTATGGCCAAAAGTTTGGTATGACTGAAATATTGTTACTAAAACTCTTGTTCCACCCGAGTAAATGCACACAATACAAGTTACTAGCATACAAACAGCAGTGTCAGTGCAGCTAGCTGGCGTTACTAACTGCCAACACCTGTCCTGACACAGTTACCCTAACCACCACAGTATTTCACAAACACATAATCGCACGAAAAACTCAGTTACTTGTCCAAATCCCTCAAACTAGAAACAGCTGAATTCTACTTATGCAAAAGAAATATTACTTTTGAAGCTAAGTCGCTACTAATTGCACTGAAGCATACGGCCCAATTAACTTGGCAGTTGGAACAGAAATAGGTGGGAGGTACTTAATGGCCAATAAAAGAATTAGTTGCCCAGCAAAGAACTGAACAATAAAGTTTTAAATGATGACCAACTTTTTTCAATACAGAAGTGTATTCATTAATGGCTCTTTTAGAAAGCAACTGCTGTTTAAAATTATGTTTGATAAATTGGCTTCTTAAAGCTATACCAGATTTGAATATGAAGAAACTTGATTTTTGAAAAACAGTATGGATGATACTGATAAATCTCAAGCATATCTTAACGTAATCATATATAATATTTTCCCATATCCCCAGGTGGCGATGTGGAAGTTAAATGGGAAAAGTCAATTTTTTCAGTTAGTGTGTTTTCGGGTCATTTTCACACATTTCATCCATTTTAGCTATTTCAAGTCTCTGGATAATTGCAGCCAGATCGCCTTTTGGGCAACAAATCAATCATATTGAATCTTGTCATTCTCAACCGCAGTCCCAAAGCTGCTAACAAGCTGGAGGGAATCGGGACAGAGAAGGGTGTCAAGACACCCTGTGGACAGCAGGAGTTCTGGCTGTCTATGACCTTGGATGTCACAGGGTAGCCAGTATTCAAAGGCTGGACTTGCATGAGCCTCTCAGTCTGGCATCCTTCCCAGGGCTCATCTAAACCTTCTGACGCTCTCCCCACTACTGTCTTGTTTTCCCTCTCACTCCCCAGCGGGTTCCAGCTACAGGCTCTTGCTTTAATTTATCCCCACTGTGCCCACGGTGAACTATCTTGAGGGCATCAGCAAATTGTGGAAGGCATCAGCAGCTCAATTGCTTTCCATCAATGAGGTTTCAGACACCTGGCCACTTAAAGCCTTAAAGCTGTGGCCCTGTAAGCTATATCTGGGAACTTGTTGCCTTTCCTGTACCCACATCTAAGTTACTCAGATGTTAGCATCTACATCAGGAGCAAAAAGGTTTCAGATAATAACAATAAAACAACAACAACAATAATTTATTTCACTCCACATAAAATGGTGGGCTATACAGCAATATTTGGGAACTTATAAGAAATCAGAATCTGATGTGGGATTCCCCTCTGTAGGCTATGAATACCATTGGCTAATAAAGAATCTGCTTTGGGCCTATTGCAGCACATAATAGGGTATGGAGGGAATTCCATGCAGATAAACAAGGAGAGAGTAGGCAGAGTCAAAGAGATGTCATGTAACTGCCGAGAGGAAACAGTTGTGCCCTGGAATCTTACTGGTAAACCACAAGCCTCGTGGTATAATACAGAATAATAGAAATGGGTTAATTTAAGATATAAGAGCTAGCTAGAAATATGTTTAAGCTACTGGCCAAACAGTATTGTGATTAATATAGTTTCTGTGTGGTTAGTTCAGGTCTGGAAAATCAGGAAATAAATGAGCATCATTCTGCTACAAAAATCCCAAGCTCTTGTACCCGAAGAAAGTGTCCATTTACCCAAGCTCTTGAACCCTAAGAAATTATCCCTTTAACCAACCTCTACCAGACAAGGATGAAGAAAGTGTTTATGACCTAATAAGCTTTTCTCCCCACAACATTAGATTCTCCCTCATCTGGCACAATTTAATTATGTATATTTAATTATGGTGTGTGTGCATATATGTATGTGTTTGGGCATGTGACTGTGTGTGCATATGCATATGTCTGTATATGTGTATGTGAGTGTGCATGTATGTGTATCTGTGAAAGTATGTGTGTCTGCAGATATGAGTGCATTGTATGAGTATGTGTGTGTGTGTGTGTGTGTGTGTATGCACCTATGTGGTGATACGTGCCACAGTACGCACTTGTGCAGGTCAGCAAAAAAATTGTCAGAGTCAGTGTCCTCCTTTTATCTCATAATCCTAGGGACTGAACTCGGGTTGTCAGGCCTTGGCAGTAGATACCTCTACATTCTGACTTATCTCTCTGGCTCAAGACTGAGTTCTAAACCACTGTTAACTTCTGTCTTCTTTTCAAATGTACATTGTCCCTTTCCAGGAGTACCAAGATTCTTTTGTTTTGTGATGTTCTATGTGAGCAAATTGCTCTTGATAACTGATAATAAATTCTCTAGCACTATCAGTAAATGCAAAAGCAGTTGAAGAAAAGTCAGTTTAAGGAATAGAGTTATTTTTACCAAGGGTCCTCATCTTTCATCTATGTGACCAATCTATTATTATTTCTCATAATCATGTCTAGTAATGAGACTATTACTCTATATACACATGTGTGTGTGTGTATATATATATATATATATATATATATATATATGTGTGTGTGTGTGTGTGTGTGTGTGTGTGTGTGCATGAATGACTGTGTACGCCAAGCCCCATCTTATTTGTTGCTGTTGTCAGCACCTCTCAAATGAACTGCAATCCAATGTTGAGATGACGCAAACACCTGATAATGTTCTTTTATCTCTGTTCTGTCCACTCAGAATGCATTTCCTCGGCTCATGTCACCAACCACAGCCATGAGAATGGGTGGGTGTTTCTCTGCTGGATCCTCTACAAGAGGAAATCCTGTCCCAGTGAACAGCCCCGCTTAATATCTCTGGGAAGTAGAAGCCAATAATAACAGGCACTATCTTTCCATCCATTTCAATATTGGTATGATAACTGCATGGCACAGAGCAGTGGGAAACACAGTCTATGGATTTGCAAGTTCATAGTTGGGAAACTCACATTCTTCCCAATGATAACCCTTTTATAAAACAGGGAAAGAAATAGTTGTACTAGCCTAATATTAAGACTGCAGTGGATTTCTCAAATGACTTTATTTAGATAGTATAAAATCATAATTTTAAATTTGCTTTAGAAAAATATTCCCTTTTTGGTTTAGAAACATAGCTTGTTTAAATGCTGCTTTATTGGGAATTATTTTTGTTTCTGGGTACCAGTTCAATTACAGCCCCATAAGCAGAATGCTCTTTAGTGACTAGCTTTTCTACTAACAGTTAGTAAACCACAGTTTGAAAGTACTGCCAATGTATTGTGACCAAAAGGTAAAGTGTCTACATCACTGTGGCTTGCTTCTCTAATTTCTGGTTTTTTTTTTTTTAAATAGGGTTTTGGAAGGCAGGCTCATCTGTAATCTCTCTCTACCTCTCTGTTTCTGCCTCCCTGTCTCTCTCTTTCTGTGTCTGTCTCTAATAAAGTCTTGCCTGACTTATTTTGAAGACATAGGTTATTTGTGTTAGCATGTGCCTAAAAAAATGGCCATTAAGGGCACCACTGGATATATAACACTTTAGAATTACTTTGATTTAATTTCAGAAAAAGTAGATGTGGTGGGAAGTATTTAGCTAGTCAGAAAATTTTATACACAATTCAATCGGGGAGTTCCCCTGTTTGTCTAGTTTGGTATCTATATTTTGCAGTTAACTTTATAGACACTTCAGAACAGCTTTATTCATAGGTCCTTGATTTAGAGTTTGACACATTTCTTTAACACGCAGTTTTGTTCCAGCAACAGTGACAAGATGTCTACGCTATTATCACTGCATGCGTGAAGGAAACACTAGGCAGGTTTCTTAGCCTGTTAAAAGACTTATGTGGCAGTCAAACCCAGTAGATAGAATATCCAGAAACAGTTTTCAGTGCTTGTCTGGCTAGGCAACAGGAGGGTAAATTACTGTGATGCAAATCCCAAGTAACAATTTCTCTATAAATATTTATATTTGTATATGCAAAACCATAAGGACGCGTTGAAGCCCAACTCAGTTCTTCCTGTAATTTTAAATGTCATTGAATTATTTATGCTGCCAAACGTCCTTACTAGCTTATTAAAGTGCAAAATTTCTCATGATATGTACATTAAAACCAAGGTGTATGCCCTTTTAAGACTATATGCTTTCCCTTCTTCTCTTTCCTCCCTTTCCCATCTTCTACTACTTAAATTATATTTGATGACAAAAAACATTTTTTATTGATTGAATTCTGAAATTCCGTAGTTTCATTTGACACACTCATCATCTCCTGTTTATTAACTTCTTAATTAAATTTAAGTAAGATAGGAACATGTCTGCTTTTGCCTCATTGTCCATCATAATGCATCAGGAACTAGAAAAGGAGCATGAACTTCTTTTATTCTTCCTCCAGTATTCCTCTCAATACATCTGCAGGCACATTGGCTTTCTTCCTATGTAAGGAGGCTGAGACAAGATAGCTCAGAGAGAGGAAGACTGGAGAGTGGACTGTAATCTCACCCTCTCTCATGCTGGGAAAGGGAATGAGCTAACAGTGAGGTTCTCCTGGAGACCAGGCCAGTGTGTTTTCATAGCTGCACAGTAGCAGGCTGGACCACACCCAAGAACAGACCAAAAGACACCACTCAGCCAAACATGTTATTCAGGGTCATACTGGCTGTTTATCTTTGGTAAATTTCCTCCAGACACTATTTCATAAAATGTAAGCTTTTCAGATGATGACGGTTTTTGTTTCTGTCGTCTACCTGACAATAACTCTACTGTATAATACTGAAGCAAAACAGAATCTCAGGTTTAGTTGTGTCTTATATGTAATTATCTGTCCTTTAAGCCTGAGGGACCTAGATTTTTAACTTATTAACGTCAAACCCTTTTTGTGTCCTTGTCTTCCATACTCACTGCTTTCTATATTTTAAATGCACAATACACAAAGCTTTAGAAAGAGACTTAAAACTCACATCAGTACTAAAATATTTATTATGGGATGCAAATTAGCATAGCAATATTAAACTTTTAAAATATGTTTCAAGAAAGACTTGTTTATTAGCATTAGCTCAGGGTTTCAGGAAGGACTTGTTTATTAGCATTAGCTCAGGGTTTCAGGAAGGACTTGTTTATTGCCATTAACTCATGAGACTAAAGTGAAGCCATAACATTCCTTTACTGCCCATCTTTTACTTAAATAGATGTCTAAACCATGTGCCTGGAGACTGCCCATCTTTTACTTAAATAGATGTCTAAACCATGTGCCTGGAGACGGGCGTGTTAGTGTTGATATTTAACAGCGTTAGGAATGTGAGGTGAGTTTAATTCTTGATACTGTGGGGAGACATGTTCCACAGGTCTCCTGCGTTTTCGCTCGTATTCTAGCATAGGCATCTATTATTCATAGTAGAGCTAAGACATAGGCACAATTAGTAGCACAGGAATTTAGAAGCAGAACAGCCCTACTCCTCGTACTCCTGCTTAGACAGGCTTCCTGTCACTGTAACCACATATCTCGCCAAAAAAATACAAATGGAAGAAGCATTTCTTTTGGTCCACAGTTTCAGAGGATTCAGACCATTATTAGGGAGCCTAATTGTAAGAATAGGAGGGTGACACAGATTTTAGAGGAGGAGGCTGCTCACTTCATGACCAACAAGGATCAGAGAGGGACACAGAGGAGCTATTGTCAAGATAAGGTCCCAAAGATTCACCCTTAGTGACCTGCTTCCTCCAGTCAAGCTGTTTCTTCTAAAATTTCTACTGACTTTGAAAATAGTGCCACCATCTGAGGACCAACCCATCAACATATAAGCATCAGGAAAGAACATTTCAATTTCTAATCAAAGCATCCCAAAAGAAAGGAAACATTTATTTGTTTGGTGTAGATGCAAGTTTCTGTTCTGCCCAGTCCCACAGTCATTGATTCCTAAAGAAACACACAGTGACTTATATTAATTATAAACTATTTGGCCTATCATTCAGGCTTATTATTAACTACCTCTTACAACTTAAATTAACCCCAAATTTTTATCTATGTTGAGCTTTGTGGCTTGGTACTTTTACTCAGTAAGGCAGTCTCATCTCACTTCCCGTTTCTGATGACGACTGTGTCTCTGTCTTTCCTCTTTCCAGAATTCTCCTAGTCTGGTTGTTGTGTCTATACTGCCTGCCTAGTACTGGCCAATTAGTGGTTTATTAAAGTAATATGAGTGACAAATATTTACAGTGTACGAGAGCATCATCCCGCAGTAGCTTTGAGTATGATATAAATTCTCTCTAGCTATGGGTGAAAAGAAGCTTGTTATTTTCGCAACCCATCCTAAAATATTTGAGCTGCTGAGCTTTGGCTTCTCAACTATACCAGAGTCACTCAGTGGGAAAGGGGGTTTCAAGTAAAAATGTGTCTCATAGGTTTTGTTATTTTATGAGCAATAACTGGGTAATTTCTTATACAGCAATCTTATCCTTTCTGCTGCTTTATCATAATACTGTGGTGGGTTAATTTTATAGTGTGCAAACTAACGAAAACATATTTGGTCTTTCTGAGTTAAGAAATTACATTAGTTTGTTTAAATATGTAATTGTTTATTCTCAACTCAATGCAAAGAAGAGAGTGGGTCTTGGCTTATGTGTTCAAGAACATATAAATTTCTGACATTAAAAATTTGCCAAGTGTCATAAGCACCTTCAGTTGGTAGTCAGAAGTATCTAAGAAGGTGCCACAGTTTGTGTCTAGATGGTCTCCCAAAGCCTCATGTATTTAAACTCAGGCCTCAACACATGACTGGTAAGAACTAGTGGAAACTCAGATATGGAACAGAGAGGAGACTGCCCAGCTATTGGAAACACAATCTTTAAGGGAACCTTGAGATCTCCACCAAGACCAACGTCTGCTCCTCTTTCTTATTGGTCCAAGATGAATGAGTTTCTTCTGTCATGAAGTCTCACTGCGATGCACTATGAGAGACTTGGAATCAATAGACTAATCAACAATACTGTGAGTCAACAAACTGTAAGCCAAAACAAACCTTTCCACTTTTTAAGTAAATTATCGGAGGCATTATTTTTTTTTTTTATTGAGAAAAGGAGAAAAAAAAAAAACAACAAATTTCCACCTCCTCCCAGCCTCCCATTTCCCTCCCCCTCCTCCCCCCTACGCCCCCTCCTCCCACCCTTCTCCCCCTCCCTCCACTCCTTTCCCCCTCCCTCTCCAGTCCAAAGAGCAGTCAGGGTTTTCTGCCCTGTGGTAAGACCTAGGACCTCCCACCTCCATCCATATCTAGGAAGGTAAACATCCAAACTGGCTGGGCTCCCACAAAGCCATCACATTACGTAGGATCAAACCCCCGTGCCATTGTCCTTTGCGTCTCATCAGCCCTCATAGTTCGCCATGTTCAGAGAGTCCAGTTTTATCCCATGCTTTTTCAGTCACAGTCCAGCCCGGAGGCATTATTTTTAACAGTAATGGAAAGTTCATGTCTATGACTTGGTTGGAGAGATTAGATGTGTTTAAATATGAGCAGAGTATATAAAGATACATGATTGTTTAGACTGAAGAGAAGAGATTGGATAGAGTAATACCTGCTTAAACTGGGAAGATGGGAAGATGAGAAAATATATAGAATAGAATCTGATTTCAGTGGTAAAGTGGTATGTTAGTGTGCTAACAGCAGAGGAAACAGCCTCATGGTTTCAGAGATTTCAGTCCTTTGTCATTGAAGGTCTGTAGTGATAAAAACAATCATAAGAAAAGGATTCATTGTAGAGCATGTCTTCTCACCACATAGTGAGCAACAAGAGACAAAGAAGGAGCCTGGGAAATATGCCAGGCATGCCCCCAGTAACATACTAATTATGCCCCACCTGCTATAGTTTTACCAGCTCCTAATTGTTCATTTAATTATGACTCCAGCAACGAATTCATCAGAGCCTTTATAATCCAATTTCTTCCCAAGTTTCATCAGTTGGCAAATAAGCCTCTAATAAATACTGCTTTTAGGAGATGTTTCTTGTCCAAATAACAAGAATATTTAGCTTTATAAAAAAAAGATCTCTGGAAGGTAAGGAACTCTAAGAGAGTAGCTGCTATTAACAGTAATACAAAAGATGGAGGAGATAAGAATTCTTCCTTCTACTTGGCATGTTCTTCCTTGTGGTTTCATGGGTTCTGTCTGCTGCATCTTACATGGTTTTCTATCAGGACAGCAGCAGACACCATGGTGCTTTGTAGGAGATGGTACAGGAGGCAGCCCCAGTATCATCCTGGGGGAATCTGTGGTGCCTGCCGGTGTGCACATTCAATGGTGACGGAGATGTAGGGTTGTTTGACAGGGGTTCTCAGGGAACTAGGTCTTGATGCAGTTGACACAACACTGAGGAAATCTTGGTCATTCTCTTGATGTGGCCCTCGTTGTATCCAGGGTGACTGAGGTATAAGAAAACTAAGATTACACAATCACCAGAGTGAGATGTGGTGAACAGTGTAGCAGAGCTTGGTGTCATGGAAACTGAGTGGAAAATATTTGAGCTAGATCTTAAGGGCTTTTCAATAAGCAGGTAATAAAACAAAGAGAATTCTCTACAGAAAAAAATATTATTGCAAATGAAAATGCCCCAGATTTCATTTCCAAGTTGACTCCTAAATTTTTGAATTGTGAATGCCAAATAATCAGCATTCCATAGTCAAATTACAAATATGCTGCTGTTAGCTAAGGAAGGTGTGCTTTAGGGAAATAGTGTGTGTGTGTGTGTGTGTGTGTGTGTGTGTGTGTGTGTGTGTACTTCCTGGTTGTTTATTTCCATCAACTTGACAGAAATAAAGTAGAGTAAAATAAATTAGACATAAACAGGCTAGAGTCAGGTGGAAAGAGTGACCTTCAATTGAGAAAATGTCTCCATGAGATCACCTGTATGCAAGTCTGTGAGGTGTTTTCATGACTGATGACTGATGTGGGAGTGTCTAACCCACTGTGGGTGGAGACCCTTCTGGACAGGTGGGGTTCTGTAAGCAAGCAGGTTGAGTAAGTCATGGGGGAGCAAGCCAGTAAGCAGCATCCCTTTATGGCTTCTGTTTAAGATTCTATCTTCAGGCTCCTGCCATGAGTTTCTGTTCTGACTTCCTTTGATATTGCATTGTAATATGAAAATAGACGATGAAATGAACACTTTCCTCATTAAGTACATTTTGGTCATGGTGTTCATCACAGCTGTAGAAGCCTGACTTGTATGTGCCTTGTAGTGTGATTTGCATATTAAATATAATATCACCCCCAAATTTATATATTCATTTCATATTTTCAGTGAGTATTTAATCCACTGACTTTCTATCTCTTTGATCGTCTATAAATTGGTCTGGAAATGATCATATTTGATATAACTGTTATAAACATCTTAAAATATTAGCAATTTTGCTTTCAATCTTATTATTGACTCATTACACAGAGAGTGAGAGACCCTACAACACACAGCTCTAAATGGAACCTCTCCCTGAAATCCTTCCCAAGAGCTTCGGGAATCATAAAAGAGAGGAAGAAGAAAAAAGTGTAGGAGCTAAAGGGGATGGGGGACACCTCTAAAACAACATGAGCAAAGCTCTTGTGCACACACTGAGATTGAAGCAGCATGCATTTGGGCCTATATGGGTTTGCATCAGGTCCTCACATAGACAGTATGCCTTTGGCTTCCTGTTTAGTGTTTTATGGGATTCCTTAGTGTGTGAATAAGTGGGCCTCTGGTCCGTGTGCCTTCATAGGCTTCTTTCCTTCTGTTAATTTGTCTCGTGATAGTTTTTGTTTAAACTTAGTGTGGTTTATTATTTATTTTTTTAATGTTTTACAAATGCTTGAATTGAATGAATACCTAGCAACCAGGGTAAAAATTAACAACGGAACTGTCATGTATTCCTGCTGGTAGGGAGAAACTCAGTTTTCTACAATGGACTGAGATTGGGTATATCAATCACTCCAGGGAAGGCCTCATACTTAGGATTAATTGATCAATATATAATGGACTCCAGAAATTTGTGTGTGTGTGTGTGTGTGTGTGTGTACACTTTTATTTGATTACAGTTTGGTGGAGTATTTTTTTTTCTTTTTGGGTGAGGTTTTTTTTTTTGTTATATTGATTTGGGGGATTGATATATTGGAATCTTGTTTGTGTTTTGAGAAAACTTAAAGGTGGGTGAGTGGGAATGCGGAAAGGATCTGGAAGGACTCAGAAGAGGGGGAAGAACATAACCAAAATATATTTAAATTTAAAAAAATGTCTTAAATAATAAAAGCATTAAAAAATTCCTTTTTCTCTGTTAAATCACTCCACTGAAGTTAAGAATTTTACTACCTAAAAAAGGAAGAGCTAAGGGCAGGAGAATTGTCTCAGAGTTTAAGAATGAATAACCTTCATTCAGAGGACCTGAGTTTGCTTACAAGTACCCCCATCATACATTTCCCAGTCTGTAATTCTATCTACAAGGGAACTGACTCAGATGACCTCCACAGGCACATACTTAAACATGCCCATACATAGGCAACCACACACAGGTAATTAAAATTAATAAAAATGAATGTCCTAAGACTATAAAAGAAAGAGTGACTTTAAAGCTAACTGATACAAACTACCCAACTGACATGACTGTTTACTTCTAAGGGGGACCAGCAATCCCTGCTCAGTGCCCCCTTTTGACACTGACGACTATAATTATTTTGCAGACAATATTTTATGGCTTTCTTTGGCATCACAATTCAAGGTAAATTATGTTGGGAATCCTGGAGGCATTAATGAATGCCATGCCACTTCCTCTTATTACACATGGCTCTGACACGTATCCCATTATTATTAAAGCCTGGGTTTATTTCCTTTAAGCTTGGATGGCTTGTGAATAAAACAGTGACATTGTTATGCCTTCTGTGGACAGCTTTGGAAGAGGCTGCACATGTAATTGCTGTTTCTTTGTTTTCAGACTGTGAGGAAGCACAAGCAGTGCATCGGAAAGGTCCAGCTGAGTTTCTTACTGAGAGCTAGCATCCATACCCTAATCATGTGAATCCACAAACCTTCAGATTTCTTACTGTTCTTCTCATTGCTCTCACTGATATATCATAATTTGAAGAGTATAAAAAATCATCTGAGGTGGTTTGGTGGTTTTGTCCCAGTATATCTATCTGTTATATACTTCTGTTTTTATAAGGTGAATTTACTTTACCTCTATCCTACATGGATAGAATTAATAATTAGATCTTCATTCTCACCCAGATGTGAGCACTGGAATCAACAAAAATGACTGGCCTGAGCAATAATCCCCGCAGACACAACAATGGCATGAATATTATGATAGTAAGTCCACTTCTTGATTGGATATCAGTCCCTCTTTATGAGGTAGAAGCCATTTCTGGCACTGTCATCAGGATCTAGAATCTATGATGAAATAACTCAGACACCCTGGGGAGGAACCTAATATCATTATTCTGCTGAATGGGCATAATATTAGAGAATCTTCTAATGATTTATTATTCTACCCATAGTACAGGTATGCATATTACAAAGGCACAGGGGTCTTCTCAGAAGGAAAGTCAATAAGACTGTAAGCCAGAGATGTTGGGTGACTTCAAGGAAAGAGTGTTTTCCAGATATAATGAACAGATGCACAAAGGATCTTAGAGTGATTGTGACTGCATGCACAAAACCCATATAAGCTTAAACCAGAAAAAAATCTTGACACGTGAGGAGTAGGGGACTGTATACCAAATCCCACTCCTAACAGTAAAGCTATTTGAATTTTGTAGCTTCTGGGAGAAGGAGAGTGAGTTTTCTTAAATGATGTGACCCTGTTAGGTAGACCATACTCCAGGGCAGGCCCTACTCACAAGACTAGTTGTATACACAAATGGGATTTGATGGGCTATTTAGATGGTGGCTGTTTGTTTAAGTTGGATTGATCTGAAAGAAGTTGAGGCATGGGGTGAATAAGATCAAAATACGCTGTTTGAAATTTGCAAAGTATTAGTAAAACTATGACTTCTAAATATATATAACTATGCCACATTAATACTTGAAAAATTATATTAGGGTTTCAGTGGTCTTTGAGCACTGTTGACAATAGGCATTTAATATTACTAAATAAAGACACTGGCTAAGTAATAAAATGGTCATTCATAAGGATCCTTTTAAATATCTGCAAATATAATTTGGGTAACTCATAAGCAGGAGCCTCCCAACTGAAGAATTTTGTTCTTGGCATTCTTTTGTTGGAAACAGTAGGCACTTTTGGGTGTGCCCTTAAAACACCAAAGTATCCCATTTGTCGAAAGCTTTAATGTTACTTAGAAAAACACTCAAGTGAAGAGACTGAATACAGATAGTTTTCATTGTTATTTAAGAAAATAAAATAATCAAACTAACATTTCTGGTGTGATTTAGCTGAATACTGCTATCTGTTTCAATAGTCGTCAACGCTGTGTTGTCTGAGGGGCGGAATTTACAGCTCTCTGTTCCTCACACGACACAGTTGTCATGTAAGAGAAGAAATTAACTCTTAAGCTATTGGTCAGCCAATGATGTTGCTATACAGAACAGTCCTTTGAGTATATCAATTTGTCCAGAAAGTCAGCTTGTACATCTAGACAAGAAGTTCTAAGCGATTTATTTGCTTCAAAGTACAATTTATCTTAGACTATATGAATTATGTGTGTGTATATATACAAAACTTGATGTGTCATTATAAAGTCAAAATAACTGTAGAATAGTCAAGTGTGTTTTCCTCTAATTTTATCTCTTAGAAACTTACCTTATGAGCCTCCCCGACTAGACTGTAAATTGCCGGAAGGCACAGTGTCTGCTTTATCCCATAGCTTCGTCTCACACCTCCCATACAGTAAGATCAAACACTTGTCAAACCAATGAAACGACTTCTAATTGCTGTCTCCTTTCCATCTCTTAACACAATTAGCAAAAGCAGGCTTCTCTCATTCATTATTTATCCCCGATTTTAGGCAACATCCTTCTCACTTCGCAGAAACTCTTTACACCTAACCAAAGTGAGCAATACTCATTTGCTTGCCTAAGTCAATAGTTTTTATCAGTCTTCATGCTTTTGAACCTTTTTACAATGTTAAGCACTTCTCCACACCTCATACTTGAAATTCCTTTTTCCCTTTTGGCTATTGTCAACCCATTCCACCCTTCCCCTTCTATGTAAAAGCATTTCTCTTTTGTGTTTATATTACTAAATCTTGCCTGCAAGTCTATTTACTGATCACTTCACTTACTGTTTCTGGACATTTTCTTCCACTCCGAGGCCTACAGCTGCCAAACCTTAGTTGACAATACCTAAATCAATACTCACATTTTGGCATTACTTTCTGAATATTTTTCTTTGCATAGTGGCTATCTCA
Source organism: Microtus oregoni (assembly GCF_018167655.1). Lineage (NCBI taxonomy): Eukaryota > Metazoa > Chordata > Mammalia > Rodentia > Cricetidae > Microtus > Microtus oregoni. The sequence continues at coordinate 18,409,243 of NW_024543069.1, read as the reverse complement.
ATTCAGGTATAATTTAAGGTAACTTTCATTTCAAAAACTAAGGGACCCTAGCTAGTTTAGGCAAAATTAAAGAAAGGGAGAAAAGCTGCTTGCAGGAAAGATCATGATAAAGTGACAGCAATCCTAGGGGTGTGCCTTGGTTAGACAAAGAAGTCAAAGTTCAAGACGGAGGTGAGAAAATACCTTTTCTGTCTCTCACTGGATACGTTCCTTCTCCTCATACCTTTTTATGCCTTCTCCCCTACTGATGACTTCTTCCCCTCTTGCTCAGTGGTTTCCAAATTTGCAAATACCAAGCTTCAGCTGTTCAGAAAATCATCTATATTGTTTTATCTGTTCTAAGGGTTATTAGAAAAAAATGGCAACTATTTGAAAACCGTGTGTAGTGAGAAAGACATGTTTCAATAGCAGAAAACAGTAAAGAGAAAAAGAGTCCCTTGAGCAGACTAAAAAATTCCCATTCACTATCCTAGACACACAGCGCACAAAATCCAGCAGCCAAATTTAACAATCGTCTATTGACCCAGACTTGCCTCCTGGAAGAAAGACAGAAAAGCAATCCATGTCCCTTCAGGAAAGGTCTGATTCTGCCCTGTTTAAGGTAGGAATTGCTGAATTCACCCACCAATATACTAGCATCTTTTAGTCTGCTGGTTAAACATCGAATCACGTAACGGTTCTTTCTTTCCCAATGTATTGACACTGCCGTCCTGTTAAAATCGCCCTCCCAGCAGATCCCTTCAAACTCATTTGTTTTTCCAACATCGGCCCAGCAAATTTTACCGTGTCATTTTTAGTTAAAAGCCCTCACAACATATACAAAAAAGCAGGTGAGTGAGCTTTCTGTAGTCCCTCTTGATCCAGAGGTCACTACCACCTCCTTAGGCAATTTGTTTTTAGGAGGTTGAAATACAGTATTTACTCAGCATCCTGGGCTTCTTTTTATGTCCATTTTTAGTCTCGGAATCACTTTGTTCCTGTGCTTATTTTACAAAATCTTCCACAATCTTCTGGTTTACATTATAATCCAGTTCAGTCACCATCCTCACCACAAAGCCTCAGCACCTTACAGAGCAAGGCAAGCCATCTTATCGACCCTCCTTACCTTACCTTCAAATCATACTACCAGTGCCTTTCTGGTTTTTGTGTGCATTAGTACATTGGCAAACTATGCATGTTTTCCCTTCCTCCCTCAAAGCTCCACAAAAGTCGGGTATAGAGAAAGTGCATATGAATATTCATGGATGAAAAAAAGTAAGTATTTTTATTGCTGACTACAGATTTTTAGAGCATTTTTAAATTATAAGGAGTCTAAGTTTGGCGGATTTCCTCCTAAGAAAAACAATTTGATTTTAAAAATGGTCGTCAAGCTTTCCTTCTGTTATGTTTGAACCTTTGAAATAGTGAGACCACCACTAGTGTTGTTAGGCTGCGAATGATATAGAAACAAATGACATTATTGCATATCAGGTTTAAAAAAGTAGAGGCTCAAGGTAATGCTTCAGGAGGGAACAGATTAACTGAGGTAGTTAACAAGCATTACAGAGGGGCTACACAAAGCAGAGGGTACATAGTTTTAAAGGCATCCAAAAGGTCACCTAAATGAACACTTTTTTTCTTAATTCTGAATAAGTACGGTACATAGTGTACAAATTCTGTCCTCTAACTACTAAGTTATTTTTGCTAATTTACAGCCCCAGTAATGATTTATGATGCCTATAAAAACCAAACCTAGACAAACATTCACAAGCACATAAACACTCATGTATACATGGCCGCCAGTGTTGATGGTTTCATTGGCTGAGCTTTCAGCCTTACAGTTGAGCTAAGTGTGAAGATGACCATGCCCTGAAGTGAGGGTTTGCTAAGGCTTAGGGGTGGGCATCAGATTTCCTGCCTAAGACCCCAAGTCGAATATCAAGCCAAGACAAAATGGTTTTCTCTGCTCTCTAGCTTTCAAACTCGTTCATCAAGTATTTAAAATCCAACTAAGTGGTGAAACCTCACAGAAGATAGCACAGTGTTGCCATGCAACCCGTTATCAATTATGCTCAGGATAAACCTGTAATAAGCAATCAGAAATTTTGAGCAAATGATGGCTACCAAGCAAAGAAGCCTTGCTTTCTCCACTCCATTGCTTTCTTCACTAAGCATTGGCATTGAACACACAGTAGGATCTGATTGGGGCTCAGGTTGCCTGGAAGACCTCTTCCTTGGCAGCCTTGGTTGCAGCAGTCCGAAAGAACAGCATCAAAACACAACCTTTGTTGTGAAGCCCTCTCCTATTTGCATGTTGACCTGGTAGCCCACAGAGTTTTGTATTAAGAGGACTCTGAGGCTATGATGGGGACCTACCCCGAGAAGGGGATACTGCTCTATGACATTTGCCCTTCCTCTATGTGAGAACCCAGCAATCAGACACCATCTCCAAAACAGTGAGAAGGAAACGCCTGATATTTACTATCTTCAAAACAGACGAAAATGTCAGCAAACTTTAGAGAAGACCTTGTTTTTCACTGATTTAATCCGCCTAGTAAAAACGCTTCAGAGAATGAAATGTTTACATTTACTCTGCAAAAACTGAAGTTGTTAGATTTGGAAATTTTACTTTAAAAGTAATATTTTTAAGAAGTCAAAATTAGCTCCAAAATATACTAGATTAACTCTACTAGATCAATTTCACCATCAAACATTTGAAATTTCTTATTCAAATTTCCCATAGTTATCCTCTATTACTTTCAGTTATGTTATTTTGAAAATGCATTTTTAGTTCATACATAATACACGATGACTAATAACATACAGATATATCCCTAAGTGATTTTCATTCTTAACTATTCACGACATCTTTTTTTTATTTTTAAATCATCCGGTAGGGTAAAGAGTTCTAGGGAACAAAATGACCTTTTCGTTCATGACCAGTAGAAGATGGAAATATATTTTCCAAGAGTTATCTCACTATTTATCATTCCTAATAGATATCAGGTGTGTGTGTGTGTGTGTGTGTGTGTGTGTGTGTGTGTGTGTGTCTATTCTTCAGCCAGGGCAGGATAGGATGGCTGTGATGAGCAAAAACTGATACCTAAAGAACCACTCTAGTGATCTGATGTTCATGACAGTTATCTCACATTGTATTAGACCTTTTCGCTTTTCAGAATAAGTTTATTTATAAGGAAACATTGGCAATAACATTTATATTAATATGCACACCCATAGCTGTTCCTTTCTGTGCCCATTCTTGGCTCTCTCACAGACCTACCGCCTCATCACTGGGATGTCACAATCTCTTTTCCTATCAACACACGGATTCACACGTCAGCAGTCATTTATAATTCCTTTTATCCTTTGCGACCTCATAATATTTTAATGAATCTACATTTGACATCTTCAAAGAAGTCCCCCCATTGAGTCTGCCAGAGCTGTTCAAAATCTGAGAACAGACCAAAAGCAACAGAGTGGATTCTATTAGCACAATTGCAGGAGAAACCTGAATTCCTTGGATTCACTTCTATTCTAATAAATTTTTTCTGCAATATAAATACATTTAAGCATAAAATTACCATCATGAATTTCAAATCTAACATATCCCACCTCTTTTTATTCCATGAGGAATAATGAGTCTGTTGACAATTTACTATAGTTTTTCCCTCGAGGCAACTTTTTGCTAATGTCAACTGCATACATAGGTCCATATCCTCCTTCAGTTCATTAATAAAAACCTCTTAACAGTGAATTCCCACAGCAAAGCAGGAATTCTGTCTGTAGTTTAAAGATGAAATTGGTCACAACCCAGGGACTTATCAACTTTCCCAGAAACACTAATCTATTCTTAATCAACCTGATATTTTTTTCTTAAACTAGGGAGCGGGAATGGGGGTAGTGGTGAATACATTGAGTACAGAGTTATTATCCAAAAGATCCTTTGATGATTTTTTTAAAGTTTGTATTATTAAACTAACTTTAACTCATTTAATAAACTAATATTGATATACTTTTGCATTGCTAACACAATTATTAATCTGTTTTCATCATACACTAAGGACAAAGCTTAGCTTTTAAGAGGATGAAACTTACTTCCCATGTGAATTTAATAATAATTCTTATCTAGATAAGGAAATGCAGGATTTTATTATGGAACTTACATAAAAAGAGAAAATTAAACCTACTACTAATAAAAAATCATATCCCAGTCCCATAAAATAGTTGGTATAATAATTTGGATTTAGGATAATAAGATGTAAAATGGTTGCTGCCAAATCTTTAATATTCACGAAGAACTAGTATTTTAAAATTCAGCGCTGTTTCTGAATGAACACCAGTTCCCACTGCTTTTCTTACACTATCTGCTTTTGTTTTATTAATTAGTTACCATCCTTTTGCCAGAAAATATAGTACTTTGTGTTAGAATAACAAACAGAAGGGCTGGTTTCAACAACCGTTTATTATTGCTCAAAACATTATAATTAACCCTGCTCCATTTGTTCTTGCATATAAACATTGTTGAAGGGAAAACTAATGACTTCTCAAAGGAACAAATAATTCAAAACTGTACCTAATAATTTATCGGCGTGCATGTCCTAACTACTAGGGCCATTGCAGCCAGAACTAACTCAAAGCTTTTGGCTCCTGGGATGCAGAAAGAGCACTAAAAAATAGTTACCATGAGCAGACTCTATTTTAATTAATGAGATCCAGACAGGGGAAAACAGGAGAGGAAGATTCTCTACTTCTATAAAATTTCTCTTACACAATAGTCTCTCAATTCTTCCTAATGCCCTAAATATACACCATCTGTAGCTGCTCCTTCTTCCAGGGCTTTGACACCTGCCCTTTGCCTGGAGAAACTTGCAAGGAGTCCTATTGTACAACACTCCTGGTATAGCCCTCCTTGTAAACCAGGGTCATCAGCAGCTACATTCTTTGCTACCTTTTCCCCAGAAACCTATGTTTGGTCAATGAGACCAAAATAATGCCAAGAGGAAGGTGTGATTAGCAATTTATATAATAAGTTGTTGTACAAGAATAATACAGCTGTAATAAGGATTGATTTTGCACCAATTCTATCATTACTATTTAAAATGATTACAGGGATTCACTTTCCCATTTTTCTCTTTTTTTCCTTCCTTCCTTCCTTCCTTCCTTCCTTTCTCTCTCTCTCTCTCTCTCTCTGTCTCTCTCTGTCTCTCTTTCTTTCTTTTTGTGGTACACAGGAATAAACGCAAGGCTTTGAATCCACCAGGGAAACATTCTACCACTCTCAGTTGGGAAATTATTTCAAATTTGTCTTAAATATTAAGCAATAAAATTATTCTCTACTAAAATTAATTTCTCTGCTTTTTACTTTACCATAAACAATGAACATAGGCCAAATGTTAGCTATGATAAGTCTTTTATGAATGAACGTAAACCAAAGGCTGTTTACAAATTGGTTATGAATGGGGATTTGTCCTCAGTAATGTTTGTTCCATGCTTGACTGACAACAAAGCCAGAGGTTTAGAAGCTGCTTCATAGAATATTGGTATTTTCTCAGTTGTGATCCCCTCTTCCCAAAGATTCCAGCTTGTATAAATTTAGCATAAAACTAACCATTATACATACTACAGACTGGAGGAGCTGTTGAGATGGCTCAGCAATTATGAGGACTGACTGCTCTTACGGAGGTTCCAGGTTCAATTCCCAGCACCCACATGGTAGCTCACAACTGTCTGTATGTACCTCTAGTTCCGGGAGACCCAACACCTTTATAAAGACAAATATGCAGACAGCAATGAATATAAAAGTCTGTATAGGAGAAAACAACTTTTGAACTCAGGGTTCCAACTTCATAGTAATTAATCCTTCCAGATCCCATAGGTTGATACAGTGATAGGTTGCTGACCCATACAAAAATGACAGGTTTCTGGACTTCTGGAGTCCTTAGTGAGTTCATGAATAGGCGTCAATAAATTTCAAGCCAGGAAAATATTACCTTTTTATTGTTTGGCTGAGCATATATGTGTGAGACTCAGAAATTGAGACTGTCCTGTGAAGATAATGTCAGTGTGATATTTCCCCCATGCTACTACTTCAGATTTCTAACTCAACCCCTGCTTCCACCACATCCAGCTCCAGTTTATGGCTCATATTGGAATCAGACTGCATGTTCTGACAGAGAATTCTGCTATTGTACTCGAACTCACAGTCACTTACATCATGTTTAACTCAGAGTGCAATGCAGATTCTGTGTGGCTCTACCACTGCCTCCTTTCCCATTCAAGGTACAACAGTTTCAGGCCTTTCGAACTCCCTGGATGCTGTTTTGTCCTTTGGTGAACTTTGTTTTTCCATGAGAAGCCTCATATGTATCTTCAGCTAGCCTAACTCCTGCTCATGTTCAGTTCTCAGTTGACAGATGTTTATACCTGGACTGCCAACCGGAATAGATAATATCGCCAGCAAGAGTCCACACTTGTAGTTGGCATTTCTTCCTGAAGAACAGAAGTTACATGAAGGTCCAGACTGCATCCAATTGATGTATAACCCTTGTGCCCATGGTATTAGTATAATATAACATGGATTCAAAATATATTATGAAAAATCTGACTCTATGAATAAGGAATAGCCCAACAGTTCCTAGATAGTACATCCCTTTCCTTTAAATGAGTTTAAATTAATCTGTTAATATTTAGTCCTTGTGTCCAGTCTCTGAATTGGTATTAGTGGTTATGATAGGAAGAGGGGTCTTTTGACAGGAAGGAGTTTCAATCTAAGGTACAGAAATAGTCTAAAAACAATTCAAAAAAACAATACAAAGTAGTGAGGAAGTATTGTTTTTATCTTAACATCCATATGTGAAAATCTTTTCATTTTTATGTTTTGTTTTCTTTTTTAAGTACTTTGACATTTTCCAGAAGGAAGATTTCTCCTATTGTGGGCTCCTAAGTTGCCGTGTCTTGTTTTTGACTGGGTTTCCAATTACATGCCCACTTTCTCTACTCAGCCATTGAGCTCAGAATAGCATCAGAGAAACCATTCTGCCCACATATAATTTTCTTAATAAAAAGTTTTTCTTTTTATAGAGCTTTTGAGAATCAAGATTTTTTTTCCTGTTCCAGGTCACTCAATAGTTCCAGGTCACACTAAGAGCATTAACTATAAAATTTGAAAATAAAAACATTGTATAGCTCCTGAAGCATGATGTGGTTTCCTAACCTACTACCCTAAATTAAAAACATCCTAGACTTGAGGTAACTACAAAACAATAACTCTCATCATACAGATATGATTTTATCTAAAAACACAGGCAATCCCAATCATTGCACTTGAGCCCAGCAAGTCTGTGTCCTGGAGATGTAACTCACTGCAGGAACATTGGCCCAAGCTTGTGCAAGGCCTGGAGAGCCATCTCCAGCCTTGTGGTTAAATAACTGCCTCAGAAAATGAACAAATTGTGTGATTTTTATTTTCTAGATAAAGAGAAACTACTTTGCCACCTCTGATTTAGAAAGATGTTGATATTGGACTAACATTGCTGCTATAATGCAAAAGAGAAGCAAAACCATAGCTTCTTTAATATTCAGTTAAAGACTCATAAAATGCTGCTTTACTAGGAAGCCAATTTGCATCATTGTGATGAATGATTAAAAATGTTCCTACTCTGTCTGCACAATTCCTTAAGCTATAATAAAAATAAAATGATAATAAATATCATTTTGTTCATTAGACATGTGCCTTGAAATAGAGAGATATAGCTCAATGATAGAGTTATTGCCTACGATGCATAGAAAAAAGTGTGAATAACTCCCATCCAAAAAAAGAAAAAAAGAAAACATAATGTGTATGTACTTTCATTGTGGCAAATGAAATCATATAATTATTTTCAGAAATGCCTTTAAAAAATTAAAATAAGCCGTGCGGTGGTGGCACACGCCTTTAATCCCAGCACTCGGGAGGCAGAGGCAGGCGGATCTCTGTGAGTTCGAGGCCAGCCTGGTCTACAAGAGCTAGTGCCAGGACAGGCTCCAAAGCTACAGAGAAACCCTGTCTCGAAAAACAAAAAAAAAAAAAACAAAAAAAATTAAAATAATCCTCAAAGTACAGAAGGAAAAGTTATGGACAGTTGTAACAGATCTGAAAAGACCAACAAAACTTGAGCAAATTACCAACAAGAAAGAAGTAAAGGAATGGTTCTCCGAGGAAAACACATGGGAAAAGTGAAACACCAGAAACAAAGTGATGTGTTACATAACTCTGAATTAGTCAGGCTTGCTTTGCTCTCTGAAGTACCACTATTTATATTATTATATCCTATATTATATATCCAGATTATAATATATTATTATTAAGTAAAAGACATATATGTAGCTACTAAGTTGCAGCAATGCAAAAAGCACAGGTTATAAAATAAACCTTATTTTATCTCAAGCTTCCATTTCCTCATGATCCTCCAGAAATAGTTCATAAATATATGTAGCATGACTAATAAAAATGCAGAGACAGAATTTGGGGTTCAACCTGAAGGTCAGAAATGCAAAACAGCCAGTCACTGGCTCTTACCTCTACCTCAGTCCAAAATGGCAATCGTACCTCCAGAAATCTCAGAATGAGGTTGTATGTGAAAGTTGTCTCCTTCTGTTTTATAATCCTCTCTAGTACTGGGATTAAAGGCATTCACCAATACTGCCTGGTTTCTAAAGCAAAACTAGTGTGACTACTGGGATTAAAGGTGTGTGTCACCACTGCCTGGTGTGTAAGGCTGACCAGTACAGCTGCTTTAATTTCTGAAATTTAGGAACATTTTATTTTTTAAAATACACATGAAATATCACTGCAAATATATATACAAATGTATATTTTCATATTTATTATAGAATAATATAATACAAGGACCTTTTGCTTCATATTACTTTTACATGTTTGTTTGACAGACTTTATGGGGTACATGAACAGTGATCATAGGATCAAAAAGAAACTGTATTATATATTTAGAAGGCCCTACTTTTTAAGACAAATATATTCCATAATTTACTTAAGTATCACATCCTTAATATATATATATATATATATATATATATATATATATTCTTATATTGTTTGTATATCAAATACAAACCATATTGTTTCTATGGTTTACACATACATATATTTGTGTACTCAGTTTCAGCATTAAAATAAATTCCAAAAAGTTTAGATAAGGAAATCATGTTTTATAAGGCTTTCTTATTCTCAGGTAAATCCTCAATGGCTCTCCAAAGAACATACAACCTATTTAGGTTAATCAAGAAGCCGATCAAAGCATATTAGAAACATCTTTGAAATTCTCAAAAATTTACAGAAAATATTATATTTAATAGTCAAGTTTGTAGTCATGTTACTTAGATTTTCTAGATATATAGAGATATATTTCAGATAGGCATTCTTCATATCTCTCAAAGGCTACAGAATATGGCATTTTAAATGTTTTAATAACTTAAGGTTTTTCATGACAATGAGACATGTCTGCTCCTGGCAGCACCAATCTACTTCAAGAAGAAGATGGGCATCAAGGGGATCCTTATGGAGTTTGATAGCCATTTGGGCAAGAAACTGCTCTTGCCTGGACTATTGCATAAACTGGGCACAGAGAACCCACAGAGAGAGGACTACTGAACTTGCCTAAAGGTGAGATGATCTTTCGGGGTTCCTGATTCATGAAAGAGTCTGCGAGACATTCTGCAGGACAGAGCAGCTAGTGACTGAACTGACTTTGAAATGTCCTGCTTCATGGAAATGTCTCTGGATACCATGGGCCTGTAGGCCGAAGATGGATGCCCCAACGGTACAGAGAAACTTTGGATGACTGTCCAGGCAGCAAGATGTCTCTGTCATTTCTAGAGTTTGAAAGTTGCTTATTTCTTGTTTGCTTAGGTAATATTGTACTCTTCTGGAGTCTTTGATGGGGTTGCAGAATAGATAGATAGTTATAGTTATAGTTTTCCTTAGTTATGATAAAGATTATTGTAATTTTTACTTGATAACTGTTTTGTTATATGTAATTTTGCTATGTTAAAGTTAAAGCCTTTCTTTTTTGTTTAAACAGAAAAAGGGGAAGTGATGTGGGAGTGTCATATATCAATCTGTTGATTTCATTGGTTAAGTAATAAACAAACTGCTTGGGCTCATAGCTTAGAACATAGGTGAGTGGAGTAAACAGAACAGAATGCTGGGAGGAAGAGGAAGTGAGGTAAAACGCCTCAGACAGAGACGCCATGCCCCGCTCCCGGGCAGACACACGCGATGAAGCTCCGACCCAGAATGGACATAGGCTAGAATCTTCCCGGTAAGACCGGTGCTCACAGATTATTAGAGATGGGTTGATCGGGATATCAGAATTAGCCAGTAAGGGCTAGAGCTAAAGGGCCAAGCAGTGTTTAAAAGGAAAAAAATAAATAAAAAGTCACAAAATAGTTACAGATTTTAAAAAGAGCTGCTCTCACACCAATAGTAAATATTGTAGCTAATAATTGCTTTTAGCTACTACTAGAGTTTTTACAGATCTTTTAAATGTTTATTTAGTTATGAACATATATCCATGTCTGTGAACTAACTATAATTTATTTCTATTAATTGGCCTTATTGAGTTTTTTATTATTATTTAAATGATTATATATGTATAAAATAATTATATATATATGATAATGCATGTGTCATTTAAGTACTTGAAAGGAAGGGGTCAGAAGATGGAAAGCTCAAAACCAGCCTGAGCTGTACAAGGAGCGATACCCAGTTTTGAAGAATAAATAAGCAAACGTACATGTTATGTGCTCACAATGCTACAAATTTCTCCATGCTTACTGTTGTGCTTTGACTGTATTGATAATAAAGTTAGTATTAAAACATGCATGTATGTAATGTGCTATCTATGTTCCTGCTGTGAATTCTAGATTTTCCCACTTAAAGTAATGAAAAATATTCTCTCAGATTCTCTTCTAGTACAGAAGAATCTTCTAGCTCTCAGGAGATACATTTACTCCACTGAGAATACTGTCAGTATGAAAACTCCATCCTATTTTCACTGTGTGATTTCATGAGTTTGAGTTTCTAGTGTCCACGAAACCAACCAATCCAACTCCACTACAAACAAGGTCAGGATTTTGCTATCACTCCCAAGTGATTCATTGTTCTTTGTCCATTCATTTTTCTCCATAACAGGCAACAAGTGGCTGTGTTTAGTTTACACTTTCTAGAAGATAAATCATTCCACTGTGTGTTCCCCTGTGTCTGATTTCTTTCCATTAGCAACGAGATCTTGAGGTCTATCCAAATTGTTTTATGTGGCCATAACTTATTCTTTTTTATTGTTGAATAGTACTCATTTGTATACATATTGCATTTTCTCTCCATATACCTGTAAACTAATAATTAATATAATGGGTACTGCTGTGTTTAGAAGGCCTTGTTTCTTTAGTGCTGCCCATCCCTTCTGGCTCTTATAATTGTTCTGCCTCCTCTTTTACAGGGTTTCCTGATTTCTGGGGTGGGGGTGGTGTTATAGAGATATCCCATTCAGGGATGAATGCTTTCTTCCTTCACTGCGTTGAGCTGTGGGTCTCAGCATTTGTTCCCATCTCCTACAGGAAAAAGCTTCTCTGATGACAGCTGAGCAAGACATTGATCTATGAGTGTAGTAGAATGTCATTAACAGTCATTTTATGGTCATATTCCTGTAAAAGAATAGTAGTGTTTGGTTTTCTCCTAGGTCTCTGTTCCTATCTAGTCTCAGGTTCGTGGCCTCCTGAACAGTCTCAAGGATGGCTTCTACCTTCTGGAGTGAGCCTTAGAGCTGGTAAGACATAGATTGCTCCAACATCTTTGTGTCACTATTGTACTAGGTCATCACTGTGAGTTTGTAGGTGGTTTGGTGCTTACCTTTCTCCTTTGGTAGCTTGCAGAGTACCTTGCAATACAATGAACACTAGTTAATAACAATAGAAGTTCTAAGTAGGCACCGGATCAACTTCTGCATGCTCAATGAATTTTGCAGGTGTTGCCTTCAGCAATAGTCTTACCCTCCGTTTTTGGAGAGCGATTAATTACATTGGCAATAGCCTGGGTTGTTTGGGGGTTACAATGGTGTCTCTTTGGGCAACAAAATAGTTTAAATGTAACCCATCTCCAGAAAGGGAGGCTTCATTTGTTGATAAGAGTTGTGCAGGTGGGGCTCATCTTCCTCATCATTTGGCTATTCCATTTAGATCATCTTCATATGTGTATACAGGGAGCTACTACTGTATTAGGTCTCTGCACAACCTCAAAAATTGTCCTTAGTTTTAGTTGTCCCTTCCTGTCTTCCCTCTGCTTCCTCCTTCTACTGTCCCTCTTCCTGTTTGATTGTACCTTTCTCGCCCCTTTCCCAACCCATAATAACAGAAATATAAGTTAGTCTTTGCGTGTTTTCTCAAGATAACTAAAGTCATTTACAAATCCCAGAAGTCCTGAGAGCCTTGTCAATCTGAAGCTAGTCAAGCTACTTCCTGTCTTTGTAATTTTCAATATACCTTGACTATTGAGAGTGATCAGCCCCTTCTTACAACTTGGGTATTCTTGCTTTATATCAGCTAAATCTATAGGACTGAAACTAGGAGCTGGAAAAGGCCTCTTCCCTGTGTCTAATAACCCTATGATACTGTAACTAAACCTGCCTGTAACCATATAAAATATCCTGGATTAGAAGCTGAGGTCTTCTCAGAATAGGTGTGGCCTTGCTAGAGGAAGTATGTCACTGGGGGATGGGTGAACTTTGAAGTTTCAAAATCCCATACCAGGTTCAACGTCTCTCTCTCTCTGTCTCTATCGATCAGGATGTAGTTCTCAGTTACTGCTCCAGAGTATGCCTATGTGCCACCATGCTTCTTGTCATGATGATAATATACTAACTGGCTGAAAATGTAAGCAAGCCTCCAATTAAATGTTTTATTTTATTATAGTTGCCTTGATAATGATGTCATAGAACAGTAACTAAGGCACAATGTTCAAAGCTGTTGCCATACTATTTTATATAGGAAACCATCAATGGTGACTATATTCTTCATCAAGTTTCTGAAAAACTAAGTATTCAGGTACTATTCTATTTACTATGCCAATGTTTTAAAGGGGCTTACAAATCTACTTTAAAAAGCAAAATCTGTCATACTAGAAATTTCCTATAAGGCACCACATCCAAATGAAGAGATATATAATTTGTTAGATATTTGGGTAATAAATTCTGCTCAAAACTGCATTAACAATATTGAATTATTATCTTATATTCAGAAAATGTATTTAATTATTCAAACTACATTAATCAATATCAATTGGTCATTCACTACAAGAATTCTAAAAGCAATTTACAGATACAGCATTTTAAAAAGTCTCTGGCCTACTCCTGCACCTTGGTCCTTGTGATGCCCATACAAATGATTTGTACAAGACACATTGAAGGTAATGTAGAAGACAGGAAGAGCTTAGTGTTGAGTAGAGGCCAGAGCACCCTCAAGAGAGAGAAGAGAACAATGATCAGAGGGTCTATTACCCTGATGTACATTTTGATCAGGTGTCACATTATTTATGAACTGTCAGACAGCTTTCCTGACATGGGTTTTCTTCTCAGATAATTACCAGGAACATTTAAGTTCAATTTAACAGGAGTGAATCATGGCTTTCCTGTTCTTTAACATAATGCCAGCATGCTATGTAATAATCTGCAAAGGTTTATGGTTCCTGGACCCAGAGTTAAATAATTACCTGGCAATGACCATCTGGGAAATTTGGGGTGTCACTCTCCTCCCAAGAGCACTGATGGCTACTTCTATCCTTCTGAAACCTCCAGTTCCTTTGTTGTACATGTTGCTGACCTTCAAGCCTGTGAATATCTACATATCACCAAACAAGAGGAGCTTAATATTCATTTCAACAGGGGCATTTTAATAACCCTGAATCATACATGATATTACCAAGATATGTGTTATTATTTCATTCATCTAGCAATGGAATAAGATAAGGTCCTCCTGAAGACTTCTGCTCTAGAAAAGGATTAAGGTGTCCCAGTTTACTTATTATGAACCTGGCCTTTGACCAGCCATGATTATATCTAAGCTGACTGACCTAGAACTTCTAACATCTTCCATGGGTGTTCAAACATCCATCACAAGGAGGGATTACTCGTAATGTTGAGGTAGCTCAAGAGCATCTTTGGCCTTTGTTTATTTGTGATAGTCTGCTGTCCTACAGGCTGGCAACAACTCTCCATCGTCCTGTTTCATCCTGCTGAGTGCTGGCTTTGTAGGCATTCATCAGCACACCTGATTTTGGACGTATTATTTTCTGATTAGTAGGCGGCTTGCTTTCTTCTTTCCACTAGAATCAGTCCTGGACTCGGCACTGTAGTTTTATGATAATTCTCCAAAACAGAATTAAATTCAAAACAGTCTTACTATTTGCATAAAATCTTCCACTGACTTTTTTTTTTGTCAGTTTAAGCAAAGCAAACCCTTTTGAAAGCATCATTTTTGAATTGAAATATCCTTGGTTTCGTGACTGACTGTTGTTGGAAAATCATGACTGCAGTTCACTCAAGACTGAAGTATTAGTGAAGAGAGTCACGAATTTTCCATCTCCATTGTTCTCCGGTGCTTTCCATGCTCCCAGGGGTGAATTATGCAGAGGCAGAAAGGACATGATTTTCTCCTACCTTCCTTTCAAATTGCAGCATGAATAATATTATCTGATATTTAGTGGTGGTTCACAAAAATTGTACTTGGTTTCTTATTTCAGAAAGGTACTTTTTAAAATGTCTTGCCTTTGAAGAAGATCATCACAGGCTTCATAACTGAAGCTTACTGAACGGTATTTGTAAACCAAGAGGAGTGGACTACAAGAGGCAAGGAAAAGGTGGCAACAGGAAATACTGCTCTTTAGTGAGCTACATGCCTTTTTTCCACCCACATACTTGATGATGTGTTCAGGGTATATAAGTAAGTTCAGTGTGTTCTGAAGAAGGTAATTATTGTGCCCACTTAAAAATCTGCTTTTACTTTATTTAAGCCATGTAATATATCCTCTCTTTATTCATAAATATAAGTAAATAATTTTCATTGATTTCCTCAGTAAGAATTTATTGAGGATGATTTATTTTCCAAATAATGTTTGTCTTGAATGGATTCTCATTAATGTCAATAACTTACTAAAATAAGAAAAATATGATCTGAACAAATATTGAACACAAAATACAAATATAACTGAGAGGTTATCATTTAATAACAGCATAATGCATAATATGCAAATTTATATGCAAAGGTTCTATAGATAAAATGTGCTAAAAGCACGTGAAAAATGACATGGGTGACTAATGGAAAATTCCATGTCTCAGAAGGCAAAGACTAATATATATCTACACATCAGTTTATAATCGAAACAAGAAGTCAATGTTCCTGTGGAGCCATGGAGAGTGTTTCTACTACTTCGGTCACTTTCAGCTCAATATTAATTCTAGGATAATTGGAAACGTCCACTGAACTAAAAGTTTTTATATCTTCTGATGTAACACATTAATATAAATGTACAGTTTCCAGAATGTACATATACAATCTCCAGAAATAAATATGAGAATATAGCAACAGACATTTATATACACACATACAAAGATACTGACTTCTGCTTTATTTTTATAGTTAAGAAACCTAATTTCTTTCATTGTGGAAAATCTATAGATGCATTTAATGTAGTAACAAAAAGCCCTTAATCAAACAGAGATAAAGTGAAATGTAATAGTATGTGAAAATGGTAAAGCTACATTGATAAATTATTGAAACTCAATTTCAAATAAAATATGTATTTTACTACATTTTTCTATAAAAGTAAAATTGAAGAATTGTGGTCTTTATAAAATAGTTAGAAAAGTATATATTTGAAAGGGTACAAATAATCTTAAAGGACTTTCCCTTTAAGATTATTCATTTTTCAATATATAAATTGGCACTTTTCACTTACATTAAAAAAATCAATCCAGGTGGTGGTGCCTGCCTTTAAACCCAGAACTTAGAAGGCAGAGTCAGGTGGATCTCTGTGAGTCTGAGGCCAACTTATTTTACAGAGCAAATTCCAGGACAGCCAAAGCTACAAAGATAAACCCTGTCTCGGCAAAAAATCAAACAATATGTCAAAGCAATATGAGAATTCATACCAGCATTTAGTTACTTTTATTGGTATATACACTAGAAAAGTCATGGATAATTTTTCTGCTTTCTCTCTGTACGAGTTATTACTTTTAGAGTAGTTTTAACTTTGAAACTGTGCTGTTACAACCAATTCCTTAAGCATATAAGATCTTTATAAGATCTGTACTTGTAAAGCATTGGCCATGTTTCACCATGCTTCTTGCAGAACTGATCATGAGTAATGTGTCCCGGTTTCTCTCTGTCTTTGTGAACAGCTGCATCATGAATGACTGAAGAACATCTAGAAACGTTAATTAGGCTGGAATACAAAATACAGTATAGTCATTGCCCCTTAGTATCAAAATTCTGCTCGATTTGGTAAGTGCCACATCAATTGCCAGATAAAAAGTGTGATGCTCATCATTTCATCTCAGAATATGAAAATGAGAAGACTGATGAGCTATGACCCTGCCTATGGACCCAAAATTTTGATTGAGAATACCACTTTCTTTTTCGGTATTCAACTATAAATTTTGAAATATTTTAGTCCTATTTCATCAGCATCTTTAACATCATGTAAAAAATAATGTCTGCATTGTTTCAGTTGGCTTATTATTTGACTATAAACTTTGTTGAAAATTTTTTCAGGTCCTAATGTATAATTTTTTTTTCCTTTCCTTTTCCTTTCTCTAAGCCTGCTGTTATATTCCCAGCCTTTACTTTGATAGTTTATACTTACATATATGCAAATATATATTTAAATAGACTAATAAAACCTACTTGGTCCTTATAATGTCACTTGTGTTTAATATTGAATAAACATTTGGTGTGCTCTTCCCTGAGGAAGATGACTCCTTTCTTTCAGCATTCTTTAGCTACCTGTAGTTCTTTGTGAAGGATTGGGGCGTCATGAACATTCCCCTCTCTGTGTTAGCATGTCTATAGATGTTATTCTTATTCAAGTCAAGTTTAGGGAGCCTGGTTGGTGAGATTTTTTTATGGATGTTGTCTCTAAAATTTCTAGGAGACTCAATCCCACAGCAAACTACATGTTTCCATGGCTCTTATTGTCTTTCTGGCCCCTCTTCTGCAATGATCCCTGGAACTTAGGTTCAGAGTTTTGTTGGAGGTATATCAGTTGGGACTGGTCTCCACAACTCTACGGTTGTGGTTTTCTGTAAGGGTCTCTGCCAGTTGCAAAGAGAAGCTTCTTTGATGAGAGATGAACACTATACTTATCTGTAGGTATAAGGACAAATATTCAAGCTATAGTTAGGGGTTATGCTGGTTTAGTAAAGTAGCAGTTACAGATTTTTCCTCCAAGGTCCATGACTTCAACTAGCCCTGGGTATTTTACGAAGTTTCCAATACTAGGCATGATTTCCTTCTTGTTGTGTGAGTCTTAAATCCAAGTGGGGAGTTCACTCATGGGCCTCTAATTGAGAAGCATATTTGTTTATTCAGATTTGAACTGACCCACCAACTTATTTTACCTATAAACCATGCAGAATAAATGTATAGCTCTGGTATATATATATATATATATATATATATATATATATATATATATTATGACCAATAAAAACAGAAAAATGTAATGACTTTATTCATATTTCTGTAATATTTATAAATTCTTGATAAATATGTTAGAACTATGAGGTCAGACTCCAGACAATGGGTAAAGTTGCAGTCATTATCTTAGCTAGAATAAAAACCAAACCTATTTTCTGTCTCAGTGTGTTTCCTCATTCTACTCAGTATACCTTTTTGATTAAGAGTAAAGTTTGCTTTGTCCAGAAAAAAACTATATCAAGGATGGGGAAGAAGGATGAGATTAAATGGAGCTTAAAAGTACCTTAATTGCCTTAATACCTTTATTCCTTCAGCCAATATTTAGAGAAACAACAAGAAAAAATTAAAAATAATAATAAACAACCATAAGTTAAATATGCTCTCTGAAGAGATACTTAGCAAACACTACTTGATGCTGATGAATTATAAGTAGTATGCTTTAAGTTCATGGAGTAAAAATGAGCAAAACAAGTGAGTGATTGGTAGAATCTTGCCCAATGCTACAATAATTAAGATTTGAAATTTATACAACTTTGTAATGTTTAGACTTTGTGCACAAGACAAAATTGTGATTTTAAATTTTGTTTTATGAACCATTTAGCAGATAACAAAGTCTAATAAATGTTCCCATATTGCCTTTTCCAATTACTGCTTAAGTACACTAGAGATGACAAAGAAAAATGTAAAATAATATAGATGACATTATAATAGTAAAGTTTCTTACTGTGGGAACAGGCCTGAGCCAGCAACCTTCACAGCATCAGGTCTGAGGGAGCGATCTCCTAGGAAACAGGCCTGAACCTGTGACCTCTGTGTGAGCAGTCCCAAGCCAGGAACATCCTCAGGAGCAAGCCTGGGTCAGTGACCTCCACTGGAGCAGGCTCAAACCAGCAATCTCCACTGGATTAGGGCCCAGCAAGTGACCTCCGCAGAAGCAGGTCCAAGCTAGCTACCTCCACAGGACCAGTCCTGGCCAGTGACCTCTGTGGGAGCAGGCCCAAAACAGGGACATCCACGGGAACAGGCCCAAGAGGCAGTTACCTCCATCGGAGTAGGGCCAAGAGAGTGACCTCTATGCGACCAGGTCTGAGCCAGCTACCTCTTTTGGAGCAGGCCTGAGCCAGTGACCTCTGCAGAAGCAGATACAAAAGAGAAACCTCTGTGGGAGCAAGCCCCAAACAAGGACATCCACGGGAACAGGCTCAAGCCAGCTACCTCCTCTGAAGCAGGCCTGAGTGAGCAATCTCCACCAGACCAGTCCCAAGTCAGTGACCTCCACAGGAGCAGGTATGAGGGAGAGACCTCCATGGGACCAGGTTAAAGTCAGCGACCTCTGTTAGAGCAGGCCTGAGCCAGGGACATTCATCATAGCAGGCCTGAGCCAAGGACATCCGCAGGAGCAGGCCCAAGCTAGCAACTGCTGCGAGGGGAGTCCCCAGTGAGCAACCTCCATGGGAACAGGTCCAAGTCAGTAACCTCTATGGGCCAGGCCCAGGCCAGTGACCTCTGTGATAACAGGCCCGAAACAGGGACACCCGTGGGAGCAAGCCCAAGTCAGTGACTTCCATCAGAGCAGGCCCAAGTCAGTGACCTTCACAATAGCCACAAATAACATAAAATAGCCACAAACAACATAAAATATCTTGGAGTAACTGTAACCAAACAAGTGGAAGACCTGTATAACAAGAACTTTTAAGTCTTTGAAGGAATAGAAGACACCAGAAAAATGCTCTTGAGTAGGTAGAATTAACATAGTAAAAATGGCAATCTTAACAAAAACAATCTACAGATTCACCACAATGCCCATCAAAATCCCAGCAAAATTCTTCACAGACTTTGAAAGAACAATATTCAACTTCATATGGAAAAGCAAAAAAAAAAAAAAAACCCAGGATAGCCCAAATAGTTCTGTGTAATAAAGGAACCTTTGGAAGCATCACAATCCCAGACTTCAAACTCAGAACAGAGCTCCAATACTGAAAACAGCCTGGTATGGCATAAAAACAGACAGGAAGACCAATGAAACTGAGTTAAAGACCTGGATATTTATCTACACACCTATGAACACCTGTTTTTGACAAAGAGGCTAAAACTATAAAATGAAAAAATGAATGCATATTCAACAAATGGTGCTGGCATAACTGGTTGTCAACATATAGAAGAATGAAAATAGATCCATATCTTTTGCCATGTATAAAACTCAAGTCCAAATGGAACAAAGACCTCATAATAAAACTAACCACACTGAACCTCATAGGAGAGAAAGTGGGAAGTACACTTGAACACATTGTCACAGGAGACCACTTTCTAAATATAACCCCAGTAGCACAGGAAACTAAGAGAAACAATGAAATCTCTGAAAAGTGAAATGCTTTGGAAAGTAAAAGACATGGTCAACAAGACAAAATGGCAGTCTACAGAATGGGAAAAGATCTTTACCAACTCCAAGTTGCACAGAGGTTTGATCTCCAAAATATATAAAGAATTCAAGAAATTGGTCATTAAAAGAGCAATTAATCCAATAAAAAAATAGGATGCAGACCTAAACAGAGAACTCTCAACAGATTAATCTAAAATGGCTGAAAGACACTTAAGGAAATGTTTAACATCCTTAGCCATCAGAGAAATGCAAAACAAAACATCTCTGAGATTCCATCTTCTACCTGTCAGAATGGCAAAGATCAAAAACACTGATGGTAGCTTATGCTGGAGAGGATGTGGGGTAAAGGGAACACTTCTCCATTGCTGACCAGAGTGCAAACTTGTGCAACTACTTTGGAAATCAGTATGATGATTTCTCAGAAAGTTAGCAAACAACCTACCACTAGACACAGCAATGCCACTTTTGGCTATATATCCAAAGGATGCTCAATCATAAGGACATGTGTTCAACTATGTTCATAGCAGCATTTTTTTGTCATAACCAGAACCTAGAAACAACCTAGATGCCCCTCAGCTGAAGAATAAATAAGGAAAATGTTGTACATTTGCAAAATGGAGTGCTACACAGCAGAAAATATAATATCTTGAAATTTGAAGTCTCATGGTTGGATGATGTAGTCGTAGGGCTGTTTGTTCATTTCCCGCCACCCAGTCTCCTGAAATAACCACACAGAAACTGTATTGATTAAATAACTGCTTGGCCCATTAGCTCTAGCTTCTTATTGGTTAATTCTTACATATTAATTTAACCCATTTCTATTAGTCTGTGTATTGCCATGAGGCTGTGGCTTACGGGGTAAATTTCGGGCATCTGTCTCCAGTGGAGCTACATGGCTTCTCTTGACTCCGCCTTCCTTTTCACAGCTTTCAGCTTAGTTTTCTCTGCCTAGCTCTACTCTGCCTTATCAGGCCAAGCCACTTTCTTTATTAAGCAATGGTATTCATAGCATACAGAGGGAAATCCCACATCAGATGGATCTAGAAAACATCATATTGAGTAAGTTAACCCAGACCCAGAAAGACAAATATATGTACTCACTCATAAGTGACTTTTAGATATAAAACAAAGAAAAAGCAACTTACAATTCAAAATCCTAGAGAACCTGGACAACAAAAAGGACCCTAAGAGAGATATACATGGGTAGTAGAAAAAGACAGTATCTCCTGGGTAACTTGGGAAAATGGGGATCATGGAAAAGGGGAGAAAGGAGTGGGGAGAAAGGGAGGGGAGCAGAGCAAAATATATAGCTCAATAAAAACAATTAAAAACAAAAAATACATAAATAATGTAAGTATGTAAATGCATTTATATAAGTATATAATTTATGTAAAATAACCACATGGGATATAAATA
The DNA here is from genome assembly GCF_018167655.1 of Microtus oregoni. Classification (NCBI taxonomy): domain Eukaryota; kingdom Metazoa; phylum Chordata; class Mammalia; order Rodentia; family Cricetidae; genus Microtus; species Microtus oregoni. The sequence continues at coordinate 18,387,723 of NW_024543069.1, read as the reverse complement.
TATATTAATTTTTTCCTAGTAAAAACATTCTCTTAATTGGAGAAGATTAAACCAAGGCATCATTAAAATAGTTCAGAAAATTGGATCTAGCTATGTTGTCTCCATAGTGGAGAACATGGGCTATAACATTTCTCAAGTTAAATTATTACTTTTAATTATTGATATAAATAAGTTTGTTACTTGTGGTATTTTTGCAGCTATTTAATTTTTATCTGTTTAGTTGGTTGTGATTTTGTTTCTGCTCTGCTAGGGCTATATAAATATCTAAAACCAGATCAGATATCTTCCTCAATACTGGTGGCAGCCACAGTTACCAGACCTTTAACTTACAGAAGATTCAGGAACGTCTGCTAACAAGCAAAGTATAAAGTGGAATTTTCTAGGCAGAGATCCAAACACTGGAAAACTAGTATATGGAGATTGCCTTAGCTTATTTATTCTGCCATCCTGAAGCAAAATATGAAACTAGAGCTCTATAATATTAGAAGCTTACAGAAGTTGATGCATGGGAAAAAAACAAGAAAACAAAACAAAAACAAAGACAAACAAACAAACAGAGAGGGCGAGTAAGTCAATGTGAATTTCTGCTGGCAGCCTTTGCTCCCAGTGGTTCTGGGAGGAAACTGGCCATTGAGACACAATTGCAGAGCAGTGAGTGTCCTCACCTCTACTCCAGCCAACTCTGCTTTGGGTGCTAACAGCTTCGCTGCTATAATTTGACCACATGTGGGTAGAGCGGTGCAGTCTCAGCAGTAAACAGAAATCCCCTGCAAGCCTAGGGGGAAAATGCAACAGATATCCACTGTGAAGGAGGATCCTTGCTGGCAGGTTACATCTGTGAGCAGCTGGTTGCCATGGCAATGGCTAGAGTGGGGGAAAAAAAAGGAGTCTGAGAGGATAACATAGGCACATAAGTACGTAATAGTTCCTTAAGAGAGTGTGTGGGTGTTGAGGATTGGAGAGGCTGGGTACATCGATTTCCTAGGACTGCTATAACAAGGTACCCCAAACTATGTGGTTTCAAAAGCCAGAAATTTATTCTTTTACTTTTCATTAGATATCCAAATCAAGGTATAGATAAAGCTGCATTCTGTAGAGGAGGGAGATATTCCATGATTTTATCTTTGCTTTAATTTATATATGCATATGTAAGCATTCACAAATGCATATAAGGATGGGAAGAATCTTATTAAGGTGCAACCCAAAATAACCTAAAACTCCTGTACCTCTTGATTCAGACTCCCAAGTATCTTGAATTTCGGTACCACCCAGTTTACCTCTCTCTGCACCAAGAGTTCTTGTACCAGTCTCAGCTTTCATGTGCCATTTTCCTTGTGTGTTTGTGCCTTTGTAGACACAGCAATCCGTGTGATGAGAGGACCCCCCCACACACACACACACCACCATGACTTCATCTTAACCAGTTACACACACAGTTACCTTATTTTCAAGTCAGGTCACATTTTGAGGTACTGGAAATTACAACTTCGATCCATCTGTTTGGGAGGATACACTATAACTCATAGCAATGACTTATCATGGTTGGCTGACTAATTCATGAGACATGGTGGGGATGTGAACTTCAGGTGAGAACGTGGAAACAGAGAGGCTGCAGCCTGAGTCAGACCATCAGGGTTTAGACTAGGAGAATGAAAAGTGTGGGTGTGGTTCTGCTGGGAAGTGTAAAAACCCCACATTGGCAGAAAGGAATGTTTACTTTATCAGGCTCGGGCATATCAGAAAGAAGAAACTGGAGGATGCTTCATTAATATTACATAGTTTTACTTTTCACATTTGCTTAAAATCAAGGACTTTCTGCAACCCACCACACTTTAAGTTCTGCAATATATTTCCAATGCTGTTAATATTTAATGGACTTCTCAGAAGCCCTCCTGCTTCAGATCCTAGGTTCTTTCTTCGAGAAGAACAATACAAAGCACACTCTGCTTCTCAGTGTTTCTTAGGCATAACGATCTGCAACACAAAGGAAGGAAAAAGACCAGGAAAGAGAACCTTGTAAACACTAGCACCTCGGTGTATGTAGCTAGTTACATAGAAAATGTAGTATTTGAATCAAAATGCCAATACATCACTAGTAGCAGCGTATATATTTGTATTATAGTATTTTATGCACCTTTACATTTTTAATGAACAAAATTGTAGTTTGCATTATAACATTGTCATCCTTTGCTCATATTTGGCCCCTTCCTCATCCTCTTTCTAAATAGTAGATAGTATACAAATTCTGGGGAGAGAGGAAGAAAAGAGAAGCATGAGAGAAGATGAATACAAATAAGGAGGAGAGTGTGGGGTTGTGGTGCTGCCCACAGGCTTCAGAGAGGACAGTAGAACCTGGTACGTACAGTGGCCTGGAGCTCCTGCAGCCCCTGCCCCTCGCCCCAAACTCACTGTCTAAACAAAGGGTCACCCTGACTCTGAGCAACGGCACAATGACTGAGATGGAGAGATGGAGAACCGTTCATTGTCTGGATGGTACCTCCTCAAAAGACCTTCATGGTCGGTGCTGTGCCTGGACGCCATGTTGGCTTCCAAGGCCCATGCAACTGCCTGGGGATGGGGTTGGGGAGCGATGTAGATGTCTGTGATTAAGCTACTGCCAGAGGTCATTTTGATGTCTGTAGTCTGTGTTGCCACGTGAAACCTTATTGGTGTTCATGGTCCTTATTACCACTGAAAGACATGTGTATGTCTGTGGCCTGGGTTGCTGCCTGAGGACATGGTAAAGTCCATGTTCTGTGCTGACACTGGATGCCACGTGAAAGCTCATGATCTGTGCTATAAGTGGCTGATATGGGCAAGGAAGCTTCTTTTGTATTTTCAGTGACGGGAGACTCATAATCAAGACACTGAACGCTTTTGTGGCGAACTCCCACCTATCTGATGTGGGCTGTCCTGCTGCTGTATGTGTGTTGCTTTTACTGGTTGATGAATAAATCTGTTTTGGCCAATGGCTTAGGAGAGTAAAGCCAGGTGGGAAATATTAACAGAGATGTATAGACAGAATAGGAAGAGTTAAGAAGATGCCATGTAGCTGTAGAAGGAGACAGACACGGGAACCTTATCCAATAGGCCACAACCTTGTGACAATACACAGATTACTAGAAATGAGTTAGTTTAAGATGTAAGAATTAACCTGGAATATGCTTGAACCATAGGCTAACCAGTGTTGTAATTAATATAGTTTCTGTGTGGTTATTTGGGTCTGGGAAGCTGGGAAATAAATGAGCAGTCTCTGTTTACAGCTACCCCCACCCCACAAAAAGAAACAGTCTAGATAAGACGTTGTTGAAGAGACTCCTTTATTTTTTACTTACTTATTTATTTATTTGATTGTTTGTTTTTCAAGACAAGGTTTCTCTGTGTAACAGCCCTAGGTGTCCTGAAACTAGCTCTGTAGACCAGGCTGGCTTCGAACTAACCAATGCTGAAATGTAGCTCTTCACAGTGGATGGCTTCTGGTGTGTGTGTGGTTAGGGGAGAGGCTTGATTATGCTGTTGAATGCAAGCTGAGAGATTTGTTGAATTAATTTCTTGACCTTGCTTTTTCCTCCAGGTCTGACTTCATGTTACACAGATGGTATTTACCAAGTTGAAATTTCTTAAATGACACTAGTGAACGTTTCTTCTATGGACTTAAAAATACCAATAAGTCACAGTCCAGCTGGTCTTGGTGAGCTCTCAATAGATCAGCTCCACTGTCTCAGTGGGTGGGTGCATCCCTCGTGGTCCCAACTTCTTTGCTCATGTTCTCCCTCCTTCTGCTCCTCATTGGGACTTTGGGAGCTCAGTCCAGTGCTCCAGTGTGGGTCTCTGTCTCTATCTCCATCCATCACCAGATGAAGGTTCTATGATGATATGCAAGATATTCGTCAGTATTGCTCAAGGATAGGGTCATTTCAGGTTCCCTATTCTCAACTGCCCAAGGAACTAACTGGGGACCTCAGCTTGGGCACCTGGGAGCCCCTCTAGGGTCAGGTCTCTTGCCAACCCTAAAGTGGTTCCCTTAACTAAGAATTGTGGTTCCGAGACAGTGGAGCTGATCTATTGAGAGCTCACCAAGACCAGCTGGACTGTGACTGAAAAAGCATGGGATAAAACTGGACTCTCTGAACATGGCGAACTATGAGGGCCTATGAGACGCAAAGGACAATGGCACGGGGGTTTGATCCTAAGTAATGTGATGGCTTTGTGGGAGCCCAGCCAGTTTGGATGTTCACCTTCCTAGATATGGACGGAGGTGGGAGGTCCTAGGTCTTACCACAGGGCAGAAAACCCTGACTGCTCTTTGGACTGGAGAGGGAGGGGGAAAGGAGTGGGGGGAGGGGGAGAAGGATGGGAGGAGGGGGCGTAGGGGGGGGGAGGGGGAGGGAAATGGGAGGCTGGGAGGAGGTGGAAACTTGTTTTTTTTTTTTCTCCTTTTCTCAATAAAAAAAAAATACAAAAAAAAAATACCAATAAGTGTTCAGGGAAAGGCACACTTTCAATGCTTTGTTGCCAGAAAGGAAGAAAAACTGGGAAAGGGGACAACAGGTTATTTCTATAGCTTAAATCACTTTTTTTCATGCACGTGCTCAGAGTGAAATATGTAACACCTGGTAAGCTGGAGAAGTTTATATTTTCTGTAATCAGTAGTCTGAAGTAATTAAATTGTATTTTAAGAAGTCTTGCCAATGGATAGGTCTAATCCTGGGCAAATTTTCTATGTTAATCTAAATTCTCTTTCTTTGCCTATGACTATATTATTTAGATCTATGTATCTTAGCTACCAACTTGTCTTATATTTCTGTGATAATTATGCCCATACAATAAATCCACACACATATCTATTTGGCTAGGAAGATAGCTCAGTAAATAAGTACTTGTCATGCAAGAATAGAGACCTGAATTGAGATGCCTACTACCCACCTCAAAATACATGTGCTATGTCATGGACCAGTGATTCCAGTTCTATGGAGACACAAATAGGTAGTTTTTTAGGCTGTACTGAAAGCACTAATGTGTTCATCTCAGAGGACTGCATTTTGCTGTGTTGGTGGACTGTTTCCTTCCTTGCTAATGCCAAATTAAAAAAGTTGCTCTTAAGGTGAGATTGGAAGAGTTTATTCAAATCATAGTGTTGGTCAGTCATGATGAAATGATGCCCCTCTCCATGACATCTATCAAAATGTAATTAATCACGACTTTAATTTGGATCACCAGCTGTGGAAGAGCATAAGGCTTTATATGTCAACCACTTGTTGATTTTACTTTTTTTTTTGAAAAGCAACTGGAAAGGTTATTAGTTAGTTCTAAACGCCAGGAAGCTTTAGAGGCTTATAATTTCGTCAGAGTTATAAGGTAGTCTGATGGCATGCTTAAGAATATTCAACATCATAATGTATCTCAGTTCTTAATTCATAATCTACTGTCATCTTTAAAAATTCCACAGGGTTTATTAGTTGGCAATAGAACACTATCCAACAACGTAGGATTCTATCTTTATTGCCTAGTATTTAATCAAACTTAACCATGAGTTAAAGATTCATAAAAATCATTGCAGCTTTCTTCTCTATCTCCTCTTCATGAGTTATTAGTATATTGCTGAAAATAAGAATATTCACCCTCTGTTTGCTCTTATTTGCTGCCAGAGCAAGTGCCTGATCAGCCACTGTAATTGTGGCTTTCAATCTAATACAATAATATGTCCATGTTTTAATGTATATATACATATATATGTACAAAAGGGAACATATTATTTTAAGAGATTATGAGTAACTATAAAATCTAAAATGAGATTTGGCTTAGATGAAGAGAAAATATACGACAAGGGAAATATCTTCAAGGTCTTATTGAAAGGCCACAAAGAAGATGAGGTTCAATTATATACAACAGACAAATAGCTCTTTTCATCTTCCAGCAGAGACAACATCTTAAATGACATTTTTATTCATTTGCAGAATTGTCCTAATTTTAGGCTCTCTCGGTGTTCTTTAATTTGCTGATAAACTATAATTAGAAACAATTTTTTCATCAAGGAAATCAATTTTTAGTATTTTGTTTCGACCCTTTGCATGCGGTTTCTCTTTCTTTTGAAACCATGACATTGAAATTATTTTGTTTTCACAGAATAAAAATGAAACACCCTGTGAACTGAGAATTCAAAGACAACATAGAAGGCCCAGTCACCAATGGCTACGTGTTCATAAGAGGAAGTAATACACACCTCCTGTGAAACACAAATGACTCAGCGTGATTAATTTTCATTGATCCTGCCAACGTATCACAGTGAGCTCTAACAGCGACAAATGCAGTGCCTTCCCCTTTGTTATTGGCATTATCTTATTTTCCTGTGAAGTTATGACTGAGCGATGATTTGACATCTTGGATAGGAAATTGGATAGATGTAAGAAATCAAGTAGAAATTCACATCTTTGTTACGTCTCACAGAAACATGTAAAAATGACTTCCATAGCAGCAAGATTTTCTAAGATAAAATTAGAATTTTAATTGCATGTTTATTTCAATCAACATGACTCGAGAGATTAAAAATCTTCTAGCCTTCACAGTATATGTTGTCCTCTTGAGTAGGCAAATCATGCATATGAAATGTCCTAAAGAGACATGGAGAGATATGGTAATTCATTTTTACTACGAAATATTCTAAGAATTTGTGCATTTATAATGAAAATAACTGTATCTTCATTCGTTTTGTTATCATTACTAAATTTTTCCTAAATGTTTACCAGTTTTTCGACAGTAAACTGAGTGTCACCATCACAACGGTGACAGCCTCTACCTGCAAGCCTCTACCTGCAAGGCATGTCATGTGGTTGAAAAAGAAAGTAAGTTTACATTGACAGATGTTCCTATAACCTCTACTATTCTTTTCCTTCATTGGAACCATGCAACTATTAAGCCTTTGGGCTTTGATTTGTCATACATTTTTACTTCTATTTCTCATGCCAGAGGAAACAGTGGAAAACCAACCTGGGATCTCAAGGCTCTGCATCAGACCAGCATTGGACTCATTCCATTCCCACTTCAGCATTTAACCATCCATTTATTTTTATTTGTTTATCAACATTATTGGAAGTTCTCAATTTTGCACCATTAATTAGGGAACTTGTAAAAACTCTTTAAATAGATGAATTTCTAATAACCTTCTAATCTTTTGACTGTATCAAGTGAGGAATTACAATCAATACTTAATGATTGCTTCTTTTTAATTTCATTTCTGCCTGAAACAGATACAATCCTATAACAATTCTATTTGAAGCATATCATATCCAGTTATTTTTCCCACAGATACCCAATAGGAACTCTAATAACAAAGAAGAACAGGAAGATTCTCTACAAAGCTGAGTAGTGCCACTAACTTGACATTTTACAAATGTTATCTAGTGGCCCATGTTCAGAATTTGAAGAACAAAGGGAAAGTCACAGATTAAAATTCATCATAGAAGGAACTGAATGTAGAGAAAAAGTCAGTGTGTCCTTTACTTTTCTGATCTTTCTTGTGACACGGTACCCCGTATGCTTTTCTGTAATAATTGGTTGGTTTTTAATCCCCAGTGAAAATGTAGAAAAGTACAGAATTTCTTCTTAGAAGGTATGTAAAATGCTAAGCAATAGAGATCTTATAAGTATTTAATGAATGAGTAAGATGATGGCCCAAGAAGGTGTAGGATCTGTCAGAAGAAAGAAATGCTGTCATGGTAGCAAGAGACTTTCAGGTCCACCCACAAGTCTCTCTTCAGGGTACAGATTAGATGCAGCAATAAGCAAAAGGACTTTTTTCTTTGGGTATCTGAGGATGAATGAACAAACTCTTTATGTGCTTTTTTCAAATCAGTCTCTTTATTGTTCTATTTCTATGCCTATTCTCCTATCCTGGTTTTAATATGTCCTAGTTTCTTCTAGTGTCTTCTTTAGCCTAAAAAATCTTTTTGCAGAGACTTTAGGTGATTAAAAAATTACAAGAGTTACTTTTTATTGGTCAAAAGCACATTCTCAAGGTAAGCACTAGGGAGCCTGCCATTGTCACACAAGGTTCCAAGATAATGGGAGTAAGATTGTGACCAGGTCGAGTAGGCACAGTTCCCAATGACAAAGCTTGAGTCTATTGTCAGCAGACTGGCAAGCGAATGCTTTTCTTAGGATGCTTTGTGTTGCAATCTTGGTTGTACAGCTGCTACTCTGACCTTGTGCATAGTTGTAAAGTTTTAAAATTATGACTCATTTACTAAAAGCCTTTAGTCTTGTTTGAACTTGTTCTGAGGTTAAAGTGAGCTAATTAAGTGCAGTTAGTCTGAGGAAAAAAAAAGAGTAGTCTTTTAAGTGTCTAAAGTTGTCATGGCACAAATAGATATAGTTATGAAGCATGTTCCAGCACATATTCTATATACCAAAATTATATAGGTAAATGAAAAGTCATCTTCCTGACCATCCACAGATATGTGTGCCCATAAGATTGAGATTCAATCATGAGACTACATATACCCAGTTCATGAAAATTCCTGACAATAGAGAGATACATAGCTACTTTAGCAAAACTGAGCAACAGTCTTCAGAGTAGATTTGTCCTGCAGGCCTTACTTTGACAGGATTAACCTCCATCAGAGTCACACCACTGATGGGTTGACATCTGAATTATCTGTTTCCACATGCTGTATATTTTCATGGTCTCTGACATCGCGAGATCTTAAGGACCATGATTTAATGGTTGATATAACTAGGAATAATATGCCTGACCTGTCCTGTTTATGGAAATAAGGAAAAGCACTGATGATTTGTTGAAATATTTTTTTTAAATGCTGAGACACACAAGGAAAAATTCTCAAACATCTCTGACATTCGCAACTTGATAGCTATCTGAAATACTGCTCTATCTTATATCTGGGTCTCCTCTACTCTTAGTGAGTTTCTTACGCTCTGTGGGCAATGTATTCGCACAGCTGTTGGTTCCAAAGAGTTTAGCGTTCTCAGCTCTCAAGCTTGCCATGTTGCATACCAAAATCAAGAAAAAAGAGAAACTCACTATAAATTGGTCAATCACTTTTCAACAGGACCATAATTTTTCTCTATTCATGAGAACCTGCACAGAAGCCTACATGAGATTAAAAAGTGCATTTTTGTTTGTGGGTTCTAGAGCAGGAATAATTTGATGAAAGTTGCAAAGGCAATGAGATAAATGGCACAGAATGTATTTTTATTCCTATAATATTATTTTTGGTGTGGGCTGATGGATGCTCGTCTGTGCTGACACAGTAATGTGCATAAATTTCAAGTTTCTAGAAAGATTTTAGATTTATCACTCACAGATGTCTCATCTTACTGGCATGCCTGTTGAAATAAAGGAAAAGTCAGCCCAGAAAGAAGAAATAATTTTATTCAATACCCTCTTCAAAACTGCATAAGAGATGCTTGTCTTGTGGAGGAAGTGGCAATTTTATTGAAGTTCTGGAAAATCTGACACATTTCCAAAGACACCAGAAAATAAACAAGAAATATTTTAGTTGGCTAGGAATCAGAGGGGAACTTTGAAAAGTAGAGAAGAAGCAAAATATTTAAAATTAAAACAATTTAAAATAAAAAATACAGTGTCAGAGGTATAATTAATGGTAGTAAAGACTTAGATTGGTAAGAGATGATAATATTCATTAGAATTGTCTCTAGGAGTTCTCCTGTAAAAACTGTCAGAAATTGTCAGTGATGATTGCTGTACAAGTCAATATTTCTTTAAAAACATTGTGCCTATGCTACAGATCAATAACATTTATGAAAAATTAAAAACATAAGTGATCCATACTTGATCAATAGATATTATGTAAGTATATTGTAATGCCACATTGTGTCTGCTAATTTTTGAAATTATTATATGCTAGCCAACATTGTCTTTGTAAATGTTATCTAGACTTGAACTGAGCTGTGCACAGTACAGGTGTGTCAGATCAGTGTGTAAAATTAAATTACTAATTAGTAAAATTAATATTTATAGTTTTCCTACATCCCTGCCTCAATTGTGTTTTAATGTCAATTATTGATACGACAACTTTCTCAATAGACAGAAAATTCCTATATTTGTCTTTCTCACCATTGAACATTCAAGACTTGAAAATGTTACAGATTATGTATGTGCATTGCGCTTTACTAATTCTTCCTAAAATTCATCTTGAGACCTCTGTCTTTCAAATTCTCCTTTTTGAAGCAACATAAAATGTACAGAACATATTCAAAAATGTCATTAATTTCAACTACATACTCCAACAAGCCATCACTATTATCAAGACAACGAGTATGTTCCTCTATCCTCAAGGTGTCACTGGAACTAATTCCAATCAATCTTTCCTGTAAATTTTCAATATCCAAGTAATAATTGGTGTATTTTATATAATGGCTTATTAGTTTACAAATAGTTTACAATTTAGTTTACAATTGTTTAGAATTATAATGGGAGTTTACACACACACACACACACACACACACACACACACACACACCTAAATTTTGTTAGTCAAAATAAATATTTTGAGATGTACTCATTTTGTAGCATGACTGTTTCTTTTATTTTTACTGTGGAAAAGTATTCTGAAGCATACCTCAGTTTATTAACCTCTTCAATTGCTGGCAGACATCTGAGTTATTTCCCAAGATGTAGATACCTAATATGGACTCCATGCAAGCATGAGTGCATAATTTTTTTGTATGGTCACATGTTTCCACTGCTTTTGTTAAAATCCTGAGGAGGACAGTGACTGAGTCATGCCACAAGTGTATACTAAATGCTGTGAAAATGCTCAAATTTTCTCAAATCAGTTTGATTTGTTTTTGGTCCCACTGGTTTATGGATTTCCATTCCCTTATTTCATTGCCAGAATGATACAGAGCTGTGAAATTTAATTAGCATTAATCAATCCTTTTAATTCTAGTCATTATAACAGGTAGCTAATCTTTTCCTCTAATTTTTCTTATAGGCTAATGTAAGAATGTTCTCACAATTATTTTGACAATAATATTCATTTTTAAATATCATTGTATTTTGAGAATTCTTCATAGTGTTAGCTTTAGAACTAGGAATTCTTTAATTCTTTGTGGTTTATTTCTATACTCTCTTAACCATGTCATTAACTACTTTTTAATTTTGAAGATTGGTTTACCTGTGGAACTTAGTTTGTTTCCATATCTAATACTCTGAGTTCAAGTCCCAAATATTTTCTCTTATTCTTTTAGTTCTATATTTTAGCATTTTATGCTTTGGAATCTGATACATAGTATGCTAAACTTATATAATGTAAAGTAACAATTATATTATTATATATAAATATATATAACAGTATATGTTATGTTCTTCTAAACATTTAATTTGTGTAATTCATTTTTCTGAATATTCATTGCTCATGTAAAAATAGACCTAAATATTTGTATGATATCTCATAAGTTTCCTAATTTAATTTCATTTAATAATCATGTTTTTATTGTAGATTTTATCAGTTAGCTATGATTTCTTTTCATTTAACACCTATATTATTGAGCAAGCATATTAATGCCTGGTAGTAATAATGCAAAGTTATCTTGTTTGGTGCCACTGGAATATTTTTATCTTAATGAGTATCAATGCCAGATGTTTTGTTTGTTTGCTTAGGTGCCAAGCAATATACCCAGGACCTTGCGCATGCCATACTCTACCAAGTCTCCAGCCCTCTATATCAATTTTTCTAATAAAGTTGTGTCTCTATTATTGAAATATGCTTCATATAGTTACAACTGTCTTTCAATCAAATTTGATAGTTAAATTTAACTCAGTATTTTAGGTCATTTACATTTAATGTAATTATCATTATGATTATACTTAATTTACTATCTTGACAATTTTTAGCTTTTTTCATTTATTATTCATTTTCTTTTTATTGTTTTTCTGTAATGTAAGTTCATTAAATTTATCTTTTGTTTTCTTTCTTGTCCTTGAAAGATGAATGTTGTCTGCCGATGATGGCCATCTGTTGCTTTTGAACTCTTGGCGTATAATACAGGAACATTTTAGAACTTTGCCATGCAGTCCTTCATATCACAAATCCTATGGCACATTGTTATTATGTTCATATACCCAAATATTTATTTTCAAAATTTGAAGTAGTAAAAAATATAAAATTATCTATTGCCATGCGGCTGCTATTTCCAGTGCTGTACACGAAACATAGAGGTTGATATCTCCATCAGGTATTGCTTTCCTTCCATTTGATGGATTGTTGTCAACTTTTCTTGTATTCTATGCCTGCTTGTGGTGATTGGTTCCTCTTACATGCTAAGCAAAATTTTCTCTGAACGCCCTCTGAGCCCTGAGGTGCTCTAATCTGGCTAGTAGTATTAAACGCTTCTCTCATTCTCTCACTTCTAACGTGTTGGGTTGTTACCTCCTTGAACATTTGTATCATTACTCATCTGCACAGTCATAGGGTATTAATATTTACCGCTTTATGGAAATTTCAATTTGTGTTGCTCCATTCTCTCTGGTCTTCTAACTCCAGCTGCCTTAATCTACTCAAACTCCCAGTTCAATCTCTCCATGAAGGAGTCCATTGCAATCTTTCTAGCCCCCTCCTTCCTGCAGGTCTGGCACTCATATCCCCTGTGTTTTCTTCTTTCCCCTATGAATGCCAATGAAAACAGGGATTCATTTTCGCAGTCAGAATATCCACATCTGGATGGTTTATCATACTTGGAGTGTTGTATTGTCAGACAGCTTCTTTTAATTGACTCCTACTTTGTGCTGCATAACTACCTGCCTTATTTGACCAGAGAGGCTCCCATATAATGTTTAACAGCACTATAGAACTTATTCTTACACAAGAAGAGAAAAGCCCTGTCCGTAACATCTGGCTAGGTCAGTGCCTGAGGAGACTATAGCTTCCTGTTCTCTGTATGGAATCTACTCAGCACTGAATTCCTGACCCCATTATGTGACAAGGTGTTCATGCTCCTGCTCCATTCCTATTTTGACTTGAGCCCTCTTATTTATACCCACGAAAGATACAATAGTCTTCCATTAGGAAACCACTGACATGTATGTTCATATCCATCCTCTTTCCCTTCACTTCATGCACCGTGACTCCTGGCCCTTGCATGCACCTCAACTAAAGAACACTGAATCATAGTTTTGATTGAAACTCAGGTTTCAAAGGTATTGTAGCTAAGAAAGTTGGGAAATAAAAGAATATGAACAAGACAATAGTCCTTTTTTCAGCAATATATACTTGTAATATGTTTATGTAAAGCCTCTGAAACCTGTTCTACACACTTAAAAAAAAACTCTTCTTTATTTTTGAGAATTTCATACACATATACAGTATCTGCTCCTTTATTTCACCCCTCTAACTCCTCTTGTTTCCTAGGTCCCTTCAAATTTCATGTCTTTTTGGGGGGTGGGTGGGCTGGTTGAATTTGTGTAGTTCTTATTCAGGTGACCACAGCTGTTAGGATTTCAGGAGCACAGTGGCTGTGTCTTGTCAGGACAACATTATTCAGCAAGACTCCTCCTCATGCCCTAGCTCTTACACTCTTTCTGACTCCTCTTCTTTATGTTCCCTGGGCTTTGGTGGTGCAGGAGGCATTGATACAGATGCTCTCTTTAGCGCTGATCAACTTGTCTCTTATTCTCTGCACATCATTCAGTTCTGAGTTTCTCTATCGACTGTTACCCACTACAAAAAGCAAGCTTCTCCATCCAAGGCTGTGAACAGTTCAGATCTATGGCCATACCCATAAATAATTAGATATTAGATGTAACTTTATCAGGATGATGATTTAGCAAAAAAAAAAAAAACAATAGGAGGTTTTAACCCCAAGATCTACAGCTTCGCCAGCCATGGTGGGCTTTTTGATAGGTTTAGAGTTCAAGGCATGAAACACTCTCTTGTAAAAGAGGCTTTGGACCAAATACACAAACAAAATCATTTTGAGCATGTTGAATATTTAAGTGAAATTTCCCAAATATCTCAAGTGAAAACTGATATAAGAGTAATTAGTCATTTTGAAGAAGAAAAGAAAAGAAGAAAACACGAATCATCAGTTCTGAAGCTGCAGCTTAAGAAGGCAGGTGAATTGCACACACGGCTGTCTGAAGAAGGGAAGCTTTAGAACTCTACCCTGGATATGGCTGTGGAAGGCTCATGCGAGCGTCGTGACCTAACACTTGAAGCGCCCTGTACTCTGTCTGAGTTTGCAAATACCAGAGTGACTTTAAATGGAAGAAGCTAAAAATATTTGCCTCTGCGCTCTGTCCTCTGTCACACATTGAGATTTGTTTAAACGGGTAGTTTCAGCGCAATGGAGTGATGCTAAGCATGGGATACCTAGCTTAAGTTGCATAGTTGGCAATGGTAGGAATAAATCACTTTTTGGTGAATATAGATTAGAAAATGAGGATATAAATTTTAAGTGATTAAAGAGTTGGTACACTGATAATGTGCAAGCCCATCTGATGAAATGTTGGATTATCATGGGAAACACCATCACCAAACTAGGACTTCTAAATTTTCCTCTATAAATGATTCTTGTTATTAATAGGAACTAATAAAGTGAAATGCTGAAAGGGAAAATCTTCCCCACTTTAATACCATTATTCAATGATTCAATAACATAAGATAGTTGGTCAAACTGCGCTTATCTAATAAGCTGTGGCAAAGTCTTAAACCAGGCACTTAAGAATCTTAAGAATGTGACCTCAGGCTGTGGAACTGGCTCAGTGGGAATGCACGTGGATCTGCCTGGTTTGGCCAGTCAGTTTAAACAATGTGTGAATTCCAGATTTAATGAAAGACTGTCTTAAAAAATAAGGTAGGGCTGCATGAACTTCTCTCCTATCCATGCTGGGATTTTGTCTAGCTTGATTTCGTTCCAGTTTAATGTGGTCACAGCTCTGTAAGTCCAGATGTGCTTCTGCGAATGGGCAAGTCACTTCTATTCAGGAGACTCCAGTACACAGCTCTATGCCCATATACACATTGATAGCACTAATAGACTCACTGAGTCAAAAACAAATAAAAAGGAAACATGAAATAGGGAGAGAATACCAGGGACAGAATAGGAGAAGAGTTGGAGGTGAAAGAATGGGAATGTGGGTTTGATAAAAACACATTGTCTACATGTTCAAAATTCTCTAACAAGAAAACAAGATGAATAAAAGACACCCAGTGCAGACCTCTGGCCACCACATGCATGTACTCAGAGCTACACATACAAGTACATGTATACATAGACACAGACACACAAACACACACACATACACACACACACACACACACACACAACTTTATTTGGGAAAGGAATTTGTAGATATAATCAAACTAAAATGAGCTCACACTGGGTAAGTGTGGAACTAATGAGAAGTGTCCTTATAAGGAGAGAAAGCACAAGGAGTAAAGACCAAGTGATAATGGACCCTGGCTGGAGTGGCGACTGACTCCCTACTGAGGAGCACTAAGGATTCCAACATTGCCAGAAGCTATATATCCTGCATGTAGCAGACTCTTCCACAGACCCTGAAGCTAAATATCCATGGAAGAGATAGTAAGACAGATCCTGCCCTGTCAAAATGTAGAAGATATTTTTTTTTGTTATTTTAAACAATAGTTTCTTGTGTGTATTTAGCTGCCTTGGCTGGCATAACAAAACATCACAGGCTGGATGGGTTCACTACCAGAAATAGGTTCTCTCACAGTTCGTGAGACTAGAAATCCATGGCCATAGAGCTTACAATTTCATTTTAGGAGGAGGGATTTCTTCCCCCAATTGCCTGTGACTGTCATCCTTCTTATTATAGAACGTGGGGAGAAACAGTAGAGAGAGACGTTTAACCACATTGAACTCTTGGACAATGGGTGTCAACATATAGTTAAATGGTGCACAATTCAATGCATAACAGTGTGATCTGTGTGTGTGTGTGTGTGTGTGTGTGTGTGTGTGTGCGCGCGCGCGTGTGTGTGTGTATGTGTAATTTTTGTCTGTTAGGTTTTATTTGACTTTTCTTCTCTGGTTTTGATATGATCCACTCTTTGTGTGGCATTTTCCTATGCTCAAATTATGTCAGCAGCACTTGGCTCATGTGCAAGCAAATGCAATCCCACACCAAGGACGGTGTCTGATGTACCCTTAACAATACAGAGAACATTATCTTTATGTCTGACAAAGAGCACACAAGCCAATGAAAGCATTTGTTAAGAAGTTTGAAGATGAGATATTAGACACAGTAATTTTTAGCTCCCAGGATCTTGTCAGAGTTCCACTTTACCCACTGTGGAATGAACTTGCCATAAGATAAAGCCACAAAGAAGAAAATCTGAGCCAAACCGGATGGAGAGCAAATCATATGAACGCGATGTGATATGATCTGTCAGAAATTGGACCTATTACAGAGGGTTTTGAGATACTAGAGTGTTAAGAGATTGAACTTGAGATGTCTCCCACATGTCTTTGAATGCCTGGTCCCCAGATATTGGTAGTCTTTGGAGGAGGCTGGAGAGGTGGGATCTGAATAAACTGACCTGGGGTCTAGGATTCTGTTTCTGTTCAGTCTAATGTATTCTGTGCAGGACTTTCTTGCTAGCGTTCAGACAAGGGGAGTGTGAAGAAGAGAAAAAATATAAAGATTTCAATAGTGAAAAGGGGCAAAGAAGGAAAGGTAGCTCCCAAAGGGTGTGATTAGGTGGGGTGGGGAAAGAGAATTCTATGGCTAGAATCATTTATGTATTGCATCATATTTCATTTCTCTTCAGAGGTAATACAGTTTCTTTCCTTAGAAATAAATGGATCCAGAATATAGCTGTGTGTGTGCCCAGGATCACATTAGCTTCATAACAGCTTGCTACTATTTGAAATCCATTCACCTTACTTTAAGGTCTATTTATAAAAGTTTCCTTCTGGAAATGACTTTTGGCTATTTTCCCCTATGATCAACATTTTTCCACAGAGTGTGAAATGATGTTAAAAATTTCTATATCTCCACAGAGCTGTGATACTGTGTTGTCTAATTTAAGACTCATGCAGCTTTGTAAAATTAATGCATACATAATTTTACTAATGTAAACACATGTCCATCTCTGTTTATTATTTGACTTTTCTCAACAGCCAAATCATGAGATTAGCTTAGGTGCCAGCCAGCAAACTAATGGACAAATAATGTGTGATGGAGTGTGTTGTGTGGAATTGTTAGTGCACCATGAGGAAGGAAAAAAATTGTTAATTATAGAAATGGGTAGAAATGGAGATCATCATGTTCGCAAAACAAGACAGAGGCAGAAAGACAAATACCGTACTTTTCCTCATCTGTAGGGTCTAGATTTTAAATAATAACAGTACATGAAAGCATAAAGATGACTATTTGGGAAGAGGAAGTATATGGAGATAGGAGTAGAAACAAGATCTAAGAGACGTGAAATATGATTATAGTACATGATACAGATGTATGAAAAGGGTGTGATGAAACCTTATTTTACAAAGAATATACACTAACGAAAATTTTATAAATAAGATTAAAATCAAAGTCTGTAGCATCAACTTTATAAATAAAAACACAATTATCTATATAATAAGTTTTCTATAAGCAGTTTTATCAATTCTTGTTAAAATCTAATACCTATAGAGAGCTTATGGCTTCAACTAAACAATAAATATAGTTTTGAAGTGAACATTGGTAGTCATTCAATCTATGTTTGCAAGTAAAGCAGAATTAAAATGACATAAATGCACCAATGTCACTCATTGATCAGTAGTTTAAGTGGCATTGAACAGATCTAGGAAAATAACTTTGGAGCAGGGAAGTAAGTCTCTTAATTATGTGTCACTCACAATCTAGTGGCTCTGAGAAAATTTCTTCAAGTTTAATACAAGCATTTCTTCCCAAAATATCTTAGGTATAAGCCACAAGACAACAAATGAAGCCGAAGTTTGTGACATGTGATAATTTCTGCAGCAGAACTATTCCTACTGTAGTCTAACAAAAGGTACAACATGTTGACCCCCAGGATGTACGGGTAGGAAGAGATAACAGTATCAAATACACCTACAAACCCCCCCAGCATGCTTCCATTTTCATGATATATTGATCACCACAAGAGTGACATGTTGGGAGTCTAACATCATAGAATCTAGGAGGCACCTATATACAAACACAGCCAAATAAATGGTATATGCCTGCCCCATTTTAAAACTCAGTTGGCATTCGAGCTTAAAACCAGTCATTTTCAACCTTTGGGTTTTCCCTAAGTGAGCATCACTCAATGAAGAGACTGTCAGGGATGTTTGGGGACAGTGATATTACTGCTATATTCATCTCTGCTGAATGCCATCAGCTGTCCCGAACATCCTCTAACTTGGGCAAGCACTCTTGCCATTGGGTATCCATGTGGGAGAGGCAGCTTGCTCCCTTGTTGAGACTTTTCCCTATCTTTTGATGTCTGCACACACATCACCTACACTTGCCTAGGATTGTCCCCAGGAGGGAAATCTGAGAGTGCTACCATGCAACTCCTCCATAAGCAAGAGATTTTCAGACAGTCATCCCATATAAAAGACTGTTGACTTCTCCATCATCAGTTAAAGAGAGAATGGTACTCACTACAAAATGCTGCTCTCTCAATGCCAGGTACTGAGTGCACTTTTATGCAGAGTCCATGAAAGGCAAGAAAGGATCCATTGAAGGTTGCTTGAAAGACTCTATCAAGACCACAACAATGTAGGTGATATTGGTGTTGATAGCAATAGTAATAGAGGGAAGGGGTATTGGGGCGTGTCATGAAGATATTTTTGTCACTTTGCATCATGTGATTCCTCCCTTCTCAGACCTCTCTAGGGTTGTTACTCTCTGAAATGACTGTTGAGAGGATAATGACAGTTCTTGTCTTAAATTCCCCCCACAACATCTCCTTGAATTCCTACAAGTCCTGTTTTAGTAGTTGAACCTTCTCATGGCCCCACACCCTCTCTGACAATCTCCCACAAGCAACAGTTGTGATCAGCTCCCATCAGTCCCTTCTGATATTCTGCATAATCCTCAGCTCAGACACTGGATCTCACTGGTTTATCTCCTCCACACCGGGGAATAAATATAATAAATAAATATAAATTGCTTAGGAAAATAAAAGGTAGCGAAAAAGTGGTTGGACGTTCCAATATGAGCCTTGTTTACTTTGATAATATTTTTAATCAAATACAAAATGTCCTTTGAATAGTCATTTCCCAAGAGAAATACATATTGCCCATTACCTTAACATTAGCTATTTTGTATAAAGAAATACCTTGAACTTATTTTGCCAAAGCCCCAATTTCCTTATGTAACTCCCATTAACTTGCCAATGAAAAGCACTGTCAAATATATTAATTCTCACTAATCTCAGTGGCTAAATATTATTTTCCTTTCTCACTGGGGAATAATTAATACATGCAATTCAGGGGATGCACAAAATAAATCAACATTAAATTGGAACCACAATCTCATTTAAGAAATATAAGAAAAGATTTTTATTGGGATTTTATCTTCAGAATAAGACCACAAGTATAAAAATACAATAAAATCTAATCTAATAGTTAACCAAACTTAGCCTATAATTGCAAATGTAATTAAATTCATAGAAAAGGGAGTAATTTTGTATAAATCACTGGGAAATTTATATGCATTAATATTACATTGTATTCTGTTAAAAAATATTAAGGTTTGTCTTAATTCAGGTTTTTATTGCTGTGAAGAGACACCATTACCAGGACAACTTTTATAAAAAATATATTTAATTGGGGTGGCTCACTTACAGTTCCAGAGGTTAAGTCCATTTTCATCATGGTGGGGAGCATGGCCTCATGCAGGCAGACTTGGTGCTGGAGCTGAGAGTGTTACATTTTGCAGGCAACAGAAAGTCGACTGAAAGTCACACCACACTGAGGGGAGTTTCAGCATAAGAGACCTCAAAGCCTACTCCCATAGTGGCACATTAACACACTCCTCCAACAAGGTCATACCTCCTCATAGTGTTACTCTTTGGGGGGCCATTTTCTTTCAAACCACCATAGGGTTAAAATAAATGCTGGAGTTAAAACAATGCGATTGGATAGACTGAGGAAGGTAAATAAGAGAAGGCATCACTGGGCATGAGTTAGTTATGCTGTTTGGATAAGAGTAAGCACAGGCTCTGGCCAAAATAACAATGCCACAGTGTGGAGACTCTGGCCAGCTGGTCTACAGAACTTGTGAGGGACAGACACAAGGCTCTGTTGCCCTTTCTTCAAGAAAATTTCTCAACATTATGGGTATTTAGACTGTTGAAATGTGCTTGTTGGTTCCCGACTGCTCAGCTCTGAAATAATCACACAGAAACTGTATTAATTAAATCACTGCTTGGCCCATTAGCTCTAGCTTCTTATAGGCTACCTCTGATATCTTAATTTAACCCATCTCTATTAATATGAACATCACCACGAGGTCATGGCCTACCAGCAAAGTTTCAGCATATCTGTCTCCTGTGGAGACTCCATGGCTTCCCCTTGACTCTGCCTCCTTTCTCCCAGCATTCAGTTTAGTTTTTCTCACCTATCTAAGTTCTACCCTATCAACAGGCCCAAAGCAGCTTCTTTATTCACCAATGGTATTCACAGCATACAGAGGGAATCCCACATCAGTAAGACCTTAATGTGTATTTCTACATTTGATGCATCTAGTTTTTACTGATTTGAATCGTGGGTAAGCATAGATTCTAAGAAAGCCTTCAGCTCTTCCAGGAAGGAGGTGGGCAAGGGAGAGGGGAATTGAAAACCAGGACTTCTAAATTCAGACGCCAAGGGCAACCCTTTACTGTTGTCTTTTAGCTTTGTCTGCCCTTGTCTCTGGAGGAAGTAGCTTATCACACTTTTCATTCCCCACCTGCTGAAAGAATCCTGAAAATCATCTCTCGTACAAACTATTGTATACTTCAATGTTCACATCATTCTCTTTTAAAACATCTGTCCTCATTCCTGATCATTCTTTTCACCCTTCCCCAATTGTTAATTGGTTATTTGTTAATGATTTTAATTAAATCTATTTCTTCAATGTTATCTTATGGTCATTATATATTTCTAAATATGCTGGGCAATATATTTACAATAGACTGACCTTGCAACTGTAAAATAATAGAAGCAGGAGTAACCTGCTCAGCTGGGAAGGTAGGGAAGGGGGATATTCATAGACTAAACTATTAGAGAAAAATCTAAGTTAAATGGTATTTGAAGGAAAACTAAACTTTGCATGGCTAATTCATTTATTTTTTGTCCTTTAAGTATCCGTATATCATACAAAAATGGTGCCCTGTATATAAGAAAAAAATTAACTCACCTTCCAATATGCCTCAAGAAATTAAAATGGAAGTTCTTTTCTACATTTTGAAATTCAGTCATGCTTTAAAAATCTGAATAGATTATATGTATGTGTGTCATGGGTATATGTGCATGTGTCTTCCAGGTGGTTGTGGGCATTTGTTTTTCAGGATGTGCGTACACTAATGTGTATGTGGAGGTCAGAGGACAACCTCAGCTATCTTTCCCTTAGTGCTTTTTACATTTTAATTTTTTTAGTTTTAGGAAGGGATGCTTACTGATCTGGAAAACATCAGCTAGGCTAGGCTATCTGGGCAGGAAGCCTTGAACACCTGCCAGTATCAGAGGCCTTTCTAGGGCTGGGATTATACCTGTGCTACCAGGCCCAGATGTTTCTAACATTGGAATTGACTGCATTTATAGCAAGCAATCGCTTTACCAACCAAGCTACCTGACAAGCCCGCAAACCTTGCCTGATTAATGTGTGATATAAAGCTAAAACTCTGTCAAAAATTAATATCAGTCCTAATCAAAAGAATTGACTATGTACAAACTATGTTCCCTGGATGGATAGGCTGGCTCTGGGGAAGGAAGTCACTGATGGTGCTTACTTTCTTCCAGGGCCCTGGTAGATAACGTTTCTTAGACAATTTGATACTTTACTGCACTGCTTGGTTATCTCTGGCTGCACAGCAGAACACACCATGATTTAATCCCCTAAAGTTGCATGTTTACCATATGCTTCTGAGGGCTATGGGGTCAATTTATGTACTCCTCACTGGTGGCCTTTTATGTGGCCACAGTCTAATGCCAGCTGGAGCTACAGTTATCTGAAATCACAGGCTTACTAAATGATGTCATTGCCAATGGGGAACCGAGAAGTGGAGTACAACAACTGTGCCTGAACATCTGGGTGGCATGATCTTATTAAAGAGTGGTCATTGGTTGTCTTGATGTGGCACCCAAAGAATAAATGCTCCAGAAGATTTGGAAGGAAGCTTGAGACTATCGTGACAGCGCCAAAAGTCACAGAACATCACTGAAAGTATTCTGTTGGCAAACAAGTCAACAAGTCCAGTTGAGACTTAAGAAGCCGAGGTGACCATTAGCTCACCCCTCTTAAAGAGAAAGAGCTACACTATGAAAGGGCAGGGTTCTGGTTGACATTTTAAATATATTTTTTACCATTCCTCCCAAGGTTCCTTCAGAAAATAGGGTTCCCCAATGGTGTCTATTCAAGAACTGCTCCCCCTATACTTGTTGATATCTTCATTTAAAATAGCATTTTTATGTTATGGTTTAGAGTCATGTTTTTGCATAGGAAACAGCAATCACGTGAGTTAGTCTGCTAATGACTACTGAGCTGATGTCTCACTCTGGTAACACATATGTCATCAAATTATAGATTTTTATGGCAAATGACTCAAAATAATTAAATGAAGAGATCACTTGGGAGAGTTCGAAAATATACCACAAATGGCAAATGATTACTTAAATGCCATGTAATAAACTCAGAGAGCTATACATAATGCCTCATTTCATCTTCATAGTAACCCTGTGAGTAAGATATTGTAGGACTATTTTCCAGGTGAGGTAATGCTCAGAAAAACTAAAGAGCTTGGAAACAAATTGATTTGTATCCAGGAAAGGACAGAGCTTGAATTTACTCCCAGATAGGTATCAGACTCAGTATTTGCTCTCAACCACTACAAATATTGCCTCTTGGGCCAATAAAATCTGTCTCCTTTCCCAAGAATACAAAGTTTTCCTGAGCTTCATCTTCTTCTAATGCTTTACAGATCCTTACATGAGGGTAGTAGGAAGAAACAAAATATAACTAATTATTTTACATAACCCTGCCCTTCACTGCAGAAAGAGTGGGGTACCTAGGGCTATTATTAATATGTAGATATCTAAACATAACTTTATTAGTTACTTTTCTCACTGTCATGACCAAGTACACTATAAAAAGCAACTTAAGGGAAGAAAAGTTTATTGGTTTATGGTTCCCTGGGGTCCAGTCTAAAATAGGAAAGCCATGATAACAGAAGGACAAGATTGCTGACAGCATTTCATCTACAGTTAGGAATCAGACTGAAGAGAAAGTGCAGCTGGGCGATAAGAGCTAAGGCTTGCCCCTGCCCACTTCCTCTAACAAGGTTCTATATCGCCAGAATTCTACAACCTTCTGGAATGGCGCTGCCAGCTGGGGACCAAGTGCTCAAATGCACGAGCAGATGGAATATTTCGCATTCACACCACAGCACACACCTTAAGGAAGCGGATTTTCAGATTTTAAGTATATCAGGCATCCTGATTCCCTCCAGCAGGAATGGCTCCATCTTACTCAAATAATGCTGAGTAATTTTTGGAACCAAGATTCAGTAGAATTGCATTCAGGTTAACTAGGAAGTGATATGGTTGATACTATTCCCATATTAAAATTGCAAAATTCAAATAAAATAAATTCATAAAACATTTTTCAAAATTTCTATCTTTACTTATAAGAACATTTCATTTTATTGTTGTTGAACATATGATATACTGATGGCAGCATCTCCTAGAGTTTCTTCTCCTCTCATTTTCAGCCTGTGTGATATAATATATATTAATATATAAATATATTCCCCATAGACTTGGTGTGTTTAGAGTTTAAAAATACAGTTGATTTTGCATCACTATGCTATATTTTTAGAAAGAAAATTATAGAACCTATTTATCATGCCTATTTACTATCATCTGTCTATCATCATATCTATCTATCTATCTATCTATCTATCTATCTACCTATGTATCTCCAATGTGCAGAACAAGGTCTCTCTGGGACATCCTAAACCTACTACTGACAATACGATGATTCCAGGAAACAATCACCTGTTCTTTGAGCCTCTTATTTTCTTTTTATTTTAAGTCTTTAAGGAGTGTGCTAAGTTAATTTCTTGGCCTACGACATCCCTACCTGCTAACCATAATTCTTAGTCATTATGTTGTTATTTGATGTTAAAATTTTTTTTTCAATTATTATTTATGCCACAACCTTTAGATGAAAGACATGTATTTAAACCCAAAAGTGCTGGTTCGATAACTACTTGTATTCCTAATACTCAGAAAGAGGGCTGAGGTATGAGAACCACAGGATTGAAGTCACAAGACTGAAGCCACATGACTACATATACATAGAAAGAGCATTTCTCAACGTAAAGAGGGAGAGAGTGAGAAAGGAAGAGGGTGGCAAAGGACTGGGTAGACAGGTGGACTGAATGACAGACAGACTGAGAGAGGGGAAGAAGGAGGAAAAGAGAAGGGGGAGGGAGTCTGTGTGTTTGTTTGTCCTCTAAGTTCCTTAGCATTGTTCTTCGAGTCCTTGGATGCTTTATCTTCAACAGCAAAGAGCACCTGTAACCCCTAGACCTTGGTTTTTTCAACCACTTTCCACTTAAGAAAAGCAGAAATCCGTGGAGAAAAGATGTGTGTGTGTGTGTTTTCTAGGATATATATATATATATATATATATATATATATATATATGATAAATCTATATGGGTAGATAAATAGATAAGGATTAGATAGAGAAGAATTATATATTATATATATATATACACACAGACACACATATATAAAAGATGGTCCTAGAAAAGGTCTCAGTGAACAAAAAATAGATGTTTCTCCATACAGAAAAGAATTCTGTCTTAATACATGTTGGTTCTGTTTAGATATGCCATAGCATTACAGCAAGAAATACTGAGATAACTGAAGTACACTTCAAGAATTGACAGAACCAAATCCTCAAATTAAAAAAAAATTATTTAAAAAGATTAGATGCTAACATTCTTAGACTTTAGTACTTAAATAATTTTTGATGTATATTTGACAAAAAAGGAGAGCAGTTAACAGTGAATCATTTCATCCAAAAGTTGTCAATCTATTTGCACTTTAAAATTTTTCATTGCTAACATAAGAAATCATTAAAATTGAGAGACTGAGGCAGAATAATTGCCATAAGTATGAATCTTTGTCTTGCCTAACATCTATTTATTCATCATTTATTGAGCTCTGTCTATATGTACATGAACTAATATATATTTATATTCATTGCTATGTGAATGTTCTAGTCTTGTTACTTTTTTGCAAAGTAAGAAATTTGCATAAAACTAAAGATTTAAGTCTCTTTAACTAACTTTGCTCTCTTCAAAATCAAGAATTTTCAGTTTAAATTTTGAATAGATTGAGTGAGAAATTAATTCTTGTTTGTCCAGTTATTCCAATGGCATTACTCAAGTGTAATGTGATTAGTATTTATTCATAATTCACAAGAGGGAGCACCACTTTAAGTAATTTATGTAATCAATCTTTCATCGTAAATTGGATCATATTAATTCTATTGACAAAATTGGGAAGGTCATTTGAGATTCCAAAAACATCCCTAAAATACTTGCAACAACTTGAACAAATGACTGTGAAAAAACATATAAATAACATTATTTTCCTTAGAATATTGTTTTAGCTACAGTTATCATGTAGGTTACATAATATCCCAAATCTCTCATGTTTACTGTTTTACCATTTTATAATTACATAAAATTGAGCCATATCACTAATGCTTCCATAAATACAGATGATGTTTGACCTTAAAACAACCTCCTGAAGCTTTCAAAGCTTATATTTCATTAATAGAATCTTTCTTTTATATATTTTAGCATTAATTTAATTGCTTGTAGTTGATGTGGAATTATTGGAGGAATCAATGCTGAACTTCCAGAACTACTCTCTTAGTTTTGCTGTTTTAGCATTTTTATGGTTTAACGTAAAACTGGAGAACATAATACATCAAGTCAGAGATCATGATGTATCCTTGAAACAGAGATAAAACTTATCAAAGTAGGAGGAAGCTTTATTGCAAATAGCCATGCGATGTTTATTGTTTATTTGCTTTACTTTAGATATTCCTCGAACTATGCAGAACAAATGAGGAATGATTTTGCCTGTCCGCCTCCCAAGTGGAGTATTTTATAATATTTAAATTCATCTGCTGTTTCCCAAATCAATCATTAAGAATGTTAGTAGACTATTTTCATATTCTCAACTCGTAGCTGATTTTTGTCAAGATTTAAAGAGAATTTCAAGCATGCCATCCCTATTCAAAAAACAATTTTTTTTTTATTGAGAAAAGGAAAAAAAACAAGTTTCCGCCTCCTCCCGGCCTCCCATTTCCCTCCCTCTCCTCCCACCCTTCTCCTCCTCCCACTACGCCTCTCCCCCTCCCTCTCCAGTCCAAAGAGCAGTCAGGGTTCCCTGCCCTGTGGAAAGTCCAAGGTCCTCCCCCCTCCATCCATATCTAGGAAGGTGAACATCCAAAGTGGCTAGGCTCCCACAAAGCCAGCACATTATGTAGGATCAAAACCCCGTGTCATTGTCCTTGGCTTCTCATCAGCCCTCATTGTTTGCCATGTCCAGAGAGTCCGGTCTGTCAGAATGGCTAAAATAAAAAACTACAATGATAACCTTTTCCTGGAGAGGCTGTGGAGGAAGGGGTACCCTCATCCATTGCTGGTGGGAATGCAATCTTGTGCAACCACTTTGGAAATCAGAGTTTCGGTTTCTCAGGAAATTCGGGATCAACCTACCCCTGGACCCAGCAATACCACTCTTGGGAATATACCCAAGAGATGCCCTAACATATGACAAGAGCATTTGTTCAACTATGTTCATAGCAGTATTATTTGTAATAGCCAGAACCTGGAAACAACCTAGATGCCCTTCAATGGAAGAATGGATGAAAAAAGTGTGGAATATATACACATTAGAGTCAAAAAACAATTTAAAATATTTTACAAAGACACACGCACACATAATTCGTATCTTTATATGTAAGATATAATTGATATTTAATAAATAATTTATGTTACATATAGCATATATATACACACATATTTATAACAATTTGATATGAAATAGAAATAAATATGAAAAAAGAAGAGTAAACAAGGGTAAGAATGCAATATGTTATAGAATCAAGACATGATATAGTACTGACTGTCTCATTCATGTTTGTTTTAATTTGGATTTCAAGCTTGCCAACTTTTGGAACTTGCTCCTCTCTGTAGTAGGAAGCTGCTTGTTCATTTGCTGACCACCCTCACTCAAAATAATCTCACAGAAACTATGTTATTTGTAATACTGTTTGGCCAATAGCTTAAGCATATTTCTGGCTAACTCATATCTTAAATTAGCCAATCTCCATTAATCTGTGTATGACCACAAAGCTGTGGCTTATCAGGTAAAGTTCCAGCATCTGTCTCAGGCAGGGCTACATGACATCTCTCTGACTCTACCTTCTTTCTCCCAGCATAAAGTTTAGTTTTTCCTGCCTAGTTCTACTCTACCTTATGACAGGCCAAGGAAGATTCTTTATTCATTAACCAATAGAAACAACACATATACAAAAGGACTTCTCACAGTATTTCCCCTTTTCTGTCTAAATAAAAAGGAAGGTTTTAACTTTAACATAGTAAAATTAAATATAACAAAACAGGTATCAAGCAATAATTACAGTTACAATACTTACATCTACTTTATCTTTTATCATAACTAAGGAAAACTATAATTATAACTACATATTCTTCAACCTCATCAAAGACTCCAGGAGGATGTAACATTACCTAAGTAAACAGGAAGTGTATTGTAAACAACTTCCAAAACTCTAGAATTGACAGAGAATCTTGATGTCTAGACAGTCACCCAAAGTTCTTCTGTAATGTTGGGGCATACAATCTTTAGCCTACAGGCTCATAGTATCCAGCAGACTTTTCCATGACACAGGAAATTTCAAAGATAGTTCTGCCTATATTGGCATTTTGTCAGTCACTTTCTTCTGTCTCCTGCTGAAAATCTAGCAGACTCTTTCATGAAGCAGGAACCCTGAAGGATCATCTCATTTTTAGGCAAGTTTAGCAATCATTTCTCTGTGGGTCCTGCATGTCCAGTTCACACAGCATACCATCAAGTATTCCAGGCAGGAGTAGTTTCTTCCCCAAATCGCTAACAAACTCCATGATGAGCCTCTTTGATACTCATCTTCCTGTTGAAGTAGACTGGTGCTGCCAGTAGCAGGTGTGTCTCATTGTCATGATAAGTCCTAAATTCTTAAAACCTTTTAAATGCCATATTCTGTAGGTCTATGAAAGATTTAAAGAATACCTAGCTGAAATATATCTCTATATATTTAGAAAACCTAACTAACAAGACTACAAGCCTGACTATTATAGATAATTATCGATTAACATATATTTTTAATTATACATTACATTTTTAAATGAGCTGCACAAACACAATACCTTAATCAAGAGCAGAAATATAGAATAACAAAATCAACCTTAAATTTCTATCAATAAACTATACCAATGTAAATTATTCATATCTACATATAACCTCCCTCTTCTGTACCCCTTCAAAACTGACCATCTCATTCACAATATACGTTGTGCTAATTCTACTCATGGTCCTGCTTACTGTATCCAGTCTCTATAACTTTGGAAAATTATCATTCATTTACTGGTTTTTATGTTGAACTCATTAGTACATTAGTTCTTTACAAAAGGAATTACTTTCAGATGCCTTCATCCTCATAGTGAATATAATGTCTATCACATATTGGAAATTTGAAAAAAATCCTAGCTAAATTGCAGCACAAAGTGTAAAAATGTGCTACCATGTTATATCCATATTTAATAGCTTTCGCTAACTATGAAAATGCTGCAGCTCTATTCCATCTTCAAATTTACATCTTACTTTACCTCTCTTTGGCCAACATGTACCACCCTGCATATATTCACCCCCAACACAAGCTTATTTGTTATTTGTTCCATCTGTCTCTAACAACATATGTCATAGCCTGCTTCCAGTAAGGAAAACTGTATGACTTCCTATGCCCCGACCACTCTCTATGAAGGGAAATTTCCATGCACTAAAGTGTTAAATCATGTTTCAGGACTGCTTAAACAAATTATCTACTGTAATTGGGCTCATTATTGTTACCTTAATTTTCTGATTAAAAAATAAATAAAAGTCAGGCATGGTAGTGCACACCTTTAACCCGAGCACTCTGGAGACAGAGGCAGGCAGAATAGCTGTGAGGACAGCCTAGTCTACAGAGCAAGTTCCATGACATCTAGACACAGAGAGACTGCCTCAAAAAGCAAATAAATAAAATATAAAAAATAAGGAATATTTGTAAGCTCCTGCAAGAAGTGTGGATCTTAGACACCACATCTACTATATATATACTATATATATACTGATTAGATAAGTTTTCTCCTATTCCAAGCACAACCTAAATGTACTTTAACATCAAAAACTTCTCTGTTGCCACCCAACACACAACAGCTCTTCTCCGTGTACATAGTACATTCTACCAACACAACTAAGTTTAGTAACGAATTAAAAGTGAAGTGTTTATCTTATTTATATTTCTATTTCTTCAATGTTTCCATCACAGAGTTTGAAGCTTTCAAAGTAAGCATAAATAACATTTGATTTGATGCTGATTTTCTATGATTTGCATCTAAGGATGTTTACATGAAAGAAATTGACTTTTGATGACCCTGGATATATTCATGACTCTGGACAGAGATAATTGCTGAACCTGAATGATAGAGAGACTTTTTTTTTTCTGGAATAATGAAATAAAAAGTTCAGGTTTTAGAGTAAGGAATATTCTTGAACAAGAATTATATGACGGTTAAAATTTTGAGATTTATTTTGAGTTATACACTGTTGGTTAAAGTAGGTTCATCTCAGGACAGAGAAAGAGGAGGAGCTGGAGAAATTAGTTTCTATGTTTAGACTATATGGGATACTGGAGTTTTATTCTACTTTTTTAGTGTTGTTTTTACTTTATTAAGCAATAAATAAAATTTATTCTGTTCAACATATTTACTTTCTAAACAACTTTGGAACTTTAAAAGGATCACATTCTTAAATATGACTTAATGTGTATGGTCAGAAACTTTAAATGTTATCTCCACAAGTGAAGCCTTTCTAATATTCTCAGCCCAACTTGTTAAGAATCAAGCAGTTTGTAAACAAAGTTGTAGGCAATATTTTTGTGGTTGAAGCCATGGATAATTCAAGCTAAAAAGCACAGTAATAGTGATTGTCCTACATGTAGCAATTTCTCGTTTAAAGGTTTGTTATACTATTCAATTATGCCAAAGGTATTTTTATACTGTACCAACCCCCTTTTTAAAGGAAAAAATCTGGTGTGCTACACCAGAAGGAAACCAAGAGCATCTGGTGCAGATCCTGTTTGCTTCCATGGATCTTCAAAGGAAGGCAAAGCATAGGCACCAGTCATGCAAGAGGGTAGACCAGATATCAAGAGCCCCAGTGCCTGTCCAAGAACATGAAAAACAGAAGCTGGATGCATTGTACTTGTTCAGAGAAAATTTTAGTGGATTAAACACGGAAATTATCAGGATGGGAGCGACAATCCCCTTGTCTTTAGTCTGAAAATGTTGCATAAGTAACAACAACTGTGCTTAAGAGTGTGCTGGTCATAAATAGAATTGAATTGAATAGGAAAGACCTGGTAAGAAAGACAAACGAAATGTCAAGAATGTCTACAAGATGGAATCAGGAGGTCAAGCCCATGCCAGAGTTACCTCCCAGAAAAAGGAATGTTTTGCTCATTGTGATATTAAAGAGCAGATAGTGACTCCTCTTGCCACAAGAAGTTTTCAACATGTAATGATCTGGGAATGAAGGGTCAGGTTCTAACATGTGCTACTGAATTTAGTCTTTAAAATGTATGATACAGATAGTCTGGCCACCTTTTACTTTATGCTTTGCCATCACTGTATGGCTGAGCCTGTGGTGATCCCAGATTTACCAGTCCTCAGGAGACACTCCTACCTACTACACTGGAACTTCACCACAGTCTGTAGGATAGAGGGGCAGCCTTATGATTGGCTACAAAGAAGTCATTATACCTGTTCAAAACTCTGGACCACAGTCCAGCACATTGCAGCAAAAGCAAGATAAATTCTTAATCAATATTGAGAAATAAAATATATTTTAGACTCCTTGAATGGTTTTAAAATCTCAGCCTAATTCCATATTTTCCTTTTAACCATTTTACAGTCAAATTATGTATACCACATATTGAAAATCTGGCTGATGACAAGCCGGAACTGTATGGACAAAAGCGATTCCATAAGATTATAATATAGCTGAGGGCTGACGATGTAGTGGGATAATGTTTGTCCAATATTGTCCAAGACCTTGGGTCTCAACTTCAACAGAATTACATCCCCCAAAAGATTACAAGAGAACTAACAAACCCCTGTTGCATTGATGCGGTAGCTAAAGCAGTGTTAAAGCACAGTGCGTTGCTCATGTGCGTTTGTGATACTGTGTGAGTACACCTAGTACGCGGCTATGATATAATGTATGAAACTACAGCACATTAAAATGATGCCATCTGGATCATGTTTCTGTATAATGACACATTTCTCAGATGATATCTCTGTAGCTAAGCAACCGAACAGTGTCTACAATAGAGAAAGCCCGTGTCACATATGAAATTTCTCCCAAGCAAGTAGAAGTAATGTGTGTTGCAAGGAGTGAATAAGCCAACGAACAAATAAGCAAGTTATTATTTTGTTTTTTTTTCAGATTCTGTTGAAATACCATTTAATGTTTTTTTTTTGTTGTTGTTAAAAACATTTCTTTCCCAATTTTAACATGGTAAGGATTCTCATTTTAAAAAGCTAATAGTCAGAAGTCAAGGTAATAACTCTTCTAAGATAGAATGTATTTTATACCATCTCTGGATACAATGTAAATCTCAGAGGGAAAGCAAAGTTTTTAAATAAATTAACTACATATTGAAGTAACCATGTTACTTTTACCAGTTAATTGGGCTGACTTAAAGGAACTCAGAAGAACATACCAAAATTGGTTGCAGAACCAGGGATAATTGTGGGTGGGGTGTTTTTTTGATTTTTTTAATGTTGTTGTTTTGTTATTTGGTTTTTTTTTTGCTTCGTTTTGTTTTGTTTTTGTTTTTGCTTTTAAAGGAAGCTGTTCTTTACACATTCCAAAAATATTCATAGTTTTACTACTTGATACACTTACTTTGGAGTCCAGACACTGAAAAAAACCCAGGACTATGGTTAGCATGCTCTATCAAGCCACCTTACAAAGGATCCTTTGAGAGGAAAACTGAGTAAGAAATGCTTGCTTTAAATAATGAAACACGGGAGGAATTGTTTTGGCTTAGCAAATTGTAGGGTAAAATCAGACCTACTAGTCTGAGGGTTTAAGAATTCTCTCCATTGGGATTATATTAAGATAGACCAGTGTCTTAGTTTCTTTTCCTGTTGCTGTGATCAAACACCCTAGTAAGAGCAACTTAAAGGAGCAAGGGTTTGCTTTGGGTCACAGCTGACATTGTCACAAACATAATCTGGAGAAAAGAGGGATGGATGCAGGTGCTACCCAGTTTCCTATCTCCATTCACACAGCTCATGATGCTCTGTGTGAAATTCAAAGTAAGAATCACATTCAACTTTAAGCAGAACCGAAGATAGCTCATAAGTCATAAACATGTTCGGAAACTATGTCAGCTAAATGGCAAACCACAATTTCGTTACACAAGTCAGTATCTATTTCCTGTATCATCCACGAACACTGAATACTGTCATTAACCATCACTGTGCATAGTCTCTGGAAAGAGCCGCAGTCAGGGAAGGTACTCTGATTCAGACCATTTAGTGAGAAGCTACGTCAAGGGAGATCTTGATGCTGGGTGTAAAGAACCACTGAGGCCTCTTCCACCACCTTGTTCAGCCAGCACATGGGCTTAGGTCACGTATCACATTCTGTTCTGATTCCCATACAGCATAAGAACACATTACAGCACCTTTTCGGAAAGCCCAGTTCACCAGAGAAAGCACATAGACAATTCTCTCATGGGAGAAGCGTGTGCCACATTTCAGGAAAGAGATTGTGACGTGCTCTAGTTCTGTGCAAACTAAACATGTGTTACTCGTGCCAGTGAATAGATGGATACACAATTCCAGTGATTTACTCATTGCCAAGCAGTCTTTTTAATAATAGGCTGTCTCCCAAGATGGGGCTACACCACTGCTCTCTGGGTATCATGGTGTAACAAATTGGGTCTTCTTTCCATTTGAGAATTCCTTTGGCTCCCTTCTCCCACCAAGGACCTGCACAACTGTTTTCTGCAGGCTTTTCTTTCTGCCATGTGATTGTCCCTGCTGATTTCTTTTTATTTCCCTCAAGAATTTCCAGAGCTGTCCAATCCTCTCCTTTTGGAATAACATTTATATTTAGATGACATTAATGGACATAAATGTAGCTATTGATGCATTTTTATGGTTCTGTCTCCTTCATTTTCACAAAACAGATACACATCTGCTGCCTTATCAGAAATCTACTTGAGCTTTTTACAAGTGAAAATAATTTATCAACGTTTTTTAAATAATAAGAAACAGCATGCCATATGCTAGCTAGCATTTATAACCTGCTAATAACTGCCATTAGCCTTCACCTGTGAGAATTTTCCTGTTCTCTGTAAATCAGCCATTACTGAACTTGCAAGACCCAGAATGCCCTCTTTTTGTACCATTAGAGATGTTTACCTGGCTTTCCTCTTTCTTTCTTCAGGTCAATATTACTTACTCTTCTGAATTCTCCAAAGCTACTTCCACTGATCTATTACTTAAGAGTTCTGCCTAACTCTCCACTTTGCTGGGGCAGCACAGTAGAGCTGACCCTGATGGTGTAGGTGTGGGAGAGCTGACCCTGAGGGTGTGAAAGCAGGAGAAGTGGCCCCGCCCCAGCTCATCACTGTAAGGGGTGAACTAGTCAGGACAATACTGAAGAGCTCTCTATGGTCCTGAGGACAAGGGAGAGCTGGCTGGAGGACTGACCAGTCCTGCAACCACCCAGGCCCAGAACCAGGGTTATGGGTTGGCCCACCCCAACATCCTTCTCATCTGTGATCTGCTGGAGAACTTGAAGGGGCCTGTCCTGGAAATTCAAAGCTGCAGGATCTCCACAACACAGGCCAACAACAGGATATCCAAGAGGAGTCCCAGTGAGTGTCCAGCATCAATAGTGTAGCAGAAACCAGAGGTCTTGAATCAGGCCAATGACTCTTTGCAATGGAAACTTACATGTAAAGAAACATTGTGAACAGAATATATTCTTTAAAATTTATTATCAATTAAAAAAAAGGATGAAACAATGGAACTATGCTAAGTCAGTAAAATGTAAAAATAAAAGTTTGGGATATGGCTTTCTTTTTTAATGCTGAGAAAATTGGGTTTCAAGGAAATTAAACTGTGGGGTAATATAATAACTCAACTAATAGAAAGTGAATACTAAAATATTTATTTTTATGTCATACTTCCCCATCCCTTTGTTAATAATACACATTCAAAAATACTTTACAATAAATATGCTTTAATAGTCTAGCCTTAAGGATTTCATGATTGATCTTCCATGACTAATAGTCTTCTAAGAAATCATATAGCACTTTATTTTATGTGTAGCAACACAATTTACATATTCAATAACACTATAATGACTTGATTTGGTAGAGTTTTAAACAGAAGAAAAAGGGGAAACTTTTCAGTGTATAAAATTCCTCTCCCTGGAACAAATTTTTTTAAAAGTTTTAAAGTAAGTCAGTACAGCGAATGTGCTCAGCGACTAGCCATGTCCAGCTCCTGGTGCACTGATGGCTCATGGAACAACCGTAACAAAGCCATGGGCTGGCTGTCAGGAAATTCTCCCCTGAGAACTAGTGGTTATTGCTCAATGCATATTATACAACTATTTGTTATAAAACATATTTAAAAATTAAAGACTTTCTAATTAATAAAAGTAATCGGTATGTTATCTGCAGATAAATAACCAACTAACAAATGTATGGAGAGTTGTAAAAATTATCTACTGCTTCTTAATCCTGAGTGTGTAGACTTTCACACTCATATTATTGGAATCAATAGTTTGGTCTGGGAGAACGTTTTCTAATCGGGTGTAGAGCCCTGAGCCTTGTTGTTCTACCACAGAAGTGAAAGGTTCATATTCCAAACTCAAGGTTATTTTTGAAGAAAATTCTGTCTTCCATGTGTCTGACTTTGTAAATCTAAAAACTCTTCACACTTGAGAATTTCAGTGGAGGGAACATAAATTTTTTTGAGTGTTGAAGTATTTATTAAAGTGTGGCAATTTATATTTGGTTTCTCATTTATTCACACTTCAAGTCTTTATTTGCATATATATTGGTCTTCTTGCAGGATTCTATAGTTTTTAGGTATAAGGTTATATGACATAGTTTACAAACTGGAAGTAATACTCCAGAGGCCAAAATAAATAAAATTATTCCTCAAGACCGTTGGAAACTGTTAATATAACTTAATGGTAATTCGCATTGTGTTTTTAAGACACTTAACATGAAAATAATAAAAAAAATAAAAATTTTAGGACGTGATTCTTTTTAGTTTCCCTTAAGTCGCTGTCCTAGCATTTAAATGTCTTTAAAACCATGCCTATAAACGGTAACAAGAAGTAACACTTGATTTGAAGGAAACTCTGTTTCTGCTAAAAACAGTCCAGACCGTTTCTGCCCTCAGATATTTGGGTTTATCTGAGTACAAATTTCTGCAGTTTATCAAACTCCTCTCACAGACACAGCCTCACTACTAAGCTCTGTGGCTCTTGGTCCAAACATTTACAAAAGTCATTCTACTTCACCGAAAAGGGCCTCGAAGACTGAAGCTGGCTAAGAATCCATGAGAAAAATCACCCTTAATCTTGACTATGAGATATTACTTCTAGCACATTTTCTCTATCATGAATCTTGATTTGAAATTTGAAAATTATCATAGTAATCTGATTAGGAGAGAATAAACAATAAAATAGCCGGAGGAGTTTGAACTTCTATAGAAAACAAAGCAGCCAATGAATTTGAATATATAGGGTGACTACTATTATTTTCTGGTTGTTTTGATAAAAATACCCTGACAAAAGTAATATAAGGAAAAAAGAATTTATTGATCTCACAAAGGATGATTGCAATGCTTTGAGACAAGGAAATCATGCCAAAAGGAACTTGAGGGAACTTTTGGTTTGCAGTCAAAACTAAAGAAAACTGGATCACGTTCTTTTTCGAATACAGTTCAGGATCCTCTGATCCAGTGAAGACAAATATTCCCAAATACATTAATGTGTTCAGGACAATCACTCTCTCACAGGCATGCTCAGAAACCTGTGTCTCAGATAATTCTAGGTTTTGTCAAGCTTACAATTATCACCACCCATCGCAGCTCTCTACTCATCAATTGACACCCAAAGACATAATTTTTAAGCCGTAACTCTCCACCCTTGTTCATATTCTCTTGTTCTTTCCATCATATAAAATACAATTCAAATTTGAAAGATCATATAGATATTAACAGCTGCAATATTTTAAAAGTCCAAAGTCTAAGGCCGGCGGTGGTGTTGTATGCCTTTTATCCTAGCACTTGGGAGGCAGAGGCAGGTGAATTCCAAAAAGTTCAAGATTTGTATGGTTTACAAGGTGATTTCCAGAACAGCTAGGGCTGTTACACAAGAAAATCCCATTTTTTGTTTTTGTTGTCTTTTTGTTTGTTTGTTTAAAAAAAACCAAATAAGTGAAAACCAGAAAGAAAAAAAGAAACAAACAACAACAACAAAACTCCAAGTCCCTTAACTTTGAGCTTCTACAACATCACAAACAAGTTGTGTACTTCCAATGTTTCATGACACAGAGTAGACATCCCTATTCCCAAAGGGAAAATCCAGGAGTGGTCAAACCACAGCAGAAGCAAAATCCAGGAAGAAATAAACAAAAACAAAGCTCTACCACTCCATTTCGGTATCTGGGTTTCAGGATGTAATTTCTTGACTTCTTCCCTTCAGCTTACCCACATGTAGACTAAGGCAGGCTCCACGCACCTACCTATCTTTATCACACGGCCATAGTCCTGTCATTTCTGCTGCAGCTTAGGCTTCACCTTCACATCTTTGCTGCATGGCCTCTCAGGGCCTCTCCACAAGGAATTCCAGCCCGGTCGCACATTGGCTGCCAATCGCATGTTATCCATGACCACTTCAGTTCAATTCTTCATCTTTGAAGCTTTTGAAGCCAGTACCATGTAGACAGTGCTGTCTAGTTCTACTGCCAGCTCAATGGCTTAGCCTGTTTGGACCAGTTCTGTCAATGTTCTTGCACTCACTCTAAAGAAATGCTTTCTTTTCTATTGTCTAATTCAGAACACCAGGTTTGTCTTTAATGGCACCATTCCCACTAAAAGTTACAGCTATGTGTTGTCTGCCTGTTTGAAACTTTAAGCTTGCCAACATACCTTTCTATCATAAAACAAATTAGTCCATTATCTTTCAATTCAGCTTGACGCAGGTTCTCAGAGCATAGCAGAATGAAGCCAGATTCTTCATGAAAATGCCACATAATGACCCTAACCCAGTTCCAGGTATAATCCTTGCTCTGCTCTAAAGCCCCAGGAACTGTGCCTCCACTCTCCACATTTCTCTCATTAATACTGTCTTTCAAGTTCCCATTAGAAGAGCCCATTACATTCTCCATCTCATATTCAATAACTTTTTCAGTCCAAAGCTTTAAAATTCTTCACATTCCTTAGAAAAAAATCTCCAAAGTTTTCGAATAAGAATATGATTGCAGCTCCTGCATCCTTGGTGGGACTTGGAAGCACAGTTTGCTACAATACAGAGAGGACTAAGAGGTGAGTGAGCAGCAGAACACCCCACCATCTAGGACCTCCATAGTGGGGCAAAATTCCAAGCCCCTCCTCCAACTGCCTCAGTTTCTCTAGCCAGCCAGCAGGAGAGTTTCTTGCAGGTAGGCTCCCCCAAACTCAACCCCATCCATGGGTCCCTGCAACCTACTAGCCCCACGCCACCCCCAAACTCATCTATCCTCTTGTATTCTCAGAGGAACTCTGAAACACAACTTGCTACAATACAAAAGGAACCAAGAGAGAGCCAAGAGAGGAACAAGAGCCAGCAGGAGAGTTTTTTGCTGAGAAGACCAAAAGAGAGGACCAAGAGCACAAGCTGTGAATGCACAGAGTGGACTAAGAGAGAAAACCTGGAGAGAAGACCAAGAGAGTAGGCTAAGAAAGACGTCAGTGGTTCCCTGAGATGCAGACATTGACATAGCAGAGCAGACCAAGAACAATTCCCAAAGATTCAGACAACCACTGCAAAGATTAGACCAAGATGCAAAGACACTGTGGGCATCAATTGAAAGAAGAGATGGGTAGGTGCCAATGGAAGAATTCACCCAATAACTTAAAAAGCAACATGGTAACACCAGAACCCAGAGGTCACACAACAGAGAGACTTAATCTCCCTAACCCAGAGAGAGCAGAAGAAAATGATTTTAAGCATAACTTTATGAAGATGTTCAAATCTTTAAAGATGAAATGGAAAATTCCCTTAAAGAAATGGAGGAAAAGACAAACAAAAATTGCAAGAAATTAATAAGTTCCTCAAACCTAAGAACAGCAAGAAGAAACAATCAAACAGGTGAAGCAAACAGTTCAAGACTTGATGGCTGAACAAGAGGCAATGAAGAAAACACAAACAGAGAATTCTGGATATGGAAAATCTGGGTAAACGAACAGGAACTACAGAGGCAAGTATAGCCAAGAGAATAAGAGATGGAAGAGAGAATCTCAGGTATTGAAAATACTATAAAGGAAATCAATTCATTGGTCAAAGAAAATATTAAATCCAACAAATTCTTAACACAAAACATACAGCAAATCTGGGACACCATGAAAAAACCAAACCTAAGAATAATAAGGATAGGAAGGAGAAGAACTCCAGCTCAAAGGCACAGAAATTATATTCAACAAAATCAAAAAGAAAACTTTCCCAACCTAAAGAAGGATATCCTTATAAAAGTACAAGAAGCTTATAGAACATCAAATAGACTGAATCAAAGAAAGTCCCCTCACCATATAATAATCAAAATGCAAAACACGTAGAATAAAGAAAGAATATTAAGAGCTAAAAAGGAAAATGGTCAATTAACATATAAAGGTAGACCTATCAGAATTACACCCGACTTCTCAATGGAAACCAAGAAAACTAGAAGTTCCTGGGCAGATGTGTTGCAGACACTAAGAGACCATGAATGCAAGCTCAGACTATTATACCCAGCAAGGCTTTCAAATCACCATCAATGGAGAAAACAGGATATTCTTTGAGAAAACCAGAATTAAACAATATGTTTCCACAAACCCAGCCCTACAGAAAGTACTAGAAGGAAAACCCCAACCCAAGGAAAGTAATTATACTAAGATCTGCAGGATTAAATCAGCTGATATACTTTGATAATGTACTGACCTCAGAATGGAAGCCAGGACATGTGTTATGTTGGAGAAGGGGTTTCGCTTTTGTCTCCACAGGATAAGAAAAGCTATAAATACCATCATAATAGATAAAGATTTGATTTCAACAAGAGACAACTCTTAATTAGAAGAGATGATAGTTCATTAAACAGCATGGATGTTTAATCTAAACTAACCTATAAAACTAACAAATGCCTTTCATTTGATCAGATATACTTGCCAAAAGATAGTTTTCCCACAATTATGTTTGGAGAAGAGCTTTGTTTTTGTCTTTTCAGGAGAATAAAGGTGTCCATCTAAGGAATCTGAAGAATACTAGACAAATGTAACATCTGAAGAAAAAGAACAAATCATCCAGAAAAAAAATGTCTCAAGAAAAAGGATTAATTGACCTATTGGTATATCAAATTCCAACAGGACCAAATGTTTGTTTCTGCTGTTCTCTACAGACATATAATGCAAATAGTCTCTTTGTCAACCTATCCTAATTAAAAATTAAAGCTGGTTCTGGAGTTGGCACTCTCCTTCTCTAAACCCAAGCATGCTTGTTAAAAACAAAATCTCTGTCTCATGTCAGAAGAGCCACCTGATATAGGACAGAAGAAAAGAAATTTTAAGGACTATTTTGCTTCCATTAATATCATAACCCTTTGGTTTTATATTGCCTCTTAAACAGTATTTCTTAAGGGAAAAATTATATATATATAACTTTTTGTTATGATATTAATGGTCATAGAGATGACTAATTCTAGAAAAAGGTTTAATCTACTTTCCTGTACATGATTTTGGGTTTGAATCTTTATTAGTTTTCTGTTGTGAACCATGAGCACATTTAATAATGGCTTTAAAGTCTCCAAAAGGAGAATGGGGTCCTACAATGATGATTCCTCCATGGCCATCATAATTACAGTCAACGAGAGCACCACTAATCTGACAAACACCACCTAAAGAAAGTTTTTGGACTACAAACTGCTCAGAACAATTTCGAGGTGGCTAGCTGATCCAACCTAACAAACTACTCTAGCCAGGACTTGAGACAAACCCTGTACGTTCCCATTTTGCAGAAACTAGACAGCGAATGATAGAGCTACCTCTCCAAGGACTTCACAATTAACCCAATTTTTCTTTTCGGAATCCCCTAAAGATAATCCTGTCTCCAGACATCAGGAAGTAAATTTAAAGACATGATGCTGACATTCCCAAGAGGTAGGATGGATGATTTTTGGACATTCAATTGGTTATAGAGATTTGTCCCAACAGTTACATCCTCCTAGCAATCCATGGCCTGTTCTTACCTTTCTGTTCTGTCAGCCTGGTCTCTTCCACAAGAGGCCTCTGTCTGACTTTGGTTTTCACAGACACAGTAGAAAACTGAGCTGTGCCTCCCATGGTTCTCATTTGGACAAGACTCCTGTGGTTCTTGAATCCATTCAGTGTCGACAAGTTCCACAGAGAGACAGTCCACCACTGTGAGGGTCTGTTCTTACCACATGCAAACACAAGAAGGTTGTACAAAACCTGACATCGAGCATCTTCCCTTTTGGCCTCTTACATTTTAGACTTCTTCGTTATATTTAAGACATACTTTATTTATGTTAGACTCTACTCTTATTGCTGACCCTTATTAACAAATATGGATACTTTCTCATCACTAACAAAGATTTGAAGTATGATGGGGAACTTTGATAGTATTAAATATGAACTAAAAGAATTTGGAACTAAGTTCCTTAGCCCAAATAGAGTTTTGTAAACATTTTTAGTGCTGCAGCTATTTGTGTGTGCGTGCACCATCCAAATGCATTTGTGTGTATCTGAAAATATGTGGATGTGTGCATATGGGTGTGTGAATATTTATTTGTCTGTGCATATGTGTGTATACATTCATGTGTGTGCATGTGTATGAATACATGTGTGTGAGAATGCTTGCTTATGTTTACATGTTCATGTGTGTTTGCAGGCCTGTGTGTGTGCATATGTACTCATGAGTGTGTGTATGGGAGTGTATGCATTTGTGACCATATGTATGCATGTTCATATGTGTGCAGCTATGTATCTGTGTGTACATGTTTGTGCTTGTGCATATGTGTGTGTGCTTATGTGGGCATTTTTGTGAATGTGTGCCTGCATCCATGTGTATGTTTGTGTGTGCATATGTGTACATGTATTTCACGCATGTGCATGAGTTTGTGGATATGGATCATGTGGATGCTCACCTGTGTATGTGTGTTCATGCATATGTGTATGAGTGTGCACACTTTTGTGTATTTTGGGACTGTGAGTACATGTTTGCACACATGTCTATATGTGCATTGTATGTATATGTGTGTGTGCATCTGTGTGTTTGCACACGCATGAGTCATTGAACCAAGGTCTTCCTTATCAATATATTTTATGAGTGAGCTAAATGCTGTTTTATTTCAAATGGAAAGAGTTTCTTAGGGAGAGCTAAATCCTATTTTATTTCAATTTTATTGCCTGTTTTATTTTATGTTTATGGGTATTCAGACTGCATGCATGACTGTGCACCAGTCTTATGCTCAGTGCTCACAAAGGACATAACGGGGTCTGAGATTCCCTGAAACAGGAGTCATGGTTGTATGATACATGCATGTAGTCCTGAGAACTGAACCATGCCCCTTGCAAGTGTAGCCAGTGCTCTAATCAGTGAACCATATCTTCAGGCCCTCAAATCTTAAGATGCCTGAAAGTCAATACTGGACCTTGATTTCTTATGACTGTTTATATAGAAGTTTCATTATGAACCTATATCTGGACACGTTTCAGAAAAGTCTTTATAAAAAGACAGAGAAGAATGCAAAACTGTTTTTTGTTACTCTCAAGATAGAGTTTTGTTAATTGATGTGTATGAATATTGGAA
This sequence comes from Microtus oregoni, assembly GCF_018167655.1. NCBI lineage: Eukaryota > Metazoa > Chordata > Mammalia > Rodentia > Cricetidae > Microtus > Microtus oregoni. The sequence continues at coordinate 18,345,063 of NW_024543069.1, read as the reverse complement.
GCTTTATTTATCTTCAATTTCTTAAAATTTTAGAAATATGTGCAGAGTGTAAATTAACTTTTGGCATTCACTTCATGTCCCAAAATACATATTTTTGGTAGGAAGAGTTAATCCGGATAAATACAACATTAATATTTATTCCTAGAAAAGGATAGCCAAGAAAATCTTGGAAAACTTGGGGGAAGATTTAAATTACTAGCATTTGGGGTAAATATTCTGATTTCAATCCAACCCCCCCCCCTCTTTAATGAGTTTGTAACATTTCTACTGCTCACAGCTTTGGTTTATTTATCAATTGCCTCTTACTGGCATGTCTTAAGTACTGTTTTTTTTTTTTTCATATTATACTCCACACTCTGTCTCTGGACTTTCTTTCCTGTGCCAAATATTTCATGAGATTATTGCAGTTAATAAACTTTTGGTGAACATTCAACGCATTTCAGTATGGACATGTAAGAACTTGGTATTGGATGGCAAGCATTCCCCTTTCTTTACTGTCCTGAGGGTTCATGCTGTGCCTAACCATAGTTCTCTACTACTTTCTAGCCCTTTGAATAATTCTCCACTTCTCAGGATTCCTAAGTTCTCATTTTTGTTTGGCTGAGATAGCTTGTTCCCCAAAGCCACCACTCCTTTTTTTCTGCCTCAAAAGTTGCCAGCGAGTTCTTGTGCTTTCCCTTATGAGAAAAAAAGGTCATTAATATCTCCATTGATCATCAGAAATGTACAACCTAGGAAGCTCTTTCGGTCTCTCTTACCTCCCAGCAAGGATTTACAGTGGAAAAGCCTAATGTTATTATCTGCTCATTGGTATTTAGAACTGTTTAGAAATCTATGCCCATATTTTAATGAGACAGTTTATTTTCCAGTTTTGTAAAGGTTAGGAGATGGTGAGAAACTTTGATCTAGGATGAATCACAAAGAGAACATAATTATTTTCTGCTTGAGTGAATGGTATTTGAGATGTTTGAGCTTATAAGATTAGCATGAGACTTTAAATTGAGTTAATACTGTAACGTGCAGTACAAATTCTAATTGTTCTTAATAAAAACCCAAAGTCAGATATTAGGGGGTGAAAACTGGGAGATCAGTCAGAGATGCAGAGCGAGCAGCCAACTAGAGAGATCTTTTACTTCTACAATGCTCACACCCAAGGGATGATCCTGTCCTCAGACATCCTCCTCAGACTTAGTCCTCTGACTGACTGCTTCAGACTGCTCTGAGCTCTTGCCTCCTATTGCCTTTTACTCCTCTCTCTGCCCAGCCATATCACTCCTATCTCCACTTCCCTAGTACTTGGCTTAAAGGTGTGGGATCCTAAGTGCTGGGATCACCTTTGCATGAGCTCTGTTTCTCTTTTAGACAGATTCAATCTTGTGTAGACAAGGGTGAACTAACAGAGATCCCTCTGCCTCTGTCTATCAAACCCCGGAATTAGAGGTTTGTGCCACTCCCTGGCCTCTAGTGACTTAGTTCTGCACTCTGATCTTCAGGCAAGCTTTATTTGTTAAAACACGAACAATCGCTACAGTAATGTGTTGAGGCTTTGGTAGATGTTATGCCGGAGGGGTGTGTTTTCCATGTGAAATGGATGTTAATACAGAGGGTGTATTGTGAATTAAAGAGAAAATATTCCCTGCCAAAAAAGAAAATAAACAAAAGAACAAATCAGACACTCACATAGAGTCTCTGGAAACAATAACCATAACCCTATTTGGAAAGGAAGACCTTTTCAGGTATGAAAGTTAAGGTTGTTAAAACAAGCAGATGATCACGAGTCAACTTAGTGGACAATAAAAACAATGCAAGTATCAGTATGACAGAAAAATAGAGACGTGTTTGACACACACGGTGAAGACAAACACAGAAGGGGGTGCGAGCCGAAAGCAGTTCCCAGGCCCAGAAATCTGAGGACAGTCACCAGAAGCTGGAGAGGCAAGGAACAGATGGTCCCTTAGTGTCCCAGAGAGAAAATGGCCACAGAGACTCCAAACTCATAGCCTCCAGATGGAAAGACTAAATTTCTGTGTTTTTAGTTATTGAGTTTGAGTTAGTATTTTTTTTACAACAGCCTCAAAAAAATAAATGTAGCATCTTTTTCTCTTTTGCAGTTGTGCTTGCTTTATTGACAGGAGTTAGAGAAGAGCCAGAGGGGGAGAAGTTATCAGCATATGTCTATGCTTGACAAATAATAGAGATTTTATAAATTATGATCAATTATTTGCATACAGAAAGTAATATAAAAGCTAAATATCAGAATAAATATATTACAATATCTTGTGGGGAGAGAAAAAGCAATTACTTGAAATTAAACTCTTCTTAAGATCATTAACTTAGACACTAGACAAGAACTCACATTGTTTGAAATATGAAATGGTTGAATTTACCCAAATTTCTAAACCTCAAATTGTTCTAGTCATGTGTATCTGGTATATTACTGACCATGGGGTAATTTGAAAATATAACAAATTATTTATCAAATAAGTCAGTTACTCAAACTCTCCGCTGTCATTTATATTCTAGTGTGGATAACCAACTCAAAACAGATCAATCAATATCAGCTTCTAAACATGACAGAAATATAGTTACATACAGTAAGAAATAAAACATACATGGAAATGGGTGTTATTTTCAGTCACCTTTTTTTTTCTCAATGTCTGCTTTAATGACTGTTAGTAGAAAAATGCCTATTCTGGTAGAAGTTTTATTTTTTAGCTCTTTCACCATCTTTTGTATCATCAAAACAACTTTTTTCCTTTTTTTATTTATTGGCAGAGATGTGAAGGAGCATAAACATGAAGTTTGTGATGTTGTTGGTCCTCTCAATAACGTGGATGTGTGCTCCTGAACTCTATCTCTAAGAAGGTGTCACACTGTCACGAGTAGCTCCTGTTTCTGGAATGTTATATAAGAAAGCAAAGTGCACATCTATCTTGAGACTCTTAGTTCTGGATGTTTAGTAGCATACGAGCCTACACTCTCCTGACTAAATATTTTCATCCTCATAGGGATGGAATGCCTTCGTGAGCCGAGAGTAAATAAAGGAAGGAAACGAGATTCCGGAGAGGCAATGTAGCACACAACTACACCAAATCTCCTACAGTTTGCCCCACTTGGAAATCTACCCAAGATGTCAAAAAATATAGTCTAGCTATTTCCTCCAAAATAAAGCTTTCCACATGTAAGGGAGCCTTGTTAAGACACAGAATGCTGTAAGGGGAGATGAAGCATGCCATTCTGTAGGAAAGCTTGTTAAACTCGGGAAACAAACAACTCATTCATTTCAGGCAGTCCCTGTCACTGATCAGATTCGCCAGGACACTCACTCTTCATGCTTATATAAGCAGTAAGGATTTCTGATAGACACTTGAAGGCGTTCTTCCAAGCTGCCTGAAAGATGCTCAGGGCACCTGACCTTCCTGAGACACTTTCCAAGTTAACACCCATGTTGGGTGGCTTTTGGGTGGTACATCTGTCTTTGAGTCATTTAAGTTCCTATAAGTAATTTCTCATTCATATGTCTGCAAGGGACCCTAATAAAATTCATCTGTTCATCCAGCTGGACTTTGATGGTGTCCCTGCTTTAGCCTATTAGTGGTTTTCTATCTAGGTTGAGTAAGTTTCTGTTTATTTCTCCCCATTAATAGTGAAACACCAAAAAAGTAACTTTTTTACAGGTGGTTTGAAGAATTATAAATTAAAAAGAGGTATGAAAAAAAAGAATAAAAAGGGAGACAAGAGTATCCTAATGGGAGACCAGCTTCTGCAAGGAACAGGCATTCCCTCACTTGGGAATCTTGGGGAAACCTTTTCAAACATTACTCAGAACATCCCCCTACACTATGAGAGACCAAAGAACTTATAACCACCCTTCACAGAGTTCTTCTGCAGGCACTGAAGATATGATATGTCTGATCTCTATATAAGAGCTGAGCAAACCCTCAAACAGCAGGCAAAAAAGCTTCTCATCTTGCTAAGGATAAAGACCCAAGCACTAAATTTCTCAAGTTGACAAGTATAAATATTTAAGTTTATTGTTAGAAAGAGCAAATGTTCTGGAAATGGGCTACCTCTACTGCAGGTGGAGCCAGAGGTAGACCAGAAGGAGAACTAAGTGGTAGTACATTGATAAGTCTGACACGCTTATCTGCATCCAAGGTCCAAATCTTGGTTCCATGTCAACCTACATGTAGGAAGCAAGGCAAACTGCTTAGCCTCTGCTTCTCCTTCTTTTCACCTCTAAAATGAAGATAATTACTGCACCAACCTTTGTAGTGTGGAGCACAGGCCTCTTGTTCCTTCCCACTCAGCTAGCTTATACCTGAGAGAATCACACAGAAATTGTATTAATTAAATTACTGCTTGGCCCATAAGCTCTAGCCTCTTATTGGCTATCTCTCGTATCTTGATTCAACCAATTTCTAATAATCTATATGTCACCACGAGTTCGTGGCTTACCGGGAAAGATTCAGCATGTCTGACCTGGCGGCTGGCTCCATCGAGGCAATCTCTGACCCTGCTTTCTTCCTCCCAGAATTCAGTTCTGTCTTCCCCGCCTACCTATGTTCAGCCCTATCAGGCCAAGGAGTTTCTTTATTAATTAAGCAATGAAAGCAACACATAGATAGAAGGACCTCCTACACCAAACCTACCTTATAGTTTTGTTGTATCATGCACAGAATACTTATTATCTATAGCAATACAACAGTGCAATCACACAGTAAACTTAGAAAAGTTACATTATTGCCTGATGAAAAATTATCTTAGACTCAATCCATGTATTAATTCTAAAGCCACAGTTTGCTTATTGATACATTTTTTGATAAATTCTTGATTCTTGTCAGATAAAGGCAAATTAGTTTCTTATGACTCATATTCTCAAAGAGCTGCCCCAAAATAGTTACGTAAGATTTCCCTTAGAGGAAATGAGCTAGCTGGGCCAATAATTGAGCTTGCCTACTGAAGGGGCTGAAGTATAATCGGAAGAGTTTCGTGAGCCTATTTTCTTATTCCCACATTCTAAGAGGAAATTATGCACTTCATAGAAAGCTCAAAAATAAAAAAGTAATGGAGTTTATTGGTTAATAGAAGAAAATCAAGAATTAAGTAGATTGTTTGTTTGTTTTAAATGATGCTCAAGGAGATGGTGCCAGTGGTTAAAAAATGATGTAGCTTGACAATAGGACTAGACATTGAGTTTCACCACAGTTACTGGTAAAGAACTTTTAATATGGCTGTGGAAAGAGGAGAGACAGCCCTGTGCGAAAAAAGAGGCAGAATTTCATCCTTAAAAATTATACTCATCACTTGACAAAGAGGAGCATTCTGAGAAAAGGGGAAGCAGATGACAGGAATATGATGTATTCAGTACATTGCCTTGACAATTTACAGACACATGGGTTTAACACTCAAAATGGTACTGTGGATGTCTGTTATCACAATGAATGCAGTCACGGACTCTGCACCAACAGCTAGGGAGCTGGCGTGGGACCAACCTAGGCCCTATGCAGCTGGGTGACAGTTGTACAGACTGGTCTTTTGTGGGGCCTCTAGCAGTGGGACCACAACCTACCTCTAACGTACAGGTTGGTTCTTTGGAGCCTCTTTGCTATGGTGGAATGCCTTGCCCAGCCTTGTTGCGAGGGGGAGGAGCTCGGTCCTGCCTCAACTCAATATACCATGCTTTGTTGACTCCCATGAGAGGCCTTACCCCTTCTGAATGAAGACAGAGCAGGATCTGATGGTGGTAGAAGAGAGGTGAGGGAACAGGAGGTGAGGAAGGAGGGAAAACTGTACCTGGTATATAAAATTAATTATTTAACAAGTAAATTAATTAAAAATATTTTATATATATACACACACACAGAGAGAAATAAAAACCTAAAAACGCGGGTTTGTATCAGATGATTCAAAGAGATAGAGGATGCCATAAGGCCCCAATTTGAAGTTGTGAATCTTCTCTTAGGTATTACAGCAAACCTTGCGAAAAGCAGGTTGAGAAAAGCCCCCTTAAGCCTCAGCAAGCCTGCGTTCATCTACATACAGCAGAGAAGGCAGTATCAGTACCACACCAAATGCATAAGGAAATGTCAGTTTCTAGAGACTCAGGAGCAGAGATTTTGAGAGATGATGACTTGGGGACTCGAGTCATCAGCAAAAGTGAGTTGGGGAAGAGGAAAACCAGTAAAATATCAACTGAGAGCAAGAGATGTGTGATCCACTGGGTCGGGTTTGGTTAAGAAAGGAAAACACATGAACAACGAATCTGTCATGAACGAGAGATGAAGTCATAGGTTCTGAATTTTGGTAAAAGAACACAGGATAGCACCCAGGTTTATTATTTATTTTGTTACCTCTTTTCAGTCACTGTCTTCTGCTGACCTTTTCAAATAAGACATTCTGACAAGGGTGTTTGAAATTTCAGAAATTCAAAGAAAATTCTTTACTTATATAATATTTTGGATGGAATATTAATTTTATTTTATATTTTCTTATTTTTTAATCAATAGTTTATATATCCTATTGATTCATACACACACACACACACACACACACACACACACACACACACATTATATATATATAGCCCTGGTCAAAATGATGTAGAGAGTGGAGTACCTGTGTTTTGTGAATTTAGATCTGATAGCAATTAACAATTATCCCAACAAATAAGGCAAAGAGTGGAGCAGTTTTTAACCTGGCACTCTGAGAAGCTTCACTTCAGGACATAAATTCTTTCTTGTATGGCATAGAGAAGTCTCTGCCTAAATTTTCTTCATAAAGTCAAGTTTAGCCTTTATTAAATAAGTCTTGCAAGCCTTGTTCTGTGGCTTCCTCAGATGGTTATAGGGATAGTTAAATAATGTAAGCATTTTCCTAATTTTTTAGAAGAATGACTTCTTCATTTCTGAGCACACTGAAGTTGTGCATACTTAAGATCATAAATTGTTTGGCTGCCAAGTTCACCTAGGACTTCCAACAGCAACTTAAGTTCCAGGCCACAGAAGCCACTCTCAGGTAAAAAGACCTCTTGAAGGACTTACAGAATTCACTAAACTATTGTTTATTATAAAATAAACATGGTTACTGTTTATTATATGAAAAAAAACTCATTTAAATGAGCCTAGGGGAAGAAACACAAGGGAAAGTGTCCAAAAGAGTTCTTTTCAGAAGAATTCTTAGTGCAAATAAAGTTCAGTAATCATTAAAATGTCTCTTACAGCAAATAAAAAAAGGGGGGGGGGTGTTGACAATATGAATTGAGCATTCTGAACCCAAGGTGATTCATCATGCTAAAATTATGGTTTCGAGGATTTTTACAGTGTGTTAGTAATTGATCGACTCACTGAACTCAGCGCTAGTTTCCCACTTTCTGGCGTCTAGCTAACATCATATGGCCCAAAAGCCTACCATAAATCGCCTGTCTAGCACTGATACCGTATGTGCTCCAGGGAGTCCACCAAAAGTAACAAAGGTGTGATAGTGCAGCAAGATGGCTCCATGGCTCACGAAGCCTCCACTTACCGTGAAGCCTGACATCATGAATTCATTTGCTAGAGTCCACATTGGAGGAAGGGAAGAACCAGCTCCAACACTGTGGCATGATCATACATAGACACATGCACACACTTGATGCATAGATAAGTAAATTCTGGAAGGAAAAGAAATTCAAAAAATTTAGAAGTTATTTCTCAGCTTTCAGACGGTCAGAGACAGAATACAAACCTTTTTCTTAACTAAGGGCATTTCTGTTTGTTTGTTTGTTTGTTTGTTTACAAAAGCCAGTCTCTGGTGTTTGTCTAAGGCTTTCTTAAAGCAGAACCATGATATTGGTCTGAGCATTCAGGAAATTGTTTCTATTACTCATCAGCAATGCATTTATAAATATATACTCATTTGGAGGGGCAAGTGCCGAGCAGGAACAATTCTAAACAAAGCCACTAGTCTTTCCACCAATGTCACTGGACCAAACACAATTTTGAGCTTGATTTTACTCTTATTTGCATATGGGGAAGTCTGAATAAGATTGGCTAGTGGCTGTCTGAATTCCTTCCTTCTATGGCCCATTCTTTTCCTGTTTGTACAGTAGTACATATCATGTGAGGCTTAATTTGGTTTCCATCAGTATCAGCACTATAGACAAAAACTGCCCCTGGTATATCATATTATCATACGCCAGTAGATGTAGCCTGAAAACCTGAATGCAAATGATCCTGGGATGGTTAACTGCTAAGTCCCACTGTCCCCTCCATCACTGATAATTAAGTCATGCCATGGGCTTGCTACATGAAAGACGTTATTCCCAAGTAATGCCAAGCAACCTTGTCAAGTCTCCAAACCATGAGTGAAATCGCCCTTGCATCATCTGCTGTAGTATACCAAAGAAGAAATGCAATCATCTTTCTCAACCATTGATTGTGGAGATAGTAATATAATAATTTATTTCCCTCATTCCACAACCCATTCATTAATCCCTTTACTCAGCCGCTAATACTTTTTAGTTCTATTGACTATTATTTTATGCACAATTCTGTATCTTAGGGTTTTTTTTTTTTTTGTTCTTAGTCTTATTGACTATTCACTTTAGAGAACATTCTGTATTTTTGGAAAATTGGGGGTGTTGGCCACGGTGTAGTTCCAGCTATCTGTAGCAACAACAGTGTAAGAAGCTCTTCCCCCTAAACCCATTCCCTCTCCTACATGATCAGATTACCCAGGTACATGATTAGAGAGTCACCTACAGTAGGCAACTCAGCTACATTTTTTACTGTCTTTTTATTTGTTCTTAAGTACATCAAACGAAAACTCAAGCCAGCTCATTAGATCCTTAGAAGTTCTGCCACAAAGTTTAAAATGCAATTGAGAGATGACTCAGCAGTTAAGAGTTTGTTCTGCTGAAAGAGAAAACCTGGTTTGAATTACAGCCCTCAGAAAAGGTGGCTCAAAACTACCTGTAACTCCAGATCCAGGAGTATCCGAGTCCTCTGCCGTTCACAGGCACCTCAACTCGTGCATATATCTGCACACAGACACAGATTATATGTGTGTGTACATACATATGCATATATAATTTTGAAAAACAAATAAATAATGAAACTTTAAAAATAAAGATTTAAAGTTAGCGGATTTTATTTTGTATCTGGTGTTTATTTAAAGATCTTCCCCACTTCTGACACTCACAAACCTGGTCCCCAAACCATCTTGTTAAGTAAGAAAAAGGATAGCAGAAGCAACATGGTTGCAGCAAAAAGCAGTGTAGAAATACCAGGTTCTCCCAGCCCATCTCCTAAGGCATTGCAGAAAAGCTTAAGTTAAGTGTGAGAACACACACAGAGAGAGATATAAAACTTAACCCTTTTCTTTTTTTTTTTTTAATCTATCCAATTGTAGACAAATGTTCACACTGCTCACTCTTGTTCTTCAGGCTACCATTCCCTGGGGATTATGTTCCTCTGCCCACTCTTAGATGTTACAAGCACTTGTGTTTCCTAATTGGAAGAAATGTGGCTTGGCCTTCCCAATCATCCTTGCCTTTAATTCCAGTCCTTTTATAGTGTTTTCACCTCCTACCATGTGTGCAAAACCCTGTCCAGAATGTCTAGCCCTGTCTAGACTCATTTATACTCTCCAGGGGCTACTGACACCAATCTTACTTGCCAGCTATGTGCGTGGTCTCCCCTTGGAGAATCTGGCCCATAACTGCGAGCAATCTCTTTTTTTATAATGGCCCGATGAGTTCTTGCTAGCAATTTCTATCTCAGCATATGTCAGGAGACATATCTGAGGGTCAACAGTTGCTATAGCCCCTAGTATTTCATTTTAGATGCCTAAGCAACCACATAAAGAAAGCTCAACAGAATATATACCTTCCACTTCCAATCACCTTTCAAACCTGGAAGGATCCCTCAGTAACACACCTCTCAAATTCCCATGGATATTTTAATAGGGCTGTGTACCATAAAATAATAAACTATTGTCATTTTTGCCTAATTACATGTCCAAGCTAATAATGGAGGTTACCCTGAACATAGGTGGTACCATGGTGTGGCCTGGAGGCTCATTCCAAATGCAAAGGGGAAAAAGCAGAAAACCAGACGCCTGAGATACACCAAGATAGGAGGAGGTAGCTTCAGCATCCTGCCACCGTGCCTTCTCTACTGTTATCACCTGAACTCTCTCAAACTCCAAGCCAAAGTCAGTCCTCCCCTCTTGATCTCTTGTGGATATGTTGTTATGGCAACAAGGGAAGTGACTCATGCTGGCAATCACTGGTTGCTCTTTGTCCTGTAAAATTCATAGGAAGATGACAAGTTTACATATTTTTCTCTTTTAGAATAATAGATGAAAGTGTTCCCAATGTAAACAGAATATCCATCCACATGATACGTTCAAAGAAGAGGCCGTAGCTTCACATAACGGCTACTCAAATACTCGGATTTCATTCAACATCCCACTGCAATCGTGGCATTTCTGAGTCCTCCCTGCCTAGAGGCTCAGTTAGTATGAGAGCAACAGGTTTCCCCTCTCCAGGAGTGCCAGTGCAGAGTACGACGTCTGTATTCTCTGGACATTTTATTCATATGGGTATAGCCTTGGGTCCCCAGCTGGATTTTAGGTGAATGTACCTGGCCTACTTGGTCATCTAATCTTGTTTCGATATACTCAATTCAGGGTTATAGCTCATTATTTATGTGCAATGTTTGAAATTACATTAAGAAAAAAAAACTTGTCTTAGGTTCTGTCCATGTAGGGGAGGAATTGGGGGCTAAATTGGTTCCCTCCACGACCAGAAGTGTTTCACTGAGGAAGCACAGCAGAAGACCTATGATTTTTTTCTTTTTTAACTGCATTTTCTCACTCTTCCATTGAACACACAAAAATTGAACTTTAATAGATAATCTAACAAGTCCTGAAGATACAATCATGATAAAAATCACGTATTGTTCAATTGGTAACATGTCCAGTTGATTTGAATTTTATATATGCAGCTTCTAGATATGAGTAAGTGCTCTGTTATCTGAAGATTGAACTTAACTGAATCCCTAGTAATTTTGAAATTTTTTATTTGCTTACTAATCATATCTATGGCAACCTGTCAATCATGGCAAACTTACCCTTCCCAGTGATTAAGGGAGACATTAAACAAGCTTATAGATAAGTGTGAAAAGGCATCCGATATAAGTATTTTGCAGGATAAATTCAGAACTGCAAAGAAAGAAAGAGTTTGAAGAAGAACCTGCCTGTTCAGGGGCATCAGGGGAGCTTTCCTGCAGAGGAGAGGGTGGACCTGAGATACTGCGTGGTGGGGAAAGGAAAGCACTGCCACCCTGCTCATGATGGCATCACGGAGCCATTCCATTTTGGTGTTCAATTTCAAACAATAGACATTTACTGAATCCAAGGAAAGAAGGATTGCTCAGATCATCAGGCCCTGGCCAACGTTCCTCCCAGAGAAGACTATCAGCTGCTTTGAAACAGCAGAGAATACTTAAGTCTGCAAGGACCGGCAGGGGAAGTGCGACCTCCCTGCCATCAACTCTCCTCAAAGTTGCCAGACACAAATGTCACTCCTGGACACACCCTGCATTGCCTCTGGCAGGATTAGTGCTCTCAGATTTTCCCAGTTGGACAGTTTGTGGTTTCTCCCTTTCAGAGTTCCCATATGCTTTCAATATAGAAATGCTTTCCTTGTATTCATTATTCAGATTTTGAATTCACTCATTTTTATCATTATAATGATGAGAATAATTCTGCCTATAAGATGTACACACACACACACACAGACACACACACACACACACACACACTCCCACACAATCAGGTCCCTTTCATTATCTTAGTTGTGTCTATGATGTTTGCAAAATAAAGCAGAGAAGCTAGCAACTGTGCCATCTTTAGGAATGTGAGGACTTAGGTGAGTTGTCAATCACTTTTCTGCCAATCCGTGACAACACTGACTCTTCTGCCCCCTTGTCTGCAGCTGTATTGTACTGGTAAGAAATGAAAAGGGAGTGTATAGCTGATTGAAAAAAATCACCTTAGGAAAAGTATAAACCTAACCATTCTAAATCACGAAACAGGCAGCTAATTGATATACTTAAATTTAAAATGAAAAATCACTGTTTCTAAAGCTTCCACTGTTACTCCAGAGCTACAATTGACAGCATATGTTATATATTTACCCAGTAAGTCAACTCACACATTAGTTTTTAAATATCAGCACACACAAATATCTGTATAAGTGTGATAATATTTTTTTAAAGTATTTGAGCTTTATCCTGAAATCTAACTATTTCTGAAATAATAAATAAGCATTTCTGCACAGTCACCACAGCCTGTTGGAGAAGCTAAAGAAATCTGTTTTTTTAAATATCTCCGTTGATTGGGATCGATACTTTTGCTGGGTATTGTAGTATATGTGGTTTGTCAAAGGAGCTGGTTTCTGTTTATATAATAACATATAGAGAACTCCCTGCTTTGTGCTGGAAACTTCACTTTCAAAAATTCTACCTTTTTATGTTAGTGGCAACCTTAATTCTGAGAAAAAAAAATGACAGGTAAGTTTCAAAAAGCAAATGATTACTGAAAATGTTCTGAACTTCAAAATAATTCCCACGTTTAAGAGACAAGCTTTTTCAACCCTACCTTGGACCTGGGATCAGAAGGGATGGTTCATGCTCAGACATTAGAAACAACCCCATTTGCATCCACAGCAAGAAAGATTTTAAAATGTAGTGCCATCCAGGAATTTCAGGGTGAAAGAACATCTCTAAGTGCATTTGTGCCCCTGTGTGAATTCAGGCTCTCTCTGCTCACCAGGATTCAAAATTGTAAGAGACACAAAGTCACACCCCTAGCCAGCATTTGACTTCAGGGGAGGGAAAGTCAGCATTCTCTAAGAGTATAGAGGTTTTTATTAGTATGGGTAGTAATTAAATTTGTTTTTATATCATTGCACACATGTATTCAACATATATGTTTCACTCTCACCCCCACCTCCCTATCATTTCTGTTAATAATACCCTTCCTGCTTATAGATCTGTCTCTCATGTGCTCAATTTATGCCCCATTGGGGTTATTCAAGGCTGTCTGTGGGACCCTGAGATTCGAGCTTTCTGTTGGAGCCTAGTGAGTTCAACAATTGGTACTCAATTAAAATTAGTGTTTCCCACAGTCCATCTTTCCATTTTCCCTTGCCCCACAAGTGACTTCCACCTTCTTATTATTGCTATTGCTGGTCTTCTATGGGACTAATTCAGGTAAATACAGTTGCTTTTCTTTTTGTTTTGAGAGACAAGGACGCAAAGTCATAGCCCTGGCTAAGGTGTTAGTGACATTTGATAGTTGCTGGGTGAGAGAGAGTTGATTTTCTCTGCCAGTGTCTACTCTAAAAAGCCAACACCTCAAGGAAGGTAACGTATCTATGAATACATAGGTAGTACACATTAAAGTTGATGTGTTTAAAGCAAAAGGATGCTGTCTTAGTTAGGGTTTCTGTTGCTGTGAAAAAAAATCATGATCACAGCAGCTCTTATAAGGAAACATTTCATTGGGGCTGGCATGTATATCACAGGTTTAGTACGTTATTATCAAGGCAGGAAGCATGGTGGCACACAGGCAGACATGGTGCTGGAGAGGTAGCCGAGAATTCTACATGCAGATCGGCAGGCAACGTGAGGAAGTGAGATAGTGGGCCTAGTTTGAGCATTTGAGACCCCCCCAACCCATCCCCAGTGGCACACTTCCTCCGACAAAGCCATACCCACTCCAAAACCACACCTCCTAAAGTGCAGCTCCCTATGGGTCTCTAGGGACCTTTTCATTCAAACCACCACAGCAGACACCAAGCAGGGCAGGGGAATGAAGCTGGAAGAGTTTGCAAAGTGGAACATGAATGTGTTCAAAACTCATTGGAGGAAATTCCCCCAAAACCCTCATCTCATAAAACATCTATGAGAAATTGATTGAAATTGTCTCTATTCCGGAGAATGACATTTTGCAGCCTGTCAGCTGACATTCTGCGACTCTTACTTATTAATGGATCCTTCTTCAACAGGCTCAACAGCCATTAACGTCCTATTTAGGATTGCATCCCAAACCACTGCTGGTCCTCTGCATCTTGGGCAGCCTGTGCCCACGTTTCTGCAATCACTGTAGTTCTTTGTATGGAGAGGTTTGTCTGACTAAGGCTAGGAGAGTCTTTTTGCTAATGTATTTACTGTGACTCATGAGACTATGGCTTTGTGAGAAAGATGGACTGGGATCTAAAAGTTATTTTGAGCCATTACTGACCGTGTTCACAGATTGTACAGAACCCCCTCTTCAGTAGCATGGCCTGGCATATGAAAAGTTCCAGAGCCCAAGTGTTGTGATGAGTTCCAGGTTCCTGCAGCTTTGTGTAAATAATCCCAGGGAATCCTTCAGGGTCCTCTATTCTGCTGGTGAGAAATACTAAGAGAAAAGAATGTTATCTAGAAGTAAGGCAAGAAGAAGTCTCTACAAGGCCTCTCCACTTCCCAGAAGGATTTTGCAGATTGATTTCAAACTAAGTGGAGAAAAAGCACTTGAGAAAAAGTTCTTGAGAAGAACAATTTTAAAAAGAGTTTTGAAAGCAAAGTTGAACTAATCATATCCTTGTGGGATGCAACATAAAAAGTGATTACTTAAATTAAAGTCTTGGGATTAGAAAAAGGCAAAGGAATTTGGACAGGTATGCCTACCCTTCTCCCTTTAGGCAATGGAAGCCGACACCTATTCCTCTCAACCTCCTCTTGATGTGGAGTCTGATTAGGTGGCCTGGGAACATTTATTTCTGAACTTACCTGAGGCTAGCATTCTAGTAGGTCCAGGTCTGCATTTTGTTTAAATTGTCATGGCTGGCATTCCCAAACTCTGCTTGATGCTGCTGTAACAGAGAGTCAATTTCCAAATGTCCAAGTATCCAGAAATGCTCCCCATACTATCTTTCCTGTTACATTTTGATGTTTGTCTGGCACGGCTTCACTGGTGTTTTTGCTCCCAGTCCTGTGCTTTTGCTTTTGTGAATTTGCTTCTTTTGTGGTGCTAAGAAGCTGGTACTGTTGGGCAGATGAACTATACTAAGAAGCCAGTAGTCCTGTCCCAGTTCCAACACTCTGGAGGGTTTCTCATTCTTAAGACTCACTCTCTGTTATTCACAGTTGTGTAAATCCATGGCAAAGTGATGCCTTAAAACAATCCCATACCTGTTCAGAATTATTGATTATAAAAAGGGTTATTTATTTAAGGGGGAAAACTTACAGATCACCGTCCTAAAGAACAGTCCTCTGAGAGCAAACAGGAAACAGAGTCTAAGAACCTGGAACAGGAGCCAGAAGCAAGAGAGCCGGAGCACATTTCCTGCTGCTTTTTAAACTTTAGCCTTTGCAGGAGAGGCTGTGGAGGAAGGGGTACCCTCATCCATTGCTGGTGGGAATGCAATCTTGTGCAACCACTGTGGAAACCAGTGTTTTGGTTTCTCAGGAAATTCGGGATCAACCTACCCCTGGACCCAGCAATACCACTCTTGGGAATATACCCAAGAGAGGCCCTATCATATAAAAAAAGCATTTGTTCAACTATGTTCATAGCAGTATTATTTGTAATAGTCAGAACCTGGAAACAACCTAGATGCCCTTCAATGGAAGAATGGATGAAGAAAGTGTGGAATATATTCACAGTAGAGTACTACGCTGCGGTAAAAAACAATGACTTCTCAAATTTTGCATGCAAATGGATGGAAATAGAAAACACTATCCTGAGTGAGGAAACCCAGACCCAAAAAGATGAACATGGGATGTACTACTCATAATTGGTTTCTAGCCATAAATAAGGGTCATGGAGACTACAATTGGTGAACCTAAAGAAAGAAGCTAAATAAGAAGGTGAACCCAAGGAAAAACACATAGTTAGCCTCTTGGCTATGGGAAGTAGACAAAATTGCCAGGGAGAAAATTGGGATCTTGGGGGTGGGGTGGGAGGGGGGTAAGGGGAGATGGGGAGAGAAAAGTGAGAAGGGAAGGAGGGGGGGAACTTGGGGAAACAGGAGGATTGGGATAAAGGAAGGTTGGACAGGGGAGCACAGAACCACAATTCTTAGTTAAGAGATCCACCTTAGGGTTTGCAAGAGACTTGACCCTAGAGAGGCTCCCAGGAGCACATGGTGATGTCCCCAGTTAGTCCCTTGGGCAGCTGAGGATAGGGAACCTGAAATGACCCTATCCTATAGCAATACTGACGAATATCTTGCATATCACCATAGAACCTTCATCTGGTGATGGATGGAGATAGAGACAGAGACCCACACTGGGGCACTGGACTGAGCTCCCAAGGTCCCAATGAGGAGCGGAAGGAGGGAGAAGATGAGCAAGGAAGTCAGGACCACGAGGGGTGCACCTACCCACTGAGACAGTGGAGCTGATCTATTGGGAGCTCACCAAGGCCAGCTGGACTGTGACTGAAAAAGCATGGGATAAAACTGGACTCTCTGAACATGGCGAACAATGAGGGCTGACGAGAAGCCAAGGACAATGGCACGGGGTTTTGACCCTACTCCATGTTCTGGCTTTGTGGGAGCCTAGCCAGTTTGGATGTTCACCTTCCTAGACATGGATGGAGGGGGGCGGACCTTGGACTTTCCACAGGGCAGGGAACCCTGACTGCTCTTTGGACTGGAGAGGGAGGGGGAGAGGAGTTTGGGGGAGGGGGAGAAGGGTGGGAGGAGGGGGAGGGAAATGGGAGGCTGGGAGGAGGCAGATATTTTTTTTTCCTTTTCTCAATAAAAAAAAAAAAAGAGACCATGCCCAAGTGGGCTGGTATCTTAAGGGCTATTGGCTGAAGGATCAGAATGTGCTCCCACAGCACCAAGGTTGTGGAATTTGTGATATTTAGTGTCATATTCCCTCTGCCTTTTAAACTCAGTTCAAAAAGATTAACAGATACAAAAGCTCAATTCTGACTAATTAGTTCCTTGTAAGACTCGTCACTTGGGGAAAATAACATTTTAGATGTTCTTACTAATCTGCAGAATGTTTTCAAAAAGTATCATGGGGGTAATAATGGTTACTTACATCCCACTGTATTTTACCTGATGAAAGTCAATTCTTGTAATTTTAAGTAGCCCATTATAGTTTCTTGGGTTTTATTTCCTAAAGGTTATCATTATTAGTATTTACACTCAGAGAACACTTTAAGACAGGTTTTAAACCACTAATTCCTAGAAGGAAATGGCTCTCAATAGAACATCCTTTGATGTCTACTAAGAATATCGCAGATTATTGGTTCCTCCAGCAAAGCCTTCTTCAGCACTCTGCAAAGGTATATAGGATCACAATTGCCACTAGTCTGTGAATCACCTACAAGAGAGGCCCCCTCACACACAAAATCTCTTCAGCTAACTTGGTTACATTTTCCTGATTCAACTCATATGGATTTTATGTGAACTTGCTACATCATAAATCTTGTTGCATTTTTGGACCAATGCCAAAGGATCTGTGGTAATGTATGAAATAGACTGAAGTCTTTTTTTAAAAAAAATTGCTTTATAGTTACTAAGTATTATAGGAAGTTCTTCATTGTCAACGTCCGAGTAAGCAGCGGATGTACCTGAGTATATCCTGCAGCTGTGAGAGCAGCCACTTACCTGGTGAATCAAACCTAATCATCTCAGCAGTATCATGTTGATGTAGATAGTTGCTTTCCGTTGGCTACTCAACTCATAGCAGTGTCTTTTCAGTTTGAAAAGTGATTGAAATGATAAGGAGTCATTTGAAGTGATGGGTAGCTCCTGTAAAATCATGATAGTAAAATGTATCAACTGTAAAAAGTGTTACTTATAAAACTTCTTGATTGCCTTCACTGATAAATAGTAACTAAGGTCACGTTTTGTGTCGTACTGTAAACATTAGCTTGGTTTTGTATCTAGCTCCTTGTGAAACACTTTCTGTTGATGTTGTTGTTATGGTTACTGGTTTGACTGGTTATTTTCTTTGAACCAAGATCATATGCTGATTTTCAGCAATGGTCTGTAATGAAAATCATAGTTACCAAGAACATTCCGGTTCACCTGACGTCTGGTATGTTTGTCTGCCTGCTGGCACAGAATGCAGGTATTAAGGTTTAGCCTAGCTCCATTATGCAAATGACTCTGTTCCCTGAGGTCATGTCACCATCAGATCAGACACAAACATAAAACTACCAGTTATCAAAGAGAATAACACTTGCAGATTCCCATGGTTTTATCATTTATAACAAGATAAATTTGAGTGACGAAATGACCAATGAAAGATGGAGAATTACTGAAAGAATGTCACCAAAACCAGACATTTTTAAAAAGACTGTTTTACTTTTATTACAGCTGCCACCAACTCCCAGATTTACATCCTGATTCTGTATTGCCACCTAAGTAATCAAGTACCTTTGTTTTCAAACTGTTTCCAAGTAAAACCAATTTAACCCTTTAAAAATGTTTTAAGGAAAGAAATGAAAAAGAAAATCTTATAGAAGGGCATGTAATAAGATAAGCTAGATTCCTTTTGTTTTATTTTTGTACTGATTATTGACCCCCATTTCAGATATATGAGCATATGTATACATTTGTATTTTGCATCCCAATTTAAAGTCTACTGTCATGAAGGATCATTTTATTAATATTTAAAACTTTACCAAATAATATCTGCCTCTTATTCACTTACAGACAATTATTAATGTACCTTAGTTTCTTTTCTTATTCCTGTAATAAAATATTCAACAAAAGCCACCTAGAAGGGATTTATTTTGGCTTATGGTTTAAGATACAGTCCAGCATATCTGGGAATCCATTATGGCAGGAGCTTGATGTGGGTGTCACGTTATATAATCAGTCTGAAGCAGAGACAATGAATGGGAGTGTTCAAGTTACTTACTCTATTTTATGAAGTACATGACTCCCTGTCCAGAGAATGGGTCTCCTTCCAGCCAATATGAGTCCCCACATCAATTAAGGTACAGACAATTCCGCATGCCCAAATGCTCATCTCCAAGATGACTCTAGATTGTAAACTTGAAAATTAATGTTAAGCATCATCGCATGTAGACACCATGTTCAATATGTTGGAAATGTAAAAAATTGTGATACAACGTCTATTTTGGAAACACTTGTATCCTCCTAAGCAAATATGCTATATATATAAGCAAATGCATGCCTGACCTGAATTCTGGAGCAGAGTCCAGAAAACTCTCCCAAGAAGGCAGGAATAATAGTGATTCCATATACTTGCGGTTTTGTTCCACAGATTCTTCAGTTTTCTGTCTGAAGTAAGCATGCTGGAGTTTAAAGAAGCTAGTTTTCTGCCCATTGTCTTCTAGTCTGTTAAATTAATGTGATTATTGACGAATAATTGATACACAAATTTCCATTTAATGAAATGGAAAAAATAGCAGCGGAGACATATTAATAGAGAGATACTAGGTTTACCCTCCGAAGAACGGAAGCAATTTACAAAAAGGATTTTTTTTTCCATCATAAATGTCTCCTCTAAGCCGGGCGGTGGTGGCGCACGCCTTTAATCCCAGCATTTGGGAGGCAGAGGCAGGCGGATCTTTGTGAGTTCAAGACCAGCCTGGTCTACTAGAGCTAGTTCCAGAACAGGCTCCAAAACCACAGAGAAACCCTGTTTCAAAAAACCAAAAAAAAAAAAAAAAAAAAAAAAACAAACAAACAAAAAAAAACCAAAACCAAAAAATAATAAATAAATAAATAAATAAATAAATAAATAAATAAATGTCTCCTCTAGAAAATCTCCCCTTTTGCCCCCAATTTAAATTTGGTCACAGTAAACCACTCTATAGCACAAAGGTCCAAACACACAGCAGCATATATGTGAAATTTCATGCCAATATATTCTGATGCTCAAAACATAAAATGAGTCAACAGTATTACAGCAGGTTCTTGACTGTCAGTCTTTTTTGTTTTCTTCTTACCCAAAATACAGTGGACTTTCATAGCATGCACCTTAAAGCCCAATAAAGACAGATTTTATGTGGGTGTATTACAGTACTTGACCTTTTATTACGCATAGCGAAATTAGAATTCCAGTCATAGTGAGAAAGGAACGAGCAGACTGCCATTCTGCAAACAGAACCAAAGCCACTGCTTTGCCGTGAGTGCTTTCTCGGAAACTCCATACACAGCCCTGGACAGTGACTTCTGTATTCTGGCTTCTTTATCACACGCTCATGGCACCAGCCTTTCACTCCTTCTGCAGACCTGTTTAATTTTTGTCATTATTCTTCGTTCGGAGTCTTTAGCAGTCGCTTTTTGTTCTGGTGTCGGTGCAATGTTTTGAAGGTCGAGAGCTCCTTTAAATAGCTAAAGGCTTGTCCACTCCATGCTCCCCATGATCTTGCATTAGCTGGGACTTCGTTTCCATGTTCTTCTCCACGAAGCTTTTTTGAGCAACACAGTTCCAGTGACCACACTAGTCTATAAAGCCCCGGGAAGCTGCTTGCTTCATTTCTGAGGAATCACAGGACAGCCCGAGCTTCTGGAGTTTGTGCCCTTATTAGGTCTTTGACTGAACGATCTTAAAAAAAAAAAAAAAATCCCGTTTTATTTTATTTATGTTTCTAAAACAACTTGAAATTGTATTTAGTGTTACTTTTGTATTTAAGATAATAGTTAAGTGTGAAGTAGTAATAATAAAACCCTAGCTGACTGTTTTTTCTTATTTCTGAGAAGATTCTGCTTAATTATTTTGTGGGTTATAAAAAAATGTAAATATTTTTCTATATTTTATCCAGCTGGTTTTATATATTGAAAATATCTAGATATCTTCTTGAGGATATTTCCCACGAAAACTATATGTCATTTTTAACTATATATCATTCTGTCTTGATTCTTCTATATCCTCTAGCATATAACATTTTATTAAAGGATTCAGGCCAAGGCATAACAACCCCTAACAACTAGAGAATTGTAGACTCTCAGACTTATCTCAAACACTAACGCACATGACTCCTCAGACAGCCATATGGAGTAGAAAGAATGTGAAATATTTTTGTTACCAGACCTTAGAATTAAAAACTAAAACACAAACCAAATAGATGAAGATACTTTGGTAAGGGTTAGCCTAGAGATGGGGCATCTTCTTCTCCTTCTCTGTCTTCTGCTACCAGGTTCTATGTCTTGTGCATGCCCCAGAGATATAAAGTTGCAATTATGCAAGATTCTTAGGGTTGTAAAAGTTCCTGGCAATTCATGAAGTTTCCTATTTTAAACATTGCTCAAACTCTGCCTCTGTCCAGCTAGCTAATTCTTCTGTCGCTTTCTCCCCCCACATGTATCAGGACCGCAATTCCCAGGGTGCTTTGCCCTAAACCCGACTTCAGTAAAGTTTGAGAAATCACCATAGGAAATAACTCTGTGATATTCCTCAGCATTGCAAAATCCCTGATGAAAATCTGGCAAGAGAATAGATTGTCCAGTCTTTAGAGGCCTGTACTTGCCCAGGACTGTGCTGGGAGGGGTCTGATAATTCTCTTGCTCCCTGTCACAGTGTAATCCCCATCTTAGCGTGAGCAAATGGATATGGAATTGTGAAAGTATTTGAAAAATTCCTCATACAGAGAGAGCACTTTTGTACTGAACACATATCTGAGTATTTTCCAGAAATCCACTCATCAGGGAAGATGGTTGCAGGACTAGAACTCAGAAATGAATTTTCTGGAGATAACAAAGCTTGTTGCAACTTGGTGTACTTTTTTCTTTTTTACCTTCATTCAAAAGTATAAATGGACAAGACATGAGTTTACACCCATAATTTTCATTTATCTAACTAGAGGGCCTGACATGAACAGTGTAATATAGAACACTCGAGTCATAGGAAAATGTTTATTCTGGGAATCTGTGCAGCCCTGTGTTATCAAGGAGACCAGATTTGCAACTTAAAAAAAAAAAGGTGACAATTGTCAAAGAAATTTAAATTTAAATGCCAAATTTTATATAGGTATGAAAGAGATATCTGTCCCTTTAAAGCTGTTCAGAATTTCAAACAACTAAAGCAATCTAATAATATTCCTAATGTCAATTGTTCTAAAATTATGTATAAAACTCTTAATTCGCAAACACAGTGACACTTCTCACTTTCGTTTCGTGTGTACCCCATGAGTTTTCAGTTTGATACTGTCAATTGTAAAGTAACTCAGAGTATGTGCCCCAGGCAGATAGACTGGCATCAGTCCAGGAGTGTTCAAGGCATAAATCAGCCCTCCCAAGTTTAGAGAAAAACATACAAGTAAATCTTTCCTGGAAAAAATAAAATACATCACCATCCAGTTTCCAAACAGGCTAACCACACTCTAATTTCCCTGTAGGGGAATCGAACAAGCTAAAAGAGATTTCAGCAGACTCTGCCGTCAGATTCCCAGGGTTCTATGCAGTGCAATCTGAAGAACACTTATATTGGAGTAATAGCTGACTACGTTTTCTAATTGTTAAAATAGTCTCTATCTCACCACCCACAAAAGTCATTCCTCCTGAATGTCTAAGCAAGGTTAAATAATGTCTTCGTAGTAAAATACAAACAGGTCTTATGAATGTAAAGAAGCCTACATAATGTTCTTTACCACAGAACAACTGACTCAATATTGTCTGCACCGGTGCCAGTGTGTAGAAAACCTGGTACATTTTTGGGAGCGGCAGAATTTCCCTAGGGCAGGCAGCTCCTTCCTTGCATTCACTTCCCACACAATTGGGAGCCTGCATTGCTAGTGTGGAAACTATTAACCCTTCCAAGAGTACGCTCTCTGAACAATTATTAAAACTGTCCTAAGGCTGAGTTTGTTTCACGCTTATTTTTTAAATAGTTAAAAGACATGAAAAAAACACCTGTATCAAATGTAGTATCTAGTGACAGACAGACTCTAAAACTACTACAACCCTACAAGTTTCCACTGAGAAGTCGTACCCATCAATCACACTAATTCCCCACAAAGGCAATATAGAACCCATCCATAACATTACTGCAATGTTAAAACCACTACCAAACAAAATATCATGATATCCTAAGGTGAGTTATTAAGATAATTCAGTGTAGATGTTGGGAATTTAGTTCAGTAGCAAAGCACTTTTCTTGCAAGTAAGGGTTTTGGGTTCAGTCCTTAGCTGAGAGAGAGAGAGAGAGAGAGAGAGAGACAGAGAGAGACAGAGAGAGACAGAGAGAGACAGAGACAGAGACAGAGAATTGAGTGTAACCCCCAAAGCTTCAGGTTTGTCTGTACATGAAATAGAATAATCATGACTGGAATTCAAAACTATGATGGCAAAAGACCATGAAAATATTTTGTACACATGACAAGAAAAATCACAAGAAGTTTATAAAAATCAAGTAGGTGCTTCACACAAGATTTATATTTTTTTCAACTGGGTAAAAGTGCTAAAAGTTAGGAGAAACTAAGAACCACATACCAATAACTACAACAATATCAAATGAGCAGTTGAAACACATAAGTACAAAACCATGTTTCAGGAGAGCATTCTTAAAGAGAATATAAACTCCCACAGCCATCACAAATATTCAACATGAAATCATTATAAAGTATTAAATATTTAATTTGAAAGAATAGTCCTCCATCAGAGGAACAATAAATTGTAAGTTGAACAGCAACATGGGTAATATGTATAATTAAGATTTTATAACTAGGAGATAGAGGCCTTAAGAACCAATTTTTAGAAACACAAATGGAAACAAACAAATGAATAAAAGAAAAATGTCCAATAAAAATATGAAAAGATGCTTAACCTCTATTATATAAGTATAGATAAAATGTAGATTATGTAAATTATCATGATTCTTTATTAAATAAGTAAAATATTTGTGAGGATGTATTAAGAACACTGAGGAGAAAATGAACCATCATAAACTATTGGAGAATCACATGCAAATGCCTTTGAAGGAAACCATTTAGCTAGAACATCAAACTTAAGATCAAAATCCTGCAATTCTTTGAGGAAAGCATTAAGACATATCTGCCTGTATGAATTTATCAGTGCATTATTAAAAGTAGCAATGACTTGGTGATGAATTCTTTAAAAATGACATGAAAAACAATTGAGTCTAAATAAAAAATTATTTAGACACACATTTTAAGTTATTTATCACATATAATAAGTCAAAGACAGCAAACATAATCAGAAAATATTTGCCAATGATATAGTATATATTGTGTGAGATTATATTCAGAAGTTATGAAGAACTCCTAAAACTCAACAAGAACAATAACAATAACTCCTAGGCAAATATCTCAAATAATATATTTTGAAAAGGAAATATACAAAGTTCACAACAAATGTTTAAACAGATGTGTAAAGTCTTTAGGAAAGCGTCAGTCAAAACCACAGTGTTCTAACACATCCTCTAGGTGACGAAACTAAGCAATAACTATTCTTTGGCAAGAATTGGGGAAACTGTAAACTTTATGCATTGCTGGGGGCCAGGGGCGAGAACATGAGGGATCAGCTGTGAAAACCATTTAACAGCTCCTCCTAAAGCTAAACACAGAAAAGCCATATGACCTAACAATGGCAACAAGATAGCAGACGGAATTAAAAACTGGAAATTATTTAAGATACGAGTGTAGTGCTCACAGCAGCTCACAGCTGAAACAGGGGAACAAGCCACTGTCCCTCAAAAGGAGAGAGAAGAAATAAAATCTTCTGATAGATAGGCATATGTAATATATATCTATGTATATATGTATATGCGTGTAATATATATATATTGCATATAGTGTGTGTTATATATAGTACATGGATATATGTGCATATATTGAATATGCAATTGAATATTTTCCATTCATAAAGTCATTTAAGCTTGATGCTTGTATCAAAAAGAAAGAACCTTGAAAACATATGCTAGGTGAAATAGCATGAAAATAGAATTATATATATATATATATATATATTATGACTTTGTTCATGTTGACTATCTATAGTAAACTAGTTTCTATATGCAAGACATAGATTATAACTCACATGAGGTAGCAGAGAGCAGAATGAAGACATCATTTAACCATATCAAGTTTCTATTTAGAGTAATTAACATTTTTTGAAACCTGGGAGTGCTGGCCCTTGCCCAACATTAAGAATGTAAGAAATGCTAATGAATCGCATACTTTAAAAATACTCCATGGGATTAGGGATGTAGTTTAGAGGTAGAGACTTGAAGTGATGCCAAAACCATGCATTTGCCCCAGTAACACAAGAAATAGGGAACTAAAAAAAAAAACTTACATAGAGAATTGAGTGAGCATAATGAAATTAATATAAAATTCTCTTTAAAAATCCTACAAATAATATCGTTCAAAAGTTCAACACAATCTATAAACTAAGAAAGAATATCTGTAAAACATATACCTGATGAGAGATATAAAAAATTCTGAATCAAAGAAAAGAGGTCATTTTGTGACCTCAATTTGTGAGAGGGGAGAGGCATAGGAAGAGGTGGAGAGAGGAGACATAAGTGGGACTAGAGAGAGGAATAGAAAGCAAAAATGATATGATTTTATTATCACTTTAAAATTTAATACAAAAATAAATGTTTTAGTTTAAATAAAAGAATTTAGAAAAGTAGCTAAAAATATTAAACACCTATTAAATAATAACTGTTGATAAGAAAAAAGTTCAGAACAGGCTCAGCCTTAGAATTTACACTAACACAAATATATAAAATGATGTACAACTTTATTTATCACTAGGAAATTAAAACTTTAAGTAACATTGAGATATCACTATGCACTTGTTAGAATGGTTAAAATTCCTATCACTGAAACCATCAAATGCATGAAAAATTTGCAGCCGTTGTTGTTGGGTGGCCACTCATAAATGGTATGCCTGCATGCTTCTGCTCTTGACTGCACAGCTAAACGCAGGCTTACCACAAGTCCCAGAATTTTCACCTTAAGGTATTTACTCAAATGATACAATAGCTTATGCTGAATTAGTTATTTTTCTTGCCAGTGTAATAAAATATTTGACAGAAAATGCAAAAGGATTTATTTTGCCTCATGGTTTCAGGGGAATTTCAGTGCACCGTGAAGATGGATAAAGAGCATTATGGTATCCATGGCGTAAGTGAAAGGTAATACTCTTCACATCCTACCAGTAACTAGAGAGCAGATCAGGCTTAGACTATCACCTTCTAAAACCCAACCCCATCAATCTACTTCCACAGGATCGCATTTACATCCTAGAGTTACCACAATGTCCCCAAACAGCACTACGGTCTAAAAATGTTCAAATTAGAAATAATCCAAAACAGATCAACATTTCAAATAAAACAACAAGACAGTATACATATTCCCATCTGAGACCCTATGGGGACAGTATTACTCCTTGGCTGCCTTTCCATATGCATTCTACTTTAGTCCCCATAATTGACTGACCCATTACTTGCAGGATTCTAGAGCTTCTCTGTGCTGCAGCTCAAAACATTTCCAATTTCTCCCACAACTAATTCTAAAGGCCCAAGAAACATGGCCAGATGTATTGCAGGAATGGCCCCACTTGCTGGCACCATGTTCCATATTAATTATTTTTATCACAGTAGTGAAAAAAAAAGAGTTAAGCCGAAATAGTATTTTATGAGATGTTAGGTGGAACTGATAAGTGTTAGATAATTCCTGAATGCTCATTTATGACTCATTCAGGCACACCCACACACACACACACACACACACCCCGCAAACACAAACACCCACATGCACAAACATACACCACACACACAGAAAGGTTGGGGAACATGTTCAGCTTACTTACCTGTGAGACACACACGTTTTTTGTACAGATTTACTCCAACTGCACACACGTACACACATACACGCGCTCGTGCACACACAGTGATTCAATCATGCTCATTCTTACACTGCAGCCAATCCTTACTTTGGGATTTCACCTCTGCTTTGGCCTTTCTACAAACCCTCTTCAGCCCCTGTACTTGTCCCTGGACTCTGTAACAGAGTCTGAATCCTTCCTGTCTATGCTTTCATCCCCCTGCATACCTCAGCCACTCTCCTGCCCATCTGTGCTCACAGCTTTAGTCCCACTCCCATCAGCCTGTCCTCTGTCTTGTAAACAAAGGTATTGTTTCTAAACTGCAAATTGACCAAGACCTTCTCCTAGATAAAAAATACAACTATCTACTTAACCTGCTAAACACAACTGTGGTAGAATATCACTTTAATTATGCAAAGATGTGTTACACTTGCTTATTCTGCGGACTATCACTTTAACTATGTGAAGGTGTGTTGTTACATTTGTTTCTGCTGCCTTTATTAATGATAAAAAGATGTGTTACATTTGAAAAAAAAATCCTGAAAGAAACAACTTAATTGGTGGAATCTTTATTTTAGCTCGTGGTTTCAGAGGGATTTCAGTCTGTCCTACAGAATAAGGAATTGTGGCAAAGCACACATCAACTGCTTCTCCCATCACTGTTAGACAAACAGCAAGGTAGATCAGAATCAAGCAAGGCAATAGCATCCCAAGACCACAGCTGAGAGTCCTACCTCTCATTCAAGCCTTATTTTTTAATAGTTCTATAGCCTACCAAAATAGTGCCAGATATGATATGCACGTATCCATATACATAACCGGTTGTGCACATTTCTCATTCAAATCGTAACCCATAACCTCTATAAACCTGCACATAAATGTTTAGCCTGGACTTCAGTCATCAAAAACATAGCACAGACAGGATTTCCTTCAATTGGTGAATGGGTAAACAAGCCGGGCATATCATACAATGGAAGAATATTCAACTGTGACAGAAAATGAACTATGAGCCCAAGAAAAGACATATGGGAAATACAAGTATGTATTACTCATAAGGAAATCTAAAGAGGCTACATATTATTATTCCAATCACAGAAAAGTGTGAAAATAGGAAAAACTGTAAGAAAAGCAGATTAGCACTTACTAGGATTTCCGTTGGTATTAGGGGAAGAAGGGTGGAATTAGGTAACATATGGGGGGTGCTGGGGTTGTTGAAACTATTGTGAATTATTCAGTAGTGGTATATACAAGATATAATCATTTGTTAAAGTTCATATGAATTCATAGCAAAAGGAATAAGCTGGACTATATCCAAATTTCAAAAACATAGTTTGCAGGGTTCCAATATAAAGTGTAAAATAGCATAATTCGTCATTCAAGTGTGAAACAACCCCCACTGAAGCTAATAAAGGAAAATCTACTAACCTACATAATTTTGAAAGTGAGTAAAATCTCTAAGATTAACAGAGAAATAGATTGTGTTTAATCATTGTGCTATAGAAATTGAGGTCATTTACACATGATTCACCTTGACAGGCAGGTACACACCCTGAAGTCTAATTACTGGAGACACACTTATGACAACTGGAATCAGGCATCCTTCTAAGAGGTGAAATATTTCAATAAACAAGGGAGGAGCCTGGAAGAATTCACATAGTAGTGGGTTTGATTGGAGTTGTCAAACAAAATTCATATTCAGTTTGTTATATATTTTGATATATATGTGTGTGCATGTGTGTACATGCGTATATGTATGCCAACATGCATATGTATATACATATATTTACAGTGCACATAATATATGTTAGTATCTATTACAGGCTAAATGTATGCATATTTGTGTGTGTATCAGTATATGCATGTGTATTTAATTATTTTGCCAGATAAGAGATCCAAGTAGAAAAGGCAGTCAGAGAAGACTTGGTGCTTACATGTTGGCATTTAATACTTTTAAAATGGTATAAAAGTTGGTCATGTTTCCTTGGAGAATTGGCTGAGTCAAGAAATGAAACATATATATATATGTTATATATATTATATATGTTATATATATGTTATATATTATATATATATAATACTGCACTAATATAAACAAATAGTTGTGTAAATAAGTGGGAAAGGACTTATACATTATAATGGGGAAGAATTTTATGCTGAATGAGCTACAAAGATCATTAAAGACGTAGAACATTATTCTCTCTGCTTTACTGTAAATTGTACCCTGTGACTCTGTGCCAATGAATGTTATAAAGGAAGAAAGAAGTGATTTCAAAGTAGGCAATCATCGCAGACCTCAAGCTCGTTGATAAAGCCTAACATCAGGAATAAGTCATATTGATATTAATAGCATGTATTCTTTAAAATGCATATGAGAATAGCATTTTACTGAGTGAGGTTACTCCTAAAAATCACCGCCACATTTATTACGGCCAGCAGTGTGTAGTTTTCTAAGGATACAAAAGGGCTGAGAAATTTAAAATCAGAGGCGTCTGAGGAATCACGACTTTTATGTGCAATTTGTATTCTGAATGCATCCTGGATCCGAGGAAAGATTATAAGAACACAGCTTCAAAAAATAGAGATAAGTTATGAACCTGACAAAATTGTTGACAAAGCCCATATCTGATAAAATATCTGTACCTAAAATACACAAATAATTCCTGAACTCAAGAGCAGCTCAGCTGAAAGGATGGCTAAAATTTGAAACTGAGTGCAGAGAACTGAAGCTCTATCATTTTGGCAATAGTTCTGAGTATAAAATTCTTCTAAAATAGATGTTTTTTGATTATATAGTTTTAAGTTTGTTTAGAAATTTATTTTAATTCTTTCTTTTATTTTTAGAGTTTATAATATTACATCATTTCCAACTTTCTTTTCCTTTCTCCAAAACTTCCCATACACCCATTCCTTGCTCTATTTCAAATTCATGGCTTCTTTCTTTTTTCATTAACTATTTTTTATGTGTTTTCAGAGCTGAATGTTTAGTATTGGGTAACCAGTTGGTGTAATCTTCCGTAAGGAAGATTTTCTCTGACTGTCAATGTTCCTGTAGTTCTCGGTGTAGGTCTGAGGCCTCCTCAGCTTTCCCGTGTCAACATTCGCAAGAATATTATTATCTTTGTTCAGCTCATGTTCAGACAGTCACACTGGTGAGACTTTATTATAACTTCTAACTTCTCAGGAAGAATAACCCTAAGGGTGCAGTAGTGGCGTGATCTGGCAGCAGCCAGTAATCCTCTAATTGCTCTTATTGCCCAACCAACAAGAGGGTAAATCATGTTTGGTGCTGGAAGCCTAGCCAACTACCAAGGACTAGTGAAATCATGGATCTTAGGGGAGAACCTCCAAATCCAACTTTGCTAAACCAGCACAATACCTAACTTCATTCTAAACAGCCTTCATCAAGAAAACTTTGCAACAGGAGGAGACAAGTACAGAAGACCGCGATGAATCAAAATTCAGAATTATGGGACCCAGTCCCAGAAGATATACGTACAATACAACCGCAACGACTAAGTCTAGAGATCACTCTGAAAGAGTGCTGAAAAGATTGTAAGAGCCAAAAGAAGAGGGAGCTCACTCTCAAAATTAATTTTTATTTTTTATGTTTGAGGTTTTTTTTACCTGCATGCATATATGTAATACATGTATGTATTTAATATGGTAGTTTTTTGCTTGTTCTACTTTGCTTCCTTCTGTGAGAAGTTACTACTGCTTTATACTTGAAGAGAGATAGCATATGAACTCCATAGAATTTCAGACTAATTCTCTTCCAAGAATGAAGTTTCCCATGTTTATTTTTACATTCATAATTATATTATATAAGTGTTTAATATATTATATATTAAGGACAGTTTTGGACATTGTGTTTATATACTTTTTCTGGTAAATATTTATGCACCAAATTAAGAAAAATTCAAGAGTCATGGAGTCTGGATGATGTGCAACATTTGTTTTTTGTTTGTTTGTTCCAAGCCTGAAGACAATTGAGAAGCATATTGGGATAATATCAGTCCTGAAACGTGTTAGGGACCTCAGCAATAGTATAAAGAATGTGAAGTTTGTAGTGGATAATGGATGCTAACTCTGTTTTGCAGTCTAGGAAAGCCAGTGTTAAGGTGCGGTAGATCAAGTGTCTGGGAAGACAACTATATTCATAGACATGGCCATCTTCCCACGTTCTGGAGAGCCAAGAGGATAAAACTGCCTTGATAGTTGGAGCATGCACCAGTCTCACTCATGATGGCTACATTCCATGAGGTACTCATTTCTCAGTGGTTCCATCTTCAAATACTATCACATTTCTAAATGAGAAGTTCAACAAATGGATTGGGAGGCACAGAAGACACTCAGTCCACAGCGGTCTCTAACAGCCAATTAAGCACTGTCTTCTTAAAAGTCGTCGGCTATACAAAATGACTTAATCCACTTTTCTTCAGAAAATTCTCCTGTTCAAATTTCCTCCGTGGGTTTTTCTGTGCATAGTTCTCAGTTTTAACAATATCTCTACACATTCAAGTGTCATGAAGAAGACAATGAGTTACTGCTAACACATTGACATATTAAAATGGGCTATCAAACTAATAACCAGGCTTGCCTACCTTGTTACTAGATTTTCTAAACAACGTGTTCATGAAATATAGGCACAATAAACTATTTTTTAAACTATTGATCATAACAGCTTTGCTCTATAGTGGTAGAATGGAGTAGAAGGGACACTGGCACATATAGCTCCAATCTCTTAGAAAATGTTTGATATTTCACCCTTTGTATAAAAATTTGCTGATCTACATTTTATAATATCATTTGTATTAGACTATAAAAATAATTCAATTAATTATTTATTTCAAAAAGTTGTGCTGCAGAATAGGAGATGGCACCTCTGACTACATTGATTTTGCTTAGTGTATACATTGTAGGAAACCTATAAAGGCTTCACTTAACATGAAAATTGTGGATAAGACTACAGAGTGAATGTTATGATAATAATGAGGTTCTAAAATAGTGAATGCTCAAAACATCAATATAACTATCATGGTATCTGACATCATTTAATTGAGATTAATAATTATTGATCAAATTACAGCACAATTAAATGAATTTAGCAACTGGTATTTCATAAAACGGTTTGTTGAAACTCAAACAGTTATGATGGAGTTTATATCTGAGTCTTACCTCATTCAACAGGTGTATTAAGGACTATGTATTGCTATACACCAATAAAATGTGCAAAAGAAAAGCTTGAGATTGGACTTACAATGTGGTGTGTGTGTGTGTGTGTGTGCGCGTGTGTGTGTGTGTAACAACAATTAGAGAAAAATAAGCCACAATTTGGGAGAGAGCAAGGTAAATGCATGGAAGTAAATGAGGAAGGGAGCAAATGATAACAGGAGGAGGGTATAACTTTATTATAAATTCAATATAAATATACATTTTTACTATTTCTGCATCTCTGGGATGAAGCCTATGTAATTGTGGTGGATGATCTTTCTGATGTGTTCTTCAATTCAGTTTACAAGTATTTTATTGAGTTATTTTTACATCTGGGTTCATAAGGGAAATTGGTTTGTAATTCTTTTTCTTTGTTGAGTCTTTATGTGCTTTGGGTGTCAGGGTAACTGTGGCCTCATAAACCGAACTGGGCAGTGTTCCCTCTGTTTCTATTTTGTGGAAAAATTTGAGGAATGTTGGCATTAATTCTTCTTTGAATATCTGGTCATCTCTTGTCACTAGGCAAGACTTCCAGAGGAGGGGCTGACTTGTATTTAATTGAGTTGTTGGCCAAGGAGGCTACATGAAAATTCCCAAGCAATAATCTATCCCTGTTACATGTGCTGGGTTTTTGGAGCCCATTCCTTATGGTGAGTTGACTTGCTCAGCTTTGATGCAGGCGAAGGGACTTGGTCCTGCCTCAACTTGATATGTCATACTTTGTTGACTTCACATGGGTGGCCTTACCCTTTCTAAGGAGTGGATGGGGGTAGGGGAGAGTTTGTGGGGGGGGGGGGAGTTGAAGGAGGGTAGGGATGGGGAACTGTGGTTGGTATGTAAAATGAATTAAAATTTAAAATAAAAAAGTCAAAAGATTGCCTTCTGCAAACTGACAAAGAGACCCCATTACCACCCCAAACAATTCAGGGAAGTCAAGCTGATGCCTATGTGGAGTCTTCACCCCTGTGTTCTAGTATTTTTGATGCAGGATGGTACTCCGAAGTTTACTGAAAGAAAAACATGACACCAACTCAGCCACAAAAACTCTAACCTACAGTCTGTCCTGCCTGAAAAATATGGTAGGGCAATGGGGGCATAGAACTTGTGGGCGTAGTCAACTAATGTCTTATTTGATTTGAGACCCATTCCATTTAAAGAAGCCCATGCCCAATACTGTTTGGATAACCAAGAGCCAGAGAATAGGTAGCCCAGAGACTGAGAGTAGAAACCAAACACTACTGGTCTACAGAAAGAAAAAATCATTAATAAAATGACTCCTAATGATATTCTGCTATATGCAGAGATCAGTGCCTTATTCAGTCATCATCAGAGAGGTTTCCTTGGCAGCATATGGGAACAAATGCAGAGACTTACAGCCAGACATTATTCTGGGAGAGAGTCTAAATGAGAGGTCTCCATAAAATCCCTCCCCTCAGAGCTCAGGGAATGAGGAGGAAGAGGAGGAAAAAGATTGTGAGAGCCAGAGGGGATGGAGAAGGCCAGGGTTACAGTTGTTCTTGTAATCTGAATCGACTGAGCAAGGCACTTTATGAGCGCCCAGAGACTGAAGAAACAAGCACAATGTCTGCACCAGGTTCTCTGTGTATATATTATAGCTCTTGGTTTAGTATTTTTAAGAGACTCCTGACTGTGAGAATGCCTCTTGTGCCTGCTCTTGGGACTCTTTTTTCTCCGTTGGGTTGCCATGTCAAACTGTGATGTTACAGTTTTTAAGTCATCTTATTATGTTGTACTTTGTCATGTTTGTTGACTTTTAGGAGACCGATATTTCAAATAAGAAACAGAAAGGGAGTGGACCCAGAGGGGAGGAGAGGTGGTACGAACCAGGGAGGAATGGGGGGAGTGGAAATCATCATTAGGATATACTTTAAGACAAAAGAATCTATTTTCATTAAAAGGAAAAAGTATTGGAAAAAAGATTTAAAAGGGAGGTGCAAGAATTATGCTATTTTTATGCTATCTCGCTTATAGCAGTAATCTTTGGATTAATGTTAAATAAAAAATTAGAATTGATCAAAAGAGAATTAGCATGAAGAAAAGTACTACATAATCTCACTTATGCTTGAAATATAAAACGTGTTTTAATAGGACTTGAGAGTGTTAGTTCAGAGGCAGGAAGTGTCAGTGGGCAAGAGAGTTGAGGAGAGGTTGAAGAATGGAGATGAGTTTACTAATTCAAATACCTCTTTCCCCTAAGTCACGTGCAGCGAGTCCATTGTGTGCCCACATCATAGTGTAACTGTGGTGGCATTTGATTGCATTTTAATAAATAAAGCTTGCCTGAAGATCTGAGAGTAAAAGAGCCCCACCAGTCAGCCTTATGGACCAGGCAGTGGTAACACACACCTTTAATCCCAGTAGCCACACTACTTTGTCATAGAAACGAGGCAGTGCATGCCTTTAATCTCAGCCCTACAGACAATTATAAAACAGAAGGAAGCATCTCACAGACACAGTCTTATTCTGAGATTCCTGCATGCAGGATTGTCATTTTGGACTGAAGTAGAAGTAAGAGCCAATGGCTGGCTGTTTTGCTTTTTGGATCTTCAGGTTGAACCCCAATTTCTCTCTCTGAGTTTTAATTAATCATCATTCATGTAACCAGTAATAGTAACAAAAAAGATCTTAAGTGTTTCAGCCAAGACTTGGTAAGTGCTAAAGAAAAGGTTAATGAAAGCATCACAGGGTACCAGATAAATAGTTGCAATTTCTTGCCTTTTTAGAACTAGTTAATTTTTAATTTAATTTAATTAAGTACTAATATTTTTATTTAAATGTATTAAAAGAAGGAACAACATTTAGTTAGGTATATATTCATTATCATCAAACTCATAAAATCAAGTGATAAAGGTTCATTTGCTGGTCAAAATTTAAACATTTATTCTTCCTGGAGTCTTAGAAAAGTCTAAAATTCATAATACTTTTAGGTTGCTTCTTCAACCCCTCTCTGTACCACTTTTGCTCTTTCTCGAATTCATACCCTACTTTCCACTTATTATTATAACACATACACAGTGTTTTTATTAACTAGACCCATCCATTCTTGTCTTCCACCATGCACGTTTTGAGCTTTATTAAATTGGTGATCCTTGACTCTGCCCTACAAATTTGACAGCTTCATATCATTAAAGCTAGCACCTAAGATTTCTGCAAACTGGTCTTAAGTATGCCAGTCCCCAGCCATCTGTGATATTATTTCTCCTTATGAGATCATGTCTATATCTCATTATCTTTCTCCATCTCTGTTTATCTAGACTACCTTTTAGGTTCAATTTGTCTGTTCATCCAGGAAGCCTTATGTAATTATTCAAACAATCTGCTTGTGCCAACCTCTTTCTATCTTTAGCTTTTCTCATCCAGGACAAAGGACATTATTTAGCTATGTAGTCTTGTTTCTAAAAAAAGATCTGTCTCATGTGACATCACAGCCCAACATTCACCTGGCTACAGCCTGCCTCCAAAACATCAGGGGTCCAACATACAGCTACTAATGACAAACTTCAAATCCTAGGAGCCACCAGCCACTCTGCCTCTGAAAAGTCACCCCTGAATGAAAGGATAAATGAGATTCCTTACAGATTCTCCGACTTCTCGTTCACTGCAAACTGATTCTTATGCAATTCTCACTCCATAGTTAACAGAAATACAATTGCATATTTATAGGTACGTGCACATGAAGAAGGATTTGGGCAGGGTGACTGCCAGAACGACTTGTGCAGGCTTATGTATTAAGGGCTCTGACAGGCAGATCGAATACACCTTTCTTCACAATGAGGAAATCTTCAATAGCTGCGTTCACTTCCATTTTTATCCTTTCTCTCCTTGAAATTTGTTTGGCAGAATCATTTTAATACACTTATCTCTTTCCCTGGCTTGTGAAATTACTCATGCCTTGGCTGTGTGCGTGATCAGTGTCCTATCATACCATGGGATTAGAGGCTTTGTGAATCATTCCAAGATGAGAAAGCGATGTTTATGTAAGAAGCTGTATGCTTGTATAAAAAGAGTACAAAGAATTTTTAACAACCCTGGTTCTAGGTTCAAGAAGGCTTATCAAATTCTATACAAAATAGGCTGCAGATACATACCGTGGGCAACATTTAGATAAACATGCCTTCATGAGAGAAGGAATTTTGAACTGGGAATTCAGCATACATTTTCATTGACTTCTTCTGAGAAACCTAAGACCCAGACACATTAGAAGGGAAAGTCTTTAAATCTCAGATCAGCACATGTCCCTTCTTTAATATTGAATTTTAACTATCTCAATCATAGGAACACATGTGGTTTATGGTAGGTATGCATCTTTTGGGAGAAAAATCTCCTAAAAGGACTTATCTTGACCCTGAACGTGAAAACCTCTGCACATTTTTCAGAATAACAGATGGAAATGTTCAAACCTGGTCAGTAGCTGCATGCTACTTGAAATCATGTGTGCTATCATTAAGAAGACCTGAAATTTCAAGTTTGTAATGAATTAAGTCAGTATATGCATATCCTTTTGTGTGTGTGATCTTTCATGAGTTCATCTTCAGTCCTTAAAATCGGCTTACTCTGCTAAGACATTTTTTGAAACATCAGTGTCTCTTTGTCATATCAAAAAGTAATGTTCTTATGGAAGAAATGGCTAGAGGGTAGGGGTGAAGGTGGGGCAGGCAGCTGGGAAGGGCTAGGTTCTGGGGGCCTTGAGGGTTGCAGGAAGGTCCTGTGTGAAGTGCTTGTCAGGCAAGCAGGAGGATCTGGGTTCAGATCTCTCGTTACCAAATGAAAGTGGAACTCTCACCACAAGAGATGGCTGAAAAAATATATTAATTAGAATGATTAATTTATTAGCCAGTTTCCTTAGACTTATTATGGAACTTTTAGAAAATAGATGGAGTTTTTCCTGGGCTACTAAATTGGTTAAATCTAATTGGTAGCCAAATTTTGGGGGAGGGGGTCAGAGGATGATTCTTCTTCAATATTGGCATAGTGGTATATATTATTATGCTATAACAATACATAGTCTTTCTTGCGATGATGTAAGTATCTCCCAAGCTTTCAGATATTCATCAGATCTCTCTGAATCCAGAAGCCATCTTCAGATGACAGAGAAGACTACTTTAGTTGTGTCTCTTTCTGGTGTTAAGTTACTACTCAACCCATGGGAGGACTTAGATGCAAGACAACACCTTGTTTATCCCCCACTATTAATTACATTAGTTCTTCTGAGCCAGCAAGGCAGAGAAGCAGCAACTCTCTGAAAAGGCTCATTTCCGAACCTTTGTTCCTTCTTCTGTCTTAGGAAGTGAAAAGAAGCAAGAATATATTTTCTATGAAATTAATAAAGTATTTTGTGGTAATTTGAACCCTAAAGAGCTAGTATTATCCAGACTGTCACAGTCACACTGGACTTCACACTTCTCCTTGTAAGACCAAAGAAACACCACCTATGAACAGTTTTAAAATTACATCTGTTAAGCAGGACCTCAGTGTTGTCAAGTGCCCTGTCCTCCTGTGCCTTCCTCACAATCTAGCATCGCCTTCACGTTTGCCAGTGTGTTAGTAATTCACTTTTCTCAACCGCATTTTTATGACCCATGGAGAGATTCTCAGAGTGCCCTCCAGGAATATTTGCATTTTTATAAAAGATCAACCATTAAATCTTGGATCTTTCCATGCACAATACATTGGTTAATTTAAGAAATATTTTTTAGCTTTTAAATATGAAAAATATATTTAGGAGCATGGGTGAGTTCAACTCTGTTAAAAGGGAAAGTGAACTTATAGATACACACCTCTAGTATAGGTTTTTGTTGGATTAGCTTTTGATTTTCAGAATATTGAATATTTATTATTTATTGGCTCTTTTTTTTGATGGATTGTCTCAGCAGTGTCTGTCTATTGTAGCCCGCAGATTCTGTAGGTAGCTCTATAAAAGGCAGCCCTTCCCCAACATTAAAAAGAAAAGGTTGGTTTTTCCTCTGAAGGTCTCAGAACAGGGATAGATAAGTGGAACCTATCTACAAGGGCATTTTCTACATTAGCATTGAGTTTCTATGGCTCCCAAACATCAGTGAATATCTATTCTAATGTGCTCGGCACAAGAGTCATTGAGTTCCTTTCTTCTTCTAGTTCAGGGTACCACTCCAAGCTTTTACCACATACCATGTGCATCTGCTCCGTCTCTACCCGCATCATATTGCTTTCATTTCTCCTAATGCTGTTATTTCCTTATATTGTGTTGGATGGTTTTCACTTTGATTTGACTTTTATTATTTTGTTTATTTATTTATCTGGTTTTTTTTATTTTTTTATATTTATTTATTTATTTACTTATTGGCCAATTTGGCACAAACTGGGGTCCTCTGAGAAGAGTGAACCTCAACTGAGAAAGCACTCCTATCAAACCTGCCTGTAAGAAAGCCTCCTTGACATGTTCTTGATTGATGATTGATGTGAAAGAACCCAGCTCACTCTTTGGATGGTGATCAATGGGGGAATAAGAAAGCAGGCAGGGCAAGCAACAGAGAACAAGGCACTAAGCAGCGTTCTTCCATGGTCTCTGCTTCCGTCTTTGTTTCCATGTTCCTGTCTTGAATTCCTCCTTCAGTAATTACCTGGATTCGTTGTATGTGGCTACTGGAGTCTTGCTTCCTACTGACTGGATGTCCCTCAGGGTCCTAGGGAAACAGTTTATCGTTCTTCAGTTCCTTTTCTTTGGCTACAATGAAACATGCTGTATTTGCATCCTAATTCCGTTTCTTCTGACCTCTGACTGAATAGAGACCCGTTCTCTGAGTTCCACATACTAATAATAACCTCCTGAACGTTGCCTGTCCTGGAACAAACCTGTCACCTGCGCTTTCTACCCAGTTTCTATTCAGGGCGGAAAACGAAAGACTAAGGAGTGAGTACAGAAAGTCTCTGGGTCTGAACACGGCAGCACTGTCCACCAATGCCTTGGCTGGATGTATGCATGGTTGTGTAATAATAATCTATACATTAGATTAATCCTTAGGTACAAGAAGGGAAGCCAGACAATAACCCAGTGTCCTCGAGGCGCCATCATTTATCACACGCGCTACCGCCTCAGCATCAAGGCCCGAGGAAGGGAATGCAGAAAAAGAGCACCTGGCGTCCTTGGGATCATTAACGTGTTTTCCTTTTTTGCCTTTCTAAATCCATGAACTCATAAGCTTGGCTCTAATAGACCTAAAGTAACCATCTGCAGAAGGAAGATTGGGATGGATGACAAAAGGAAACCATTTATTACAGTTGGAATGTGAAAAGGAAGGAGATCTTCCATTTGTGATATGAAAATAGGATCCCCCAGCAAGGAAACTGCCTTATAAACCAGGATATGGTCTTGAAAAACGGCCTGCGAAAACTGTCCTCATCTGTCTCCCTCAGCCTCCTGTATCTTAATAAGGAAGCCTAGAGGATTAGTACCGACATTTTCTTCCAGTGGAGAGAAGATGTCCTAAGCCCATTAAGGTTTGCCAAGAGGTCAGAATCATAAATGAAGGTGGGACAAAGGAGACAGTGGAAAGAAAGGAGTCTCCTGATCAGTTTCTGTCACCTTAACAAAAGCTACTGTGAACTGGGAAAAGAAACCTTGAGAAAGCATATACCTCCATCAGATTGCCTACAGGAAAGAAAACAGAACTTTTCTTTTTTTTCCCCTTTCCTTTAGTTTATTTTTAACTATGCAATATAAATGTGTAATTTTTACATATTTTTATATTTTTAAAAATTATCTTTTTATTTTTCAAATTTTTTATGTTTTTAACTAAAACAGAATTATACTGCTTTCCCTTTCACCTTCCTCCCTCTAGCCCCTCCCAGACCTTGTCCCACCAAGCCTCATGTGTTCTTTCCCTCTCAAACTCATAGCCTCTATTTCTTTATTGTATTTAGAAGCATAAATGTGTATGTAAACACATATATAAGTACACCTTACTGACTCCGTTTTGTGGGTTTCTGTGTATATGATTTCAGGGCTGCCCATTTTGTCTTAGATAACCAGTAAGAGGCTCATCTTTAGGGGAGGCATTTTCTTAGGTAATGGTTAATGTGGGCAGTCCTAGCCCACTGTGGGTAGATATTCCTCTATAGTCTTTACTCTGGTTTCCTGCCTGAGTTCCTTAGTTTCCCTTAATAATGGTCTCTGGCCTGAGTATTATAAGATTGAAGAACACCTCCTACCCCAAGTGCTTTGGGTCTTTGCATTTTATCACAACAATAAAAAGACAAAGACAAACACATAGGCATCCTCAGGAATATTAACCTTCATCAGGCGATGAAAGGAGACAGAGACAGAGACCCACACGGGAGCACCGGACAGAAACCTCAAGGTCCAAATCAGGAGCAGAAGGAGACGGAGCACGAGCAAGGAACTCAGGACCACGAGGGGTGCACCCACACACTAAGACAATGGGGATGTTCTATTGGGATCTCACCAAGGCCAGCTGGCCTAGGTCTGAAAAAGCATGGGATAAATCCAGACTAGCTGAACATAGCGGACAATGAGGAATACTGAGAACTCAAGAACAATTGCAGTGGGTTTTTGATCCTACTGCACGTACTGGCTTTGTGGGAGCCTAGGCAGTTTGAATGCTCACCTTAGGAGACCTGGATAGAGGTGGGCAGTCCTTGGGCTTCCCACAGGTCAGGGAACCCTGATTGCTCTTCGAGCAGATGAGGGGGGGGGGACTTGATCGGGGGAGGGGGAGGGAAACGGGAAGCGGTTGTGGGGACGAGGCAGAAATTCTTAATAAATAAATAAATTAAAATAAAAAAAAAAAAAAAAAAAAAAAAAAAGACAAAGTAAACCAAGTAGAAAGATATAAAGAAAATGAGAAAGGAGAGAGGACAGTAAACAACAGAGCTAAACATCAAATGTTTCCTGATCTTGATCCCCAATCTTTTGGGGCCAAGGTGTGATCATGTCAGTTCATATGAAATTCTCAGATGTAATTTTCCTACTTATCTTTGGTTGCTATATAACATGGGGAAAAATCATTGAACCAATTGAGCACCTGGTATGAAGTTTGGAATGTGGACTAGTTTGGGCAGGGACAAGGTTGCTTCTGAGAAAGAGCTACAGGATACATCACAGGAGGAGCCCAGATGAATGCTAGTGATCCTGGTACAAGGTGCACAGAGTCATTGGAAACTAAGCTGAGATCGTCATTCATTGGTTGATCTCACCACAAGTATCTTCTCACGTTGTCAGAAAAGTCAGAATATGTGCTCTCCCATCCAAATATACAGACGTCAAGGTTAACATGACAGGAAGACAATACATTCCCATGGATTAACGCTTCAAAAGGACTCCAAAGAAAGTTCATACTAGAAGCAGGGAACTGCAGATTATAGTCTTGAGTCATCCCAAAGCTTCTTCAGCCACACATGCTGCCTATATGTAAGAGCAAACTTCCTCATGGTTATAGAGATGCTAAGGGTTAGATGGTCATAAGCACCTTTGAATCAGAAGAGGGACCATATATGAAGGGGCAGTTGATCGAGGGTAGTAGTTACAGCTTCCAAAGAGGGATTTCAGAAAGTGTTTAAGATACTGTGACATGAAGACTTTGGCAGGAATGTTTGGAGGCAAGCAGAGTTCTTGAATGCTCAGATATGAATTGTCACTTCTAAATAAGCGGGGATGGATCAATTAAATTCAGAAATAAGTGAGATCGGGAAATTGTAGTCACATAAAACATGAATGATGCTGTTGTTTGGGGCATACTATATACAGTGTGCATCCATATGTGTGTATGTGCACGCGTGTGAGTGTGTGTGTTCATGTGTGTGTGTGTGTGTGTGTGTGTGCACGTGCATGCGTGTGGTCCACTGCTGGACTGTTTTAAAAAAATTGGAAACCTGGAAATGGGTTCCAGTCATAACATTTAGACCTTCATTTCAATCCCATAATGGTTAGCTTAAGGAATGTCCAAATATTTCTCGAAGCCACAATGCCCTATTTTTAGCAACAGACTCTAAATCATACATCACTGTACCTGCTGGTCTCTGGCTTGGAATTTGCAGAACTGCCGTGGGCTCCGTTAAGGCTTGCTGACTGCACTCACATATGAAATGAGGCTGGCAGAGAAAGGGTGTTTGTAGCTGCTGCTGCAGTCGGGTAATTCCTAACAATTCTATCTCTATATGCTGCATATGACTGAGCTTGGCACGGGCACTTGTTTCTCATTTAGTAGACTCACCTAGTGATTGTTACAAGCCCAAGAGATGCCTTTGAAAGTATAGTAATTGGCAATTAAGGAGGATCTAGCTCAGTTATCGGCATACAGTAATCCAGTTGGCCATCGTTAAGGATGGGAATCATTTCCACAGACATTCAAGACATCTGGTTTTGGGTGTTCCTCCTGGTCCATAGTGATCTGTTAGCTGCTCATGGAGAAAAGAATACATAGTACATTTTAGCGACATCTGTTTCAAGTTAGGATTAATTGAATTCCGTTTATGTCTCCCACTTCGACCTCATGGCAATAAACATCTATTAGAAGATCAGAAGGTAAAAATCACCTGTTGCAAATGCTTTATGAGAGACACCTTCAACCAACAAGAACCTTTATAAAAATATTTCATTATCTTATGATGCGGTCTTCACAACTATCCCTGGAAGCACTACTAAGACGATGAGCAGTTAGCACTACCAAAGCTCTGTGTGTAGAGATTTCTAGTCATTAGTCTTTATTAAGTACAATAGTAATGG
The DNA here is from genome assembly GCF_018167655.1 of Microtus oregoni. Taxonomy (NCBI): domain Eukaryota; kingdom Metazoa; phylum Chordata; class Mammalia; order Rodentia; family Cricetidae; genus Microtus; species Microtus oregoni. Next base: position 18,302,287 of record NW_024543069.1, on the reverse strand, counting down.
TACGGTGTCAGCTCTGTCATTTATATGCTTTAAATATTAATATTTATTATATGAATATATGAATAAAGGGCCATTAAGAAGTGAGACATGAGAAAGGAACTGCTCAGACTTGCCTATGTAGCACGACGCCAAAGTCCACATTGTACAGAGGTACGGTGGATTTTATAATGCTATAGTGACCACGCTATCATGTGGCAGTTGAGAGTGTCATGGGCAGAGCCCCACAGGGAGTATTTTCGTTACTGAAAAATGCTACTCTATTGCTACTGTGCAGTGCATGTCAATACTTAACAGGGCAGTGTGGCTGAGTTTTGTGCAGTAGCATCAGGGGCTGTGGAATCGCTAAGCCTTTATACCGTTGAGATCGCAAAGTTGCTTCTCTCTGTCTGATGTTTCTAGTGAAATTGCTATGGGGATTCCGGGAACAAAACTATGCTGCAAGTACAGCGAAAAATGATTTCCTGATGTGTTGAGTCAAAAATTTCCCGAGAAATGGAAACGAATGTTCTAGTAATGAGGAGCCTACAGTCCGTCATTTGGGAAAATGTGAGTGCTACGGCAAACACTAAGAGGTCAGTAGATATACCACTTGTCATCCTGTCATGGAGGCAGGCCTTTCCTTGTTGTTGAAGGGTGGCTCCTCCCCTCACACCAAATGCTGCCTGGAAAGCTGCTCTTCATCTCAGGACCACACCGGGTTACCTGGAACAATTGAGATGACCACAAGGAACTGCTGGAAAGCAGGCTCTGTAGTTTCAGCTTAGAGCAACTCATGCCAGGAATGGTGTTACCAGGTGACTGCAATGGAGTTGGCACCAGCTGAGGCGTATTTTAGTTGAGGTTGCTTTGACTTGGTGGTCTGATTAATTGAGACTTTATAGAAATTCACTATGAGAAATACTAGAAGATATTAGAGTATTTCAATGCAATGACGTTAAGTCAGGTTACAGAGTAGATTTGTCTTCTTTTATTATTTAAACTCATAGTTATTAAAGAGCCCCCAAGATAGCACGTCGCAAGCATTGTGATGCTAAAGTGGAAAGATGCCGGGTGAGAGCTGCTTGTTAGGGTGTTAGGAAGAGAAATAAAGCACGAACCAGAAAAGCGACAAAGAATTCTACATACCTTGAATTTTTAAAATACAATGGGTGTCCCCCAACGGCCAATGACGTGGGGCTATAGAGTGCATTTTCTGAACACACAAACCCAATTAGAGGCTGAAGGTTGTATAAAGTGGACAAATGACAGATGATAATATAAACTCCTTGTAGGTTAAGTTTATGACTATAGACTCATAAGTCTTAAAACAATTCCAAAAATAATATAGCAACAGATACTTGATATTATAGTTCTTTTAGTCTAATATGTCTTCTTCTAAACAATAAACTAAATTAGGAACCTGTGCATTGAGTAAGGAATAGTGAAGAAAGAAGATCTTTTGATACCACTCTTCTCCCTATGAAGCCAACAGTTCTCAGAACCGGTAGTCCAGCCATTAGGACACTGTCCACTGGAGCGGACCATGATTCTGCTCTTCAAAATCATTTTAAACAGAAGACAACTGATTACTCACACACTGAAAGAGATGTTTTACCATCAACCCAGGAGCTAGTGGCCCTTTTATCCTTTGAGTTTGTCCTCTGACTTGTCTCTTCCAATCCGCCTAGTAAATTGCCCACAGCTTCTCTGAGTATTCATTTTTTTTTTTTTATTGAGAAAAGGAGAAAAAAAAAAAACAAGTTTCCACCTCCTCCCAGCCTCCCATTTCCCTCCCCCTCCTCCCCCCCTCACCCCCCCTCCTCCCACCCTTCTCCCCCTCCCCCCACTCCTTTCCCCTTCCCTCTCCAGTCCAAAGAGCAGTCAGGGTTTTCTGCCCTGTGGTAAGACCTAGGACCTCCCACCTCCGTCCATATCTAGGAAGGTGAACATCCAAACTGGCTGGGCTCCCACAAAGCCATCACATTACGTAGGATCAAACCCCCGTGCCATTGTCCTTTGCGTCTCATCAGCCCTCATAGTTCACCATGTTCAGAGAGTCCAGTTTTATCCCATGCTTTTTCAGTCACAGTCCAGCTGGTCTTGGTGAGCTCTCAATAGATCAGCTCCACTGTCTCAGTGGGTGGGTGCATCCCTCGTGGTCCGGACTTCTTTGCTCATGTTCTCCCTCCTTCTGCTCCTCATTGGGACTTTGGGAGCTCAGTCCAGTGCTCCAGTGTGGGTCTCTGTCTCTATCTCCATCCATCACCAGATGAAGGTTCTATGATGATATGCAAGATATTCGTCAGTATTGCTCAAGGATAGGGTCATTTCAGGTTCCCTATTCTCAACTGCCCAAGGAACTAACTGGGGACCTCAGCTTGGGCACCTGGGAGCCCCTCTAGGGTCAGGTCTCTTGCCAACCCTAAAGTGGTTCCCTTAACTAAGAATTGTGGTTCCGTGCTCCCCTGTCCAACCTTCCTTTATCCCAATCCTCCTGCTTTCCCAAGGCCTGACCTCCTTCCCTTCTAACTTTTCTCTCCCCATCTCCCCTTACCCCCAACCCACCCCACCCCAAGATCCCAATTTTCTCCCCGGCAATTTTGTCTACTTCCCTTAGCCAAGAGGATAACTATATGTTTTTCCTTGGGTTCCCCTTCTTACTTAGCTTCTTTAGATTCACCTATTGTAGACTCCGTGACCCTTATTTATGGCTAGAAACCAATTATGAGTCAGTACAACCCATGTTCATCTTTTTGGGTCTGGGATACCTCACTCAGGATAGTGTTTTCTATTTCCATCCAGTTGCATGCAAAATTCGAGAAGTCATTGTTTTTTACCGCTGAGTAGTACTCTAATGTGTAGATATTCCATACTTTCTTCATCCATTCTTCCATTGAAGGGCATCTAGGTTGTTTCCAGATTCTGGCTATTACAAATAATACTGCTATGAACATAGTTGAACAAATGCTTTTGTCATATGATAGGGCATTTCTTGGGTATATTCCCAAGAGTGGTATTGCTGGGTCCAGGGGTAGGTTGATCCTGAATTTCCTAAGAAACCGAAACACTGACTTCCATAGTGGTTGCACAAGATTGCATTCCCACCAGCAATGGATGAGGGTACCCCTTCCTCCACAACCTCTCCAGCAAAGGTTATCGTTGGAGTTTTTGACTTTAGCCATTCTCACAGGTGTAAGATGATATCTCAAAGTTGTTTTGATTTGCATTTCCCTGATTGCTAAGGAAGTTGAGCATGACCTTAAGTGTCTTTTGGCCATTTGAACTTCTTCTGTTGAGAATTCTCTGTTCAGATCAGTGCCCCATTTTTTAATTGGGTTAATTAGCATTTTAAAGTCTAGTTTCTTGAGTTCTCTCTATATTTTGGAGATCAGACCTTTGTCTGTTGCGGGGTTGGTGAAGATCTTCTCCCAGTCAGTAGGTTGCCTTTGTGTCTTAGTGACAGTGTCCTTTGCTTTACAGAAGCTTCTCAGTTTTAGTAGGTCCCATTTATTCAATGTTGCTCTTAATGTCTGTGCTTCTGGGGTTATACATAGGAAGCGATCTCCTGTGCCCATCTGTTGTAGGGTATTTCCCACTTTCTCTTCTATCCTTTTCAGTGTGTTCGGGCTGATATTGAGGTCTTTAATCCATTTGGACTTGAGTTTTGTGCACGGTGAAAGATGTGGGTCTATTTTCATTCTTCTACAGGTTAACATCCAGTTGTGCCAGCACCATTTGTTGAAGATGTTTTAAACAATCCTATACAATAAAGGATCTTCTGGAGGCATTACCATCCCTGACTTCAAACTCTATTACAGAGCTACAGTAATGAAAACAGTGTGGTACTGGCATAAAAACAGAGAAGTCGACCAATGGAATCGTATAGAAGACCCAGATTTTAACCCACAAACCTATGAACACCTCATTTTTGATAAAGGAGCTAAAAGTATACAATGAGTATTCATTCTTAATAGCCCCCAGTCTCCAAAGACTCCCTTAGGTTGTATGTTTAGATTGTGTAATTACTTCCCAGGTTCCTTCAAACAAACTTTTGTATCTTACTAGCTAGAATTGTATCATGTGCCTACTTTTATTTCTAGAAAAATAAGAAATCATGTTGAACTAATATTCACCAGTTAATGAGAGAAATGCTATACTTTCCTAAAGTCAATGACCTTTGAGTATTCACTAAATCATTGCTTTGTGTACCTATAGAAGGGCAGAGGTTGAAAGGAGCCACAACTATTTCAATGTTAAAACTAAAATTTTCTAGTAAAGGTGTAGAAAATAAAATAACTGCAAAGAAATAAAATATAAGTTTGAAATGATCTTAGAAAATAAAAGTAAGTGAAAAATACTTTAAGGTTTTCAGTAACCACAAAATTTTGAATTTTATATAAATTAGTTTTAGAGAACACTAGAATCACTTAAAGAAAAGGGTAAAGTGTTCAATAAACAGCAAAGTTGAAGGATTGGAGTGATGGGTTATAACAATTTTGTCAATATTCTTCTGTCTCTACCCAATTGTCATCGGGATGATGTAATGGATTCCACAGATGCAAGTTTTCTCTGGTATGTAACTATTTTTAGGCCAATTTTTACAAGCATAGGGTTCTGTTAGGAACTAAGGTTGATTGTCCAGAGAGAAATGAACAAATCCTAGACTGACTATGTTTAGAGGAAACTCTCCTTAGAAGATGCCATGTAAGACTAGTGAAACAATAAGATGCTTACTTCTCTAGATGAGTGTCTTGACAGTCTGCTCATAGAATTTTATAAATTCAAAATCTTACTTTGAAAATTCTTCCTAATTCCTTTCATTAAATCAGTGGTTATCTAAGATATGAAAAGAGTCGGTATGATGAGTGTGATGATGGCTCTCTGTGCCTCCTGTAAAGCCTGCTGTAAGTAAATGTTTCCTTTGAAACATTAGATTAAAAGTGAGACACTTCAGAGTGCAGCCCACTGCCAGGCCAGGCTGTGACTCACATCAAGCTAAAGGCTTGCCAAACTTTCATTCATTGACCCCTCAAGTTATACATCAATATCTCCTAAAAACGAAGCAGTCTGCTTTCCAGCACCCTCTAACCCAGTGCCTACATGTGCCTCCACCCACCCCTGAACCTGATGTTAATTTATCAGCTCAGATTGCCTTTCATGTGTCTAAGCTGCTGTCTAAGCTATAGAATGTGTCTAAGCTATGGAATGTATAAGACAATGCCCACATTCTTTTCCTTGTCCCTTTAGTGAGCAGGGTCTATTTTGTAGAAACTATAATTATATTATTGCATGGCTTTTTCTGCATAGATGTCAAGAATCATCTATTTTCCCCAGATAGAGAGAGTACCAGCATATCAATAAAATGATTCTATCCAGGTCTAGCTTCATGACTCAATTAGTTCATGGAGGTTCTATACAGCAATGGGTGATTCACTTGAACCTACACAACTGGCAAGTACCTTACAAGTCACAACTCAGAATTCCTGGCCCAAATTGTTTAATCTCTTACTGAGTAGTGCTTGACACTTGGTGGGGAGGGGCCTCATGAATGTCTCATGAGCTTCATGGACCTTAGACATGAGCTTCCCCCTTCCATCAATGAAGGAGAGTCCCACAAGCGCCTCCTGGATATCATCACGCCAACTTTGCTTTAAGATACTTATATTGATCTTCAGCCTTGAGGAAACAGCTGCATTACAGAACAGGTGATGGCTATAAACACAGAGATAATACCTAGAGAGAATGAGGTAAAATGGTAAAGTAAGCAAACAGAAAGATTGAATCAGCCAAAGGAAAGAATAAGAAATCCTTCAAGGCATACAGGTACAGAGGAGAATTTTCCATGACCCAGTTCAGAAAACGTAATTGAGGGATAGCATTTCTTCATAAATAATTTAAAAACTTTATCTTAACAATTACAGCATGTATGTGCGGTGTTAGCAAGTGGCTAGCTCCCTACTCCAGATAGTAACCCAGTAGACTTAATACTGATTTATTTAATCTTACTTGGGCATTTACCATTTTGGTTGGTGGTATCAAACAGGGAAAGCAGGGCCTGAAAATGAGGCAGACTAAAGCCCCATGCAACCAACTTTATTCAAAGCATCAGACATTTTATACCCTGAGGACTAAAAAGAGTAACCCCAAGAAAACAGTCACATGTGACAAAAACATGTTTATCCAAAGAGGCATATGAACAACAGCAGGTGAAGTGAGCTGATTCCTACCTGCTACACCTTGGAGGAGCATGAAAACACATTCCCCAAACAATTCTGTGTTATGGAGGACCTGCGATCAAAACCCTCATGTCTTGTTTTCTTGGAGTTTTCTCACAAGCACTCAGAATTCCCCTTGCGTTACTCCTTTCGTGGACTGTGTTCCAACACTTGGGTCAATGTGCTTACATTTCAACATCTCTCAGAGTAATATTTTTGCCACTAATTTTATGGTCTGTTTTTAGCTCCTCGGAAATCCAATAAAGTATTAAGCCATTATTGTAACATTTGTTTATCATGGAGAGTGAGCTGGAGCCCAAGCATAGCTCATAGCTACCATGGTCTATACAACTAACTTGGAATCAGTACACTGTATCCCAGACAATGAATTAAAAGGCTTGTTGTTTAATGGCTTCCCTTTCAGGCAACTTTTATCTTCAATACTATAAGAAACTTTACAACTCCTCTAGACTGCAGATTCTATCAGTTGCCAACTGGTAATCCACAGATAATGGAACAGACAGATCAGGACAACCCCAGCCTGTCATGGTTAGGTTTGGTGTGAGAATGATGGTATAATGGTCATAGCTGGGTAGACTAGGTGAATTAGTCAAAATCCTTCTGAGGTTTCAAAGGGGTTTCTCAACACTGACAAGAAGAACTGAGTCAGCAACTCAGTGTTTAGCTGAAATCCTCACAAATGATTCACAGAACCCTTCCTGTCTGGACTGAGAACAGAACTAGTCCTTGTACCTCCCCCTTTCCCAAACATGTCATCCGTGGATTTAGTTCTCATCCACTGCTAGGCAGGTAGGTAGCATGATTAATCCTTCCTACTTAAAGTCTTTGCTGCTGCTCTCTTTTCTTTAGCTCTCCACATTTGTTTCAATTGGAATCCTGGACAAAATGTTTTCTCCACCTTAAGAACTCCCACTCGCTTTTGTTGTATGCAGCAGACAACATAATTTTGTAGAAAGAAAGGGCATGGATGGTCTAGTAAAGCTGTCTTGCTTCTTTCTCAGCAGTGTTGGGAATGTAGATTCAAAAGGTGATACTCATGAAGGCATATGATTTTGTTGAGTTTTTTTTTTCAAAAATATCACAAATAGCAACGTTAGTGTAGAATTCAATGTAATTCAATGTATTATTTAAGAAGTGGTGATTTAACTGAAACTCATATACCTGGAGTGAGACACCAAGAGGAAAAAATGTTTTCTAGAAGTATTCCTATTTGGCCCATTTGGTTCTTGAATCATTCATTCATTGTAGAATGTGCTATTCATTCAAATGTCAACATAATTTGTGGGCTCAGTACAAAATGAAAAATAGAAGACACTTTATTCAAAACTATGAAGAAATTCAAGAGAACATTGCTAAATTCATTTATAAGGCCACAGTCACCCTGATAACCAACCATACGAAGATTCAATGAAGAAAGAAAATTAAAGACAAATTTACCTTATGAACATTGATGCAAAAATACTCAATAAATCCGGGCGATGGTGGCGCATGCCTTTAATCCCAGCACTCGGGAGGCAGAGGCAGGCGGATCTCTGTGAGTTCGAGACCAGCCTGGTCTACAGAGCTAGTTCCAGGTCAGGCTCCAAAAAAGTCACAGAGAAACCCTGTCTCGAAAAACAAAACAAAAAAATAATAATAATGTGTGGGTGCACCCCTCGTGGTCCTGAGTTCCTTGTTCGTGCTCCATCTCCTTCTGCTCCTGATTTGGACCTTGAGATTTCTGTCCGGTGCTCCCATGTGGGTCTCTGTCTCTGTCTCCTTTCATCACCTGATGAAGGTTAATATTCATGAGGATGCCTATGTGTTTGTCTTTGGATTCACCTTCTTATTTAGCTTCTCTAGGAACATGAATTATAAGCTCATTGTCCTTTATTTATGGCTAGAAACCAAATATGAGTGAGTACATCCCATGTTCCTCTTTTTGGGTCTGGCTTACCTCACTCAGGAACTCAGGACCACGAGGGGTGCACCCACACACTAAGACAATGGGGATGTTCTATTGGGAACTCACCAAGGCCAGCTGGCCTAGGTCTGAAAAAGCATGGGATAAATCCGGACTAGCTGAACATAGTGGACAATGAGGAATACTGAGAATTCAAGAACAATTGCAGTGGGTTTTTGATCCTACTGCATGTACTGGCTTTGTGGGAGCCTAGGCAGTTTGGATGCTCACCTTACGAGACCTGGATAGAGGTCGGCAGTCCTTGGGCTTCCCACAGGTCAGGGAACCCTGATTACTCTTCGAGCAGATGAGGGAGGGGGACTTGATCGGGGGAGGGGGAGGGAAATGGGAAGCGGTTGCGGGGACGAGGCAGAAATCCTTAATAAATAAATAAATTTAAAAAATAAAAGTAAAAAAAATAATAAAATAATATCCCTTGGAAAAAAATAATAATAAAATACTCACAAACACAATCCAAGAATACATCAAAAAGACCATCCACTATGACTAACCAAGATTCATCCCAGGGGTTCAGGGATGGTTAAACATAAGAAAATCAATCAGTGGAATACACCAGAGAAACAAACTGAAAGAAAATAAACCATGTGATCATCTCATTAGATGCCAAAAAAGCCTTTTTCAAAATGCAAGTCCTTCATGATAAAAGTACGTTATAGAGTAGGAATACAAGGGGCATACCTCAACATAATAAAAGCAATGTAAAGCAAGCCAACAACCAACATCAAACTAAAGAAAGAGAAACTCAAAGTTATTCCCCTAAAATCAGGAATAAAACAAGGCTGTCCACTTTTTTCATATCTATTCAATATAGTACCTGAAGTTTTAGCTAGAGCAATATGACAACCGGAAGAGATCAAAGGGATACAAATTGGAAAGGAAGAAGTCAAAGTCTCATTAATTGCATATGGTATGATAGTCTACATAAATGATTGAAAAAATTTCATTAGGGAACTCCTACATATGATAAACACCTTCAGCAAAATGATAGGATACAAGTTTATATCAAAAAGTCAGTAGCCCTCTTATATACATATGACAGATAGACTGAGAAAGAAATCACGGAAATAACACCTATCCCAGTAGCCACAAATAATATAAAATACTTTGGAGTAACTCTTCGCAAGGAAGTCAAATAATGATTAAAAACTTTCAAGTCTTGCCAGGAGATGGTGGTGCATGTCTTTAATCCCAGCACTTGGGAGGCAAAGGCATGAAAATCTCTGAGTTTGAGACCAGCCTGTACTACAGAGTAAGTACTAGGACACCAAACTTATAACAGAGAAACCCTGTCTCTAAAAGAATGAAAAAAATCAAGTTTTTGAAGAAGATATCAGAAGATAGAAGATACTGATCAGTAGTAGCAACATAGTAAAAATAGTCATCCTATCAAAAACAATCTAAAGATTCAAAGTGATCCCATTAAATATTTCAACACCAAACTTTACAGAACTTGAAAGGCCAATATTCAGCTTCATATGGAAAAACAAAAAACCCAGTACAGCTTAAATAATCCTGTACAATAAAAAAAAAACTTCTGAAGGTTATCATCATCCATCTTGGGAATATGTAGTATCATGTTCTTAAATTTACTTACTGCTGTCTGGGGGTTATGGCATCTTTAAGGGTACCCTGAAAAAAAATGGGATAATTATCAAGTTCTGAAAGAGCTAGCTGTATCATTTGCTGCCTAGTCTCTGCCTAAAAGGAAATTGCAAATCTTAAGTCCTGGTTAGAGTAGTCTGTGATGATGGAGCATCTCAGCTAGCTGCTTTGAAACTGTCCCCAAGAAACAAACTTACTCTTGCTGTCTTAAAATGGAGATAAAGTCAGACACATCAAAGACAATTCTCTCCCCAGATTTGTAACTACACGGCCTCATTTCTATGAAATCTTCCACTGCTTTTGAAACTACTGTTCTTTTGGACAGAACTTATTTCTAAATGAACTTTGTTTCATTCTGACTGGTTTCATACTGACTATACTGAACTATACTGACTATACTGAACTATACTGACTATACTGAACTATACTGAACTATACTGACTATACTGAACTATACTGACTATACTGAACTATACTGACTATACTGACTATACTGACTATACTGAACTATACTGACTATACTGACTATACTGAACTATACTGAACTATACTGACTATAATGACTATACTGACTATATTGACTATACTGAACTATACTGACTATACTGAACTATACTGACTATACTGACTATACTGACTATACTGAACTATACTGACTATACTGACTATACTGAACTATACTGACTATACTGAACTATACTGACTATACTGAACTATAATGACTATACTGACTATACTGACTATACTGAACTATACTGACTATACTGACTATAATGACTATACTGACTATATTGACTATACTGAACTATACTGACTATACTGACTATACTGAACTATACTGAACTATACTGACTATACTGACTATAATGACTATACTGACTATATTGACTATACTGAACTATACTGACTATACTGAACTATACTGACTATACTGACTATACTGAACTATACTGACTATACTGACTATACTGAACTATACTGAACTATACTGAACTATACTGACTATACTGAACTATACTGACTATACTGACTATACTGAACTATACTGACTATACTGACTATACTGACTATACTGAACTATACTGACTATACTGAACTATACTGAACTATACTGACTATACTGACTATACTGACTATACTGACTATACTGAACTATACTGACTATACTGACTATACTGACTATACTGACTATATTGACTATACTGAACTATACTGACTATACTGACTATACTGAACTATACTGACTATACTGACTATACTGACTATACTGACTATACTGACTATACTGAACTATACTGACTATACTGAACTATACTCACTATACTGACTATAACTATACTGACTATACTGAACTATACTGAACTATACTGACTATACTGAACTATACTGACTATACTGACTATACTGAACTATACTGACTATACTGAACTATACTGACATGCTATGTCTAATCAAGGCATCCCAAAATTTAATTGAGATCTATTCACATTGTTCACATGGCTCTCTAGAGTGAACTTGCCTTCCAGATGTTTATCATAAATATTTAATTTTGTAGTTAATTTGATGATTTTGTGTTTATTTGTTGATACCTTAGGACCCTTTCTCCACTGCTGTTATCCTGGCATGTAAATGCACACCAAGCTTTGGGTCAGAGTCAGAAAGCATTCAACAAGTAGTTATGAAGTAAATAAATATCTGTTATATAATAATGTAAAATATCCGATAGAGGTAGATAAGACGAGCAAGAAAATGAAAGCAGAAAAAGTGGATATAAAAATTTGAATGAGCCTGACAATTGTAATTGGAAGGTGGAAAAGTCTATGTTGCTTGAGTTTTGACATGACTGGGAAATAAAAACAGAGTGTCATGGAGCCACCATGGTTGGGAATGATCGTGTGACTAGCTGTAGCAACAAGGCAACACTAGAAGTGTTACTAGAAGAGGTAGTTGTCTACATCAGTTTTGTCGTGACGTGCATGAAAAGGAGGACAAACAGTCAAAACAGTAACTAACAGAAAAATTGGATTTAAGCATCAGACTTCCTGTCTTCGGAAACAATTTTAGAATTAATCTCCCCCCACCCAATTAGTTGTTTAATTAATAGAAAAGTTAATAAACCATGGTTCATTTTTCTGAAGTTGGAGCCTTAAATAAGAAACACTGTGAGCTCCGAATATGCTGGTCCTTTGGTTTCATTCTTTCTCATGGGAGATCACGGCATACTTTTGATTAGATTATACTTTTTAGGGTAAATTTCCAAATGGATTGTGAAAATATTCCCAATCACTGGAAATGTTTAATGAAAAGAAAATCCCCATGCACAAAAAAATATTGAAACTAAAAAAAAAAAATATGGAAAAAATAGTCCTACAAAAGAACTTTTTCAGGTTAGATAGGCAAAAAAAAAAAATGTGTGTGAGCGTTCTACGAGCTATCATTGACTTTCCTCCCAGATTAGCATAAGGCAAAAGTGCAGCCATCTCTATGACAAGAAGAAAGAATGCTAGATTAGTGCAGAAAAAGAATTATTTCTGTGTACTCCCCAACTGACAAGTGACAAGTTGCTGCTTCATATAACATGTAAGTTTAATGCTAGTAAAGGGATTGCTTGGTATTAATATTTATTATTGTTTTAAAATGTTATAAACATGCTTTAATATTTAACAGCTTCTTTACTGAGACTGTCGCTCAGATATCATGCCTAATGTTATTTCTTGATGCCATTCAATCCATAAACTCCCACCAGGTAATCTGTGAAAATGAACTTAAGCCACCTCTTCTATAGGTTTTTATAGGTTTGAAGAGTGTCCTTCAAACTACACAAATCCTTAATGAAGGGACAACAGTAACAGGCAGTCTACAACATGTCCAGGGCTGTGCCGAGTGAAAATGATAACAGGATAATACAGAGAAAATAATTCTAAGTATTCTGCTTTCTATGCCTATCATGCTCCAGACAAGATTGAAGGTGTGGCCTTAGTGTGTGAAGTGGTCGTTGTACTAAAATGCTTTGTTTCTCACAACAAGCAGGTTATATAATCTGTTCCTAAAGTTTGAATTAATGAAATACAGGCCACTGACAATACAAACAATAGATAATTCTTATATCCCCACAAAAATATATATTGGCCTTTCTGCAGTCTTTTGAGGAGAGAGGGAAACAGTAAATGTCCTTTGGAAAACCGCTTCTCCATGTTTCTATGGTACTTCTGTTGTACCCATCCTTTCTTGTATTTAACTTTTGTAACTTGTGCTTTAAAATTATTTTGCAAACTGCTCCTAAACTGATGCTCATTTTTCTGATAAATGAATCTAGGCAAAGAAACCATACAGTATAATCAAGCTTAGGGAAAATAGCCACGTTTAGATAAATTAGAAAATCCACTCGTGGGGCTGGTTACATTGTGCGAGAAGAGAAAACACTCCAACAAATTCTCTGAAGCACCATCAATGACAACAAGAAGCTTGAGACAAATTGGACAGCTTCGTTTCCAACTCACAGTCGAAGTCCTGGTTTCTGTCTTAGCAGAGAGAACAGCTTCTCTGACTTAGAAACCCACAGTTTGTGGATGAGACAGTGCACCAAGGGCAACAAACCACCAAGCAGAAATAGAAATCCCAACCAACTTTAGCCCTTCATTTTCTTTTGCTTCACAAATGTTTCTCTGTCTGGGCCACATTGACAGCTACACCAGAAAATGATGTAGCTCAGGTGTGTGATGAAGCTTCACAAGATGCAAGCGACAAAGACAGACCCTCCATCCTCCACTGCCAAGCCAGAGAGTTGCTAACATTTACTATGTCTGTGGAAGGAAGGTGCATCTGTGAGCTGTTTAAATTCTGGTCATTTTGATCATTTCATTTGGAGGTTTTCCTGTTTGTTTTGACTGAGGTTTGACTTTAATATTGAGATCTATAAAGTGAGTCACAGGTTCCTGACACCAAGAAGATATTAAATTGTCAATGTTTTAAAAGAACACAAGGTGAAAGACTTTTCTCTCCTCCCTAGAAGGCTTAAGGACATGTTTAAGAAAGCTATACAATTAGGCAGTGGTGTTACACACCTTTAGCCCCAGTACTCAGGAGGCAGAAGCAGGTGGATCTCTGAGTTTGAGGCTATCCTGGTCTACAGAGTGAGTTCCAAAGAACAAGGTCTACACAGAGAAACCCTGTCAAGAAAACCAAGAAAAGTGAGAGGGAGGGGGAAGCAAGGGAGAAAGGAATGAGGGAGGGAGGGAGGGAGGGAGGGAGGGAAGGGGAGGGAGAAAGGAAGGAAGTTAAAAGGAAGGAAGGAAGTGGAAAGGAAGAAAGAAGGCAAGTCATACAGACCTACTCCTCATGTCACATTGTGAGTCTGTTGAATGCATGAACTAATTTAACACTTTACAGAACACCTAAATTGCCTTGGAGAGAGTGGCCATAATGATAGATTCACAGGGAAAAGAACGTTGATGCTGGGACTTGGTGACTTGGTTTACTGCTAGTGTCAAAAATTTGCTAGCATTGACTAGGTGTAACTGTTTAACCTACTGATGCTCCAACTTTAACAAACATTTCATTAAACACATATTGCTGCTGGGAGGTGGTGGCGCACGCCTTTAATCCCAGCACTTGGGAGGCAGAGGCAGGCGGATCTCTGGGAGTTCGAGACCAGCCTGGTCTACAAGAGCTAGTTCCAGGACAGGCTCCAAAACCACAGAGAAACCCTGTCTCAAAAAAAAAACACACACACACACACATATTGCTGCACCCCTTAGCAAGGTCTCTGATCGAGTGACATGGCATTAAGGCCCAGGAATTTCTAATTAGTATGTCTGTGTTGTCAGCACTTCTGAAGACCCAATAGAGAGAGAATCCAGATGGTTAGTGTCAATGTGAGACAAGGCTTTACCAAAAATACAGGATCTAGAGGGGACAGAGAGAGAATGTCCTACATGAAGCAATAGATAGGTAGGTAGGCAGATAATAGATAGATAGATAGATAGATAGATAGATAGATAGATAGATAGATAGATATAGAGATGATAGATAAATGTATATTGAAAAGAAAAAGAAGGAAGATCAATGTAACTCTAGACAATATTAACCAGTATGAGTCTCATTTGCTCTCTGCCTCAAAAATGGAATCCTTTCATGTACACTTGAGGTTCTCTTTGCTCTAAGTGAAAATCCAATATAATGGAAGACTGAGAATCATGGTGATCTTGGATTGTGTAATGGGGAAAAAAAATCTCAAAAAGTATAGATAAAGAGACAACGGACAGTTGGAGAAAAGGAGGGAGATAACTTTAAAGTCACTTCCCATCCCTAAGAATCTAAGTATAAACTGCCACCTTCTATGGGATGCTGGTGCCACTGATAAAAGTCCTTGGGAGAAGGCACTTAGTTCATCACACACCCAAGGCTGCCATCAAGGAAAGGGGAAGGGGTGTTGATTGCCGGCCAGCAGTTTTGTGCTCGATTCTGGTGATGCTTTGACTTGCGCCTCGTTCATCCTCTCTGTTCCTCTGTAAGATGGCATCATGAAAGCCTTTTACAGATGAGGGATCTGAGATTCTGAAATATTAGTTTTATCTGTTGGGGCCATCAGGCCAGTGTCGGGGTTAGGAATTGAAGACACCGCTCATGCTCCAGTGACCATTCCTTTTGTGTTACATATGAAAACCGAGACCAGTAAAAACTGTGCCTAATTTAAGCCTCTCCCTGCTTCTACTTTTCTGTCTAAAAAAAAAAAAATCCTTGTATTTGCCTTTTCTTAACTGCCAGTATTATAACTATTACCATGGTAAAAAATCTAAAAGTTAAACTGTACCTTACGCTATTTCCTCAGAATTCTCTTGAGAGGTGGAAAAACACAAAACATGTAAGCTCTGGGACCATGTGGTTGGATTCACATTGGTTTTCACAACCCCAGGTCATTCTGTGTTTGCAGATAACATGCTGGGGTGAGGGGAATCATATCAAACAGTCCCTTACAACACAGCAGGTGACGACATAAGCAAGACGTCAGGACAGTCCCACCGTATTACATGTCTGACAGAGGGAGCATTTGCTTCTCCCTCTTTGAAAGGTACCTCATTGGCAGGACCACTCAGGAAATATTATTTTTCTTGTGAGTCACCCCCCCTTTGTTTCTCAACTTTCCCTTATCTTACCCCCTGAACCTTGGTTTCCTGTTCAGCTCGTCTGTTTTTCAACTCTTCTAATCTTTTACTGAGGGGGAGAAATTGTCTTTTGTTTCATTATTGCCTCGTATAATACTTACTAACCCATATTCTAGAGAAAACAAGCTATTGGCCAGCCAAGATCAAGCCATGTAAAACCACAAGGCTTCATCACACTCCAGTTTATACTTCCAATGTTTGTGTTTTTATGAAATTAGTTTTAATATTTATAATTATGTACACAGATTTGCTAATTATAAAGATATGAAAATATAGGCACTTATTTAGAAAAGAGAATAGTCTCCCAAAACAAATCCTCTGTATTTATGTGTATATGTAATAAGGAGCGGCAGGCTGATTTCCGGCCGCCCCAGCTCCCACATGGCTAGCTTATGCCCTGAAATAATTACACAGAAACTGTATTCTTTTAAACACTGCCTGGCCCATTAGTTCCAGCCTCTTATTGGTTAGCTCTTACATATTGATCTAACCCATTTCTAATAATCTGTGTAGCCCACAAGGTGGCTTTCCAGGGAAGATCTTAATCTGCGTCTGTCTGGAGTGGGAGGATCATGGTGACTGACTGACTCGGCTTCTTTCTCCCAGCATTCTGTTCTGTTACTCCACCTACCTAATTTTCTGTCCTATCAGGACCAAGCAGTTTCTTTATTAATTAACCAATGAAAGCAACAGATAGCTAAAGACCCACCTCCATCATGTATGTATGTGTATATATGAGTTGTATGTCTAAAATTGTTTTCTAAATGTTCTTTTTACTTCACATCATAATGTATACTTTATCCTTTGAGATTAAAAAATAGCAGCAGAGTGCTAAAAGGTTATACAATATTTCATCATACATTTATGTTTCTTTTGTTTACAAGTTTATAATCTCCCTAAGGAAAAACCAATGCATCTATGTCAGCTGCCATTGCTACAAAAGCAAGACTAATGAGAAAAGACCTAGTAGCAAAACACATGCCTCTCAACGGCTGCTTACCTAGAAACTGGAAAGTGCACAGCCACTGTATAGCTGAGGCTTTGTAGAGGAGTTGTTTAAAGTGGCAAAAATGATCTCTTATGTCATGACAGGGACAGGTTTTCAATTACAAGCTGTTGACTGCTACTAGAAAAATATGCAGCGATGTCCCATTCAGTTTTTTGTAGGGATAGCAATCCTCCTCTCTCTCTTATGTATGAGTGTTTTGTTTAAGTGTACGTATGTGTACTGTGTGTGTGCGTGTGTGTGTGTGTGTGTGTGTGTTGGCCCATGGAGGTCAGAAGAGGGTATCGGATCCCCTGAAACTGGGGTTCCAGAGTCGGTTTTGAACCACCGTGTGGGTGCTGCCAATCAAACCCAGATCTTGGAAAGAACAAGTGTTCTTAACCACTAAGTCATCTCTTTAACACAGAGATCATGTTCTATAAATAGTTTTGAGACAATCAAAGAATAAAAGAAACATATCTGCATAATTTTATGATAAAAAATAATTTTCAGGAGGAAAAGAATGAGTTTCTGATCTAAAATGAAATACACATAGGTAGAAGCTTGTTTTGCCACTGAAAGAGGACAGAAAAGGTACTCAAATATATTTTATTGCTTCAGCGTCTGAGTGCTCTCTCAAGTCTCTACTCACAGATGGGGTAGGAATGCAGTCTGCATTTGTTTTCCATGACCCTCTCTTTTAACCTGCAAAAATTAAGTAAATTGATGTGGGATGTTCCTCTGTATGTGTGTTGCTTTTATTGGTTGATGAATAAAGCTGTTTCAGCCAATGGTTTAGCAGAGTAAAGCCAAGCAGAAAATCTGAATAGAGATACAGAGAGAGAGAGAGAGAGAGAGAGAGACAGAGAGAGAGAGAGAGAGAGAGAGTAGGGAGTGTCAGGGGGATGCCATGTAGCTACCAAAGGAAGCAGATGCCATGTAGCTGCTGAGAAGCAAGAGGTAAGAAACCACGAGCATTGTGGTAAAATATAAAATAATAGAAATGGGTTCATTTAAGATATAAGAACTAGCTAGAAATACACTTGAGACACTGGCCAAGTAGTGTTGTAATTAGTATAGTTTATATGTGATTATTCGTGTACTCGTGTCTGGGTGGCCAAGAGCAAACGAGCAGTCTCCATTTACGATAGATAGATTATAGATAGATAGATAGATAGATAGATAGATAGATGAGAAAAAAGGGAAAAAGTACTTACCATCTTTAAAATCATCTATCCTTGTGTTACAAAAGATTATTTAAATAGTTTCTAAAAAACAAGCAAAGCAGTATTTTGTTTTGTTTTGTTTTTTTGAGACAGGGTTTCTCTGTGTAGCTTTTGACCCTGTCCTGGCACTTGCTCTGTAGACCAGGCTGACCCCAAATTCACATAGATGCACCTGCCTCTGCCTCCTAAGTGCTGGGATTAAAGGCATGCTCCACCACTGCCCAGCTGTGAAATCTTATAAGCTATTGAGGTACCCTGGTTCATTACTGTCTCAGAGATGCTACTTAATATTAGTTACATTAAAGCATCAGATATTAAATAATTGGTTGAGTACCACAATTAATCATCATTGTTGATAATATACTACACATATAGACACAAAACATGCAGTACTTTTAGAGTACAATTAGTTAAAAAAAAAACAAAATAGCTATTTCAGTAAGACACCATGAATAAAAATATCCTTTTATATAATACACAGCCACATGAGGGAGATTACAATACCTCGATTTCAGTAATTTACAATATTAAGTATTAAAGAGCTATTTTGATGTTTCTATGACAGTCCACAACAGGCTTACTGTGAGCAGTACTTTTGGCAGTTACAGTGCTATTAGGTACCAGCTACACCTTTTAACTATTTTACCTAAGTCCACTTCGTACTCTTCTATTGCTTCTAAATAATCTCAATATATTTGGTCAAGGAAGATGGCAGAAATTGATAATCCTGTAGATGAACACATTATTTATTAACTGTCTTTGTCACCTTCAGATGGGCTGTGAAGGAACAACCACAGTGGGGGCAGAGAGGTCCCAGCTGACCCCTGGTGATACAGTTATGAGTGACATGGCTCTGTGCTCTCCACGCTTATCTTAAAGATCACTCAGATGCCTTCAAGAAAAGTCTGCAAGTACGTCTGAGGCCATGCTGCCCTGCTTTGTTGATAGAGTGTCTGGCATTGGTCACAGACGTCTTGGACCAGCCACTGTTTTTCATGGCAAGCTACCATGGCTTCTAGAGAAAAAAACAAAGCAAAACAAAGCAAAACCTTTGCACTTTTCCAAGCAGTGGTATACTTTCCGTGCCACTGTTCATGTCTGTCTTGAGCAGAAGCTGAGCGGGCCTCACTCTTTGACAAAGAGAAATAACTTAGCTTTGGGCTCCAAAATTACATAACGTAAATAAAAAGGTGTTGATTGCCTATACTTTCATTTTCATACCATGAAATCCTTCCTGTCTCTTCAAAACCAAGAGGCTTCTCTGAAGCTTCTAAATATGTCGTCTCATTCCAGAACAAAAACAAAAGAAACGGGGATAGAGTTTGCTTCCCCTCTTCATCTTTAAATAACTCTGTGGCAAAAAACAAAATATGTACAGATCTGACCTGCAAATTCTGTATGGTTAAAATATAAGCTGTTTAACACTCGCTTGAATGTTCTCTGCCTTGCAAATGCCTTCTCTGCAATCCAGGACCTTGAAGAAAGCCATAAAAGGGAAGGAATATAATTTTGTTTGTTGGCACTTACTGAAAAGCTAAAATAAAATAGTAACAGCAATCGCCTTGGCTAGCTCCAACCAAAGAAGTAGTGAGACATCCCAGAAGATCGTAAGTTATGGGGGAAATGTGGTTTCCATTCTGTCAGCTGTGTTTCAGGGAAGTCAAATGAACATTTCACCAATATCAATCTAAAGCAGCAGAGAGCAGTGGAGTAGAACTAAAATGACTTCATAAAATGCACAGTGGTATACAAGAATAAAGAGCATGTTTAAATGTAGCTTTAAGTTGAAGCCTTGTGGCCATTTTTCACTTCTTGGTAAGGGGATTCTGTGACATTAGCTTTCAAGTGCAGAAATGCCAAATTTGTAATAATGAATTTCATTGTCTGGTTAATGAACCAGAAGGACAATATATAACTTATAATTCACGTCAAACATTGCAAAATCTTTAAGGCAAGTGTAGATGCATGGATGTTAGCTAAATCACAACTATAATAAATGATTGGAATCCCACAGTGCCAATACTCTTTTTACTTGGGACTCATTGACTCTCTATAATAGAGCAGTTCAATCCTTCAGATCACAGTGATTTATGTATTCCGATTTCATATATGTGGTAAAATTCTTAAATTTGGAATTAGTAGAATGTATTTGGAATTATGACCCATGTAGGAAAAGTTGACAGAGGATGCCAGCATGTCCAAACTCTAAATATTAATGATGCCTAGGAGAACGGTTTACTTTTGTAGTAATACATATTTCAACTCACCTGCAAAGAACTGTGTGCACTACTGCATCTCCACATTACAAAGCTGTGCATTTTCAGGTGTAACGATGAGAACTTTGAGGGATTATCTTCATTTCTTTTCAAACTATAATTTTCAATCTACATTATAGGCAAGAGACCATAACTGGAATACAAATCAAATTACATCTCTGTTTTAGTTAATAAAAAGAAAATTAAGCTGTTCTAAAATTTTTTTACATCTCTGTATGAAGAGGCATTTTTTATTTAAATTCAGATATGAAAGCTTTTTGTCAAAATATGCAGGAAGCATTTTCTTCTTTTGGAAAAATTTGTTCCCTCTGAGATCAATGAAATCAATGGTTAAGGTAAAAATATCTTTAATGTAAAAAAAGTATTTTTTTAAAAAAACCTGGGTCCTCATTGCCTTGCTTAGCCTGTACGTCCTTTCCAGTTTTCCTCGTGCCCTCACTTGCTTGTTTAAGTCCATCCTGTCTAATACACTAAACCAGGTCCTTTCAGAGTGTCTGGGGCTGCCCATGGACAGAGCAATGCAAGTACATGTTATGGAAAACAATATCGCTAGGCTACATGTTAATTAAAGGGACACAGAACAATGTTGTAAACTACTGGCTTTTGTGTGTTCCAATACTGAGCTCTTATATGTTTGCAGAATGGGTTTAGGCAAGGAATAAATTTATAGGCAGCACTATGGAAAAATGAGATTTCTTTAGAAAAAGAGGTGCAAACGCAGCTCTTTTAAATCCAGGAAGGAAATTCTTCCTTCCACGTGAACCCAGATTGGCTAACTAAAGGTAAATACCAGTAAACTATAGGAGTACACGGCTGTGTTGTAGGATTGGTGGTTTATCCTACCTACCCTTTGATGTGCTCTAGGCTAGGACAGTTCAAACACCTAAATAAGGTAGGATCTCCTGTTCACCTTCCTTATTAACATCTTATCTCACCAGGAATTGTTGCTCTATCTCGCTTGTCAAGGAACAGTTTTTCTTTAGATTTCTACCTATTATTTTTCCCAACTTAACTTACTTCTTTAGATTTCTATAATTAAGACTATGTATCTATTTTCTATTACCATGATCTCACAGTTTTCTTCTAAGAGTTATAGATTAATGAAGAAGGTACTTAGAAATTTGGGTAAAAAATGCTTTCCACCCAAGGAAATTGACATTATAACCAGTGCAAGTATTCAGAAAATACTCTTTTGCTAATATATGTTCAAAACTTTAATTGTTTGAAAACCTTTTCTCATTTAGATGACAGAAGACTCAATGCCAGGTATCTTTCCATACCCCTTCTCATCCTTCTTCTCTTTTGTCTCACTGGACCTGCAGCTATAATAGAAGACAGAGGTCCGTTGAGATACAGAAAGAGAAATGGTGGTACCCTTTTAAGTATATGCCCTTCTTCTACATGGAACTTGAAGTATTGATCCATCAGAGTCAGACTGTCTTCATCTTTAACAGAAGCCACAAATCTTAATTTTATATGAAATATTTTAAATTGCAAATGTTAAAGGATCCAGTTTAAATAAAAAAATGACTTCTACCTTGAAACAGGTAAATGCCCTGAAAGCAGTATCCCTGGGGCAGTTTCTGCTCTCTGCCCTACTGCTGGGAAGGAGTCAGCTGTAGTGTTTGTAAACCTTTCAAAATAAAAGTCCTGTGAGGATGCTGATGTCACCTCTGTCTCTAATACTGTAGAGTGTTTGCCCATCACGGGGCCACTGTGGTGCCAAAGCTTATGCATTCATGTGCAACTATATTAACAACTTGTTATAGTAGACAATGGGTCCTGGTTAAGTTGTGTCGAGTGAAGTGTCTGGTGTATTTGATTTGTTTTTCATTGTGACTTCAAAACCCCACCATTACAAGGAACGCATTAGTAGAAGGAGAGAAGCTAGAATACAGGTGTTCAATATCCTAAGAGTTTCCAAAGGTTAGCTGAAAACTGTTAAGTGGGGTTCATCTACGGACACGAGGAAGAGAGGTAGACAAGCTTGGAAGAGATGATGAGCAGACTGGTTGGATTTGGTGCCAAATGTACACAGAGCTGTTGGGATGGCTGAGCACTGATTCACACAACACTTAGCTGCCCTTTCAGAAGTTTTGAAATTCGAAGAGATTAGTTTCAAAAGATTTATATCATCACATTTGCATCCTAAAGCTCTTCACTGGCTTGCTCACTGAAACAGACCTAAAATAATCTAAAATGTGGCTTCAGATTGCCTCACTAGTCCTTGTTCAGCTCAGCATTCAACATCTGCCTCAAACACCCTGACTGCTTTGCTGTTTCTAAAACGTGCTGGTGAATGCCACATACATGTTCTGTCCGTCCCGTGCCCACATCCTCATTCTGTTAGCGCTGATGCTGAAGGTGCTGCCCTCAGGAAGTTGTTCCCAGGTCCCTAGCTATCTAACTGCCACCTTTTCTCTTTACTAGAGTAGTTTATATTGCTTTCTTTTTCTTTCTTTATTTCTTTTTCTTTTGTTGTTGTTTTGTTTGTTGTAGTTTGGTTTGTTTGGGTTTTTGAGACTGGGTTTCTCTGTGTGTTCCTGGACTAAGCTAACTTCGAACTCAGAGATTCACCTGTCTCTGCCTTCTTAGTGCTGGGATTACTGCTGGGTAGTAGTGTGTGCCACCACTGCCTGGCTTATGTCTCATTTTTGATAATAATATTTTGAGGTTACTTAATGTTTCCAAGCTAGCCTCCAACATGCAATAAAAAGTTGAAAAGAAAAAGTATGACTGAGCTGATAGATTGCTAAGTTTTCCTGAGGCTGTGATGGATAGTGTTATGTGCACAGACAGGTGTTGCTCTGGGCTGCTGTAATGAATCAGAGGATTTTCCCTTCTTTAGAATGTGGAGATTTCCAGTGCTCAGGGAACTCCATGGAAGAGGAGTCAGAAAGAAGATAAGAGCCAGGGGGAAAGAAGATAAGACATCGAGGAAACAAGACCCTCTGAATCAACATGACCAATGCACGTACAAGCAAACAGACGGAAACTGAAGTAGCAAGCACAGGGCCTGCGCAGGTCTGCAATGGATGGACTAAGAAGTGGACATGTGCCTGCCCCCTAACCCAGAAACAGCTGTCAGTTGATAACCTCTTGAAAATGAAAATTTATTTCCCTCCAAGGGAGTCTCACTGGGAAAACAACAACTCCTTAAGGGTAGGCTGCATGCCCAGAAGTAGATGGCAAAAAGAAAATTAACTCAACCTCATCTCTGGAGTTTCCTTGTTTCATAATGTCCTCCTAGGAGTCTTCCTGATTGTTTGATGGTCTTAATTTTATCTTACTATTTATTATTTTATTTTATTTGTATTTTTCTTTTCTCTTTTTGCCTTGCTTGTCCTTTGCATATATATTATCACTTCTAGTTTAGTGGGATTTGTTTTGTTTTGTTTTCTGTTTTTGTATTTTATTTTATTTTTCACTTTACATACCAACTCCTTCCCTCCCCTTCTCCTACCTCCCCTACTTCCTCCCAAAGTCCAGCTGAGGAGAGGGAAGGATCACATGAGCAAGATGGGTTCAAGATCATGATGGGGAAAACCACAGGGACAGCTGACCCGAGCTAGCAGGAGCTCACGAACTCTGTACTGGGGAACCTGCATGGGACCGAACTAGACTCTCTGAATGTGGATGACAGTTATGTGGCTTGATTTGTTGGGAGGGGCATGGCAGGCAGTAGCTCCAGGGCTTATCCTGGATGCATAAACTGACTTTTTGGAGCCCATTCCCTATACCTTGCTCAGCCTTGATACAGAGCAGAGAGGTTTGGTTCCACATCAACTTGGTCTGTCAGACTTTGTTGACTCCCCAAAGGAGACTTTACCCTCTCTGAGGAGTTTAGTGTTTCTATAGGACTCCTGAATGTCCATTGAGTAGGTCACCGTCTTTATTTGTTTCTTGTTCTGTCTCTTGGAATCATTCCTTCTTTGTTTTGCCTGATACCCATGTGCTACTTTTTGTTTTATGCTATTATATATTATTTTATTAAATTTTATTTTATTATAATTCCATAGATGCCTGATTATTTTCTAAAGAGAGATAGAAGAAAGGAAGTGAATCTAGTTGGGAGGGGAGGTGGGGAAGAACTGAGAAGAGTAGAGGGAGGAGAAACTGTTATTAACATATATTATGTGAGGAAAAATAGATTTTTCAATAAAAGGGAAAATAATATTGAGTTTTGGGTAGTGTTCAATATTATGCAGAACTCCAAAAATATTCAAATAAAATGAATATGCTAAAAACTTAAAGATTAGTTTACCTTTAGTCTCATTATTAGAGATAAAATATTTGGATGATCTCAACATAAAAGAGAATGTCTAAAAGGTTATAGAGTTGCTTTAAAACATTAAAATAAAGTTATGTTGTTTATTCTTACACAGGAAATGCTTAAATTTTATGATATTTGTTTCAAATTGGGATAAGAATATTCTAAGATTTGGAAATAATAGTTTTTCTTTTAAAATTTTTAATTAACACTCTTCTATAAATTAAGCAAATAATCAGAATTTAGCTTTTTTGGAATTGGACATTGGTGTAGGAGGTCCTTCTGTCTAGGTGTTGTTTTCATTGGCTAATAAAGGAATTGCTTTGGGCCTATAGCAGAGCTGTAGGGGAACAGAGCTAGGCAGAGAAAACTAAATGGAATGCTGGGAGGAAGAAGGCAGAGTCAGAGAGACACCATGGAGCCACCAGAGTCAGACATGCCGAATCATTGCAGGTAAGCCAATGCCACATGGTGATATACAGATTAATAGAAATGGGTTAAATTAATATAAGAGTTATCCAATAAGAAGCTAGAGCTAATGGGCCAATCAGTGTTTTAATTAATACAGTTTCTGTTTGATATTTTGGATCTGGGCAACGGGGACAAACAAGCGACCTCCTTCCAACAGGACATGGGACATGCTCTAGCTCTTATAAAGCTTGTAACATGTCCAAATGTTTATGTTTGTCATATTCTCTGAAGGTTTAATGCATTTCCAGTTCTTAGAATATCTTAAGGCAAAAGACAAAGTCATTGAAACCATTAAATCCCAAACCATTTTGAAACGTCATCCTTTGTTATGGTGAATACTGAGTATAATCCTTTGCTTATCACACAGTTTTCCTTTTGAAAAAAAAAATAAAACATGATGATACAGGAACAAGACCATTACTTACTCTTTTCTGTATATTGGGAAGCACACAGATATGTTGTTGCCAATCTACAGAGCCATTGAGGTGTGGCCCAGGACCAGAGAAGAGCAGTGAGGACTGGGACAGAGCTGTTTTCATTGTCATGCCTCCCAGTGAATCTGTTCCTTGTGTCAGTAAAGTTAAACCCATCACACACGCTCCGCTACACAATGACATATTTCTCTACACAGAGAAATATATTTCTCAGCTAGAAGGCCAATTTCTCATTCTGTGATGGATCTTTCCAAAGCACCTCTAGTCGCAGGAGTTCATTGTGCAACTGATGTCATGAGTCTATTATACAAGTCTGCTTGTTCTAAACTGCAAGCCTCCTCAACTCTTACCCATCATCACTCTGCCTCGTCCTCTGCAAAGTTGACACAGCATGCAAAATTATAGGATACAAAACCCAGCAGGTTTTTTTTGCATTTTTTAAGCTGATAATTTGGTACAGGAATATTGAGAGAATTGTTCTGTTTTGACTGGATGAATCACTTTGAACAAATGGCTATCATCCCGATGCCCCTCCCCCATCGTTCCAAGCTTGAGATGTTTATTGTGAAAGTTAAATGCCATGTTTACAAGGCAGGTTCTCAACAAATGCTAAACTCTAATTAAATGTCTGGATGTGTGTTAACTACAAAAGTAATGTATATGGGGAAAGGAGTGAAGGGCAGAAGAAACACAGAGATAGTTGCGTCACACCAGTAAAGACTTTAGGGGATATTTATGGATGGCGTTCCATGAGCTCTTCCCAGAATACTTAAATAAATATCTGTTAATTTCTAAATGGTAGAAGTAGATATTTATTCAATAAAATATTTCTCCATTTTGTCATGATAGACTTGGTAAGACATTATAATCAGGCATTATTCATACTGTCTAGTGTACTACAAATCTTTAAAATCCATTTATCTCCTTCTCAAAATCATATCTAATGAAATTTTTATATAAATTTCTCACTCCTGACAGCAGACAAAGGACAGTAAAAATAGTTGAAGAAATACCCTATATGTATTTATTTCTATGCTTCCCAGTAGACTCAAGGTAAACCATCACTGGAAACACGTGTGCATAACGACAAGTTGAGTTTTGAGAAAGCCCTGACTGGGAGAATGAAAACTACATATTAAATGCCCATGTGCTTCGCAGCGGCCTCAAGTTCCATCCTTCCGAAAAATCTTGATGGTTCCTGTCCTTTGGAAACAGTTGGAGGAAAGCAAGAGGAAAGGCATAAGGAGAAAGGGGACAGTTGGGATGGAGAGAGGCAGGCTGTGTTTCTCTTTATCAGGATTTCAGTTGTGATCAAGCCATGACTTCCCAACTACCTGTTTTCTTCCTCTTCAGCTCGTTCTCCTGCTGACAGGGTCTCTTTGTAATAGATACATCTTGGTCTCACAACTCTTTGAACTGCACTGAAACTTGCCACCTTCTCTCTCTTTTTTTTGGGGGGGGGGGTTCAACATGAAGATCTGAAAAGCAAAACAGCTAGCCACTGGCTCTTACCTTGACCTCAGTCCAAAATGGTGATCCTGCCTCCAGGAATCTCAGAATGAGAATGTGTCTGAGAGTTGTCTCCTCCCATTTTATAATCCTCCTAGGGCTGGGATTAAAGCCTTGCACCACCTGGCTTTTATGGCAACTAGGGTGGCTACTGGGATTAAAGGTGTGTGTTACCATTACCTGGTCTGTAAGGCTGACCAGTGGGGCTGTGGGGCTGTTTTACTCTCAGATCTTCAGGTAAGCTTTATTAAAATACAATGGAATGCCACTACAATTGGATAATTGGTGATGGACAGAAATATATTCCTCGGGAATCTGGAGAATGGAACGTTTATAGGGGCTGGGATAAGACAGCATTAAAACAGATGGCATCACATAGTTGACAGAGAGGAAAGAGGACAAAGAAACCAATCTTGAGGTCTCAGCACTACTTCATTCGTAGGGTACAGATCTTAACTGATGCTTAGCTCTCTCATCAGATTTGTGACAGAGATTAATCGGGGTACACACTGAAGCTGTGAATATCACCCCTTCTGTGAATCAGACCAGAGCTAGGTACACACTGGACAGAGCCAGGGCTTCTCCTTACATCTGGTCATTGTAAAACCACTCATGGTTCATCCAAATTGTGGTCCACACCCTTAGACCTCCGATCAGGATGGTCTTTCCCTAGCCCGTAGTACATTCAGCCCAGTCAGCCTGGCTATTGGTTACTTTTTTGTTTCATTCAGGCATCAGTTCTATGACAGTATTCTTTTTTTTTAATTTATTTATTTATTAAGGATTTTTGCCTCCTCCCCTCAACCTCTTCCCATTTCTCTCTTTTCCTTGAAGACAATATGTGTTCACTTCCAGTGATTGATTGTACCCTTGGTCATCCATCCCTCCCAGCTTCCCCAGCTCAAGTCTGGCTGGATAATAAGATGCTCAACTCCTCCCACCTATGTCTTCAGTACAATTGTGCCTCTCACCATTCTGCCTAGAAGCTGATTACTCATAAGAAAACTCATCAGGCAAACTCTGTCATTCTTTAGTTGTGCCTGATCCCTACGCACAGCAGTGGTTAACTCCTGTCATCCCAGGTTAGCTTAACCACCTTTCTCTCTCTAACACCACCCTTTTTAAATTATCTAGTTCTACTGTTGCTGTGATAGATATAGGAGAGAATGCTATAATTTATGTTCATAATTTACATTATTTTTATTGATGTATGATGTAAGTCCAGTTCCATTTTTTTTTCTCTCTCCTTACTCCTGATAGCCCTCTTGTTCCCCCTGGGTAGTTCCACTTCCCTTCAGTACATACATGAATGATTTTATGGCTCAATATAAAAATCTAATGTTCACTAATAACAGAAAACATTTTTTTCTTTATCTCTTTTGAGATTACCTTAATACACTTAACAGGACCTAACTCACCCTTTATAATTAAAATATGGTGTCAGAAAGAGATTTGCTATTCAGCTTTCGTGGTCACAGAAGGATGCTCATCAGTTAGTGTGTGCCAAAGACTTGGAAAGAACGGGGCCTACTCTGATGAAATAGAGAAATGAAGTCCTTTGGCCCTTCTGGGAGGAGAACTGTGCGGATAAGATTCTGAAGCTCATTTGCCTCACCTCACCCTGTCCTATGCTTGCCCTTTCTTGTCTAGTTCAGGAGCGTCCAGAAGCGGGGGAGGGGGGGCGACAACAACAAGGTTTTCACAGTAATTAGTCCCAGCATCCTCCAAACCACAAATTAGGAAAATTGCTTCTTCTAAATAGCTCTCTTCTCTCTTCCTGTATATACTTTTCTGTTTGGCTGACTTCATGATTCTGTCCATCTTCCTGAGTTACTGCTTAAAGGTTCCTAATAAGGCCCAGGTGCTCATTGTATCTAGTTTATAGAAACCCTTGTTTCTGCCTCAGGTACTCTCCAGGTTTACACCAGTATTCCTTCTTCAGTGTCTCTTCATAGAGACATATCTGTGTCCTTGTGGGTGTCAGTTAAGGCTCTAGAGGGCATAGATTAGCAAGCCTTAAGAAATAAAATATTTATGGAACTGGGGTAATCACATTAATAAAGAAGAAAATCAGTCTTGGAAAGACAAAATCCACATTTTCTCTCATTTAAGAGTCTTAGAATTTACACATGGAATTATATATGTACAAGATATCATGAAAGTAAAAGTGAAACTGTCTAGGGGACAGGGGAGACCGACAGGAAGAGAGATCGTGTTGGAGTATACAGTATACACAACGTACTAACGTTATATACTGGCAAGAAAGTGGTCTTAAATAACCCAGTGTAAGAAAATCAAACTAAAAGCTAAATTGAAATCTGCACCTCGTCATTACTGCTGATCATCAGCATAACATATAAGGTGGTCTGTGTCTCTGGCATCCTTGATATCTGTGATTATTAAATGCTCACTCATCCAACAGAAAGATCACTGTTTTTATTATGGTCTGGTATAAGGACTAATTTTATCTCAATTTGGCTATACTATGATACCTGGTCAAGTACTAACATAGATGTCACAATAAAGATACATTGTTTAGATGTGATGAACAGCTTTGAATAAAGCAATTAATCTTGCATGTGAAGGTGGACATCCTTTGATCAACTGAAGGCCTTAAGAGACAGAGAACAGTATCCCCACTCCCAAAAGAAGGACTCTCACTTCTCGATACAAATCATGTTATCTCAAATTTTCTAGGGCTTCCAGCCTTCTGGGCTGCCTTTCCCTCATAATCAATTCCTTAAAGTAAATCTGTCTCTTTCTGTGCAACAATACAAAATCTTTGACTTTGTAAATCTTTACATAGATCTATGTCAAGATTTATCTATACCCTAATGTGGTTTTGCATATATGTTCACAAACTATCGGTTCTTTTTCGCTGGCAAACCTAATGCATCAGGATTTGATATTGGGGTCCCAGATGTAGTGGCTGTATTGCTTTGGAAAGGTACCTAGGACTCAGAGTTATTTGAGTAAATCACCAGTTAAGGCTTGTTTCTATCTAAAGGAATATCCCAGAGGTGGAGCCCTTGTCTATGACCTGCAAAGCTCTGGGTTCAGTCCTTAATATTGTCACGGAAAATTACTACTAGACTTAAAAATGTGTCTTGTGGACTGGTAGGTGTGATGGGACAGCGAGGGTGGAGAACTGGGAGGAACACTGGATTTTCTCACTGTACTCTGATTTCAACTATCCACCATTCCGATTTAATTAGCCTTTTGAAAATGTAAAGGGATGCATGTATTGCTCAGTGAGGGGAAGCGCTTGCAGCATACATATGAGGACCTGAGTTCAGTTATTCAACATCCCTGTAAAAAGAAGATCATTACCCATGTAGGCCGGTAACCTTAGCATGGTGAGAAGCAGAAGGCAGATTTCCGGAACTAGTTGACAACCCAGCTGAGCTCCAAATTCCTGTCCCAAAAGAATGAGGTAGAAAATAACAGATCAGGACACATAACATCCTTCTCCTCTGACACATACTACTGTACATATATTACATGTGCATACACCAAACACACGTGTACTATAATCACATAGATACAGACACATATACCACACATACAAATATTACAAACATATATACAGGCACACATGCACACTATGACTCACATTTATACATATATTATACCATCAACACATATGCCACCCTCATATACATACATCCCAGACACTCACAGACATCTACAAAAAAATGAGCTCTCTCATTAATTAAATTTTGGAAATTAATTTTTAAATTTTTATATGAAGTTCATTCATTTTCTTTGAAATTTTAATGTAATTCCAATAAGCAGCAACTGATCTTTGACTTTCATTCTAGTTCTGATAATGATGCGTGGAGACTAGGCTCACTTTTTTCTAGAACTTTTAGCTTTGGCCATTTGGAATTATGGGTGACATGGTTGGTAAGAGTGTTGTCTGTACGTTCTCTGCAAGAGACACAACCCAAAGCCACAGTGGCCTATGGAATATCACAGCTGAGACCTGTTTACTACAAGAGAGATTCCACCACGTGTGTAAGGACCTGTAGCAGTTCTCTCCAAAAATGGTAACAGCTGAAGCCAAACAGGTTTCAGTATCTTGGGTTAAAAGTTTTGCTGAGACTGTTCGGTGGTGGTGGACACTTTTAATCCCAGCACTCAGGAGGCAGAGGCAGGTGAACCTCTGTAAGTTCAAGGCCAGCCTGCTCTACAGAGTGAGTCCCAGGACAGCCAGGACTATTTCACAGGGAAAACCTGTCTCAAAAACAACAAAAAGAGAAAGAATATTGCTTAGTTAGGCCTAAATCAATGATCCACCTTCCATATGAGGTGGAGATGACCTAGAAGTATGTCCAACAGCATCAGTGGCAGGGGTTAATTTTAGCCCTCCTGTCTGATCTGACAGTGTGCCATGGTAGATCAACTAAGTCTGACATAGAAGGGCATGGCTTTTTCATTGTCTGAAACTCATTACCCACAAGGGAGACTCAATAAAATCTCATTAAATAAATAAGCCATTTATGACAGCACAACATTAAACTGGACTTCGAAGGTCAGGACAGTGTTATAGGTAAGATTTCATGTTATTTTTTTATGTGATAGTCTCCGTAGACATAGGTTCATCACAAATAAGAAGTTATTACTCTTAAGCAAATCCTTGTTCTCCAGCTATAAGGACAGTTCTAGAGAAAAAATGTAAGGCCTAATATGAAAATCAGGACGTGGCATTTTCAACTATCTTACCACATAGATGCCTCTTTTTCATTAAGTTCTGTGGGAGGGCATTTTTACCTTAATATGGTAATGTGATACAAACTGTTTGTTATTGGGGCTGATTCTCTCATTGACGCAAATTAGTTCTTTGTAAAATCTGGCTGGACTGCTTTCTGCATTTCATTTAGCTTATTCTGTGATAACCTCAGCAGAGCTGCTGCTGAATAAAGGTATATCAAGATACATCTTTAAATTCATAAATTTAAAGTCTATAGCAATCTATGTGGTAAGTGTTATAGTTACATTGTGTTCTATTTAATAGGTTCTAGTTTCAAATTCTGAATTTGAAATATTTACTTTATCTGGACATTGGGCAAATTTCTTTAAGTTTTAATAATTCCATCACCTATAGTAAATAAAGATTATGACAACAATAAATAACAGTGTCATGTTCTGATAGGTTCTGACGCTGAAGATTGCATAAAAATGTTCATGTCAAATTCTGAATACCCAACACTCAATGAGAATTTCTGAATTTTACAAAATGATGACTAGGTTTAATGGATACAAATTGCTTTCCATTTTAAAATATATGTAAAATCTTTTTTAAGTGAGTATAATTACAGTCATCTCTAATAAGTAAAATTTGTGTCCCTCCATGAAAATCCTGGCAGTATTGTAATTTATATTTATATGTTTCCTTATACTGTGACTTAGGGGAAATGTTCTCACGAAATGAAAAGTCATTTTTCAGATCAACAGTCCTGACTGATAGAGCCTATGAAAAATAAAACTCAGTATGGAGAATGAAGAGCATTGAGAGATCAATTTCTACAAAAACTTCAAGACAATAGGCACGTGGAACTGTGGCCTCAGCACTGGCATTCATTAAGAATTATAGGTACAGCCGGGCGATGGTGGCGCATGCCTTTAATCCCAGCACTCGGGAGGCAGAGGCAGGCGGATCTCTGTGAGTTCGAGACCAGCCTGGTCTACAGAGCGAGTTCCAGGACAGGCTCCAAAGCCACAGAGAAACCCTGTCTCGAAAAACAAACAAACAAACAAAAAAAACCAAACAAACAAAAAGAATTATAGGTACACATCCTTTATCCATCAAGCATTCCTATTATTGGGCTCCTGTCTTTATATTAGGACCCTTGGGGGTTATAATAAGGTGATTTCTGCATGAGATGCTTTCAAAGGACCTGATGCTGTAGCTATAGTTGTTACTGTAGTTTAGAAACTTGAACTCTAAAGTATCATGCCTAAGAAAGAATGACATTATAAAAGGCCGTGCTCAGGAGCAACCAAAGAGAAAGCATAATTCATTTGCCTCAAGATAAATGTTTGAATTGCTAAATGCCCAGTGATGAAGTAGCTGGTTTCCAGCCAGAGTAACAGGGCTGAAACCCTGAACTGAAAGCAGGGAAACAGCCAAGCACAGGAAGGTGAAAACAGGTCCAGCTTTCAGAGCCCAGACTAGCTGGATGAGCTAGCAAAAAGACAATCGTTCTTTCCAACAGACTGACATTGTTGGCATTCCTTCAAGCTAATAAGCAAGCCAGGGCATGAGTTGGAAGCCCACACTTGCTCAGTCTTTAAGAGAAAGCTTTCTGATCAATACCTCTCAAACATTCTGCTGTGAGGACATCTGTGTTTTCTTATTTGCCGTTAGTCATTACTCAACAATAATGCAACTGCTCTTGAATCCATATTTAGCTCACATACATATTCTATTACATACATTCATAGTCGATAGAGCCAATGCTAGCTTTAAACATGAAGTAGGCAGGCTCGATTTCTGTTTCCTACTTTATCCATTTTGCTGCCATTTGTTCTGATGCCTTCTGTATCCCAATCAGAGCTATCTGTTCAGCAAGTACATGCTTATGGAGAGAAATCTTCAGGCATGGAATTTTTAACAGATAAGGAAAAAGTCCTATGTCAACATATTGAATATCAATAGCATTGAAATCTTCTGAATATTTCATACTCATTGTCCTTTTTTTTTTTTAATTTTTATTCTGAGTGGCAGTGAAGAGAGAACACACAGGCAAACAGATTCAAGTTTGATTTCCGAGTATCCCACTCCTACAGTCCTTGTAACTTTGAGCAAATGATTTAACTTCAAGAATCAGTTTTGCGTTCCAAAACTGAGATGTTGCCAGCTGTTTTCAATTCTTCTCTCTCTCTCTCTCTCTCTCTCTCTCTCTCTCTCTCTCTCTCTCTCTCTGTGTGTGTGTGTGTGTGTGTGTGTGTGTGTGTGCGCGTGCTCATGTGTGCATGTGTTTGTGTGTATCTGTGTGTGTAGGTACAGGTGAATGCATTACCAGTCTATGCTAGAAGATGTCTGATCCCATGATGGTGAAGTTACAGGTGGCTGTGAGCTGCCCAGGAAAGGTGCTCAGAAGCAAATCTGTTCCTCTGAAAGAGCAATACACCCATTTATCCACTGAGCCATTTCTGTAGACCTAGATATTACCCATTTTGGAGACCTGCTAAACTGAGGTAAGAAAATGCTTGCATACGGATGGCAAGTATTCAATTGTTGTTTTCATTACTCTTCTTATCACTAATTATAGTTTCCCATATTAACAAGTCATTCTTAAATGTTTAAAAGACACAGCTCTGAAAAGAAGGTGTGGAATGCCTGTGATCATGCTGGTACTTACTCCTCCCAGAAACCTCAGCGCTCAATTCCACTATTTAAGGTTATTGTTTTCAGTGACTGAAAAGAAAGAAGTAATTCTTTTCCTCAAAACAAAACCAGACTTAATAATAAAAACAGGAAAAATAGGATGAAAATTCAATGGGTAAACATGACAAAAAGGTTAAGAGAAAGTTGGAGGAAAGCAAAGGCCTTGGTGGTATTGTGTCATGAAACAGAATATTTGTTTAACTAAAGATGTGTCACATTTGTTTGTGTTGCTGAATAACTGTTTAACTATGTAAAGATGTGTTGTATTTGTTTCTGCTGTGTTTGTTTAATTCTGTAGAGATGTGTTGTTCTTTCACCTTGCCTGCCTAAGGGAGGTGATTGGTCTAATAAAAACCTGAACAGCCAGGAGGAGGCAGAGGAGAGATAGGTGGGACTGGCAAGTAGAGAGAAAAGGGAGGTTGGCCAGCAAGCTGGGGGTGCAGCCAGCAAGACATGGAGGAAGCAGAAAAGTGGGATGGACAGAACCTAGGTGAGGTAAATGAGCTTCAGGGTAGTACGTAGATTAATAGAGAGGGGTTCATTAATGTTTACAAAGATAGCTAGAAACAAGCCTAAGCTGTGGTTGAACATTCATAATTAATAAGAAGTCTCTCTGTGTTATGGTGTGGGGCCTGGTAGTCCAAGAAAACCTCAACTACAGAGCTGGATATTCAACATGTTACCATGGGGAAGTGATGGGAAAAGGTAGAATCGGGGAAAGAGAAAGATGAAAGTCAGCACAGGAAACTCTACCATGCTGGGTGGTAGACTCTGAGCATGGCACTATCATATTTAAAATTCCATTAGTTAGACATTATTACCCAGAAAACATTCCACAGAACTCTCCTACCATGGATTTCAGAGAAGTGATTTTATTAGACTGAAGTTACTTTATTAGATAAAATTTTGCACAGTTGTTAAATCTAGTTCCGTTCTAATGACATGTAGAGATTTAAATGTCAGGTCATGGGTAGTGATTGTATTCTTGGCATTCATTGCACCTAATATTTGTTGCACTTCAGAAAACTTCTAAAGAACATGGAAATAAGGATCCCAGAGAATTCATCTAAACAGTTCTAATATACCTTGACAGATGTGTATTTAGTCAAAAGAGAAAGCATTTTTTAGAGTGGTAGGAATTACAGAGGAACACTGTCTAGAAAGATAAATATTACAAAACAAACTAGACAGAGGGGTGGGATTGGGCTCAGATGAGGAAACCTTCTTTTTATTACACCAATAAAAATGGTACCAAAAAGTCTGAACTATGACCCAAAATTATGGTAGCATAAAAATGAGGTCTCTCCATTTACATTCTAGTTTAAATAGAAGCATTATTTTCAAAGAAGCATCTATTTTAATTTTACAAATTTTATGGTGCTGTAGTTATTACTACTTTTAATTTAATGCATAAAAATCATTCATTTTAATTTCTCAGAAAACTATTATAAAAGAAATGGAAACTTTTGTTATTCTAGATGCTTCAATTGTATTTGGCTAGCAATGCTTTTCTAAAAGGAATTTTATTTTATTTTTTCTGTTTAATTCAGTGTTTTGGATTGTTTTAACTCTTGGCCTATATTTGTAAGCATTATTCATCCATATTCTAGGTCACTCTTTCAAGCAGATATATCAGATATGAAACACATACCACTTTTCACATGTATAAAACATTTAAAGCTGTATTTAAATTAGTCTAGACCCCTGAATTTTTATTTCTTGATACATAATCTGAACAACAGGATTACAGTTCTATTTACATTGCTCCTACTCTCTACAATAGGTTTTTCACTTGATACTAGGAGCATAATTTAGAGGCAAATGTTTACAGTAGTTTTATTTCAAGGTTTCAGAAATCTGAGGCAAATATTTTAAATAGTAATGTCTAAAGTTTCTCCAACACTTCATTTATCAATCATCGCCACGAAAATTGGTATTCTATGTTAAGTGAAAATTCTGCAGAGTAGATCCTTATCATGTTAGCTGCCTTTGGTTTCCATTTCAGTCTCTTTTCAGGAACTCTCCCATCATGCACTCTACACTGCTTTCCTCTGGGAACAACAACACTAGAAGAACCTTTAAAATACTCTTTCAGAATTCCGTATCTTTGCTTGATCTTGTATGACCACCTTATTCTTCAAAGAGCCTTCTTTCCTTGTATCTTGCAGCTTTATTTGGCCTCATGGACGATCATTATGAAAGTGAATTAAGCACAAAGAATGCTATATAATTGTATATGATGAAGAGAACCAAAATGAAGTGACAGTCCTCAAGACCACATTGTGACTGCCACGTAGCAACCAAAGCATACTTCGCTGCTCTCTTAATTTGTCCCAAATGCTTGGGGTTGCTCAGGGGTCGTTTCTGTTTCAATAGAATATGACTGCAAGTTTCCAGAGCACTTGAAACTTGAACCCTTCAATGTCCTGAGTGACTCTCGTTAAAAGACAAGATAGCAAGGACGCGGGGTGACGGTGCTACACGGGCTAGCTAATCAGCTGCTAGTTTTATGCTGCTGCGCCCCGTTCTTTTTTTTTTTTTTTTTTTTTGGTGTTGTTGTTTTTTGTTTTTCGAGACAGGGTTTCTCTGTAGCTTTGGCGCCTGTCCCAGAACTAGCTCTTGTAGACCAGGCTGGCCTCGAACACCCAGAGATCCGCCTCCCTTTGCCTCCCGAGTGCTAGGATTAAAGGCATGTGCCACCACCGCCCGGCTGCGCCCCGTTCTTGAGACAGTTAAGAAGGAAGGCGCTCATCATGCTCACACTGTCAGATGTTCCTGTTTGCATTCGCTTGGATCTGTTGCTCTCTGACGCTGTGCACAAAAAAGCAGAACACAGTCGGGAGCACGTGTAAGAGCAGAAAGCTCACTTCACAGGGGGCATCGGTAGAACACCCCGAAGAAACTGAGGACAAGACTCATCTTCCCAGCTTACTTCTCTTCTTCCTCCAAACTGACCCCACCTTCTATTTTTCAGTACCTCCCAATAATATCCCAACACTGTGAATCATTAAAGCACCAGTGTAAGAGTTAGTCCACAGCCCTCAGAATGCAGCCTTCTTCCTTAAACCCATCAGCTAGTATCTGAGTCTCCAGTACAGTGAGTGAACCGTGGGGTACATTTCCTTACAAATCCTAACACCATTGTTTTAAGAGGCATGACTGCACAGACCATAACCATTGAGTGGTAATACTTTACTAACTGTCCTTGGGGGTTCATTCCTGACCAGTGACCCCTCTCTCTCTACATCACTCTTACTGTGATTGTTGTCTTCTTTCCTTATGATTATGTTTCTTCTAACATGTCTTTCAATTGACACATAAAAATAAACCCTAAAGAGAATGGAGAGACATAAACATCAAATAGTTATCTAAAATATACACTAATTTTCATCTGTAATTGAAAAATATAAGGGTCAATTTAAACTACATAAATGTTAGGAAACAAAAGATGATAAATGATTCATAAACCATTCACTGTTTCTATTTCCTAGGGGTTCAGCTAGATTGCCTGATCCCCGTTGGACCCTCCCCATAAATCCACATAAATCCACAATTGTCAAGTCCTAAATTCTAAATCTCCCCCCTTCATATGAACTCTCCAGCAGCCTATCTGTCACTTCAGAACAATGGTCCACTGTTCCACGGGAACCGATTCTTGGTTTATTTCTTCGGGGATTTGCTTTATTTCCTTTAGTTGCAGCTCTAGAATAAACTTGCATTTTCATGAATTTGGCCTAGGCTTGTGAGTTATGCCCCAGTCCCCTATGAACCAATTCTTTGTGGTTCTCAGATATGGACTAGAAGCTCTCATGGGGTTTTCTTTCAAATTTGGTGTCAGAACCTGGTTCTGGCATCTGTCTTTCAAGCAGAGAGAAAACGACATTTTCCATTTTCCAATGAGAGTTTGGTGAAAGTTAGGCCTTCTGAGAACTGGCCTAATGAGAAGTTACTATTGGGTGCTTTTTAATGGCCTAAAACTAGAGTCCAAGATCTTAGGTAACTGTTCTAATGTCGGAAAAGAAAACATTACATACAGACCTTGGCTGAAAGTCAGTTTGTCGGCTCCCAGGAAGGAAAGCAGATTGTTGAGTTGCCTCATCTTACTTATTTTTATTGCAAGAAAGTTTCCATTTTTGAAAACCAACCTGGCATTTCATAAAAGCTCCATCTGACAAACTTTGACCTCCTTAATTGCCAAGGCCTTTGGATTCCGGGTTCTGTATCCTTAATTGCCAAGGTCTTTGGATTCCAGATTCCGTAGGCCTAAGGACACTTCCCGAATAAATTACAGCCAGCCAGAGAGGAAAGCATCCCTGAAACTCAGTAGCTATTATCTGGGAAAAGCAAGCTAAAGAAAAACTGAGGAAGCAATTGGAATTTCCAGCATTGGGATTTCATTATTGGAAGATCTTTTGAGGCAATAATAGTCGCTGGAGACATGCCACAGACAGAAAAGTGTGTTCTAAACTTGTGTAGTGCAAATGATTCTAGGCACAGTGTCTACCCACTGGTACAGTTGCCTGCTCTCTCCTGTATGTGTTTGAAGACTACTGTTTTAAACACTTTGTTAGCAGGTTAGATAGGTGTAGATGGGAATGGTTGTCAACCCTCTGCTTTCATGTAGGTTGAATAAGAAAGACGAACCATGGAAATGTATAAGGCAGAAAAGACATGCCTGCTGAGTGACATATCAGAAGGAAATAAAGACACTAGATTTTCTTTTTTCTCAGAAGCACTTCTTTTTTTGCCATGACAAGAGCTGAGGAAGGTTGTTTTTATGCCTAGAAATGACAAGGCAATTTTCTTCAATTTGCCCTCTCTCTCTAATGCAATGCTGCCAAAAGAATCTCCATAAAAACGAAAAAAGTATTTTAGTTATCTAATAAAGTATCAAATAGCTATATGTGGCAGTTGAGCCCTTGAAAAGTGGGAGATGATGTGTTTCAACTAATTTTTAAATAATTTAATTCTCAAATTTGAATAGCCTCCTATGGTTATTGGCTACTATGTAGAGCAGTGCTTCAATAAATATTGAAACTATTTCTCCACCTTCATTCTTACCAAATTTAATAACTTACTGCTTCTGTTTTAGTTCCAGTGAGTATTATAACTTAGTGCGTATTTCTGAGAAGTCTAACATGAGTCATGGAGATAGCCTTGGTAATAATACATTACAAATAATTCAATGGGGCTGGGGAGATGTCCCTATGCCACCTTTACTGCCCACCTGTGAGGACCAGAGTTTGGCTCTCCAGAAATCTATGTAAATGCCTCATAGGCATGGTGACCAGCCTGTACTTCCAGTCCTAGAAAGAGTCAGGGAGCTGGCTAGCAAGACTACCAGACTCGTCATATCAACAATCTCTGAGTTTGATTGAGACATCTTGTCTCGGTGAATAAAATGGAATAAGAATCTAGGATAAGTCCCAACATCAGCTCTTTTTTTTTTAATTATCAATTTTTATTGAGCTCTACATTTTTCTCTGTTCCTGTCCCTACCTCCCTAAAGAAGGACTCTTAAAAGAAATCCCACACTAGCTCAGAAATGAGAAATAGTTGATTATTTATTTAGGGGTAGATTCACAAATCAGAATCCTTTGCTTGAACAGTGATCAGAAACCAAATCCCGCAGCAGAGAGGGCCCGGAAAAGAGAGTGGATGCATGCTCTACCTTGGCTTATATAGAATAAGAGGCCACGCCCCCAGTGGGCGGGTAACCACTGGTTGTCAGACTTCCTACAGCACCTCCCCCCTCCCCTTCAACCATGCTCCCAATTTACTCAACAGATGTAGACTTCTTATCTTCACATGCAAGAACACACACACAAACCCAGACATGCACACCCATCACCATGTAAACACACACACACACACACACACACACACACACTAAAAATGAAAAAAAGAAAAGAAAATTCCACAGAGAAAGGTGAAATTTCTCAGCAAATAGAGGTGCTTGCAACCAAACCT
Organism: Microtus oregoni; assembly: GCF_018167655.1. Classification (NCBI taxonomy): domain Eukaryota; kingdom Metazoa; phylum Chordata; class Mammalia; order Rodentia; family Cricetidae; genus Microtus; species Microtus oregoni. Next base: position 18,261,809 of record NW_024543069.1, on the reverse strand, counting down.
GATGATCTGAGTCCATCCCCTTGTGAAGGAGGGACTTCTGAGTTCTTCTGAGTTCCACAGATCCACATGGTTTTCACAAGCCCATGCAGATACGCACAGACACATGCATGCACACACATCCACACACAAATAATAAATGAATAAATATCAGTCATTCTGCAAATATACATAAACAGTTTCTGTTCAAAGACAAAGGTGGAATTCAGCTATATAAACAGCATAGGGCACTGAGCATTAAAGTTAGTTCTTCCTTTATCCTGGAGGAACGTGCTTTCTGGCAAACCTTAGCCAATGACATAGACTTACTTTCTAAGAGGTTACACCTGTAACAAGAAAGAGAGAAAGAACGAGTCAGAAGAAAGCTGAAAGAATAATTGAGGCTTTGCAAGCACAAGTGTCTTAAGGCATGTGCAAATGAAGTTGGTATGGGCCATGCCAATTCACATTAAAGCTGAGGCAGAGAAAGCCCTTAAGCCCTCAGCCAACAATGCAGCCCATTGCTTTGGTGCCATCAGGGGATCACCTGTTGAGCTTATCTGTCTTTACCTCCACCATTGCCATTCAGCCCACTTAGGATCAGCCCCTGGTGTCTTCCATATGAGTTTGACAACCCCTATGCCAAATAATTCCTACATATTATGTACTTTTAGCACCTTTTAATTCTCTGAGTACATCTTTGATGGTTTAGTGAATAAAAGATGGAGACATTTCTAACATGGAAGAACCAGTACATAAATAACATCTTCAAGCTGAGAAGATGTTTGAATTCACCTCATTTGGTACTTTAGCTTATTTTCACCTGACATAAAACTGTGGTGATAATTAAAGTCACAGGGAAAGTTTATAGCAGCCTGTTAAAAATCCTCAGAGAGAGCTCGTTCTTCCAGCTCGTGTTCTGTGGCTTGTAACAAAGCACTGAGCAGAAGCAACTTGGGGTGGAAAGTATTTATTTCAGTTTACATTTCCACGTGGCAGTCCATCAATGGCAGAAGTCGGAACAGGAACTCAAGCAGGGATTTGGAGGCAAGAACCAAAGTTGAGACCATGAAGGAAGAGGGCAGACTCTGTTGCTCCGAGGCTCAGGTTCCATTTATACATAGCCTAGGCCTACCTACCCAGGGGTGATGCTGCTCACATGGGCTAAGTTCTCCAACAATCAACACAATTCCAGACAGACCAATGTGATGGAGGTAATGTCCTGATTAAGGGGTCTCTCTTTCCAGGTGACTCTATTTTGTGTCAGATTAACAGCTGGACCTATGACACCCATAAAATAAATGCCCACGGAGTGACTAGAACTTGCCTAAATTGTTATTCTGCCTCCATTTTCCTATTTGTTTTCATGGCACTCTCTGTTCTCAGACCCAGGAATCTCTCAGCAATTAGATCATAATTTATATGGTAGGATGGTTCTCTGTGTTCACTCTGCTTAGGGTTTATGAGATTTCTAACTTCATACTTTTCAACAAGTAGGAAACTTTTGTCCCTTACCTCTGCAAAGTTTTCTTCTTTCCATTACTGGATCTGTAAATGTTTATAAACTAGATCACTTGGTAATTACCCCTAAGGTTGTCAAACATTTTTCAGTAGTTATTTTTCTGTGCTTTTTTCAGGTGATTCCTTTTTTTATTATTATTACAATTTTCAAACAATCATTTCTCATTTTACATACCAATCTTAGTTCCCACTCCCTCCCCTCTTCCTGCTGCCCCTATCTTCCCCCATCCCACCCCACATCCACTCCTCAGAGAGGATAAGACTTCTCATGGAGAGTCAACAAAGTCTAGCATATCACTTTGAGGCAGAACCAAGGCACTCTGCTCTATATATAGGCTGAGTAGGGCATCCCTCTAAAGAGAATTGGCTCCAATAAACCAGTTCAAGTACTAGGGATGAAGCCTGGTCCCACTGGGTCCCACTACCAGTGGTCCCACAGACTGCCCTAGCCATACAACTGTCACTCACATTCAGAGGACCTAGCTTGGTTCTATGCCGCTTGCTCCACTGTCAGTCTGGAGTCAGTGAGTTCCCACTATATGAGGTAAGCTCTTTCTGTGGATATCCCCATCATGATCTTGACCCCTTGGTTCATATTATTGCTCCTCCTTCTTTTCAACTTGGCTTTGGTAGCTCTGCCCAGTGACTCACTATGAATCTCTGAATATGTCTCCATCAGTTGATGGATGAAGGTTCTTTGTTGACAATTAAGATAGTCATCAATCTGATTAGAGGGAAAGGCCAGTTCAGGCACCCTCTCCACTATTGCTTAGGGTCTTAGTTGGGATCATCCTTGTGGATTCCTGAGAATTTCCCTAGTGCCAGATTTTTTGCTAACCCAATAATGGCTCCCTCAATAAAGATATCTCTTTCCTTATTCTCCCTCTCTGTCCTTCCCCCATCCTGATCATCCATTCCCTCATATTCTCTTTCCTCCTCCCCTTCTCCCTTACTTCTCCTCTTCTTCCCTCCCTTCTACCCCCACCCTTCACATTCCTGATTTTTTCAGGAGAACTTGTCTATTTCCCCTTCCCAGAGTATCCCTGTATGTCTTAGGGTTCTCCTTGCTACCTAGTCTCTTGAGTAGTGGATGATAGGCCAGTTATCCTTTGCTTTATGTCTAATATCCACACATGAGTGAGTACATATTGTGTTTGTCTTTCTGTGTCTGGTTTACCTCATCAGGATGGTGTTTTATAATTCCATCCATTTGCCTGCCAATTTCAAAATGTCATTTTTTTTACCACTGAATAGTACTCCATTGTGTAAATGAACCATATTTTCTTTATCCATTCTTCAGTTGATGGGCATCTAGGTTTTTTCCCAAATTTGGGCTATTAAAAATAATGCTGCTAAGAATACAGTTGAGTAAATGTGCTTGTGGTATGGGTGTGCAGGCTTTGGGTATATGCCTGGGAGTGCTATTGCTAGGTCTTGATTCCCAATTTTCTGAGAAATTGCCATACTTATCTCCAAAGTGGTTCTACATCCTTTCCAGCATAAACTGTCATCGGTGTTTTTGATCTTAGCCATTCCGACCAGTGTAATATGGTGTCTCAGAGTTGTTTTGATTTGCATTTCCAACAGTTAAAGATGTTGAGCAATTCCTTAAGTGTCTTTCGGCCTTTTGAGATTCTTCTGTTGAGAATTCTCTCTTTAGATCTGTACCCCATTTTTAAAATTGGATTATTTGGTATTTTGATGTCTAGTTTCTTGATTTCTTTATATAAGCTGTGTATGATGTGGAGTTGGTGAAGATCCTTTCCCATTCAGTAGGCAGGTATTTTGTCTTCTTGACTGTGTCTTTGCTTTACAGAAACTTCTCAGTCTTAGGAGGTCTCATTTATTTATTGGTGCCTTCAGTATCTGTGCTACTGGTAATATATTTTGGGAGTAGTCTCCTGTGCCCAAGAATTCAAGGCTGTTTTCCACTTTATCTTCTATGAGTTTCAGTGTGGGTGGATTTATATTGATATCTTTGATCCTCTTGGTTTTGAGTTTTGTGCATTGGGATAAATATGGATTTATTTGCATTCTTCTACATACTGATATCCAGTTATGCCAGCACCATTTGTTGATGATACTTTCTTTTTTCCACTGTATAATTTTAACTTCTTTGTCAAAAGTCAGGTGTTTATAGGTGTGTGGATTAATATCAGGGTTTTTGATTCAATTCCATTAGTCCATCTGTTTGTTTTTATGTCAACACCAAAGTGTTTTCATTACTATAGCTCTGTAATAGAGCTTGATGTCTTGGATGGTGATGCCTCTGGAAGTTCCTTTATTGTAAGAGATTGTTTTGGCTATCCTGACTTTTTTGGTTTTCCATATCAAGTTAAGTATTGTTCTTTTGAAATCTGTGAAGAACTGTGTTGGTGTTTTGATGGTTATTGCATTGAATCTGTAGGTTGCTTTTGGTAAGATTGTCATTTTTATTATGTTGATCCTACTTATCCAAGAGCACAAGAGATCTTTCCATTTTCTGATATCTTCTTCAATTTTTTCTTCAAAGGCTTAAAGTTCTTGTCAAACAGATGCTTTACTTCTTTGGTTAGTGTTACCCGAAGATTATTATCTGTTATTTGTGGCTACTGTAAAGGGTGATGGTTCTCTGATTTCTTTCTCATCCCTTTTATCATTTGGATAAAAAGGGTTACTATTTTTTTATTTTTTTGAGTTGATCTTGTATCCTGGCACATTAATGAATGTGTTTATCAGCTGTAGGAGTTCCTTGGTAGAATTTTGGGGATTGCTTATGTATATACTATCATATCATCTGCCAATAGCAAAAGTTTAACTTCTTCCTTTACAATTTATATCCTCTTGATTTCCTTTTGTTTTCTTATTACTCTAGTTAGAACTTTAAATACTATGTTGAATAGATATGGAAAGAGTGGTTTGCCTTGTTTTGTTCTTAATTTGGGGGAAATGGCTCTTAGTTTCTCTTCATTTAATTTTATGTAGGCTGTTGGCTTGCTGTCTATTGATTTTATTATGTTTAGATACATTCCTTGTATTCCTGATCTCTCCAAGACCTTTATCACGAAGCAGGGCTGGATTTCATCAAATGCTTTCTCAGCATCTAATGAGATGATGATATGTTTCTTTTTCCTTTCAGTTTATTTATATTGTGGATTACATTGACAGATTTTTCATATGTCATACCATCTCTATATCTCTGGGATAAAGCCAATGTGATTATGGTGGATGATTTTTTTGATGTGTTCTTGAATGTGGTTTGCCAGTATTTTATTGAGTACTTTTGAATCAATGTTAATGAGGGAGATTGGTCTGTAATTCTCTTTCTTAGTTACATTTTTGTGTGGTTTGGGTATCAGGGTAACTGTAACCTCATAAAGAGTTTGGCAATATGCCTTCTGTTTCTATTGTGTGGGATAATATGAGGAGTATATGTATAGCTCTTCTTTAAAGTTCTGGTAGAATTCTGCAGTGAAACCATCCAGCCTTGGGGTTTTTTTGGTTGAGAAACTTAATTACTACATGCATTTCCTTAGGGGTTATATATAGGCTGATTTAAATTGTTCAACTTGTCTTGATTTAATTTTGTTATGTGGTACCTACTCATTGTCCATTTCCCTTAAGTTTTACAATTTTATGGAATACAGGCTTTTGAAGTATGATTTAATGATTCTCTGAATTTTCTTCATATCTGCTGTTACTGTTTTCTTAGTGTCTGCAGTACATCTGTCCAGAACCTTTTGGCTTTTAGAAATTCCATTGAGAATTTGGGTGTAATTCTGATAGGTCTCCATTTATATGTTACTTGACCATTTTTCTTTGCTGCTCTTAGTGTTATTTCTTTTTTCTGTATGTTTAGTATTTTGATTATTACATGGAAAAGGGTCTTTTTATTTTGGACAAGTCTATTTGGTGTTCTGTAAGCTTCTTATACCTTTGAAGGCATGTCTTTCTTTAGGTGGGAAAGCTTTCATCTATGATTTTGATGAATATATTTTCTATGCCTTAGAGCTAGATTTCTTGTCCTCCTTCTATCCCTGTTATTCTTATAGTCTTTTCATGGTGTCCCAGATTCCTGGATATTTTGTGTTTGGTATTTGTTGAATTTAACATTTTCTTTGACCGATGAACATATTTTCTCTATTGTGTCTTAATACCTGAGATTCTCTCTTCTAGTCCCTTGTATTTTGTTGGTTATGCTTGCATCTATAGTTTCTGATTGTTTACCCATATTTTCCATTCCCAGAATTCCCTCAGGTTGTGTTTTCATTATTGCCTCTATTACAATTTTTAAGTCTTGAACTGTCTGAACTGTTTGCTTTACCTGTTTGATTGTTTTTTCTTAGGTTTCTTTGAGAGGCTTATTGATTTCTTCCATTTTTTTGTTTGTCTTTTTGTTCATCTCTTTAAGAAAATTTTTCCTTTCCTAGCTACAGGTCTCTATAATCTTCATAAAGTTAGATTTAAGGTTGTTTTCTTCTATTTCTTATGGGTTGGAATGTTCAGGTCTTCCTGTTATATGCCCACTATGTTCTAGTGTTACCATGTTCTTTTTCGGTTGTTGAATGCATTCTTGCATTGGTGCCTACCCATCTTTTCCTCCAATTGGTGCAGGCAGTATCTCTGCCTGTTGGTCCACTCCTTGTTGGTGTCTATGTCTCAGGGATCCTTTCGTTGACCTATTGTGACAGTTGCTTTGTCCACTCTGTGCAGTCGCTGTCTGTGTCCCAGGGAGCCTCTGAGGTTTCTTGAGATGGATTGGTTTGGGGGCAGAATGGGACTTGTAGATTACTGGGTCTAATTGGGGGTTGCTGGAGCAGCCTGCCTGCAGAAGCCCTGCCTGTTGACCTGCTAGTGCAGCTGAGGTAAGTGGGGGTAGGGTCCAGAGTTTTACCCTGGAGCATAGGGCCTAGAGACTGTTCTGTTCTGCTGGGGGGGGGGAGGTAGTCATTTACCTCCTGGTCCTCTCTGTGCAGCCACGGTATCTCAAGGAGACACTGAAGTCTCTGGGGATGGGTGGGTTTGGGGGAGAAGTGGGATTTGCAGATTACAAAATCTGATTGATGGGGAGTTCTGGAGCAGCCCCTATTTCAGGTGACTTCTATTGTTTATATATCCATATATACATATATATGAATGTAAATATATATATACATATTAAACTTTTCTTCTAAATTGAATTCTTGTGAAATTCTCTTCCAAAATACTCAATCTCACCATTGCACATTCTGTTTTATTTTCTCTTGTTAAGAGTTCTCTATAACTCTCAAGGTCATGGGGAATCATTATATTCAAAGCATTTGCACCAATGCTACCATCTCTTCCTTTCTAGAACTGTTTCCATTGAATGACTTTTCTCTGGGTGAGCTACAAAGCTCCCCAGGCTTTACCAGGCATGACGTGTTGTGACTGTTAGGATGCTGAGACAGGTTTTGTTGTCTTCCTTTAAAGATGTTTATGGTTTAGTCACGGTTTAGAATGATGATCTCTGAGTCTTCTTCTTCAGTTATTTCAAGGAAGATAGAAAGCCTTCACTTTGAGAGATCTTAGCTCCACTTCTCTGCTGATACAGACTTTCCTCTGAGCTTTATTGACTATGTTACATGCTCAGTAAAGCATCTTTGCTCTATCTGATAACTCTCCCAGCATAAGGATAATATGCATTATTCCTCATATTTCCTACAGGTTTGCTGAACCTAGAAGATATTCCTAGCTTGGACTCATGGGGCTTCACAGTATGGGTACATATTTGCAACCAAGTATTACATAATCTTTAGTTACATTCAAGATTTTGTACATATTTCTTTACATTGTATCTATATCTCATGCTAACTGTTGCTATGTCTTTCAGTAGGGGTTACTGTCTCCCCAACTTTGATGAGACTGCCATGTTTGTTTTCACTTCCCCATTACTTAGTTACGAAGTTCAGAAGTTGCCTCCAAATAAGAATCACAACTGGTTTGATTCTTTGCTTTAGGACTATTAATCTAAGCTGTCCAGTTTCTAAAAAATGGGTTGTTTTTCAAAAACATTCTCTCCTGTCTTATGATTGTTTGTTTGTAAACAAATGTATTGCCATTTGCTTGTGGCCAGGATCAGAAATTCCCTAGGTTTCAAACATGGTTTCTTATGCTGTGATTTCACTCTGGTGACATACAAGGTTTCCTCTACTATTTTTATCCTTATTGAATAAAATATCCCTAGGTCTTTGCTTTCTCTTATTGCACTGATTTTCTATATTGTCAAGAAAAATCTAAATCATTATTTGATCTAGATGTTTGTTGACTACATGAAGCTACTTGGGGGATAAGAATCTGTCCACTCATAATTATATTTATTAGGAATGATATCTTCAGTTTCTGTCCATCTAGAAAATTAATTTTAAATGTTAGTGAAAATACAAACTTTTTATTTGCTTTTTGAGACAGGGTTTCTCTGCATAGCTCTTTGGTGTCTATCCTGGAACTAGCTCTTAGTGAAAATAGAAGGTTATTATTACGACTTTATTATAATTAATTGAAGATAACAGATGGAGTATTTCATTGTTGTTGACTTTTAACTCCTCAGAGTTTTATGCACCTTTGAATTTTAATTAAAATCAAGTTGATCTGATAAGTTCTTATATGAAAAGTGCCTAGACCGTGGTTTTCAACACAACTGTGCAGTGGGGTGGTTAGTCCTGAGTCCAAGTCTGAAAGTGAATGAGCTCCGGATCCAACAAGTAGGAGATCATCATGTTATTTACCCTGAAGTAGAGAAATGGGGAAATAGCCTTAAATTCAGAGTAGAAGATTCAGCATCTCATAGAATCAGTAGGCAGCTAGTTTAAACCCCTGCTCCAGTGGAGTCAGGATATTTGCCAGATGCAAGTGGTAGGTGTACAGATTATTCTGTACACGTTGTTTCTCAATAGTGTTCATGCCTTTATAGTAAAACTCAAGTAAAACAATTTTGAGTACAAAGTTGACACATACTGACAGAGATTGGCAAGAATATCCAAATACATTTTGACTTTGACACAAATCCTATATTCTAGGATGCTCTTAGTCTAATAATATTTATAAATTACATGCATACAGTGAAGAGTAATTTTTAAATACTCTTATTTTTCTAAAAGTCATTCTAAACACATTTATTGAGATAAACATAAAAATATCACTGCAACATGTTTATAGTAAATTCTAACCTTAACCTTTTGGCAGCATTAACAGTGATTTAGCATAAACTCATTTTTAAATTCCCAGGCAAATGACACAGAAAGAGTGAGGATGCCACAACAGGTCAATGGATGGAGGTACTACAAAAACAGCATGTGCAAAGGTACCTTTGCTTTCCCTTCTCCCTTGTGATTAGCTATGGGACATTTTCTTAAACAACATCCCTTTCAAGAATAGCAGTTATGAGCGATGATGGATTCAGCCTCGTTTCTTGTCTTTTGTTTAGCTTCAATTGTTTTCTTGACCAAGCTAAAATAAAACAGATGCAAGTAAATCAGACAAAGATGTGAATTTGGCACATGAGTAGAGAGAGGGTAGAATTAATGTTGTTCCTTATTGTTTAGTTAAGCATTGTTAAGCACATTCTGTTACTGTGAGCAAGGGGCAATGCTTCGGTAGTAAAACATTTGCTAGTTTTGAAACTGAAATAGGAAAAACATTAGAAAATGAGAGAAGTACGCAGAAACTTGATACTAAAATCTCATAATTCTTAACAATAGGGCAGAATGTTGAGTAACTCATTCAAGAGCTATGTATGTATGCATGTTTGTATATATATGTGTATATGTGTGTATATATATATATATATATATATATATATATATATATAATGATATGTAATGTGCTGGTTGACTTGGTTTATACGTACACTACCTCAGAACATAGTGGTCAACATCCTAATTTACTGTGCAATGAAATGTTATTTTAGAATGCATTGGTGTTTTAAAAGAAGAGTAATTTCAAAATATGTCAATGTGAACAATGTATCCAAAATTAGTATGTCATTGCTTGAGTGTTGTGTTCATCAAGATTCCTAGGAAGACGAGCCATTGGGATATACATAGAATTAATTACAGGCACTAGCTCATATGATCTGGAAGCTGACATATCTTAAGATGCATATCTCTACCTACAGTGATTGAAAGGTTTCTGGGTATAGTAGTCTATGCTGGCATCTGTGGTCTCTTAGAGTCTGCAGGAACCTGTCAAGGCCCTTCTGGTTTTCAGAATCTCCTTTGAGAAGTCAGGAGTAATCCTAATACATCTCCCTTTATATGTTACTTGTTTATTCCCCCTTGTAGCTTTTAATATTCTTTCTTTGTTTTGTATGTTCTGATTATCACATGGTGAGGGGACTTTCTTTTCTGGTTAATCCTATTTGATGTTCTGTAAGCTTCTCGTACCTTTATAGGCATCTCATCCATTAGGTTAGGAACATTTTCTTCTGACTTTGTTGAAAATATTTTCAGTGTCTTTGAGCTGAAATTTTGTTCCTTCTATTACTACCATTCTTAGATTTTATTTTTTCATAGTGTTCCAGATTTCCTGGATGGGTTTTGTGAAAACTTTTTTAGATTTAGCATTATCTTTGACTAATTTGTCTTTTTCTCCTATGGTATCTTCAGTGACTGAGATTATCTCTTCTGTCCACCTTATTCTGTATTTCCTGTTCACTACCTAGATTTTTTACCTCCTGAATTACCTCAGTTTGTGTTTTCTTTATTGCTTCTATTTCCACTTTCAGGTCTTGAATACTTTTATTCATTTCTGTCAACTGATTTTTTTTTCTCTTGATTTTTCTTGGCATCATTTCCTCCAATTGTTTTGATTGACTTTTCCTTGATTTCCTTAAGAGATTCATTCATTTCCCCCGTAAGAACCTCTATCATCTTCATAAAGTTGGTTTTAATGTTGTTTTCAGGTGCTTCAGCTGTAGTGGGCTCTGGTGGTGACATATTGCACTAGCTGTTGCTGTTTGTGCTCTTACACTTATATTTAGGGATTGGATTTGGAGTGATTACAAGTCGAGGTGCAGATTTCTTGGTTTGTCTTTGTTGCGTGGGTGTTTTATTGCTTGGTTTCTACTTCTTCTCTGATCCTTTGGTTATGGTGGCCTATGATTGAGTAGAGGGTCTCCACCATGTTGGAGGCTGGATTTCTGATGATCCCGATGGCCTCTGGTCCAGCAATCAATAGGTTGCTTTCCAAGTTTGGGGCTGAAGTTCTGGCTATGTTCATGTCCTCTGATCTGGCTAGAGGTCCTCTGGGATTCAGGATTCTGGTCTGGCCTCTGATGGGGAGAAAGGTTTCAGCCAGAGGTGTTAGTTTCTGTTTTCTTTATTAATTCTGTTTCTATTTTCAGGTTTCAAACAGTTTTATTAGGTCTCCTAAACTCTTTTATTTATTTTTTGGCTTTCCTTTAGGGATTTTTTCATTTCCTCTTCCAATTTCTGTTGTCTTTTCCTTGATTTCTTTAATGCTTTCATATATTTTCTCTTTAAGGACCCCAATCTTCCTAAAGTTGGTTTTAATGTCTTTTTCTTGTGCTTCATCTGTGTAGGAATATTCAGGTCTTGCTCTAGTAGGATAGCTAAACTCTGGTGGTGACATATTGCCCTTGCCTTGTGATTGTGTTTTTATGCTGGTGTCTAGGTGTCTGGATATGGGGTAATTATAAGTCTAGGTGCCAATAGAAATTGTTCTGTTGATTGGGTGGTTTGTTCCTTGGCTTCTTTTTCCTCTCTGGTCTTCTGGTCAGTGTGTTGTTCTCTTTGTTCTTAAATATTAGCTTCTATGTTGGAAAAAGAAGAAAAAATCTGAAGTATAGAAAGTATTATTTATTTTATTTTTTCCATGTATTTTTATATATAATCTATTTTCAATAGAAGACTAAAATAAAAATTAAATCCCTGATAATTTAAATAAATACTAAAATTTATAATAAGAAAGAAGGAGATTATAATAAGAATATACAGGCATGGGCATATTTAAGAAGTAGATACTGATGTATTAAAATTCTTTTCTAAAAGAATTCTGTTCCTAGCTTTTTGTCTTTTCCAAGGAACATTTTCTGTTCCCATGGAGAAAGAATATGATTCATCAATAATAGTTCAGTGAGATTTAGTCAGGCTTTTTGTGTAACACTTTTTGGATTTTTCTATTAAAACCACTTAAATGTCTGTACATAAGGCAGGATTTAATCTTTTTCTAGTCCTTATTCTTATTACCCAAAAGTAAAAGAAAGTTTACAAGATAGATTATGCTAAAAAGCCAAAGAATTTATTATATTAATTAAAACAAATTAAAAATGTTTCCTTTAACATAAACATGGGGTTCTCACCTTAATCTGGCATGTAGAAGGTAGAAACAGGAGGATCAAAAGTTCAAGGCTGGCCCGGGCTACATAACACCCTGTCTCAAAAAGTATCTCAGGATTAAAAACTAAAAGTAAATTATAATCTATTTAGTATTTGAATATTTCATGTGCAAGTGTGGCTAAGGTAATGACATACACATAGCAAATACCGAGATGTAAACCTGGTATATTATCTCATAAAATAGTAACAAATGTATAAATCATTAACTTTTTAGAATTCTCTGTACTACTTGAGAAGTTTTGAAATTGTGTGTAAGTTCAATAATTCTATATTTTTGTTTTAATCTTGCTGTGAGGTTGACATTAATAGCTCTCTTCATATATGTCAAACAAATACATGACTATTATTCTTAGCAAATAATTTTGATTTCTAGTTGTCTTCCATACAATATTTTTAAAACTTTGCATTTTATTGAAATTCCATCAACAAACAGGAAAGTAAAACAAGTATTTTCAAAGTTAGGGAATGTGTACAAATATCCAAATTGCTTTAAAACAGTGGTTCTCAATCAGTTGGTTCTGACTTTCTTGGGGGGGTTCTCATATGCATATCAGATATCCTGCATATGAGATACTTAAATTATTATTCATGATAGTTGCAAGATTAAAGTTACAATGTAATGGTGAAGTAATTTCATGACCAAGGACCACCACAGCATGAACTGTATGGAAGACAGCCTGTGTTTATTAGAGCTCCCCACTTCACCTTCTTCCCTCCACTTTAGGATCATTTGGTCACTGCTGCTGTTGACTAGAGATCTCTGCCACACATACGTTCCTCATGGAAAGTGCTATCGTACTTAGTCATGTTCCCATGGCTACCATTTAGTGCCTCGGGGAGTGCTTTAGAAATATAGTCCAGTCTAAGAGGTAAAGAATGACTGAACAAGATCCAAAGAATGTGGGAGGAAGGACACCTTGATGGGGAGCGTAAAAACAAAGGTTAGGTCTCGAGGTTCAGGCTGAGAAGGATTCTTTGGATTTTGTTGGGGCTTTTTATTTGTATGTTTTGGGGGTGCTGGGGAGAGTTTGTACTTACTCCCCGTGTTTAAGTTTTAACAGCTTTTCATATCTTATCAAATTTGTCACAAGTACTCTTTGCTCTTTTCTGTTGATAAATGCAAATCCCATGCATAAGACTGTTCTGTCTCACAGATTTTTGTGTGTGTGTTCATATATATGCATATATACATATGCCTATATTCATATATGTGTCCATATGTGTGTATATGTGTGTGTTCAGTGGCTATATGTGCTGTGCCCTGTTCATGATATAAAAACTGAGGAAGCAAAATCTAACATAGTTCCCTAGATGCCTGAATACTCACATTTTCCAGCTAATCAAAGACTCCATGGGTACCACTCTTAAAGAATTTAAAAAGGTAATGAACATACAAAGTCAGAATACCTTGTAATAATCTAAATAGATATGGCACTTGATCTAGAAGCCAGAGACAGAAATACAGATTAATTATGAAATTTTTTTGGGGGGGGGGGGGTGACAGCAAGAGTATCTCAAAGATGGAAGCAGCGTGGTGGTAAGGAGTGGAATTTGTGCATTGTTCTGGTCAAAAACAAGTTATAGAGTAGGGACCTCAATTTTAAAGACACAGAGAAGTCTTCTGTGCCCACAACTTGTATCATATTGAGCACTACATGGCAGAAAGGAAGCCATGCTGAGACCAAGATTTCAGCAGTTTATCATGACCAGAGAACCAAGCCATGTTATATGAGTGTGACATTCCCAACCTACTGAAAAATTAGTTTTGTTTCCAAATTTTTGGTAGCTTGACAACTGTGGAAATTTACAGAACAATGAAACTATATATATATATATATATATATATATATATATATATATAGCTATAAATAGAAATACAAGAAAACCACTTTAGAACTCTAAAAAATAAAATCACCATACCATTGTAATGATGCCTAACACAATTCACAGAGAGCTTACTAACTTCAATACATTGGGTATTAAAGAACTGGAAATCTTGGCTGTTGTGTATTGTGTTCATCAGATTCTCATAAGTCAACAATGACAACTAACAAAGTGTGCCCTTTGTGCTCTTGAGAATCAAATGTAAACAACTAACATAAAGATGTGAATCAAATCTCTATGAAACCTGAAGTCTGTCTGTAATTCTGAAATAAATCAGTTTCAGAGTTATAATCAAATGACTATTGAGACAAAATTGCTTAGAACATGTTGAATCCTGACAGAATTATCGTCTTTTCATTGGTGAGTCTGTGCAGTTTTGAATGGATTCAGTGAGTCATTCATCTAAAAGCAAGTGTGTGGCATTGGCATCACTGAATTCATGCCTCTCCCAGTCTCTTTGATAACAGCCTAATACATCCTCAGGTACTCCTTGCAACTCAAAGTTGTTCTTGCTTTTTTTTTTTTTCAACTGAATTGGAAAAAGATTTAGATTCCTATGGAAAAGAGCAATGTGTCTTTATTCTGATAATAATTTCACAGGTGTTTGGCTGGTCATTTTCGAACTTTGGAAATTTGTTATAAAATTATCAGGAGCCTCGTTGTTTTCTAAGCATTATTTTCAGTTACTTCTGATAAATTCACCTTTCAGCTATAAACTCTTGGTTAAATTCAGTATAAATCTCACTGAACATTTCTTAAATTGTAGCCATGTAAACCCTGGAAGTCCCTGAAGTACTGTGATTATTTCAGGGCCTTCTTTAGACATTATTGCCTTTGGAAAGCCTTTGAAGATTCTGTGGAAACAAGACACTTTGTGTATCCACTTGTACTAATTAATCCCTAATTCCTGAAACCACACACTTGCTGATTTCCAGGCTTGACTCTTACAAGCTGTGGCCCATCCTAGTTTAGAGCAGATCCTTTGTATGTGTTTGTTAACAACAGAAGCTATGGCAATTGACACTGCTTGGAACATAGAGCAATCAACATGATCACTCAAGCTTGACATGTTAAAATATTTACATCAGTTGCTCTAAATTTGTGAGTCACAGGTTTTATAAAAGTTTTTCAAATTATAAAATTATATCCAAATAATTATATAGCTTGAGTGTGTGTGTGAATCTCTCTCTCTCTCTCTCTCTCTCTCTCTCTCTCTCTCTCTCTCTCTGTGTGTGTGTGTGTGTGTGTGTGCGTGCGTGCTTGCGCGCGCGCGCGCGTAGTGGCTCTGGCTTGCTGTGGCTGCCACTGAGAGCTACTGAACGACCCTCTGGATATAGGTGTCATATTTTCTAATACTGCCCTATGGGACTATTATTCTTGATCTTATCCTTACTTTATAGCACACACACCTTCGTTGTGCAGCTTGTGTGCTGTGCACACACGTTCATTTATTCTTTTAATATACTGCCTTTTTTTTTTTCTCATTGACCATCTGAAGGCAAGACGGGTCAGCAAAGCTCTCCTGGAATCAAACCAAGGAAGTCGGGCCAGGGTTCTCGCTCTTGCCATTCCTCCATCTACCCGGTGAAACTAATCATACTTGTCTTTGTATGTAAAAGATAAAAAGCCCTTAAGACATTCAAAAATAAAGAAAGAATGAATGAAAGAAAAGAAGTTTTAAACTTATCATCCAGTTGGCAGAACATTATAAAGGAATATGCACCACTGTTTAAATGTTCAAAGAGGGGTGAAATGTTGTCCGGCATTTGGAATTCAAATCAGACCCATGCATGCCACAGGAAGGTGCTCTACCTGTGCTATAACCCTACCCCATGAAAAGAGTTTTGAAATGTTACTAAACTTATAATAACTTATGTTATTAAACTTATAATGATAGGTGCCTATCATTATATAGCACCAGTTTCACACTATAAGTAATAAAAAAAAGGAAAGCCGTTCATAGGCTTCTGATGTAATTTAATATAGAGAATATTAAAATCTCATATTTAAATTTGTGGTCTAGGAGATAGATAGATAGATAGATAGATAGATAGATAGATAGATGATCAATAGATAGACAAATATAGATAAATATGAGTCTGGAAAAGTGTACATCAAAATATAGTAATAATCCCCGAGTGGTTGAAATAAATTTTAGGCTTTGCAGTTTGTCTTTATTTTCCAAATTTTAAAGATAATCCCATTCTATACCTCCCAACACGATACAGATAGATAAATGTAGATAGGCATGTTTATGTGCATATGCTACTTGTGTACACATTTATGCACACACGCTTTCATCAAAAGTATTGCCATAGGGCACGGTACGTTATCATGAGAGTTAGGAAAACAACTGCAAACCACTGAATGAGCTGAGTGCAGAATGACAGACTAACTTCTGTAGCATGTGCCATGGATCAGAGCTTTGATAACTGTAAATTGTCAGTCACCATAGAACAGAAGTGACTTCCTTGAAACCTTTTTAAAGCTGTGTAGCTGCTGGCAATTGGCTTTTGGGAAGAAAAGAATGCATTAAGCTTCAATTTTTTTTCGTGTTTTGCAACAAAATAGTGCGTTGTAAAGCTCTTCAATATGTCAGAATGGCTGTCCAAAGGCTGGCTGTAGTGGCCAGATGACGGGCTGTATTTGCCATCCGCTGTTGGAATTGCTCTCCAAATGTCAAAAATATTGAGAAAGGCAGCTGCTTTCAGTAAACATGGATCCACTTCCCCACCTAGAAGTACTACGTTTTTTCAGAATGTGTTACTGTGAATCTCCCCACTTCCAAATGCAAATTTCACCACAGCTCCAAGTAAACAAAAAACAAAACAAAACAAAACAAAAAAAAAAGCAAATGCTTGAAGCTAATGTATCGTGCTATGAGAACTTCCAACACTAATGGCACTGCCGTTTCCTGGAACTCTGATTATGAAAGCAGCCCAACATTTCACAGCGGCTCTGCCTTGTTGTGGCTGCCACGGTGGGCTATTGCATAACCCTCTGGGTGTAAATGTGATATTTTCTAACACTTCACTCTAGGCACTATTTTTCTTGATCTGATTCCCGTTTTGCCACACATACCCCGGTGTTGGGCAGATTATGTGCTATGCATGTATATTGAGTTTTTGTTTTAATTTAGAACTTTAAAACATTTCTTCATCCAGTTGGCAGAAAGGAAGCATTTCACTTACTATACAAAAATCTGCTCATCTATCTGAAATGCTTTTATGGAAAAAATATTTCCAAGCATCAGAGAGAGAGAGAGAGAGAGAGAGAGAGAGAGAGAGAGAGAGAAATTTGATTTTTCAAGTGTAATTCATTTTTAAGACAATTTTAAGGTTAGAATTTATGTAACCTTTTGATTAAATTCAACAAATTCTCAGGAATTAAAATTATTATATCCTTAAATCATTTTATATAAACAAAAAAAGAAAATGAAGCATAAATCAGAAAAATCTAATTAAGGCAATTTGAGCATAATCAAATTAAAAATGGAAAAACTGTTTTTAAAGTATAATATTGATATTATATATATAATAAGATTTGAAGGGATATTATTTATATTTTATAATTTAATTGTTCTATTAAACAAATATAATCTTTGAGACCTACAATGATGAGGAAATGGGATAGGTCAGAAATCTTTAGGTTACTTATACATCTTTGTATAAGTATCATCTTTGTATATATAAGTAATAGTATATGTCTTTATTCAAAGACTCATTATTTTCCTTTCTGAGCAGTTCTCAAATAAGAATTTATCTTTTAGTTAATTCATACATAAGCAAACATTTTACTGTTTTGTTCCTTCCTTATTTGACTCCATTTTCTTTCTTTCTTTCTTGGTTTTTTTTTTTTTTCCTGATGACCTTGAAGCAGAAATTAGAAAACCATTGTTGCTACCTGGCATAGGGATGCTCCAAGTCTTGACGTGAACAAAAAAAAAAAAAAAAATATTGAGAGAAGCCTAGTCAACAAGAGATTTCCCAACTAGGGTGTAGTTTGGTGGTACGGTGGGCACAGCATACAAGAGCCCAATGTGCAACATCCGACTTCTCAGAAAGTAAACAATACGGGATGTGAGATGCATTCCCTGACTGCCCTCCTCTAAAGACATAAGCAAATGTTTGCCCATAGAACACCTTACAGTATAAAGAGAGTCTAGCAAATGGCATCATTGCTAACCTGCGTGATGAACCCAAACCTTTCTGGATGCCGTAGCTCCGGGATTTCTTTCATTGAAACATAATTTCATCTGCATCTTTTCTCAGCTTACTCCTGTTGTACTCGAGGAATGAAAGTGCAGGATGCTTCTGAGCACTTGAAATGAGGCTAGGCTAGAGTGGCTAAATGTTGAATTTTTCATTGGATTTAGTTTTAAGTGATTTAAATTTATATTTAAAAGTGGAAATAATGTGTGTATTTCCATGTGTATTTCTTTCTATTGAAATAGTATGTTTTTATATTATTATTAATATACTATAAAATTTATTATTTTATATTTATTAGTATTAAATGAAATACTTTATCAATATTTCTGTCACCTGTTTATTTAAAATTCATTTTCACCTTCCCCTCTTTCTCTTCCTGGTTCTCTTTTCACTGTGGTTCCTCAGAATTTCCTAAAAGGAGAACATGGATATCCAGTGCTAGATCATCCTTCTTGACTTGGATCATGCAATTATTTTGGAAGCAGTCAGAGCTTTGGCAAATGAAAAAGTTTTAATTTCTTTACAGACAGGGATCACATGTTTGCTGCAGTGCTAACAAGTCTGAGAAGTCAGTGTCTCACTCCGCACTGGGGCAGGCATCAAGCAAGGACTTGCTTCTCTGAGAAATCTCTTGCAGAGTCTCTGCAAGACATGAACAGTAATGAGCAGGAAAAGGTGAAGATACAAAGACCTAACTGTTCACAGTGGGAGTTCTTTGTTTTCGTCTCCTTGTGTTTACCTATGGTATGGGATGAAACCCGAGCCTGTGTGCTAAACACGGATGCAATTCTGAGCTCTGCTTTTTAAACATCTGTTTGTTTGCTTGTTTGTTTGCCTGTTTTATTCTGTTGTTCAGAGGATGTATAGCAAGCCTGTTCTAACAATATCACACATTACCTACTCTGGATCTGCAGCCCTTCTTTGCTACTGCTTTTACCAGCCTGTAAGTCATACCTCCTCAATTGCACGCCTTACACATCATTGTGAATGTGACACTTTTTCTCTGACTGCCCTATCCTTTCCGACTTGATTATCCCTTCCAAATACCTGCATAGACCTACTCCTTGGGTCTTAGTTAAGTGACTGTGTGCCTTTACTTAGCATACCTCCTTAAACTTGCTCCTTTGTTTTTCCTCTGATACTGTACACCTGCTAGTGTGTTAGACTAAAATGAAATTTGATTGCATGGAAGGGTAAATATATATCCTGAATGAGGTCTCCTCTTAGAGGTATTGGCCTGACGAGGAGTCCCTGAGGCATGACAAGCCCGGGGCAGGTTGTCTGGCTAGGAAGCCAGTCCCACCTCACCCATGAACATCAAGGAAGATTTACACTGTGGGAACCTCGACAGAGGCGTAGCTAAGGAACTGGGGACAAGTCCAGGCTGGAAGCTATAAGTAGAGAAATCTAGTAACTTTTGAATACATGCCCTAGCAGGACTATGACGATATAGGCATTCAAAATTTGCCTACACCCAATGCCTATAGTAGTGTTTCCTTTGGCCAAGGTCAGGCAGAAGGAAAGGGACAAGGCAGCCTGGTAAGGTATGCAGAGGTCAGCATCTGGACCATAGAGCAGGACTGCCAAGGGCACTGTGACTACTAATGGATTTTCTCCCCATTGCTTTGCTTTTATACCTCTTTACAAATTTCAGGAGAAAAATATTAAGTAGGTGAATGCCTCTCTAAAGATCTTCAACATTACTGCAATCAGGTTTAAATTTTAAGTCTTTGCAATGTTTCACAAAACACACTGACCAACAGGGTAAGTATTTGTTCAATTCTACATCTCAAATTAGGTTTGGAAATCACTAGTAACATTTTATCCGGTAACAGAGTCATCTTGGCTCTCTGTCTTTGATAGTCTATTGACTGGAAGTCTCCTTCACAGTTTATAAAGAAGACAAAATGAGGTCAAAGATGCTTGGAATCATCATGCCTTCCCCTTTTAATTTAATAAAAGCAAAATCAGAATATATATCAATGTTAAAATATTTAAATATTTCTTTAACAAGTTAAAAATAAAATCAGTGAACTAGAAGTTCATCCCTCACCACTAAGCTGTGACGATAGCAACTGAAATAGTGCTACTTCTGTAGTCTGAGAGTCCCATGAAAATGTGCTTGGGAAGGAACTCGTGCCTAAAACTATGATTGACTTTCATTTGAACTGAAATCTCCTTTTAAGGAAATAAGCACAGTCATGCGATACATTTTTGTATATGTATATGTGTATGGTAAGTGTACGCGTATTTATGTTTGTGAGTGTATGTGTGTGTATTTGTACATGTATGTGTGTGCAAAGCATGTTTGTAAAATCCCAAAATTTATGCCTGATGTCTTTCTTGACAATACCCTACCTCATACTGAGGCAGAGTCTATCTGAACCTGGAACTCATCTTTTGGGCAGGTCTGGCCATGCACTTGCTTAGGGAATTCCATCTCTTTGTATGTGGCAGGCTAGATTACAAGCAGATTCCTGCAACAACTTGGATTTTGTGTGGGTTCTAATGATTCCAACCCCTGGCCTCACACATGTGGGGTAAGTTCATTATTTCCTGAGTCATCACTGTACTCCCATGATAATTTGATCTGGTATTATATATATATTATATAATATATATATATAATATATATGGTATTCCTTATCTGAAATGTGGGTGAATATTTGCTTGTACATAATGATAAATGTTGGATTAGGGATTAGGCCTAAACTCTCAGTTCTTTTACATTTCATACATACCTTAATACACAAATTCTAAACATAATTTCTGCAATATTTTGACTGTGATCTATGATATGAAGTCAGAAGTAGAATTTTCCACAGGTAACAATATATCAGCATTCAAATGAGTTTCTGCTTTGAAATATTCCAGATTCTAGGTTTTCATATTAGAAATTCCTACCCTTTAAACAGAGAAGGAAAGGGAGTTGAAGAGGAGGAGGAATAGCAATGAGGAATGGGTTTGCAGTAGTAAATCTGAATTAAAACCATGGAACGCAAGGAATCTGTGCTCCTCTTCCAAACTACATGACTTTTCAAATTTCTTTGAAAGATTATATCAATTATGATTCATCAAAATAATTAGATTATTAATAATAGTCTAATTATTATTAATTACTATAATCTAAATATGAATCAATAATTATTTTATTGCTTTTCTTCATTAAAATGTCCTTCTTAATAAAAATTGTGCCCAACTTTAGTCTATGAGATATTTTCTTACATTGAAATTATCAGTATAAATTATTTAATACGATATATGATGTAATGTTCATGAATGCTATAGAATGTCTGATACACAAGGTGCATATGTATGATTATGTGTGCATCCACATATGATTTTAAAGAATGTATTGCTTGGCATATAGAAAATTAAAAATTTACATATTCATTTTTTATTTTAAATTATGAATGTGTATGTGTGTGTGTTTGAGACTACTTGTGGGTATGTATATATAAATATAGGTGTCTGCAAAAGCTAGAGGTACCAGCTCTGACTGGAGTTGGAGTTGCAGGTTGCAGATGATTATGAGGTATCCAACACAGGGGCTGGAAATTAAATATGGATCTTCTGCAAAAGCAGTACAAGCTTTTTACTAATAAGCCACTACTCTGAACCCCAAGACAATTTTTATTGATTTAATAAATAAATGAAATTTATTCCAAATGCTGTCAATTACTCACTTAGTAATAAGTTGCACAGGAGTTTAATTGCAGTTGCCTGAAATCCTATTTTACTAAAAGAAGCCGTGGTTCTTTAGAGAAGTCAATGACTTTAGGTCTGGGGTAGAAAATATACAAAATGAACCCAAGTATCTTGTGCCAGAAAGCATGAGCGTTATCAAGGAATGTGAGGGTCATCTCAAAAGGTTCCCATGGTGCCGGGCGGTGGTGGCGCACGCCTTTAATCCCAGTACTCGGGAGGCGGAGGCAGGCGGATCTCTGTGAGTTCGAAGCCAGCCTGGTCTACAAGAGCTAGTTCCAGGACAGGAACCAAAAGCTACGGAGAAACCCTGTCTCGAAAAATCCAAAAAAAAAAAAAAAAAAGGTTCCCATGGTGAAAAAAAAAGCACTAAAGAGATGCAGGAATGATTGCAGCAGCATCAGAAAGGAGCAACAACACGCTAAAATGGAATGCACTGCCAACCCTGCAAGTTAGTAAGAATCAGCCAACTACCCAAGACAAAAGCAAGCGAAGTCCACCAATGAGCGTTTATGAAATAGCCATCAGTAGCAATAAAGACTGTAACATTAAAATGTTTTCTACTATTTTAATTAGAAATACAAACTAAAATTTATTAAGACATCATTTCTTTACCCAAGAGTGACAAATTTTTAATATCTGATTTTATCAAATATTAGCAACAACATGGAAGATCTAAAAATGATGACAGTTTATATTTTGAAGTCTTCTACGGGAAGGTGATTCAGCAAGAACAACTAGTTGTTGTCATATGACAAGTATTATGTCATATGTCCTAATAATCCTATTTCTTATATCTTCTTGGAAGAAAGAATTGAGGATTTTGGTAGGGAGGCCTTCATGATGCTGATTCTGTGACACTGTTTTGAACTGTAAAATTCAGTCAATGAAGGAAATTCATATATAAATTATTTCAAAAGTATGTCTTAGAGCAATATAAAATCTCATGAACAGGGGACATGAACTGGTAATCCTAACACTAGGAAGGAGGCTACACACACAATCTTAGAAATTATGTTTTAAAAGACAAAATAAGAAAATATGCAGTGATGTTTTATGTAACTTTAAATAGACTCACAAAACAATTTAATTTTGTATATGTTAAAATTATATAGATAGATATAATTTTATAGGAATCAGAGGATCATATATATATATATATATATATATATATATATATATATATATATATAATGAGATAGGGTATGTTTGGGATGTTATGACCATAAACCAAATATATACATAGTGCTTACATCATGTGTAGAAAAACAACCCTGGAGAAAATTCTAATGGATGTTGCTATTGTATTCATGTTATACTACAGTCCTTAAGAAAGAACTTTGTTTTGTAATCTTCAATAACATTTTAGGTGAACATTTAAGGGCCGCTTACAAAGGAGAAAATGACGCAGAAGTGATGGTGGATTTGTAAGACTTAACGGATAGTAGAGGCTGATCTCTCATTTTTCCCCTCCCATATCACTGGGAAATATGGTCTGGGACTTCACTATGTCAGAACTTCTTCAGGAAAACACACATTTGAACTAAAAGATTTAGCATTTGCTAGTCTTTGTTCACAGAGACGGCAAGTAAAAGCGTTTTAAGGAGACAGTGGGATGAAGAGATCTACCAGACCCAACTCCAAGCAAAAGCAGAATCTAGATGGTACACAGCCAAAGCTCCTACGAGAAAATCAGAGCTGATGCTGAGTCAGAGGAGGTGATGGGGAAGCCCAGAAATGGAGCTCAGAAAGCAAGTCCATTTCAGGTTCCCCATCCTCAGCTGCCCAAGGAACTAACTGGGGACCTCGGCTTGGATATCTGGGAGCCACTCTAGGTTCAAGTCTCTTGCCAACCCTAAGGTGGCTCCCTTAACTAAGAACCGTGCTTCCGTGCTCCCCCATCCAACCTTCCTTCATCCCAATCCTCCCCCTTTCCCAAGCTCCCCCCCCCATTCTCCCCCTCTCCCCCCTCTCTCCCCATCTCCCCTTACCCCCATCCCACCCCACCCCCAAGATCTCAATTTTCTCCCCGGCAATTTTGTCTACTTCCCATAGCCAAGAGGACAACTATATGCTTTTCCTTTGGTTCACCTTCTTACTTAGTTTCTTTGGGATCACCAAGTGTAGACTCCGTGACCCTTGTTTATGGCTAGAAACCAATTATGAGTGAGTACATCCCATGTTCATCTTTTTGGCTCTGGCACGGGGTTTTGAACCTACGTAATGTGCTTGCTTTGTGGGAGCCTAGCCAGTTTGGATGTTCACCTTCCTAGAAATGCACGGAGGGGGGAGGACCTAGGACTTACCACAGGGCAGGGAAATCTGACTGCTCTTTGGGCTGGAGAGGGAGGAGGAGAGGAGTGGGGGGAGGGGGAGAAGGGTGGGAGGAGGGGGAGGGAAATGGGAGGCTGGGAGGAGGAGGAAATTTGTTTTTTTTTTTCTCTTTTCTCAATAAAAAAAAAAGTTAAAAAAAAAAAAACAAAAACAAAAAAAAAGAAAGCAAGTCCAGGGAGAGGAAGTGGTCAGTAGAGGGCATGTGCTGAAAAAAGATGGCAAGAGAGGGCTTAAATGTCATTGCAGCTTGATAACACGGAGCTCATTTCCTGCCTAGCAAGGAGTCTTGGTGAATAGAGGAAGCAGGGATCCAAATGCAGAAGGAGAAAGTATGACACGAGGGGGAATTAGTAATCTGCCACTCCCTCCAAATGCTAACCCTGGCTTTGTCGTACAACATACATTTTTGAGGTTACATAGCCAAAAGACCTAGAAGAAGAGATCAAAAAGATGCATGTACAGTATTGTTTACAGTAGCATCATCCATAACAGCCCATGGAAGAAACAACGCAACCCTTCCCTGACGAGGAATAAAATGTGACCTATGCATACAACAGGACAGTATTCAGCCTTGAAAAGATAGCTTGGACAGATGGTAGAAATTTAAGGACCTTATTGAAATAACCAGGCATGGGGGGACAAAGGCCACATGTGTTCATTTTCCTGTACTCTCTAGAGTAGTCAAATCCTGGAAATAGATGGTGGTTGCTAGGGAGTACAGGGAGGGAGCAGAGACAGGTTGTTGTTGAGTGAGCAGTGAGTTTCAGTGTAGATGGATAAGAAAGTCCTGGGGGCTGATGGTGCTGGCGTTCTGCAGTGAGGATGTACTTGATAACTTCAAACTGCACACATGAAACTGCTAAAATGGTGAGATCTGTGTTACATTTTGAGACAAATACAAAGGAGTGGAGGACTCAAGGAGAATTAGTATTGGCAATGACCTTGAAAATTTCAGAGGAAGAAAAAGAAAGCAATAGGTTGGATTAGGTCAGTTATGGCGTTGTGAAGCTGGCAGAAGCTCAAACACAGTTGCCAAAATAAAGTTCTTGTTGGAGAAGCATGAACACCAGCCTCTCGGATAAAGGGAATACTAGTGCTGATGAAAAGGGAGGTGATTGTAGTTGTCTATGAACTTACCTTCAGGTTGTATTTCAAGATCTCCCCACAGCAACGGCCAAAATCTCCCCATGCCTGACAATGTTTTCTTTCTCATTACATGAACCTGACCTATGCCACCATGAGATCTATTTTCTTCCTGAATTGCCAAGAATGTTCACCTTTTCCTTTTAAAGGAATACTTCCTGTCTTCTCTTTGGTATTTTAAAGTGGGTAGAGCATCACTGTTCTAGAATGCTGGGGCAGTGATTAAGTAAAATAGGGTGACTTCATCATAGGCCCTAAGACAATGTGACGGGACGCTGATCACATAAATGGGTAGTACTGACTATGGGGGGTAGCGCCCCCAATGTGGGTTTACTGGGCACTCAGGTGATTCATGTTCTATACAACAAGGGACTGAGATTTTTTTTTTTTATCATGCTACAGAATTCTGGCAACTGAAAATTACGTATCATTTCTGTAATTTTTCGTGAAATGTTTTTGGACTGTGGTTGGGCCCTTGTAACTGAAACAGTACATAGGAAAACGACAGATGAAGGACTACTAGAGCACCCATGGGTGCTGAGGAGGTGAGACTGGGCCCTGTTCACATCAGTGGCATTTCCTTCATGGACGATTCTGCCAGGTTGTCACTGAAGAATTCAAACCAACTTTCAGACGATGACACTTAGGTTGTTATTGTTGGGAGTTTTTTTTGTTTGTTTGTTTGGGTTTCTTTTTGTGGTATCTCACTGCAGGCTGTTCTCTTAGCTTGGTTTATTCGAGTCTACTTCTTGCCAATTTGCATTAAATACGTGTGAGTAAAGTGCAAAATGACTCCATTTTTAATCATTCCCCAACAGCGGTCCTTTGGCCACATGGTTAAATAAAAAGCTTAGGGTGTGCGGTTGAGTGAGGCCTCTTGGGCTTTCCCCCAATCCCTGTTAGCATATCTGTTATTGTTTTTGTTGTAACTCCTGTTTTGGCAGTCACGTTAGTGAGACTTTCTGGGCATAGCATCTGACGTGCCTAGGAGACAATCTCACAGCAAATTCCTCAATCCTTTGACTCTTATGTTCTTTCTGTTATCTTCTGCAAGGGTTTTTGAACCATAGTTGCAGTGTTATATTGTAGGTAATCCACTACAACCCTACACAAAGAACTACAGGCAACTAAGGAGTACCGGAAGCTAGAAGAATAGTCTTTCCCAGGGAAGAGCACATCCATTGGTTATCTAATACCAAATCATCAGCCCTGAAGGCATACAAGTAGTATTATGCAGGTAATACCTAAGTGTTCATGAAAATATGTTAATAAACACACATATATGCATATAACAATTAACAAAAAGAGACTATGAACTTGATAAATAGTGAGAAGGGGATATGGGAGGGTTTGGACGGAAGAAACAGAAGGTGCAAATGACATAATCATATTACAATCTACAAAGAAAATAAATTACTTTTAAAGACCAAAAAAAAAAAAAACAAAGAAAAGAAAAAAGAAAAAGAAAGCTTAGTATGCTGCCCTTCACCCAGCGGTTTCCAAAGTTCAGAAAGTGGTTCTTAGAGTGTGTGAAGCGTTGCATAATTTAAGTGTTATTCTTGCAATCCACCCCCTTCTCTTCCCCAATAAGCAAGCGAAGGCGGGAGGAAGTGCTACCCGTTGGCTACCATTGACTTATATTATCTGTCAGACTGAATCTGAGAGAACACGTATGTACATATGAAATACGCATGCCCAACCATCTGTACAGAGAGACTTTATGGAAGTTGTCTATAGCCGATACTTTGGTTAGGCCTTCCCAGTATTTGTAAACATGTCTTTTTTCAGACATCTTCTTTCAGCTATTTCCGTTTGCTCTCCTTACTGGTAAGGAACTCAGCCATTGACTTGTTCAGCGACACGAGATCTGTGCCTGTTTTTCACTCTTGTGGCTGAAGTTGTGAGAGATTGTGGATAAGTAGCGGTTTCATTTCTGCAGTGCTTTATCTCCATGTAACAGACCACTGCCATGAGAAAGGAAGTTTAAGACTTATAGGTAAAGAACCACTACCCCAGTTCTGGGAAAATGTGCTATCTCTCTCTCCCTCCCTCCCTCTCTCCCTTCTTCCCTTCCTCCCCGACTCTCTTTCTCCAGTAGTCAAATGAGTGCTTGGGTCATACTCCAATAACTATAAATTAATTAGATCTATGAAAGCAAGCTTATGTGTCATGTGTCGGTTCTTCCCTTTCTTACACAGAACAGCATTTTTTTTTTTTCTGATTGTGTGTTTCTCTAAGTATCATAGCGCCTCAAGGAGCTTTTTCCTTATACAAGTGAGCACTACTTGACAGAATATAAACCTCAATGACTCGACTTCTCTAAATTTTTAAACAAATATGCATATGCATTAATATGAATGGATGCACAAATTATAGTTCAGCTCCCATGATTATAAGGGCCTTGTGAATAATTTCTCTTCTCTGTAGAATTTGTAAAGCGTAATGACTGGTGTTTTGCAACTTCCTCTTTCTGTGCACTATCCCTTTGCAGAGCAAAAGCTCTGTGCTTTTGACACTTGTGAAGAGAGTCAGGCAGAGAACAGAGCTCTCGTAGGTGCTGCCGGTCAAACACGGATGGAGCAGACAGACCAGCAGCAGTAAACAAGTCCCAGAGGTAAGAAGAACATGTTACTTGTTACTTTTAATTTTATTGTTTGGATTTCTATTTCTATGCCAATGGTACAATATTATGCATACTGGCCAGATTACAAACTAGCCTGTGTAAGCCTGGTACTTTTCTCATGTAAATAGTAGAAATTTTTAAATGGAAAAAGTTTAAGCAATTTCCCAAGTTTTAGCTTCAAATGTAAGCTTTTACTAAGCTGTAAAAAAATTAAAGTTCTTCTTGAACCTAAAAGTTATTTTAGCTACAAAATAAAAAAACAAAACTATCTTCCTTATTTTGGAGACAGGGTTTCCAATTTGTGGTTTCCTGGCTTTTGAATTAATAATAAATTCAAGTGTTATTTTTCCCCCAGCAGTTGATTCCTAACATTCAAAAATCCTCCAACAGTCTCTTATTCTTTTTATGCTTCATTTATTAAACAGTTTTCTTAAAAGAATGTATTTCTTTTTATCTGCTATAAAAACAATGTTATTTAACATGTAGTATTTGTGATTTTTCATATTATTACATTATGATACTTAAATGTTGAAAAATGATTTAAAATTTAAATTTAGTACATGAATTTAAAATCAAAATAAGTATAAACTTTTCTAATAAGAACGGTTTGTATTTATGATACTTAATAGAGAAAAAACTAGAACAAAGATAATTCATATTAGTAATTACAAATCAAACTACACTCACTCGTTTTGTGAATCAAATCTGAAAACAGTGTAAGTCGTGTAGAAAATATCCTTTTCCAATTTGTGCCAGTGTGAGAAGCTGGCTGTCCAAGCAAACTCTATTTAACAGTGTATTCAGATATGGAAACTTACCAATCTTCCTTTTAGGACCTTGTGGTTTCCTCAAACAAAATCTATTTAACAGGGTATTCAACATAGAAATGTAACACGCTTCCTTTTAGGACTTCTTGGTTTCCTCAAGTTTGCTAAAACCCTTCCTAGTACACTGAAGTCAACAAACTCGTTTTAGGAAGAACAATGGCGCTCACTCAAGAGCGCTGTTCAGTTACACGCTTGTGGTTTGCATGGTTTGCCTGTGGAAATTCACAAAACTTAAGTAACTTAAGGAAACAACCCACATTACACATTCACTGTTTAAGATTTGTTGAAATAAACATTCTGGACTTGCCTATCTGAGAGCACATTTAATTTTACTTTTAAAATAGACAATCATGGCCTCCAGCAAAGAAAACCCGCACTATCTCATTTCTTGCCGGATCTCGTTTTTAGTGTTTCTGAGCAGTGATGTCTTCCTGATTCCATTGCAGCTTCTGGTACCTATTGACTTTTTAAAACTATTTTCACATACTAGGTCCTAATCGCCTTCACTGTTTTTTGTTTTGTTTTGATTTGATTTTGTTCTTTTGTTTGTTTGTTTGTTTGTTTTATGATAGGAAAGCAAATGTTTCGCATTGTAAATTCAGGAAAGTAATTGATAATGAAAGTTGGACATTTTAACCAGAACTTAGAGTAAGTTGATAGTTGAGAATTCTATAACATTGTGCCTCTTCATCTTTAAGTCTCACACACTAACTAATAACATCTCTATTCAAATTTGGTTATGTTACTGCAACAATACGATTTCAAATGTCTACTTTATCAATACCTGTATTTTCAAATATCTGTACATTTAACTATGAGATATCTAGATATCATGAACTACTAAGTATTGTGAGTATGTGATACATTATGAGACACTACCATGTATATTGGATATTGGATAAGAACCAATGAAATTATGGAATAAACTGATCACTACTGTAAGGCAGGGCTGTAGAGAACTTGCTGTCTTGTTGGCCGGGCAGACATTGTTGATGTGAATTATTATAAGTCTGAATTAACAGCGGCTTCTAGATTGTGGAACATAAGTTTAGAATTTCTTCTTTGAAAACAATCTATTTATGGACAGGAAACATGAGTGCTGGACTGGCTGTTTTCAGGAGACATGTGAACGTTGAAGGGACATACTGGACAATATTAGCATTGTGTTTCTTCTCTCAGAGACTCACTTGGGCAGAGCATTTAGAGTCTGCCCCCAAATCAAAATGTTATTTTAGTGGATTTAGAAAGAATATTATAATATATTTCCAGAAACAAATTTTAACTTTTGAGAAAGATAAATACACACACACACACACACACACATTTCAGTGTTTCATTAAATTCCATATATGTGATACATATCTCCATTGTTGGAGATATGAATGGTTGCTGAAACTGCATAGCTGCTGTAAATCAAATCTTAAGAAGACCTGGTTTGCAACATGTGGGAGATGCTTCAGGGATGTGTGGGATCGAAGACCCAGAGTTGATACTGATTAGCTCAGAGTGAGTAGGTGTTTTTCTTCCATACACTGACGAGCCCCAAATTACCCATTGTGGAAGAAAGTGACCTGCTTGTCATGACTGTTATCCCACCCTAACCAGTAGCCAAAAGTATTTTTCAAAAATTATTTTACTTGGAAACAGTAAGACTAATTTTTTTTGTATAAATGAGTAGACTTCCAAAAGAACACTGGGACACTATGAACCTCCTCTTTCTTTCTTTCTTTCTTTCTTTCTTTCTTTCTTTCTTCCTTCCTTCCTTCCTTCCTTTCTCTCTCTCTCTCTCTTCCTCCCTCCCTTCTTCTCTCCCTCCCTCCCTCCCTCCCTCTCTCCCTCCCTCTTTTTCTCTCTCTTTCTTTCTTTCTTTCTTTCTTTCTTTATTTTTTTAAATTTTTTTCTTTCATATTTTGTTTTTCCTTCATTCAGCCATTATCACATGTGCAAGAATAGAGAGAAGAAACTGCATTGTCTAATAGAATATGATTTATATGCACACAAAAGGAAATGATATGACTTTAATTTAGAAATCACTGCTTTAAAATATTTGGGTCTTTTGCTGTACAGTGGAGGTACACACATTTAAACTTCCCACTAGCGAGTCAGCAGCAGAAGGATCTCTGAGTTTGAGGCAAACACAGTCTACAGCATGAATTCCAGGACAGTTACAGCTACACAGAGAAACTCTATCTTGAAAAACCGAAAATAAAATGCATGGGTCTTTTAGCTTTTCAAAACCACATGACCTTGGACATTCTCATTTTTTATTAATGTAGCTTACAAATAAGCGCCAATCCTTAACATATTTAAAGTTACTATATATACACCATATGTTCTGAGTAAATGGCAACATTATTATGTTTACAGAAATGTACACTGTGAATAAATGCATTCAGAGAATGAGAATATCAATCTATGAAATTATTTATGTAAAAATAAGATATAAGCAAGCCCATTTTGTTACTGACTATATCCATCTTTACAAATTCAATGGCATAGGGTCTAATGTACACATCTAAGCTGTAGTAAAAAAGTTGAAAGTATTATATCCTGGCTTTTACATTTTTAAAAAATGTAAATTTTCTTTTGGGAATGACCATTACATTTTCTTGGTTCTCAGAGTGACTGTTGTCCATGTTCCTTCCAGTTTTATTTTCATCATTATAAACAAAACTGAAAATGGTTTTCAATTTTTTATTTGATATACTTTTTCTTTTAATATTACTGAGAAAAATACTACTTTTTATTTTAAAATCCAAATCCAAGGGTATATAACATGTCATTAGAATTGATCAATTCAGAAATGTCTCAAGTAAGTAAGAATGAAGTCAGACTGTTGTAGGAGCACCTGGATTGGAATAACTTTCCTTCCCCGTTGACATGGCATTTGTAGATATTTTATTGTGAGCCTTTACTTTTGCCTTATCCTGTTGTTACCACACCCTCAAAACTCTTTACCCCTTGGAAACAACTGCTGTCGTGTGGTCTCTGAGAACCTCGTTGCAGCCGGTTTTAATTTTGGATAAATATCATAGACACTCATGAGCACACCTCAATTCACTTCATTCATCTTTTCAGAAGAAAATAATTCTAAGCGAGTTATTTTGTCCATTTCTTTCATGGCAGAAAGACCTGAATGAGAAGAGCCACAAAGGTACTCTTCTTGGTAAGGCTGCCAAACAACGAGAATTTATCTGCTTCAGATACTCACCAGCAACATTTACTCACTATTTTTTTTTCTTAACTTTTACTTATTTTCAAAGTCCTGACTTAAGCGGTTCACACGTGTTATCCCAGCACAAGGGTGGTGGGAACAAGAGAATCCCTATGATTTTTGAGACCGCCTAGGCTGTTTGAGTTCGAGGCTGGATAGAAAGTAAGAGCAGGCCTTTACAACAAAAAGTAAAAATAATTCCAAGCTTGAAAGTGTCATAAAATAGTTTAATAGGCATCTGTGCATCTTACTCTTTTTTTTTGTCTCATAACGCAAGTTTCTTTCTTTCTTTCCTTTTTCCACTATTCTTTTGTTCTGCCCCTCTAAGAAGAAGTCCCCTGACTTTTGTGTGCAGTCACGAAGTGTACCGTCTTTCTTATCAGATATATACAAGGTCTACTTCATAAATCTGTGCTGAGAGTTACTTTTCTCTAATCTCTGTCCCTATTTAAGTTTTGCTGTTTAGTAATATCCTTTATAACGTTATTCCTCCAGTAATCAGTTCAATCAAATGACTTGATGATCACATTTAATTGTTACTTCTCTTTTTGTTTTTTAATTGGCAAATAAAATTCCTTATATTGATTGTGCACAACATGTTGTTTTAAAGTATGTGTATATTTGGGATGGATAATTCTAGGTAATTAGTCTATATATTATTCCACATGTTTATTTTATTTTATATTGTTAAAGTACTCAAGTTATACTTTCTTGGCAATTTCCACAGATACTATACAATACAACTAATAGTCATTATACCGAATGCTTTGCCTTCTTGCTCTCTTTGGCTTGGAAAAATTTCATACCATTGTCTTTGGTATTTTTCATACCATTTTTCTTTACCTTTTAAAATTCTTGTAAAACAACTATATTTAACTGATATATAAAACAGAAACTGTACACACCTTAGAAATGTCTTACATGTAATATGTTGGTCCATGAATAAATTCTGTAATCCTCAAATCAGGGTAAGCATATCAATCTCAAATACTTATTATTTCCTTATGGGGAAAGTATTCAAGATCTCTTCTGATAACTTTTTATAAAAATACATAACTATTATCCATAACATTCTTAATTTTTCTAGCATGTTTCCGTGGAGTGTTTTTCTGGTATTGCCTCCTGTTTGGGGTGATCATACATCTTCTGACATCACCTCCTACGTGGGATGGCCATACATTTCAAATGGCACCTCCTGTTTGGCATGGCCATACATTTTCTGACATCACTTCCTATGTTTGCGCGTGGTTTCCAAGTTACTGTAGACCAAAGAATCTTTTATTCCACACTTGTTCATTTATGTCTTGGTTTATGTGGCTGATATAGGTTCAAGGAATTTCCAGCTTTTGCCGTGACTTGTAATTCTTTACTGCCTAAATTATTTGCTGTCAAGTTTTACACATGTGACCATCAGAACTTCATTCATTCTGGTTTCTATGTCCTTATGATGCTCATCTACCATATTAGTGCGCTTTTTCTTTGGGTGTAAAAAGTTACCCTAAGCTGCTACGACTTCCTTCCGGTTGGATTGCTAGACTCATTCACCATTTCTTTGGTTGGTATCGCTATAAGACATGGTCCCTGCCACTCCATGACCCTTGTAGTGGAGTATAATAGTGTAAGTGCACACATGCAAACACAAGCATATAAGTATATACGCATTTATCAACATACATATGTGAAACCTTTCCTATCCGTGCATACATTCCTATATATTTTGGGTGATCTGAGCTCATTCTGTATCATTAGGTAAATCCATCTTCATAGGGCTTTTATCTTACCATTTCCATTGTGTGTTGTTTATTTTTTCATGGGGAGACACCTGTGGCCTGACAAAATTGACAAACTTATATATTGGCCCAGTTCTATACGATACAGGGAGAATAATTTCAGAATTTCTACTGAAAAGAGAACCCAGAGAGAGAGTCTGTGCACTAGTTCGCCATCCTCCCCACTATTACCAGATAGTTGTTTACAAATTAGTTGGCTCAGTGCTTCCTTCCTATGTTCTACTCCCTTTCCTATCAGGGTAACTCTACCATTAATTAAGCTTGTTTCAATGTCGTTCTGTTTTAGGGAGATTTTAGCATCTACATTCTTCTTGATTTTATTCTTAGTTTCATTAATTTGCTAAGTGTTTTCTTTGTTTTTCAACTTGACACAACAACTTGCCACAGCCAGTTATACTAATAACTCAATACATTCTGACTTAAATATTGTGGCTATAATTCAGCAACACCTGCTTAAGTTATTTGTTAGGATTTATTTTTTATTTTACTATTTTTATGTTAACATGTTTATATTTTATCTTAGCTCAAATTGTTATTTTGATATTACAAAAAAATGTAATTGCCAGAAAATAAAATGAATACCTGTAGCCTTACTGGAAAACTTTATAGATTTATCATGCCCCAGTTTGGTTTTTTTTTTTTTAACACTGAATGTGCACACAGACTCACAGTTGCAGAAACCATTCTGTAATGAAGAAAACTAGAAATCATAAATCTGCACATTCTATACACACTGAAAAATCTGTCATTCCAGCTATAATACTAGGACATCCCTTTACTAAGACTTCCCATAGTCTACTCGTGAATTTATGGCTATAAACATTGCCTAATGTTTGTGTTATGGAGACAAAAGATTCATTTTCAGCTTCCATTCATTACTTACTGACTGCGATCTCAGGTTGCTTATTTTTTTCTCTTCCAATCCCCAGCCTCAGTGTTCCAAGATCATTGACCCAGGTGGCTCTCTGCCCCAGCTAGAGTAATTATCCCGAATCAGCACCCTTATCCCAGTTACTCAGCTGATTGACGTCCTTATCTTCAGCTACTCTCCACCTATTTGCGGGACTGTGAACTAGGCCCAATGGGAGTCTGGGTGGGCTCTCCTTCCACACTGTGCACACAATATAACACAACAAGGCAGCCTTTGTTCCTGTAGCCCCCTAAGAAAGTCTTCACTCTTGTCTATAAACTATCCCACATCACTCTAAAGGCTTTTTTTTTATTTTTTTGGAAGAAAACCAAAACCTTAGATGAGGCTTTGTCTCGTTCTCTGCCTGCCCGCCCTTCCTCATAGCTTATTCTCCTTACTCTTCTCTTCATTCTCTAACCACGGCAGGCTCCCAGCTAATTACTGACCAAGGGTTCTTTCACATGTCATTTCTCTTTCTCTAGCATGTTCTTCCCATACACTGGGACACAACAGCTTATTCACACCTCAGTGCAAACATTCCCCTAGGCGTTGTCTCTCATTACCAGCTTCCTATTTAATTGCAGTAGATTGCCTAACAGCTCTCTACCATTTTGTTGTTTTCATTTTTGTTATTTGCTTGCGATAGGGCCTCAGTATGTAATCAGACTGGCCTAGGTCATGATTCTCCTACCTCAACCTCCCAACTGCTGGAAATATGGTTGTAGTGCACACGTGTCATTGGGATGTCTTCCTTCCTTCCTTCCTTCCTTCCTTCCTTCCCTTCTTTCATCTTTCCTCCCTTCCTCCCTCCCTCTCTTCCTTCCTTCCTCATTACTATTATTAATAGCAAATACAATTTTATTCTTTGTCTGTCATTTTGCTTTTCATACAGAGTGAGTCTGCCTGTGTAGCTTTGACAGATCCTGAACTCACTATGTTGACTAGACTGGGTTCAAGTTCACAGAGATCCACCTGACCAAGCCCTCCTGAGTGTTGTGATTAAGGAATGAATGAGCCTCCGTGGCTGGGTTTAATTTGTTTTAAAAATTCCGTTCTTTTCTGTATATTTTTCTTACTAGATCACAAGATCCCGAGGTATTCATGCTATGTTCCCAGTTTCTAGTAAATTGTATAGTATGTAATCCATGCTTCATAGGTAAATGATGAATAAGTCCAATATTTCACCATTTCTGAGTTGCACATACAAATCAACCCCACAAAACAGAAATAGCTGCATCCTGAGGTGGCTTGGGGGAGGCCTTGATTATGGCTCTGCTCGAAGCTTCCATGCAGTTGTCAGGTGGAGAAACTGTTCATGTTGAGTCAACGGAACTGAAACTGAAATGTGGCCCCAGGAAACAGTAAATAGACCAAGATGTTCAGGGTTTTTTTTTTTTTTCTCTGTTTCTCTTCCTGTGTTGGCTTTTTTCCACTGAGCTAAAAACAGACAAGTTCACATTGTCTGCCACTAGCATTTCAGAATCCCAGGGGGCAGGGTAATGCTCTGTGTTGCTTTCCCCACTGTCTTCAACTTAATACCCATCCTACCACCAAGAAATACAAGTGATACTTTTCTTTAACAGTTAGAGGTCATGGCTGTCCATAAACCTCTCTCTGTCAGAATGCTTTCCTGACTAAGCATGCTGGTTTTTTTTTTAATGCTTCCTGGATCTAGTTTTGATTTTGAAAACGTTTACAAAGCTACTCTAGGGAAACTGACTTTCTTGTGTGCTCAAAATGAAAAATGGAAAGATGTAAACATGTGCCTTGGCTCTTGAGATTATCAGGCCCAAAATGATGATAAGGATGATGATGAGGAGGAGGAGGAGGATGAGCATCATAGTGAGAATGATGAGGAGGATGATAAGGAGGAGGAGGAGGCTAAGGATGAACATAAGGTGATGGTGAAGAGAAGCAAGATCATGACAAGGAGGATGAGGAGGAGGAGGAGGAGGAGGAGGAGGAGGAGGAGGAGGAGGAGGAGGAGAAGCATGATGATCATGATGAGCAGGAGGATAGGAGGAGAAGGTGGAGGAGGATGTGATGGTAATGATGAGGTGCTAGACATCTTTTTGTGCCATAATTTTTCAGGTGCTTCATATTATGTATTAACTTAATATTCTCAACAATTCTGTAAAATCAGAGCTATTGTTCACATTTTTTAAAATAAGAAAAACATACAAGTTCAGGGATTGGATGGGTGGATAAAATCACAAGACTTGATCCTGGCATATTGATCTCCAATTGGAATCTTCAGGGTGTTCTGACACTGCCTCTAATACTTAGGTTTGATAAGGAAAGCAAGCCAACTTCAGGTTTGGATGCAGGCAAGGATCTGACATTTGCAGCTCTGACTTAGAGAAGCCCTATGTAGGTCAGCACTGTACACACTGAAGGCTCTCTTGGAGAATGGCACTCTAAATGACATAATTAATTATGTCTCAACAAATAAAAAATTATTTAAAGGGAAATTCCTGCATTATTTATTTAGATGCAGAAAAATCTACATTTACATAAAATGATTAGATAAGATGAGATCAGGAAATTTCAGAGAAAATTCAAAGAAGTAAGAAGCAGTTCTAATACTTGGTGACTTCACTATGGAGCCATATGGAGCCATTTTATATGTAGCATTTCTACCCAAAGAATTGGTAGGTGACACTAATGGCATCAGATGAATATTTTAAGTCGTGTGAGAACTATTGGTTTTCATTTTGAAGTACATTTCTCTGTGCACTTTTGTACCAGACTCTGCTTTGGGCATGGTTCTAGAGCCAGAGAAGTGGTGATAACTTAGATCAGTTTCCACCCTCAAAGGGCCTGCAGTCTAGAAGGGAGAAGCACTGGATAAACCAGTTAAGTACAGGTTGGGTGGTGGTGGTACTCACCTTTAATCCCAGCACTCGGGAGGCAGAGACAAGCGGATCTCTGTGAGTTTGAGGCCAGCCTGGTCTATTGAGCAAGTTCCAGGGCGGGCTCTGAAGCTACAGAATATCCCTGTCTGGAAAAACCAAAGATGCAACATTGTATACTGGGAGCAAACATTTGCAGTGATGTCCATGCATGAGCTGGGGGCAGAAATGCACCGAAAGCTTCATTATTGCTGGTTAACATAGGCCAGGAAATACTTGGGTGTGAGAAGCAGCAGCAATTATGATACAGGTCAGAAGTTTCCTTGGAGATAAATTACTGTATTAGATGAATTGCAGATAAGACAGGCTAACCTTCAGAGGTTAACTACACATTTTGCCCTTTAATTTCAGTAATAGGTCAAGTTTGATAAAAGTGAAAAGGGTTCAAAAATTATTTAAATTTGTTAGCCTAAGAGTTTTAAAAGGAAATTGTTACAGAATAACTGACTATCACCCTAGCCATTTGAAAATATGTACACTGGTGTCATGCGAGGGTCATCCTGACTCTTAATTTCTTTGTGCATATGGAGTAGGAACAGCTCTTTTCCAGCCCCAGGAGACAATCTCTCCGAGGTTCCCTCGTTTATTCTTTCCAAAGCGTAAATGACTGTTGAACCCTAGTGGTGCCAGCATGCTATTTCTGTAAGTATTGATTATAAATTTCCTCTGATTGTTACAATTACCCCGAGAGATGTAAACAATCCCAAGAGTCACCTTTAAGTCATCAGCTGGCCTGAACTAAGGCTTGAGGGGTGGGAACTGCGGAGGGGCTATTGCGTTTCTAACTGAAAAGTGTGTTGTTAGTTGATCTAACATCCTCGATATCAGTTAGTGAGGGACCACAAGAACAAATGCCCAGGCTGGGGAGTAGGCTTCATTGGTAAAGTGTTTGTGTAACACTAGGATCTGGCCTGGAGCCCCGGAGCCAGGTATAGTGGCTCACACCCACAATCCCAGCACTGGGCCATTGGAGACAGGGGAATCTCTGGGGCTTCATTGGACAGACAGTCTAGCCTACTTGGCAAATTTCAGGCCAATAGTCGACCCTGCATAGAAAGACAAAAATAAATAAATAAATAAACGAATAAATGAATGAATGAATGAATGAATAAATAAATAAATAAAAGTAGGACATGGTGCCTGAAGAAAAACTCTGAGGTGGATCTCTGGCCATCACAAACATGCACATGGAACTGTGTCCACACATTCCACAGATGCACCACATCACATACAGGCACATGTAAACACAACATGCACATGTCCATGTGTCTGACACCAAAAATGTCTTTCTCTCATGCTCAAAAAGCTAGTGGAATGAAATACGGATTCTTATATTCTTGGTTTGAGTGAACATCTGACAATAAGATTCCACTCACTGGTCTTGGACGAAGTATGTGCTAGAAGGAGAACCTTAGGTAGGCTAGAGTTGTGCTCCTTACTTCCCTTAGGGAGACAGACCCACACAACATAAGTTTGTAAACTCAGCTTTGAACACTCCTGCTACCCTTTAAATATATAGAAAAGGCCATAACAAAACTTTTGTACAGGTTCAACAGAGATATGAAGAGCTTACTAGCTAATTGATCAATGTATTCCATCCTGCCAGAGTCCTATCTGGTATGACGACTCACCATATTACCACATTTTCCCTTAATACGAAGGGCTTATGTGATCCCAAGTGCATGCATACATGGGAGAATAAACCCATGAATATCTACACTGGGTAGGAGAGGACATGATGATACTTAGGGCACTTTCTGGCTAGAGCACAATGATCCAGAAGCAAGGGAGTTTGAAAATATTGGATTTTCTGCAGCTAGAATGCTATGCCCTTTCTTCATCCATTGGCAAACGCTCAGGTTGACACCACAAGAACTACTTTAAGTTGTGCAGCAATGAACATAACAGTGTTATATTTCTTCAAAACACTGATGTGTTTTCTTTGCATGTACAGGAAGTAGCGGGGCTGCTGGATCATACAAGTTTCATTTTCAATTTTATGTGGCTCCTTCATACTGTGCAATGCCAATTCACATCCTTACTGGCAGTGCAAAGGATTCCTTTTTCCCCCACAACCTTAACAAAAATAGTTATGTTTTGTCTTTCTGATGATAGCCATTCTAAGCAGAGTCAGGTGGTACTTAGGATAATTGATATTAAATGTACTCATCACACACACAAATGGCAACTATGGGACGTCATATATGATAACAAGCTAGATGGTACAATTCTAAAATGTCTAATTTCAAGAAACTGTGTTGGGTGTGATAAATGCATACACCTTCAGATGTTGATGTAAGCTATATCAGTTGAATAACAAGAATGCACCCATGTGTAGAGATGAACTAGATACTAGGAAGAGGAGGCAGGAGCAGCAGGTGCCTTGAGGCTCAGCAGTTTAGCTTGGACTGGTGAGTGTCTTTTAGCAGTATCTGTCAAGGATGCCTTCCCGAAAGTAAAGGGCCCTCATCACCTGTCTTATTTGGCTGTGTTCCTCCCTCTCATTAGAAATCCACCAAGTCAGAAAAGAATACCTTTCAAACTTGAATTGTTCCTGGGGTGAGTCCTTCATTCCTGCGGCACAAGCATTTGGTACAAACGGGTCCTCAGCAACACAACCACTATTGCCCTTTCAGAGACCTGAGCAGCTGCTATACTCATGTTCCATAAAAGACACCAAAAGGTGACCGAATTTTCTATCCTGGACCAAATTCCTTGAGTGTATACAAATAAATAACATATAATAAACCCCTTATGTCCCAAAGAAAGTGGTTCCCATGCAACTGCCTATCACAGTTTTCTTTAAATTGGTAGATTTTCTTGGTTTCGTTTGACTTGTCTTCTCATATTTTTGCTCATAAGGCAGGTAAGGAGTGTTGGATGTAAGAAAGGTGTGCATTGGACAACTGAGAGCAATGCAATGCTTCCTCTACCTAGTCAAAGGCCCTGGTTTGACCCAAGCACTGGTGGTGTTGGGGGGCAGGACCAGAGTGATGTTTCTCAATTATCTCTCATTCAAGGAAATATTCTGGCATCTGTTAAGCATATCCTACTGATCCTTTAGCAGACCTCAAGTAAGCTCTATCCCTATGATTGGACTACCTTACAATCCATTGCTGAATGTTTCTTAAACGTTGGAATGTGATTCGAGTCCTTCCATTCTGAACAGATGTGAATTTTAATAGGCACTATTTTTTAAAAAAATGATTTATACTTTAAAATTAATAATTACTTCCCACTTATAAAACAACAACAATAACTGTAATTTATTGAAGGTCCAATCACGAAGTCATTTCTGGTGATAATTTCAAGAATTAGAGGTGTTTAACATTCACTGGAAACCGCAACTTAAAGAGACTCTCTGAATCCTATTCTTCTTTATT
This sequence comes from Microtus oregoni, assembly GCF_018167655.1. Classification (NCBI taxonomy): domain Eukaryota; kingdom Metazoa; phylum Chordata; class Mammalia; order Rodentia; family Cricetidae; genus Microtus; species Microtus oregoni. Next base: position 18,221,021 of record NW_024543069.1, on the reverse strand, counting down.
GCTCAGGGACCTCTAGATCCACAAAAAACGGGAGTATTATCCAGGTCTAGGTGACTGGGAAACAAACGTGCAGTCTTTGCTTACATAATTGTACCCACTGTCTGGGGCATGGATCCACTTAAGACCTAAAAAAAGTTAAGAAAAAATTAAAGAGGGCTTCTAGACACACAAAAATGGGAGCATCATTTGGGAAACAAATGTGCAGTCTTCGCTTACAGGAACCAATTAACTTGGTACTTCCTTAAACAAAAGGCCACAATTTCTTGATCTGATTCTGCCAGAACTGTTGCTGCATACACAGGAAGGCCCAGGCCCACCAGGCTGGGGAAGGGTCACAGGTATGCCCTGCTCCTTGTGGAGGTCAAAGACAAGCCAGCACGTCTGGGACTCTTACCAGTGGAAAATGGCTCAAGTGCTGTATTCAGCATGTGAACACCTGTTGCTAGGAATTCCAATTGTGAGTCCTCAGAATGAATCGCTGAGCACTTATTTACGGGTGAATAAAATATTGTTTTTGGCTACTTCTTCTCAGTGAGGACAGTTCTGGTTATGCCACAAGTACGTGTGTGCTTCTGTTTCCTAAAGCTTTAGGCTGTTATCTATGTACAAGCAGGGTGTCAGGCCCAAGGTACCTTTTATCTCTACATGCTCAAGACTGACCTAGCAAAGCCACTATTTTGGTGCCTTCACGACATGGTTGGTATTTGGGGACCCTGAAAATTACTTTTGGTTTCTAGCTGACAGACCCACTAGGACTTTGCTAGGATAAACAGACTTCAAAGATCTCCCCATGGGAAAAGTTGTCCTGACTCAGTTTCTAGTTTAAATGGCCCTTAGAAAGCACTGCTGCAGGAGGAACAGCGTGGCCAGCCTCTTTCATGCAGTTAGCTTTTACTTTATTTAATTGTAAAGAGTAAATGACAGGCAGGAAAGTGTTTTTGCAGAGAGTGGGCGTCTGAAACTGTGGAAGGAACTTATCTCTGCATGGGAGTAAGCTCGTGGGTGGCAGTTATAGACTAGTTGAGTATAATCGTGAATAAATATCTCTACTGTGCTGCCGTGAAAAGATTCAATACACTCCTATTATAGGCACTTGTGATATTATTTGAAATAAGCACATATTACCTTATAGCTAGGAACAGATAAATGGTAACTACATCAAGGACAAACAATTTTTAAAAGCACTTTTATCTATGACAAAACAAAAGATAACACAATTGGATATTCTTTTTTTCTCAAATATCATTTCAAAGCCTACATGTTCTAGTCCTTGAAGATATTAAAGAGAAGCAGTGTTTGTCTGTTGATGTCACAGTTTTAAAAGAGTGATGCTACAAAATCGATGAAACTGGCACCAGAAAACACAGTAAGGGACAGCATGCAGTAGTCAAAGTGATCAGCCACAGAGTGCTGATGAGCTTGTCCTGGAAGACACAGACTCCTTACAGAAGTACTCACTCTTTTCTGCAGCTAGTAATAGAATTCTACCCTAGAAAAGAAGAGGGCTTCGGGCAGCTAGATGTGTAGTATGCATGTTTTGGTGATTCATATGTCTATAAGTCTAGACATTTGTTTGAATCTGATGGCAAGAGAGGATGGGGATGCTGCTGCTGCTGCTGCTGCTGCTGCTGATGATGATGATTATAAGGCAGGAGCAGTGGCTCAGTGATGGAGTGCTTCCTGCTCTCACTTAAAGAACTAGGGTTTGGTTCCCAGCTCCTATCAGCTCACAGCCACCTATAACGTCAAGGCAAGGAGCTCCAATTCTCTCTTCTGCCTTTTGAGAGCTTCTGGGCATGTGTGGTGCACATGCATTTACTCAGGCACACACACACACACACACACACACAGACACACAGACACACACACACACACACACAGTTTTGGGCCCGCCATGGTGGCGCACACCTTTAATCCCAGCACTAGGAAGGCAAAGGCAGGTGGATTTCTCAGAGCTCTAGCCAGCTGGGTCTACAAAAGAAGTTCCAGAACAGCCATAACTGTAACACAGAGAAACCCCATCTCAAAAAAAAAGCAAACAGAAACAAAAAAGTATATTTTAAAAAAAAAAAAAACACTGTCTGATTAGATTCATTAGTTGTACACATTTCTCTCACATATTACCAATACAGTCACGTGATTTCTAAAACTGGTCATAACTTATGGCTTCAAAGTCATTGTCACAGCTAGACTGTGTCTTTCAAGGTGCTCGGAGCCTACCCTTGTTGACCCAGTGCCCACAGCCTCTAGGGGAAGCAGAGGTTATGCCAACCATTCCATTTCGTGTAGCCCAGATAGGAAAACCGACGGCAGTAACTTCTAGCATGAAAGTGCCTCACTGTCTGGTGACCTGGTAAGCTACAACCTGAAAAGTCTGGAAAGGAAAACGAACGCTCCTCCTTGTCTAAGGATGCACAGCGCAGGGAAGCTGCAGGGTTAGTCTATTGTCATTCTGTGCTCTTGATGCCCTTTGAGGAAGCATGGGCATTCAGGACAACCCTGTTCCAGCGGGTGGGTCATCTGCATTGATGGCAAACTCACTGTACTGTGCGTTCAAATCTGCCAAAAAAACTTCAACGGAAATCAAGTGAGGCATTTCTTATTAAGTTATGTGTATGATTTAAGAATATAAATGTGGTGAGTACATTTATAAACGGTAGTAACATATACAAAAGTGGTTTTTGAATGCTTATTTTGAGCGCACACAAGAAAGTGCCGGGACACATTTACTTTCTCTGATATTCTGACAGCTCTTGAAGGGATTTTGGGATATGTTTCTGTAGCAGAGATAGGCAGGGAATTGAAAGCAACAGCAACCTAAGCGTTTAAAAACATGTGGGGTTATCGTCGGTGTGATCTCAATGGCTGGTCTAGTTTGGTTTTATGCCTGTAGACCATTACGGCACATCGAATAGAGTACACCTGTTTTGTTTGCCTGAGAAGCATCATTGGGAAACAAGCGTGCAACTACATGTACTCTTCCTTCACCAATTCTGCTCTGCACAGCTATCCTAACTCCCCAACTTCTGGAAGCATATGAGCAGCACTTTGCCCAAAACTACTTTCCTATAGATACTACCACTATTTGTTTCTATTGAGTCAATGAATTCTTACCCATCACAAGTTGAAATGGAACATGCCAATGGATTGCTCCTGATCCCGAATGACTTCCATTTCTGAATTCTGGCTCAGCAGAAATAAGGCATACACTGGAACCATCTCGGGGGCTTTATGATGTCAATATGCAGGGGTGACTCCCAGAAAATTGATTCTGTTAGTCTAGGCTTTTTTATATTGACCCAAAATGCTGAGAGCCCTCAGGCCTAATTTTAGCTACCCCATTTCTAATAGCATCCTGTCTACCTCTGGGAGGCTCAAAGTCATGTCAGGATGTCTGAGGATTCACCAGCTTCTAATCCCTTGACTTCAGCCGGAAAGAAGGGGTGAGAAGTGTGGTGGGAGCCAGAGAAGGAGAGGGGCTGGGATCCTTCCCAGGGGTGCCCAAAGCTTCCTCTCTTAGCAGTTCATTAGGGCTAACAAGCTGTCCTTTGTGAAGGCAAGCCTCCATCCTTGCCTTAGTGCAAATGACTTTGATCAGATAATCCCCTGACGCCTCTAAAAGATTTGTGACTTAGGTTTCAGGAGGAGGAGAGAATGCTGCAAGGTCCCATGAGACTGACAGCAGAAATGCTAGGATGTCGCTGTCTAGCAGCCCAGCCTCCAGGAAACAGGCGTGACAAACATGCATAGGGCAATATGATGACTCTGAAACCCACACCTCCGCTTCACATCGCAGGGTGCTCGCAGTATACATCTGACCAACTCACTTGTCTGTCTCTTGATCCTTCATGACCTTTCTCTGATTATTTTTCCTCTACCACGAAGCCCTTAACAATTGTTGAATAATTTTACCCTTTGCCAGTGGCTTAGAAGCCCATGAGAACCAAGGCCTTGCCTAGGCCTGTCCTCCTTGCCAGCTGCTTACCGCGATAAGCACGTAAGGCCTGTTGAACTTAACTGAGTTGCTGCTTTTGCTACATGCTTCTCCATCTTTATTCTCTCCCAACTTTATTCTCTCCCAAATCCTCCCCAGCTCCAGACTAAGAGAACACCTCAAGGAAGACAGAAAAACTCATGCTGCTTCAGCACCAGTCACAAATCCTCACATATTGTCAGGGATCAATACATAATTGTTAAATGGATTAATAAGCCATGACCAGTGTACCGATATTAAAATCGAGGGCCGGCGCTATGACAGTTAAGAGCACGTATGGCCAAGTTTGGTTCCCAGCATCAGTGTTAGGGAGCTCACAGGGACTGCTAAACTCTCCAGTTTCAGGAAACGGGAGAGCTTTGACTTCTTTGGGTAAATACACACATGTGCACATATGTGCAGGCACACACACACACACACACACACACTAAATAACAATACTTTATAATCATATCTCCCAGTCTACATGCTTTTGAACAAGGTAAAGTGGAAAGAATGTGTCTATGAAACTTGTATCAATTTTTGAGGTGATAATGATTTTTTTTTCTTATTCAGAGTCAAGAATTAAGACATCCCTTGAGACATGACTTAAAGACATTTCAAGCATTTCAAGGATGCCAGAAAAGTAAGAAGTAATAGGAGTAATAGGATGCCACAGCGGATGATTCAGAGAGAGAGAGGGAGAGAGAGAGAGAGAGAGAGAACACAGAGGAATGAAAAAAGGCCAGAGATATAGAATACTATAAAATCAAAAGAACAGAATGTTACGCATAATTAGATACCCATTAGAATATACTTCAGGAATGAAAAATAACCCTGGTAGTTGTCATATTTAGGAGTATCAGCTTTAAGAATTAATAAGGTTGTGGCCATATCTTTAAGGAAAAAGGTCACAGATTTTTCTACAATGAACAATGTTAAAAATCTATATACACATATATAATTTAGTTCATTTGTGTACTATAATCCAAAATATTTATTAACACATGTATATTAACAAAAAATTGCCAAGAAATTCTGTATAAGGCAATACCACATAAATTTATTTCATACTAGAAAGTGTTTCACAACATCACATAAAATTACATAGCATAAGCAGAAATAGATAAAAGATCTACTTTGACCTCCCCACTACCTGTTTCATGTTTAATCTTATATCTTTGATTTACTAAAATGCCAATATTACATATTTAATTATTCTAATTACAGCCTCTCCCTCCCATGACACACTTTTATCTTAGATACATTGGTTTAAGAATCTCCCATACCTGACTCTTATTTCAAGATTTTGGGAATTCCAGGTAGAATTCTGCAGGACAGGAGGCTTGATGTCTTTTTCCCCTGTGAGGCTCTCTACAGCCTCTCTTCTATTATTTGAAGATGATGACGATGTGATTGACATGAGGGGTGGCATTTGTTCCATACGGTTGTATCAGACCTTTCAGTTGTGGTGGAGAGATGCCTCAGGGCCTAAGGTGTTTACAGCGTACGTTGGTCAGTTTTAACTGCCAGCGTGATATAATCTAGGATCACCTGAGACACTTCATGTCTAGAGGAGGTGGCCTGACCATGTCTGAGGGTTGATTGGCTAGACTGTTAGTTGGTGTGGGAAAGAGTAGCCCACTGTGGGCTACCACTCTCTAGGCAAGGTCTCAGACGTTATAAGAGAGGGGAAAGCTGGCTGAGAGCAAACATGCAAGGATGTGTTTATTGTTTCTGCTCTCGACTGTACATGTGAAAGCCCACGTTACACCGCCACCTCTTTCTTATTTCCCTTTGCACGTTTTTTTTGCTAGAAATCCCTGCAATAATAAGTACAGCTGAAAGACAAGTCAACCCTTCCTTCCTGTAGGCTGCCCTGTGTCAGGTTACATCACAGCAAAAGAAACAATCTAGGACACCTCGTAAGCTCTTGGGAGCTCAGAACCCAAGAGCCTACACAAAAGCGCGGTGGTCCTACCAGCCTGCCTGTAAGTAAGTCTGCTACTGAGAAGCGAGGGACTCTGGTTCTTTGGATCAATCTGGTGGGCTGGTTAGTCATATAGCGCTCTCTGGGTTTGATTGAGATGCCCTGACTCAAAGAAGAAGGCAGAAAGTAGGTGAAGAAGATTATTCCATGGGCTCCATGGATACCCACCAATGGAACCGATTCTGATATTCTATCTTCAGTAATTTTCTTTGTTGTGTTGGTCCCAAGTAAGAGATTGGTTGCACATAGAAACACCATGTTTCACTTGCCTCAGAGCAAAGAGGTGACTATTGCATTTTCTTCAATTCTAGGGAATAAATTCACAGCACTTGCAAGACTATATTGCTAAAGGTGTTTAACCAAATCCCTTTCCGTGGCTGCCCTGCCCGCCGCTTGCTCCCACTTGCCTTTCTTGATAGCATTGCTCATTCTCAGCACTGAGGCACTTCCTGCCTTCTGCTCTGAGATCAGACCATACTGGATGGCAGGGGAGAACAAGCCGGTCATTGTTAGGATCACGTGTGTCTGCCCATCTCACCTCTAATACAACCAGCTCATCCCTGCTTCCCATGGAGCTTTGCGGTTCCTGAGTGCTTTGTTTCAGATTCTTGTGTTCTCTGCTTTAACTGTAAATTCGTTGAGGTTAGGCAGCCCATTTCTGTTTACCTGCCCCCAGCCTGTCCCACAAAGAGTTTATGCCTTTTGTTTGCCCAGAGAATCCATTCTTTCCTCAGGACATGGTCACCTCAGTCTGGATTTATTCTACATAACACAATTCCTCTATCTCTTTGGTTTTAATTAGAACTGCTCATCTGCATATGCAACTATCCCTATGCTTTCCTTTTATTTATTTGCTTGTTGCTTGTCTCTCCCAGCCACCCTTGACCCCTGTGAAGAAAGTGATTCCTCTGTGTTTACTTCTAAACACAGAACCCAGAAATACTTGGTTGGTTAAGCTGATGCTCACTAAATACTTGTACAATGAATGGAAGCTTTGTGGGGGTGGGGGAAAGTATTTTCTATAAGGAGAGAAGAAAAGAAGAATGGACAAGAGAATGAGAGAAAGGAAAGAAGGAAGAACAGAGATGGAAGAGCACTCAGAAGCCTAAAGCAGTTGATGCTCACATTCAACAGAGGAAATGGGCCTATGATAGGTCTTCATATTGTTTCCATTGCCTTAAGCACAGAAGATAAAAACTAAGAGTCAGACAGCACCAATGCCAGTCTTGCTCTGCTTCAATGACACTGTCCTCCTCTTCCGAGAACAGGCCAATGGTGCCGACCTTCGGTCTTTACTACCATTCCATGTTACCAAACTCTTCATTTTGATATATCCTCAAATAGTTATACACAAGACTTAGCTTTTAGGTAACTTAGAAAGTGTGCCATTAAATCAATATTTGAAGTGTTCTAATTTTATAAACATTGAAAATATATGGATTTTATATGAAATATTTTTACAACTCGTACAATAACCAGTATATGTTTCATGTCGTATTATATAATATCTAAGATATGTTATCTATGTTTAGATAATGGGCATTAAAAGAACATTTTGTGTGAAATGTACAATTATCCTTGAAGATAAACATACAAATAAATAGATTCATATAAGTCAGTCAAGTATAGATATTCAGCTGTGAACAAGTTTGAATTAAAAATACAGAAGAAGTTACCTTTTTCCTGGTATGAAATATAACATAGGTACAGATGCATAGGTTTAATAGTGATTCTCCATACAAAGGTGCTTACAGTGTTTTTGTTACTTCTAGTAGTTTCTTCTCTTAACTATTTTTACTTAAGCATGATAAGGAAGTGTAGGGACTGAATTTGGGTCCCAGTTTTGATACTGTCACAAAATCAATTATTTTAAATCAGTATTATCATATCATATCATATATTGTATCATTATATATTATGTAACTATTATTATAGATAATTATTTTATCCTGCTATATTAAAATAAATTATAGATACGTGCTTCAGAAGGTTTTTTATTTCTGCTTTTACAACCATCTTTCTTGGGTTTGGAGGATATGGAAGGAGGAGGCAGAAAGTCATTATATTGAAAGGCAGTAGTGGGACCTCCTGAGCGTGAATGCACCATATAGAAGAACAGAGTGTATAACACAAACACTCTTACATGGGTTTTAAAGACTTCCATTTGCCTGAGAGAGATAAATGTTACTTTTTTTAAATCTATATTGTTGGAAAACAAGGAGCTGATATTATCTGCAGAATCCATGTTCTCTGACTGTAGTATTGCTGGACTCGTTAGTATAATGAAGAGTGGAAAGAACTGAGACAGGTCAGGAACCCGCCATGGATACTTTTTTCCTTTACCAAGAAAATGTAGTTTTATTTCATCTGAAACTGTTTCTGTAATTTCCCTTTCTTCCTGCAAATGACCGCCACTTCGTGCTTATGGATGTGTGCATTCATGAGTCGGAAAACTCGAACATCACCTCACAGTGTACGAGAAAACCTAAATGGCCTTCCGGCACTGAAGAAGTATCGGTACATTCTAAATGGGGGGCTGTTAGCTTTTTATTACAATCATGATTTTTTGTTAGTAGTTTTCACAATTTGAAAAGTGACTGGATGGCTATTGGTAGTTGAAAGAAACATGGTTTAATATTTTTATCACATGGCTTTATGTTTATATTTGCTTCAGTGGTTCAAAAATTTAAATGATAACAGGTTAGGCTTACTCGCTGGCAATGTTGTTTCAGACCTTAATCTATTTTGGCTCATTTCTAAGGTTTAGATTGGCTTGAATGACACATCATAGCATTCTTTTTCTCTTTATCTTGTAAAATAACATTTTCTTTTAAAACTTTACTGGAATGTTTATTCTATTGTTTCTAACATTAAGTGCCTTCCTTGAATTCCTTTTTGTTCTATTTGGTGAAACAAAATTCGTGTCTGTTTCAATGTTTCTTTTGTTTATAGAAGTTCCTCAACCTGCAGAGTTCAAGCAGTTTCTCCTTTTGTACCACACATAGGTTCAAAGTCCTGGTTTTTACTATGTTCAGTTGCAAAGGGCATGTTTTCTAGCACATAAAAAAAGATCAGGAAGTCTCTAACTTGGAAGGAGACAGGGGTCTGAGCGTAACTGTAAATTAATTTCCCAAATAGGAGGTCTTGCAGCTCACTGAACTGTCTGATCAGAGAGGCACGGGGTGCTACCACAGTAGGTACAAAGGTAGCCATCTTATCAGGAAATCAGGGCTTTTTCTGTTGGCAGAAAATGGGAAGCAACTGAAAGGCCAGTAGCAATCTAGTGGGCTAAACTAGGACCTTGGGAGTCTCCCAAAGCCCCTCCCTTCCTCAGTCCCTGCATGAGTCACTTTTCCAGAGTGTCTACACCCATTCACCCTTCCTCTGCCAACATCCCTGAATACTCCTAGTCACCCTCTAAGCATTTGCCAAAGACCTTTCTAGAATGCAAGTCCAGACTCCACCCTATCTCTCTGGTCCTGCAAACTAGTTCACCATGGTTTTCGGAGTAAAGTTGAAGTTCGTGGCTTCCTCTCCTGCCTACACTTTCTCCTTTTACAGAAGGGTTAGAAAAAGATGAATGTAGTCATTCTACGAGGAATTGAACAGATAGGTTTCTGGCACGTTCTCTGCTCTGTTTTCTCCACTGTCCCAAGGTCCACCTCCATCTAACTCGCTGTGCCTATGTATGTGTACATCTGAAGGTCAGGAGCCCATATCAGGTCTCTTCTGAAATTTACTTTAGTTTTTGAATGTCTCCTATTGAGCCTTAAAGTCAGTGTTGACCAATGGACTCTGAGTATCTCCCATTTTCTACCTCCTTTCCAGCACTAACTACAGAACCTGGCCCTGGTGCTTTGAATTTCAGCTCAGGTCCTCAGGCTTGAGCACATTTCTTTAAGAATGAGTCATCTCGCTAGCCCTTCGACTCTCTTCTTATCTTACTAACTTCTGCACATCTTTCAAGGCACTCGTTATATGAAATTCCTCCAGGGACCCCCCCTTCCCTCCCTGTCTCGGGCTCATTTTGGGTTGTCTATCATCATAGCACCTATCTATCCAGCAGGCGAAAGGCTGCTCATATAGCACAATCCTTGGCTAAGGTCCCCTCCCCCATCCCACCTATACTTAACATCTCTGCCATAGCCCGCATTCCACCCAGCTGCTGAAATAAATACTGAGAAGAAAGGAAGTCCCAGGGCTATGGTGGTTACTAATTGTCAGTTAGAAACTCTCTGTCCCTGTCGGCTTAGAAAATGTTAGTGTCAATTCTACATTGTTTCCATTGTTGGGGACTTGGGGACTTTTAATGATTAACGCTGAGAAGTGGCGCTAGGTAATTAATTAGTTCAGGAAGGGATCAGTAAGCAGGATTAAGTCAGTGTACCGTGGACCAAGCACAGGATCAGTTACTCAAGTCTGTGACTGGTACCTCTGCAAACCACTTGCGCATCTAACACCTTTCCTGACATTTTTACTCCTCCTGGGAAAGACGGCCTCATCCTCTCAGTACAAACATGCAGGGAGAAATCCTGTTAAGGTCTGGGTTTGCATCTCCCTCGAATCACGTTCAAACCGCGGAACAAACGTTTTTAGTTAAAAAGCATCCTTGACCAAGTTATCAGAATTCCTTAAATTAACAGGAAATCCCGTCCGCAAATCTTCAAACTTTATCTCTTCTCAGAAACCCTGGATTCTTTTCATTTAAAGCCAAGTTACAGGACAGCACCTAGTGAACTAGGGGGCTGGGGTTTCATTAGCTCAGGCCGTTGCCCAGGGCTTGTTTGCGTGGGAGTACTTCTGCATCTCCTAAGATGTTATTTTATTTTAAAAGAGGGAGCCCTGCTTTCTGCACACCACACTGCGGAGTTGGAAGTCAGGGAGCCTTTCAGTTGCAAGTTTGATTTACTGATTAGATGGGAAGGTGGCCTGTGTTTGTGCTTGAGAGACGATCCTTTTTCCCGGAGAACTCCGAAACTGTGGAGTGCTGACTGCTGGAGGAAAATCCCCCACCAACACCCTTGCGCCTTCTTTCCCGCCCTTCGCCCTCCAGGTTCCAGGCGGTGCGGCGTTTCTGTCCCGGCAGGCCGGGCCGCTGACTCTAACCTTTCGTCTAACCTTGCGGGCCTCCCGGGCTGGCCGCCGAGCCCTCGGAGCCGGAGCGGCGGTAAGCGGCGGCGCGGGCCGGGGCGAGCGGGCGGGGGCCGGGGCTGCGCGTGGGAGCTCGGCGCGTCCGCGCGCCTTCCTGGCGGGGCCGGCGCGGGGGAGGGGCCGCGCAGCGGCGGAAACCGGCGCGCGGCGATAAGAGGCTGCACGGCGACATGCCACAGTCTCTCGCCGCTGCCCGACGAGTCGGGGCGCTCGCCATGCTCCCGTGACCCGACCCGGCCAGTTCCCATTCCCGTGGCGGGCATCCCGGAGTCGCGATCCCACAATGCCCCGGGCAGTCGGGGCCCCGGCGGGCAGCCTGCACGGCCACGTGAGAGGTGAGTGGCGGGGCGGCCGCGCATTGTTCGGCGCTGCGGGCGGCGCTGCGGCGACCCGGGGTGGCGCTCGGGGGGTCCCCGGCCCGCACGGGGGCGGCGGCGACGGCGGCGCTGCGGCTCCCGGTCCGGCCCCGCGACTCGTTGCGGATACCCGGGGGGTGCTGCGGGCCGGGACTGGCAGCCGGGGAGCGGGGGGCAGGTGCGTGGCCGAGTGCTCTGAACTCGGTGACCTCTGCCAGGGACGGCGGGGACGGCCACCGGCTGCGCGGGTCCCGGGCCGCGCCCGCATCCTCTTGGGGGGCGGGGGGGTGCTGCCATCCAGCACTGGCTTCATGTGGGCCAAGTATGTGCACGCAGAGGTTAATGCTCTGCCTGCCACCCATAAATTACGCATGACATGTTTAGCTGGGCTGCCTTATATGGAGAGTGCTGTATTTCAGTCCAGTGTGCTTTTTGCCAAGTTTACAGGGCGGAAGACGCCCTGCTTTAGAGGGCTGCCGCTTTTCCTCCCTTTCTGGTCGTTTTGTAGTGCGTCACTCAAAAAAGAAAAAAAAAAACTGTAAGAAAAGTAAGTATAGAGCTTTCCAGGGCGGAGCCGCAGTAGGCTGGTGGAATTGCTTTCATGAAAAGTAGTCAGCATACGGACTTTTTTTTTTTTTTAAAAAAGACAAAACCAAGAAAATATGTAGCCTTCCCTCAACCTCCTAAAAAGAAAAAAAAAGCCCGAATCTGTTATCGTTAGTAATGTCTCGTTAGAATACTTTGATTCCAGAGCCTGTAACATGAGAATCAAAAGATTACATATATGAAAATGGAGCCGAAGCCTTCCTGACCAGCCCGCAGCATGTTAGAGCTACAGGGATGTTGAGACAAGCTTCAGTGTGTTCTTAAGTCTCTCTGGCATGTATCCTGTTTGGCTGCTGGGATGCTAAGTTGGGTTTCTCGTGGAGCCTATGTCCCCAGGATTAAAAACAAAGTTGGAAGCGGCCTGGGAGGTTATTGCCGCCGTCTTAGGTTTCTGTGCCCACCGACACAGACACAGGCCGAGCAAACGATTAATAAACTCTGCCATACTCTGAGGAATTTCAGAAACAAATTAATACATGACGAGGGAAGTCATAATTATGGCCTTTGGATTTGCAGGCCTTCTGCAACGTGCTTTGAAATAGTACACCGAGGGACATGCTATTCCTCCCTCCTGGGTTTCAACACAGTGTTTATACAAAGAACTTACTTAGGGCATAACTTTTCTACACCAGGCTAAGGGTCCCCATTCTCGTCTCTGGCTTTAGAGTGTTGGTGTTGTTTCCTGGTCCTATTTTTCCAGATAAAATTCTGACCACCAAGACATGATAAATGAAATTTCAAGGACTACAGATCTTTGAAGGACTTAGTGCAGTACAGAGGATGTGTTAGAGATACATAGTTGCCCGAGACAATACGTTATTTCATAGCTGGAGAAAGCACGTGGCTGTCACTTCCATCTTTGCCCTTCTAAAAGTTGGTGACAGTTAAACTAGCTTTTCCGAAACATATCATGGCCCACTGTTCCTGTTCTATGTAGTTGTAGGGGGTTACATTTTCTTTTCTTTTTTTTAAATCGCTGTTAGGCCCTTTTTCAAATCTAGACTTAAAGTTTTTATACCTCTTTGTTTAACGCGGAGTTCCCTCGGTGAGAACTATGAAGCTGATGGCTGTGTTTATAGAACAGGTTAGGTCAGCACCAGAAAACCTGTTCATCTGTTTTATAATTACACGGTCCCTGAAGACCTCATTGCCACATTTTCTTATTGGGAGAGACTTAGACAAAGCGCAGGTATGTTTCATTGAATATTTTCCTCCTGGAACTGAGAGCAAATGAGAGCCTACGAAGCACGTGTCGGGAACATGCCAGGAGAGAAAGCGACGTGTTGCCTGACCTGGGAGACTGCTGTGTTTGTGTGTGCCCTTCCACACTGGAGGCAGGCTCCAAGTGGAATTCATTAAAATTTGATTCTAACATTCTGTTCTTGCTCAGGGCACAGAATTCCTGTGAAATGAAACACTTGGTTCTGTTCAGAGCAGGAAGAGATTACCTCAAGGTTTCTCCTTGAGTGTGGAGGGGGTGGGGAGAAGCATGCAGTGATAGTTTTCACTGAGGAAGAGCGTGCTATTCTTATATAATGTTTCCTATTGTCACTGTAAGGTAAACTTGTTACCATGCACTCATGACTGTCACCATACCCTAGGCCTGTGTTTGATCTGTCTATTTATGGAAGCAGAATGGTCTTGCCGCACCTTCTGGCTTTCTGCTTGGTGATAGATGTGCGGACGAAAAAGCATCTTAGATCTTTCTTGGAATAAGTCCAAATAGATGGACAGTTGAGGTTTATTTATGTATTTATTGAATGCTCTAAAGGGCATTAGAGAAGGCAATGTATATGATGATCAGGAAAGTAGAGGAAGTGAACAAAATATATTCACAAGATATGTGGTTCACTTGAAGGTCCTGTGCACTGAAAGATTGTAAAGCATCTGGACTTATAGATCTAAACCTCTGTTTTTCCGGAAGTTTAGAATATGCTGGCTGGTACAAAAGCCACTAGCCACATGTGCTCTTGAACACTTCAAATGTGTCCAGTTCTGAATGTTGCCTTAAAGAGTAAAATACATACTGGCTTGTGAAAAGTTTGTGCCAAGAAAAGAATGTAAAATACTTGATTATATTATATTTAAATTAACTATGTTATACTGATAATGTATTAAGTATTGGGTTTTTTTTGTTATTGTTTTGTTTGACTTTTTACCACCCTCACCCCAAGTACTAGAAAACTTAATCTAACAAGTGTGGGGCAGCACTGTGGTGAAATAAGGCAAGAAAGCAGCAGTATTCTGAGAAAAAGCTTAAATTAGAGTTTGCTAGTCAAAATACAGTCAAAGTGACTTTTATTTTTACAAGGTAAAGATGCTTACTATACACAGAAACAAAATGACTTGTCTTTCTCATCCATTGTAGCCAAAATTTGAGCAAAAGTACTACCTTACGTCTATTTTTATTTCCTCAAAGCTGCTATTTAGTTTAGAGAGTTAATGGTGAGGTGGTAATAGCAGAGAAAGACTTATAATTAGGAGGATAAGCTTAACACCTCTCAGAGGCCAGAATAGGGTATGATTGCTACTCTGGGATGTTTGGAAACACTATAGTTATCATTGTCCTGGAGTTACCAAACAGAAGCAAGTCAGTGAGATTTATTTTAAAATAGTTTTCAGTAAACAGCAGTTACCTTCAAATGCTTAATATGTGTTTTCTATTGTTATGACAGACCTTCCTTAGAAAATAAAAACACCAAAGAAAGCCAAACAAGCCGACAGGAATAGGAGTCTCACCTGTATGGAGTAGGGCATTACTTTGCATGTAAGGAGCGGTGAACCAACACTGCTGTGGTGTTGTTGCAGGCTCTGAGGAGTTCCTATATGTTGAGTCTTGATAATTAGATCACATTCTTGAGAAAGCATCTGGCTCGTTAACAAAGTACAACGGCATAGGTCCTGGGCACACTCCTTTTGGACATTTTATCAGAACTGGAGTGCATTTGCCTTGCAAAGTGTTATGCCCCCCAAAATGTGGTTCTTTTCTAGCATGTAAAGTTATGTTTGGTGATGTTCTCTTGAAGGATATCAAAGGTACACAAGTTTTGTTGTTGTTGTTGTTGTTGTTGCGGTGGCAGACATAGCCCATCTGGAGCCTCAGGTAGAGTTCATCCTAGTTCGGTAGCATGATGGATCTGTCGTCTGCTGTCGCAGGCATATTTCATTTTAGTACTAACAGCTGTGGAGGAAGGAGAGGGGTGAGAGCATCCCTGTTAAACTGTGTTCATGTCTGATGAGTCATGAAGTGTATTCGGTAAGGGTTGGAGAATTTTTAATTGAAAAGCAGATAGTTGAAAAGGACCAATTGACATGCCATGAAATGTGTCTAGACATTTCTGTTTTAAGATTTAAGAAAGGGAAATTGATGTTTATATAATGCTTTCCTATTTCTATGTATATATGTTTTTGTAAGCACTGCAGTTTTATTCTTGGGAGAAATAAACATCCTTGCATATCCATGGTTATAGTTTTGTACATATTATTAGCTTAAGAAAAGCGTAACACAACTGCTGTATCTCTTTTCTCTGTTACACTTTGAGAGAAGTGCCTGTCACATGTGTCTGATATCCAAGAGTTTGAAAAAGGGTTTTAATTTTATACTCTTAGGGTTCTTTTTGATACTTTTTCCTTTTTTTAAAGCTCTCTCTTTAGGATTTTATGATTCTTTGTTAAAGCAGTACAAGATCCATTATCTGAAGACTAGGGGAAGTCATATTGCATTCAATAGGCAATTATTTGTCTCCTTAGATAGTTGTATGAAAAAGGGAAGATACTATGTTGAAGTAGAATTATGCTTCAAATAGTTTACTCCCCAGGAAGCTTTGTTACCTCTCTTGACGTTATTTTAAGAAACAGAGATAGTTTCATTCATACGTCTAAAAGGTAATAAAAGGTTGACGAAGGTACACAGAAAATAGGCTTCTGTGTGCTGTGAACACAGAACTTGTGTAATGACGTGTGTGTGTGTGTGTGTGTGTGTGTGCGCGCGCGCACCTCATAGCATGCCTGTGGAGGTCAGAGAACACCTTCGAGTCAATTTTCTTTTACCATGTAGGTTCTAGGAATCAAACGCAGGCCCTCAGGCAAATTGACCAACTGATTTATCTGAATTTTTATTTCTGAAAACAATAGAAATACATTATACTATTGAGAATAATTATCATAAATATGAAATCCGACTCCTCCTGCTCCTATGACTACTGTGTCCATGCAGGTATCAGCTCCATTGTAGTCCTCTTTCCTAAGGTCACAAAGTGAAGAGATTTTGTATTCCAAAGGCAATTTTCAATAATTATATTCCACCCTAAAGTCCCCTCTCTTCCTTTTTAAAGTTTAGAAGCAATTTCCTAAAATGTTACTGGCTTTAGAGGACTCAGAGAATTCTAGGGTGATTGGAATAGGTTTAATCCTATGAAATCAATAATCCGATGCTAGTTTGAAACATTTAAGTCACCATGTAAATATGATTTTCATGTAGTCCATATTGTGGCAAAATACTAATGCAGGCCCACTGAAAACTATTTGATAAGGTCTGTATATTCTTGAGGAAATGGCATCTTGCTTGAGAAAATAAGAACGTTGAGTCATTCCATGATACAGTGGTGTTTCATGAGGACTCTCCAGTTAGGACGGCACTGAAGGTGTTGTGTGTGCTTGGCACTGAGGATTCCATCTCAGCAGATGCCAAGTGAGGACTTTGGTGCCTGTGAGTGAGCGGTAGCCCCAGCCTGGAACAGAAGTTTGGAGAAAACAGAGACAAATCCTGATGCAACTGTGGGCAACATAAGTGCAACAGAGGAAATGGTCTCCCGAGAACTAAGGAAGCCTAGAGTGTTCTTTTAGTTTTCCAGCTTTACTATTATTTGCCCTTGAAAGCACTCATTGCATCCACCCAGTGATGTTTCCCTGTGCTTATTTGTAACTTCTACACAGAGGATTCAGGTATATACATTGTAACTCATTTCTTTAGTTCTCTCATCCAGAATGACCTGAACTCAAAAGAACATTGGTCGTATTGTTTATTAGCTTTAGTGGACATTGCAGCACCCCAACCTTTTCAGATGGCCACTGCGGTGAAGAAAAGATACAGAATTTGCCAAAGAGAAAGCTAGACTAAAAGTCAGGAGATCTACCTCAATTGCCACGATAGCTTTAGCACGCAAGCTCAGCATACCAAATGAGTAGGGATTTTGTTAGGGGAAATGAAAGTTAAGCTATATAATGTGCAGGCAAGAGGGAAGTGCACGTGAGCAAGGAGGTTTTAATCAAACCCTTACAATGTCTAACTCCTCTGAACTTTGAATGAAAGGAACAAAAAGGAAGTAAAAGAGCAACAAACAGCGCTGCCATTTTAGGCAACAGTTTGCAGAAGGTTTGGTGAAGTCTGATTTCTCTTAGAACTCTGGTACTGACTTGTGTTTGCAGTGAAAACTTCTGAAAGGTGAGGGAACAAAGGAGAAGACTTTAAAAAAAGTTAGCGGTCAGCCCATCATGTCATCAGCACAACTGTATCGAGGTCGAAGGATGCCTGAGCTAGGCGGTAAACAGTAATAAACAGACTGGATACATCGAAGATCCTTTCTGAATGTGACTAAGAATTTACTGACTGTTCCCGGTTGTCAGTTTTACCCTTCTGGCCCACGGTTATGCCTTAGTGTTGGTGAGGATAGTAAGCATGGCGCATTAGTGTCTTGTCTGGTCTTAGAAGAAAGCTGCCTGCACACTTGTGCGTCTCCTCTCCTTACAGAGCAGAGGAAGCAGGGAGGTGGTGACATGAGCCAGTGGATGGAAGAGGTGGAAGGGAATGGACAAGGGAATGGACATGCTCTTGGGGCAGGTTGGTGTGGAACACACTAAGTATTGACAACACTCTTAGCTCAGTCCTCCTCTTCAAGAGGCTCCTCATTGTCATTTGTATGTTTACTAAAGTTTGATTTAAAAGCTAACTTTGAAAAGAGTTTCTAAAAATCTTCCTAGAAATACCATATCTAGGTTTGTTCTGAATGTTCTCTGTTGAATGCACTACAGGCAGAATAATAAAGACCTCCCTGGTCTTACATCTTTTGTCGTGTAAGTGCTGATGTCAATATTATAATTTTATTATATGTACTTATTGCCTTTAATCTATTTCTTAAAAAGAACAATAGATTTTTAGAGAAATATTTTCCCATCCCTAGTCTGTGGCATTATAAATGGACAAGTAACAATTATAAACATAATAGAAGTTGCTACTTCTGTATTGTTTTATAAAGTCTCATTAAGTATTCTCTGTAGCTATAACATAAATCTTAGGACTTTTGTCTTAAAAGGTAATTAGCATGACTAGGACTTTTTGGTTATTTCCAGAACCTGAAGACTTGATTTTTTTTTAATGTCCAAATTTTAACCTTTTAACATTTTGTCTTGTCCCCAAAGTTACTAAAAGAATAGAGAAGAGAATACTTGCACTAATAACACTAACAGTTTGGAGAATGGCTTACATGTGTACAGCGAGGTTTTAAAGTAATACACAGTTCCTCAGGAGAGCTTCATGAAATGGTCTTGCTATTGTCTTGGTTTCAGATATTTCAGGGAAACTGGGTCACAGATATTTCAGGTTTATTGCACAAGGTGCTTTAATTACCACATAGCCTGAGGAGGACTTTGAGCCATGGTGCAGTTTCAGAATATCTGCACTTATGTGAAAGAATAAAAAGAATGAAATATGTGTGCTGGGGATTATCAGGTGATATAAGGTCATATCCGTTTGAGATACTTTACCAGGGTCACACACATGAGGAAATCTGTAGAGAAAGGGTAAATGACGGTAGGGTCGAGGAAAGAAGAGATAGAGGAAGGGGACAGAAAGGTGTCAGGTGGGAAAGGGGCACTGGCACTACATTGTCCATCAGGCAGCATGTGCAGGCACATGGCAGTTGATAGCACAAGAAGCTGATTGTCCGGAGACGTCCCCCTCTAGGAGGGAATTGTGCTGCAATGCCCCAATAGAAAGAGTATGATGCATGGCAAAAAGTACAGTGGTTGGGAGTGAGGGAAGAATGAGAAGGAGGTAATGCTTTGCAGTGGAAATAGAACTTCTGGTTCCATAGGGCATATCCAGTTATTGGATGTGAACAATAGGAAGGGATATGATTTGATATAGTGAATATTAAGAGGATTTTTAAATATGCTAATAATTAAACAAAACATCAGTAAAATTATTATTTAAAACTCTATAATTGTTCTAATAGTATTGATACAAGTGTTGCTAGAATGAAGAGTTGCAGAGCCAACCAGTCGTGGTGGAGCTTGCCTGCAGGCTCTGTGCTCTGTAAGTGGGAGCAGAAAGATGTTGTGTTCAAGACTGACCTCCTGGGTCACCTTGCAAACTTCTGCATTAAAAACCAAATGCCAAACATCAACAAATATGAAGGATTATACTTCAAAATATCTGTAAGAGAGAACCACATATTTGTAGTTTATCTAGGATTACAACTCAATTATTAAGATGTGTCAGGTTCTTAATGCATTTCACTGCTGTGCAGGAACCTTGGAAGCACGGTCTGAGGACCACCGAAACCTTTATCCCACATTTGCCGTGCTACAGTAAGCAACCTTGGGTCTTTCTGGGCATGCTGTTATCTGATGGGAAATGTCTTAGTGTAAATTAGGAATTTTGGTCCCTTATTGCATGTAGGACTGATGTGCATCCTATCCTCGGTGTTAAGCAAGGTAGCAGAGAGAGTCATGATGGAACGAGGTTGCAATGTGCTCAATGTGGTTGACGCTTAGACTTCTCTGACCTTGCTATTTTAGGGATGGTATCAGTGTAGCTGTGGCATTCTTTCTCCTGAAAGCAAAAATCCTTAACAATCAGCCACTCTTAGAAACTGAGAGTTGATTCTTATAGGGAAAAAAAAAGAAGCATTTGTGCTTGAATTTTATCTGAGGTTAGGAGAATACCTTTGCTTGACATAGAAGGCTTGAGATTTTATTTTACCTGAGATTCTTTAATGCCTATTACAAACAATGGCCTCCCATTGTTTAGCTTAGAATGATAGAAATAATAGACTCTGTTTTATTTAATATTTATAGAGGACCTCGTAAAATCAAGACAGTTTTCAGAAAGATGTATTTATAGGAACTGGGGAGACTGCTCAGTAGGGAAGGTGTTCACTGCACTAGTGTGCGGACTGGAGTTCGGATCCCAGGGCCTCTAGAAAAATAAAATCAGCGTGGTGCCCCACACCTGTCTCCTAGCACTGGGAAGTGGAGCCCCACCAGCTGAGCTCAGGATCAGAGACTAGATTTCAAAACATTAAAGTGAAAAATCCTAAAGGAGAAGTATGTTAACCTCCCCCAATACTCTTATGAGCATATACATGTGATAAACCATACACAAAATTTCTATAAGTAACCACTTGATGCCTACTGTTTTAATAAACTCTATTCCGTGAATAGTAGTATGGAATTGGCACAGTTCATGGTTTTAATATAGGATGCTTATGCAGGACAAGAGAATAATGTTGACATAGTTTGTCTTTCTTTATGTGTTGCTAATATACTGAAACACACACACACATTTATTATATACCCTATTTTTTAACTTTTTGGTTTTTTTTTTTTTTTTTACCTAGGTTTTTGCCTTGTGCTTGGCAGATGCAGTGAAAGTGTGTGTGCTGTCGTTAAGCTTAGAAAGTGTCCCTCTCAACTAAGACCCACCAGCGTTAACATTAGAATATACCTTTTCAGCTATTTCAACACTGTGCAAATCTGAACTAGACACATTTCCTTTAAATTATTTTGAGCCATTGTTTGAACTCCAGTGTTAATGCCTCCAGGAGGAATTGCCGAGTCAAGGTGGTGGCATTCAGATGAGGCGCTTGGCACCCATTTACCTGATGATTTAAGAGATTTGATAATCAGAGCAAGTGAGAGCAGGGAATCTCAGAATTCCTTTGACCAGGTGTCAGTATTCTCTGAGGCACTGCATGACCTTCCCCAAAATAATCTGAAAATGCTTTGGACCGTTAAGGAATACATACCTCATATTTAATTCTGCACGGCATGATGCTTTCCTGCAGACCACACTTGCTGAGCCTTGTGTACAGGAAGTGGCTACTGCAGAGGAAAATAGTTCTGAAGAGGGGGGGTGTTTAAAAGCTAACGCTGTATCGGGAACAATTAATTTAGAAAGGGGTCTGTTGAGTCTTCTCAGTTCTGGGTTACAGCCTAGGAAGTGCTGTCCCCTTGCCCTTAAGTCTTTACCATTTGAACACTAAGAACAGTAATCTTATGTGCCAAATAATCATGAATGAATGTATCTTGGGCACTTTTTACAGAGTCGCTTGTTTTTGGTAAATGCGGATGGTAGTCATAAGCACAGAGCTCTCATACGGGAACCTCTTCTTTGTGTGAAACCTGGTGTTTCCAGAACAAACACTGGGTACTGAACCACAGCCTCATAATGGTGCACAGAACACCTCTTCCTGATGTTGATGAGGACGCCGAGATTCTCACAGCTGCAGTAGCCAACTGAATAGAAGTCAAATCCTTTTTCACAGTACTCTCCTTACTTTTGTGACTCTTATGGGAATAAATGTGGCATTTTTACACTAATGTTTAAATATTCAGTTTCCAAGGTTGGGTTCATTCTGAGGCCTAGGCTGGTCTGATCCTCATTCCGTAGCATTGCTTCCTCTCCTAGCTTCCCAAGGGTTGAGAATACAGACAGTGGCCACCATGCCTGAATTAAAAAAAAAAAAAAATCGGGAATGAAGAAGATACAGACTTAATTAAAACAAAACAAAAACTGTCTTGCTTCAGTGTTAGACTACAATGATTACAGAGAACCCAAAAAGTGGTGGAAGTCTTATTATTGTTTTTATTTTACTTTGTGAACCCTAACATCTTAAGGCCCTCCTGTCGTCAGCAGACATGGAAAGAATTTTCTCTTGTTTGCTCTTGTGTGACTCCTCCTGCAGGTATTGTAGGTAGATCAGTTCAGGCTTCTGTTGGAGAGAGCTTTGGGAACGTCAGACATGCATTATCCCTCAGTAACCATGGACATTGGTGCTAGGACTCCCCTACAGATGCCCCAAACCATTCATAATACTCCAGGCCCTTAAGAAAACTGAATATACAATGCTCTCTATGTTTTAAGTTGTCTTTAGATTCCTATGATACCTAATATCATGTAACATATGCATGTACTTTATTTTCTGAACATCTCCAGTCCATGTTTGGTTTGGTCTACCAATGCAGAATCCATCAACATAGGTCTACTGTATTTTCCCAGCAAATACGCTACTGTAGAATTTCCACCAAGAAATGATACGTGTACAAAACATATCCCGATTTTTTTTTCATGGATCATTCTCACGTTGTTAGTTTATG
The DNA here is from genome assembly GCF_018167655.1 of Microtus oregoni. Classification (NCBI taxonomy): domain Eukaryota; kingdom Metazoa; phylum Chordata; class Mammalia; order Rodentia; family Cricetidae; genus Microtus; species Microtus oregoni. Next base: position 18,198,568 of record NW_024543069.1, on the reverse strand, counting down.
CTCACTCAATACACTGTTTCCATACATCAGCTGGTGCTGTCTGTGATTGTCCCTGTGACACACAGCATGTGGCTTTAATGATAGCTCTTCATTGAAGTCTTACTCTGTAGGAGACATTTGCTAACTATTGCCACTTTCATGAACTGGTTAGAACATACAGCAAATAATTTTTTTTTTAAAGAGAAGAATGGGGTTGTCTTTGTCTTGATTCTGGTTTCAAAGGCAAATGTTTTTCTTTAGTAAATACGGATCATGAGTGGCTGGGTCAGGATCATCTTTTCTAGATAGGTGATGAGCAGGATGTCGTGTGCTGAGTAATTTTAAGTGCAGTAGCAAAAACTTCTCCAGTAATGTGGCACAAGGCAAAGAAGGCGCAGAGGAGCTTGGAGGAGCTAAATCTCCTAAATCTCAGAAAAACAGAAGAAAGCATTAACTCTCCCGGAAAGACAAAATCAATTAAAATTTGTTAAAATGATGTGGCCAAGTATTTACATTATTTTTCTATTTAAGTGCTTGCTAAATGAGTTGGAGCACAGTATCATCTGGCTGTACAGAATTGAATCAAGTCGTTTCTCACTAAGTTCTTCATAGTAGCTGATTTAAGAACAGATTGAGCAAGCTATATATAATATTTATACGTACATATACACACATGCATGTATATATACATATATGTGTACACACATACACACATATACATGATAGTTAATGAAAATGAAGCCATTAATTTGAAGAGAAAAAAAGGGATATAGGGAGGGTTTGGAGGAAGGAAAGGGAAAGAGGAATGATGCATTATAATCTCAAAAAAAAGGTAATTAAAAAACTTCTGTGTACTGACAACCAAGTTTCAGAGCACACAAGATTTATGTTAAGAGGAAAGGAAAATCCGTAGGTGAGAGGTGAACTGTTTTTAAGTTTATTGACCAGAGGTACAGATAGGTACACCAGGCTCTTTTTTCCATCTTTTCTTTGTGTGCAAGAAATTATTTTATCTGTCTGTCTGTCTTCCTTTCTTTTTCCTCTTTTCTTTTCCTTTCTTTTTTCTTTTCTTTTCTTTTCTTTTCTTTTCTTTTCTTTTCTTTTCTTTTCTGGAGAGTAGGCTTGTGTCTAAACTCAAGATTGGTGACATTGCTGGTGTTTATATCCCTGTTCACCTCTCAAGTGTCTGCCCTTTGTTCTCGGGATTTAATCTGCATTCTCGGTTGGAAAACCCAACTCTTCTATTTGATTGCTTATCATTATTCAGTTTAAATAGTAAATATTTGTTTAAGGCCCACTGCATGGAAGTTTCACGTAGGATTTTAAAAGACGTCTGGCCTATTCTGAGTAACATAATGGAAGCAAAGCAACCAGAAATGATCTGACAATTAATTGGAGTCTTTTGTAAGTAGCTCCTTCCTTGGTGGGCTTAGTTCTGCGTTGATGAAAGTTCCTACGCTGTGTAAGAAGCAGGCATTTCTCCCACTCTGGCTCACAGCTGAAGAAACAGAGTCTTGAGAAAAGTAAGGTCAGGTCACTTGCTCCAGGGCCACACAGGAAAGTGCTGTGGAAACCCGCTTCAGTCCTGCCATTCTGGGTTTGATGTGGTGCTCTGTCGCCTTCGGTTGGTCTGAATGAAGTGAATATATATCTATTTTTAGCAATTTGAGACTCCAAGTTAATTCTGGAAAGGCCTAATGAAGAGATAATATATGGAGAGGAGGGTTCTTTTTTTTTTTTTTTTTTTTTTTAAGAATTGTGATCATAAAATAGCAGACGATGGAGTGGACTTTGAAGCGCTCTGGCTATAAGTGAGGCTATATCAGATGCCTAATCTCCCTTATGGTCCACGCTGTGTTTGTTCTACCCACTCCAGTACCTTTGCCCCAGCACTCACGGAGATAAGCAAAGTGATGTTACTTGGAACAGATACTCTCTCTCTCTCTCTCTCTCTCAATTGTTAGGTGGCTGGTTTGCCGAGTGCCACATTTGAAGAAGTGTCTTGAGCCTGAGAAGGATGGGGCAGGTGCTCTCATTGTCTGTTCTACTGCATTATTGGGAATTAACCTAATTTCTCTCATTACAAATTAGATAACCTGTTTTCAGCCTTAAAATAATGAAAAACAAAACTTCTGCAGTTACTTGGATATTCCTGAATAACTTTCTCACCCCGCCCCACCTCCATCATGTCCATGTGCTGGGGTGTGTGCACAATCTTATGTCATATCCGGATGTCCTTATGGAGTCTAGAAATGATGACAAAGTATCCTATGAGCTGTAGGTGAAGTGCGACAAGACGAGAGGGTCAGAGGCACGGGGTCTTCAACTACTGGGTCAGTTTATAGTGCTATATTAAAATATTAGATCGTTTTGTAAATATGTATTACTACTGTGAATTTATGACAACACAGTAAGTGATGTCCTCTAAGTAGGAGCAAATATGAATACTCCAATATATGCATGCATATTTAAATATGTAACTATTCTTTGATTGTGAAGACTTGACATTAAACAGTTAGTGGGCCTTGTTATTCAGAATCTTAACATGTCTTAATGAATTGGATTCCACTTACATTTTCCTCCACTTGTATTAAATTTTAATCTACTAATCATATTTTTAATTGGTAATTGATGTTAATGGACTCAAATATTTCCCTTTATCTATCAAATACTTCAAAGACAGCTGCAACTACATAGATAAAGAAGTTTAGTTTTGAAAATTCCATGTGAACACACTGTTTAGAGAGAAAATTAAACATCAGTGTTCCTGTTTATAGTGTCAGTGGAAAATAAAATAAATTAAGCCTGCAGATACTGTGTTTACTTACATTGGGCCCTTTATATTCTTGATATTGCACTGGATCTTGAATACATTATAGTCAACACGAATATTAAGTATGATTGTAAAGTATAGACATTTCTCAGGTTTCGAAGTGACCATTATAGAAATACTGATGTTTTGTTAGGTACTGCTAACATTAAATGTATGTAATCTTTTCAGTAATTTCAAAATTGTAATTTATAGGTGGCAATTAGAATTTATTTTAAAGTCTGTGCTGATGAAATATTTAGCATGTGTGCATAAAGGAAATATTCTTTTTCATGTAAAGGAAACTGAGATTTTATGCTTAGAATCACAACCTCACAATTAAGGGAAATTGCTCCATAAGATTATGAAGAAGAAAACCCATCTTTGAGTGGCAGCAACATCTCATGCGTTTCAAAGGTCAGGCTGGTGCAGAAGGTGCCAGCTTTGCCACTCAATGTCATGCAGAATGCTGTGACAGCCAGGGCTGATACAGCTGAAAATATCTGCAGCCTTGGAAGCCTTGGAAGCTTCAGAAGGTCATTTTGGCATCAGGGTAACACTGCTGATTCACAGGGAAGGTCAGACTAGACAGCAGGGTGAAAACGTAGGTTGCTGAACCCAGGGACTGTGAGTTCAGGGCAGTTGCCAGTCACAGTAACTGGGCGTTGTGGTCTAATTGGTTGTGACTCTCATTGTGATATTGATAGAGTAATGAGATTTATTTGACTGGTGACTTTTAAATTTATTATCCTTTGAAAGTTTGTTATTCACCTCCAGTTCCTCAGTTTGTCGTGGTAAACAGGACAGAGGTCGCCTTAGCGTTACCTATGTAGGATGTCCTTCATCAGAAACAAACAAATCAACAACAAAAGATGAGTTGGCTTACTACAGTAAAGTGTGCACAAAACACAGTTGTAAAAAAAAGAGCAATCAGTTAGAAGGGAAATATGAATATAGTAAGTACTTGAGATGAAATTGAGCATTAAGTTTACCTCGACTTTGCTGCAACTGAAACAAAAACTCTAGGGAGAAAAAAAAATCCATTTATTTAATACAATTTCTTTCTGCCCTGTATTGTGTTTTACTTTTAACCCTTAGATACTCAGGGAAATAATGCAGCTCTGCCCTTGGGTTAAATGTTGGGAAGGATCCATTCCCAGCGCTTAGGAAGTGGATGCTGAATTCTTCAGTTGGGACCCTTCCCGACTTGATCCCAGCCCAGAGCTGTAGCTGCTGACACCATTGTGTGTAGTGGCTCCACAGAGACCAGTTGCTAGTGTTTGTGCTCAGGGCTTCCCACGCCTACCTTGCCCATTGCTACTTCTATAGTGTGCTTTTTGTTTTTTCCCTTTTCCATGCCAGATGTTACACTCGTTCTTCCTGCACTAGTGGTGCCTCCCAGCGACAGAGCACCTGCCTGCCATGTGCAAGGTGTGGGTTCCATCGCTAGCACTGAATTTACAAAAAAAATCAGCCACATCCATCCAAGATCTTGAAACCACCCCTGACCTCTTTCGTTTCACACATCAGCCCTTATTATTAATATCTCCCGCTGTATATGTCTCACCTTTTATAACATAGTTACTATTAGCTTATGTTCGGTTTAAGCAGCAAATTTCTCAAGGGCTCGATCCATCTATTCCCTGTGCTTGTCTCTAGAGTGACCAGTAGACATGATCCGTACTCACCATGATTCCATCTCTGTATTTATTCATTTAATGCGGTTACAGTGAATTAACTGAGTTTTTTAGGGAAAAGTTTTTCCCCCTTCTATGCTAATGAGAGAAAGAAGGACTAAAAAGTGGCAAAACAAGAGGAGTCACGCATACAGTTTTTGCCCAAGGAGATGTTTTGGGGCCTTGGAACCAGAGCTTTTTTTTTTTTTTTTGACTTTCATTTTTCATTTTATTAAGCGATTTCATATTAATCATTTCTTATTTTGCCAACAGGTAACTAATATAGTGTAGGCTTAGAAAAGTAATTTCTGCCCCTCAAATTCTTAGTGCCTTCTCCTTGGAATACTTTCCCATGGTTTTATCAGCTGTTGAAAAGGACATGATGTGGTTGATTCAGACCACTCCCTCTTCTCTGCTGCTCTGTAAACTCTAGTTCGTGGCTTATTTAGATCCACACCACTGCATGGCTCCTCACTTTGGTGTGTTCGAAGCCGCATTCTGCTTTGTCTCTGTGGATGTTTTCTGTTCACACCGAAGAGAGAGCAGGCTCCAGGTGTTGAGTACGTTAGTAACAATCTTCTGCTCCAAAGAGCTCACCTCAACAGTCTGTCAGTCAGCTGTCGGGTAGGCCCAACACCGCAGCCTGTTCAAAACAGATTCGTTTTGTAATGGAGAAAGAGCTGATAGATATGGTGTGAGATTTTTACTTCTATGTACTGTCTGGTGTTTGCTGTATGGTCAGAGAAGGCGGGCATGCTTCCCACAGCCCTTTAAAGGAGACTCCCTCCCTCCCTCCCTCCCTCCCTCCCTCCCTCCCTCCCTCCCTCCCTTCAGCAGCAACTGGAAGCTTCTGAGCAAACCACTATTGATGTAGTAGTGGTCCCTCCAGTGTGTCCACCCCACTCGGTTCCAACCTTTCTGTTCTTTTGCTCTTCTATCTTCGTCATTTCTAAGTTTGATGTTAAATCATCAGCGTGTGTTTTGAATGAAGTTTTACACTTGAAAACACATGACCTGATTTTGAGTTCTTGATCTTCCATTTGGTTACCTAGGGAGACTTCAGTGAGTCAGTCACTGAGGTACACAAATATCAGTTGCTTGTTCACAATGAATACGATGATGATTTTTAGGTGTAGTAAGATGATGACTATAGATATACTCAGGGAAAACAATCAGCAAATTATGAAAATTAAATGTATTGGTCTATAAAATATTTGATATTATAGAAGATCATGTATTTTATTTTGATTAATCAAAATAATATTATTACAAGAAGCTGTTTTCTTTAAAAACATTTATATATAATTGTGTAATTGTTTAATAATTTATGAGACAATCAAATGGTAGGAACATATGACAAGCTCTGACATTGTTACCAGATTACTGTTTTAATTTGTCCCATATTGTCATCTGGATACTCCTTAAACGAAACAGAATAGGTTAAGCTTCCTTCTTACCTACTAGCTTGGTGGGGATTGTTGGGCAAGACCAAAACATAACTGGTTGGAGACATAATAGGTGGTATTACATAATGCCCAGTGCGTTCCAGTGATGTGGAGGGTTATGCGTGATTTATGATAATATTTATCGTTTAAACACACTAGCTTTCTGAAGCAAACGACAGAATGTAACCAAAGAGCTTGTCACAGTCTTCAAACAAGGGGTTTTTGTTTGCTTGTTTTCCAGAGAATACATCCTAGGTTTTGAGGCCAAGCAGAAACAGTGAACAATCATTGTGGAGAGTAACCTTTCAGTTTTAGTTGCTTGCAGTTGCTGAAATTTTATGTGTAAAAGAATAGCCTCAGATGGTAACCGTGGAGTCCGGGTTCCCTGTCTCGGCACGTGTGTAGATCCCACGAATACAGACTTGCAACCGTGAAGCCTAATTGACTGACTCAGGCAGCTCGAGACGTTTCTGAGGCATCCGTAGCCCAGAACAGTAAGTGTGGGAGTTAATACACGATTGGCAGTTATTGGAGCTTATTGTTAACTATGGTTGTCTTGTGATTGCCATGGGGAGGTGGTCATTGGCTTTTAAGAGCGTGTGATGCTGGTGGAAATTTACGGAGCTTTAATCATTGTCTCATTAACAGGGTGTCATTGGCTTTCCGTGCTTCTTCATGGGTTGCAGCTTTTCCAAAATGCACAGAATCTTATGTGCAATTAAAATCATTAGGAAAGAGTAGGTTTTTCTCTTTAGCAAAAGGGCCAGATTTCAAGCTGCCCTGCTAATTTGGTAAATTGGTACTTCTTTTGAAAGTACCAAATTCTAATAAAATCTTTTATTTCTCAAGAAACATGGCCCAGGCATAAAATCTCATTATTGAAACAAGAAGAGAAGAAATAGAAATGACCAGGTTCTGCCATCTAACCATTGTGAGTCTTAAAGCTTCTCTTCCAGATACTTTGTCTTGTGAACTGTTGTTTAGTAACCAACTTTGAAGGGGCAAAGTAAGAGGAGAGAGCCTTTATTCCCTAACCAGGCAGGCGCACAGGCAAACTCCTGTGAGCTTGTTGTACCTCCCATGTTAGTTTAACCGGAAGCACAAGCCGCTTCAGGAAGAGCCTGCTGTAGATTCGTAAATGACTGAAGTGGATTCCAGACATATGGGAAACTGGGAAACGCATTTGTGCTTACATTGGTCTCCCAGATTCTGTTGTGCCTTAGTTACTTTGGTGTTGATTATAGAAGTTGTTAGAAATACTACCTTCAGTCAGTCTCTAAGGAGAAGCTGAACAAGACGTTTTTGATATTTATAAAAATAATGTGAAAGAAAAACATTCTTTGAATCCTATGACATAGTACTACTCAGAAGCCTATAGATGGAGCGTTCCCGTGCTCATTTCATACCACTTACCTCCTCCTGTAGTCACTTCACACCGTAACCTTCTCCCGTAGCACACCTCCTCCTGTAGTCACTTCACACCGTAACCTTCTCTCGTAGCACACCTTCTCTTGTGGTCACTTCACACTGCACCTTCTGCTGTAGTCACTTCACACTGCACAACTCCTCCTGTATTCACTTCATACCGCAGCCTTCTCCTGTAGTTATTTCATACCACACTCCTTCTCCCTTGGTCACTTCACACCACAGGCCATCTCCCATAGTCACTTCACACCACAGCTTTCTCTTGTCATCACTTCACACCATACCCCTTCTCCTGTCGTCACTTCACACCACAAACCTTCTCCCATAGTCACTTCACACCACACTCCTCCCGTAGTCATTTCACACCACACTCCTCCTCCCTTAGTCACTTCACACCACACTCCTCCTCCCATAGTCACTTCACACCACACTCCTCCTCCCATAGTCACTTCACACCACACTCCTCCTCCCTTAGTCACTTCACACCACACTCCTCCTCCCATAGTCACTTCACACCACACTCCTCCTCCCATAGTCACTTCACACCACACTCCTCCCGTAGTCACTTCACACCACACTCCTCCTCCCTTAGTCACTTCACACCACACTCCTCCTCCCATAGTCACTTCACACCACACTCCTCCTCCCATAGTCACTTCACACCACACTCCTCCTCCCATAGTCACTTCACACCACACTCCTCCTCCCATAGTCACTTCACACCACACTCCTCCCGTAGTCACTTCACACCACACTCCTCCTCCCATAGTCACTTCACACCACACTCCTCTTCCCATAGTCACTTCACACCACACACTGTCCTGTAGTCACTTCACACCACACTCCTTCTCCTGTAGTCACTTCACACCGCACACCTTGTTTCTATTAATTAGAAATAAGCGTGTATTGTCTGTCTCCCCCACTGTCAATGCAAACATTTATTCATGTTTTTAACATTTTCTTTTTGACAATTACAGAATTAAAAAATTGCACTTACTTTTTTTTATCTGTTTCTTTTTTTTTTTTGAGCAATGTAGTACTTTATTTTGAATTGTCAAGAGCTAGAAACTGATGGTACAAATGCTTCCATTAGTTGGCTGCCATAAACGGGAGGATATTGAACAGATTTTAGAGATACAAAGAAAGATTTAAGCACTCTTTAGAGGTGAAAGGCCTTTCATGCTTTCCTACTTGAAAACTTCACAGTGTAGATGGAGGGATAGTGTCTCAGAAAGTACCTAAAAAATATCAAAGAGCATGCTTTGCTGTTGAGAAAGGTAAAGTCTGGGAAAATGCTTTCTTGGAAATTTCTTGTTTAGTTCAGACTTAACACATGAACATGTCTTATGAGCTAAGGATTTATGTTATTAAGTGATGGCAGCGTAAGAGCTTTCCATATGGACTTGCGAGCCTTGATGAGACTTAAAACCAGCATTGATTTAGGTGGCCATGCAGACAGGGACACCATGTGAAGCTGTTAAATAAAATGTAATTATATTGCCCTGTGTCTTTTGGCATAGAAACATCCTTAAAACACAGACAGTATGTTTATTCATTGAGATATTATCCATTTGTATATTAGAATAATAGTAAAATTTGTTGCTATTTAATATCTTGGGTCTAGGTGAGTAGGTTATTTTATGTGGAACTGGCCCTAAAGAATATTTAAGGTACGCTGAAGCCCCACTGTGAAAATATGAGTTGTTAGCGCTTGTCTTTGCTTTCTGACATTTCCGACTGTTTTAAATCAGAAAGGCAGAGGAACATCATTTATTCTTAGTGAAAATATTGCTCCTGTTTGTAAGCAACCATATATGTATGAGCTACAGCTTTTTAAGTAAAGCTCAATTTATGTGATGACAACATTATATTGATAATGAAATAAGGTTGCTATTAAAGTCAGATCTATTAATCAGTAGAAATATTTGTAGGATTGAAATGATGTTTTCTGCAGCACCCATGTGATTTTATGACCTAGGAATAAGAAATGCATTGATGAAAAATGCTTTGTTGATTTCATGGAACAGAGGAAATATTTGGTATAGTGTCTCCTTATGAGACTTGACCTAATTCATTTCTTAGAATATATTCAAATAATTATATGGTGTATTTGCTCATGAATAATTTCATTCATTGTATTCTTAAGAAAAAATATTAATGGATATTTATTTAATTATAAACAAAGTTTTCATACTGTTTGTTATAATTTATTGAGCAACATATTTAGGATAATTTTAAATAGTCATAATCCATAAACGTTTTTCTGAGTATATTGTATCAGGGTTTAAATATAGTATTTGAAATTCAGATCTCCCTGTCGAATGTCACAGTTGAAAGCAGTGAGACTAGTTGTTTAACTATAATTCCAGAAGCCTCAGAAAACACAGGGAAGAGTAAGTCTGGGCCTTCACAGAGATTCAATTTTATTTTGGGCAGATTTTAAATTGTATCTGCCACTCCTTCCTATGTTACTTTTATAATATATGTCACTTGATTCTGCTAAAATGGAATATACAGGGTTTATTACGGAGGCTGTCTTGGGACCTCTGGAGGGGACCTTGGAATGGCATCGTGAAGGCTATCAGTTGCCTATGTCACTGAAGTCTTACGTTCCCTGGGCGTCTTCTCTTAGTTCTCTGGTTGATCAACTTCATACTTTTGAGTTATGCATTATTGTCATTAAGAAAACATAGATTTCCTTGTAGCATTGAAGACCGTTTAAACATTTAAAACATTTTAGGTAGAAATGCCACCAGTCATTTTAAATATGTTTGCTGCTTGTTACTATGTCAAATAAACTGTTTCTCCACTGAGTGTGGTTTATAGTCTTAGTACACAATCAGAATATTGCTAGAGCATAGGAACACCACTGTGAGTCATGTTCTGTTTAGCAGTTTGGCCAGGCTAGTTTCACAGTGGCAAAATCTGGGTTTTCCAGTGTATCATTTTTTTTTCTGAAAATTCGAGGGAGGTGATTTGTCTGATTTACCGTTGAAGACAAACAGCATTAACTCTTTTGTTGCCTGTATTCTGGTTTATATTTATCACTTTGAAATAGTAAATGTTACAGGCAGATCAGACACACTACGTGAGGCTAACGAAATAGCGTCTGTGTAATATATGAGTATAGGGGCAGTGTTTTCTCATGAAGAACAGTAAAGCAGCATGGTCTTATCTCCTGTCTTCTTGGTGAAGGGAGAGGAATTCTACACCACTGACTGTTTGAATGCCATAAGATAATACAAAGGGATTATATTTTAGATTAAAGCAAATCTTTTAATTTCACAATCAGGGAGACATTTAAATGTGGTTCTATCGGAACTTTACTGTGTCCTGTTCTCTTGGCAGTTAGTATTGCATTCTCTTAATTGTAAAGATGAAATAGCCAGTGTTTCGAGCTGCGCATCCGGAGCCCAGATAATGTAACTTGCAGAAGATACTTTGAGACTAGTATTTGCATGCCGTGGGCTAATCTGTATCTATATCATCCATGTCTCTTTGTTTATGTCTCTGTCATGTCCCTGTCCCTGTCCTATACATAGCTCTCTGCCCATCTGTCTACTACCCATCTACAGTCTTATGACATGACTATTTGTTTCCTTTGGGCCAGTGCAAGTTTTGATGCTGCAAATAGAGGAAAATCTAGCCTTGTTCATGGGACTTCTGTGCCAAGACAGATGCTGACAATGGAATATGGACCTATTGTCCTCCTCTACCCCCTTCCTTCCAATGGCTGGCATCTGATGGGGTATCATGTCTTAGAATCTGGACTGCTCTTGGGATGGGAAAAGGTTGGCCACATTTGATAATGTTTATGTACAGAGCTAGTAACCAGTATGTGAAGAACTGCTCTCACCATCTAGTGATGCTAATACTTTACAGTTTCCTTGCACAATAACATAGAAATAAATTCACCACTTTTAAATCATTGCCTATATTTACATGTATATTGTTTTAAAAGTCATTTTCTAATGTGATTATAGTTCTGTATTTCTGTATTTAACAACAGGGTATCAAGTAACTTGTGCCCCTTCATTATCTGCCCTACCACACACCGTTTGTCTGTTTGGGGAATGGGGATTTTGAAAGACTGCGCTGACAGACCTCAGATTACTTGTGCCAGTCAGTAAACAGGGTCTTCCCAGCAGCCGCCTGTCTGAAATGTGTCATACCAGAAGGCCACATTGGTAGTCCCTGTCGTTCCAGAGGATGTGTGACTGGAGGTTATCTTTTTCTTAGTAGTAGTTTCAAAACTTCGGTCGCTTGCATGACGCCATGATTTTATTGCCAATATATTGACTTAGTCTTATGCTTTGAATTCTTTGGCATCATTGCAAGTCGTCACATGACCTAGCACAGGCTGGAGGAGCTGGTGTCAGCACTCTGGGGCATCTGTTAAGATTACACAGTGTGCATCTCTGTGTGATCTCTATGGGCGCTGCCCCTAATTCACTTACCCTGGCGAAGCACCCAGCCTAGCTCTTTGTTCTAACAAGAGCAATACTTCCGGAAGGCTCACTCACCCTCTCAGACAACCACAGCTTGGTGACTCTATTTAAGCAGTCAGGACAGTGTGACTGCAGATCTCCCCCAAAATTCCTAGTATTATTTCCCCTGAAGTCTGTTAATATTTGGGGCAAGCACTTTTTCTTCCGTTATACCTTATCTTACCATAGACTGTACACATGGCTTCTGACATCACTTTAAGTGAAATTAGCTCGTGTTGCAGAGAGCGTTTGGCTGTTGATATGCCATATGAGTGAGGAAATGCAATGGTTAGAGTTTGATCAACCAGTCACTGAGAACTTTTCCCATGGGTACCAGAAAGTTTGATTCTTGTTAGAAAACTTCTAAATTTCCAAATCAAGCCTTTTGTTCTTGAGGTAACTTTATATATAATATATTGATAAAGTCAGAAACATGTTAGAAGTAGATTCATTTCATTTAATAGTTATTTTAAAAACCAATCCTTTTACCCTTATATAATTTTCTTTCCTTTTTTCTCTTTTTCTTTTCTTTTTTTTTTTTTTTTTTGAGACAGTTTTCATTATGTAGCTCAAGCTGGCTTGGAATTCACTTTAGCCCAACCTGGCTTCGAACTCTTAGTGTTTTTGCTGTTCTGTCGTCTCCTGGGTATGAGGGCCCACACACTGCTAAATAGTGTCTTTGATAATCGGCTCGTAGGGTAAAAACACCTTTACTAGTTGAAGTTACATTTGAGAGTTCAGTGTTGGTCCAAGTCCTTTGCGTATTACCTTAAACCAAACAGTTTCACGAACTGAACTTCCCAGTAGGCACAGATAAATGTCGTCCCTCCTTATTCCCTGTCTTGCCCAGTCATAAACATGCTGCTTCTCGTCTGCATGTGTGTTCTAGTATGATCAGTTTACAAACGTGTTTATAATTCTTTTAGTTGGAACTTTTGAAGAATCTCTTAAATATATTGGACATTGAATAGAGCAAACTAGAATCTCTAGGCAATTTTGTAATTAATATATGTTTCATACTAAAGTGCGGCTAAGCCTGTGGCATGACAAAAAGGAAAAATAACCAATTCAAGAAATAAACTTTAATGTGTTCTACCTTGGCCATCAGAGAACATGGATATTTATAATGGTGCCAATTCTCCTTTTTTATGCAGCTTGAACCTGGTATTTTACAACTAAATATTCCCCAATGATTGGTAACATACCTGCCTAAACATGTTTGTTCCTATTAATATGAATAAAATTTATACATATATTTAAGCACTTAATAGTATCTTCTATATTCTAGGATCTAGGGTTTGGGTAATACACCTTGTCGTTAAGAAGTTGATAATATTAAACAAAAAGTTCTAAAGTATTGAGCATGTTTTTCTATTTTCCTTTACCTTTTTCATCATAGCTGGCCCAGCTTTACAGAGAAGATGGTATCTATATAGCACTATAAACAAGAATAGATTTGCTGGGTTGCAGGGATATGGGGCCTTCAGCCAAATGAAGTGATAGTGTGTAGTACACTATTGGGGTTCCGTAGCTGTTATAGGCAGAAGCCCCAAGAGCTCATCCCTCTAAAGATACAGGGATGTGGGATCATAAGCTAAAGAGTTGTGTGTGTTGGTTCTGTGTTGCGCTGTGGCACTGAAGGAAATGTAATGCATTTGGCTTTTCTAGGGTTGTCAACTCCTGTTGAGCAGCAAAGTAATAAGTATGGGAGTTATAGTGACGTGGATACAGTCGTGAAGGACTCATGAAGACAGCAGAGAAGCAGCGTGTGTAGATTGTAGACACTGGTCTGGGGAAGATACGTAGCATGGGGGGAGGAGGACAGTGCACAGTCATGCAGGACTTTATTCCCCTTTGGTGCAGGGTTTTCCACTCTTGTGAAGACTAAGGAATGAAGCGCTGTATGAAGGTGGCAGACAGATGTGCATAGGTCTAGAGAAGGAGGAGCCAGTCAAGGTGGAAGCTTGGGGACGTTTGACCCTGGGGAGAGTGGCAACAGAAAATGTAGTCAGAGAAGCAGGACTTTCAGGGAGAGCTCAGACCTCATGACGACTGTTTGAACAGAGAAATAAATGTGACACATAAGATCACCCACCACTGGGCGAGTGAAACCCGAGGAGAAGAGGAGTCAAGTGGAGGCGGCTCAAAGGCTGCTGTGTGAGAGAGGGAGTGGTCCAAGGCTGTGCAGAGATGCCTAGGCAGAAGGAGGGCCTGCAGGACCCTGGACTTTATAGAGGTGATGGTCTGCACATGCTTTCAGTGTGTATTTGAGTACATTCACATATGATTTCACGTGTGTATGTGTGTTCCTTTTGTGTCCTCGGGTAAGCTCAGTTCCACCGTAGTAAGTAGTCGTTTGTATACCCTCGCTTTTGGAAGTCACTTTATCACTGTTCTCAGGGTGCTGAGACAGTAGTGTTGCTTCTGCCCTTGGAAGCATGTGGTCCAGTGGTTCCAACATACAAGGAAATACAGTGCTTCGCAGACAGGGATGGTGTGTAGAGGTAATTCCGAAATGATGATGCTAGTGTGTAAGTGAGCAAAGGTGGATGTGGCGCCTCTGGCTTTCCTGGGGGCCTGGTGGCTGATGAAGGGTTAAGCAGTGTGGGCTGAAGAGGAGGTGAGCACATGTGCTCTGTGTTCATGCTGTGGAGGCTCCAAGAAACTGACTGCTGGGCAGAGACTGAGCGTTAGACAGAGTACCGACTTGCCAGGACTGGACAGACTGACCTTGCTTCGGCAGAGCTGAGCTTTAGGACCTGAGGACTCTTCTTGAACACTGTGGTTAGTTACTTCTTCAGTCCCTGTTAGAAACTGCAGTTTTCTGTTTTAGCATTTTCGAAATATAAAACCCTGTTAAGTAGCTAGAATTTTCTCTGAATACTATTAAGAATACTAGGATTAATCCTAAAAAAATAAATTCTACTACATAGTCATGCTTTTAGAACAGATATCTTCATAGCCTCTATTCTAATTTCCAAAATTACGAAGGTACCATTTATGTCCTGCTTCTTTTAAAAAACTGACTGTAATCACCTTTACTCTGTGTTGTTGGCGACTTGGAAGGTGCTGGTAAGAAAGCCTGACTTTCTTTACCGTGTTCAGAAGGAAAGCAACCCCAAACATACACACTTTTATTTTTGTAACTAGTTAAGTTTTTGTGATTTTTTTTTTTTTGTCCTGTCGAAAGGGAAAGTAAGCTGGTGAGCAAAGCTGCCCTGTTCTAAAGAGTGGTCTCCTAAGTTAACAGAGCCTCAGGCAGCCGCCTCGGCCCCCACCCTCCAGCATAGTGTGGGACTGAGCCTCCGAAATGCATCCTGCTGCCCAAATCAAATTGCTCACTTAATAATTAATGTTCCTGCAATGGAATCACTTTCTCCCTGGAGGTTGACTTCAGATTTACCAGACACGCTGACAACACTGCACTCCTTATTCTCGCCACAAGACCTCAGCTTCTGCTTTAAAAAGGTCTGAATAAAGGATGCTTTTGTTCATACCTCGCCTGCCTGTGATATAGTGACACAGTGTCTGATGGCTGAATGGAATAGTTTTACAGTATGAGTGCTGCTTTCAGCGGAGGGGCAGGACTTGGGCTTTAGGAGGAAGTGAATTGGATAGGTCAGGAGAATGTACCATTCGTAAACACCCCTTTCCTTTTTTATTCACGTGTCAGGGCAGCAGCAGCAGCAGGCTGCTCAGTGTCCACCCCTGGGAAGTGCCAGAGGGAAAGCAGCTTGGACTTCAGCTGCAGATTTTAGACCTTCATTTGATTCCCCCGGAGAGCTTGTCAAGTCCTTGGACTTCTTGCCTTAGAAGCTATTTGGAAACTAACATGGTTTAGTCCACTAACTGCATGTTGGGTAAATTCAAAACCCACATGCTCGTCCTCTTGCAGTGGAATAAGTCACATCTGATGGACATTTTCTGTGCTTATAGCATAGTAATGAACGTCTGACAGGCGCGACCTTTCATAAGACAACCCACACTATTGGCTTTCTGCCCAGAATATTGCTGCAACACTATCTGTGATTGGTTATCTCTTTATCATGCATTGCTTCACAAGGGGAAACGGCCCCCTTTTTAATAAATCTACGATGGCTGGCTGCAATATGCCTCACTGTAAGTATTTTGCGTGTGTGTGTATGTGTGTGTGAGAGAGAGGGAGAGAGAGAGAGAGAGAGAGAGAGAGAAGAGAGAGACAGAGAGAAGAGAGAGGCAGAGAGACAGAAAGAGAGGCTGACTTTGAGTTGCTTAGTCTGGTAACACATGGCAAGGTTGTGGTACTATAGGACATTAGTGAATGCTACTTAGTAAATCTTAACCTATCTCTTTTCTCTACAGGTTGGTACTAAGAAGTGCCTTTCCTGACGTCTCTGCTGCTTGGAACCGCTTCTAGAGCAGCCTCTGCTTTTGCCTTGCTTGCTGCCAGCTAGACTGTGACGACAGCACATCCGCCCTCCACCTCTAGCCCAGACACCCCATTTCTACTTCTAATCAGGAGAAAAGCTCTGAGTATCTGCCATTGCCCTAGGCTGCTTTAGTTTAGAAGAAAAGTTTGCTGAAAAAGTAAGATACCTTCTGCCAGGAAATCAAGGAGGAAAAAAAAAATCATTTTCTCGATTTTGCTCTAAACTGCTGCATCTGTCTATGCCAAACTAATCAATACCGATTGCACCACCAAACTCCATCGCAAATTCAGCTGTGAGGAGATTCCCTGTCAGACAACTTTGCTGAGAGCAGCTTGGAAATTCGGTGTCAGAGGGTCTGCCACGTTTTCATGCTTGCATTTTGGGCTCCAAATTGGCACTGGGAAGGGGTTACTGAGCACAAGGCTGATTCCAGGCCCTCCTGTAAACACCCATCCACTCACAGTCCTGGTATTCCTCTAAAAACCAAAACCTCTTTGAATTAACAGTTTCATGCTGTGAATTTCTAGTGGAGGTCTAGTGATATTGAAGTCACACTTTTCCACGTGCCGTGAAAGCAGGGAGTGGGGAAGCAGCCTTCTGGACATTTTCATTGCCATTTCACACTTCTGAGTTTTATCAGTTCTTATCTTGTTTTGTTTTTGTTTTTTGTTTTTTTTTTGTTGTTGTTGTTTTGTTTTGGTTACTGATTTTTCTTTTTTTCTTTTTTTTTTTTTTTGAGAGGGGTTGGGTTTGTTGGTTTCATTGACCATTTAACTACCTGTAAAATATAAACATGGCTGTTAGTGTCACACCAATTCGGGACACAAAATGGCTAACACTGGAAGTATGTAGAGAGTTTCAAAGAGGGACTTGCTCACGGCCAGACACGGAGTGTAAATTTGCACACCCTTCGAAAAGCTGCCAAGTTGAAAATGGACGAGTAATCGCCTGCTTTGATTCACTGAAAGTGAGTAAATATTCTGTACTTCTGAGGGTACTCAGTGGTTGATTAAGGGGCATGGGCACACGGTACAGTAACTCTGGGATTATGGATTGCTTTGTTAACATTCTAGTTATGCAGTGTGTTCTGGTTCATGTGTTGGGCTGGGACACTCAATGAGATGTCATAGAACCGAGTCCGGCCAAACTTACAAGGAACTTTACCAGGCCTTGAACTCCAGATGCCTTAATTTTTTTCCCCCCTAGAGCAGAAAGTGTTGTGTACCTATGCAGTTGTAATAGGATGATAACGAAGTGTGATCTTTGTTCAGCAATGGTAAATGTTCATGTCCAGCACTTTCATGTGTTAGAATAAGGCCAAGACGATCACTGATTGAATATGAGTTGTTTTCCTTTGCTGGTAAACTTTTCAAGTCGTTAGAAATGAATGGCAGATTCTATGGATACATCTTTACTTTTCTGTGAGATAATTTTTAGTGGCTTTTGGGGAAACTTGACTAGATGTAAGATTTCTTTCAGTTGCTATAGTAGCTTATGTGAACCACCTACTTTATTGAATGTGGTTTTTATATGTAGGTATGAATCAAATAGTGCTGTTCATTAGATTTTTCATACTGAGGAAACACATATGTTCTTTTCCTGTGAGAGTCTTGCCAGTTGTTACTTACTATGTTCTTGGTCAGAAATGTTCATAGTTAGCTTTGTTTGCATGGTAAGAAGAAAAGATTTATGTTAGCATGTTTATCGAGTTTGAAATGGATCTTGTAAAAGATTGCAAGCATGTCTTTATTTTGAAATGCAAGGGCAAGAATAGAAATGTGTTCTGGGGTACCTTCTACTTACTTGGTTTAATCAGATGGATTTTTGAATACTAAACACCTGCAGTTAATTCTTTGACACTTCCAAGATCCTATATACATCTGTAAAGAAGTCTCATAGTTCCATCATATCTTTTTGAAAACACAGCATACTGTGATTCCAGTGCTGTTTTCACCACAGCAGGGTGAGTTAGAGGTTAACTGTTTCACCCGGTTGCTTTTAGTTCACTTTGGGATTCTCACTTTGGTTTACTTTAGTTTTTTGCCAAGGATTTTAAAATTTCAGTCTTTAGAATAGGCTAAGAGGAGGTGTGTGGTAGTAACCACAGATCTGTGTCAGGACGGCAGGCTATGAGCAGAGCCCTAGAGACAGGTAAGCAGGGGCTGTCAATTACTACTGCCCCTGCCTTGGCCTTGAAACACGTTGATAAAGGCACAGCATTGAGACATTCGTGAAAGTCAGTCCTAAATCAATGGTCAGGAATTCAGGGAGACAGGGATCCATCAAATGAAGCAGAGGACTAATTGCTCTTGTCGGTAACCAGCCGTGTTCATAAGTAACTCCTTTATGACCCAATTCCTAGTAAATCCAGTTTTTAATCCTATAGATAATTCTTGGTGAACTCCTAGCTATAAAATGAAGGACATTACTTTTGGCTGTGATGTTAAATGGTTTCACAGAAGACCTGCCTACACAGGGTTTGGAAACATTGTGAGCTATTAATATTCAGTTTCTATTTTTCCACGTCCAAATATTTTTTTTTAAGTTACTATTCACTTGTGGTCAGAGAACAGTTCCCCCTTAAGTAAAGTAGCAATCTTACAGACACGCTGTGTGGTTAACGAGATTCAACCGCCACATCAAGGACTTTTTTAAAAAGCAACAACAACAAAAAGAATGTTAAGTTTTAAAATCTATTTGTGAAATGATTTTATTATACCAGTAATCACAGCAAAGTCCATCCCTTTCCTTTGGTTTTCTAAAATAGGCTGAAATTTATAGTTTAAAAATTTTTTAAATTTGGTAAAATGTTTTTTTATTTGATTAGACAGACAAATTAACACAAATTTATTTATAATAGAATTTTATACCCAGACAATAGCTCCTTAAATGTTAGTGAAATAAGTAATAAGAATCAATCAACTCTGTTTGGATGTTCAGTTAAGTATTTTTGTCTCATGTGTCACTGAAAGAGCCCTTCTTCTTTATATGGTGTTTGGAATTCTACCTTTTAGCTAGTAGTCTTCTGGTGTTCATGTTTGTGGCTAAAATAGATCCAGAACACATCTTAAAACACTTAAGTATCCGTGTGACTCATGCTCGAAGTTCTGAAGTTTGGAGCATTCTGAGGCTTGCAACCAGCAGATCATCTCCCTGGTCTCAGAGTAAACAGACGTTTTACAAGTAAAACTCATAATAGCCTGACTTCTTTAATGAAATCTGCTTTTTGTATTGCTTTTAATCCCTGTTCCAGCCTCTTTTGAGTTCTTGAGCCATGAGATGGAGGTAGCTTGTGTAATCTACTATTTTTAGAAAGTTAGGAAAGCAAACCAAATACTCTCTGAGAGGACCCTGTGAAATGGCTGTACCCTTCAGCTGTGCTGTTTCAGACTTTGGCTGAGCTCCCAGGTGACTTAGGTTTATAGCTGACTTCTGGTTAGAAGAAGAGAATTCCCTCATTCCCTGGCCCCCAACACACACAAGCATGTGCGTGTGCACGCGCATGCGCGCGCGCGCGCGCGCGCGCACACACACACACCAAGTTTAACAGTAGAAAAGTGTTTATCTAAAGAAATCATTAGGCATATTACTGGAGATTATGAGGAGAAAATTAGCTGATAGGGTTTCATTGGCACTGTGGTGATGTTAAGATTTAAGGGTGGGATTAAGGTTAGGTGTAGTACAGCAAAGCAGCTCTACTTCATAATAAATGTGTTACAACGGTTGGACTGTGGTAAGTAGGAATATATGTGCCTACTACATCTTTCCAAATGTAAATATGAAAACTAAAGATGAGTTTATAAATTAAACTCAAGTGTATAAATTAAATAACATATAAGTGCTTTATTAATTTAATTTTTATTTGCACGTGTAGTTTAAATTTATGGTAGTCTACAAGTGACTTCTGCCTATGGCTTGAAGGGCTTATCACTTGCAGGTCCGTGTGCACGAGGCACTGCAGATATTCAGAACAGTTGACTAAGTGCATCATTGTTTTCTGTAGAAGGTTTTTGTGGCTTATGAATGGGTCTCCCAAAGAGAAAAAAACAGATGGGAAGAGAAGGTCCCAGCACTACAAGCTGCCGGCAGAATGATGCCCTGTTTCAGTAGTGGTCTTTCCAGTCATGTTTATGCAGTGCTGCTCTGGCCTGGTCACTCAGCTTCAAGTTCAGAGATTATGGGAAGAGTGGACGGAATGTATTTTTGTGTGGAGGTGAATGTATATAGGCTCAAAAGTGAAATGTTTACTATGTCGTCCGTAGAGATGAACCTCTGGTGTTAACATCTGCATTAGACAGTAGGACTGATTTGATGAGATTCCCTCAAAGTAATGAAGTTAATTTCAGAATATCTCCTGTTATTACCACAGAGTATTGGCACCATAATAATGGCTAGTATCATTGCTGTTCTTTTAGAGATACCAGATCATGGTCTTTTCATCATGTTTTACGAACAATTTTATCTGAAGATTCTGGCAAAATGAAATGCATGAGATATGCAAGTCCATTCAGTTTTGCACTATAATTTCAATGTTGTATATTCCTACTTGCACCGACTCCTGCTAAGCATTTGATGCCCTCTTCCTGACAGCGCTTCCCATGCGGTGTTCAGTTTGAAAAGACGTTCACATCTTGTATTCTAAAGCTTGTTTCCTTCAGCGAGCGGTTGACACAGCAGGTCCTGGTCCTACAGTAATGCTCTCAGAGACGGATTCACAGAAAGACACAGCTTGTGAAGCAGCGTTACTGGCTTTCACTTTTCTTCCAGTAAGCAGAAACTTCACAACTCTTGAGATGTTCCTGTGCCTGTGTGGCAAAATCATTAATTCTGACAGGAACATTTCTGTAACAAAATGCCCAGTAGTTATAGCTGCTTCAGCAGTCCTAATAATAACTGTAGACATGTGCCTGTTCGTGTCCTTAAATTCTTTAGAAATATATTTTTATTCACTTTTTTCTTATTTTTGAGATTATACTATAGTTATAGTATTTCTCCCTTCTATTTTCTCCCTCCAAACCTTCCAGTATACTCCTCATGCTCTTTTCCAGACTCATGGCCTCTTTTTTTATTAATTGTTGTTACATGCAAATACACTCACACACACACACACACACACACACACACACACACACTTGTATTTTTCCTCTAAACACGAAAGTACAACCTGCTCCATCTATATAACGTTACATGTATGTATGTTTTCAGGTATTGGGTAACCAATTACTGTGCTCTTCCCTGAGTAGTATTTCTCGTACTCTGAAGATTCCTTACTTGCCTGTAGTTCTTTGTGTAGTGTTGAGGCCTCCTGGTATTTCCCCTGTTCACTTTGGCATGCCTCTTGTTATTGTCCTAGCATACACGTAAGCCGTCATGTTGATACAAACTTTATGGGTGAGTGCCTGACATTATGAGGAGACACAGTCTCACAACAAACTCCCTGGCTCTCTGGCTCTTGATAATCTTTCCAACCCCTCTTCTATGTTCCGTGAGCCTTAGGTGCAGGGCTGTTTTGTAGATGTAGCCACTGGGAATGGCCTATCCAACTCTGCATTTTGATTGGTGTGGTTTAGAGAGCTATCTTAACTGAGTGATTATTTTTTAAACTATCAGACAAACAAAATGGAAGATGTAAAACTACTTAAGGCTGTTTTCCTTTCTTTTGTAAGAATTTAACATACTGCTTTTCCCTTTTCCTCATTAAATCTGTGTTAGAGTGATCAAGGGAAAACTACTTTAACCCAAATTATCATAGAGTGTTAACAGGTTCAAAGTTTGCCTGCCTGTCAGTTTGTCTGCAAGTACTCACATTCATTCAGTAGCCTCCTAGCAGGGCTGTGGAAGTTCTCTGTGATCTGTAGAGTAAACCTAGTGTCAGGGGAGTGGAGCACGCGTCCAGTTCACGTGCTTCCAAACAGGGAGTGCTTCTCAGACCCAAGGACACACAGGGACCTAGGGTGTGTTGTTTATCCTGTCATTTTCCTTGCTAAGGGTATGCGGAGGACTTGAGCTGTTGGCATCACTAATCCATTACCTTTCATGCTGAGCAGCGTCTCAGCCATCCCACAGACCTAGACAAAGATTCGTATTTTCTTACAGAGAGATCCTAGGAAGGAAATTTTGAGGCTTTAAGAAAAAAAAAAAAACTTGAACAGACACACATTCTGTGCTTTTAGGAGAATAATTTTCAGTGTTTTTTACTTAGATCACAATTCATGAGAGTCAGTAGAGACGGGTAAACAAATGACCTGTGATTACACTGCTGATAGAGATCAAATGCATAAACTCAAGTAAAAGTGACTGGAAAGGTTGAATTGAAAATATTTAGTTGTGCGATGTATTGTGTATTAGAACAGTAATTTCCTGTGAACTTCACTGAAGCAATAATACTAGGTAATATTAATTCTAGTCAGCATTAATTTAATAGTCATTTACAATATGGTAGACAACTGTAGTTTTGTAAATAACATATTTCTTGTATAGTTATCATCAAATACATGTACTTATATCAGCTCTATTTGACATTAATATTTTTTGTTTTTTTTTAAATTTTGAGTTATGCTTGATTTGCTAGGGAAAAAAACTTTTTTATACTATGGAGTTTTTATTTTGAGAATTTAGTGACAGATTTCAAACTATAGAACACATTATATACTATAATTTGATTGGCAGACTAACTTCAAAATGTCTTTGGGCCTTGGCCTCACCCTTTCTTCTTTTGTTTCCTCCAAAATCTCTGCAACTTTCAAACCATCTAGTTTAGGACCAGGTGGATCTGATCTTTCTGAGTCCCAGAGACACGCAGATGCGATGTAAGCATCTGAGCTGTAAAAGGTTAGAGTCAGCTTTCATACTCCCACTCCACAGCATTTGGCATCAGCAGGAGTTTGAATTTTCGTCAGTTGTCTAAGCCTGTTCAGTGTCTTCTGCAGTTCCCACTGTTCAGGGTTCTTCATCTTAAGTTCCCGAGAAGCACATGTCTGCTAAATTTAGCATGATTTCAGCACTGTAAGATGGACTGGGCAGCACCAAGAACCCAGCCTTTTCTGGGAAGAGCAGAAGAGGTAAAACCTGGTACACTCAAAGTCTGTCTAACAGAGGTCCCTTGGTCTGCACCATGGTTTTCCTGACCTCTCATTGGCTGATTTGTCTTGGATTGTTGGGAACTATAGTGGTTGCTCAGCTATTCCCTAATTAAAATTATTTTTCAGGTACTGTGCAAAGAGAAAAATGGTGTTCTAGTTTCAGCCACCAGGATGAGAGAATTACAGAAATTACTACCCCCAGGAAAGTCCCAGAATCCAAAGAAATCTCTTTGGCAAGTATGGGAGTGTGGTGATCACTGAAGGGAAGACCCTTCTAAAGGGAAACTTCAGTACTCCTCTACCAAAGAGGCCAGCGCTTTGTTTTGGTTGTCAATAAAACTTGATATCACAGAAATTATTTTTTGTTTATGTAGATGCTTCTTTTACTTTCCTATTAAATAAATAAATAAATGTATATGTTAGTGAATTTTGTATGGCAGAAGAGTCTGTTGTTACCATAATTTTCATTTGTACTTCCTTTGCAAATGTAATTTTTATTTATTTGGTATAGAGTAAAATGAGTTAATAGATACTAAATTCCTTTGTGTTGATCACTGTCTTCATTTTATGACAATAGCCTTTACAACAGCTCTTTGATATAGTAGTTGACAAACAGGCACAGTGAAATACAGAGAAGTCAGGTGTGGGGCAACTAGTCAGCTGGGATCCATGCCTGGTGGTTTGATTGCAATTTCCATACTCAGTCACGCCATACCAAACATTGCTTTTCAACTTACATATCCGTGTGCAGAGGCCTCAACAAAGAAATCACAGCAGCGCTTCAGCATACATGGTGTTACAGGGAATATTGAAGGCGTTGGGCCTTCAGCAGTAAATAAACATAGATAATTATGTTTTGACTTAACAAGTAGATCAAGAATGGAACCCACGATTTAACAGGAAGATTGTGGCTTCAGACACAAAGGTTGAGTCTGTTCTAAATTATAAGAAAATGAGTTCAGGTTTACCTTCACAGACAGTACCACTATATCAGCTAGATAGCTGCCTCAGTGTATAGAAAGAGGGACTGAAGAGATGGTGCTTAAGAACACATGCTGCCCTCCCAAAGAACCCAGGGTTAGTTCCCAGCCCCCACACAACTATCTGTAACTCCAGTTCCAGAAGGTTCTGTGCCTTCTTCTAAACCCCGTGGTTACAAGCCTTGCAGGTAGTACATATACATACATGCATACAAAATAAAATCAATGTGTAAGAAGAAAAATGGCCCAATGTCTTCATTGTTTGAATTAAGTCAGTTAAATCATCCAGGCCACTCTGAGAAACCAAAGTATCTTTAAGTGTTCTGGGCTTTGCTCTAAAACTCCAACCACTAATTAAACCCAGGAGATTCTACAGACACATTGTAAGCTCCATTTTTTTTTCACAGATTTTAAATACAATTTTATTATAGTAACAACTAAGGGTCAGATGTGAAAAACAAAGACATTTAGGAGCTGAGAAGGGCTATGGACTGAATAATTCAAAGAGGATAACAAGCAAAGGCAGAAGTTAAAAATTCTCTTCACATGGTGTTGTTGATGGGGAGACCTGTGTAAGAACGGAATGAAGTGGAGGCTAGGAGGAGTTGCCATTTATAGGGAGACCTGAGTTAGGAAGGGATGGGGTGGAGGTTAGGAGGGGGTGGGATTTACAGGGAGACCTGGGTTAGGAAGGGATGGGGTGGAGATTACAAAGGGGTGGGGTGGAGGTTAGAAGGGGGTGGGATGAAGGTTACAAGGGGGGTGGAGTAGAGGTTACAAGGGGATAGGGTGGAGGTTAGGAGGATTGGTTGGAGTTTACAGGGAGACCTGTGTTAGGAGCAGGTGGTGTGGAGGTCAAGAGGGGAAACTCCTCAACAGTAATGGGAAGGTCAATGTGAGAGCAAACTGAAGACGGAAGGGAGGGGCATCTTTAGTGGTTTAACTTTACCTTTTCCCATAACTACTTACTGACTCTGAAACCACAAATGGGAACAGAAACAGAGAGTCCCCAAAAGAAAAACTCAAAAGTCCCAGACCCAATGCTTAGGGTACTGTCTTGGATGACCCCACTTAGATGGAACTCTGTTTTAACCCAAGGTCTCAGTTTCAATGCTTATAGAATGCTACAGTTATCTGAATTTATCTAGTGGTGCATATGTTGTATTTTGTGTTGGTGTGAGTTTGAGGCTTGACTATCAGGTCCCAAATCTTGTTGATTCAGGGCCCACAAGAGTCCAGTATGCTGTTAGAGTTATCTCTGCCTGCAGTGCAGACTTAGAGTTGCTCATATCTACATCCAGGCTGTTCTTCCATGAGGCAGGGACCATCTGCAGTTAATAGTTGTCAGGAAATTACACAAAATAAAACACAGAAAATTAAAATTAGCAAAGCTGGGGAGTTTTCCTATCATCTTCAGTTTCTGCACAGATACAGACATAATCAGTGTTTAGGATCTGCCTGTGATGGATAAATTACATGTGTAATTCATTCTTTCCCATGTTACTGCATTCAGGCGATAATTTGCTTTCAGAAATCATTGCTCATCTAATATTCTAAAATCGTCCGTAGACTGAAAACAAGTCTAGTAGCTTGTCCCTATGGAGGAAGCCCTTATATCCAAACAGCTTCCAAAGAGGGCAGAAAAGTTTTTAAAGAGGCATTGGAGAAAAGCAGACAAAGTCCTCTTTTGGTAGATGACATTGTTTCTCTATAAAGAGAGAATTCTTATTATTATTCTCCTGAAAGAGAGGCAACCCCCAGAAGAAAGATGAAGAAACACTTATAGAATTAATTATTAAATAAGGAATCCTGCTAAGGAAGATTTGTGTCCTGAATGAATTATCCCACCATTATCTCATATCTCTTCATGGCTAAGTGGTGACTAATGAGATCTAAGTCTAGCCATGAGAAAAGATTATCATCATGGTTTTTATTTATTGGACTCTTTTATTTTCTCTGAGGAACTTTTGCTTCCAGGCATTGTTTCCCATGAATCTTAGCAGAGTTAACAACAACAACAACAAAAAATAATGAAAGGAAACGTCTACATAAGAAACATAAATAGATTTAAAAGTAACAAAATAAATCCCCAAACACCCCCAAATGAAAAAATAGTACAAAACTATCAAAAGCCCGAACAACCCTTAGCCCAGCTTCTGACGAATTATAAATCATTATTCATGTTTAACAAGAGTCATTTACATAAAAACATTTTTACAGTGGGATCTATTTCA
Source organism: Microtus oregoni (assembly GCF_018167655.1). Taxonomy (NCBI): domain Eukaryota; kingdom Metazoa; phylum Chordata; class Mammalia; order Rodentia; family Cricetidae; genus Microtus; species Microtus oregoni. The sequence continues at coordinate 18,172,042 of NW_024543069.1, read as the reverse complement.
ATAGCTTCTGTAATACTTGTAACCTGTGATTGAAGTTTAGTAGCTTAGCAATGTACGATTGCATTCAAAGTTTTCAATAGGCGGAGCAGTAAATGCAGAGGGGTTTTAGCATCTTTATTAGTGACTGTTGGCTTCTGTAAATCCTGCCAAGGATGAATAATGATAGGGAATGAATATATATATATATATATATATATATATATATATATGCTAAAGACTTAACTAAGATCTAATTAAAGCCTTAGAGGGTTGAGGAGGTGACTGAGTGGGTCAGAACCCAGTTAAAACGAGCATGAAACTGAGGGACAAAGACAGGCAGAACAGAGAAGCCAGCCCGCAGCCAAGCCTATCTGAAAAGGCAACCTGCTGGCTCAGTGAGAGATGCTGTCCACCTGCATAGCTGCCAGGTATACTATAAAATATGTGCTACTTACATATCTTAGTTGCAGGAACAGACGCTATTCTTGCCCTGTTCATTGCTCGCTCTACTACACACTGTGAAAACCCCACAAAATATGCCTCTGTGATTGTTGATAGACTTGGGGTTGTTGTGAGATCATAAAATACTACTTTTGTATATTTGTTCTAAAACACACTGGAGACATTTAGTCTGTGGAGAAGTGGGATAATTGGCACGTTTTCAGCAGAGTGGTCAGACTGCTGGTTTTAATACGGCAAGAGAGTTACGTAAGCGCACCATCACCGTCTGTGATCCTGTGAGAAACTTGAGTCACATTGATTTTTTAGACAACATATTTAGAAATCATTAATTTTACTCAACTGATTTGTTCATCATCTACCTGTTATGTAAAGTAGAAAGTTCAGAACCAGTTAAGTTACTTTTCCAAGGTCACACTGTCAGAGGTGAGGCAGCTTCCCTGGTACTTGAACACAGGTAGTCTTGTCTAAATGATTAATACTGAGAAACATATGGCATGGTCTTATGCCTACATTCTGCATTTAATTACCAGCGAATTCCTATATGTAAACCTTGCGCAAGTATTGTGTTGCATTGCAGCCATTGCCTGAATTTAATGGGTACTTTTAAAAACAAACTCTTGCAACATGCTTTCTTAACAATACAGTCTCTGAATGATTGCTAATAACATACTCTCATTCAAAATAGGAAACATTTCATTTTTAGAACATAGAATACAAGTCTCAGATCAAGTTGCATTTACATGTTTACCCACCACACAGAGAACAAATGAGGTAGCAGATCAAAATACAGCGTGTGCTAGAAAACAAATTCACCAGAGTCCTCGGCATCTGAGACAAAGGTCAGCAGTGGTGTGAGAGGGCAGTAGATAAGGAGGCCTCTCAGTTAATGGCTACCCCTAGTTCTTTCGGGAAAACGGAGTATCTCTTTTATTAACTGATAGCCGAGTCCATGCAGTTGCAGATAGCATTTTGCGTGAGATTAAGATTTCATCTTATTTTGTGAGTTTTACTGGGAATAATAATTGTGAAGTCTTCCGTGAGTATTATGTGATGTTAGAATGTAGGTGGTCCCACTCAGAGCTTTGACTCTTGAAACATCTTCCTGTCATGTGTTGTATTTATGTGTTTATGACCTCTAATAGGACAGTTCGGGAAATATCTAGGACAAAAATTATAGTAAATTTTTATTCTTTGTATATCTTCAATATTTACTTACTATACTAATAATGCCAAGACATCTAGTTCAAGTAATTTTTCATGTAATATAATAATTTTATTAAATAATTTGAAACCGTTTATATCTTTCTTTTTAAGACTTTTGTATCACAGTTAAATGGAATAAAAATGACTATAAATAAATTACTGATTTCATTTTATTCAAGATGTGGCAGAAAGAGTATATTGTGCTAAAAACTTGGCTTTAAGAACATGAAATAAATTCTTAGGCTTCCCAGATAGTTCATAAGTATTAGTGTAATCCCGAACTCTTATTAAACAGATACATCAAATATTAGGGCTCATACTTCTCTTTTGGCAACACAAGAGTTTTCTCCCAGAGCAGCTCAGTTTCATAGTACTAGCTGGTAGGACAAGAGCCCTTTCCCCAGAGGATAAGTAATGTGTTTCCCTTAGCCAGTGTCTTGAATATATAGACAAAAAATTAGTTAGAAATATATATATATATATATATTACAAAATTGAAAGCTGCATGGATTCTGATATACCAAACTGGCTTTTTCTCTAGAACCACTTAGAATACAGGGAAACCTTTGTGGTGGTTTTTTTTTTTCTTTTTTTTTTTGCCCTTAGATTTCATTTCTCTGACTTCTCTGTTTTCTTTATTAATTTTCTATAGATTGAGGTTTGCTTCTTCATTCCCTTTGGTGTTTTCCAAGTGTCTAGGTTGGACTTCACTCTGTTTTTATGGAATTAAACTTTTCCTGAAAACTCTAATTTCAAATAAACATTGATGCCAAGAGTGATGAGAATGTGGCCAGCAGGGGTTTTTACTTCGAGCTTTCTGCTGCCTCTGAACTCTTAGTCTGATGTGTGTGTTCGGAGTGATCACACAAAGCCACATGCCAAGAGTTCTGAAAGTTAGAAACAAAGCAAGCAGCAAACCCACCTTCGACTGCACAGAGAGTCTATTCAACCAGGCCTTTTTACTGGAAAGGAGTCTGGGACTTCCGTCTTTCCCTTATCTCATGCTAGTTCCTCATTTATAACATTGCTTCAAAGGATTAAGAGGATTCAGTAGAATCTACTACATCATATAAATCGCTAAATATGTGGATATCCCATACAATACAGAACATCATGTTGTTCTGGTCTGAATGTTGGAATTCAGTCTGACTTATCATTTTCTTTTGTATGAGGAATTTTGTCTCAGTTTAGAATAAATGTAATTATTTTGCATATTATACTGTACAAAGGTAACTGTGTTGTTTTATTGTGAAATCTAAAAGGTCCTAAAATGTGTAAACACAGTCTTATACAGTAGGCTGTTTACTTACCCATCATGAACAGAAAACAACCCCTCAACCGAGCATAAGTTTGACTTCACATTAGTGAGGCAGTATTACTGGAATAATTCTTGCCTGTTCCTAAAACCCATTTAATAAATGTAGTCATCCATGAATGGAAAACAGTTATAAACATCTGTGCTGACATTAATCCCATCCAAAATAAATGCTTCTTTAGTTCTTTGCTGTTCTACCATAAATAATCATATTTTACATTGCAAAATGCAATATGTGAATTTCATACTAAAAGATTCAGACATTTTAAAGATTTCATTATTTAATTACATATTTATGTATGTGTGTGTGTTTGTGCATGTGTGAGCACAGGTGCCCATAGAGACCACAGGTGTTGCATCCTCCAGAGTTGGAGTTTCAGATGACTGTGACCTTGTGTAGATGCTAGGAGAATAGCTTGGGTCTTTTGAAAGAGTAGGATGGGCTCCTCACCACTAAGCCATTTCTCTAGTCCTATAATATATGCTTTTTAAAAATGTAAAACTTGTATTTATTCAGTAAAGTTCCTGCCCACGGTAGCATAAATCTTAAGTCCACTTTGTTGTGTTTCATCCTCCTATTCCTTTGCTCCTTTTATATTTGCATGTGTATCTCAAGCCACAGATTCAGCGTTGTCTTCGTTAGATTCCAGAGAGTTTCTGATCATGTAGAGTATAAACCTCAGGTCTGTCCACACTCCCTCTTGAACGGTCTAAAGAGAGCACCCCAAAATATTCTGATTACTTTAACCTATTTTTTTTTTCTTTTTATACTTGTCGTAGACAGGGAACCAGTGCTAGCTATTGAAATAATCCAAGCTATCCAAAGGCATTATTAGCCTAACTCAAAAGTTTGAGACTTGACGAGGTTAGGAGAAGAATCCTTTCTCTTTCTTTGTCAGCAAGGGAACAGCATGATATGCAAATGCTGCTTTTATATCCTAAGTATGAGTTGTGCACTGACTGGTGCAGTTAGCCATGCCCCACTGCCTTCTTGTTAAGACTGTTATTGGGTTTTGCCCGTGCTGTATTGTTTTGTATTGATTTTGTGTGTGGCAATGAGTTAACTGTATTATTTAATGTTAAAGGAAGGTCGGATATGTGTTCAGTGGAGTTGCTTGTGGACTTTTAATTTAATTGGTTTTTTTTTGAGTTTTTCGCATGTTGAGAGACAATTAGGAGAAAAGTATAGGATTACCTCTGAGGGCAGGAAAAATAAAATGTATCTCCGACTTTCTGGTAGTTGCCATAAGTGGTACAATCCTATCTTCTTGCAATCATGAAATCAGTTTGTAGTTAGTTAGCAGATGTGTAAGATTTGAAATTTCACTTCTGTGTTTCTTATAAAATGCCAAATGTGTTTAGCACCATAAAACACTCAGGATTTCTCAAGAGAATTTCACTTCTATAAGAGTGGTTCCATGGTGAAGCTGTATTATAGGTTCTGTAGCGAGAGGATAACAGTGTGTAAACATGTTGCTGCTGACATTTGGGGGTCATGGAGATGGAAAACGAAGCCAAGGATTAAGTTGGGGATCAGAGGAGAGATTTCATTATCTTAATGGATTGCTCCCTGTTTCATAAGTTTTTAAAGATGAAACAGGGCTAATATTTATTTACTTTCTTTGACATTGATAATCTGATTTTCCAAGCTTTTTCTTTTTCCGTGTGTGCATGGCTCCGACTGCTTGTGTGTGCAGGTTACACATGCACACTGTGCACCTGACTGCACATCTGGAAGGCAGTTTAGGATCAGGTGTTTTCCTCAATTGCTCTAACCTGATTCACCGAGTCTGTGTCAGGCACCGATCCTAGAGCTCTGTGGTTTGGTTTCTACATCTTGCAGACATGTCCCAGGTTCCTCATCTGTGCCTCTCGACTGCACCTGAAACATAGATGCCTACCACCCTTGACTGAGCTTTCTCCCTAGCTACCACACTTCAAGTAATTCATCTCTTTATATAAAGGATACCTCAAGCATGCCACCATGCTCATCCTTGTCTGCGTATGAATGTCAGTTTTCATTCTAGCATTTCACTTTGCTCTGATGAATAAGAAGGTTTTATGTCCCATCAGCACCAAGGCACAAGCCAAAGCAGAGTTAGAGAAAGATCTTCAGAAGACAAGTCTCTCTAGAGAAAGCCAGGATTCAACGTGCACACAGTTACGCTTGTGCTCCCTCTCTGCTTGCTTTCTCTCAGGCCGTGTTTTGTTAATCCTATGACATTATGGTCCTCAATGTGTTTTTAATTAATCTGCTTTTGGTTGAGCTGATGGTAGCATGTACTGGGGACATTCTGACCCATAATCTTTTGCCACCCCTGACTTGTTTGACAAGTATATGAATTTTGAGAAGCGACCAAGTTTTTTGAAATGCATATTAAATATTGGCCTCAATCACCCTTTTAGGAATTTTAACAGTAGAATTGTGAAAGCACTGTCTTAAAGGAAGAAGGAATATGAGGGGTGGTGTAGACCAAACAACTTGCAAATGCCTTGGAGAGTCTTTTTGCCCTTGCTGAGGGACCAGTGTATGACAGTAGGCTCCACTCCAGTGGATGGGAGTCAGTATTCTCATGGTTTTTCTGCAGTGTGTCCAAGGCCATTTTGTTCCAGGTTTCTGTACGAAGCCTACGGCCCTCAGACATGTGCATTTTCTTACCCCACAGTTTGCTCTGTGTCAACTTAGAGCCTCTAACAGACAGGATTAGATGCTTTCTACAGCTCCATATTCCTGATTAACAACGCTTGCTTTACCATAGCTTAGTAGGGCTGTACTAAGGACTCTTGTCTGCGAAGAATCATATTATCCATGAACCTTGAAGAGTTCTAGATGTATACAGAGCTGGCTTTTCTTCTTAGTACTGTAGAGACATTTTTAGAAGGCATGTTTTTTTTTTTTTTAAATATCTTTCTTACCTTCCTTCTAAACTGGTGGGTAGAAGATAAAGTAATTAATTTTATTCAAATTTTTATTTAAAATACTTTTTCTTTTTTTGCTGTTTCCCATGACCTTTGTTCTCAAAAGGAGAAAAGAACCTGATGTACACTGACTGTGATAAGTATGTATCCATTTAGTACAAATCCTTCTTTTTCCTATATCTTCCCTGTTGACGATAGGCTGTCCTATCTGTACAGTGATGTATTGTCTTTTAAAACACTATTACAATTATATTCTTTAGAAATATGGATTTTCGATGAATACTTAGTATGGTTTCATATTATTTTGTTTGTTATAGAGTTTCATGTCTTTGTATACTTTATTTAATTTTTATAAATCTTCAGATAATTCTATCAAGCTACTTGAAAAAAAACCTACTTAATCATCTTTAAATTTCTAATTGTTCCTTTTGTTTAATAGTGAAGTGATTAGAAGGGATGATAATCTCGTAGAAGTTAAGGTCATTATTTTGTTCTTTCTCTTTGCTTTGAGGTTTACTTATATAATGAGCAGTCATCCTAGGTTCTTAGGAAAAGGTTGTCTCATACGGGTAGTCCAGCATACCCAATGCTGTCAGGCTAGAACTCTGAGTATAAATTCCATAATGTCCTAGGACAGAGGGGAAAGGGATGGTTCTACTTAGGCTCTGGTGAGCTTTGACAGCATGAGGAAGTCAACAAGCTAATTCTCTAGAAAAGGCTTCTCAGGAAGCTGTGTTTATAACGAGTTGAAATACTGTTCCAGAGAAAAGCAGGGTACCATTGGTGGAAAAAGACAAATATGAAAGTACTTGCTCTTTGAGCTCAATTTTACCAGTAAAATGTATTTATCTTAAAAACATTCCTGAAAGGATCGTATTTAATGCATTTCAAATTGATGAGTAAGTCTTGAAACCCCACAGGTAATTCTGGAATACCGTTACCAGTTTTGGTTTGGTCATCATGTTGGAAATGTAAAGGTTTTATTTCATAACATGTATGTTATATTCTAATAGCATAAATAGTTATCAGCACAAGCAGAAAGATAAAGTGTTTTTGGTTTATAAAATTAATGCAGATTTCTTCCACTGTCTGGTTCAATACTGCATTTGAATTAAAGTAGGTCTTGATCGATGGAAAATCATTTGCTGTGGGTTTATAGATCTCATTCTCCATAGCTTGGAAGATGCATTGGCCAGAAGCAACTGTTCACCTACACATAGTTCTTTCATGAGCTTGATGGATTTAGGCCCCAGGTTTATCATTACTGAATATGTCTGTGAAGAGACAAGCTGCAGTCTCATTTCTAAGCCATAACCAGCTAGTAAGCCAGTTTGAAGAATAGCAATAAATCAATACAGACTCGAAGAACAGACCAAGATTACAGCCAGCTATCAAAGTATAATACTAAGCTTTCATGGTTATTGTGATTTTCCAGTATTGGGTCAGTGTTTAAAATGTCATATACCACCTACCCTATTTTTATTTTGCTAGAGAAGAGGTTACCAACATTTTAAAGTAACCAAAAAGAGAAAGTAGATCCCAATGGCTGCACAAAGTCCTCATTAGAGTAACAACAGAAACAAGTCATTGAGTGATCAGCCTTTTAAATAGTGTTTTTTTTTGTTTTTTTTTTTTTGAGGGAAAAAATTGAGGGAAAAAAACACTTTAGCATTGAAAATTTAGGTGGTAGATTTTTATCTCCACTTTTCAAGTCTGTATTTAAGATTTGCTATTTTTACACTTAGTTTTACATGCGACGTTTAAGAGTTTTGTTTAGTGTTTCGACGTGAGTTTTTCTTTGCCACTTTCAGCATAAAATTCCCACAGACCACAGATTTCTGCCAGTGCAATCAGAAGAGGCCTAAGGAATGAGGTCATGTGACATAGGCCCTTTACATATTAGAGTAACAGGGAGTGGAGAGGGACAGGCTTAATTGTGTTCATCAATTTGTCAAGGTCACCAGGATCTCTGAAACCTGAGTACTTGCCAAGTCAAGTAGAAAAACCTGATGATGCTGTCTTTATCCCATGAGGACAGCCACATCAGCTCTCCTGACGTCTGAAAACCACTCTTGGTCCAGCCCGACTGAAATCTTTTTTTGAATAAAATGATGCTTTGTTGGTTGCATCAAAGTCCATAGCATGCTTTGTTCTTAAACAACAAGTTCTTCCACATTCCGTGCATGTTATGTATTATAGAGTAGACTATATTTTATAGTCAATCTGTCTGCATTTTCTCATATTCTCTTAAGCCCTAGAAGATTAGGAAGCTTTCCTTAGTGAACTTTTTTACGTGTGGTTCTTGGGATATTCTTGATATTCACTGAAGTGGAAGCAGTTATTTCTTCTTAACCTTGACAAGAAATTATTAGCTGATCTTAAATGCTTTTAAATTCAGCTTTAGGCCATCTATTTCCCTGAAATTGGGAATCCCATTCTCAACATTTCACAGAGAATGTTTACCCTTCAGCAGCTGCACATGGAGAAATTGTTGCATTATTGGTGCTTACATTGTTTTGTTACTATATTGAGAATATTGGGAATAGCTTTTTTTCAGTACCCTTCATGGGGGAGACTCCTCCCATGGCAGAGCTGTGAAAATATCTCTGGCAAGTTTCACGCACCTCTGATTGGTTCTGGCAGAGTGAAGGATCCTTTCTTTTCTGTAAGTGAATTTCTGGATCAGGTCCCTTTTCTTGGAGTGAGTGCCTTTTTTTATGTTATCTTGCACTGGCTGCTCATAGGGACCTGCCCCCTTTGGCTGGCTGTACATCCCATGTCTCTTGGAGGAGTGATAAATTGTTCATTGCAGTGGCACAATACAGTTATTTTGCTAAAATTATTAACATTTATTCACGAATGCTTTGTTAGAAGTGTGGGACTTTCACAGAGAATGTTTACCCTTCAGCAGCTGCACATGGAGAAATTGTTGCATTATTGGTGCTTCCTTTGTTTTGTTACTATATTGAGAATATTGGGAATAGCTTTTTTCAGTTTTGTTGGGTTTTGGGAAGAACATTTAGAATCCAGACTACAGCTATTTTAGTGTTGCATTTAATATAGAGTAAATAATACTAAAAAGGGAGTAGGATATTTTACAGTGATTTGTGTATCCATGCTACACATAAAATACTAGAAAAACGTTTTCTAATTCTAAACACTTTATAGTTTGAAAAATTTCAGTTTAAAGTAGGAGAGAATCCAAAGACACAAAATGTGTTCAGATTCTGCTAAATGCAGAATTGATCATTACTCTTAACCTCTCACCATTCTTGACAGAGATTTGATAGAAGCCATGTTTTGTAAGGCATGAATGTTTTTTGAGAGAGGAAAACACTCCAGATAAGAGTTGGTGCCAGCAGTTTCGGCACTTGAGCATCTGATTCTGGAGGCCACTACGTTTAGCCACTTTGGAAAAGGATCATCAAGAGGGATTAAAAATTTAGCACTTGACACTTATTAAGGGTTAGAGTGGAATAATTATTTATGTAGCTGGCGATGCTGCAATCACCACTCGAGTACTGCAGTCGGTTGGGCACTTTCTGTCTCTTGTCAAGGAGCCTCACAGTTTTCATCTCCCTAAGAATAAGTCTCGCTGTCACATGGCTGTAGATGCTTCCTGATTCTTTCTTACTGTGTGTGTTATCAGAGGAGATATATCTTGTTAGAGTTCTGTAGAAGGACAGCTCTGTGAGCCACCTCTCCTTGCTGTGCCTCCTACGTCAGAACAATGGGTCCTTGTTCTCCTGGTGCTCAGAAGAGATGAGTGCCATCAGAACCTTCATGTTACATCCATTTCAGTTGGTGGTGGTTATGGGGCTAGTTTTCTTTTCTTTGTTTTGTTTTTTTTTTTTTTTTTTTTTTTGAGACAGGGTTTCTCTGTGGCTTTGGAGCCTCTCCTGGAACTAGCTCTGTAGACCAGGCTGGTCTCGAACTCACAGAGATCTGCCTGCCTCTGCCTCCCGAGTGCTGGGATTAAAGGCGTGCGCCACCAACGCCCGGCTAGTTTTCTTTTCTTATCTTGAATGTTGGAAAATAAAAGGCCCAAGCGACAGCAGTTGAGCCTGGAATGGTCTTCTTCGTCAGGCTGTGAAGCATTTTGTATTGTAACTGCAGTTGTGGGCTTTGATTTTGCTTCCTATCTGTGAGGCACACAATAGCAATATAAACTCAATCAAATCTGCTTTTAAATTCTAGAGGATTTTTGTTCTTTCTTTTAAAAATATGCACCTATCAAGTTTTTCCTAAGAGACCCTTCATCCCTAATTTACAGCCTGTTCATTCTCATTTTGGAAAAGTCAGATAATGCTATTATGTAGAAACTATTAAAATATTTTTTAAAATCATTTTTGAGATAATTATGTGATTTTCCCTTCCTTTTCCTCTATCCAAATCTGTCCATGCACTCCCCACCCTTTGTAAATTCATGACCTCTTTTTCTGTTATTGTTGGTTTTTTTATTAATGAAGGCTGAAATTTACAAATTATAAAGAAACTGTCTTCTATACATAACGTCCAAACAATCATGCATTTAAGAGTGAACGCTGTGCCTCATAAGAGCACATTTTCACAGGCAGATGCTGCTGTGCACATATTTGTCAATGCCAAAGAATGGAATGTCAGCAAGTGAAACGTTGTTATTCTAACTACCGAGTTGAAAGGGTATGTCTCTCCAAGATTTCTCCATGTCTTATCTAAAGGAGATGCTCTCTCCTCTGCATCCCACTACATCTCACCAGGCACAAGAAATACAAATATTTTGAAAAAAAATATAAACACCTTTATCAGTTCAATAAAGTGTAAATAAAACTTTTCTATCTTACTTGAAACTGCATTCTCTGAAAAGAGTGTTCAGATGGATATTTCTTTTTTTTTTTTTTTTTTTTTTTGGTTTTTCGAGACAGGGTTTCTCTGTGGCTTTGGAGCCTGTCCTGGCACTAGCTCTTGTAGACCAGGCTGGTCTCGAACTCACAGAGATCCACCTGCCTCTGCCTCCCGAGTGCTGGGATTAAAGGCGTGCGCCACCACCGCCCGGCTCAGATGGATATTTCTGTAGATAGGGCACCAGAGGAAGATAATAAAAAAAGATGAATTTGAAGCAGTCACCACCGAAGCGAATGCTGCGGGCACGGCCCCTGAGGGCTTTAATTCTGGCATGAGTCTTTCTGATAACATGGCACCTGTGAGCAAAAAGGCTCTTCAGACCGAGCACCCCGCAAGAGCGCGACACGAGGGGATAGCATTCAATCTGAGCCAGGCTCATGTGAGGAAATGAACAAAGAAATGGGGTATTACCAAGCAGCAGTGCTAGCTATTGAAGACTGAAGTGGACAACACTGTCATTGCTGTCACTGTGTCTTTGTGTGTGAGCATATTCCTGAACACACACATACAAGCTACTCGGTCCCTGGAATGTTTCTGGTATGCTTGTCTTTTCAGGGCTGCTGAGAGCAGAAGAAACAGTTTCACTCAGGGTAGAGGATACAGAATGATCAGACCTGAAAGCAATATAGGAAATAAAGTTACGTTTTCATTGTCATTTTACTGCATAAAATTCAGAGAAGCATAGCCAAACTATCCAGTCTCCTACTGCGTATCATTGTGAGGTTTTCGACTCCCTCCCTGTCTGGGAACTTTTCAAAGTGAGGGTATTCCTTCTTTAATCCCTGTGAATATTGACTAGCCACAGGACTGCAGGAGAGGTTGCAGGTAAATACCATTTGACTTGCGTTGAATATAAAGTAGAGTGGATTATGCAATACTATCAAAATAAGATAACCAATGCCCAAACCTTCCTCCATCCCCAAGATTAAAATTATTATTTAATCAGAGTCCTCACAGTTAGGTCATATATTTCATTAAAAATTGAAGAAGCCATGTTTTGAAAGTCTATGTCAAAGATATGAAAATAGCCATGAACATAAAATGTCAAAAGTATTTTAATTTAATGTAATTTAATTTAATGTGGAATAGCACAATGATAAAAAGTCCTCATATGTGTGTATCCTGTTCTCAGTCTGAAGGATTGGACTATAAAATACATTGATTTAAGTAAAGAAATTGGCTGAATTATTTTACCAACTGGACAACGATACTATGGATTAATTTTTTTTTTAAATTTTGATCATACTTGGGAGTTTTTCTCCCTAATGCAAAAAACTGAAACTGTGACCTTTGCTTTGGCGTTTATAAGCATGAAGAGTACAAATCAATAATTAACTTGACCCCATGAAATTTAGGGGTCATGATTGGGAGATCAAGAAAACACCAAATGCAGCATGGACAGACACTTACTGAAGCTCAGAAGCACCTTTCATATAAATGGAATAAGTGTATCAGTGTAACGAGTCACATTTATACTCAGAAGCCAGTTGATCATCGGATTCTGTTAAATCAGCTGTGGGCTTCTGAAAACCAGATTTAGTAACAAGTCAGCAAAGGACTTGCCAGATGCGGAAAATGGGACCATACTGGCCACTTTACTTTGCTGATCACTAGTTGCCTCTCTTTAGTATCATATTCAGTTCTATGAGAAAGATAAATATTGTGTTTAAAACGTATCTAAAATACTTTATTCGTTGATAACTAACTTGATTCTCGAGTGAGGGAACTTCAAAGCGATAAGATCCATGTGTTAGTAGTCTGACCTTCTTTAATATACCTGTACAATTTCCCTTTACTTTTTTAATGCTGTTCTTCATGTGTAACTAATGCTTTTAATGCTACAGTGTAAATATATTAATATTGATAAAAGTTCCTCATAGTCATCTATTCATGAGAGCACGTAAGTTAAAATGTTTTATGGTAAAAGTGTCTAGTCCTTTGATTGGTCTTGTTCCTTGATCCTATTGTTCAGTATTCATTCAATCCCTGACATGTGATTTGAAAATGTAGGACCTGCAAAAATACCCCTCCCTCCGATTTTGGTTACAATGTCTGTTGCTGTCCCAGGTCAGATGGTTTCCCTTATCTGTGCTTTTGCTTTCAGCTGCTCTAGTAAGTAGCAAATCATCTTGTGAGCCCCAGAGAGAGTAATAGGAAGAGTGTAGCAGGAAATCCGTTAGTAATAATCACAGTGTATTCATCACCTGCAAAGAATGCTTTTTAAATGTCAAATGTCTTTAAGAGAAAGTATTTTCTCGAAGAATCTCTTCATTGTTTATTTTCATTGCTTTAACGAATCCCAGTATTCTCCTTAGGAACTTAGTAGCTTAGAATATAAATTGAATATTTGCGTAGGGTCCTGTACACAACACCGATAACACTTGCAAACTGTCTTTTATTTACTCATTGTTCCACTGGCCCGTTCCTTTCCTCCACGCTCTCCAATGTTGTATACTGGAGCTTCTGGGCTGTCTGCTCATCCATGATGTGTCATTGGCAACTTAAGATTGGCTGTGGAAAGATGATTTACACCATGGAAATTGGCAAACACTACAATCCAAGGACAACTCCTTCTCCAGAGAGCCTCCTTGAGAAAAATTAGCCTATGCTGAGTAGCCATGATAGAGATATTTAACACATAACTTATTATTTCGTGTAGCGGCTGAGTGACAGCATTTACCTTAGTCCTTCTGTGGTTCAGCTCCTGTTCTGTAATGTAGAAATAATAGTCCCCTCTTGTAGCGGGGTGAGCTGAATAGTAAGTACACTGACTTGCTGCACAGTGAGCACTTAGCTGACCCTCCTCTTCCCTCACTCTACTTCCATTGATATAGATATAATTTTAGATTTTTTATAGATTTTTCTTTTTAGACAATTCATTTTCAAATACATGAAAACCCTTTTTTTTTTTTTCCAGGAAGACAAGAAGGCATTTCTTTGTCAAACACGTGAACGTTTGCCCATGGATATAAGTACATTGATTTAGGCTGTCCAGGCTAGATTGTAAATAGCAAGCCCAACTTAGAAACCAATTTTTGTATCTGTGATGCTGAAATAGAAATACACCTTGATTATTTTCCTAGACATCAATTCCTCTCTTTTTTTAATGTTATTATTCGGGGGGGGGGTGGTGACAGGGAATAAGAGTTTTTTATTATTTCAATTTTGAACATATACAAAATTAGAGCAAACCATTTTAATAACCCACAGGTATATGTGTTTATATATACAGGAATAAGCCAGCATGTTGTAGGCACTTACTCATGGATACATCAGTGGATATCTCCATCTATTTTGTTCTGTCATCTTCACATACTCTTCGTCCCTCAGTTAATATTAAACAACGCCCAGACAACCTTGCCTTTCCTGCATACATTTTTAGGAGGATCTCCAACTTCAAATTTCTTGGCCTTATTATCTAAAATCATGACAGTAAGATCCTTGGGAGTTGAGTAAATCACACTGACACAAAGAAACATAAATGACTGTTTCATTTAAATTAGTCATTTTGAAAGTAGAATACTGGAAATCCCCCTAAGATGAATGAAAATGAGACGATCCTGTGAGGTTCCTCTGTAGTTATATGCGAGCTTCACTGCATGTCTGGTTTTAGGAAATAAGGATGAAATGTTAGTTTTTCATCATCTCTTCTAAGATGTCTTTTGTACATATTAAAGAAAAATTTGGGGTTCTTAAGATAACTGTTGAATAATAAGCATGTAGATATATAGAATTCATCCAAAATGTGCTGTGGAAGTCTGGGGTTAACATTTATGATTTTGTTTTGTTAGAAATGTAATTGTCTAACAATGTACTTCATTTATTACTGTTGCTTGTGTGTGGTGTTGTGTGGTTGGACATGCCAAGGCATGCCTGTATTCATCAGAGAACTGGTTTGCGGGGTCAACTCTCTCCCCCACCATTTAGTAGACTAGACATGAGCAAATGCTGGCACCAGGCTTAGACAAGCACTTTTGCGAGCCTGGCTGTCTCAGCAGCCCTGGGAATGTGATTCTTCTGTGGATTTTAGCATGTATTAAATAGTGATTGCAAACTTGATGTCTTCTAGATAGCTTCTATAGTTCAGAAATAGTCCTTTTATGTACATTTAAGTACGATAATGCAGCTGTTATAATCACTTAAGGTTAAAGTAGAAGGTAATGTCTTGGCATAAAGTTTATTTTGCAATAGGAATGTAGACACTATAGAACTTTTACATTGAATTATTAATTGTGTGTAGACATATTTTTTGATATTACAGAGAAGTACTGTGAAGAGATATTTTAAGTGGGGTGATATTTGTTACTTTTTGTGGACATTTTATAGGTGGAGGGAAAATAGAAAGCTAGTTTATGGTCTCTGGTAACACTAAGGATTAGCTGAATTAAAATTTAAAGATCTGCAAATGGGTATTTATTTATGTCCTTCAAATAGTAGTTGCAAATTTGCCTGGAGAAAATAGTTTCACAAGAATAGCAAACAAGTTGATGACAAAATTTGTTAAAACATAAAGACTGTTTCAAACTGTTAACCGGAAGGCTAGCCCCAATGAGATAGGAGTTCCAGAAAGAACTGGCAAAAGTAAATGTTATACAACACAGAAAGCATACCAGGCGGAGAGCTGAGAGAGTGCAACAACAGGAAGATTAGTCACTTCTAGAAGGAAAAAAAAAAGGCGGGGCAGGGAGAGTGTATTTTAAGCAGGGGTGCTGACTAATATGCAGTTTTGAGCCCTTTGGGGGCCACAGTGGCCAAAACAGGAAATTCCAGTAGCACCAAAGACCCAAATACCCAGGTAGAAAGTTTGCAAAGGCTGGGAATAGAGCAAAAATGGGAAAGGTTAGGTTTGAGTTTAAGGAAGCATAAAATAAAAGGCTGGTAATGTTCCTCAGTGGAGCTGATTGGCTTAATTCAGGCTGCTGTGTTGGTTGTGGGGAAAGAAAGCCCTTCACAACACGAGGTTCCATTCAGATACTCCTTGCAAACAGAAGCACTCTGAGTGTCTTGATTGTGTTCACTCTTTGAAATAATTTTTGCTTGTATAGAACATTCAGTTATGTGCAATTAAAAGGTACAGCTATTCAAATATTCTGAGAGTCATTTCTGTGGCCTCCTACAAGTGTTAGTAGTCATTATCTGTATATTTTATCAATGGTACTTCGGAGCCCATAACTGAAAACCAGAAAGTAAGCTGTATGCTTGTGGGTGTTGATGGGGTTCTGTTAATTTCCCATTTGTAGTAAAAGGAGTAGGAGGGGATGTACAAGAAATGGATTTTGCTGAATCTCCTCACATGTCAAATGGGAATAATAAGATGCTTGCCTCAAAAGCACGTAATGAGAACGGACTGAACTGGAGGCAAGAATATAAACTTCAGATAGCATGCTGTTAATTTATTTGACTCTTTAGTCAAGTATGGCCCACTGGCTTGAATGACATATTTTTAGCTCACGAGAAAGGTGGATATTGGCAGGGACCCTCTTCCTTATACTGCTTGGTTATTTGTGATGTCATTTGCTGTGTTTCATGTGTATCTATCCTTAGTAGATATATAATTCTTACTTGTCCATCTCTTAGTCATTCTTATTAATTCTGTTCAGTATTTTCTCATTAGATACCAGGACACAATCTGCCCCATTTGGGATAATATCCCTTTCTCAGTTAAAAGTATAAATTAGTGATGTGTAATAAAATAGAAGTAGAAAACTCACCTAATTTAGAGACCTTAATTTTTTTTTTATTTTGCTATAGGGGATATATAATTCGGTATCATTGTACTCATGGAAATGCAAACTTCAGTGAGCCGGTTTGCTCTGCTGGTCCTGTCGCCAGTTGTACTTTTCATTGTTCATGTGCACAAACTTTGCACAGGTAAATGCTAACGTCTCACGAAATACCCAGGTAGTACAAATGCTAAATGCTCACAAAACCCTAACTTTCCCTGCCTTCCCCGTCCCACGCGTAATGGAAAGGGAAATGTTTGTTTTCTAAACTGTAGAAGACAAATCGTATCTCAAACCCTGAAAGTTCTTCCTTTTCCTGGAGTGGACACAGTAAGTCATCCTGAGTCACTTGAGGGTTCTCTTTAGCCAGTTTTATTTAAAGCATCGCATTGTAAGGACAAATGACTCAGGGGAGTGTAGCACAGTTAGTGTGGTTCACTTTTAGGGCACCATTCCCACACAAATCTCTCCTTACTAAATATTTGTGACTCTTTGTTTATCTACTATGGAAGTGCACTGAAACCTCACCTGTTTGACCTATGTGACCTCTATTTGTGTTTATTAATATTTTGTTTTCATAAGAAGCCTTATTCAAGGAATTAGGTAAAAGGAATGGGCCCAGTAAGAGCTGATGGATATAAAGAGTACCTCGCTTATTTCTCTGCAAGCGCTGGCTGTATTGATACTTGCATGTGAGTGAAATGTTTCCATAACTAGGTGCTTACACTTGACCCTTACCACCCACACTGCCCCTGCCATCAACAAGAAATCACTAAACATATTGTACGAGCTCTGCATAGGTTGAAAACCATAATTTATAAGTCTCTGTCCCTATTTATATATGCTCTATGACAACAGAAATTACTGATGGATCTTCCTAGCTCTCACTTAATAATGCCAAGGTAATAAAACCATTGAACAGGAGGTAAGATAGCAATATCATAAGTTCAGTGCCAACATGGCCTCTCTTATTTGGACTCTGTCTATACATAAATCCTATAATCCATCTTATGCAAAAATCTCTTATTCCATTTTTCTTACCAAAAGGTGGTAGAGTATACTTTTTTTTACAGCATTTTTTGTGTGTGTGTGTGTGTGTGTGTGTGTTAAATCCACTGTTCCCATTGTTCGCTATGTTACTGAGAACTCAAGAGCAATGGCAATGGGTTTTTGATCCTACTGCACATACTGGCTTTGTGGGAGCCTAGGCAGTTTGGATGCTCACCTTACTAGACCTGGATGGAGGTGGGTGGTCCTTGGACTTCCCACAGGGCAGGGAACCCTGATCGCCCTTGGGCTGACAAGGGAGGGGGACTTGATTGGTGGAGTGGGAGGGAAATTGGAGGCGGTGGCGGGAAAGAAACAGAAATCTTTAATAAATAAATAAACGGAAAAAAAATAAATCCAGTGTTCCTACTGGAGGCTGAGACAGACATAAATCTGTTGTTAATTGCTGAGCAAATCAAGCTCGTTCTTTGATATAAAACACCACTGTGCAGGGGTTCTGGAGAGAAGAGAGTGGACTAGAAACCAGATAGAACCATCCATCCCCTTTAATGGACACTTTTATTTTAGAAATAGTTGAGAACAAATAAGCTTACATGGCGTGTCACCTGGAGGGAGCCACATAAACACTTAAATAAGTAGTTGGTAAATGCTGCCCAGGGGCTGTGTTTCTAAAGCTCATGGTGGAGCCGTCACCAAGGGAAAATGCTTTCATGCAAAGAATGTACTTCTGGAGTCATCATGGATTCTTTTGGTCCATGCTTTCCTAAGTTTCAACTGAACAAGTAGAAGCCACCCCCACCCCCCAAAATCTGGACTTCGGCTCACAGCTGGTGAAAGAACTGCTTGGTGTCTGTATTTTTTTTGCCTTACCCTGAGAGACCTGGCTGTGTGATTTGAACTGCCTGGTCTGATAGACTTGTGACCTCAGCTCCTTCAAGGGCAGTCACTTCGGCTACTCAGTATTCAGGGGCTTCAGCCGGTATCTCATGGGGTGCCTCTTGAATTTCTTAAGCTCTGTGTGAACTCATAATTATTGTCTCAGTCTTCACATAATTAAATCCACAGGCTGAGAGGGAATGGATGTACCAGTGACTGCAGCAGTGGTCCCCCAGCAGAGTGAGCACTGCTTGGTAACAATGCCATTGTCGTGGTGGGGCTTCCGAAGAGATGATCTGTTTAGAAACACATGACAACTGGGTTAGTTCTTGAAAGTCTAACATTTGAGAACCATAAAACGTTAGAGAAATGTGTTCACCTGTGCAAACATCTGTTCCTGTCTGTATGTTTCCAAAGGAAGTGGACGTTGGCAGGTCCTCTTCCCACCGTGGTTCTGGCCCGACCTGCCACCCCTTGCTCCCATTCTTGATGGGTTCTAGAAGTCAGTTCTCAAGAGGATGTGACAGTGGCACAGGAAAAACATTTTTCCTGCTTTATCAGGGTTATGATCCTAGGTGGCACTTTATGCCTGGCATTCACCTTGCTGTGCTGATGTCAAGCACTGGAGAAGCATGCCAAGAGTCCTGGCACACAGGCTTCCAGATTCACCAATAAGGATAATTGTCTACTATGCAGAGAATAGGGCTTTCATGTTCATAATTCTCTAGTAAGTCTGTGATAGTAATATATTAATCTCTTTTTATTTCCCCTTGAGCTATTTAAATTCCAACGAAATAAATCTTGTTATCTTTTGTATCTCTATGATTGAACTTCTAGACAAATCATTTGAATGCCTGTTAATGATTCTACATGCCACGTTATCCAGTCATATTCTAGTGAATAGGAAGTAAGTGATCAATGACATCAGAATGGAAATGAAATATGGAAACAGAGAAGCATTGCTCGTTCTGTAAAAATCACAAGAACTGATGTTTCCCCATGTAGTTAGAATGTTGTACAGGTTATGAAAACAGTGGCCTTTGCAAAAGTGTTTCTATTCCAGGAAGGCAGGTAGAGTATTATTTTAAAATTGACCAAAATCTCATGGTAGCCATTATTTTATGTGGTAGCTTTCTTTCAGCAACAGGTTTTAGGTTAGTTCATTTGTTTGCTGGGGGAGAGGAGGGTAAAGAAAATATGGAAGGGTAAGTGTGGTTTCCGTAGGAGCAAGGTTTATAGAATTGGAAACTTAGTATCTCATAGTAACAGTATTTGTGTCACTTGTTTGGAGAACAGATTTTAAGTATGATCGCGGGAAAACACCTGTTTGGACTCTTAGTGTGGGATAAGTGCAAACACATGGGTAGTTTGTGTGGGTGTGGAACAAACAAGAATGGTTTGGCTAGCGTCCTGCAGGGTGTGGACCTGACACTATTCCAGCTACTGCTGCCACCAAGGACTGCTGATGCTGTGGCATGGGAAAATGGCTGACCAGGAAGCTCCCAACTGTTAGTGCTGTAGCAGTTAGACGGGATGTGTTGTTTAAGGGAAGCACCGTGAATCCTTTTCAGTGGCAGAAAGAAACTGTATACTATTCATTGAAGATGAAGCGTGAAGTTGGCTAATGGATGCTGGTGAGTGAGGCAAATGGGAAGGCAGCTAACTAAGATGTTGAGAGATAGGCTAGCATTTCAGGATTTCAAGGGAAAAGAACCTCTGAGGCTATGTACATTGAGAGCTCGCTTAAGAAAGGGGTGTTCTACACGTTAGTGCCTGATCTGTAGCTTGCTTAGTTAGTGTCCTAAGTAGAGGTGACATTTACTCACAGATCAGGCTAATTCTCAAACTGGATTGACAGTTCAACCAAAGGGATAGAGTTTTCCATAGAATTTTTATTCTGTTCTTTATCTTTTATTCTTGCCCGTTACTTGAGTCACCGTTATGCTTTCTTAGATGAAAGTAACTATTTTCCTTTCACTTCTAATGCACGCCTGCTTTATTCATACTAGTAGGTTATAGATTTTAAATTAAATTGATGTGCATGAGTCTTGTCAGGAACATTATTTTCAAGTAGAGGGAATTATGTAAGCAAATTAGTATAATAATGCTTATATTAATCAGATAGTGTCTTACTTTTATATTATTCATTAATACTCTGAATGAGCTAGTATTTTCTGTCTTCAAAATAGAACTCATTTTTGGTATAGAGATCCATTTTCTCATGACTTGTATCAGGCACTAATAACACATCCATTAACATCTTGTGTGTTTTTTTCATAGTTTGGGAGAAATACTAATTTTAAATTTTCCCTAAGTCTGTAGACCACACCTTTTCCTAGACTAATTAGCCTATATTAATAGATACCTAAGAGATATTTTCTAAGATCTGTAACAGTTACATTTGAGAACTAAATGTAAATGGTAAAGGCTGTGGCAAATAGCGCTGAAACAAACGTGTTCCAAAATCTAAGCCTACTGAAATAGGACTCTTAAGGGGAAATGGAAGGCTGTCACAGTATCTTAGTGTACAAATGGCATTTGCTGTGCACTGTCTGGAGACCAGGCTCATCCCCATAGCCAACTACGGGTGGACAGAAAGACTTCACAGTGGTGTCCTCTGCCCTCCTTGTATGTACTCCTCCACATGCTATGTACACACACACACACACACACACACACACACACAAAGAGAGAGAGAGAACAAATTTCTAAAAACAGAATTTGAGATTCTTTGTTCTCTTTATAAAAATCTCAATTTCTTCCAAATTAACATGCTAATTGCTTAATGAGAGCTGGCTATATGGTAGCATTGTTTCTATTTTATTTTATAACAATAGTTGGTTCTTGGTGACTTATCAGACATAGGTAAACTTCCCTTCCCTCTAATAAATAGCTTTATTTCATATATTATTGACTGTGAATGGGGAAGGAAATTAACTTTGTTTTAGAAAGGTTATTTTAAACATTTATTAAATTACTTGAGCTTTTATGCACCAACCAAACAGGTTATTGTTAGCAATCCAGTTGCTCTGAAATTGAAGTTGATACCCAAAGTGACGAATTACACACATGAAGCTATCATTATGTCTTTTCACAACTATGTCCAGATGTCCATAAGCAAGTCTAAAGTATTGCTCATCGTTAATTTGCTCATAATTTTGTAAAGTGAAAATGCCCACGTTATCACAGTCATTTCCATTTCATATATAATAGGTATTACTAAAATCTTCTCAACATTTATACTTAGTTTCTAAGTTTCATCCTGCTTACTGAAGCAGAGTTGCCTGAGATCTATCTCCTGCATGATCTAGTGGACATAGTAAGCAACTTGCATGGGCTCCTCAAGGCTTTGGGAGCCGTGCAGTATGGGCAGTCCTAGTCTTAGACATGAGAGGTTCACTGGACTGAACTGACACATTTGCCTTTCCCCTCTGGTTCTCTTGTCTTTCTTAGCTTCATCTTTTGCCCTTCTTAAGCCTGTACATTCCTTAAATACCTGCCTGTTTTGTTTTTATCAGATTCTTCTCTTTGTCAAATTCCCTGTTCACACTCATCTGAATCTCATTGAAAATGATATAGTTGATGAAATATATGTTGCACAATTAGAAAATAATTATTTCTCTCAAGTAGTTTTTAAAAAAACTAATTGAGTTTAATCTGTGTTTTCCTATTTTCTTTTCCAATTCTACACAGCATTGGCTTTCTACCTTTTGCCTGTGGACTCAGCTTCCTGAGGGTGTTTTTTTTTTAACATTTATAAATTAATTTGATATATGAGGGTTGCAATGACAGGGTGTAGTAGTTTTATGCCACTTTTGGAATTTTAACATTAGTACAGCAGGCATGCCATTCCATGTGTCCCTCACTTTTCTTTCTGGAACTAGCTCTCCATCCCCTTCATCCATGGCTTTCTGTGGGATGTGTGAATGGCTGCCCCATGTATTTTGTTGCAATTCTCCATTGCTTCTTGTGTCCTGGTGGGAATCTTGGTGATTGTTCTCAGTTGCTACCTGAACTCTGTGCTGGTTGCTGCTCTCCTCCCAGGGTCTTGTGCTGGCTGGTCATGTCTCTACCTCCTTGGCACTGCCCCTTGGTAGAACCATGGTCCCTGGATGACTGCCCCTAAACCCTTGTGAGGGTGGGGAGTATTCCCCTGTGTTGGGTCCCACAGAGCCCTCTACACTTGCTTCCATTTGCGAAGGCTTCCCGAGCTTTGGCTGTGGCTCAGTGGTCCTACTGTCCAAACCCTGAAACTTTCCTAGCTTCGACACTCAGTGGTAGCAGCAGGTGTTGGGATTTCTCCAACTCCTAAGGCCTTGGGAGGAAGAGAGTGGCTGTTGACATAGACCTCAAGAATTTTAAGAGTACGCCAGGAAACTTCTCCAGAAGATATGTAAAAGGTAAGATTCTGATTTCTCTAGGAAGTTATTTCAGATGCAAAGAAAACAAAACCTCTAGCTGTGGGTTTAACGTAAATGGATTTTAGTAATAAATACATAGAGAATTCTTGTTTGCTAACACAGCCAAAACTTGTCCTTCAATGGACAAATACTTACTGCCAACATTTTTGGGGTAGGGTGGTTCTGTGTGAACTTTGCTTTTCTATTCTATTTTATTTATTTCTATTCTTATTTTACTTATACAAAATTTTGGCATTGAACAAACCTGAAAGTATTTTACTTCATGTTTTGAGTTTGGAATTTTAAAGCATCTTGTTTCTCCATCTCACAGTCTTCTTTGTGTTTTTAGTAAGATTGTTTTTTGAGATTTAAAATGGATAAAAAATAAAAGTCTTCTATTTTATCGAAAATGCCTGTATTTTAGTTACCCCTCCATTGAATATTTAAAACAAAAAAAAATACTAAACGAGTTGCATACTTCCATTCTTCTAACTAGAAAGCAGGAGTGCAGCGCAGATGTGGTACACACACACACACACATACAAACACACACATACACACATACACACACACATACACACACATACACACACATACACACACACCACACACACATACACACACACACATACACGCACACACGCACACACACATACACACACATACATACACACACATACACACACCACATACATACACACACATACACACACATACACATACACACATACACATACACACACACATGCACACACACACATACACACACACACACACACACACCAACTCTTCCACCCGAGTCTCTAGTGCTGGGATTACAAATGAGAGCTACTACCTGAGCCTGTTTGCAGTTTTCAGGGTTATCCCTCTATGTCTAGTTAATGAGGGAAACGTACCTGTGAGTACGTACGGGATCTCCATTGGGTGCTAGTGCTGCTGTTTCTGAGCTGTGGAAGGAGGTAGTACAACCATGCACACAGAAGCACAGCACCGTGCCTGCACGTAGCTTATTTCTAGCATACTTCACTCTGCCCTCACAGGCACTAATCTGATTTCAGCATTACTATCAATTCATAACTTTTTGAAACCTTTTTAAAAATATAAATCTAATATCTTAATCAATACTCTTAAGCTAGAACCAAAGTTCAACCTAATTATAGTACTATAGTTAAAGTATATCCTTGCTGGTAACTTTGCGAACTGAAAATACATTTGATAATATTTGTTTCTATTCTGTTTGTGTTCAGCCCATTTAGTCATTTCCAAACCAAGGTGTGGAGACCAAGACTAGGAGATCGCATCATGCTGAAGCTTGCCTTGTGTGCACCTCCCTTGCTGTATTTTTCCAGAGGGAGAGCTTAGATTCTCTTGGGGTGAAATAACAGATGAATATAAGAATGCAAACTCTCAAAATTAATGAAAATACCTATAAATTAATTGCCAATGGTAGTTATTTCAGGAAGAGTATGAATTCTTGTCCATAGTAAGTATTTTCATAAAATAAGATCCAGACCCCAGCTTCTGCATAACTCAGCTGTGCTGAAACTTAAACACTGTCCATCCCTGCCTTTTTTCTTCTTCCCTGAAGCAGACACCTCTATGGGGTCGGGGGTGGTGATATTTACAGTAGATGTTGAACTAAGCAAATTTAAAGTTTTTATTATTTATTTTACTCACTGTAACAATTAAGTCAAAGTCTGTAAGCTTCATTAGACATGCCCATGTAGAAAAGAAATAAAAGAACAGACCTGTGCTTTGTCAGAGCAACTGAATGGAAAGATAAATGCAGGCTATGACCACATGCTGATACTTTAGAGATTTGTAAAACACTCCTATTTATTAGTCATTTTTATGTAGAGCTAAAGGCATATTGATCAGTTTTACAGAATTGAAAGATCTCGTTGTTAATTTTCATATTGTATTGATTGTCTACCTTTGAATCACATCTAATTTTTTTTTCATATGAAACTTGAGGTAGGGATAAGAGGGAGGTAAGAGAAGAGTAGGGGAGGGGGTAATGATAATACATATATCTGTATGAAATCGTCAAATAAAATTAATAAAAAATAAACATGATACTATTATCATTGTATCATGAGGATGAACAAAGTAAGATTTTATGAAATTGAATAGCCCACCATGGTCTTTACCCCAGGGCTCACTGGCCCACCATGGTCTTCCGTCCAGGGCTCATTGGCCCACCATGCTTTTCTCTCCAGGGTTCACTGGCCCACCATGGTCTTCACCAGGGCTCACTGGCCCACCATGGTCCTTACTCCTGACTGACACCAGAAATTGTAGCTACAGAAGCTGACTGTAAGATTTTTGCTCTTTGAACACCTTCAGCATTGAGTGCCAGCCTTCTGTTCTCATCCTTTGGATAGCTCAGTGCTACCAAGGGGAATCAACACAGCCCCCACCCAGTTCATTCTAGGCTGCTCTCTGGCTTTGTGACCTTGGGCTGCTCAGTTGCGGTCGTCTCTCAGCTATTGTCTCACCCTCTCTAAAATATGCATAATATTATCTCCTTGTCATAGTTTTTATGAAGATTTAATGAGACAGTGGCTAGCATACAGAAAATGGTGAAAGCGTGGTTGTTGCTATGTCATTTTTTCCCAAGTCACACTGCTGGAAAATGATTGAGTCACAGCTCAAATACAAGTGTTTCTGAATAAAAAAGTAAATGAAACTAGAATAGATACACTCACATATGCACACGCACACAAGCTACTACAGAAGCTGTAAAACAAGTGTCATACTCTTTCTGGACCTTGAACCTTAGTCTTCCCTCTCCACTGATACACACACGCGCGCGCATGCACGCACGCACACATACATGGATGATAAGTGTTGAATGCAGAGGTAGAAGTAAATACCATTGAGTCTAGTGGGTCACATGAACTCTTCCATTGAGAATTAGAATTTCAATTCCAGCGTTTAGAAGCTGTGATCTTAAACAAGTTTCTTAGTCCCTCTGCTGCTCCTTATAAATTATGTTAAAAATAATAAAATTAAAGAATCATTGCATGTATTATCACAGACATTAAATGATACAAATACAAATTAAAGGCTCCAATAACTATTGACTCTTATTAACTGTTTACTGAGATGTAAACATTTCTTTAACCGCATAGTGTTTTTAATCAAATTGACATGTCTGATTAGTGAAAACCATTCAGAGGTAAATCAGCCTTCCACTGTCTAAGGACTAAAGTGTGTTCCCTATTAGAGCTTTGTCATGACACAGACAGACAGTAGAAAAGGGGGAAGGACATCAAAGACTGAACCCAAATAATTGGAGAAGGGAAGACATTCTTTTCATCTTGCCTAATGTTAGCTACTAACACTGGAGTGTCCCAGATAGTGAGAGTAATGGAAGCTACACAGATGATAGAATATTCTATCTTTATTCTTTTTTATTGATTTTATTGAACTATACTTTTTTTTCTGCTCCCCTCCCATCCTCTTCCCTCCCCTTCAACCCTCTCCCATGGTCCCCATGCTCCCAATTTACTCAGGAGATCTTGTCTTTTTCTGTTTCCCATGTAGATTAGATCATGTATGTCTCTCTTAGGGTCGTCATTGTTGTCTAGGTTCTCTGGGATTGTGATTTGTAGGCTGGTTTTCTTTGCTTTATGTTTTAAAACCACTTAAGAGTGAGTACATATGATAATTGTCTTTCTGGTGGTGAATGCTGTTAGGATTTGCTGAAGGAGGCAGAGGCAGGAAGATCACAAGTTTGAGGCTAGCCTGGGCTGTCTTTATTCTTTGAAGGAGAACCCAACCTAGCAGCGAAGGCTCATCCGGAAGAGAGAGAGAAAGAGAGAGAGAGAGAGAGTCATCAAAACTAAAACATCTGGATTTAACTTTGAACGCTACCTGCTGCTATTGGAAACTCCTGGATTTAACTTTGAACGCTGCCTGCTGGCATTGGGTTCAAGGTGTTGCATTTTTTTGTCAACGAGGTTTTTGCTACTCTTTGACCTCTTACTAGATTTGAAAAGCTTAAGACCAGGGATTTATATATTGATTTATCATCTCAGCACAGTGTCTAGGAAAAAGTGGACACTTATGTTTAATTAGATGAAAGGAAATATATTGCAAAAATGAGTAAAAAGATTAACTTTAGGATATAATGGTGCCAAAGTGATTAGAAAGAAGGGCTATGGCATGGGAAGCAAGGGGCCCCACGAATCGCTAGGAATGAAGGGACAGATGAGGACAGGTGCTGCAGGTTGGAAGCGGTGCATGGTCGTGTTTTCCAATGCCGGGCCGAGGAAATGTATTCACTGAAATGTGCCCTACGGCAGTTAGCACAGGAATAACGTGTTCAAAGTCACTCACGAGCACACACATCACCGCTGAGGAATGGAGAACTAAAGGAACCCCTTGACATTTTATATTTTTCATGCTGAAAAATATACCTAGCATTAGAAATTCAGTTTGATGCCAGAATATGGAGGGGCAAAGTATTAGAAATATGTCATTGGTGAATATTCTTTGAAGAAATTTTCAAAACATGGTTTAAAACATACAATATTGTGAAATTGTAATTTGCAACAAAAACGTCATGGAGTTATGTGTATGAGAAAGGGTATAAAAGCTGAAATGTTTGCAGGGGGTTATTGGAATAGCTTGATGCTTGTTTTGTATTAGAACCCTAACTGCTCATTTGATGTTTATTCACAGATACATTATGGTAACAGCTTCTCTCATCCTTTATTAAAACAAGAAGACTTAAAAAAAAACAAAGGGAAATGCTCCGTATTAAAGCAAACACTTCGTGTTGATACATCTCAAACTAAGGAGGAACTGGTGCTCCCTTGGGCTGCTAACCTGCCCACTGGGCTTCAGTCACACACTCTGTGATTAGCAGTTGCGGCCATGTACAAAATGGGGAAGGAGTAGGACCATTCTCTGGCTTCTGTAGGAGTGAGTTCAGCTCTATGTAAGAGGCATTCTGGTGTCTGAGCTATATGCATTCACGCCTTGTATTCAGATTCTGGGGAGTGTATGCTGTTGCCCGTAAAGAGCATGTTTAGAAAATATCAGGCTAGAGTAAAAATCAAACCACATGAGCAAATGTTCCATGAACATTTGTGTCTTCATTTGAAAAAGACCATATGTTGCAAGCAGCGCTCCAGTAAGATTCAGATAGTGCTGAACTTTCAAGAATATCATCAGAACAAACTTAAACCCAGCGCATGTTTCAAAATTCTTTGCTATAAAAACATAACACAGATGTAAAGGTAATCATAGGATTGAGTGTGAATGGAGGAAAATTAGAACTCATGTGCACCTCCTTATATAAAAAAGTGGGGATCCTCTGGGCCGCAACTATTTTTGAATGTGGCTGGGTATGGCCTCTCCGTTTGCCTTTCTGATGTTGATGTTTGAATTACACAGTTCTGCCATGGTGGAGATGTAGTCTTCTCTTACCCTGGTAAACTTTTTCATTTTGTGTCTTACTTTCTCGTGCCTACTTTTAGTTTTTGTTTGCAGCTTGCTGTTTGTGTTTTAATTAGGTGGTAAATTAGTGATATTTTGGAAGCAGTACATATTAACTAGTAAATATGAAACCCATTATAAAATCTTTGACACATGAATAACTTAGATAAATAGGGTGCAGCTTCCCCCGCTTCCCAATTCTTTGTCATGGAATGTGTGTGTGTGGTGGTTTAATTTGCTTTTTTTCCTCTGTTTTAAAATATAAGATAATGCAGTGTAAATGAGATCAGTGAAATCTCTCCCTAAGGAGAATTTTGTCTGGAGGGGAAAAAAAGTGCTAAGGGTGAAAGTATTGTAAACTAAATATAAACTTCTAGATCACATGATGTAAATTCCAGAAATTTTATCCCATTTCTAGTAAAGTTAGAAATGTTCCAGTTTAACCTTGTGGTTAAGAATATCAGGTCCAGAGCCAGATAATCCTGGAAACCCTTCATCTACCATGTAACGGTGGTACTACCCATGAAGGTTCCTGATGTTGTTACATTGGGGAACCCCGATTTCTAGTCTCTGTAGTGGGTACAATAATAGACCACGGGTTTCCTTGAGGATTACACAGACATTAGAGATGCAGTGAGCTATGCCTGAAATACACCGAATACTAAGAAAGTTGTCGTTCTGCTGTAACTTCTTGTTTAATAAGAGAGATCAGAGGGAAGTGGTTTGAAAAGGCAAATAGAACATAGTAAGAATCCATCGAGCCTAGAAGTCAGCAGGGTCAGATCTGTGAGGCGCATGAGCTCACAGCCACAGGGGAGTGAAGAGAGAGCGCTAAGCCAGAGACAGAAATCACAGCAAGTCCTTGGCAAGGCTGTTGTTGTTTGGTATGGTGCCCCTTTGGAAAATGTTACCTTTCCCTCGCCGAGCCTACTCAAGGGCAGGCCTGCATGGCGACCTATAGTTGGGCAACATTCTGTGGCTACCTTCTTATAATCCTAAATATTCAGGTATTTTATATAACATAATCTAGATGCATTAGTTTTGGAACATTCCATATTTATTTTCTCTGCATTGTCCTACGTTTTCCTATGAAGAGTTCTTTTATAGATTTTGCACTTGTTATTGCCATTTGGAATCAGCCTGGTGAGTATCACTAACTGCGTATACAGTCATTCCAACGTTTTTCAGAGAGTAACTTCAGTGGTAGTTTCTTTGTTTTCTTTTCTTTCTTTTTTTTTTCTTTCTTTCTTTTTTTTTTTTTTTTTTGAGACAGGTTTTCTCTATGTAGACCCAGCTATCCTGGACCTCAAGGCTGTTCAGTAATTTTTTTTTTAAAGTTGTTTTTTTTTTTTTTTCTGTTCGAAGCTCACAATATCATTTACTTTAAAAAGTAAAGTTGGATCAAAAAGGAGACCATTAAAAACACTGACATAGCAAAAGCCTCCCACAGTGGTTTCTGAGTCTGTGATGAGCGCGCTCAGGCCTGTTCAGTGCAGTGGCTTTGGTGACATGGTCTGGCCAACCTGTACACAGACTTTTGTTGCATTGAACCCTGAGAAATTAAGTAACGTATTTTGCGTTTTCAAAGTCCGATAATGAATAGTTGATCTTGTTTCTCACATGCAAGTACAACTTTGTCATTATCCTAACACTTCACAAACTCAGGTAACAAAAAAAACATTAACTTTACTCAGATACTGTTAAGATGGCAGCGTAGAAACAGATCCCTTGAAAAAGACATCTAAGCCCAGAGGTAGTTGATTGGGAACCATTCTGGAACAAAAATTATCTAAAACAAACATTTTTTACTGAGGTCAAAGTCACATTGAAAACAAACCACAGCAATAACATTTTGAAGCTGGGCCTAGTAGCACAGGCCTGCAATCCCAGCAGAGTGAGAGGCTAATGCAGGGTAGGAAAGTCAAAGCTGCTTGGGATACAGAGCAAATTCACCAGCCTGATTAACTTAGCAAGAAGCCTTGTCTGAAAAAGAAAGAAAAATATTTTTTTTAAAGTGTTGTGCTTAGACAGTGGTATTGCAATTGCTTAGTGTACACAGTACTCTAGACACAATACCTAGAGCCCCAGCACAAAAAAACAAAAGAAACTAATATCCAAGACTTGATTATTTTAAAACTGGTACTATCTTTGTAAAAATAATATTTTGCATGTCCTCAGATTGGAATGAAATTATGCTTCTGATAATATTTGAATGATAACTTTTTCATTTTAAAGCTATATTGCATTTCAGTTTCGTGTTTTTCATAGGTGTTATTCTGCTAGTAGCTAAGATACATTGATTCTTTTAGAGACAGATTAGTTTCTACTGAAGCTTGTTTTAATATGCTTGAAGTTGTCAATGGAAGTCACAGCCTTCTAGTGAAGGTACTGGAAGCCAGGTGAGAAGAGAGCAAGCAAAGCTTGCATTTGTCGTGAGTTCTCAGCTTTCTAAGGCAGTTTGGGTTCTGCACAGGGCTGCCTCAGGCTGTGTTCTTTGGAGGCGCCATCTTGCTTCCTCAAGCTTTATGGGGCTAGTGAAGAAAGTGACCTGAGCATCTCGTGAAAGGTCTCTGGAAAACTATGCCCAGTGAATGGAGGCTTAGAAGAGGGCTGAGAATCCGTCTTTCCCCCTCAGTTTTGCTGTTGCTCATTAAAAACATTAAAGTGGAAAAGAAATTTGTTTTTAGTATTGGTAGTGTAAATTTTTAACCTGCTTAAGATAGCGGAGAAGAGTTCAAGCACTTTTTTCTATTAAAGTACATCGTATGAGGCAGGCGATATTTAAAATTTGGTCCTAAAGAATTTCACAAGCACTTCCTAAGTGAGAAAGCAATGCGATGGGAGGGAAAGTGGGTACCAAAGACAGAACCGTCTGCTCCTTATGGATAAATGTATTTTTAACCAACACTAGAGAATGTAGGATGTACTAGATCAACAAGAGTTTCCTGAAGTGGCTGGATATGTCAAATGTGTGTTAATGACTAAATGTATATATGAGTAAAAATTTACTTGGGTGAACAAATAAATGACCACATTTAGTAAGTTGTGTGTTCTTAACTTCCTTGTTTTAAGAAAAGTAACCAGTTTTAAGTGCTACAAAACTTATTGAAATGTATTAAAAATTTATTGACTAGCTTAATGTAACACTCAATTTTAACATGAAAAACAAAACACATGCTTTGGACCTTTACACGAGCACACGATCATAACCCTAGCTCTCTGATCTGTGCTGTACTGGAGAAGTTCCTGACTTTGTTCTAACTAGAGGAACGAACTGGAGGAGAGGGGCTGGCTGTCATTTCTGACTCATCTAATAATATGAAACTATGTAGTTCCTACTTTTCATAGTCATCCATCTTGAACAATAAAATCACACAGCCCACTCACATGCACTTAGGGAAACAGGCAGTGCTTTGGAAATGGTCGGGCTTACAAAGCAGGCACACTCAATCTTTTGTACTGTGCTCTTGTTGCTTCTTTTCCAATGTGGTGCTAAGGAAAAGTATCAGGTAGTCACCCCGAGGATTAAAATGTTACCAGTTGGGCCTGGAACATTGCCTTTTTCTAAGATAAGAAACATTTTTAATTTTTTTTGAGAATTTCCTATACTATAAATTCTGTATTTGCAACATTTCCCTCTTCTTTCCTTCCGTGTTTCTCATGTCTCTCCCATTCCTTTTCAAGTCTGTGACCTCTCATTCTTTAATTATAATCAGGGTATATGTGTTTTGTGTGTGTGTGTGTGTGTGTGTGTGTGTGAAGTTTATAAGCACAAACTATTGAAATCATTTAGTGGTGCTCTTATATGTACTTAGGACTGACTTTTGGGAATTTCCTAATCTATCAGGATCCTCATCCCTGAAGAAATCCGAATCTCAGTTCTTCACTAAGTATTAATTCCCTGTAGTTTTTCTAGAGCTAAAGCCTTATGGGATTGTTCCCGTCCACTTTACCATGTTAATTTGGTGGTATCAAGTTTTAGATCATACAGTTTAGGAAGGGAAGCTAGTATTAGCTGAGAAAGTAGCACCGGGGAGGGGGGCTGTTGAAGAATAGTGAAATAACAGATTGTTTTTCCACTAAATGAGGTCACAGGCATGGTGGAGAGCCAAGGCATGAGAAAACTCTAGCTGGAAAACGTGGGTGAAGCTGGGGCTGTATCAGAAAATTCAGCACTGGAGTCTGAACTTGAAGATAGCCTGACACTGACTTAGAGAGAGTATGATAAAGACTCTGTCTAGACAATGAGATTGTTTTTACATTACCCACTCAGTACCTTGTCTTTGTCTGGGCGATCCACTGCCTGTGTTCTTGCTTGTTTTAATAAGCTTAACAGAACATTGTGAGGAGAAGGCCTGTGTCCTGGCCACACATGCACTGGCTGAACCCTCCCCATTCAAGGGCTCTAATGGATTCAGATATCCTGAGTGGGAGTTGACTAGCACGAGATGGCTTTGCAGGACCGCCCCACAACCACAATGCTTGGCTTCAAGGCTCCTTACCTAAGTGAACCTCAGTAGTGATTTCCAAAACAAATGAATAAGACAGGATATTATATCAGTAGTTTTGATCATGCAAAGAATATTACAATATAACAAAACAACAGAGAGCACAGAAGCAGATAATACAAAGGCACATAATTCACCGTAGAAAGTGGAAATCCTTGGTTAAAACAGAAAATAGATAGGACTAAAATTTTGAAAGCAAATAGTTGCTGAGTGCTATTTCTAGCAGCCAGAAACAAAACCCCAAAACAAAACAAAACAAATCTGAATTGTTATTGTCTTCCATGTGTGCTTGGCTAAACACAAGACCTTTACCAGAGTAGTCAGATTTGTATGCTAGGCTACCTTATGGCAGAGAAGGCTCGGTTTGTCTTGGTGATTCTTATTTTTTTTCTATGAATTAAAAACTTCTGTGCCAAGCGGTGGTGGCACACAATCCCATCGCTCTGGAGGCAGAAGCAGGTGGACCTCTGAGTTCTGCACCAGCCCAGTACAGAGTAACTTCCATCACCACCACCAAAATCATAAAAAAGTTTGTGTTTCATAATATAATTTCATCGTTGAGCTGTATTTCTTAAATCTCAACAACTCCTTTGTTACTGTTTATTTATATATTTATATTACAATGATATTTAGAGTCCTACTCATATGTAGACACAAGGGAAGTGTCTGATATAGTTTACTTAAAGGCATACTGCTGGTTTTTAAGTCACGCTGTGTTTTCACACACGTTACTCTAAGTGACACTTGTGCCACCTGTCATTCAGGACGACATAGAGTGCCTCCCGAAGGTGTCCTTGAAGGAATGTCCAGGTGTTATATCATACAGAGAATCCACACTTGTCCCGCCTGTGGCAAAGCCTCTTTATATTTTATTGTCTCATTTTTGGATTCTATTTCAAGCCTCAGAAGTCCATTCTTGATATATTCTCCCATTGCTCTGAGTTTCTGCTTAATTTCTTTTGATGCATATTGGTTTTTTTTTTGGGAAAAAAGTTTCTAGGCATAAACTGCCTACTATTTTCATGGTATTTGTTTCAACATTATATTTAAAGTAAACAATATTGCTGTTCTAATTTCTAAACTATGTAGAGCTACAGAATTGTAAATTTTAGACACTTGATTTGTTCTTTCTCTTAACCCTTTGCTTCTTTTCAAAGCGGTGTAGAAGGAAACAGAAAGAAAAGTCAAAATTCTAGTTTGAGTAAAATAAAAACTAGTGACCATATTTCTATCTTTTTATATGTGCATCTGCTGCTACTGGTCGTCATCACTTAAAGTCTGACTGGTGTTGACTGGTCTGCAGATGCACACATCTGGTTCCTTTCAGATGCTCCCTACAGAGCACAAGAGCAGAGGTCCCTTTCCTGAGCTGGAAAGAAACACTTTATAAAGTGGAACACATTTTTGCCCTGTCTCACCTCCCTTCGTCTTCCAACCGCTCTCTGGGCTGTTCTGCCTCCCTAGAGTGTTGAAACATGTTTCTCTTACATGTCTGCTTCCACATCCTCTGTTTCATCTTTTCATAAAGCCTTTTCTGAGTGGGGACCCATAGCACTGTCCGCTCTTCTGAGAGCCTCTGTTGTCCCATTGCTCAGACACGGAGGGATGTTTCCACAGCATCGGTTCTTAGCTCCCCGCATTTGCCTGAGAGGCATGCAGGACTGACAGTTTGTGGTCCTGGAATGACCTTATTCTGGCATAGCTTTTTGGTTTTGACACTAAAACGTATTTATTCTTATTTATTAGGGACTTACATAGGTATACTTGTTTGGAGTTATGTCCTAGGTTATCAAGTCTGTGTTCGTCTGCTTTCTGAGTGATAACTTACAGAAGTATAGAATAAATAAAGCTGGCAGTAAATCACAGACTTCAGCTATGAATGTCAGGTATGCATCTTTCATAGGAGAGTGTCAGAGACGAGGGCTGTAATCAGTGTCATCCTGATAGCAGGTGTTATCCTGATGACAGTGCTTGGCTCAGAAAGGCTCCTGTCTTTGAGGCGGGAGTAATCCACTCCTTCGTCAGGGGCCTCTGAGATCCGAGCCTGCTCTGCCTTTGATGAACATGGGGTTTTTGACAGAGGCCCATGCTGTGGCAGAGATGGGAGGACACTGACTTCTCTCCGTCTCTGCACAGAAGTCAAGCCCCCATTTCTTCTTAGGTTGTCTTGGCTAGAGCGACATTGTGACAATTTGATGCATCAGAGACTGGGAGAAGACATCTGTGCGTGCACAAACATTAGGAAAATGCAAAGACCTTGATACAGATGCTGTGTTGTTATTTTTCCTCCTCTTCCAGTTTTCTTCATAAAGAGGCACATGAATGCAAGGGTATGTTAGGAAATAAACGTCACTTGGCTACCTCGAGTGAGAAGAATTAATTCTCTAGATATTTATTGAATTCTTGTCATAATTTAGGCATATTAAGCGCTGCAAATTCTATAGATCTTAGCTTTTGGGGTTTTATATTAATTTGAAAATCAAGGTGTAACAAACCCCAGGGCTCTCCAAAGCTCTGAACCTATCTTGTCGCCATCGCAGATTCCCACAGCATTATGTATTCAGTCAGTTAGACCAGTGGGTCTCCGCCTGTGGATTGTCACCCCGAAGATCATCAGAAAACACAGATGTTTACCTTCCGATTCCTGACAGTAGCAGAATTATAGTTATGAGGTAGCAATGACAGTAATTTGTTGGTTGGGGGTTCACCAGAATATGCAGAATTATATTAAAGGGTCACAGCATTAGGAAGGTTGAGAACCATGGAGTTAGAGCAACAGGAATGTACCACATCATTTTATACAGAATAGGAAAAGCTGAGAGGCTGTTTACAAAAGTTCAAGTTTGCTTCCTGAGATTGAGTGGAAGAGGGCAATTGATGGTTTGACAGTTAATTAATAGAGGGGGGAAGATGTAGACAAGACTGCTGATGAATGCATCATCAGAGGCCGACTGATCATGGTCTGCTGATCTGTCCTGTGTAAGGCTGCGGCAATCAGTGTGCTAAGCCTAAACTCCTCTTGTTCCCATGGCAGTACTGCAAAGATGGCAAAGTGATCTACATTAAAACATTTCACTTTTAAGCTTGTGGATCACGGAGATTAATGACAGCATTACATAACATTTCCACAGCTTTTTCATGTATCTGAGGTTACATTATTTTTTTAAAATTATAAAGCAAATATTATTTGTTCAGTAGTTTCCTCCTGATTAAAGCAATGTGGGAGCAAACCAAAGTATGAAGGAACAGAAAGGGCTGTGTGTGTGTGTGTGTGTGTGTGCGCGCGTGCGCGCACGTGCCTGTGTGTGAATATATACTCCACTGCCCTAGAGACATAATAGCGTTGTGACTCGATGTGGGCACTGCAGAGCCTTGGGTCCTCGGTTTAGCTATAAGCTGGAGCTCTGCGTCCCTGTTTGCCTGAGTGAGACTGGCCACATCACTGGGTAACTTGATTGCTGTTGGGAGGATGAAGAGAATTCCTGTAGCAAACGCTGAAACACACCAATACTCAGTTTAACATTGCTTCTTAAATTCAACCCCGGTGTTATGATTTAGATAGGACATGAATATTTAAATTTAACATAGAAATTAAGATAAGTCATCACTTCTGATACTACTTAAGTAAGGCTAAAGAATATTTTAAATCTTGGTAGATTACTATGTGTGGTGTTTAATTCATAATAATTTGACAGATAATATTTTCTCCTTTAACCGCTGACTCCTAGATTGTGTTAGGAGTCCAGGCACCTGCTCCATGGTCAGGTTGGCCTGAAAAGCCACTTTACAAATGTCTCCATTTAGATATAAAGTTCCTCCCCATCTTACCTGGTGTTCCCTAATCCGAGAACTAAGGAGGTCACTTGCACCTCTGAGAAGGTCACATTTAAGTGCATACTACTTGAAAAGTTACAGATTTTATGGAGAAAAACAATGAAACATTTTTCAGACCATCATTGTAGAAATAATTTTCTTTTTCTTTGACATTATAAAATATAATTATTTTATTCTCTTACTGAGGTAACTTTATGCATCTGAGTATTGTGGGTCTGTGTCTGTAAGTGTGTCATGTTCTTACAAAATTGGTCTAGTGAGAAGTCTTCCATGTTCTCTATGATACTGCCATGCAGATAATCTACCAGCGGCATTGTGTCCTGTAATAGGCAGACATTCTGGGAATAAGCAGAGCAGATTCACTGATTATTATTTGTGTGAGCATTGGGCTTTATTTTTCTCTTTTTTAGAGAAAAATACTTAAAATACTTATTTGTGTGTGTGCGCACATGTGTGCACACACACATGCATGTTTATGTATGTACTTGTATGATGCTTGTCCCTGTATGGAAGTCAGAGGTTCAGGATTAACCTCAGCATTTATTTGCTGAGCCTCTTGTCAGCCCACATTACTTATTTCCTAAACAAAGATCGTTCAGTCCTGAATTACAAAACATGCCTTGCTTTCTTTCTAGGCTGCTGGTAGACTGTGATTTTAGAGAGCCAGGGCTTGGCCCAGTCAGAAGTAGAAGAATGGTAGCTATGGTCAGTGATGTTATTAGGGTCTAATTTTTAGAAGCCCATGATCATAATTAAGTCCATCCCTGTTCATTGATTACATAATCCTTGATTAAACATTTCACATCTTCAAGCTGATTTTCTTACCTCTAAAAATAAGATAGCATTTGCCTTAATTACTTCCAGTGACTGTTGTGACATTTATAGAAAAGAAAATAATAGCGTACTGTGTAAACAAACAGTTGTAGCTTTCCCATGCTCTCTCAGCACTGCATTCTCACTTCTAAGAGGTAGTGTTGTTATGAGCAAGAATTTCAGCTCGGCAGCTGTGTGGGAAGACATGGTTAACATGCTTTCGGGATGCAATTGAAGTTCTGGGAGTCTGTGTGTGTAGCGGGCTGAGATGTGGTCTGAGGAGGATATGTAGACAAGAGTATCCAAGAAATGGAAGCTCCGTGTTAGGTCTTCATTTCTCTCACCTAATCTTCTCTGCTCTCAGCAGCTGTTCCCCTAAGCCTAGGAGATTGTCATGTGACAGAGTGCAGTTACTGACTAGGGAAATCTAAGCTTCAGTGAGATGACAAGAGATGATTACATCACAACTGAACAGAATTAGAAATAAGATAAGAGGTCTAGTGTCACTGTATATCCTGGCAGAGAGAGACGAAAACTCATAATGAAATGAGAAAAGTGGGAAATGAGGAATCCCTTGTCAGAAGCCATGGATGTTCCACCTTCACCAAAGATCAGAGGGTTCAGTTCTGTTCTTGCTCCTGAAAGGTCATGACAGGAGGTTTGACCCAGAGAGTGGCTGTGCACAGGATGCTTGGCCTAGGGTGTGGTCCCTGCATGTCCCGCCTAAACAACAGAATACTTAACTCAGGATGTTTCAGATATTGAAAAGGTAAATACTCTGTTTGTTCTTTATAGCTTGGCAAAGAAGTCTTTTGCCTCCCATCTCCTTTTTTGGATTGGGGTATATAAAGCATATGGAAAATAAACGCAGACCAATTCAGTATTCATTGGGTTGCTCCCCCAACTCTGTTCAGTGTCTCTTTTTACTTCTTTTGTATTTCTGTTTTGTCTGCCTAACATTTCTGATTCACATGCCCCTACTCTGGAAAGTACAAATCCGTAGAGTTTGGACCCTAACCGATGTCGCCCCAACATGGGACTGTGACAATCCATGGAGCAGAAAACATTGATAAGTGGGAGTAAAGACAGAGGAGCATCAAGGAATAATGATTTCTTTAGGCCATATTTAAGGGAAAAAGAGATTTTTAAACTTCAGAAGTCTGGATTTTATGAGTCATAATGTCTTTTGACATGCCATAAAAAGTCAAACTTGAATAAAACAATCGTTAAACTTCAAAACAAGCCCAGTGGTGGTCGCACATGCCTTTCATCTCAGCATTCAGTGGGCAGAAGCAGGTGGATCTCTTGAGCCTGGTTTACAGAGTGAGTTTCAGGACATCCAGGGCTGCACATAGAAACCCTGACTCAAAAAAAAAAAAAAAAAAAAAAAGCAAGCAAGAAAAGACAAACTTTAAAACAAACTGATGTAAAGAATTGTAATATAAAATTTTATTGATCCCTTATAAATACGTCATTATCTTTGAATACACATTTACTAAAGATTGAAATTTGGTAAAATTACAACAAAAATTGTTAATGAAGATAATAATCTTTAAATCACCAACTAACTTCTTAAGTAATACATAACTATAATTAGTGAGCTAAAAAGAAAAGGAAGAATTGATTAATGAGATAATTCGATATTAACAGCGATATTTAAATGTCTCATTGAGGTAAATGATAGAAAAGAGCGCCAACGAAATTTTTAAAAGGTTTCATTTCATTCTTCAATCTGTTTCCACCATGCCTTTGGATTTTAGGGGGAAATTGGTCGGGATAGCTGTAAGTATATGTATCACGTCTCCTTTCTATGCATAATGACACACATATTTATATTCTTTCATGATTATGGATTGCAAAGAAAATAGAACTATGTTTTTTTTTTTTATCAAAGAGCCTGGTTTTGCAAAAACTAATACAATTTTAAGTGTCATTTGTTAAGAGCATACTAGTGAATGTTTTTTACTAATTTCTTTGGAAAAGAAAACAGTTTAACTCATTGAAAAACTGGATTTAATCCTCATAAACAATGTCTAAAATAAACGTGGAGAATAAAACTTCATATACCCAGAATAACACAGTTTAAACTTATACACCTGTTCTGTCATTTGACCTCAGCTACATGTATAAGCAAGAAATGGATTTTGCTTCCGTCTTTGCTGACAGTAGCAGAAACTATATATATTTTGACCTAGTCACTTGGGCAGGACAGATTACATTGCAGATTTCAAACCATTTGATTTATAAGAGGCGTCCAAACTGATTTACTTGCCAAAGGTTGTTGAATCAAATTTAAACAAATACATACACTCTAATTTTCTCACACTTTCTGGTCGGTTTTTCTTTGTCATGAGATTGGTATTTTGGTTCATGATTGTCACGTGGGAACAGATGCAGTGGGATGTTGATGATTGGCAGTTTCCTCTTGGAGGAGGGAGGACACTGGTTTGTCGAGTCAGTTGATTACTGTGGTGTGAATGGCTCACTTTGTTACTGATTTCATACTTCCAAAGGGAGGTGACTGCTGGTGGAGTTGATGAGCCGGGATGCCTCGTAAACTGTGGAGCCCTGCGGGCTGGCCCTAGCACACTGCTGGTAGGGCTGACATCCCAGGAAGACATTGGAGCTAGCGTGGCTCCAGATAATTCCCAAGGTATTATTGGATGTGGTCACTTTATTAATGGAAAGTTCTTCAGAGACTGACCGTGATTTAAAGAGCTTAAGGAGAATCTAGACATGAAGTAAACCATCTCTGGTTTCCAGTGCCTAACTCTGCCTTCTCTGAGGGAGAGCAGTTTTCTTATGTAAACTTCCACAAATAGTGTCTTCCTACATTCAGCTCAGAACCTTTCTTTGTATGGTTCCTCTAATTAGGTGTCTCCCAGAGCTAATTAGGGATTTCTGTTCTCTGTTTCTCTATGCATTTCCCAGTATGTCCCATTCATTTCCACATTTATTGTTTTAACTACTGGTTATTTTTCTTTATTGTTACTTTGAAAGTTTTCAAACCTAATAAATCAAACATTGCCATGTTAGTAGAATATATTCCTGTATAGCATTCAAGTAAATTTACTAATTGTTAACATTTTTGCCACATTTTTTTTTACTTTTTGTGTGTGTGTATACATGTGTGTAGATATTTGTGTGTTGTGTGTAGATGGCATGATTGTGGAGGTCAGAAGACAGCTTGCAGGGGTCATTAAAAAACTAAGTAAAACTTTCTCGCTCCCTTTGTTAGTTAACTTTACCCAGATGTTGCTACGTTTGAGTTAATTATATTTAATTTTTGAAGATTTGTTTCTGGATTAATTCATTTATCAAGAATTAGAGCCACTATTAACAGGAACTGAAGCTAAGCCTTAAAGTAGACAGCTTGACTACAAGCTGAGAGAGAGGGAGAGAGACTGATGGATGCTTCAGTCACAAGAAGGATAATTGTTACCCTTGAATGCAGTTAAAGGAGCCCATATGCTCACTCTGTCCTTCCTCCGTTCACTGATTTCTTTATTCAGTCATTAGTGTTTAACACTTGTTTGTAGCAGAGAGCCCCTGACTCTTAAGAGCAGAATCTGTGTCCATTTGTTTACGGGGCATCCTGGGCACGACAGAAAGGGAGTCCAGAATTCTCCCTCAGTGTTTCTGGTAGCAGTTTGTAGTGCAAGGAGGAATAGACTAGGCAAGTTCAAGTCTAAGACGCATGAAAAATGGAGACGATCCCAAGAACCAGGGGCAGTTTTGTACAGAGTAGTACTTGCGGGGAAGACGCCTTCAGAAAAGGAAAAGCTGAAGCACCTGCAGTCGTTCTCCTCAAACCCCCACTGTGTCACCAAGTGTGTCCAGATGTTTCCTTGTGGACAAAATTGTCCTTGATTAAAATGTAGGCATTAAAGAGTTAGAAAATGTGAGAATGTAGTATCTTTGAAGTATCTTCTGTGGGCTTACTGTGTTTATTAATTTTACTTCATTATGTTTGTCATAGTCTTTCTGTGTATATGTGTATATATATATATATGTGTGTGTGTGTGTGTTTATGCACGTGGCTATGTGTGTGTTAATGCATGTGTGCATTATATGGCCTTGTCTATTAAGCGTTATGAAGTTTTTCTAGATTTGATGTTACAGTAACAAGCCAGAGCACAGTGTCACAGAAATGCAGCTCAAATGAAGTGTGTGAGATTCCGTAACAGGGCCACATGTCCACAGAAGAGCAGCAGAAACCAGGAACCAGGAAGGATGAGGTCCAGAAATAGTACTGGCTAGTCAGATTTGCCATACTGGGAGATGACATTTATTTTTTAATAATTTTATTTGTATTT
This sequence comes from Microtus oregoni, assembly GCF_018167655.1. Lineage (NCBI taxonomy): Eukaryota > Metazoa > Chordata > Mammalia > Rodentia > Cricetidae > Microtus > Microtus oregoni. The sequence goes on along the minus strand of NW_024543069.1, from coordinate 18,130,354 downwards.
ATAAACAGTATTTTTGGTTTACATTTTGAAAAGTACCAACAGGAAATGCAAATAGCGTTGAGGGATATGAATTTAAATTGTTGGTTTTCATACAGACCTTGCACACTGAGAGCCCAGTTTTTATTCTAAAGTGGTAACTTATTAAATTCATGGATCCGCAAGACCTCTTAGACAGGTGGTTCTCAACCCCCTTAATACTGCAACCATTTAATACAGTGCCTCATGTTGTGGTGACCCCCATCCATACAATTATTTTCAATGCTACTTCATAATTGTAATTTTACTATATTTTGAATTGTAGCTATGGTTGGAGACTAATGTCTGGAAGTGAATTCCAGTAAGTTTCTGAGGAAATGAAGGTGAACGAGCGTAGTGAAACTAGTTTTTCTTTAACCCAGTGTTGCGATGGTTCCCATCCTTTCATCTCTTCTTCCTTTTTCCTCTGTTCCCTCTTCCTCTTTTTGCCTCACTCTTGGAACCAAATTATCCCAAAGCACACTGGGCTGTACTCTAACGGTCAGTCATACTGCCCCCGGTCCTCATTATATGACGATCCCTCAAGGACCTACAGTGATATTTCTGATGAGAAAATGCCATACCTGTCTTTTTGTTTATGAACCAGTTTGAGCATGAGATAAAGTCATCCAACAATGATGGTCCAGGACATATAACTTATGTAGAGACAGTAATCATTTTCTAGCCAAACCTTTTTTCTAAAATGGATATAAGACTAGTGGATTTGTTTTTAAACACAGGATGCAATTTTAATTTTTTTTTTACTATTCATGTGTAATTCTCAAAAGAGAATTCCTCCTTTTTATGTGTCCCTCTAAGCCAGCATTTCTTAACCCTTGAGTTGCAACCTCTGTGGTGTCACTTCGTAAATACTGTATATTAGATTTTACTTTATGATTCTTGACAGTAGCAAAATTACAGTGTGAAGTAGCAACAAAATAACTTATGGTTATGGTCACGACAACATGAGGAACTGTAGTAAAGGGTCACAGTGTTAGGAAGGTGGAGAACTACTGTAGCCTATACTACAGTATCGCCTGAGGTGTAGTATTCTGGATTAGCGTTGCCTCCATCTTTATTATCATTGTCATTAATAGAACTATTATTATTATTTAAAATTCCAGAAGATAAGCGACACATCTCAGCTCTGGTGTGACTTACGGTAACTTTGTGTCTCTATGATCTCAGAGGTCATGTGCAAGGAACAATGCAGGCTTTGTAACAGTGTGTCTGACCCCTGCAGCTTTACACTTGGAGTGTGCTGTACTTAAGAGGGAAGCACTCATTACATGCCTGTTAGCAGAAACCCACCCACTTCAGAACGCAGGAGGAAGAGGAGACCATTCGAGCTCTTGGAGCCTTGAATGTCATCCCCAGCAGAGGACACTTAAAGGGATTTGATTCAGTGATCAAAATCTACACATAATTAAGGAGTTTGATTTGGAATAGTTTTCCTTGCCAGCCTGTTTTCTGGAGTCAGGCCTATGAACATGTTTTTAAACTAGTAGCATTAGGTTCGAATAAAAACCTTTGACCCGAGAAAGCAGAGGGCTGGATCAGACACAGAGACAGGCTGCAAAAGCATTGAAAGGAAATTCATTATTCCAGAAGTGAAAGGAATTAGGTACAAGTCTGCCGTGCTCTCCGTTGCTGGCCACAAAATGTTGGTTTTCGCGTGATGATGGGGCAGCAGTGCTGGGACTCTGCTCGCTGCTGCTCTCCAGCTCTGAGAACTGTGCCCGTGCCCAGCTCTCAGCCTCCTGCCACAGAGTGCAGTCTTCCGCACTTGGCCTTTCCTTGAGGAAACTGCTGATAATTTTTATAATGAAAAATACCTTTTGATAATTTTTATGATTGTACCACCCATCTCATCACTAATTGCGTGAAAAACTGTTACATGACTTACCTGTTCTCTTTAGATGCCAATGAGGAACGAAAACGTTTAAGCATGTGCCGTTTCCGAATGACATCCTATTGACAGAACAGCTGACGTGTTGAAGCTATTGTTGTGTGTGTCTGTTCGAAATCACTAAAGCCCTTTCAGCTTCAACGTTTGATACCTCCAGTTCCATATGAGCTGAGGCTGTAAATTGAGTTTGTCTTTTCTGACAAAACACAGAGGTGGCTGCACATGTATCCATGGGAACGTGGGTTTCTCAGTGAAGTTTTCTTGTTTTTATTCTGTTGTTTTTCAAGAACTATGAATTCTGAAAATGGAAAAGAGAAACCTATACTTAGCTGCACCTTTTATCTTCAAACTTGTTTTTGAACAATGAATATAGCTGTGACCTCAGTAAAATAACATCGTGTTATTTTAACTTTGTATATGTGTTCAGCATATTTTATTTTTATTATTTTTAATTTTCGACTTTTAGTATTAAAATACTCAAACTTATGAAAAATGTAAAGTAGCAGAGTAGTAATTGCCACAATACTCAGTATCTAGATTCAAGAATTCTCAGTATCTGTCCATTGGGTTTTGGATTCAGTGAGACATACAACATATTTTATATGATATTATTTGATTTAAAAATACTTTGATGAATGTATCAATGACTAAGATTTCTTCCAAACTTGGAAAAAAACCCTATTTTTTATTACTACATTAGGAAATCATCTTTTGAAAGGTTTCTAAGGCTTAAAATTTTCAATAAATTTCAAAATCATTTTTTTCTTCAGATTTTCTATCACCATAAATGAGAAAGATTTTGTGTGTCCATTTGTGTTTGTATGTGTGTGTGGGGGGGGAGTGGAAGAAAGAGAGACAGAGTCAGAGATTTTGGATTCAGAGCAGAAACTTTCAAAGGCATAAGCAAAACAGCCTGTTTCAGGACAAGCATGTGAAGAGGGGACTCTTAAGATTTACTTTTCACAGACCTTCAGTTCTTGATCAACGAAATGAGTTCGTTGCCTCATACTGATATCATTAACTCTAGGATTCCATGACAATTATCATTGAGAAAGAGTAATTTTAGTGATCGCAATGAAGCTGAGAGCTGCTAAGTAGACTGATGATGATAGCCAGAGACTTTGGTACCATTTGAATCCTGAGTTTCAGTATGTTAACCTTCAGCTTAATCACCATCCGATGTGTCTGATTCAGGGTCTAAAGACAACGAGTCTCTGATTCCAATGGCTTTTAGAGCAGGTCCACGCCTTCCATCACATGTGAGTTCTACAAGCTGATACCACTTAATTTTATTCCATTTCAATACATTTGATTATGTGAGTCTTCTTGTTTAGTTCCTCAGATTGTAATGCAGTAGCCTCCGCCCCGAATAAGATGACAGATAGACGCACATTTCCACACCTGAATAACACTAATGCCTTGCCTATTTTTCAGTGCTCTCTTGGAGGGTGAATAAAAGACTTTTTTATTCATTGGTTATATTTTGGAAAGGACTCTATTTGATGCTGGGCGGGGGCTTTGCATTCTAACAGGCTGCAGTTTGAATATATTTGCACACCATAGACCCAAACATCACATCCAGTTAAGGAGCTGAGCAAGCCTTTGAATGTCAGAATGCTTTGTTGTTTATTCACTAAGAAAATGAGGGGCATCTGACTAATTGCTTCCTGCTGTCAGTTATTTTGAATGGCGAATGAAGATGGCCACTTCTTTAGATAACATCACTTTCATTTGCCAAGCTCATTGTTGATGCTCATTGTCCACTGTTGGGAAGGAACAGTTTGACGAACATCAGATTAAATGTTTTATTTAGTAAAGAGAATAAATTCGTACAGTGTTCGTAATTCAGAAATGGAATTGAAAATGTGTTATATATTTACCTGAAATGATCAAAGCTGTAAATTCCAAAGGAAAAGTACATTAGACATGGTCTATATTTGGTCTTTTAAAAGCATCGATCTGAACAAAACTTGCCTTTCCACTGTCTTAAGTGTTTTTTTTCAAGTTAAAAAGAAATTAAGGCACAGTGAGTACTACAATTGACCACGATACACTGCACACTTTTCCTATTTCTTGACCTCATTGCTTCTTTCTATTCCTCTACTCCTTATTAGATCAGGTGAGGGCTCAGCAGCAGTTCATCATGATTGGTGAATCATTTCTAGCCTAAACGATTTAAGGTTGTATATTTATCTTTTACACATAAACACTGTGTTAAAATGAATATCCCCTTTATCTTGGGTTTATTTAGGAAAATTTAATTTTTAAATAATTATAAGTTATAATTAAAATTAAAATCTCAACCATTGGCAGACCCAGTTGCTATTTTAAATTACTGTGTAGTATTGCAAATTCTATTTCTAAAATGCCAGTGAAAAAGACCTGACTTTCTGAGATCTGGGCGGGGGAGGGGGCAACAGGAATTTTTCTTCTTCCTTTTTTATTTTTTGCATAATGGACACTGGCAGTGATCCAGCAAAAACAAACAAAACGCTCAGAGCACCATCAGCATCTTTCCATACGACAGTGTCAGCCTCCAGCATCTCCCAGCAGCACCGCAGAGGCTCGTTCACCAGCACCTTTGTCAATCCCTGTTGTAGCTTCATCCCTTAGCTTGTCTGACATGACCTGCCATTTACCTTCTGTGCCAGACAACCCAAGCCAGGGTGTCAGCTTGGAACCGAAGGAAGTAGACTGGGAAATGGGCAGGCTGTGACTCTCAGGGAAGTGAAAGTGGTGCCCACCTCATGCGTAAAATATGTAAATCCTACCAAACAAGTAAAGTTTTCCCTGTAGACGTCAGCATGCAAAAATCGCTGGAGAAGCGGAGTGCTTAACCATGTTGGCATTGTTAACAAGGCAGATATGGCCACACGCATGTAGATACACACCCACCTGCTGGCCACAGCTCCCAGCTCACAATAGGGCTTGGGATGTGAGAGTAATTGTTTTGTTCATGGGCAAAGACAATTGGCATCCATTGTGATATAAAAAGGAGAAAGTTTCTAAGGCATGCGCATTGCAAGGTATTGAAGTTACGAAGCTTCTTTGAAGGACTGCTGTTGGTAACTCGGTAGTATTTCAAAGTCATATAAAGCATTGAGACTAGAAGGGTCCTCTTGGCAGCCAGCTCATAATGTTTGCACAGCAGAGTGTTGAGGACTGAACACGAATTCCCTGAAATCACAATGTGCTGCATTATCAGTCAGTCAAGAAAAGCACCGCTGATTACCCACTGAATTATGCATACAAATATTTGCAACATCCTGTGTAATTAACTCATGAAAATAAATAATTACTATAATGGAGATTGAGTGAGTTTCCATATATTTCCCCACTCCTAAGAAAAGATATTATCCAGCTGGTTAATACTATTATATTTCTTAATGAGAATATTTCAGATACAGTGTGAGCTCCATGTATTTCCCCCTGCTTTAGAAAATCGAAAATGAAGTATCAGTTCTTTTGTACAGGAATCTCCACATGTTCTTAGGTTGTGAGAGATCTCTGTTTCAATCCCATCAAGTTGGTCCACCATGCTGTTTTTCGAGCTAGGGGGGCATGCAGACACCATCACGAGGTATAATAGAAAATACTTCACAGGTTTTTAAATCCTCAAACATCTTTTAAATGACTAAAATTTTCAATGTAAGGTTTTTCTTGGAAAGGACTACTTTCTATTAAAGTGTTCAGATATACTGTATATAGATATTTTGACTCAGGCATCTGAGGAAAAAATAATACTTGCACATTTTGTAATGAGATAAGTGCCAAAGCGAATTTTACTTTATCTCCTCTGCGTTAATCTTTTAACTAATACAGGGATGCCGTTCTGTATCTATAGTTAAACTCTTGGAAATTAAAATGTTCACCGTCAGGGCTGATGTTAGTTTTGATGTATATCTGATAGCCAGACCTACTTCAGAAGCAGCCTGAGATGTTTGCAGTGGCTTGGACTTGCTGAGTCATAACAGCTGGAACCTGTCCAGTTGTCAGATAGTTACATGGGCGATCCTGGTTCCTAGATTTGATCTGGCTAAAAGCAGAGCCAAAGTCTGAGGAACTAAAAGAGCGTTTGGTTGCTTACTCCTGTGTTTTCAGGAGTAAAGGGTGCTGTAAAGGATCCAGAGGTTACCCATCATCAGGCGACACCCCTCTCCTGGCAGATGGTCTGAGAGGGTGCTACTCTATCTTTTTGGGGAACTCTGGTTCTTTTGGTTCTGCTCAAGGCTGCCTGCTGCCTGCTCCCCATCTTTTTCTGTGTCTCCTCTTTTCTCACTTCTTGTTTCCTCTTCCCCATCTCTGTTTCTTCCCTGTACTCAAAAAATGATTCAAAGTAGGATTTGTGGTTGGTGATTCACATGCTTGCTTCCTGTTACTTAAAATGAAACCCAAGTCCCCAGTAGTGAGGGTTCTGAAGCCTTAGCAGGGAACACGTTCCAAGTAATTGAACCATCAGAGTGGTGAGAAAGAGTTGATAAGGATTATAACTGTTCTTTGGAAAGGTCGCTACTTTTTGGTAAGGTATTAAAATATATTAAGCTATATAAAATTGTGCCCTGGTATTATGCCTTTTCCCACTGGATTAGCCTAGCCTTTGTGCTTTCGTGGGCCTTTGAATCAGGCCTGATTAAAACTACTTACTCTTTGCTTTCTGTATAAACCACAGAGACTCGAACCTAGGTTTAACATGAAAGAATGGATCTGTGACCCATGTTGTGGTGATAGGACCCAGTTAAGCCACAGTATGCCCACATAGCTATACAGTGTTGCCAGTTCAGTCTGTTTCATGTGAAGTCCTTCTGTCTGGGGAGGGGGACAGATAGAAATTGTGCCTTCTGAGAATGGTGGCATCTTCAATGAGCTAATGAACTGCAGCACGTGGGGCCATGCTCAGCACATTACATGACGGTAAATGCATATTGTTATTATGTATCCCCAAACAAATGTTGATAAATCGGAAACCTATGTTTTGGCACACGTCTTTGTATTTGGAGATCAAATTCACGGCTCAGAGTCCTTGACATTTTCTCCTTTTAGATTTATCTAACATTGCGTGCCCTCACTGTTTCTGTGATCAGATCTGTCACACTAATCCCTTGGTTATTTCATAAAATGTACAGCTGTCAAAGGATGGGCACAAACACAAAATATTGAGGATTTTTCATCTGTGTTCTGTCCATCAAGAGATACTGTAGAATATTTGTTCTTATAATTGTGAGTCCAGTTGCTTTATTGTTGGCAGCTTTATTTGCACAGTAATGTAATACACACATCTCCATTGCTAATATGACTGTGGTTTTATTTACGTCTTCATTAGTGTTTACTTACTTGTCTTTTGTATAATAACTAGACAACTACTTGTAAAATTATTTCAAGTACATTTATGTCCTTTTTTTTTAGCAATGGAAATATTTCTTTAAAATCTTCCTCAATTTCTCTTTAACTAATTTAAATAATATCAGAAAAATCCTTCTTAACATGCTATGGTAAACCATTACTTGGAATTATACTGTATATATGATATAATGACCAGTTATGTATAGTCTTAATATTTTTACACATTTTTAAACATTTATTTATTTATTATGTATACATTATTTATACAGTGTTCTACCTGCATGTATGTCTGCATGCCATAAAAGGGCACCTGATATCATTATGGCAGTGAGCCACCATGTGGTTCCTGGGAATTGAACCCAGGACCTTTGTAAGAACAGCCTATCTTAACCTCTGAGCTATCTCTCCAGCCCCGAACCATGTTATATTTATAACTCTACCAGTTATATTTCTATTTATAAAATGTTTATACTTATTCTACTTGTTAAACATGTAGTGAATAATTTTAAATTAGGTTGGAAGCAGTGGAAATTAAATATAAATACTTGTTATATAAATTGCTACTGAAATTCTGGATGGCCTTTGATTATTCTGTGGAAGGATTTAGAACACTGACAGAACGTTCACTGAAGCAGCAGCCGCTATACAGTTAGCGCTCTGCTCTCAAAGTCTCTGTTTCTCAAAGCGTTTAACGAGGCAGTGATCATTGATATCAAGTAAATACTTTGGAGCATGTATCTTACAATGTAATTTTCCTCTTCAAGCCCAGCAACTTTTTCTGAATGGTTCCAAAAAAAAATTAAAGCCATTTTAGCTTTTCTTTCAAACTGTCGCTTTGATTGTAGTTTATAGATTTGGCAAGATGTAGTGTTCTTTCCTGGAAACTTTTCAAATTGCTCAGAATTACCTTTATTTAGTTTATCAGGTCATGGATTTGTAATTGACATTTGCATTCAGTAACTGCTGCAGCTGTGCACTGGAGACTGGGGAGGATGGGGGGGGGGGCTGCAGATGTTCCCTGATGGCTATGGAGAAGCCCCTATGGTGGGGCTGTAAGGGCTGCGCTTTTGCCCTTTGCTCCTGATGCCTATCCTGGAGCATCGCGAACTTGAATAAGTGGGACTTGAATACCTGCCTGGGTTCTATCAGGTCTTTTTTCCTCTAGGGTTACCACAATTTTCATATGATGTGTTCTAGCCTAAGTGTCACGCAGTTTTCTGCATAAAGTCTATTCTCAGTCATTTTTATTCCTGTATAATCAACATTTTGTAAGAATCAACATACTATTTTTTTCTTTTAAAATATTGGTAAGTGCCGGGCGGTGGTGGCGCACGCCTTTAATCCCAGCACTCAGGAGGCAGAGGCAGGCGGATCTCTGTGAGTTCAAGGCCAGCCTGGACTACAAGAGCTAGTTCCAGGACAGGAACCAAAAGCTACAGAGAAACCCTGTCTCGAAAATCAAAAAAAAAAAAATACTGGTAAGCTTTACTATAGTATTATATAGAAAGACTGGATAAAAGAACTATTTACTTATGAATTCTAAGTTCTTTTTGTAGTTTCGTTTAGCTTAGCTTCTAGTGCCAAGTTCTTCTGCTTTAGGTGTTGAGGATAGACAGTGACTAAAATTGGGGGTCAAGGACGGCGATAGATGGATGGGCTGCTCTTCTCCAGATTAACTTTGCTTTTGACAAATTCTGTTCCAAGAGTAGATCCTTTTACTAGCATTTGTGTTATGTAAAATGGGTGAGGGACTAAAGCCCAGCTACATTCCAAGTGGTTTGTAAGACACTTTGATTGAAAACCATGCTTGTGTCCTTGGAGAATGGGCAATGACCATTACCTGTGAAGGAGCAGGTCAGGGGCCTCTGCTGCCTGGGTGTCTTGTGCACTTGAGGTGGGCATGGCAAAGCACAGGGTTTCTTTTCACGTGATGCAATCAGTGGAAAGCTTTGCCATCTGACATCAAGTGGTTTCTTATTCCAGCTTCTGTTCTTTTGACATTCTAATCTGCTTCAGTGCAGGAATCAGTTTCTTTATTCTAGGGACTTACTAGGTATATTTGTTAACTGATCTGGAAACCGCTTTAGTTAACTAAGTAGTTAGTGTAGCTTACCCCTGCTCACTTGCTGTAAGAAAAGTATATTTAGATGAGGTTAGTTAGTAAGTGATGTTAACCAAGCCGGCAAACCCAAGCATGAAGTCCTCAAACTCAGCCTCCTTGACAGTGAAGTCCTACTTCCGTCTTCTCGTGGATAGCAGACAAATGCCGAGAGAGGAATAAGCTAGCTGTCCATTTGTCTGATGTAATACTTGAACTCGGCCTGCTTAAAAATTTATAAAGGCAAAGGAAACCCTTTTCTTTGCCAAAAGTGTACATTGTAGATTTGTGTTGGTTGTTTGACATCAGGTCACGTAGCATAAAGGGGACGAACCTAGAGAGAGCACATTGTGCTCGTAGAACAGGGAGAGAAAGAATGGAAGGGTCCGGACCTCTCCCAACGTGTTCAAGTAATTTGAAGTATGGCAGAAAAATTAAGACTTTAGAAACCTAACACAAATGACTCAATTTGATTGCCCAGTACATCTCGCAGGCCACCCCTCGTGGTTGTTGATGGGTTTAGTGTGTTTTTCTTCAATGGCAGAAGAGTTGTGCAGACTGCTTCTGTTCCGTTATTTCTTCTTGCTGCATTAGTTGCACTAGCGAGGGCTATCCCCCCCGCCCCCAGCTTTCCTTCATATTTTAAAGCCAGCTTTTGTTATCTTTAAGCATTGTGTCCAGCTTCACTTTATTACTGGTTTGTACATTCTGGGCAAGGAAATAGGACTTTCCCTCAAGGGTCATTCCGTACTTCAGAGGTATATTCACAACTCCTGGTCACCTCTTTCCAAAGGAGTGGCTCTCAGTTAGATGGCGAGACTCACCAGACTCACAAAGATGAGGAAGCAAGAGCTGCTTGGTGGCCATCCTGGACACAAGGAGCCCCTGAAACAAAGGTTCCTAGATGGCAGCCCCAAGTGTTTGCTTTGTCACCTGTGGCTGCGCTGTTTTTCCTCCACACCTCCTCGTGTGAGTTGGTACAAACCGCCTTGCTTTTTGGTCACTGCGCGTACTTTCCAAAATCTTCAACAGCTTCTAAAAGGGGGTAGAATTTAGTCCCACCTGAAACCTGGGAGTCTTAGAGGTTCACCAAGCCGTGGGGAAGACATAGTTGTGGTCCACAGGTGTTAAGGAGCTGCCATCTTAGGTAATGGCGCATGCCATTTTTCTCAGGAGTGACTCCAGAGTGTAGAGGTTTGCCTCAGAGTTGTTAGCAAGCGCTGTGCAGAGCCCGAGAGTGTTCTGAAAGTGGGAGGGGTCTGGGAAGTTTGCCCACAGAGAATTACTGTTTCATGAGTAGGGCATACATTTTGTCACACTAGCTGAGCTCCCCTGAAGGATCCATTGTAACCAGATCAGCAGAGGCTTCATATCTCCCTGGAGGAGCTGCTGTCCTGGAGCTAACACCCTAGCGGCCCTCCAGCTTGTTTACAGGCATCCTGCAGGCGCTCCTTTCTGTGTAATGCTGAACAGAGAGTTGCATGTGTTCCAGGATACAGGCATGCTGTGAGAGCTTCAGGCCCTTTACTTTTCTGTCTGTTGACAATTCACAGTTGTTTTGGAGGTGGGGTGTAATATTGTGGTATCTGAATTCCACGTGGACCAGTTACCAGGTAAATCAGGCTCATTGGCATATCCGTCACCTCAGTTATTGTTCATTACACAAACACTGTGCACCATGTCTGAGTCTAGCATTTTTTTTTTTTGTCATGGTCTGTGTTAGTAAAACAGTAATAAAAATGACAGAGTAGTTCTCATGTCACATCCTGTGACTGGTCAGGGCTATGTCGTTGCAGCCTGCCCCATGTTAATCCCTTGAGTCAACAGTCAGGGACATTCAGTGCTACACTTGAAATATTTTTAACATGTGGTATTTAGAATGTTTAGAATGTCAAAGGATCCTTTGTCATGATCTTCTTGTGTGGTTGAAATGATGTTGTAAAGGACTCTAATAAAGTGCTCTGAAGAGAAAGAACTCGGTTTCAAGGAGGAAAATTATACCACACACTTTAATGACATAACAGTCAAATAACCTTTGAGAAATCGTAGAGAACAGTGTGTTGTTCATTTTTGGTTGTTTTTCTATGAAGAAGAGAATGTGTTTGACGCTCCCTCAGGGAGCTACACCTTTCTCTATAATCGTGTTTTTCACATTTTATGTTCGAATGTAAATGATCGAAGAGATAGCGTAACCTGTTCATATTTGTCGTGGAATATATTAAATTCAGTTTCTATGGCAACGACTTTTAATTGGCAAATCCTATTCTGCTGGTTCTCTCAAGCCTGTTTTTCTTGGATACACTGGATTGTCAGAGATGCTTCACACGGTACAAGTTGGACATGACAGAGTTCTCTGGCAGGAAGCATGTTCATGGGCCAGGGCTTATTTTTTATTAAATAATTATTCATACTATGTTTGCATGGTTGGTTGCTGTGGCGATTATGTTTCTATCTCAACCTTGCTCTGTGTCAAGAAGCCAGTGAAGATTGGTATTTTTTTTTTTTGACACTTTAGGCTTACAAGTATGTGACAGCCTTTCCTACCTGAAAATAATAAATAAATAGCATCTGAACCTCCTCCCTCCCTCCCCACTGAAATCCAGGGAAGCAGCATTTCAGGTGTTTCAGACAATTTACTGATGGTTTTTAGTTCCTCCTAGTCAGTACTGTAGTAGTATAGGCTAGACTGATTTATGACAAATACGATTTTGGGTGTTCATCTTACACTTGTCTTTTGAATCAATGTGGTGCAGAATGTTGAAGCAGGTATTTGGTAAGTTGGATTTAGCTACTGCAGTGTTACAAAAATAGATTAAGTAAACAGACACAGCAGGCCAATGCAGCTTGGATTCAGAATCCTCCAGAGACTTAGTAGAACTTTAATAGGCTATAGTTCTAGAGAAAACTATGAATCTCTAGGGTGATTTTAATATTATATAATGAAGGAGGAGCTGTTTTGCAGCAAAAAAATCAAGTGATATGTCCTAAAAATTATTTCAGGGAGGTTTATCTGAAAGCCTCTCTTTTTCAGCTATTACTGTCTATTGTGGACTTCTTTATTTATTTATTTTTTTTGCCTTTGCTATTTTTATACCCCTGCAGTAGCGTAACCCTGCACCAAGCACAAGGCAGCATTACCCTTGGTGTTGAATGTAAAATTGCTATTAAACGAAAGCTTACAAAGCAAATCCTTGGAAAGAGGGAAGCTCTGCATTAAAGATTTGCGCTGTTTAAAGTTGTAATATAAAAATTAGAATGCAAAAGGATAAAATAACCACTTCCACCTTCAAAAGACATGACTGTGTTCAACGAAGAATCCGAGTGTGTGTCATCACTCACTTTCCCTCCTGCCACTGCAGGGGTTCTGAAAAGGTGTTCCTTTCTTAAGTTGTTTCCATGTCCTTTTTAGATCTGTTCCTTTTATCAGATGTCATGGAAAACTTTTATAACTGATTAGTTCAATTTTACCTCAGTCAAATTTCACTATATATTTCAATATGCTTCCTGATTAATTATGACCCCAGTAGCCTAATAATTATACATACTTAGAAAATAAATAACTAATGTGTGTATATAGGTAACCACATTTTATGATTGATTTAACTTATGCATTTATTTTCAGTAGTCTAAGAAAATAAGAGGTGTTGTCAAGTAATAAAGTGCTAGGTCATCTTTAAAAAACTATCCTCCAGAGGGGTACAGAAAGTAATGGAGATGAGGTGACCTAGAACTCCTGCAGAGTGGACCCTTCTCAGAGCCACGGGCCCTGAACATTGTTCTCTGTTCAGTATGAGTCTGTTAGACTGCTCATATTCTTTTAATTTAGCTTTCTGGTATTAAAATATTAAAAAAAACAATACCAAAGAATCATGACACACAACTGTCTTGGTGCTTGCGATGAAATTTAAACCATGGTGTCTGATTGGCCTCATACACCTTGTTGGCTGTCAACCTCAGCATGGCTTTGTTGTCTGTTCAAGCAAATAGTAACCCTGAAGGAGTGTGTATTGGTCCATTTGGTAAATTTTAGAGATCTGTGGAACACACTACATCAGATTGTCAGGATTCTTCTCATACCCATGCTGTGCAAACAGGACTTGAGAAATTAGTACAGAAAGGGTAGCTTGTAGACTTTAAATCTTTGGCTTTTTAACCCTCAGCAACCCAGCCTAATAGTTGAGAACAGCGATGCAGCCAGTTGCCTTTTGTCTTCTCCAGCAGTTCCCATGCTGAGAGAAGTTCTTTTGGTTTTGGAAGTGTCAGATTTCCTATTGTTACCTCTTCTTCCAAGTCAGTCTGACTTTGAGCATTACTACCTACATACACTATGGGGAACCGGTGGGAAAGGATAGGAAAGGCAGTGTCTCCAGTGCACCAGATGATAGCTCCAGATCCAGCAGGTGAGACAGCTGCACATCCACAACCTTTATTGATGGTTTTTGCAGGTTACCTATGAAGTACATCTAATGAACCGAATTATTAAAGAGCTTTCTTCATTATGCTACAAGGTCTATATAAATGACAAAGAACGTGAGCATGGAAGTAGGTTTCAAAGTTGCTGGACGCAGGAATGTGGGATAAAATATATGGTAGCCTAATTTAGTTGCTCTCATGTTTTCCCACGTTGATAGGAAACATACCTTTTATACTTTTAAATTTTGCATGGGGCTCAGTCTCCATACATGATATTTCTTCTCAGTACATACATACCCCATGCATGTATATGCACACATATAAGCTCACCCTTAACATACAGGTATTTAAGATGAGATCATGTTTTTGGAAATGAAATGTTCTTTCTTTTTTATGTAATAGGAAAGCACATCCAGGCAGCAGTGACTCCATCCCAGATTGGAATCCTTCATACAGGGAGAGAGTTCTGAAGCAGGGCCAGGATATCCCTGTCTAGACCTCTCCAGAGCAGACTAGAAACCAGTACTTTGTATAATTCCAGTTGAGTCAAAACAGCACAAGGGTCTTTGAAGTGACCTGAAACTGGAAAATACACCTTAACAAATGAAGATAGAGCTGCCCTAACAACGGCCACATTCTCATGGTCTTCTCCAGGTGCTGGATACTGAAGCAAGGCTTCCCTGCAGCTTTTCACTTAAAAGCCCTCCTTGTCACCTTACCTGGGAGATAGTGTAGTTATTACCATTTTATTGATGAAGAAATTGAGGCCCAGAAGATTAAGCGATAAGCACAGAGTCACAGGTTGGAAAGGTCAAGATTAATTTTTGAATCTATGTGCCTGTTTTTGCTTCTTTGAACTTCACTGTTAAACTTTATCCTCATCTCAGTTTTAAGGAAACTTACATTGTAATATGTCACAGCAAAGATGAAGAATTACAGTCCCGTGTTTAAAGAAAGTCTTCATGGCAGTATATGCTATATAACTGTTTGAGATTTATCCAGTAGCTCTTATCCAATACTGTTTTGTCTTCCAGCATATTGGTAGTATGTGCCAGGCACCATTGCCATGATAGTTTCCAAGCAAACACCTTGACACACTTCAGAGTGTTATAGAGTGTATGTGAGAGCTGAAAAAACGAATTGACCAACAGAGTGTTGACATCCTCTTTGGAAGCACTGACAAATAGCATGCAGTTGCCTGATGCAGGCAGGGTATGTCTGTCCATTCCCAGCCCCCACCCAGTGGACTCAGAGCAAAGCACATTTTGTAAATTCTGAGGAATCCATTCCAGTTCTATTTTGGTACGCAAGGCAGATTTAGAGCATTGATGATGAAGTATTGTTGGTCTCTACTGTCATCTCAATGAATTGCAGACTTAAGCTTCTTTTACTGTGCATAGGTTACGAATACAGGGAGAATCATTGTGTCCCGTAATTTTGTTTTTAACAATTTACCTGTTCTCAATGGAGATAGGTGAAATTTATACATGGCAGATTGGCAAAGTGACTTCACTTTACAGTGTCAGACCCAAGGAAACTCTACTCCCCCAAATTCTGGTACTCATTCCCCTCTTTCAAAGAAACCACTTCCTTATCACTTTCAGAAGGAGATGATGACTGTCTGTGGTATCTGTTAGCAAAAGTGCTGCTCTCCAGGATCTCCCAGGGTCTGCCACTCCCTGTGGCTCTTGTCAGCTCTTCTCGTCCAGGCTTCCCTCCCCCAGCTTCGCTGTTCCTCGTGACCCTACTATTTCAGCTCTGCTCCCTCTCTCTTTGTTGTCCTCTCTTGGCCTCCTCTCCTGTGCCCTTCTCTTGGTCTCCTTTGCCCACACTCTCTTCATCTTCTTCTCTCATTTCCCACGCTTCTGTCTCATGGCCACATCCAATCTGCTGGCCTTGTTAAATCTACTACTTTCTCTCCCTGCTGTGGACTCTTCGAGATGCCTGTGACTGAACCCTCCCCCACAGCTATAATTAAAAACCTTCCCCACAACCATACCTTGGAGCGGTCATGTCTAAATCCTCAGTTTATATGTCTGGTGTTAAAACCTCCTGGTAGGGTATAAATGAACCCCTTTCAAGGGGCCCGGCCTCTCTTACGCAAACTAAGGTGCTGCTTTGACTCTCCTAAGGTGTGTATGGATCATTTCTTTCTGCTGGCTCCTGCCCGCTCCGTATTTGACTCCAAATTCAAGATTCTACCCCTTCACCTGCTCCTTCCCTCTACCTGCTGTGCTTCTCCACTGAGATTTGGGGTATCTATCTCTTTGTCTGCCTGGAGCCCACTTCACCCTCCTGGTGCCCTTCACAAGGAAAAGCTCTGGCTCTCCCTCTGTCTCCTTCTCTCCTCTTCCACTGGGTTAAGTATCACCTCACAACTGCCTGCTTTGTCTCTCTTGGCCGGGTAGAGCCCCCTATGACTGTTACAGCCACACTGTCACCCTCCTGAGACCCCATCCTATGGAAAAGGGGTGCCTCCTCTCCGTGATTTGGGACATTTCTCTCTGATAAGTCTCTCCGTCCACTTGGAGATGATCCATATTGAAGTTGTTGTCACCAGGCCCTTTTTCTCTCTCATCCGTGTCCTTTTCTCCCTTCCCATACATTCTCAGCTGCCTCCTGAATCTTCCTCTTCCTCCTCCTAGGAGCTGCCTGATCTCTGTCCCCCTCCTTGGCTCCCTGGAGCCTGCCACCTTTTCCTTAGACCTGCGTGATATTGGAATCCTTTCTGGAGCAGAGTTCTTGTTTGCAATCCTTGTTTTTTTCTGTCTCTCAGCTTCCTCCTGGAGTTTATTGGAACCCTCCCTGTTGGTAGAGTTCCTCTTTTTGACCCTTTCTCTTTTCCTCCTTGGACCAAGAGATTGTATTAAGCCTTAATATCTGATTGCAAAAGGCCTGGCCTCAGTACAGTTCAATGGTCACAAAATGGCACACTTGATTTTTAAATTATCACATATTCAACAACTTCTGCCACCACACAAGCCAATGACCTCCGAAAGTTTCTTTTTTTCTAAGCCCCTTTTTTTACTTTCCACTCTTGAAACTCTTTTGTGTCTATGTATTTTCTTTCTGCGCTCAATAAAAATCTCTGAGAGCTATTATGTAGACTCTATCTCAGGATTTGTAAATTTATTGGATGTGACTTAAAATCTATAAAATCTGTAATTAAAAAGTTAGCTTAAAACTTGTAACAAAAAGCTGATAGTTAAAATCTCTACCTTAATTTTCTATATAATGCTATATATGTCATTGAGATTCAACTCATGTTTAGAAAAATAGATCTGCTACAGCATACTATAAATGTAACTTGGATCCAACGTTTGTTTAGTAAAATAGATGTTTTCTAAATAGCAACCATGTTATTGCCTCCATCTAGCTGATGACCTTGTCAGGGTGGAAGCAACCATGTGGCTGGCAGCCATCTTCACTAAGGTTAAAAGAGAGTACATACCTTGTCACTCCACCACCACATTAATTAAAATGACCATGTAGTATAAGCCGACTAAGATAGTAGTAAAACAAATGCTTCTTAGACCTACTGAGCCCTCTGCTTATTGCGTCTCCATTTTAGACTAAGGAGCCAACAGCAAATCTCCAAGATGTTTTGAATTAGATGGATATTGGTACGAAAATGGAGAGAGCTGAAATTTATGCAGGGCAGTAGGAGCAAAGTGACTATGCTTTACAAAGTCTATGTCCTACCAGAAACAAGAGCTCTGGGAAGAGGGACCTGAAGATGAGCCTTTGCTGTTCTTCTCACTAATGCTCTGATTTGGGGCCTGGGGAGTGAGGGAGAGAAAGAGAGCAACAGCGAGAGCGAGACACACGAGAGAGAGAGAGAGAGAGAGAGCGCGCGCATGTGTGTGTTTTAGTGTTTATTGCTATATGCCTTATCTTAAGAAATGAAATGTCATGCATCTTTTTGAGACAAAAATGTAGAACTGAAATTGCAAAGTGACAAACTAAAACGCTAATGGGATACAAAGTTCAACCACATGAGCCTTTTGTACATATTTACATTTTATCTCATGTACTGCTTGAAAACTAAAAGAAAAGGAAAGAAATGAGTGGAATTCTTTTGAAAGCCTGTATGCTTATCCTACCTCTGCCCCTGAATAAACAACCACCCCAGAATTTGCGCCTTTGCAAAGCACAAAAAGAGAACAAAACGCCCAGTGTTAGTCATTAGTTTTTCAGTAATAAATGTCTGATTTAACTTTTTCTTTAACCACTTTCTATTTTAGTACTCCCTGGCAAATTACGTAAGAACCATAATTGGGCGAGCTGCAATCTCTGGGCAGGGAAATCACTTGGAAGAAGGCAGATACGTTACAAAAGCAGCAGCTCGGAACAACTCAGTGTTCTGCCAGTACGATGGTGCTCCGATGAAAGGCAGATACCCCGGGGTGCTATAGTGATGTGAGGAAAGCTTCCATAAGACACAAACATATTCCTGAGCGAAACAACGTACGAGGGCTCCACACTTCTGATTTGGACTTTTTAGATCGTATTTCAGAAGTCACTGACTACAGTTTCTCTCTTCGTGGGATATATTATGAATGATTTTGACATTTTGATTTGTGCAGGTTCAGGCCTGTTGCATTATTCATCACAGGATAATCCTGGTAATTTCTTAAACTAGCAATTTGAGGATGGCTCTCAGGAGCTCCCTTGCTCCTCCTCACTTGATTAGTGTAGGCAGCTGTTTTGCCTTAGGTCGTTAGATAGTAAATAACCACCCAAACTACTATTAGCTCTTGGATTTGTTTAATGAGTGAAGTCTTGCTATGCCCTTAGGCCATCTCACCTGGCCTGTGTTCTGACGTCCAAATGGGCAGCTGCAAAGACACCAAGCAAGGGGCTATTCTTTGCTTACATTTGGGCCCCTTACTCTCCTTTGAGCTATGCCTACATCCTTTCCTTAACTCTCTGACCTAACTGTCTTGAGCAAACCCTTCTCCCCTGATGAGTTTAGCCACAGTCAGCTGACACTCCTGAATATGTCCACCCAGTCTGTGGTATAGTTATTATTTCTGTTTTCCTCATGGAGGGTGCCTGGCTGTTTGGATTCCGTCCTGGGAAGTCACTGTGTTAAAAGGCAATATGGTGGTTCAGTGGTCCAGTGACGTACACCTTTAATTCCAGCACTTGCAAGGCCGAGGCAGGTGAATCTATGAGTTCTAGGCCAGCTTGGTCTACAGAACGAGTTCCAGGACAGCCAGGGACACACAGCGAAGCCCTGATTTGAATGCCCCTCCTCAAAAACAAAAAAAAAAAAAGAAAGAAAGAAAGAAAGAAGGGAAACTACAGTGGCAGAATGAGTATCAGACCAACATTTGAGAACTTAACTGTGTTACCAACATCTGATTTGGGGCAAGTCATTTATCCTCTCTTACGCTTTTTATTTTTCTTTCTGTGATGATGTGGACTGTGAAGAGCCATGGTTCACACCTTCCCTGTGTCTGATACAGTAAAAGGATGAGCGTGTGAACCTGATAAGCACACTCACTGCTGAAATATACCAGGCACTGTTACAGCTGGAAGGACTATTAACAGAGACTTAAAAGTTCTTGGAGAAGGTGGCTCTTAACCTGGGTCTTTAACTCCACTGACAATCATCCAAGAAATGGCAGGCATGGGTGGGTGGAGAGCGGTTTGTATCTGGGTAAGCGTGGATATAGACATATCTTGTGCAAGGGCTTAAACATGGTTTAGCGTGACCTGTACACAGTATGTGTGCATGTGCTGTGTTACCAGTCAGATAGACATCTAGTTTTCTTAATTATTTTATGGACTCAATATATTCATGGTGAATTTTGGAAGCAAATAATATAGTGTGGGAATATGCATTTTCTATCTATATAATAGTGCAATAGCGTTTTACATGGAAATAAGTAGTAAAAATAAACTATAATCAAAAGATTATAGGTTGTTGAAGACCCTACCTAGTCTTAAGAGAACTTCACAGGTGATGGGAAGCAAGGCTTACAAGGTTCCCATGATGTGGAGAGTGAGCCAGGAGAGTGACTCGGGTCTAGTCATTTCCATTTATTGAGTCCCAGCCACAGCTGAAGTTTGTAGACATTCCTTAATTTAATGTCCACATCATCCTTTGGTTCCTCTGATCATCATTTTCATGGAGGAGGAAGTTGCATTCAAGGTAGAACTTCTAATAGAGTCAAAGGTGAGACTTGAGCAGAAAGCTTTCTGCCAAGCTGCACTTGCTTTCTCCTACCAACTCTGGGAACCATGGGGCTCTAAGGTTGTGCTGGGTAGGAACACGCCATTGAATGGCCGTGGGTCCTGCCTGCAGGCTCGGGGAGCTGTGCCTGGCCAGCAATGTTAACCATGAAATGGAACATATGGTAGGAAATTAGAGCAGAAAGCAACTCTACTCAAAGGAAAAGGGGTGACAGGATGTGAGTCAGTGCAGATTCTGGGGAAGATACAGAAAAACGGTTGAGACTATCTTTTTGAGCAAAATGTCCTTTCTGTGTGGACCCACCAAGAGGCTATGTTTCTGATGCCTTGTTCTCAGATTCTGCAAGCTGGTGAACTCTGAAAATAAATTTTTAGTATTTGTAAGCAACTCAACTTATGATGTTTTGTTGTAGTTCAGATACCAAATACTATAAGATTAAGAGGTATTAAAATAAAACAAGCTTCATTAGCAGGTCCTTTCTGAAATGTAGTCAGGGACTCTGTACTTTAGTCTGACATAGGCTTTGCCCAACATAGGCTGTGGATACAAGAACTATGAGGCATAGTAAGCCTTCTTCTGGAAAACGTTCACCAGGGGAGGAAGATGGGTAAACAATACACAGATGAGGAGAGAGTTTTACTCAAAGGAAAATAAAAAGAATTCTTTCTATTAAGTCCACCTGCTTCAGTGAGGAGTAGGATGTAGGAATGGCAGGCATGCTACCCTGTACATGGCAATATGTGTACATATTGTCTGGGTATGTTGGTAACTAGGAGAAAAGCATCGCATGGCATCTCTATGCGCCTCTTTTCTTACATTCGCATTTGGCTTATTATGAAAACAGTGTTGCCATGTCTGCACTCACGCCAGGCACCACAGCTCCGTCCGTGCCATCCTAATCACTTGAAATATGCTCTGCAGCTTCGGGATCTGTTCAGAGCGCAGCACCCTGGGATGACTAAGCTTTCTCGGGATTGCATGCTCACAGGGTGACTTCACTGCCAAACTCATCTATAGTGGTTTTCCAAATTTCTGTGGTTTGTATTTGCTTTTGTTATTTGCTGGTATGGAGCCAATCTCCCCAAACACCGAACATGTAAAATGTGTCCTTGTAGTGTCTTATTCTCGAGATAAACTTCAGGGAATGTTTTTGAGTGTTACTTTAGATATCTGAGGGGCTTCTCTGGGAAGCCAATGGGAGACTTGCAGAGAGACAGGCTCTCGTAACTTGTGTCCTGATAATACCACTTTTTGCTTCAAGATCTTTTCCACCCTGATTGCTTTTGCTGCTGCTGCTGCCAGCACCCAGTGGAGCTGTGTCCTGGGCTCATGAAACATTTTTTTTTTTTCTTCTCACTATAGCCTCAAGTCTGAGAGAGGTGATAGCAATGCACAATTTTAGTGGATCGTCATGGGGATGGGAAGAGGGTTTTCCCCCCATAAGAACCGAAGAACCAGTGTAATTGAGCACATTTTGTTCAGGTACAAAGTTGACCTGTCAGAAAGAGATGCTGGTAAACCGGTGCTGAGCACTTTGATCAGCTCACCCTTTCTTCCTTCTGTGTCATTCGCACAAACAGTAACCTTTAAAGCTAGACTTGAGCAGCATTTTTGAGCACAGAAAGTGTCAATGTATTTTAAATTAGGGAATCATGTCAGGTTATGGAACTCCATTGAAATATTAGTGGGGAAAGAATCTCATATTTGGCAAAGTTATGATGTACGTAAAGCCTGAAGAGGAATGTGGTGAAGTAATTTTAGTAAAAAACAAACAAATGTGAAAACGACAACAAACTTGTCATGTAAGAAATTGTTTAATCACCAATTCTATACACTAGGTATATTGTCATAGCAAGTAGATTTTGAAGATTTATAATAAAAATATTAACATTATTTGGTGTAAGTATACAGAATAGATATTTTAAAAATTGTCGTGACAATGATGAGTATCAGTTTGGTATATAAAAGCAAGATTAATTTTTATATATTTGTAGGCATTTTAGGATCTAAGAGGAATAATTGTAGTATTTTTGTTATATAAATATAAGTGGACTTTATCAAAATGTTGTCACTTTTTTATTTTCTTTAGTTTTTTTATATCCATGAATAAAAACCATGCCCCTTAATGTTCACCATATGTATTTTTCTCTCTCTCTCTCTCTCTCTCTCTCTCTATATATATATATATATATATATACATACATACATATACATACACACATACCTTTTATATAATTTCAGATGTATGCAAATCAAAGAAGTCCATGCAATGCATGGATAATTCACTCACTCTTGACACTCCACATTTCTTGTTGAAATGAATTGTGTGGAGCATTACTCTGACTTCCCTGCCCTCTACTGTTGGTGCTGTGGAAGGGCCAGACATGACAGACAAACTGAAATGTAGAAGCACGTCTAATTATTCCATTATAGTTTGGAACACTATGTGAATTAACTTTCAGGGTTAGTAGCTTACATCTTGGAACATTTGTTTTCCCTTTACGGAACTCAAGAATGATTAAAACCCTTCATTTAGTTTTGACCTGTTCTTGATAGAGCCATTTGTGGTTTTATTGTGAGATGAGCACGGGTAATGCACTTGGTAGGAATGTGTCTAGGAGCACCAGCTCAGCGAGTAGACTGGGGTCTGCTGGGTTCAGTGGTGTATTTATGTGCGGTCCGCATATACCATGTGTGCTCAGCAAATGTAAACGAACCTGTAAAATAACTGCGATGCAGGGGCATTAAATGATCAACGTTTATTATGTGCTTAGCATAGTGCTTAACACAGGAGCATCATGTAAGCGTTATTATTCCTTTATTGTGATAAGATGTCTTTTGGGCCGGGTGGTGGTGGCGCACGCCTTTAATCCCAGCACTCGGGAGGCAGAGGCAAGCGGATCTCTGGGAGTTCGAGGCCAGCCTGGTCTACAAGAGCTAGTTCCAGGACAGGAACCAAAAGCTACGGAGAAACCCTGTCTTGAAAAAAAAAAAAAAAGATGTCTTTTGGTTTTAAATCAATGCTTTAAGGAGGGGAAGATATAAGATGGAGGTTTTGTTTATACATGGTCCAGGAGCTAGCATGTGTCTGCAAACAGCTATGCTAGTAAGCCTTCTAAAAGATGGTTGTGAGTAGCGTGTGTGTATTTCACCTAAGTTTACCCCCTTTTTATCTGTGCCATATTATAATCCACCTAGTTACGGCACAGGGATGAGTGGTGTACTGTTTGTGAGGTACTTTCTGTTCTGCGGCTGGAAAACATGCCCTACAAACACACCACCAAAGATTATTATGTAAACATTGGTCTTTTATATTATTAGCTGCCTTGATTTGAAACGCATAAAATGGCACAAGTGTTTGAGCCATAGTTCAGAAGTCTGAGAGTCACTATGCTGAAAAATAACTGAAGAAATTGAAAAGAATAATATAAATGTAGTGATCTGCCATTTCCAGTTTTATGCTGCTATAAAAAAGCAGCCAGCACATGTTGGACTGTTTAATGACACTGACACCTATCAAATGTCACTGGACTTCACAAGGTCAGAGAGACTCCACTTTGGTTCAGGGGTTCAGACCGAATCCTTCTTGGGAATCCCACAAGGACTCTGGAACCAGGAACATCGATGGTGCTAGAAAAGACTCCATGACATTAATGTCTGTAGCATAGGGTCCACGGTATAAGGGAAGGAAAGCTGTTTCTTTGTGTTCCTTGCCATCAGAGGCAGCTCTAAATAGGTCTGGATTTCTGACGACGACCATACAGGTGCTGCTCTCACAGTTGCGTGTGTGTATGATCTCTCACAAACAAAAGCTGCTGGAGGGAGACATGATATTTTGGTCACAAGAATGTCTTTGATTTGCTGCCTTTTCCCTTTCTCCCCCTACCCCTCAGGCAGCCAACCCAAAGCTCCTGCATTCAGAACACTGAGCAGAGGTATAAAGTTTCACTTCTGTCATTTCCAGGATGATTAATGCAGTTGCGCAAGGCCAGCTCCCCAGCACTCTGGGAAAGCCACAGTATCCCACTGAGGTAGAGTGCCTCGATACTGCGTCAGCGAGGAGGGTATTTTGGGATATCGTAAATGTCACTATTGGTTTTAATATACAAGAATCTTCATCATCAATCCTTAGGAATGTTCTACAAGACAGCGTCTAGAACCGCTATTGAGTTCTGAAAATGACTCTTTAAATACCTAAAACTGTTAACTAAATTTACCGTTTGTTACCCAGTTAGTTAGTGTTGAGGAGGGAGTTTAGTGTGTAGTAAATGGAGCCAGTGTTCTTTCAAGTAATGATAAATTATGAAGTCTACAGGCTGTGTGTGATGCATGTAATAAGAGCTTTTTAGGGTGCCAGAAAAGAGGAACGCCTAAATTCCCAGCACTTTCTGTTTTGGCTGGATACATATTCCGTATCTATGATAAAGTAATTGTAAGAAATTAGGACATAATGTATTTCTTACTAGCCTCTGGTAAAAATATTAACTTTTAGACTTTTTTATAGAAACGTGAAAGAAAAATAGATAAATATTGAAACTCATTTTCTCATCAATTACAAATTTTTAAAATTTGCAGCTGTTAGTGGTTGATTAAATTAGAAGGAATAACTGGTCAACCACCTGCTCCTTTTCCTTTGAATTTCTCAGTACAAACTTAGTACTTTATGTTTGAGAAAATTTCCAGATTAACTTCCTCCATTTAAAATGGTGAAATATTTAAGGTACATATAGCTAATTTTAGATTATCATATATATATATATATATATATAATATATATATATATATCCATACAGAATTAATAGACTGAAGTCTTAATCCCAGGGTATGTTTGTAAATGAGGATCTTAAGGCTAGAACTAAGAACATGAAGCCACAAGACTAGAACTCTGATCTAACAGGGTCAGTGTCTTTATAACAAGAAATACCACAGAGCTTAGAGTAGTAGTGTCTCTGTCTCCTTTCCTCCCTGTCTCTCCCCCTTTTCATCCTTTGTTCCCTTCATCCCTTCCTCTCTCCGTCCTCCTCTTTCCATACACACTGAGAGAGGTGATATGAATCCAAAGACAAGGTGCCCATGAAGAGAGTTCTGATTGAAAACTGGATAAGATACACCTTCATCGTAAATTTTTAGCTTCTAAAACTGAAAAAATTAATGTCTGTTTGAATGACTGTAGTAGTTTTGTTATGGCGTCCCTAGCCGACCAATAGAGTGTCCATTATATTTCACCGGTTATAAATCAGTGGTTCTTTCTCAACTGGTAATCATCCCAGTGACAGCCACTGCTTGTTCCTACCTAGGCATGATAGTGTTACAGGGAGCTGGTGCCGCCAATCATCTGGACCACAACATTTATATATGGCCCTAGTTGCCAATAATGGTGAGGTTGGAAAACATAGAATGTCTTTTTAGGGTGCAGGTTCTCTTGCAAACCAATATAAACCATCCATGTATGCTTTAAGAAATACTACTTTATAAACTACAGTACAGTCTTTTTTAGCTGCATCAATTTTTTCTCTACATTTGCAAAATCCCATAAAATGATTTCTAGCATTAACTGAATGCACAACCATCTTTTAAAAGAAGACAAATGGAAGGATTTATATATTAGTGTTGGAATGTTTGGACTAAATACAGTTTTCTTAAAGTAAATCATATCGACTGTTGTAAATTTCCTACCTCCAAAACTAGAAATTAAAATTGTAATATATGTTAGGGGCTGGAGCAATGTCTCCATAGTTAACAACACTTCTGTTCTTGCAGAGGGTCTAGGTTCAATTCTCAGTTCCTGCATGATTACTCAAAATCATTTGTAACTCCAGTTCCAGGGGTTCTGATGCCCAATTTGGGTCTCCATATGTACACGTAGGCAAACAAATTAAATATTAAACTATGTTAATGTCACATAATATATTTTGAATAGCATAGAAGAATAACTAGACAATGAGGTCAGTTCACAAGAAAACATTTCATGGAAGGGAGAAATCTTAGTGACCAGTGCCATTAATAATCTTACTTTGGGAAAATATGGACCAGCTGTGGGGGGAAAAACTAGCAAGAAGTTTCAGTAGGCAGCGACTTGCTTCCACAGTCAGATTTATGGCCAAGATCTATGCAGTAAATAGCTCCAGAAAGCGCTTCAAAAAAAGTCTCTGTCTCCGATTTCACAAAGGAAATACTGGTTTTGTTTTAACCGTTGAAATAAACGATTCTAGTTTGAGGAGCCTTACTAGAAACTCGGTGTTGCCAAAGGAAGCTGGAAAAGACTTGTGAGGGGTATATAATTTTTTCATTGGCTCCCTTATTCTAGTGTCTACCCAGATCTGACTGGGTAATTTTGTCCTACCTATCCTTAGTATTTGGCAGCAAGACAGTGCGTCTTTTTAGACTCTGACTACATAATTATAGGAATCCTTTTATTTCAGGTTAATGAAAAACAATCAAAATGTAATTTTGACCTTTTTTTCTTGTATTATGAAATTATTATACCTTCTAACTAAAGTGCTGTTTTATTTTTCGTCATTTAGCAGGTTTTTAAAATAAATATTAGAAATCGCTCAGGCACAGCTTTTGCATTTTTCTGATTTCCCATCTCTTGGTTTAATGTTTTATCCTTTCTGTCCTGTTGGTTGCCGGGGACTCACCATAGTCTCCATCTTCTCTCTTCCTGGACATGAATTATGATTCCCATCCATTCACTTTGTGAATTGACTATGTTTATATAACCATACAATTATTTTTAAATGTGTAGTACAGAGTTGTAAGGTTGAAGAGTGAGCCATTTATTTGTTCTGAGGACTAATCACTTTGCTCTAACAAAATTTCACTTCTTTTCATCACAAAGGTGATTATAATTTCTCAAGCTAATTGAGCTTGTTCTTAAATTCAGATGGAATGAATTTTAATATCATAACTCGCAAGTGTGATGTTCTCAGTCACCATTGTTGATTTCATTCAGTTTAATGGCGATCTGAAAGTAAGACTGACCTGGAATCAACAAATACAAAACACAAAAATCCCACACGAACAAATGGGTTAGAATGGAGTTTTTCTTTGGGGGATGGTTAAGGAAGTGCAGCCTGTCCATCATTCATGACTGGGTTCCATTCCTGTTTATTTTCAGGATTTTCTAAAGCTGTAGTGCTTGAGTGAGCCACTTTGTTCTTACTTGAAGGTTTTAAGGAAAGTAGGAACAATATTCAGAGTTATTGACGGTGCAGTATCCAGTTATGTAGAAAGCCGGCCTGAGCTCTTCTCAGTTTCCCTTATCACAGAGGCACAGCGCCTGTTGTGGTTTATTCTGACAAGAAGACATGGCCACATAGAGTTCACCGATTCCACGAACTCACCCAACCGAACAGCAAAGCCGCTGTTGAAAGCAATCTTTGTACAGTTACAACATAGGTGCAAGGGCACGTATCTGTGAAGCCAGATGCAAATACACTCCAAGGGCAGCAAGGCACACATGAGGACCTGAGTTCAAATCATCAGCACCGCATGAAAAGCTGACCAAGCTGTGCTTTCCCAGTGCTGGGAGGGAGCAAAGGAGAATGCTCATCTACCTAGCTAGCCAGTCTAGCCGGTCGGTGTCCTCCAGATTCAGTGAGAGACACTGTCTCAAAGGATAAAGAACAATTAGTGTGCAGACTGGGCACCTGCACTCGTGCACGCATGCACACGCGCGCGCGCACACACACACACACACACACACACACAAATGTCTGTTTTTATGTTATTAAATCCTAGTAACCAAAATTAATGTGTGCTGAGGTGACATCTAAATGATTGAGAATAGTAACTCCTACATGAATATCCAGATGTGAGCTTTATAGGCTATACCAATTTGATGTTAGACTTGTTGAGTGTATTGTCTTTTTCTACATTTTAGGGTGCCAAAATACAAATGCAACGGATGTGTGCATAGATCTCCTGACCTCCCTTATCACCTTACAGACTGCCTGGTTTGTGTGTGTGTGTGTGTGTGTGTGTGTGTGTGTGTGTGTATTTAAAGGCTTGTGATGAATATAAATTATTTTCTGGTCTCTGAATAAAAGCATTTGGTCAGCATAGCTCAGAATAAACACTTGGTATTAAATTTGGTTTGTATTCCATAACATTCATTAGCACTAGGATATACTGCTGTTAGCGTTACCTGAATTCTCAAAGGAAGTTATGCTGCTGGTGGATTTTAGTTGTTTTGTGGTTTTAGACATTTAGGTAATGCTCTAGCATGGAATGTTTGTTCTAACTTATTCCTGATCTTTTTATTTGTGGAACTTCAGTCATTCAGTAGTATAGTCAGCTCCCAACCTATTTTAAACCCCCTAAAAATAAAAGTTTATGAAATATCCCTTGCGTGGATTACTGTTACTTTTTCTGTGCATATTGAAGCAAATTCCTATGGCTTTGCATAAGATGTCTTCTGAAGTATCTTCTGTTATGCCAGAACCATCAAAGTGCTTATGCAAATTCACATTGCTGGACCCAACTTGTGGTCACAGGCACTAGAGATAAGCTTCCCTCATGCTCTAACCCCAGTCAGTACGTTGGTTTGCCATCTTGAACTTGGGTGGATGCCTTACTTCAGCTGCCATTTCTCTGTGTGGAATGAATAGGCGTCTTCTCGAGTCTTCCCAGGAATTGTCACAGGACAGATAAGACGAGTAGGAACATCCTGTTTAAAATATACCCACAGCTTTTGGAAAGTTAGGGACCAAAACAAATTAAGCAACAGGTAAGAAGTGTATTCAGGTGATGCCTCTCCCCCTGATTAGTTATCTTAAGCACAGAAAGGAGGCTATGCGCCTGTCTGCACTTCTAAATTTCAAGACGAATGGGCCTGCAAATGGCTCAGCAGGTATAGGTGCTTGCTGTCAAGCCTGGCAACCCAAGTTTTATCCCAGAACTTATGTGATGGAAGGACAGAAGTGACTCTCACAAGTGGGTTCTTCGGTCTCTATGAGCATGCTGTGGAATATAATGCATATTATTTTAAAACATTGAAAGGACACACTGATGCAAAACTTATAACCAGGACATAAAATTCTTTTCCATGATTTCAGTCAAGGCTGTGTTCATAGGTAGAGGGCTGGCTTGGTGATGCGTGGTGAGGGAAGGCACTAGAAAGGAACACGAGAGAAGCAACTGTTAGTATCTACAAGTTCAACGCCAGGCTTTGTTTGTGCTATTTATGGGAATAAATACAGAAACTGACCAGTGAACTGACTGCACCTGAGTCATCTGGGTAGACATGACCTTTTTTCTATACTTCAGTTCAGTTTTAGCAAAGGAAAAGTGGTGGAGACACTGGGAGCCAGAAGTCCTGCTTTGTATACAGTTCTGTGGAGCTATCAAGAGCCATAACTAGCAGATAATGTAAAAAGGCATCTCCTGGCAATGCTGTGTTTTGCTCCCGTTTGACATGGCATTAGGTTGTGTGGGGTTGATTTGTTTCTAAGCATGCTGTGCTGAACAGAGAGCTCACAAATTAAAGGACTTAATGTCTCAGGCCATTTGCCTAGCTAATGATGTTAGAAACTAGGGTTTGGGCATTAGATGTATAAATTGAGGATATGACCGCTCCAAGATGTGGTTGAAGGGGAGATTTTGACTGTAGATAGGAGGGAGGGTACAGCCAGAGGCATCTGGGAGGGTCCAGAGCAGGGAGAGAAAGTAGTAGATTTAACATGGCCAGCAGACTGGACTTGGCCATAGTGGGGATGGGGAGTGAGAGAGGATGACTGACCAGGAGATAAGAAAAAGTGGTAAGAGAGAGGAGGCTGAGAGAGGAAGACAGAGAGAGAGAGAGAGAGAGAGAGAGAGAGAGAGAAAGAAAGAAAAGAACAGGAACAAAGAGGGTGCCTAACCAAAATGGCAGGGTTATATGGGAATAAGAAGCTGAGGAAGGGAAGCCCATGGGCTGGGGAGGTTCAGGATAGGAGCTGAGAGAAGCCACAGGTAGTTGTGCAGTGAGAGCCTGGAGGCCAGCACTCCTTTCAGTATGCAGATAGGTGGCCATGTGTCCCTTCTGACACTGCTGAAGGCTGGCTCTTTTGGTAGAGGGAAATAGGGACCAGGGCTTGGAGGAGTGGGATTTCCTTTGGACCTGAGAAAGACTAAGGAAGCTATAGACTGTTCACAGCCTTAAACTCTCAGTATAGAGACTTGTCCTAAAAACTATTAAAGGAGAAGAACCTAAATACAGTATTTGACTTACAATTGTGGCATAAGCATCAGTTTTCAGAGTTAGTTTATGCAAAGTCAAGTTAAACAGAATTTACTTTTCTATAGATTAAAAAAGGGTAAAGAAGGTTATTGACTGCTTAATCTTAGTGATATCTTCTTAACAAACAAGGAGTTCTGAGGAGATGCACTGATGAAAAAGTTGTCAAAGTAGTTGTGGAGATGTATTTGTCAATATGGTTAAAGCATTTTCCACAGTATAGCATATTATAATCTTTAATAAATGCTTCCGATGAATCACGCCAGGCTAAATGCATACTTATAGTTATTAAGCTTTAGTGATTTATTTTGGTTTTATTTTTCATTGTCAGTTCTTTGCAGGGTGAGCATCTCTGCCTCTGATTATTTTCACAGTTTGGGGTCATGGGTCAGTGTTATCTTTGAAGGACAGAAGGCTCATTTCTCACAAGTATTTGATTATCTGTAAATCTCCATTGCTGTGAGAAAATGGTAGTTCTCTTGTCAGCCATAAAATCCCTAATGCATGAGACTTGTAAAAGTTCAGTAGCCGTTTCCATTTTATTTGTTCTGGGTTCATTCAGAGGCATTTCCTGGAGAAACAGTGTTCTTTGAGTCTTCTAGGCTGATTTGCTTGAATTCAGTATACATAAAGTAGCAATGATAAGCCTGCCTCAGTCTCTCCATGGTTTAATGATGTTGAGAAGGAGACCTTGTGGCCAGCATTCAGAACTTTTTAGTTGATAGTCACTGCTTTAGATTTAACTTTGTAATTATAGACTTTTTAAATGGAAACAGTAACGCTAACATTATGTTGAAGGAACTTCCTTCAGCTTTTGAACTTTTCAAATGTCTTAAATTCTCGTTTTGATAATACATTTGTGATTGGGTTTATTACTTTTTCTTAATGTGTAATAAGATGGTGTGAATGATAACTTTTATGAAAAAGTCATAGCTATAGATGACTTATTTGCATATCATTTCTACAGTTCACTAGTTTTCTGTTTCACAACGGTGCTTGCCTCTTTCTTCTTTCAGGGTCGTTGCTCCAGGGAGAACTGCAAATATCTTCACCCACCCCCACACTTAAAAACGCAGTTGGAGATTAATGGACGAAATAACTTGATTCAGCAGAAGAACATGGCCATGTTGGCCCAGCAGATGCAGCTAGCCAATGCCATGATGCCTGGTACCCCATTACAGCCCGTGGTGAGCACGCTTTCATCCTTATCCCTGTCTGTGTGGCCAAGTGCTCCATGTCTGTGCAAAAGCAATGACTGTATGTGGACACAGGCAGCAGTGGCCATTGCCTGGTATTTTCACCCCGTGAAGTTACTTAGCTTTGTGCCAAAGGTCTTTGGCAATTTAAAGGCTAGCATTGCTTCCCCTAACACTCTTTTCAAAATTAATCATTTAACTTGCAGGTGTTAGCCTGGTATTTGTTAAAATAGTCATCAAAGTCAGTTTAGGTAAGATATATTCTGTATTGCCTTTAAAGGTAATAATGATGCTTTATTTAAAAACAAAAGAAGATAGATATATAATAGTTGTTGGTTTTGAGGCTCTTTCTCCCTTCCTTCCCTCATTGAAGAGAATCCCTGTCATTTTTCTTTCTCCAAAAAGAGATTTTGTGAAAACCTTAACTTGAAATTACTTTGTATTCACAAAGGCTAGGCAAATTTTCACCATGGTGAGTCATAACCACAGGCTTGGAAGCCTTCTCCAAAGAGAACTAATCCAAGACAGAACTCCCAGGGCCTTTGAAAATAGCTAGATTTGATAAGCTACGCGTGATCATAGATATTTAATATTTTCCTAGCTGTGTGCATGGGTAACTTGCTTATGAACACACATTCCTATCTAAATGTTTAGATTGATGATGTGCATGTGGTAAATGAATTTAATAATCTTAGTTATGTCGTAGTTATTGTTTGTTTGAAATGGTGTTATGTTAATTATTGTACAGAAATCCTAAATTGCTTACGTATGTGACAAAATTTGTAGTGATCAGAATATATCTGACAGTAATTTATCACTAACGTATTATTAACTTACTATAAGGTCATGAAAACACGTTTTTCTAGTTTGTTAATTGTAGCATGCGTGCTAACTGATTTTTTTTCCTAATACATTTTAACACCTGAACTCAATGTAATTATTATTCTCTCTTAGAACTTAATGCAACAGTCATTCCAAAAAAGAGGGGGGGATTGCATTTCGAGGTGGGAGGGATCCCCATATTACACCGGCAGTGATACCAATTATCAGTACTGTACAGTCGAGGTGAGAGAATATTATAATTAATTCTCTATCATTTTAATCTGATTTTTATTTTATTACATTATTGGGGGCTCAGTTAAAATGTGATCTCTTTATTTTTATGACATCTAATTTTATATGTCTGTATGGTGATAACATAAATATTTTAAATTTGTTAAAAATGTTTTGTATAATCAATCATTCTCTCTTCCAGAAAATATAGGACAAAAAAAAAAATCTTTCTTGAGCTTGGTTCTCATGTATGGTTTCAAAGATCTGGGGCAGTTTCTGCTTTAGGGTATAAGGTTGCTTCTAACTGATATGAGGTCCTTTTTTCCACTTAAACTTGTAAATCATATTTACTGTTGTTCTGTGCTCTCTGTGACCCAGAACACCACTGAGATGGGCAAGCATAGGTCTGGGATGAAAGAGGCTACGCCTACCATGGCTCTGAGATGCTTTCTGTGATGTCTCAGGCCATGTCCTGACCTTGTCCTTAAGTCTTACTCTCCTGGCTGATCCAAGGTCATATATGCTTAGCTCTGGGACAAACTCCAAAGACCTCTATTCTCTGAAATGCTAGTGACATATGTGTTTACATAGTCACTAAATCATAGATTTCTGAAACCATCAGATTTATCGTACTTTTGTTAGAAAATTTTCTGCTTAGATAACGTCATTGTCTGTATTAGTTAGAGCACAGGCCTTATGTTAATTTCTCCTCACATTATTATATTTCAGTGAAAATTACCCTGTGCAAACGTATTGTGAAACCATAGATGAAAAGTCTCTGTTCAGGATGGTGTTATTATAAGAAGTATTGAAATCATTTTAATTATTCAAATCTAAAGCGTTTTTACTATAATGACTGTAGAGAAGGCTTTAATACAGGAAATTTGCCTTCAAAACCCCCCTGAGACTGTTTGATCCCCTTTGTAGTCAGCCTTGTTTTAATGAGGATAATAATATAGAAAGAAATGGGATGATCGTAACCAACTGGTTTCTGAAATTTTGATTTTGGCTACCTATAGAATACAGCTAGGCTAGAGCTGCCCTGTCACTAACATAAACTGTGGCTCTGAACACACACTGAAGTGTTTGTCTGAGGATGTGTGGTCATGAGATCAGGCAGTGGCGGTGTGAAAGTGGAAATTCTGTGAGCAGAGCCATGGCATCGGAGCATTAGGGTACCAAAGGCCTTTGAGGAGAGACAAAGATTGCCATCAAGTAGAAGACAATGTTCTAGTTCTCGGTACTCAATGAATGAAGCCCCAAACGTAGTACGAGGAACAAGGAGGGGAGAGCAGATGTGGTCAAATGAAAGGAAACATAGAAACATCCCTGCATACCTGACAGACAGAAGTAGGAGTAAGGAGTTGCCCGGTCATCCATAATCCAGACAGAGGCTCATAGTGCTTTCTCTGCCCTGAAGATGGAAGGAGTTATAACTCAGAGCCAGAGCACAAGCCAGAGAGGACAGCCTCAGATGGGCCACAGTGGCCAGCGCTTGTCGGCAGTGTTTCCAAGACAGGAGAGGTGACAGGACAGTTAGGTCAACAGTCACTGAATCATTAGACCATGACATGGTGCTGATAACCTGGCTAATGCAAGAATTCATAGGAGACTTCTCTGCTTTCATTAGATTGTCATGCAGTATATCAATTAAATAACATTTTAGAGATAAATACGATAGTTGGAGGGCATCTACTGCACACAGCACTTCCATATATCATTCTCACACCTTTCCTGTGAGGTAGGTATTAGTATCTCAGGGCTAGAGATTGAGACCCAGAGGCTCAGAGAGGTTGCCTGCACTGCTCAGGTTGCGCAGCTAGTCAATAGCAAAGTCAAGATGTTAACCAAGCCTTGCCAGATGAAGAACACATGTGGTAAGAGCATCCAGGGAACAGACTGTCTTGGTACTCTGGATTTCTGATTGATTGAGCTCTTTGATGTTCAACATGGAGATAGAATATTAAATACATTATCAAGAATGTCTTTATAATTGTATAAACATCCTTCCCATTTTACACGACTAGTAAAAAATAGGGTTGATTATAAGAAGTATAGTTTTTTTGTATGCCTAATTCCTTGAAAGTTTACACAATGAATTGTAGTCTTTGGGGCCTTAACTCTACTTGGCGTTAAATTTTCTAATAAATTATTTTATTTTATTAAATTAAATTATTTTAATTTATTAGAATCATTATAAATTCATTTTAATTCTTTTATAAATCATTTTAATTCTTTTATAATATATGATCTTTGAAGATAAATGAGATTATAGCACTTAGTTTCCAAAAGAAAAAAAAAAAGCAAAAAGGAAAAACTTTCCATGTTCCTTCATAAGTGCTACATCATGGCTGGAGGTTGGGATGTAATGAGAAATTGGCATACAGTCTAGCTGACCCTGAACTGCCTCTTCCGGATGACAACGTGGAAGCAGCACCTAGTATATGTCTTAGGCTCCAGGATCAGCTCCAAGCTTCTCTGAACTGCAGAGAGATCTTTGTAATCAGTGGGTGCTGAGAATTGGACATGAGCTCAGGAGTTCCATTAATGTTCCCTCACCCGCTTTACTTGCGACCTGGGTTAGCAGTTACTGCACAGTTTCAGGAAGCAGCTGTTCCTGAGGTCTACCAGCACCTTGAGACGCGTGGCCTGTGTCGAGATCCCCAGGCATTCAGTGACTCTGACATGTATGTGACCAATTCAGAGTTTTCAAATTCAGCTCACGTCTCCAGTGCCGTTGTTTCTCTTGTCCCCTTGACTTTGCCACCCTTCCATGTTCCTAGTGTTGCTTAGCAGTAGGATGCAGAATGCTTTGAAGACATCATTTGTCCTCCTGCAAGGAGCACCTCGAAATCGCCAGTGTTTTCTTGCTTTTCTGTCTTTACCCACCGTCATGACAGGAGATAAGGCCAGTTCATCCTATTGTGTCTCTTCTTCATCAGTTACATTGATATATTCATCAGTCCAGCTGTGTACCAATTAGTCTGTGGATTCTCAAGCAGCCTGAGATCAGGACCTGAACTCTGAGAACAGACCTTTATGCATTTGGAACCTTTTTACTGAAAGAGTCTCAGGCTAGACTGCACTATTCAAATGTTTGTTTCAGTAAAACTGGATCAAAGGATACAGCGAAGCAGATAAAGCAAGCATCCCTCTTCCTCCTCCCATTCACAAGCCAGCCAGGGAGCAGAGACCACAACAGCCTTTGTTTTACTCAAGTCACATGCTACTTTTTTAGACAAAGACTTGAATGTGAATTTATGGATAATTCTTGTTAGCTTTGACCACTGTCTACATTCAAATCAATTGCCCACCAAGACTAGCTCTGTCTCTGGCTACAAAATGGTGCTTCCCTAAAAGCAGTTGCCCATATTAAGGCTTTCCTGAAACTATTTTAAGAGAGCTTTGATTTTCACTGATTGCAAGTTTGACTGAAGCATATACAGGTACACACACACACACACATTCTACTAAGCATACACAGGTACACATGCATGCATTCTATCGAGCATGCACAGGTACACATGCATACGTTCTAGAAAAATATAACGTGTAAAATTTCTGTTCTATAATCTCAGAATAATAAATTTTACATTATTATATATGACCCTTTCATTGTATAAAAACAAATATCATTGCAGTGTTTTAAAATGAAAAACCCTGTGTTGTTTGCAGTGGTACAGAATAGTAATTATAATACTTAAGATGTAGCATTTAATATAAAAATTACAAAACAGAAAAGTTAAGATTTTAAATAGTCATAAGAGAACAGCTAAACTCTGAAGTGGAAAGTAATATATAATTATATCTCTTAGCATCTTGATATCTATGCTAGAAAATATATCATGTGTTTGGTACTTTCTCTGGCAAAGAAAAGCAATTAGCAAATCTGTAATGGTTGTGTTATACAATAGTCACAGAGGTGGGTGCATTGCCAGTTGCTGGTTGGATACAGAATGACAGGTACAAAACAGGCACCACTTTTTTTTGGGAATCTGCAGCTTGATAGGAACAGCAGAAACACAGGTGGCTTTTAGGGGTCAGAGCTACAATCAAGTGAGAGGGAGTTCTATGAGACAGAGTTGTGGACTCACTGGGGATACTTAAAGAGGTAGAATTCTGGCTCCTGAAGCATATCTAGGAGTTAGACAGGTGGGCTGGGAGTAGTCAGTATTGCCTGAGACCCATCCTCAGCAAAAGAGAACCACAAAGGAACTTGTGTCCTTAGAAACCCCATGTCCAATCAGAAATGAAACCTGTTTCTTTAAGTGCCTGGGAATAAAATCGCATAGAGGCTTTCAAAAAAAAAAAAAAAAACCCTGCTTCCTAGGTACCTTTCCTTGGCATTCAGACAAGGAGGAATGGCTGAGGAAATCACAGATTCGAAGACTTCCAGATAATAGTAATTCACACTTGGTCATTATGTGAGAACCAGATTTCAAACCAGATTGAAATTAGACTCAGATGTGTTCACTCCCTGACTTTCCATTCATTCCTTTACAAATGATGAACACACAGCATTTGCGAGCATTTTATTTAGAAAACAGACATAATGATGTCCCCCAGCAAAATGGCAATTCATTCATTCATGGAATGCCTCTTGTAGGCCAGGCATTGTTCTGTGTTTTGGGGACTTAGAAGGGAGCTAAAAGATATCTCCCTACTCTCCCAACCCTCCCCAAAGAAAGTTTAAAGGAAGAAAAGCCTTATATTAGGAAAATATAAGTAAAGCATGCAAGCCACAGATAGGGAATTGCTAGTAATAATCATGTTTATGTAGTTAACTAGGATCATAATATGAAATTGAATAATGTATTCAGTTATAATGAAGCCTGATTACCTTAATGTAAGCAAAATGTCTCATTTAAAACAAAACAAGTGATATATAAACAGCCCTGCAATTAGTAAATGTGCAATTTATTTGTCTCACTGGAAAATGCCCTGGGAAAAGGCAACCATAAACCAACGTCCTTTATGCGTCCTTGGAACAATTATATCTATTAGTCATTGTTACAGGGATGTACTCAGTATCAGTTACACCAGTTACACAGTTAGACATTATCCAGTTAGTACTGGAGAGAACATAAGGGCTACTTCAAATATCAGTGTATCAGTTACCATCTTTGAGATCCTCTGAGCCCTCTGCAGGACAGCTCTGGGAATGCAGGAGTGGCCATGGTCACAAGTGCAATTTCCTGAGGGTTAGTGGCGAACAGTAACAAGCCCCAAACACAAGGTGCTCATGGTTTGTAACAGCTACGTTTCATCCATATATTGGTTTTCACTGTATTTTATTTGATGAGATTTATCGAGCCTGAGTTTTATTGGCCTACTGTTGTTGTTTTGTCAAGTCAGAATATATTTCTTCATCCGAATGACTTTATGAATTCAGCCGTTGCCTTAAAGTAATTATTATAGTGTACAATGACATAAACATTTCAGTAACTTTCTGAAATAGGTACTAAATGGGCTTTCTGGGAACCCATTTTAATTCACAGAAATGGAATGCAGAGAGGAAAAATGTTAACTAGCTCCCAGTCTTTTAGATCTCTGCTAAATTTCTAATAATTCTTTTATCTAGTTACAGCACTGGTCTGAATGGCTTTGCATGTATTACATCTAATTGTGTGGAACAGAGTACAGATTTGATTAGTATATTCCTGGACAGATGTTGAAATATAATGTGTGATCACCATGCAGGACTGCCCCTTTCATGGTGCTGACCTGGCCTCCAGGATACAAAGAGGCATCCTGCAGTCAGCTGCTGTTCACGGAACTGCTGAAAGACAGAAGCCCCTGGGCCCAGTTTTAGATATGAATGATGGTTTTTGATAGTGTAACACATGAACAGTTTCTTATAGCCTGAGGGTACCTGCTTTGGACAGGGATAGGTTGGAGGGTGGAGGTGAAGGTCTTATTTTAGGCGACTTCATCTTTCAAGAGCCATGCACCTGTCAAAGTAGCTAAGCTTGGTATTCAGAATCACATGCTTAGACGCCTAGGTATTTTAGCTTGAAAATATCACTGTGAGCTACGCTATAAATAAATTCTTTCTAGTGAATCAAAGTACACATTAAATATTCTATTGTTCATAGTCTTCCTAGTACAAATGTGTGTGCGGTGCACAGCTATCATGTAGAATGCATGCTCAACCCTGCTGCAGAAGACTTTTGGGATCTAACACTTATTTTTATGAAAGAATGTCATTTACACTTTTAGCATACCTGGCTTTTCTCTATTAAATACAGTAGCACCACCCCAGTGTGACAAAGGTATGCAGATATTGCCACATGTCTGAGGGAGGTAGAATCACCCAGAATGAGAACCACTTTTTGTGTAGAAGGGTCTAAACTGTTTTATTCCTCTGCATGCACGATGTCATAGCAATATTATGGAAATGACATTTTATTTTGTAATTTGTTTGACTTCATGTTATACTAATAATTTGTATATTCTTTGTTGCATAAAGTTTTATTGCAAAGCTTTCTGGAGTCTTTCCTATACTCTAGCATCTTATAACTTCTTATCAGAGAGAGGAATTGGCAGCACTTTAATATAATATTGTCATAGTATAAAACTGTTCAGTAGATCTATTTCTTACTATCAGAACTGTTAAAAATTACCTTTAAGTACAGGTACCATTTTTCCATGAGAGGGAAAGCGAAAGAAAACCTTAGAGATATACATACATACTACACACACACACAAACATATAGAGAGAATAATTTTTACACAAAGCACTAAATTTTAAAACTTAAATTTATTGAAAACCTATAATCAGTAAAACTGTAAATTGTGTCTTGTTACCCCAGACAAACTCTTAAAATAGATTTCAGCAGACTATTGAAGATTAGATCTATTCTTTGACATTCTGATTTGCATATCAAAAAGTAACATAAGTCTTCATCTGTCGAAGTATTTCCGTCATAAATCCTGTCTACTGACAGCCCATCCTATGCTGCCAGGTGTAATTCTTGAATAATTCTGTGGCTTTTCCTGGGAAGTGTTCTATTTCAGTCTTCACATGCTAGACTTTTCTCTTTCTAGTGAGGCTTAGTCCATTGCCGAATGCCTCCCAAGGATGTGATGGGCTCATAGAATCTTGACCATTGCTTCTGAGAAACCCACATCAAGTCACCAGGCCAAATGCTATCTCCTCTTCACCCAAAAGACAGTGTAATCTTTGCCCCTCACAACCCACAAGATGTGCTAACTGTGCACTGGCCAGGGGACTCAGTGATGCTCCAGGACTCCTGTGCCTGCTCCAGACGATAGGGCCCTTGTATCCTGTTAACACTTGTGAGCAGACCTTTCGAGTGTATCTGTAGTTACAAAATGTATATTTCAGAAAAGTTTCTAGGAATGAGTTAGGACAAAGGTGGAGGATGGGTGACGACAAGCAAGTGTCTGCACTGATGTATTCAGGACAAAACCCCAATTTTAGATGCAAATCTTCTGAAACCCTCTGCAAGTTCATCTGCTAGATTTTAGGAAAAACGTGACCTAGCGAATTTCTCTTTTCTAAAACCTCTTAGACTAAATTCAGAACAGAATTAAATGGAAGTGAAGGAAGGAAGAATGAGTGACATATGAAAAATAAATGGTAGTTGTATAAAGTAGGGTATCAACTTGGAAGCAAGGCCTACAATTAAATTTCGCTTTCTATTTTACTTTTCAGCCAATGTTTTCAGTTGCACCAAGCTTAGCCACCAATGCATCAGCAGCCTTTAATCCCTACCTGGGGCCTGTTTCCCCAAGCCTGGTTCCAGCAGAAATCTTGCCTACTGCACCAATGTTGGTCACGGGGAATCCTGGAGTTCCAGTGCCGGCTGCCGCTGCAGCTGCTGCACAGAAATTAATGCGGACAGATAGACTCGAGGTAAGACCAAGAATTGCATCTGCATAGTTTCCATGACAGTTCTTAAGTAGTATGGCCAGAAATGACTTTAAACGCTGAAAGCAATGATTTTCCTTCAGTATTTGTAGCATTTAGTTAAACCGGAGTTCTGCTGTTTTGAGTAATGGAATTTTATAAAAGCTACTCTTCTGTGTTTAGGCTACTAGGTGAAGACTGGAACTGGGCTTGGGGTGCCTGTTACTTCCTTATGCCATCAGTTTCTTTGAAATATATCACAGTTGCTTCTTGAATGTTTATTGCTGTGGCATTGTAGCAATCAAAAATTAGAAATGATTGATGCCCTCAGGAGCTCACAGACACGGAAGGCGTTGGCTACCGTACATGAGACATCCTAAAACTCACTGCAGATGTTCCCATAAGCTCTGGAATACATCCGTTGAGACAGTAAGGCCGTTTTGTGGAACGTGCCCTTACGAGAGCCTTTTAGGAAAACGTCACTTGGCTGTCATAGGTGGAACGTGAACAGATGCCCAGGCTTTGCTGTTGCTGACCGAAGAGGAAATTGAAGTTATACATCCAAATTTGAAATTAGCACGCAGAGTTCCAGCATGTCATGAATTAACAGGCTTGGTAGACTGCAGGAAAATGGCCTCTGAGTAAGGCACAGATCTGCATCCAACAGCCTTCCCTGCCTGTCTGCATAGAGGGGACTCTGGGCTGAAAAGTCCTGCGTGGACTAATTAAGGAGAAAGCAACAAAGTCAGGCGTACGTGAAGGCAGTTGAGTCTAATAACTAGTGAAGTTAGCAGAAGTATAGTAAGTGTTAATATCTTACTTATTCGTTAAAGCTTTTGGGATGTATTAGAAAGAGTATCAGATCACAGCATTTTTGTCAGGATGTCCCCCCTGACACAGACATCACTCCTTCTAGCCTTAGAACAATCTGATGGAAAGACACTGTTATTACCACTGTTTCCTAGGGAGGTAAGTCGGGGTAGGAAAGAGATGCCATGTAGCCTGTCCTTGCCATAGGGATACACTCTGCTGTTTGGCTTCTCGTTACACAAGTGCAGCAGTTTTCTTCTTAATGCTGTCTGCAAGTGCAATACAACAGCATTTGCATCAGCTTTATTCCCCTGGTCTTTGTAAAGCAAACCGAAAATTCTTAATGCATGATTGTTATTGACTAATGAGACTCAAATCATCTGAGAGAAATGTCAGTCTATTAATGATTAATATGTAATAATATTCAAAACACTGAAAAATGGTCTTAAAAAAACTCAGCTACGTTTTCAAACTCTATTTTTTTCCCTTAAAATTTTAGGTAGTTTTTTTGTAGTTGTATTTTGTGATTTAGTTTTCTTCCTTATGAAGAGCTGCTGTGTTTTGTCATTTGCCTTTGCTACTGCTAGAACAATCTCTCCTTCTGCATACGGGCGTTCCTGATAGCAGTGAGCATGCCGTCCCTTCTGTTGCCAGCATCTGAGTCATTGTCACAGTCACAGGGCCTGCAGTGGGAGACATGCATGTGCCTCTGCTCTGCAGTGATTCAGGGCTCCCCCAACCCCCAGCACCTCCAGAGCTGGAGCACTGGAGGGAGAAAGACATGGAAGGAGTGCCCACAACTCTTTTCAATCACAGTTGACACCAGTGATTACTTAGAGCTTAAAGTCGTGTTCTACAATAAAATATTTTGGATTTTTATTTCTTCTGAGTTAAAATTGGTCTAAAACAGTTAGGATCTTGGCTTAGTTCTTCTTGCTACATCTTTTCCTCCTTGTCTCTAATCGACACACAATAAAGAGATTTCAAATTACTTAGAAGTACTAGTGTTGACCAGATTGGATGCAGAGGTCTGAAGGTAGAAAATAGAAACCCGGTAACCACTGCTTGTAGGGTAGTTAACTACTTAAGCTTGGTTTGTCACATTGACTTCATGTTGCTTATATGTAAAATGAGATTTGCACTGGTTTATTTTATCTTTAATGTCACAGCACATTTAAAACATTCTTTGTCTTTCAACAGCAACCAAAAGAGGTGTTAAAACATTTATTTTTAAGTATGTGTGTGTGTGTGTGTGTGTGTGTTATGTACACATCACAGATACGTAGCATTTGTATCAATATACTCATCCATTCTTTGCTGGATATTTTTACAAAGATTATATGTTCTGTACTATACACTCAAGTTGTGGTTTTCTCTTAAAGTGAGGCCAGTTTGTTAGTCACTAAAAATATGCTCCTAAAATTCTGCTTTGTGGTCTTTGGATTCTTTCTGTAATTCCCAGCATCATTTTAATGCTTAAAAAGTATT
Source organism: Microtus oregoni (assembly GCF_018167655.1). Taxonomy (NCBI): domain Eukaryota; kingdom Metazoa; phylum Chordata; class Mammalia; order Rodentia; family Cricetidae; genus Microtus; species Microtus oregoni. Next base: position 18,087,738 of record NW_024543069.1, on the reverse strand, counting down.
TAGAGAAATTATTACAGTGTGTACAGGTATTAGAAATGGCTAACTAAGACTTAAGGTCATATGTGTGCTTCATTACAAAGCATTGATAATAATGGAAATCATTGATTAGTCTAAAGAATCATAGTAAGCTTTCATTCTGCAAAATGGATCCACAGATTCATTTATGCTACCATATCCAGTTGAGAACTATACCAGGTGTCCTTCAAGTTAAAGTTCTGTTTTGGATACCTGTGAAGCCTTTACTTGCTGTTGTCTGTTACCAAGAAAGGACCCTCGTAAGACTAGTAATGCTCATGTAACTTCTACCCTTAGAAGTCAACTCGCCAACCTGCTATGAATTTAACTAGACACAGAAAAACACATTCCCTCACAGAGATTGTATTCATGATAGCTGATTAGATATAACAACTTTGAGGAAAAGTTTAAATATTTGTTGACCTTTTTGGGGGGACACGTTTAGGTTTTGACCATTCCAATTAGAAAACGTGTTGTCTTGGTTGTGCTATTAGACATGGTGCAGTTTATTTACCAACTTAACAGAAACTAGGATCACTGGGGGTGGTAGTTTAAATCTGGCAGTCTCGTTCATGTAGACTTGCTAGTCTGGTAGTGGGTTTCAGGAATTTTTTTTTCACTCATCAGACAACTGACTAGCCTTCAGAATATTTGTTTTATAACTCTCAACTTTGCACCCCTTCAAGTGTTATTATTCGTGACTCTGAACTGAAGATGTATTTCTAGTGTTCATAGTTTTATACAGACTGCTAAGTTGCAGTGAGCATTGCTCTCGGTATACTGAAGGACTTTAGACACAGTGACAGGAAAGCAGTTCCTACCACACAGTAGTAACCAAACACACCTCGGGGGCTGCATAGTTCAAAGACTTATTAAGACATTTCTTTGGATATTTTTTCTGGCTATTTTTTCCTGTTGACTATTTAAGGTTTGTAATTATCCTACAGAAGTTTTGTTAGAAATGGGATTTAGAATGGTTTTGGTGAGTATTGCAGTTGAAGTGCTGCTTTTCCTGCGTTATCCATTTCCTGTTACACTGTGTAGACCAACCTGGCCTCCGGTATCAGCTCTGCTTTGATGTACACAGAGTAAGAAACGCTGTGTTCAATTTTGAGTGAATCCTATTTTGTGTATGGCTTAGTATATCTCATTATTTTAATTTAGGTTTGAGAAACATTTATCAATACCCCAAATTTTTTTACCAACAAATTTTGTTTCTACATATTCATGTTAGAAAATTAGGAAATTAGCCAAAATGCCTATTGTTGTATTTCTTTTGCAAAATTGTTTGTAATATGAAAATGATGGAAATAATCTACATATCCACTTAAGAGTCATCCATAGTCTGTGCACTATTTAATATCTGATGTGCAATCAGAAATGATGATTTGGACCTCACATAGGAAGATGAAAATGTTGACGCTGTTATGGCTATGTTTTCTGAAAAAGGTACCAAGTTGTCGCTAAACTGTGATCATCCTCATATTAAAATGTGTGCAAACAGGAAATTACACAGAAGGAAAATGGAGTCAGAATATTGCTCGGATATTTTTTTATTTAATTTTGTCTTCTCTGCTGCTAATTTGCTGTTAAATTTTATAAGTTCCCATCCTGTTTTGGAATGTGAGATTAAATCTGTTGCAAATTTTGTCAACTTTAGTTTACCAAGATAAACTACATCTCAACGTTTTGTTTTAATGAGGTTGGTAAACCTAGTCAGAGGTTTTCTCCAATTTTCAGAGAAAGGAACAAAGCAAACCCATATTGAGCAGTCATCGCTAGACCCCATTTTCCTGGTGGTGACTGTGAGGAGGAAATGTGTTGGAAAGTTGTTCCCGTGCAGTGCCCAGCATTCAAGAGTTTGTCTGTCCGCCAAACCTTCCCCACCGGCTCTCGGCAGCCCAACTCTCAGAAGGTTTCTCCTTCACGGTTCCCCTGAACAGCAAACTAACGTGAGGGCAGCAGTTTGTGTGCTCTTCCACGTCCGTCCCCATCCAGGTCAGAACAAAACACTGGAAAAACATGTGTAAGTCCAAAATGCAGCAAAAAAAAAAAAAAAAAAAAAAAAAACCTTTCATTTTCAAAACTTTAAAATTTACTGTAAAACTCTGCTTCTTTTTTCTCTGATCAAGCATTTGTACAACTCTCCCTGCTTGCATTCCACAAAAAAAAAATGAAGTGTGAAATTATAGTCAAGCAGTCTTTAACCTATAGAAAGCATACATGCACCAATGGCACTGACCTTCCTGCCAGTGTGGCAAATGTGAAACATAGTGTCAGGTCTTTGCCTTCAGTTCTCACCTAGGCAGACTTGGGAAAGAGGAAATGGTTGAGAACTGGCTGGAGAGAGCGCATATGGGCCCATCTAAGCTTCCTCTTGGATGAATTGCTTAAGCACAAAAGTGACCTTTGTTCTTCATAACATGGCGTTATAAACATAAAACATAATATGTATTCTACGGGTAGGCTCACTCATTACATTGTAATTTTTTTTTCAGAGTATCTCTTTTGCTGGCTTCAGTGATAAGCTTGTAGTTTTTAACAGGCTCCAGGAACCTGTGCTCTGAAGGCCCCACCACTTCCTCTTGTAGTCCCCTAGAGAAGGGGAGTGCCCTGAAACACAGCTTGGCCACATTTGCTTTCTAAATTGTAAACTCGTGGCTACACTTGAGTTTCCTTGGTTCTGTTCAAGAAGGTGAATATAGTACTAAAACAGCCTTTCGAAGCTTCCTAAATCATCTGTACCCTTAGTTACTCAATATGCTTAAAAAATCGAATAAAGTAAGAAGGTGAGTGGTGCTAGCCCATTGCTGTGCTGTAGAACACACGTCTTTTCCTAGCTGCGAGTTTCCCGGTAGTCATTTCCAGCATGCTTCTTAATATTCAGCCAAACCCAGGTTCTTAGTATGAGCTGCTTTCCATCCTAATAGGATCTGAACATAATAGGGACTGGTTTAAATGCAGTCGTTTTTATGAGTCCCTTTAAAGTCCCAGCATCTCAGTCCTGTTTAACTGTGAAACAGAGTGTTCAGTGTCTGCATTCGCCCAGTTGGGGGAGGGGACATGCTGGAAGTAGGAAAACTGTCTTTGAAGTGTGCATTGTTTTAAAAAAAAAAAAAAATACCGAGGTTTGAAGCTAGGGCACACAATGAAGTCAAGCCGTTGGGTGTTTTAGATGGCCCTCTGCTGGTCAAAAGATCAAACTCCCAAAGGGAGACTTGGAAACTTCAATGAGACTCAAAGAGCAAGCAAATAAGAAATAGTGTATTTTACCTCTTCCCCAGGATCCCCACACTGAAGTTAACAGTCATAAACCAAGTAGGCAGTAACACAAGTGAATCTTCCTCCCTCTGCTCATACTGATGCTGAATGCATTTTCAGTGCTCAGAAGTGACTTCTGGAAACACTTGATAGAAATGCCGTCCAGTTAGAGTGCTTTGTGTTTTCACTCAGAGCTAATGTCTGTTTACCCAAATTCTTGCTGCCTGACATTCACTAAACTAAATATTTTAACATTTTAAACAACTCCAGTACCACTTATAAATCTCATAATTTAACTTTGGTTTACTGTGAATCAAGTGACCTGTATACCTGAATCTGATTTAATTTAAATTTTTATTGCTTTTATTTATATATATATATATATATATATATATATATATGTCTACTCACTTGCATGCCACACAATGTATATGAAGATCAAAGGGCAGTTTTTAGGGGTCAGTTCTCTCCTTCTACCCTGTGGGTTCCAGGGATCAAGCTCAAGTTGTCAGGTGGGGTAGCTCTCATTGGCTGTATCAGACATAAGCAACTGTCCTTCCAGCATCCTTGCTCTGGCTCCATGATGTCCAGTCTACCACATCTTCTTAATCTTTCTTATTTTAACAACCTTGACACTTTAAAAGAATGTTATTTTTGCAAAATACTTCCCATTCAGTGTGTCTAGTATTTACCAATCAGCAACGATACAAACACCATGTGTGATAGGGCTTTTTGGGGAGGGGAGTAGGGAAGTCACATTAATACAATGGTGCTCCTGTGTCTCATTCGTTCTTAATATTCATGTGCTCACCTGGTGAAAGTGGTGTCGGCTGGCTTTCTTCACTCTAAAGTCCACATTTTCCCCTTGGTAATGAATAAGTACAGCAACACTGTGCTGGAATAGATCGCTCATGCTTTCCATTCATCATGAACGTGTTTCCTTTCTCAAGGACATTTCGCCAGAAAGATTCCGTATTTGCATACTAAGCACTGCCGAATCACGCTGCGGCATTGCTCCAGTTTACCTTCCCCCCTCCATGTACCCCCTTGGCCCCCAGAGTGGGTCGTTGAAAAATCGTCTTCAGAAAGGACCTGCTTGCTCACGTTGACGGAATCCCATTCGTTTCATGACCTCATAGGTGTGTCGAGAGTACCAGAGAGGTAACTGCAACCGAGGAGAAAATGATTGTCGGTTTGCTCACCCTGCTGACAGCACCATGATTGACACCAATGACAACACAGTCACCGTCTGCATGGATTACATCAAAGGGAGATGCTCTCGGGAAAAGTGCAAATACTTTCACCCTCCTGCACACCTGCAAGCCAAGATCAAGGCTGCCCAATACCAGGTCAACCAGGCTGCAGCAGCACAGGCTGCAGCCACTGCCGCTGCCATGGTGAGTAGAGAGAGCAGTGCCCTCCTCGTCTGAAGTCGGAACGATATTGAACAGTTTGTCTACTACAAGCTCTTCATCTATTAACCTCTTTGTTATGTTTTGCTGAAGATATGTTTGTTCAGGTATCCCACACAATACATAAAGAAGCTGCCCTTCACAGAAGTGAGGGTAACTCCTCAGATGGTTCAGATTGTTCCTCCTCTTGGCCTAACCCCTAAGGATCTGTCTTATTCTTGCTGTAGGGTTTCTGACATTCCTGCTTCATAAAGAGCCACATGTCTCCTCTTTGACATAACAACCCTGCCATCTCCAGTCTCTGTACATCATCGACCAGCCGTTGTTCTCCTTGGGTGTGTTCTTTTGCACATCAGAGCTCTTCTTTACCTTTATCTTGCTTTTAATAACATAATCTGGAACTATTTAGGAGAATCACTTTGACAAAATTGTTTTTAAATTAGCTGCAACATTTTGCATAGCCTGCCATCTAGATAGTGTGAAGGCCTACTGTGGCATAAACACGATTGTTCAAGAGCCAGGTCTTGACTAAGCCATTATACATGAAGGAAAAAGAAACTGCGCTACTCAAGGAGTTAAAAATCAGGTCATTTAGAATAGATACTAAATGCTTTTTCTTAAGATAAACTTCAGTATGACCTAGTAGCGGAGTTTAAGGGGTCCATTTCTTGGCTTAGCTGTTTTAATGCTATCCTTTCTTACATATAAAATATATAGCTTTTTAAAATAGTCATAAAAATCATTGTCACTACACCATAAAATGAGAGAGGTCTTTTCTGTGTTTGTTTATGGATACTTGAGCAAAAATACAGAAAGCAGACTCTCTCCTTTTCTCTTTCTTTCACTCCCTTTTTTTTCTTTAGAGTATTGTTTGTAATTAACTACAAAGAGGAATTATCCTCCAATAACAACTCAATAGTGCCTCTATTGTGCATGCTTAGTCTTGTTATTCGTTGTATATGGCATTCCGATGATTTGTTTTTTTATTTGTTTTTTCTCACCTACCCAAAATGCACTGCTGCCCCCATGATGCACCTCTGCTTGCTGTTTATGTTAATGCGCTTGAACCCCACTGGCCCATTGCCATCATGTGCTCGCTGCCTGCTAATTAAGACTCAGTCGGCTGTCAAATCACTGAAGCGACCCCTCGAGGCAACCTTTGACCTGGTACTATGACCTTTCACCTTTTAGCTTGGCATGTAGCTTTATTGTAGATACAAGGTTTTTTGTTTCTTAGTTTTTTTTGTTTTGTTTTGTTTTTGTTTTTAACCAATTAAAAAATATATATATATATAATCCTTTTCCTGTTTAAAATGGTAAAGTGCAATGAAAAACTGAGTGTGGTTTCTTGAAAAATGAGCAGAAAGACTTAAAATGTGTCCATAGACGGCTATGGTACAGTGAAAGACTGGAATCCCAGCAGCCCACATTCAGTTTAACTACATTGTAAAGCGTTCTAATGAAATACTCGGAGGACAGTAAAGTGTGGTTTTCACTGTATATTTATTTATTTCTGTACCTGTGTGGTTAGCATGGCTTTAGTGGTAGAATTCTTACATTCTAACCTGTAGAGTGCAGTATTGGAGGAGAGTTTGCATGCTCTGGGACGTGTGCATGTGTCAGAGGACTGGGGTGGGCAGAGCTGGCTGGAGGTCGTGTCCCCGCCAGTCGCTGTATGGTGACCTCCTCACAGTGCTTCCACTCCTCGGCCCTCATGGAGCTCGCACTGCCCCTTTCCTTCTTCCCCAAATCAACAACGGCTTCTCACGGAAAGCCTGAAGCATTATGGGACATAAAACACCTTCCTCATGATAACATCTGCTCTCGTTACTAGTGGGCTTTCGTTGTGGACGAAATAATGCTTCCTTTAAAGCTTTTATCTTGCTTAATTTCCTTAATTGGTTTTGTCGACTGGATTTTTCCCTGGGTAGTTAAATGCTCTGCTGCTTGCTTGCTCGTGCTCCCTAACAGTTTTAGCCTACAACTGATTTTTCTTTTTTTTTTTCTTTTTCTCTTTTTACTGGTATTTGTTTTTATACTCATTCACTAAACAGGGAATTCCTCAAGCTGTACTTCCCCCATTGCCAAAGAGGCCTGCTCTTGAAAAAACCAACGGTGCCACCGCAGTCTTTAACACTGGTATTTTCCAATACCAACAGGCCCTAGCCAACATGCAGTTACAGCAGCATACCGCCTTCCTCCCACCAGGTAAGGGCTTGGATTGGCCACGGAATGCGTTTCTGATGACCTGCTCAGGGTTCTCCTGTTAGAGCAGGTTAATCCCTGCAGCCCAGGTTAGCCGTTAAGTCGTAGAGAGGGTGTCATACGGTAAGGTAAGGTAGCCAGCTGGGGAAACACTCAGCTTTCATAAATGGCTTTCCTTTGAAACTGAAACTTGAGCTTACTGAGACAGAGATGTTTATATATTTGTGGGTGTTTATGATATTTGGAATTGAAATGTTCTCTTTTTTTCTCTTTCCTCAACACTGTTGTATGTTTGTCAAGCTGTGTTATGATGCTCTCTTGCTGTAAGACCCCTTTGCCTTCAAGACACCACAGTTTTATGAAATGACTCAATTTTGACATTTTCAACCATTAGTTTGCAAAATGGACCGAGGCAGTTAAAATGTATTCATCCTAGAGCTCTTAAGATGTGCTCTTCGTATTAATTATGCATTTCTAAAATTACTCTTGTTCCAATGCTGAAATTAAAGTCCAACTTCCCTTGGTGTTTGTATTTACTGCTTAGTCATCCCATGGTCTTCCTCTTTAGTGCTTAGTCATGCCTCTCTGGTTTCAGCTCCCTTTCAGGTTGCTCACACCCACATACTCTCATTCATAGAGATTTAAGGGTTAAAAACACTAATAACTCACTAAGTTTGTTAGAAATTTACTATTTCAACATGCTTAATTCTTTTATTTTGTACATTGCTTCACTTTTTATACACCTCATATTTTAAAATTAATTAACCAAGAGTATCAGTAATCTCTTTTTCCTATACATGGTTTTATTTCGAGAACACTTTGAATATATATATGCTACTTTTGATAAAATAGTTTATTACAAAATTAGTAAATTGATATCTAGGTATGTACATCATGGCTCTGGTGACAGTAAATAAATAAATAAGCCAGTGAACTGTTTTATTAAAATGCTCCAGGGTAAAATGGTGGCTGTACTCTTGAGATAGCATTCTTCAAGTGGGAGTTTGTCCAGCCAGATTAGGATAAAAATTAAATGACCTTCATCTATAACATATTCATTGATCTTAGGGAAGTTTTTACACTAAAGCACACAGTATCTCTCAGTTCCTTATATAGCATTGTTTGGAGACTTCCAGTGACTCATTGTCTTGCTTTTTGGTTAAGTTTCTGTGCTTCTAGATTTTTACTGTTTTCAATGAACAGTCGCTCAGTTTTATATAACCCTAAGCCAGGTTTGAAGGGATTATTAGAATACTTAAACAAATTAAAATTATATTTCTGTCATTTTTTCTATTGAATAAAATGTTACCCTTAAAATCATAGTTTCCCTATTTGAAATTTAAAAATGAAATAAATTATCTTCTTCCATGTGTTATGTAAGAGAACTTGAAATAGTACATCTTATCCGTTTTTTTTTTTTTTAATTTCTTACTAATATTCAAACATTTCCTCCTCCTCTAAATCACCGTGGCCAGCAGTTGTGTGTGGAGCGCAGTGAGACTCTGACAGTTTGACCCTTTACCAGCTTTGGGGTCTGTTTATAAACTAAACTAAACTGCAGGCTCGTGTTAGGGGCAGTAATTGGATCCATGCCTCAGAATCAGTTGCCCACTACTTTTGAAAGACATATTAGTAATTTAAAATATGCTTGAAATAGGTTGAAATTTTAAAGATATACTTGCATTTTATATGAATTTTTATATCAGAGATATTCTGATATCTTGATATTATATTTACCATTATACCATTATGTGAAACTATGATAGCAGGCATATAAAAGAATATATATTTGCAACCTGATCTGAAGGGCAAAAAGCCAGGTTGAGTTATTCGTTAGCCATATAACTAGAGATAAATGTTACCATCCTGACTTAAAAATAAAAATACTTCCATTATTTTACATATATATCAGCATGTACATGAAAAATGACCCTATGATATCTCTATTTCTGCCAAACCCCTTAGTCAGAAAGGTAGAAAATAAAGAATTTTTACGGGGAAAATAAACCTATACCCCAAAAGCCACACAGGGACCAAAACAAGTAGGAACTGTGGAGTCTGGAAAACTCTGGGAGTCCAGACCCAGCCTAAGGGGACTAGTTACTGTTTAGATTGCCTGGTAGGTGGTATCAAGGCCTCCTGATGGCCCATGTCCATCATGTTGTGTTTGTGAATGGGGTTGGTTGGTTCTCTGCTTCGTAGGGCTGACCAGACAAAGCTGCATAGACAAATACAGCACAGATTGCTATGGACAGCGGCTTTATTCAAATTTGGGGACATTTGTGTATTTACACACAAAATGAAAAATACTGGCAATTTTACTTTCTGAAATCTTGCTAGAACTAAAGAAAGTTGTTCTTACCATAGATTCATATACAGTCACATGTGTACTATCTTGGAGAAAATAGTCTTATTTCCCAAAGTCTAGGTTATACGTATAAAATAGAATTACATATAAGCGAAGCAGTCTCCTAATCACGGCATAATAATTAAGAAGATACACTATCATTTTCACAGCTGGGTTTTTTAGAGCCCTGTGGTTTGGTTGCTTCTTAGTAACTGTAGATAGGTGTGAGTCTGTTTCATTCAAATTGCAGGGAAGCACAGTTTGCTAAGTCCATAGAACCATCGACTACATACATAGGAACTAGTTTGTTGACAAAGGATCAGGGATTAGTGTCATGCTAGTCAGCTAGCAAGGACAAATACGCACATATTTAAGAACAGACCTGAACTTACATAGCATCCATCCACCTAATCTACCGTTCACGATTATATCCACCCATGTGTCTGTCTATCCAGGTATCATTCTCTCTTTAGCTCTCCGACCTCCCTTTCTCTGCATCCATCTTACCTTCTAATCAGTCAACACATGTTGATTATATGCCGTGCGGTATGCTAGTATTTACACTAGAGATTCCAAACTCCTGACTGCAGGGGGAAATGTAGTATCCAGAAATAGTTAGGGCACATGCTTTCCAGCCTTTCAGCCCCACAGCCCTCCTATTTATTTTCCATGTTTCGTCCCAAACAGCCACCATTGGTTGAGTAATGACTCCTTGCTGTGCTTGCCAAACAATACAGACCTATTTTCTCTTTTTTTCTCAGACCCAAGTCTGACTTGAATTTTCTATGTTACCAGTGAGTAATATGAGACCTAGTGAAGTCCAGCAATTTATCACCATATTACATGGCTCTCAGGGGAATTTCTCAATAGCTGTGTGTTAGCTATATAGTTACCTTAAAAAGAATTTTAGGAAACAGAACCAGCTTCACCAATCACTGAACTTCACATCTGTTTCACACCCTCTACCTAGTATATATAAATATTAAATTAAGTTCAGTATTGTTTATTTGTTTCAATTTTAACGACACATTAAAATTTTTTATTTTACCTTTACTCTTCAAAACTAAGCAGAATAATGACACAGACCAGGAATAATGTAAGGGGCCATTTATATAACAAAATGAATTTCAACCCTTTGATATGTTAGAAATAATATTTTCATTATTTTTGATTTTAGTTTTTAGCCTAGAATGTAAATCTAGGGCTGTTTTAATTTTTACTGGATCCCGAGAGAACTTTGAGGCCCTCCCTTGGCAGCTTCCTCCCTCTGTCCCCTACCCTCTACAGCCCAGATTCTCAAGTGTTCTGTTCCCATTCAGTCCCTGCCTCTCACTGTAAGCATTACCTAATTAGAGGACCTTGGGTAGACGTCTTCTCCAGGGGTCCTATGCCACCTAGACAATAAGAATCCTTGACTGAGCTCCTGAGTTCAGTAGACCTGCCTTAAGAGTATGTCAACACCAAGGAAAGAATGTGCCATGGGCTAACAATTCATGGCTCCAAAGATTTCTGTGTCCTCCCTCTTGAGTTTTCCATTATGTTTTTGTCTTCCACGGAAGCACCTATCACTTTTTTCTCCCTAGTATGTTTCAAGCAATATTAGTGAACAGCTTTTAAAAGAGCTAAACTCATTAACATAATTTTTTTTGTTGGCTCATATTGAGCTTATACCTGATATAAAGAAATGGCCAGGAAACTCTCTTAGATGGTGGTGTAGATGTTTGGTCCAGGAATGCAGGAAGATGAGACCATTTTTATAGAATAGATGCCACAAAAATCTCTAGTCTGCCACTTTTATTATAATCAATTTAAGTATATATATTTATAGTTTTATTTATGCTAAAAAGATTTATAAATAATGAAAAATAAGGAAGCTATTACATACTTGAATATCAAATTTGACAATTTAATTGACTGCAAGTTTTTAATAAATAATATTTTTAAATTTTAGAATACCACAAATTACCTTTGTACTCCTTACTATAAACTTAAATAAGTAAATATAGAAATTCCAATCAGATCTCCAGTTTTAACATTGTCTCTCTTCTTTTTATTTCTTTCTCCTTGATGCCTTTGTGACTATACCTGTATTTCACTTACAAATTGTCATCCCGACCTTTATATCCACATTTTAACTTAAAAAATAATGTGATTACAGTGACACATTTCTCAGAACCACACCATTCTGCTGCGCAAATGTCTTTGTAGGGAAAATTGGGAATTGACAAATTCTTAAATTCTGCCTTATGCTGAAAACTGAGGGAAAATTTAAATTGCCTCTTTGTGCATCGCTATGAGTAAATCAACCAATTGGAAGTAAAGATGTTTACTATGGTCATTTCAAAAATGGTTTTTGGTTATGGTAAGAGGGTCCTACAGCACTGTCTTCATACTTGTGAGTTTCTGCACCCCAGCTAGTATCTTCATCGCTGCCTTGTGTTTATTTGCTATGAATCCCTCTTGAAGCTGTGTGCATTGGTTACATTGATAATGAGGATGATAACCCAAAGAAAAATTCAATTATTAAAAAGCTAAATGCTTTAGAGAGGTGTGTGAGGTCACCTCACTTCCAGTGCGTGCAGGCTCAATTACGCATGAACTACTGTAGGCAAACTGTAGCATAATACTAAATTTAAAACCTGTAACGTGGATAATATTTTAAACTAGTTTTCACATCCCTCAAGTAGCCTACATACTCCTTCGTTTACCCTTGTCCATTTTCTTTCCCTATCCTCCTGCCTAGAGGGTAGTATCTTCACAAAATCTTGACCCAGTATTAGTCTTGCTTGCTCTGTTGTCTTTAAATATATTCTTTGTTATTGGTCTGTTTTGTTGTTCTTGTTGCCCTTCACAAGTCTTTATACAGTAGTAGTAGCAAAATACAAAGCTATTCAAATGTCTTAAATAATGCCTCCCTAGAGACTATTAGTTGCTTCCCTAGATCCCTTACTTGCTTTAGCCAGGCGTCAGTGGCCCTGGTCTAATTGTGGTCACGGATGTATTGTGGATGTAACAGCAAAGCAAGTTGAGTAATCCTCTTTTCAGTTATGTTTCTCAATGGCAGTTTGTTGTGTAAAACCATTTCTGACAAGACTCAGTTGGCAGATATTTTTCTAACAAATGTTCATCCCAGATGCTACTCGTTGTTAAACAGGATGTGCCAAGATTCAGAGATTGAGATAGAAATGTAAAACCATTTTAGATTTTAAACCTTAAGGAGTCGAAAATAGTTTTGTAGAAAGAACAGTAGTTCTCCATATGCGACTGTAGCCTATACTTGATAAAAATAGATAGAGCTTCAATATTTGTATGTCAGGAGGGAGCAGGAACTATGAATGTGGCATTATATTCAGTTCTTCCAGTCACACCTCTGCGGACATCAGGGCTTAAGGCCCTGCAGGTGACGTGGGCATCCTCATTATCTTGCACTCAGGTTTTTCACTGAAGTCTAATTAGCAAATTCTTGCCTGTGAGATTTGTAAACTTTGGCGACTCTAAGAAGCCTTCAAAGTCTAAGCAAGCAGTGGAAGTCCCTCTCTTTTGCCTACAGGGAAACTGGTTTGAGATTCCAAAAAATTATGCTCCCCCACAATGCTTTTTCTTCCTTTGAATTCTACACTAAAGAAGTGAAGAGTTTTCCCTTTTTGCATACTGTTTTTTTATTGCTTGCTATCCCTCTGAATAAAGTTTCTGTCTGGGTGGTCACATCCTCGTTGTGTCTGTATGGTTGCTGCTGCTACAGTGAACAGAGAAGCAAAGCCCACGAGTTTAAATTAGTTTCCGCTTCATGACATTGTCCAGTCAGTTTTGTGCATTGGGGTATTTAGCATTTTAATAATGAACACTATTTCTAATTACGCAGGGTGTTTAGTCTTAAAAAAAAATGCATGTGTCAGATTTGGAAGTAGCAAAGCAATGATAAGAGCTGGCAGCTGGATTAAAACAAAACATTACAGAATTTCTTCTAAATGAATTAAATAGGTTTAAATTTTCTTGAAAGTGCTCTATTTAGAAGCAGCAGTTCAGAGAAAGCAAGTATACCAGCACACAGTGAAATTGGCTCTTACTCCTCACCCGGGGCTAGTTCTAACTGACCACTGTGCTACTGTATGGTTTGATTGTGCTGACAGTTACATGCCACTGTTCCCGTAATAACAAGTTTTCTTCTTTGTTCAAATGAATTTCCTAATTACACGTGTGATGGGATGTTTTAATTCTTTTCCCTTTTCAAATCCACCTTCCTGTTGCAATGCATGATGGGCAGGCTCAATATTGTGCATGACACCCGCTACAAGTGTTGGTAGGTGCCAGCTTTGTTTCTTGATTATCTTAAACCTACGTTGCATCTCACAGCCCCTCAAAATCCACTGCTAAGTTTAACGTGTATCTATTGGGCAAGTCCATTTCCTTTTTACTAACACCTGTCAATTAAATGCCGATTTCTATTTAATTGACATGCCCCCTCCCCACATAAATGTTTTCTTTCCACACAAGTTTCCTTAATCACTTAATTATTAGTGGATTTTGATTGGACTATGAGTTCTGGTATATAAAAACAAGTCTCTCTCATAAAAGTAATGACTGTATATTTTTATAGTAGTGAATAATAAAAAAGAACTTTTATTCAAATGGATAACTGTACATACAAAGTAAATACCTGTATTTTATTTATATTTTAATGTCTTTGAATACTATATAAAATTCTTGTTTTTTAACTTAGCAAATTAAGCCTGTTTGTATCAATTTTCTTGATTTAATGGTAACAAGCTTTTTTTCCCCCCCTCTTTTTTTTTTCTCTTTCATCCCTCCCTCCCCTTCTCTCCTTGGAATGTTGTCCTGCTTTGCGCTGTGATTGCATGTCACTCGCTGGTGATGATGTTCTGTCACATGGCTTCTTGCTATGATAAATACCATTGCCCAATGATCTCCTCCATGTTGCCATGGTTTCCATATTGCTACACTCTTCTGTATGTTTGCTTATATGATTTTCCCTCCGAAAGTTCCCATGGTGCACGGTGCTACGCCAGCCACTGTGTCCGCAGCAACAACATCTGCCACAAGTGTTCCCTTCGCTGCAACAGCCACAGCCAACCAGGTTTGCTAATTTACAGCTTTGTTTCTTAAAAACCAACTCTTAATAGGGCCAAGTCCAGCAGCCTTAATGCACATGGATCTCCCATTGTGCTCAGTGGGAGTCGCGTGTGTGTGAGAGCTGTAGAGGGTGCCGTCATGAGCATGGGGTTCAAAGATACCTCTTGTTGGCCTACACATTCTCTCTATGACAAGCAGCCGATTGCTTTTATGCCATTTATAAGTGCTCCAAAGTGTCGCAGCTCTGTTTCTGAAGCTACTAAACTGATATTTACACAAGCAATTCTCATTTTTCTCAACCAATCGTCTAAGGATTTTGGCAACCCAATGTGGGAGCAATTATGAGGTTAATATTAAAGCATCTGGTATATACTTTCTCAGCTCGTTCCTAAATTCTTAATAAAAAAAAGGGAAAATATTTTAATGTATTCCTATGCCACAAATGACCACTCTTGTAAATAGAGTTTTGATATATAATTTTTATAGCTTAATTTTGATAAGCAGATTGCTTATTAAAATGAATTGCTTTTATGCAGCATCTCTCAGCCTTGATTCTAGCTGCTTTAAATGGAAAAGGAAATTAAGTACTCTCTCGCTTCCACAGTTAACCTGCATAAATATGGGACATTTAGGGAGGAAGAAAAAGAAATAATGAATGATAAATAAATTATGAAAGCACAGTTTAGTAGGGATGGTGGTGCATGAAAGTCACTAAACCGGGTTATGCCTGTTTCACTGGCAGAAGTTAGATGGAGCCTGGTGAGACTGAAAAGAACCTTGTCAGATGGGATCTAGCATAGTGTCCTTGGAGCAGGCAGACAAACTAAGAACCAAAAGTTAGTGCTATGAGGAGCATCTGCTTTCTTTTTGTTTTGTTTTTCTTTTGTTTTTTCAATATATCATCTTCTGTTGATGAGCTTTGAGCTATTAATATAGTCATTAAAACCTTTCAAGATCATAATGCCAAAAGGATTTAATTTTAAGTTTCAGACAAGCCTTAAATAATTCTTGGCTAAGAATCATTAGTTTTTCAGACTTATCAAAAATACCCTTGGATTTGTACTAACACAGAAGACTCATTTACAAGAATGCTAGATTGTGCATATGTGGCATGATAGTTTGACCGAAATCTCAGTAGATGCAGTGCAGTCCATTTATGGTGCACATCAATGATGCTGGAATCTCCTGTGTATTCCATATATGACTATAGAATTGCTGGTGTAAGCACAACTATAGCAAAGCAAATTCAAAATGCCCTTGGCCACTTGGGTTGTAGGGGACACTTTACTTTTTGCATTGTGCTGTGACCATTTCATGCATAATTCCCTGGGTCTTCATACTATTACTATTCTACAACCAAAGGAAAGGGAATGGATATATATATACACACATATATTATATCTACATATACATACATATGTATATGCCTACAGTACATTAGCAATGCTGGGAATAGCTGATGCCACAAAATGCAGCCTGCATGCATGCAGAAGTTTATAGCTGGCCCTTCATCTGCATCGAGTGGTGTTGAAGGTCCTTGGTATGTTTCGACAGCCCCATCCTTGATGCTTCTACACTGTTGGGTGCAACATCCTGCCCTGCAGCAGCAGGAACAATGGTATGAGAAGCTTCATTATGCTTGGAGCACATTTTCGTGCCATTTGCCAATGCTGTAAAATTGTGTAAAAATGTCAGCTAAGAAATTAAAACTAAAAGGAACATAGTAATAGATACTCCAGAATGTGAATTATAGGTTTTAGAAGATTGACGTAGTCTAGGGTATTTAAAAAGGAAACAACAAAAGCCTTCATGTATGTGAGACCATTGTTACCCCAACTAACTTTCTGAAATGGACTTAGTGTCATTGTATAGAGTAAGTTGAAATAGTCACCAGTTAGTTCCTTTGCTCAGGTTCACACAACCAGGAAACAAATAAGTGTTAGAACCAATGTTTTCAGGCCTCGGCTACACTCAACCTGTGGGGTTGCCTTGCCCACATTATCAACCTTTAATTGGAGGTTGAAGAAGAATCAAGTCACATGTTTGATTTCGTATGGAAAAAAGTAACCTCTGTATTGGTTTCTCATTGTATTTTCTCCGAAGTTCTCCGAGTCCCTGCCTATCTAAAATGCAACGGCTTGTGTAGCTGATGAACAAACCGGTTCTCTTTCCCACTTATTTTTTGAACCACGTTTTTATAATGCACACCTGGTTTATTTAATTTGGGTCAAAAGTTAAACACTTTGATCTGAATGAAAATGTTAGAAATTTGGTTGCACAAACTCAGGCAAGACATTTTTTTTTATTATTCTTGATTTCAGTATCATTGCTAAGTATTTGAAACCACAAGGGTGTGTGTGTGCGTGTGTGTGTAGGCCAACAAAAAGGGCTTCTTTTAATAACTGCTCTGCATGAATTTTTGATAGCTGTACTTCTCTTACTTTCTAAGTACTGGTAACATCCGTAGAGTAGTACTTAACGCGAAGATTACAAGCAGTGAGGTGCTTCTCTGGCATTTGCGTTTATATTAACTTTATGTCATGTTGACCCAATGAGGGCTGTCACCTCACAGCTGAATCTCACTGTTTTGTATAAATTTAATATTAAGATGTTTTCATCTCTCGGTGGTTGGCTTGCTTGCATGGATCATTCATTAAATAATTTTTTTATTTGCTAGATACCCATAATATCTGCCGAACATCTGACTAGCCACAAGTATGTTACCCAGATGTAGAGTTGTCGTCACAAAACAGTAAGTTTATTATGCAGTATAATCATTCAGTATTTGTGGTTGGAATATGTTAATACTTAAAATGCAAAGGATAAATATTTGGGGATATTTTAATTGATATTACAAATAAGTACAAGCTTGAATAAAATATGGCAAAGGTACTTAGAAGACAAAAAAATGAGTTAGCATTTGATGAAATTTTCTGCAAGGCCTACAGACCAGCTATTTTTGTCTGTATGCAGCATTCAGCTTCTGCTGCAATTCCCCCACTGTAGTGCTAAAACACTTAGAGAATGCAGAAATAAGTAGATGTGGACTGTACCTCAAGAAAATTCTTCAAATTAGACAGTGAACTAGATTTGGCTCGTACGCAATCATTTGGTGACTGCGTAGAAGTCATTAATTTTATTTTAACTATTATTTCACTCATTCCTATATGATAATACATATCCACCTGTATCATGTACAGGATTAGTAGGGAACAATGGATCTAAGTCAAATAACTTTATATACATATATGTATATATACACATATATACATACATACATGTACAGATATTTTTATCAGTTAAATAGTATTTCAAGACAGCTAGCTTAGTGATACAGGATTCTGAAGATGTTATTGTTCCTCACAAGGGTTTGCTTTCTGTGACATTGTTTTCAATACCTGCAAAATTTACTATTTTTTCTCCCTAAAGTACATGTTTCTTCAACATATACAACTTAAATTAGATCATGTCCACAGAAGCATGATAGGTACTTATATTTGTAAATTTGCAAAGAGCCGTTTAAAACTCAGTCTGGTCAGTAGAAGGTTCTTTTGTTGTTTTCCTGAATTTATTTGGTCGCTGACATATTGGCAAGTAAGGTTTTGTACTGCTTTTCTGTAAGTTACCCCATCAATGATGTAAATGATTTCAGAACTGTGTGCTAGCACAAGAGAACTTTGAACGAGTGTCCTGTGAGGCAGAGGTCCAGGGCTCCTCTTCTCAATGGTCAGAGAAGGCTTTTGGACAGTGAAGGTCCTGTGTGGAGGGGAGAGTAAGGACCTGGCAGAAGGGACAGAATCAGGTCTTCATGGTGTTTAGAAAACCAGGCGAGAAGAATCCACACCAAGAGCCAGACACAGATAGATCCCAGACTAGAGAGAACGGTGGGCAGAGTATGAGTTCGATTTAAGGAAGAAATGAACTGAGACTTTGAGGACCCTGCAAAACATGTGTTGCAGTCAAGTTATTTAAGTTGATTTTTCTCCATTTTGTAAGCTCTCTCAAAGCAATTCTGTCCAGGTATGGTGGTACACACCTTTAATCCCAGCACTGGGCACTCAAAAAATGTGTGAGTTTCTATGTGCTCAAGGCTGGTCTATATAATGAGCTCCAGACTCAGAAGGATACTCAGTGAGACCCTGTCTAAAAATGGAAGCATGGGTAGAAAATAAAATGCAGTTCCTTCGTAGTTGCTCAAATGCATGGAGTCAGGACATTACTTTGTTCGTTATAAGTTTAGAGGAAGTTGTCAACATGGTGTCTTCTGTGTGTGTGTGTTTGTGTATGTATGTGTGTGTTTGTGTATATGTGTAATGTATATTAACTATATACTGAACATGTTTTCAACAATTAATGTTTTTTAACAAAGACTATCTCTTTTTTCCATTGTAGATCATCAAAGAGGAAAGGACAGTGTGCTTGGTTAGAGTAAGGACGACGTCATTAGCCATATTGTATATACCGTCAAGCAACACACACAAAATCCCTCAGCCACAAGACATCCACATATTGCATGTTAACCAGAAGAAAAGACAACATGGGAACTTGCTGCACACTGTTGCCTACACACTTTGTACATTCAATTGGTATTTGTGCTGAGGTGATATTCCTATCTAAAAGAACAACATTGTCTTTCTTTTGTAGCACAGAGTTATGCATTAAAATATGCATACATAATTAGTTTCCTATATATTCATGCCATCTTGAAAAGACAGACTATGGTGTAACCATGATTCTATTATGTATTGGTACGTCTGTAGACCAAGATATAATTTTTTAAAAAATGAGTTTATTTCTTTCAAGGTTTACAAGTAACAAAGGTGCACCTTGTATTTAAAGTTGCCATTAGAGCTGAGAGCGCGCATGCACAGTCTTTTGTTTAAGAGTAATATTTTTACTGTAATAGATTGTAAGACGTGGAGAGGGAGGGATCTGACAGAGATGAATGTGCCAAGCAAAACCACAACTGTGTATATTTTAAAGCACATCATGGCTTTAAGTACCATGTTGTTAAGGATTCTCATGAAGTGCCATAGACTGTACATCAAATTAGAGTATTATTTCTTCAGTGTTATTATTTTCAGAGCCACATTTTGTTGCTTATTTGCTAGTACTAATCAATCAAAGGGCACCATTCTTCTTTTCTTTTTTGTTTTTGAAACCAAAGCTGTCTCAGAAATGGCCAATTTCACTCTACAGTAACAATAGACAGCACAACACAAACGCAGTACAGATAAACATTCACATACTGGAGATATATATATATAATAGATATACAAAATTATTTTAATGCATTGTAGTGTAATATTTATGCATACTCAACTATATTACATGTTATTCAAAAGGGATATGCCATTTCTGAGACACAATAACAAAAAATGTTTGAGGAAATTATTTTGCTTCTATTTATAGCCTCTGTCAAAAGTCAAAAGACTATAAATGCTTTGCAGAAATGGTTTCACGTTTGCTTCAATGCTTCATCACAGTCACGTTCAAAATAGTGACTCTAAACAAAGAGAACAGCACTGTCATCAGATGCATGAAAACCAAAATATGAAAATGGGAAATGTTTAATTAACCTAGTAATTGGGTGGGTTAAGTACATGGGTGAATTTTATATGTGATTCTTTTGTTCAGATTAACTGCTTATAGCCTTAGAAAGCCTTTTAAAAATTTTAAAAATAGATGTGCATTCAGTTTTTAAGAATGGATTCATCCAAAGGAATTCCCCTTTTTTGTGGTTTGGATGTTGCAGCTCGTAAAGGATATTTTTGCCCTGTTCAGCAATTCTAAAATCGCTGAGTAGGGGCCAGGTTACTGGCAGATCTAGTGTGGAATGGGAGAAGTGAGAGTTCCGTTATAGAACTTTCCATACTTCCAAGTTTACTGCAAGTTTTTATGCTTGAGAGAGATGCTTTCTAATATAAGACTGATGTGTTGATTTACTGATTGTACTGTACATCTATTAAAGCCTTAGATTATTACATTACGGGTTGGAACCCATACCAATGTAATTTCAATCGTGTTAAGAGAGTAATGGTGACTTCACATGTTATTGTAGTTAGTTACATTATAGAATATTACTTATTTTTCTTGTTAAAATGTAGTTTTTCATTTCCTACATTTATTAGATTTTCATTTTCTATTAACATTGAATACCATTTCAGTTTATAGACTATTGTTTTATTAGATTTTACCAATGAATTTTTCAAAATACAAAAAAATTAAAGTAGTTTTTCCTTCATAACATACTCAGTTTTAAATTACATGTAGTGTCATATGAATATCCGTATTATTAACTAAATGATTTATATTTTACTGATTTAATATTACAGTGTAAGAATGTCAGTCATTGTTCTTGTCTAGTTTTCATTAAAAGAACAAAGATCTTTTATATGGATATCTTATAAATATATAATCATTGCTAAGTAAGAAGTTAAGTTGTTGCTATGGCAACAATCCTGGCAGACAATTGAGTAATATTTTGATGATTTATTTTGTTTGTAATTAGTTATTATGAGAAGATCTAGATCCTAGATATTAGAATAAAATTTATTTTCTACTGTATCCATTTCAAATGTTAAAGTATTGTTTAATATTTTTGAAATCCCTGAATATCAGGCCTTGTTATAAATAAGCTGCATAATCAATAAATAGAACAAGGGACTTTTTGTTGATAATCCAAATACTCAAAGTTTACGTAATGAGAATTTTAGCGTGTGTGCAAACTCTTGAGGGTTGATGATGCTGCAGTTGAGCATGTTGGAGAGTCTAGAGAGAAAGGTTGACTTTTTGCACTTCTGTATATAGTCAAAAGAGAGAAACCTGTATAATAGCAAGATCTTATTTTGAATAAAAACGTCTATAATTACAAGGAGTTTTGTTAAGGCTAATGAGATGACAGACTGAGCAAAATTGCTTCCGAAAGTGGCACAGACTTAGCACTCCATACCCTTCAGACGCGTTGCTTTGCTTTTTTTGTGGACAGCTTGTAGTTTGCCAGGATTTTTCAGCTGGAAAGATTTGCCATCCTTCCAAGATCTCATGACTGACAAAACTCCATTGGGCCAAATCTGCCTGAAGATCATTACCAAAAATAGCAGGTACTTCAGCCATTAAGGTGAAATCATGGATCAGATATTCCTTACAT
This sequence comes from Microtus oregoni, assembly GCF_018167655.1. NCBI lineage: Eukaryota > Metazoa > Chordata > Mammalia > Rodentia > Cricetidae > Microtus > Microtus oregoni. The sequence goes on along the minus strand of NW_024543069.1, from coordinate 18,066,257 downwards.
TGTTTTCCAAACTACTGCATGTTTAAAACTTCAACAAAAAGAGAGAAAGAACTATGCTAAGGACATATATTATTCAAATCGGTTTCTGCCAATTTCAATGGTTTATTGTTCACAAAATGAAATCTTCCAAACAAGTATTGACTTTCACAAAATTAAAACCATAAACAGGCAAACCAAACAGCACACCCGTAGTTGTTACGTGATTGTTTTTTAATTGCTGTAGATCTTGTTCTTTCCGCAGGTGAAAAAAGAAGTTCAAATTTCACAGTTTTAATTTTCAACTCGGAAGTACTCAAAAGAGCAAAATGTGACAATGGCCACTTGATTAATTACTTGGTTGCCCAGCCTTCACTCCAGCTGGCTGCTAATGTTGCCCTTACCAGCAACCCGACCACTTTCATCTGCCGAAAGGACAATGTGCTTGGTTTTACTATTATGTAATCACAACTTACTTTCTGCTTGTAGTTGCTTACAATTATGTATTTTGTCTAGGGCTGCAATTTGTTTTATGCTTATTTTATTATTACTGCAGTAGTTGACTTTGCTGTATGGAAAAATAAAGTGAAATTGCCCTAATAAAACTTCTCTTTCTTAAGTACATATGTGTATCTGAGATTGAGTAGTGAATTATTTCTCAGCATTTCACATACATTACATATACACTGTAATGAACATAGGTATAAATTGTCTGGTTTCAAAAGATTGCAGCGAAGGCAGCTAATGTTTTCTGACGCATCATCTCTCCATGCTGAGAATCTAAACTGAAGAGATAACTGATATTTTCCCAGTGCTTTGTAAAATTTCTCAGCCCACTTTTCCTGGCTCTACTAACTTAAATGGTAGATGAGGAAAATATATGTAAGTTAAAAAAACAACAACAGAGTTTTTTAATTCTAGATCTTTCTATGAAGAAATGTAAATTACTTGGTTAATTCCTATTAACGAGCTCTGAGAGACAAATTCGTAAATAAGATTGCACTCTATTCAGAAGGACACAAAGGTTAAACAGCTGGTTGAGCCACATTCTGCATACCTACTCAGTGTGTGTGTGTGTGTGTGTGTGTGTGTGTGTGTGTGTAAGTGACCGTGTGACTGTTTGAATTTGTTGAAGTCTTTACAGCTAGTGATAATGTGGTATCCCTTACCAGATAGCTGTGAAGAACTAAGTTCTAATATGAAGAAACTATTTATCATTCAGTTTTATTATATGTTTGCTCTGGTCCTTAGTATTTGTCAAAGGCTGCACACTTCTCATTTGAAATTTCATTTCTTTTTTTTTCCCCAAAACTTCTTTCAGGAATGATGATGATAAATGCCTGGTTTATTGTTGACTTATCGCTAACAGTTCTGTTAGTGATTTGAGTTCTCAACATATGCAACCATTTTGTATGACATTCATCAAAGAGAGAAAGCTCTACAACTTTTCTGAGTGCCATAAAAAAAAAAAAACTATGGGACTAGAGAGATGGCTCAGCAACTTAGAGCACTGGCTGTTCTTCCAGAGGACCTGGGTTCAATTCCCAGCACCCACATGGCAGCTCACAACTGTCTGTAACTCCAGTTCCAGGTACCCGACACCCTCACACATGCCTGCATGCAAGCAAAACACCAATGCACATAAAATAAAAAATAAATTATAATGGAGAACTAGTTCTCTCTAGTCTGAGATACCTAGTTTTTTTATTTTAGTGTTTTTTTTTTTTGAGACAAGGTTTCTCTGTGTAGCCTTGGTCAACCTAGAACTCACTCTTTAGACCAGGCTAGCCTCAAACTGAGAAATCTGCCTGCCTCTGCTGCCTGAGTGCTGGGATTAAAGGTGTGTGCCACCACCACACAGATGAAGAACTTATTTTTATTATTTTACTTGCACACATGATTCTCTGACTGTGAGTGTATGCCCATATGTGTGTGGGTGCCTATGAAAGCCGGAAGAGGATGCCAGCTCTCTTGGAGCTATAGTTCCAGACAGTTATGGGTTCTGCTAATGGCACTAAGGTCTTCACAACCATTGAACTCTCTCCAAACCCTATCTCAGGTGTTTTTTGATCGACTGAAAATGCTATAACGAAAATCATTTTTACATTTGCATTTACATTACTTCACATGAAGCTCTATTCTATCACAACAGCATATGAGTCTACTGAAAAATTTTGCATGTGGTAGTATTCCCCTCAAAACATCATTCAGAAAGATATAGTTTTACTGAGGCGTCTACTAAAAACCAGTTCATGGATCGGAGCCCTCTGCTAGGCACCAGCTCTTTCTTACACACATAGAACAAAATCGTTTGCTCAATGTAAGACTTTATCACACAAAGCACAAAGGGATTTACTTTGTGCTTTGGAATGGCCGTGACACTCAGCATCACATGACGGTGTAGTCATCTTTCTGAGACTCTGCAGTGGTGGTTTTCTTCATGTAGCTAGGCATCTGCAGATGTAAAAGAACCTGTGGAACACAACAACACAATATTGATAAATTTTTGGTTTGATAACTCCATTGACTGGAGAGTCTGGACCATCTCTGCCATGGCTGAGGCAGTCCACTATATCTTTGGGAAATCATCTATGTTATAATTATAAGAAGTTGGAGACTTTTGAAAGCTTAGTATATATTTATTCTAAATGTTCAGCATCCAGCAATGAAGTGAAACAAGAAGGAAATTTAGAGACTGAAATGTCAGAGACTTGCTTTGAACTCAGTCTGACAGTATCAAAATACCACACTGAAATAACTTGATTGTGGTCCTGATAATCATCACCATACTTAGCCAGCCCCTGACACTGCCCACAGCATTTGAGGTGTCCGCTCCCAAGTCATATTTGCTCAGGGCTACACTGAATAAGCAGATCTCCTCCTAAGTCTTCAGGGTGTGGCCAGCAGCTCTCTCCTGGACTGTGTTTGGAAAATGAAAGCATTGGCCAGGTCAGAGCTGGGACTCAGGAACTCTTCTCTCTGTCTCTACTGTCAAATCCCCTTGTGAATGGAAGGATGTGAGTGACCCAGCAAGGCTGTGCCACGAAGATTGGGAAGAATCGAAACCACAGTGGGCTAATGTCATAAAATGTTTGCTGTTAAGATGTGCACTGACGGCTTTCTTAAACTAAGAACTGAAGACACAGTAGTTCAAGTGAAGGGCTCACAGCAGGACCCTCTGAATTCGTTTTTCAGTACTTTAAGGCCTCGGCTGTGCTAAGTATCTTCAGCTGTCTGTAATGGTTCCTCCTTCAGTATGTAGTAACAAGGGCATGAACATTACAGGAGAGTTCAGCAGTTTCTAGATGTTGCTGCAGTTTGGAATTGTTTGCAGGATCTTTAAAGCATAGCTACTTGCTTCCTTGGAAACCTGGCTTAGTTGCTATGGGGAAAACTCATAGGCTAACATCTATAGTGTTTTAAAAGGAGTCTACTACAGAACCAGTAATGATGTTAACAAGGATGGCTAATTTTACTTCATCTGTTTTCCAAACCCCACACTGGATCTTTAGCTTTCCATCCTAGTTTTGGGGTCACCCATTGCTTTTTATTGCAGCTAGATTTCCATACACCATCTCCATCCACTTTTGCCATAATTAGTTCTGTCCTCGTTGACTTCTGAAACATTATCTTGCTGCCATTCAGCACCACACCATAACAGATCTCTTGTGCTTCTCGTGACGATTTCTAAAACTACAACTAACATCACTTTTTCTAATTGTCTTTGAATGTGTACTTCCTGTCCTAGCTGGATATAATAATAGACCATGCCTAACCCCTGTCAGTTTGAAAGCAACCATTCGGAAACATGCACTTTTTACTGTTTGACCCTTTAAAAATTTAATAATATACTCAACATCAAACAATATATGTATCACCATGTGTATTGTGCTACTAAATTTATTTGAAATATGGCAGCATCCAAGTTAGCATCAATATGCTTTAATATATGTGTTTGTGTTTATATGTGGGTTCAGAAGATTGGATCCAGGACTTGTTAATGCTAGGCAAGTGATCTACCCCTGCTCTCAAACTCCACCCCTGCATGTTTTATTACTAGTTTATTATATATGTTTCAATAATCAAAGACTTAGTTCAAGAAACATACCTGACAGTATGTTATGGACTGTGCTATATTCTTAGATACCAGGGCAGAAAGTAAGATCCTTACTTTAGTGCAAGACAAATAGAATATTCCATGTAACTATGTGGTTATCCCGAGTTCCTATCTCCAACACCAGTCTCAGTCTTGTTGAGTATACTACAAAGTAACTTAAAATAAGATTAAGTAACAACCACCCACCCTTATTCAGTGGAATATCAACATCCTTAGTAACTCATTGTTCATTAAAAATTATCCAAGTATTAATACCTATATACACATATGTGTGTGTGTGTGCGTGCATCATTATTGTGCACACATGTAATCCCAGCACTCAGGCTGAAACAAGAGTGAATTTGAGGCTGTATTCCGGCAGCATGTTTCTGAAAGTAAAAGAAATATTACCGCAGAAGATTTTTAATGGCATTTGTTTTCAAGTAAGGCATACAAAATAAAAATTTTATACCATGTGGAAACTGGTATTTTGAATGTGTACATTTTTAGTGGGAAACCAACTTAAACCTGTATTGCCTCAAGCATTTTTTAAATTTATTTATTTATTAAAGATGTTTGTCTCTTCCCTGCCACCGCCTCCCATTTCCCTCCCCCTCCCCCATTCAAGTCCCCCTCCCTCGTCAGCCCAAAGAGTGATCAGGGTTCCCTGCCCTGTGGGAAGTCCAATGACCACCCACCTCCATCCAGGTCTAGTAAGGTGAGCATCCAAACTGCCTAGGCTCCCACAAAGCCAGTACGTGCAGGAGGATCAAAAACTCATTGCCATTGTTCTTGAGTTCTCAGTAGTCCTCATTGTTTGCTATGTTCAGAGAGTTCGGTTTTATCCCAGGCTTTTTCAGACCCAGGCCAGGTGGCCTTGGTGAGTTTCTGATAGAACATCCCCATTATCTCAGTGTGTGGGTGCACCCCTTGCGGTCCTGAGTTCCTTGCTCGTGCTCTCTCTCCTTCTGCTCCTGATTTGGACCTTGAGATTTATGTCCTGTGCTCCAATGTGGGTCTCTGTCTCTGTCTCCTTTCATCGCCTGATGAAGGTTAATATTCAGGAGGATGCCTATATGTTTTTCTTTGGGTTCTCCTTATTTAGCTTCTCTAGGATCACTAATTATAGGCTCAATGCCCTTTGTTTATGGCTAGAAACCAAATATGAGTGAATACATCCCATGTTCCTCTTTTTGGGTCTGGCTTACCTCACTCAGGATAGTGTTTTCTATTTCCATCCATTTGCATGCGAAATTCAAGAAGTCATTGATTTTTACTGCTGAATAGTACTCTAATATGTATATATTCCATACTTTCTTCATCCATTCTTCCATTGAAGGGCATCTAGGTTGTTTCCAGGTTCTGGCTATTACAAACAATGCTGCTATGAACATAGTAGAGCATATACTTTTGTTGTATGATAAGGCCTCTCTTGGGTATATTCCCAAGAATGGTATTGCTGGGTCCAGGGGTAGATTGATCCCGAATTTCCTGAGAAACTGAAACACTGATTTCCAAAGGGGTTGCACAAGTTTGCATTTTTCATTTTTTACAAGGGAAATGTGTTCACTACGCTTTCTCCTAGCCTTGTAGACCTACGGCACATGATTGTTCTCTGCTGCCCTACCCCGATGCTGTGTCCTGCTGATGGTAGCATTTTTGTTAAAGAAAAAGCCAACACTCTTGTTTTCAGTAATTAGGGATTATAGAACATGGCTTCTTTGTGGGACGCTTTTGAAATTGACTTATTAACATGAAAAAAACTTTAAGGTAAGATTGTGAGACCTCAAATTTACTAGTTTTTAATTTTTTGCCTTTTCACTTTCTTTTTAGTTACTGTTCTTTTTAAAATCTTCTTAGTTAATGTTCTTTTTAAAAACCTTGCTTTTTAAAAAGATCTTTTTATTCTTTTGTCATTTTACTTTGAATTCATCTAGATATTTTTCTTAGAACATTTTTCCACTGAAGTGAGTCAGTTCTTTAAACTTTAATTTTTTCAAAGATAAAACATGGTTTTACTTAATGATGAGAAGGGATCCAAAACATTGTACCCAAACTGTAAAAATCTTATGTTGCTTTCGTGATGAAAGCCAAAAGACCTTCCTAATCTCAATCCATAGTCTTAATCACCTGTATTGGTGATGTTTCCTTGTTACTGCCATCCCTTGTTCCTATTTAGAGTTTGTATTTCCAGTTTAAATTAGTACATTAAGTTATTTAGCAGATGGTCATCTCTTCACCTTTCCACTTAAAAAAGGTACCTTCCATCACCAGAATTAGATACAACCACCTACAATAATTTTAAGAAGAAGTCAGTCATACAAAATAACTTGGGAAGATTTGTAAGCAGGTAAGAATGGTAACTACATGCATAAGAGCAAGTATCCCCAAGGTGACATTGAGCAGAAAGTCTTGTATAAAGTCAAAGCGACATTATGTGACCATGCCATCACATTCCACGTCGTCTTTGCTGTAGAACACCGACTCATCTTTTCCTTTCATATTCTATGCCACAGAATCCAGGAACGTTTTTTTTAACTTCTGATAAAGCATAGCAGAAAGATAGAATACTAAGGCTCATAGAGAAGAGAGGGGACCTCACCTCTAGGATCTCACTAGCTGAGATTCAAGGAAAGTGCACACAACTGATGAAATCAACTATAAAGATTGCCTTCGTAGAGACACTACTCCTTTATTCTGGTATTTCAAACAAAGAGTTCAAACAGCTAAGAATTCACGCCTAGGGCTAGAAGTGCTTAGAATTTAACCTCATCTACACTCCAGTCCCATCTGTGAACCTAAACACTAATCATCATAAAAAAATTAAAACTTGTAATTGCATTTACCAAAGGAATTTCTTTAAGATGAGAAATATTCATAAACCACCTCATATTTTTTAATTTAAACTTTGCTTAAATATAGATTCTGGTTGTGAATTATGTCTTTGGAGCCATGTAAATTTAAAAGCCATGCAGTGATTTGCCCAACATGAACAAGACCTAGGGAGTTCAATTCACAACACCGTAAGAACAAAACCAAACAAACCACAAATAAAGCATATTGTCTCTAGATAGTTCTTCTTTGCGATCACTCATTCTGGATTTCTTGTCTTAAATAAAAGTCAGACTTCTGGACTAGGGAGTAGCTCAATGGATAAAATGTTTGCTATACAAACATTAAGAATGGACCTGACCTTCCATTGGCCATCAGACACTAAAGCTTAAAATTGACCCCACCATAGACAATCCTGTGTGGTCAACGTCTGTACCAAGACTCCCACCAGAAGCCAGTCTCCATTCTCATCGCCTTCTGTAGCTATTTCTTGACTATAGTGTATGCAAGATCAGTCTAGCAGGGTACCTGAAGCTTTTCACCCTTTCTCTTCCTCTTTACCCTTTCCTTTGTGTCTTTCAAATAACACAAGCTTCCCTGGTTTACAGGAATTCTGCTCCTCACCCTCCAGAGCAATTGAACTCTTCTTGCTTTCTCTGAGTGGATAGTGTTACTCCTTTTTCCCGTTTACCATCACCTAAACTTCATACAGCCTACGCTCAGTTTATTGTTGCCGCTACCATTCACATTTCTGTGCATATCATCTCATTGACTTTCTACCTAGTAACATAATAATTAGTAATCCCTTTTCTTGTTTCCTTTTCTTTATTTCTGTACTCATGCACAATAGCCAATAGAGCATTGTTCAGAGTACTATTAGTATTCTTTTACTACTGAAAACGGCTGTCACTTAAGGAGCAGCTGAGTTGTATTAAAGTACTACTCCATTTCATGGCTATTGCAGATGGCTCTCAACTCTCAGGGAAGATCTGGAATACAGCCTGGTGTTCTGGACAGCAGTATAGAAGAAGAAAGCATCACTGCAATCTTACTGTACACTACCTGTATGGTATCTCTAACATTGCCAACAATTACACTGAAAGAAGTAAGAAAAACTGTATTAAAAAAGAATAGAAAAATAATTTAGTCAATGATCTAATCCCAGATTATCTCAGGGGGCAAATGCCACCACAGGAAACATAGACTGTAAGATCATATGTCTCCTCCAAAAGTTACAAATTCCACAGAAACTCTCCATGGGAGAGCAGTAAATGAAACTCTAGAGACACTAATCAAAAGACCAATTATAAATGTGTTGAAAGATGTCAAAGAAGATGTGAATGAACTCAGTGAATTACAAGAGAATACAAACAGCTTAATCAAGTAAGACAGTCAGTTAAGGATATGAAAATAGAATTTAATAGAGACGTGCTGATAAAAAAAGAAAGTGAAATAAGATGGAAATGTAGTCACAAAATATTCAGCAGAAAGCCTTCCCAAGGGAATTGATCCTTGTAGAGGGCAAACTTGTCAGAGCGTGAAGACAAGGTCGAGGAATGAGATTATTTAACATTGATAATCAATTTGTGTGTGTGTGTGTGTGTGTGTGTGCATGTGTGTGTTTGTGTGCATGTGTGTGGTGTTTAATGTATGCAGAAGTTGGAGACGTCACTCATTTAATAGACTGCCTGCCTATGATGTGTGAAACTCTGGGTTTCACCAGTATCTAAGAAAACAATGGGTGGCATTAGCCTATAAGTCAGTACTTAGTCAAGAGGATCAGAAAGTTAGGGTTATCCTCAGCTATATAATGAGTTTAAGGGCAACCTAGGCTATATGAAACTCTGTCTCAACATCCAACAGATGAAAAAGAAATTAAATAAAACATAAATGTATAAATAGAACCATAAGATCTTTGGAATATCATGAAAAGAGTCAATTATGAATTATAGAGATAAAAATGAAAAAAAATTATACAGAATACATAGAAATTATTTTCAATGATGTCATAGAAGACATCCATGATTTAGGGAAAGAGATAATCATCTACGTATGAAAAGCACAGAGAGCAGGGTCCAGTGGCACACGCCTTTCGTCTTTAATCCCAGAACTCAGGTGGCGGAGGCAGGTGGATATCTTTGAGTTCAAGGTCAGTCTCTTCTAAAAAGCTAATTCCAGGACAGCCAAGGCTGTTAAAGAGAGAAACCTTGTCTCAAACAAACAGCAAACAAACAAACAAACATGAGCAGAAAAGCAGTGTCACAGGTCATATCATCTAAACTCTGAATATATGGAGTGGGGGAGATGCAGGAAATAAGGCTCAAGCACTATACAAAAGGCCAATCCTTCAGAATAGCAGCTGATTTTTCAGTAGAAACGGGAAAAGTCAGAAGTACTACTACTACTGAGTACTACTCCTACTATCTGTCTGTCAAACAAGACTGATAGCCAACAGAATTCTAATTGGAGGAGAAAGAAACATTTGAATAATTTTTTACAGTGCAATGGAATTGACGATGGCCAAGTCACAAGCCTGAAGAGGTTAGTTACTATAACGGACACTTTAGGTTAAAGAGAAAGATAAGCACATCTAAGTGAAGGATCGTTTTCAAAATTGTTTTACAAAGTCATTAATAACCTGATACCAAAACAAATGCTCAACATTAAAAGAAAATTGTAGCCCAATCTCAGGGATAAAAAACGATGCATAAAACTACTTGCAAATTAAATGTAAAAACTTAAAATTCATTCATCTTTTTCAAGATGCCTTCATTCATATACAAATCAGTAAATATAGTGCATCATATAAATGGTTTCAGTGACTGAAGCCACATGATCATTGTAATACACACAGAACAATGTTTGATGAAATCCAACATCATGTCATGATCCCTATAGAGATCATGGATAAGGGAGCATATTTAATCATAATAGAGTTATATATGACAAACCTGTAGCCCGTGTTTGAAAACATGGATAAAAAGTTAGATTCTCACTACTATCTGGAAGAAATCAATAGTATCAAATTTGTCTACTCCGATTCAAGATAGTATTTGAAGCCTTAGCTACAGCAATAGGCAAGAGAACATAAGGAGATACAAACTGAAAAGGAAGAAGTCAAATTACTTCAGCATATGTATGATTCTACACACAACATATCATAAAGACCTCATCTGGCAGAAAACTGCCAGAGTTCATAGCTCACACAGTTCACAAATACTCTTCGCAAAGGAGCAGGATTTAACAAATTTAATGTATACAAATATGAAACTTTCCTGCACACCTGTGGCAAACACACTGAGAAGGAAATCAGGAAAACAATCTCATTTACAATAGCCTCAAAAACCATCTTGGTCCCTCTTGTTCTTATTCCCACCTGTCCCCAGTCCACGCTTGAAATCTATTTTGGCATGCAGAGTGGGGCGCCGGTTGTGGAGGGAGAGAGAATGGGGTAGAGACACTAGGACTGGGGTGCACTTCAGAGACGAAGTAGAAACCTAGTGCAGTGGAAGCTTTCTGGGGTGTACGACATTAACCTAAGCGAAGACTCTTAGTAATGGGGGATATGGAGCCTGAACTAGCCGTGTTATGTAATCAAACAAGACTTCCTGTGGAGGGATATCAACCCAGCCACTAAACCTGAGATTTCCAATCTGCCCTGCCTCAAAGATATGCTGGGGAAATAGTGGTGCAGAACTTGCGGGAGTGGTCAACCAATAACTGGTCTAACCTTAGGACCACAAAACAAGAGGGAGCCCATGCGTGACACTTCCTGAATGATGAGGAACCAGAGGCTGGATGGCTCAGAGACCTAGGATAGAACCAAACATGACTGGCAAAAAAAAAAAAAAAAAAAAAAAACCACAAAAGACGCAATGAAATTATTCCTAATGTTATTCTGTAATAGTCAGAGACCAGAATCTAGTCCAATTGTCGTCAGAGAGACTTCATCTAAAAACTGATGGGAGTAGATGCAGAAACCCACAGGCAAACATTATGTCCTGCTGCAAAATATTCTAGGGCAGTGGTGGCACAAAACTCATGGTAGTAACCTACAAATGACTAGTGTTACTTAAGACCCACTATGTCAGATAGAACCTGTACCAGACTAAGCACAAGAAACTAGATAGCCCAGAGACCTAGGGTAAAACCAAATACTACTACTGGTCTTAAAAAAGACAATAAAATGACTCTTAATGATCGTCTGCTATAGTCATAGACTAGTGTCTTATTCAGTCAGCATAAAAGAGGCTTTGTTCTATATCAGATGGGAACAAATACAGAGACTCCCAGAGAGACATTAGACAGAGAGAGAGAAAGACTTTGTAACACATAACTCTAAGTGGGATGGCTCTTTCAAATCCCTTTCCTCAGGTGTCAGGGGGCTCCATAGAAGAGGCAAAAGGAGTGTTGGAATCAGAGGGGGTGGAGGAGACCAAGAGAACAAGGCCCTCTAAATCAATGAAGCAAGGCTCATATGAAGTCACAAAGATTGGAACATCAAGCCCAAGGCCTGCACAGGCCTGCACTAACTCAGCTCCTCTGCATATATAGCATGGGTTTCAGTTTAATTTTTTTTTTTTTTTTTTTGGATTTTTCGAGGCAGGGTTTCTCTGTAGCTTTTGGTTCCTGTCCTGGAACTAGCTCTTGTAGACCAGGCTGGCCTCGAACTCACAGAGATCCGCCTGCCTCTGCCTCCCGAGTGCTGGGATTAAAGGCGGTGAGATTCCTGAGTGTGTGAAGGAGTAGATCTCTTCTCCCTCTGTTGGCTTGCCTTCTCCAACTTCAATGTGACGGTTTTTGGTTTATCTTACTATATTTTATTTCATTACTATGTTTTGGTGTTGTCTCTTAGAAGCCTGTTCGTTTCTAACGAGATACAGAAGGTAGATCCAGATGGGCTAGGAGGTGGAGAGGAACGGGTAAGAGTAGAGGAAGGGAAAACTATAATCAGAATATATAGGATGAGAAAAAATCTATTTTTAATAAATGGTGAAGACTGAGGGGAAAAAATAAAGAAAAAAAGAAACTCAAGATTACTGCCATATTGCCTCCCAAGATGCCAACATCAATTGTTCCTGTCTCTTTCTCCCCAACCCCTGCTCTATTTTATCTCAGTGTTTTGATTGCTTTTCCTTCAGTCTCGGTTTTCATTCTGCCATGTGATGATGTTACGAGTTTGTTGTTTACAGCTGGGAATCTCTTCACACAGATATTTTCTTGCTACTCTCCCTTATTCCGCAGTAGCGCCACATTTTACATTTGCTGGCACCGGCTGATTGTTTACTTAAACTGTAATTAACTGTGTTCCTAGTCTTGATTAAAAATTTGGATTCGAATCATTCTGTCAAACTCTGCTTTTCAGGCAGTGAAAGCAATGTGGCCATGGAGCATCTAGAAATGCTGATAGGCTCACAATGCCTTCCATTCTTTGAAAAACAGTTTTGAGAAATGCAGTGGCACCTCCTAGCATACGTCATACTCATAACCCTCTGAACCTTCCCACTGAACAAAGTAACTCAGAATATGGCTTCCATTGCATGAAAACATCTCTCCTTTTGCAATAGAAAAAATGTGATTATTTAACTGGTTATCAGTGAAGAGGGGATTCTGAGTAGGGAATTTTCTGAAATATGTCGGAAACCATATGACTATCCACTTATTAAAAAAATAACTGTGCAAAAGATAAAAGACACCTTCCAAATCCTTACATCCTTCCAAATAATGCTGAGTCTGAACCTAAAGCTTTGGTACTGTTTATGCAAAATCCTTTTCCTTGCCACCTGCTAAACTGTTTTCATTTCAGTATTTGCTTCTTTTGCCAGGCATATCAAGCCTGTGATAATTAGCATCAACAGCAGAATACAGGAGGAACATAAGGCTTGTGAACAAATTATAGTTATTATAGTATACATTGGTTTTGTAGAATATATAAACTACAGCCTGGGTGCATTTAACATTTACTTGTTTGTAGTTAACTTTTAATCTTTCTTTTTATATAATCTCAGAATTCGCTGAGCTTTGATCACGATTTTAGACTGTCTTGGCTCCTAGAAGAATTCTTGTTATAAAAAATAGACTGAATAAACTGAATAATTCTTCATTTGCTGTTTGGTTTAGATCCAAGAAGCTATCTCATCTTCCTACTTTCATCCCTCCTCTGTCTTCTGTCTTCATCATTATATTTGTTCTTCTTTCCTTAATGGTACACAAAATTTTAATCTGTATCATTGTATCATACACTATCAGAGAAATGCAAGACAGCATGATGGATCCAAACAATCATCTAAGAATCCATGGGAAAGTGCTCCAGGTAACATGCTAAGAGGTAGTTCAAACACACGGGAAACTTACACTGAAACACATTGAAGATGGTCTAGGGCAGGGTTTCCCTTTGGCAAACTTCCATCTCCAAAAAAAGTTTGCATTATGATTCACAACAGGAATACAATTATAGTTATGAAGTAACAATGAAGTGATTTCACCGTGGCATGAGAAACTCTATGAAAGGGTCACAGCATTTGGGAGGTTCAGAACCACTGGTTTGAAGAAAGCGGTGTGCTTGCTCTTTAATTCTCAACCAAACACAGCCTTAAAATTTCTAGGGAGAGAGTCTCGATGAGGGCTGTTCCTCATTGGCCTGACCTGGGCTTGTGTCTGTAAAAGATTGTCTTACTTGTTAATTTATGTAGAAAGACCCAATCAACTGTGGGCAGCAGCATGGCAAGGCTTTGTGTCCTGGATTATATAGAGAGGGCTAGCTGAATACTAGGCACGCAGTCTACATAGGTACACTTATTTGTCTCCTGGACTGTATAGGTAGAGAGCGCTAGCTGAATAGTAGGCCAACATAGTAGCCAACATAGGTACCTCCATTTCTCTCTGCTCTTGACCACGGTTGTGATGTCACCACCTACTTGATATCATGCCTTGGGTTCCCTGAAATGATGGGCTATAACTTGAATTATGAGTTAAAAGGAACTTTCCACCCCTAACTTGCTTGTGGTTGTGAAATTTTATTACAACAACAGAAATGAAAGCAGGGAAAAGATAGAGATAGGTTACTGATCCCAAGGTTAATGGAGAAGAGCTTGCACGTGTGTCTATCAGCATTTGAACACAGTCTACTCAACATCACTGTTTCTTGGTTTTCACATTTTATGTAACTCCTTGGACGTGGTCATATTCACAGAAGTCAAGACCACTGTTCTATTCCTTCCAAAACTGTACAATCCCCAGGCCTGAAATTCATAAAATCAGAATATGATTGTCACCCACACTTTGGTCTTACAAAGTTTAATGATTTTGTTACCTTAATTCAATTAAATTTGTTGAGCACATTATGTCAAATTTCCACATTTGTTACTACCAAATATATATTTATCAATACTTTATATTTTATTATTTATAATTTATTATTATACATTCATATAAATAATTCAAATTTAAATGCTAATTGGAAATTTTGTTGAAAGATTTACCTCATTGTACCTTTTTCAAAATTTAGAATAGTAAATTATTAATCTATTCATCGTATTTCAAATATAAAAAGATTATAATTTCTTAATATACCTGCTCTCAAAGAAATTTACATTTCATCTTAATGGATGTACTATCCTCCTTCTTATTTTCTATTGAGTTATTCTTATCTGGTCATGATTTTCTTCTTCTGCGCACCAAACAGTAGATGATATTGTAACCCCCAAAGGAGCACAATTTTGGAAATCACTTCTGAAATATAACTAACCTGTCCTCCAATGGCTTAGAAATATTTTATCGGGTTAATTGTTTTTAGGGGTTTCTAAAAATAAGAATGAGTGAACTCTAACAGCCTAAGGCTATTTGAAAATCAACAAGGACTAGCTTTGGGCACATGAGGATGATGTGTGGATGATGATTCCCTGTTCTTATGGAGGCCACAGTTCAGTTGATGAGGAAGACACAAAGGAAATAACCTGCCAGGTATATCACTGCTAATGAAGATAAGGTATTAAGGAAGGACTGGCACCAATGTTAATGAGGGGCATTATTGAAATTCTTTTGGTACTCAATGGTACCACCTGATAAGCCTGTGTATCTATACAAAGAAATGAGAAGCTAATCCCAACTGTAGGAGTCCACTTTAGCTAAGGAACAGAGGAAAGAAATAGAAGACACAAGAAGACTTCATGAGATCTAAATTTTCAACACATAGAAATATGAGATGGAGCTGGACGTGGTGGCCCATGTCTTTAATCCCAGCACCTGGGAGACAGAGCCACGTGGATCTCTGTGAGTTCAAGGCCAGCCTTATCTACAGAGTGAGTTCCGGGACTAGCTCCAAAGCTACACAGAGAAATCTTGTCTCAAATAAACCAAAAAATGTAAGATGATCAGAGAGACATGGAGAAATTTGAGAGACTGGAACTATTATGAAATCATCTTGAGCCCCAAGAGAGTTTATACTCTCAGCAAGGGACTATACCAGAATATTTGGGTTACTGCTGGCAAGGGTTGCTGAGGATGAAACTGAATTCAGGAAACCCAGCTATTGTTTATGAGGTGGTAGATTAGGAAAATGAATTTTAAATTTGGGTCATTTAAGAAAGGAATAAAAATTTTTAAAATATTAGTGGGAAAAAAACCAAAGAAAGTCAGAAGTTATGGGAAATGATCCTATGGGTGATTTAAGATCACTCCTGTGAAAGAGAGAGGGAAAGATGGGTAAAATAGAGTTTTAGATTGCAGGATATTTCAAGAAAGTTTTATCTAGGCAGAATGATTTTCCAAATCAAGATTTCCTATTAGAGGAGTCACTGCATCTGCATTAATGAGCATGGTCCATAAAGAGCTTTGCATGGGCAAAATGTGGTGGGGAATTCAATAAAGTAGCATTAAGACTGCCAGTCAATTGTATACAAACTACAGATCTGAGAAGTGCATGTTCACTGCTGTCTTAAGGATAAAAAATAGCATGCAAGGAGGTGTCAAAATACTCACGGAAGACTTTCAATTGATCTCATGTAGACGAGGAAGACAAACAGATTATAGGATGGTTCTAAAGTTTCTAGGCAGTGTAGCAGAATGAAACACGATGGGTGGAGAGAAAAATAATAAATTTAATCAAATTGAAGAACTTAAGAGATAAAATAAACAAAGAAAAATAACTACTTCTTCACTTGGAAAATTCATATGAGGCAGTTAGGAACTAACATTTCTACAGATAACCATTTGATTTAAGCAGGATTTTTCCTTGAAAACTAAATAAAGCAGTTTCCTTGTTCAGATTTTCTCTATATTGAAAGGTTTTAGTAAGTAAATAAAAATAAGTATTGTGGTACTTTGTATCTGATTAAACTTAAAAATTTGTATATAAATGAGTTAAAGAAGGTATATTCTACATTTAGCCTGTTTTCCAAATATCTCACTCCTATCACATGTACAACGGCAGAAAGGACACTCATGAGAGCGAGCAATGAGCTGTGTGTCACAACTGAGTTCTTAGGGTCCACAAACACAGGGTTTTGCAGTGATTCAAACTATCCTTTGTTCCAATAAGAGCTAGCTATGTTATTGAACGTTTATTTGACTTGAGATGACAATTGAATTCTTCAATCAAGACATATGTATTAAATTTCATAGTAAAGATTCTTAAATCTGGTGCCTAGATAGCTCGGGTGCTAAAGGCCCCTGATGTACAAGCCTGATGACCTGAGTAGGAACCCGAGAGTCCATGTTAAGGTGAAAAGAGAGAACTAAAGACATAATGTTGTTCTTTGACGTTCACACATCATTCACCATAATAATAATAAATTCTTTAGTTAAAATATATCAAATCCATTTTGAGTCATGATTGGGGCTACTCATAGATATTCAGTCATAAACAGGTGATTAAGTGTATCTCCAAACATTGTTTTTAAAATAGCATGCTCAGTAGAATAAATACCCAACATTTTTCAACTTCACAATTATTTTGTTTGTGTTTAAAGGGTTGTTTTAGGTATTTTCTTAGCATTTTGTTTCTCTGTGGTTTTTTTTTCTTTCTTTTTAGCCAACTGTAGTAACTGTGGGCAGTATGCATTTCCAGCAGATGTCAGTGTTTACATTAGATCAGATTGTTTCCAGTATGTGGAGTTAATTTAGGAGTAATAAGAGTATGTGAAAACTGTAATTCCTGGAAAGCTTGGAAAGATGTTCTGAATAATACCGTTCTTCAGGCAATATACATCATAGCTATGACTTCAACATTATCCTTGTGTGTGTGTGTTACATATATAAAATGCTCATGAGGAGTCCAAATAAGTCTCGAAGCATCCACAGAAGAGTGCTCAATGTACACATGCTAAGAAGTAGTTTAAACACAGAATGAAATTTACACTGAAATACTTTCAGGAAAATCTAGGAAAAGTGATATACTTAAGTTTTAACTATGAACCTAACACAGTATGAAATCCTCCAGAGTGAGAAAGTATCAGTGAGGAAGTTTCTATGCTGGGTTGGCTTGTGGGCATGTCTGTAAAGGATTGTCTTGACTGTTAATTTATGTAGAAAGACCAGACCTACATGTAGGAATTACATGGGTAACAAAATGCTATTGTTATTAGAGGAATACAAAAGACTCATCTTCAATATTGTTGATTCAGAATAGTTACTAATAGATAGCAATCATACTGCCCCCAGGATGGTCTGTTTGCCCCAGAACCCCTGTTTCCTACTGTAGACCTTTTTTCCTTTACAGATTATACACTGGAATTGTACAAGAAGACTTTAAGGAACCCTATAGATATGCCAGCAGTTCCATTAAAATGAGAAAAAGCAGAAATTTGCCCTTCTCCCACCCCAGTGAAATGTATTTGGTTCTTTGTCTGGAAGATAAGTCCTGATGTGGGGTTCCCCTCTGTATACTGTGAATACCATTGGTTAATAAAGAAGCAGTTTTGGGCCTGTGATAGGGTAGAGCAGAGCTAAGTGGGGAAAACTAACCTGAATGCTGGGAGAAAGGAGGCAGAGTCAGGGGGAGGCTATGAAGCCTCTGCAGGAGACAGATATGCTGAAACTTTGCTGGTGAAATGACCTTGTGGTGATGCACATATTAATAGAGATGGGTTAAATTAAGATATGAGAGGTAGCCACAAGGAAACAGGCTTCTTCATGATAATAGTTCCTGGTGGTGCAGTTTTAGCTCATGACAAAGCAAATAATCATCAATCGGTCACCTTGTTTAAACTGGGAAATGGCAAATATCTTATTTCTGTAGGAAGAGGAAGGAAAAAAAACAGGAAAAAGAGCTTTAAATTGTTTTTTTTTTATTTGAACAGAAGAAGTGATGCCCTTCTAATAGGAGCATGCAAAATCTCATGCAAGGTTTGCGATTAGAATAATCAGGAGAAGCAAGAGCAGGAAATGGTCCAGAACACCTGAGTCAATACTCATTAGGGTGCCATTTATTCTTGTCTTGTGAACAGAAGTTAGAGGTTTTCCAATAATTCAGACTGTATGTCTTTTCCCCTGGGTGTTCAGGTGAATTTCTTGGTTGGAGGTCTCTGGTTTTGAATGGGGATATGAAGCCTGTTGTCAGCTCTCACCAGGTTGACAGTCATTGTAGTGCTCAGCATGACCGGATAAGGTCCCTTCACCAAGCATCTGATGATTCTGTGGATCCTTCTTCCCACAACACTAGAAGGACCCAGCCCATAGTGTCAATATTCTTTGTGGTTCTATCCTTTGGAATGGGTATAAACTTGTTCCCATATTCCTATAGTACTCACTGGATTTGCTCCAATTTTACTAGGTATGGAGTCCACTGATTGGCTTCCGAGTCTGACAGCATATTTAGTGCGAAAAAAAAAAAAAAACAACCCTTCTGTATAATATATTGTAGGCGTTCAACTTGACTTAGATTTTATTGTGTTTCTGTCTTTCAGGCAATGAGTAAATTTTTAGATGTTTTCTAGCAATACTTTGCTATGATCTATTTAACAGTTTGGCTAGTCTTTTCTTATTTGCCTGAAGACTTTGACCTCCAAGCAGAATGCAGATATTAATTGCATGCCTAGGGACCTATGTAGAGATTTCATTACATGTTGCTGTGGGATAAGGGTTTTACCCTGTAAAGATTTGTTTTTGTACTTTTTAAATAAAATGCTGATTGGCCAGTAGCCAGGCAGGAAGTAGAGGTGGGGCAATGAGAATAGGAGAGTTCCGGGAAGAGGAAAGAGTCAGTTTTGGTTATCACCCAAACACAGAGGAAGCCAGACACAGAGCAAACAAGATGTGACTGCCTTGCCAAAAAAGGTACCAAGCCACATGGTTAATACAGACAAGAATAATGGGTTAATGAAAGATGTAAGAATTAATTAATAAGAAGCCTGAGCTACTAGGCCAACCAGTTTATGATTAATGTAGACCTCTGTGTGTTTATTTGGGACTCAATGGCTGTGGGACCTGGTGGGACAGAAACCCCAGTCAACAACATGTGATATAAAAGATGACCTGTTGCCACTCAGAAATGAGCAGAGGAGGCCAAATCCTAGGATCGTTTCCTTTTGTGGGGAGCTTTGCCACTCCAGTTGCCTTAACAACTCTTCTGGGGAAAACTTGTACCTATCTAGCAAAGGTGTGCACAAACACGAACATAATTTGAAACTGACACAAGGAAGCAACAGGAGCCTAGTAAATCTGCCACTCCTCCTAGATTAGTGTATCTCCTCTGGAATGGTTCAGAAAGTGGAGAATGAAGATGCCCAGAGTTGTTATTAACACAGAGCACAGGCCTGACTCATTCCTTGCTGTGGTGGTTAGCCCCTGTTTTAGGGACAGTTAAATTGCCTTTTCTAGAATGTCATCCCTTCTCACATGTAATGACTCATATATTCCTTTTATTATTTTCCACTGTAGGGTCTAGGGTAATGAGATTTTCTTCCCCACTTAGATCTATGTCTTGTTTGGGTTACATTCTCATTCTAAAGTCCATATTTTACTGGATTATATACTTTGGTTTTAATGCTCTATCTTTAAGGAGAACAGTGCTAACTACCAAGAGATCTATATGATTGCCTTTATTGCCTCTTATTCTGCCAGTTTATTTCTTGGTCACCATTATATGTCCTTCTGAAAGATCTGTTTTGAAGGAGACCACCACTTATGGGGCAGTTGAAAAGCTTTCAATACATTTATACTCTCTTCCTTTTGTATTATGGTCACAGTATTGCCTATTGCCTCTCTTTTTCAGATCATAGCATAGGCATGTAAAACCATTAAGTTTTCTAATCAGTGTAGATATAAATCCTTCCCCTTTTCCCCAGAGTGCCTTCTCTGTTTGAAGATAATAGTTCAGATTTGGGGGCTGAGATGGAAAGGATTAATGTGGAAATCTTAACTACTGTTCTTTGGTTGATCAAAGCACACCCGGCTTTCCATTCTTTACTTAGAACTTCTCCCATAAGTAAACATTACCTGTTAAGGATTATCTGCGGCTGATAACTGAATGCTGCCCAAATGGTTTTAGTAGAGGATATTGTCTCACTACACAAGTGCACATCTTACAGCCCAAATGTGGAGCCTCCCCACCAGAAGTCTTCCAATTTTAAGTTCAGGTTTTGCAGCTGCTGCCAATGAATAAACTTCTCAGAGGGCCCAGGCTTCTGCCTGGATCTGATTTCTCTAGGTCATAATAAACCTTCCACACAATTATGTCCATCATTTTTAACTGTTCAGGTGAGAAGAACTAGTAGTTCATTTGGCACCTTGTAAAGAGAGAACATCTTATTTCTCTGCTGGTTGACTCACCAAATATTATAGGCACTATTTTGAGTTCACAGCCTACCCATTGAAGTCTCCAGGGACGTATGCCTTTTTACAGTCAAGTATAGAGACATAGATGGATAATTACAGGAAAAATATTTTATAAAAGGGAAGAGACAGAGAGGCTTGGAATTATACAAGGCCTGGACCTCAGTCCAGCTCCAACAGAGGAAGGGAACAGCTCCTCATGACTGAAGATGGATTATTTGTATATTAGTTCTTTTTTATGCAAGTTCTTTTTCTTACATAGAGACAACAGTCAGGAAGGCTCCCCATCTTCCGTTGCCTCTTCTCTTACTATAGTCTTTTATCCATAAGTTAATATATAGAATCTCTTCCCCTATCTTGTTTCCTATTCTCCTATCTTCACTCTCATATTAATCCTTCCACTTCCTATGTACTCTAGTGTTTCCCCAAATAACACATCTGATGGAGGAGCCAATAGGGGGCAATGACTGGGGTCCCAGTACTTCTGATTATTTCCCTCCTTCTCCTAGGGAGTATTAATGGAGCATTACCGTTGTCATAGACCTAATGTGGTAGTTTGAATGAGAAATGGTCTCCATAAGTTCGAGTACTTAAATTTGGTTCCAGTTAGTGGTACTATTCAAAGAGATTTAGGTGATGTAGCCTTGCTGGAGGAAATATATTACTGGGGGAGAGGCTTTGAGATTATATAGTCTCACCCTACTTCCAGATTATTTTCCTTGCCTTGTGTTTACCATTAAGTCTGTGAGCTTTCAGCTTCCTGCTCTGGTTAACACACCTTCCTGCTGCCATTTCTCCCCACTATGATGAACTCTTATCCCTTGAAACCTTAATCCCCAATACATTCATCATTCTATAAATTACCTTGGTCGTGGTATATTCATCATAGCACCTGAGAAGTAATAATAAACTGATATATCATTGTATTGTTTAAGTCATTAAGTTTTTATGACTATTGAACCAAGAAAATCTTGACTACAAACCAAGTTAACAAAAAATGCAACAAATATAAATAAAACCATGCCCCTAACCCACTTGATTTTAATTAGTCACAGACAAACGTGATTATGCACAGTGGTGAACTGATTGGACATTCGGTGACTAGATTCTGTCTAGCGTATACAGCCACACTTACAATCCATCCCTGGCAATTTTGCTCGTATCTATTGCTCTAAAGCTTTCCATCTCAACTCCAAGAATCACTTCCAAATTCACGATAACCATTCCTTCTTTTACATCTTCTCCTTCATTTACTTTGCTGGTTGGGAGGTTATGATTACTTGTGGCCCATCTACAATGCCCAGAAAGCACATTGTTCCAACACTTCTCATAGAAATCTTGAGAAATTTTGCAAAATCTTAGCAGAGGGCATCAGCAAGGCTTCCAATCACCAGACTCCAGAAAGCATTGGCAATTCACAGGTCTCCTTGGCTCTTGTACCATCACTCAAAAATTTTGATAAGTCTTATTTTTACTTTAAAGATCACCCAGTTACTTGTGGAGCTAAAGATGGGAGACAGAACACAAAGGGTAATCAATATCTAAATACTCTCAATTCCCCTCTTTGCTTTCTTGGGGTTTTATTTGGCTCAGATATGGAAGCAAAAAGAACTGATTCTGGTTGCCCTTGCCTCTTATCTTAATAAATCCGTTGCCAAACCTTAATGGTTGGATAAATAAGATTGCTGTTTACATCATTGACTTCTTCCTTACTTATGTGTCTTTTTTGGTCATGATAGATCATATCCTTAGCCAAAAACTACATCTCAAATTATTATCCTACCATATTACAAATGGACCAGAGCCTGGTAAAGGTATGAGAATAAGCTCTACCAAAAGTTAGATATGCATAGGAATTTTTGTAGTGGTTAACTTTCCCAAACTCAGCTGTATTCATCATAAACCTTGGAACAAAAATAATAACACACATGCTGACAATAACCTTGAGAGAGCAGAACTCTGTGATCTAAATCTAGGTGGGACCTTTGTTTGAGGTAGAAACACAATAACCTTGAAGGAATAGAGCGAAGTTCCAATTCTCTGACCTTTGGTCCAGGTGGAAATCGGCTCACATTTTTTGGGCCTCCAAAGTATATGTGACGGCTGTCAAAGGTCAACATCAGGAGCCTTACTCTACAGATTTGCGTCTTATTTTTGCAGACACACTCTCTCACTGAAGCTGTCGATCAAGCTCTGGAGATTCTCCCATCTCTATCTACCCAGCACTGGGATTCCAGGTACACATGTTGTACCCATTTTTTTCCATGGGTGAACAGGACCTCACCTTGGGTGTTCCTGCTTGCTTAGCAAGCATTTTTTACAGAAACTGCAATTAAAGAATTTAAGAGGATAAAGTATTTGTTTTTGACATCAATTTTTCTTCTTGAAGAGAGAGAGAGAGAGAGTTAGATTGATTATAAAGCCCACTGATTATGAGTCATTTTAATGAAGAGGAAAGAATGGAAACAAAGCAAACTGTTCTAGTTTGTTTACTGTTGCTAGAATAAAATACTCCAAATAAAAGCAACCTGGGAGAGGAAAGGGGTCATTTGACCTATGCCCCAGGGTGCATTTTGCCACTGGAGAAATCAGGGCAGGAACTTGTAAGTGGGAACTTGGAACAAAAGTCACAGCACATAGTGCTGGTTTATTATATGACTCAATGCCACATTCATGATTAACGAACTTTCCTATACAACCCAAGACCATTCACTGTGGAATGCAAGCACCCACAGTGGTTTGGGCCTTCCTATAGAAATTAATAACTAAGACAATCCCCTTCCGACATGTCACACACCAGTCTGACCTGAGCAATCTCCATTGTGATCCCTCTCAATTGGATTTTAAGTCTATGTCATGTTAAAGCTAAGCAGGCACCATCCAAATGCAAAAGAATTCAAAGTAATATTTTGACTTTTATATTTGATATATGCAAAATGTGCATTTGTAACTATTATTTTTCTGTAATTTTTTTTCTCCTAATACTTTGCTAGACTTGAAAGAGACAAATTTATCTTAATATTGAGGATCTTCTGTCTGGTGTTGGGTTTCCAGCTCTATGGGGCTCCTTCATTATTGAACATTCTTATTTTCACTAATAGAGTTGACAAACTGTTTCTAAAGCCATATGCTCTGAGCCAGGAGGGAGCCTTGAAGCTAGTATTTAAGTTATCTAAATTATTGATAATTTAACTAAATCAAATCTCAAGCAGGTGGGTTGATCAGCTTGGCTCTCTCAGTGGGAATCTTGCTAGACTTCAGATCAGAGAAGGGAGCAGCAAACACATAGCTTCCAAAGCTCTGGTTCTATGAAATGCGCAGCATGTCACCAAGTGGGAATTCGAGTTCGAGGCTGATAAAGAAATTATGCTTGAGATGCCAAATGAAACTATAGTTCTGGTAATTTACTTCTCAGTCCCACATTGCACTAAGTAAATTGAAAAGTAAATACTTGCCTTAAGAAAACAAGTATGAGAATAGATACATTAGTGGAACGAACAGAAATAATTCTGTTTTGTTTTTTTTATTTTTAAAACAATATTATTGTATATACCAACCCCAGTTTCCTCTCCCTCCCATCCTCCTGTTCCCCTCTTCTTCTCCCCACCCTACCCCTCATCCACTCCGCAGAGAGGGTGAGGCCTCCCATGGGGAGTCTACAAAACCTGTGACATCACTTGAGGCAGGACCCAGGCCTTCCTTCTTGTATCTAAGCTGAGCAAGGTATCCCTCCAAAGAGCCAGTTCATGAACTAGGGATAAATATTGGTTCCACTGCTAGTGACCCCACAAACTACTAAAGATTTACAACTGTCACCCACATTCGGAGGGCCTAGTTCAGTCTTTCGCTGGTTCCCCAGATGTCAGTCTAGAGTCATTGAACTGCTACTAGCTCAAGTCAGCTGTTTCTCTGTGTTATTCCATCATGGTCTTGGCCCCTTTGCTCATAGTATTGAGTCCCTCTATGGCTGTACTCCAGTAGTTTGGCCCAGTGCTTAGCTGTGGATCTCTGCATCTGTTTCCATCAGTCCTGGATGAACGTTCTATGATGATGATGATTAAGGTAGTCATCAATCTGATTCCAGGGGAAAGGCATTTTAGGTACCCATTCACCATTGCTTAGATGATTAACTGGTGTCATCATTGTGAATTCCTGGGAATTTCCCTAGTGTCTTGTTTCTCACTAACCCTGTAATGGTTCCCCCTCTCAAGGTATCTCTTTCCTTGCTCTCCCTCTCAGTCCTTCACCCAACTTGATCTTCCCAATCCCTCAAGTTCTTATCCCTACTCCCCTTCTCCCCTCCCCACACCCACACAGCCCTCCTCTGTCCCCTCACATTGCCACATGACTAAAGAGATCTTGTCTACTTCCCCTACCGTGGTGGGGGGAATCCATGTATGTCTCTCTTAGGGTTCTCCTTGTTTCCTGTCTTCTCTGAGGTTGTGGACTGTAGGCTGGTTATCCTTTGCTTTTTTAGGGGGGTGCATTTGAGATAGGGTTTCTCTGTAGCTTTAGAGTCTGTTCTGGAACTAGCTCTTGTAGACCAGGTTGGCCTCAGACTCACATAGATCTGCCTGCCTCTGCCTCCCGAGCACTGGGATTAAAGGTGTGCACCACCACTGCCCAACTGGTTATCCTTTGCTTTATGTCTACCATCCACTTATGAGTAAGGGCATGCCATGTCAGAATGGGGGAAAAAATCTTCACCAACCCCACAGCTGACAGAAGGCTGATGTCTCAAATATAAAAAGAACTCAAGAAATTAGATATCAAAATATCAAACAATCCAATTAAAAATGGGGTATATGTCTTAACAGAGAATTCTCAAAAAAAGGAATCTCCAAATGGCTGAAAGGCACTTAAGGAACTGCTCATCCTTAGCCATCCTTCAGGCAAATGCAAATCAAAACAACTCTGAGATACCATCTTATACCAGTCAGAATGGCTAAGATCAAAAACATCAATGTGAATTTATGCTGGAGAAGATGCTGAGTAAGGGGAACACTTCTCCACTGCGGGTGGGAGTGCAAACTTGTACAGCCACTTTGGAAATCGGTATGGTGGTTTCTCAGAAAATTTCCAATCAATCTTCCTCAAAACTCTTGGGTATATACCCAGAGGATGCAGACCCACACCACAAGGACATTTGCTCAACTATGTTCACAGCAGCGTTATTTGTAATAGCCAGAACCTGGAAACAACCTAGATTCTCCTCAACTGAACAACAGATAAAGAAAATGTGGTACATCTATGCAATGGAGTACTAACAATGACATCTTGAAATTTGCAGGTAAATGAATGGAACTAGAAAAAAACCATCCTGAGTGAGGTAACCCAGACACAGAGATATATTTTCTTAAAGGAAAATAAAGTTTATAGTAAAAGAAATACATTTAGATACTGTAAGGGTCTCAGATTTGGGGCCTCAAAGGAGTCTCTCAGGAAGGATTGTCCTTTTGAGTATAGGGCTCATTAGGAAAGTTAAGAGTCGGGCTGCCCGCTTTTCCCTGTCTTCACCACCAGGGTGAGCTCTCCAGCATTGTCCTACCTAGTTCAAACGAGGAGGGCGTGGTCAGCCCCTTCGCTCTCACGCACTCAGAGCTGTCTCACCGGCACTTCTGCCAACAGGTTGGGCTCTACTCTGCTGCCCAGGTGAGGAGCTGGGCCCGCTTTCCTGAGTACTGCAGCTGGAAAGGAGGTGGGTCAGCTTGCTCCTGTGTTGTAGGCAATACGGGGTCAGGAGTAAGGGGAGGGCATCACTTCCCCGCCCACACTGCCCCATGACAGGTGAGTCTCTCCCACACACAACGTTGGGCCTGGCTCACCCACACATCCTCTACCAGGGTTGGTTCCCTTGTGCTGCTCAGGCAAGGTGCAGAGGCTGCTTTCCCAAGTGTTGCAGCTAGTAGGAGGCAGGGCGAGCTCTCTTGCTCTTCTGACCTCAGAGCCAGCTCTCCCACCTGCCTCAGGTGTTGATGCGGGGGGATATTTCTCCCAAACCCAAGCTGCCTTTGTGGCAGATGAGGGGTCAGGCTAGGTCTCCCACAATGCTGTTCTCAGGGTTGCTGTGGAGAGCCAAACATTTGAGCCTGTTTCCACCTTGTCTGAAGGTCAGAGAGTTTGAGGTTGCTCGAAATTGTTGATGTCAACAGTAACAAGTGTGGCTACACATTCTGACCTAAGGTGTGGTGGTTACTTTGTGTTTTGGACATTAAGATGACCCATACAGGTAGATCTGCTCCATCCCAACCAAAGCTCAGAGAATTCAAGCCTACTTCTGCTCCTTCTTTTTAATTAAGAGGTTTGCCCTAGGGAGGAGCTGCCTTCAGGATACTTGGTCTAGGATGGGTTCATTGCCTAAACAACAGAATAGTTATCTCAGGAATTAATGAATTGATGTCCTAAGTATTGAAGCAAGTAACTGTTCTCGTTGTCCTTTGTATCATGTGAAAGAAGTCTTTTGTCTTCTGCCACCTGTTGTACTGGGGTATAAATGTTTATAAAATTAAATGCTGGGAATTTCAGTACCCACTCCCTCCCAGGACTATCTGGTTTCTGTTTTATTATTTTCACTCACGCCTTCGTACTCTCATTTTTATAAACCCCCTGCACCTACCCTGGTAAGGTGTATACTTGTCAGAGCTGGTCCCTGAAACCTACCCTGGTAAGGGGTATACTTGTCAGAGCTGGTCCCTGAAACCTACCCGGGTAAGGGGTATACTTGTCAGAGCTGGTCCCTGAAACCTACCCTAGTAAGGGGTATACTTGTCAGAGCTGGTCCCTGAAACCTACCCTGGTAAGGGGTATACTTGTCAGAGCTGGTCCGTGACACCTACCCTGGTAAGGGGTATACTTGTCAGAGCTGGTCCCTGAAACCTACCCTAGTAAGGGGTATACTTGTCAGAGCTGGTCCCTGAAACCTACCCTGGTAAGGGGTATACTTGTCAGAGCTGGTCCCTGAAACCTACCCTAGTAAGGGGTATACTAGTCAAAGCTGGTCCCTGAAACCTACCCTGGTAAGAGGTATGCTTGTCAGAGCTGGTCCCTGACAGGTTTTCCCAACTGTGCCCTCATCAGTAATGTCAGTTCTCTATGCTGCCCAGAAGAGGTCCAGGGCCTGCTTTCCTGGAAGCTGCAGTTGGTAGAGGGGTCAGGTCCCTGGCCATCTGGAGGCTGTAGGAATGAGGAAGGAGGTCATCTTTCCTTGGCTCCCACCACCACCCTGCAGATGAAGGAGGTAGTGCCACTAGCTCTGCCCCTCTCATGCCCTCAGGGATGGCTCACCCAAGCCCTAACCTACAGGGTCAGCTCTACTTGTGTTGGGAGGCACAGGGCCCATTTCCAGAATGTTGCAGCTGGTGAGAGGTTAGGTCATGTCCCCCAACTGGTGCAGATGGCAAGGGTCAAGGGGAAGAGGTAATCTTAACCTCCCCCATGTTACCACATGGTGTAAGAGGGGTGCTCCCTGCTCCCCCCTTCTCACACCCTCAAGGCTAGTTCACCCCTGCCCTTGAGGACAGGGTCAGCTTTATTGTTCTGCCCAGGTGCGATGCAGAATCCTTTCTCCTGCGGATTTTAACCAGTTAGGAACAGGACCAGTCTCCCCAGTTTTATAGCCAATGAGGGGCAGGAACAAATGTGTGCAGCCCTATCCTCAGACATCAGCAGAGATTGTTTCTGCATCAAAGCTTGACCCCAGACATGAGCCCCAGCAGAAACCCAGGCCCAGACGGATCACTGGGGCCCCTGAACCCACCCATATCAACCCACTCCATCTCTTTCACCTCGTCAGATAGACCTCTGTCCACAAGACATGAACCATTTTTTCTCCCTCGTTTCCACATCACACCGTTCGCTTGCTCACCATAGTAGTAGTCTGCCTGGTACTGCAAGGTTCCCAGTGGGCCAGCGTTTTCTTCTGCTTAGACAGATATGGCCCTGAGTAGGACCATGGTTCCTCATCACGAAGGGCCAAACCATCCAGCTTGGTTGGTGTGGAGTTGTTGCTGGAGTCCTCTTATATGCCTGGGTTAGAAAGCCTGGGCTGCCATTCACTGAGTTCCACTAACCCCAGCTGCACGGTGTGGGGTCGGGATGTTTCTGGAGTCCTCTCATGAGCCTGGGCTCCATTCAGTTATTGTCAGATTTTAGAGATTTGTGGTGTGTGTGTGTGTGTGTGTGTGTGTGTGTTTCTGTCAGCTTCAGTTTCCAGAGAAAGCTTGCTTGAGTCTCCTCATCCACGTTGCATTACATGGCCCCACCTAGACATAAGGGGAGGAGCTTGGTCCTGCCTCAGTTTGATGTGCCATGCTTTGTGCAAGCACAAGGGAGGCCTGTCCCTGTCTGAATGGAGATGGAGAGGAAGTGGATGGAGATGGGGGTAGGTTGGAAAGGGGAGGGGGCAGGAGGAGAAGAGGGAGGGGGAAATTGGTTGGTATGTAAAATAAATGAAAAACAAAGTTATTTAAATAAAAATAATTTAAAAAATAAAGCAAATATTTATGAAACATCCCATGGAACACCAAGGATGCAAACCAGGCCAACAAAGGTCATGTGAGCATTTGGTTGCATGTATATAATGTTTATGTACATATATATATATAGGTATATATTTTTTAAATTATTTGTTTAGAATATCATGTGATCAAATCAAAGCAAATGGTTTTATATTACAGAGAAAAAAAATGACTGGTTATGTAAAGTTCAAATTTACGTTGGCATTTCTGCCTGAGAGGCATAGCAAATTCCTACCAACAGTATTAGTCAACGTTTTATTGCTGGCTTTCCCTGAATTATCAACTTTTAGAGTAACCGGTCAGACATTTAAATGGCTTTTGTAAGTACAGTATTTTCGTTTCGGTTTTTATTTCTGTTATGCATTTGCATCAAGTGCAATCTTAGGCCATGAGATGCAAATGAGAATCACATGGGAACAGGAGGGATGAACGCAGGGTGATACAGTAACCCACAGGCCCAGTGATGCAGAGGAATCTCACGGGAACACATGGTACAGGAGGTCTCATGGGTCAGTGGGTATATTCAAGTGTGTGCTATGTGTTTATTCATGTGTGGTACAATGAGAGTCTGGTCTCATTTGTTGCTGTTTACTGATAGGTATCCCTCTCCCTTCCCTTTTCTTCTCGTTTCACACCTGAGAAAGTTGATTTTTTTTTTTTAAAAGCCATACCTTTGATGCCTGCGGAATGCTTATGCCATACACAGGAATTCTCATTGTAGCCTACCCACCATTAAAACTGCAATCTAGTCTTCCCCCTCTTTTTCACGTCACTTTTGGGCCTGTGTGGAGGACACCTGATATTCCCCACATAGCTTTATTATGTGAGTGTAGTGGGAGGGGCCGCTTGTTTGTTCCCAGCTGCCCACAGCCAAAATAATTATACAGAAACTGTATTAATTAAAACACTGCTTGGCCTATTAGCTTACGCATATTTCTAGATCACTATTATCTCTTGAATTAACCCATTTTTATTAGTTTATATTTTACCACGAGGCTCATGACCTACTGGCAAGGTTCCAGCTGGCAGTTCTGTGCCTTTCCTCCCTCCCGCCATGGCTACATGTCTTCTCTTGACTCCACCTTTTTTCTCCCAGCATTCAGTTTAGTTTTCCCCACCTAGCTATACTCTACCCTATCACAGGCCAAGGCAGATTCTTTATTCATCCAATAAAAGCAACACATACACAGAAGGACCTCCACATGTGAGTGATGAAACTTTTTCATGCCTTTCAGCATAGTAATGTTCTAACTAGGATGTCATTTTCCATTCAGCTTCTGTGTAGGGTAACTAAAATAATTCTGTAAAAACATTCCAGTACACTCACACTACAGAATACAAAGACATACACACAGAGAGATACAGACAGACAGACAGATACACACATACACACAGAGAGAGAAAGATATATAACTTGAATTTATAGTACAGAGGCTTACTTAAACTCTGCTACCAGAAAGGAAGTGAGGGGTAAAAATCTCAAAATTCAAATAATGAAGAAGAATTGTGAACAATCTGTATATTTACCTTGTGTCCTTATCCAATATACACTATATTATTCACTCTTCTCTAGAGGAAAATATCTGATAGAATGAGAATATATTAAAAGGATATTTCTTAGATTGGGTTACCAGGTATGTTTTGGATAGTCAAGCAATGACTGTCTTATTGCTAGAGAGACTTAGAATCTGGTAGCTTCCTAATCCATAAACATGGATGTCTCATAAATCCTAATTTGGTAATCCTAGTACCAAACTAATTTGGTACTAAAGGCAATGATGATTCCTGGAGACCTCAGTCTATGTTTTGATATTAGTTTAACTATCACATTTTAGTATCAGTGGAGCAATGCAGCAGCAACAGGGTAACTAAGCTTGCCAACAAGAAAGGCAAAAATCCCTTTTAATCTGGATGTCACCAGAAACTGCAGCACACATTTATGTGGGTCTACATACTACCAATAATATCATCAATAAATTTCCTTACAGTATCTAAACTGATTCTGGATCCAGTGAAATTGTCAACCAAGATCCCCCCCCCTCTCTCTGTCTCTCTCTCTCTCTCTCTCTCTCTCTCTCTCTCTCTCTCTGGATGTCACCAGAAACTGCAGCACACATTTATGAAGATGACTACCAAAATGGCCTTTCTGGTTCACTCTACTTGTAAAGAAATGTCTGAGATTTTGCTTCTCAGATAGATCATCCAATTTAAGTCTTGGTCGCCTAGAGAAATTATTGTTCCTTCTAAACTATATTAAAACATGGCCAATTCCCTCAGGCATTATTAACATCTTGTCACTGTATAAATGTTAAGCAGAAGCAGCAGGAATAATTTTATCCTGGGAGTCAGTGTGACAGATTGCAGTTGGAGGTCTTAGTAAAGGTCATACAGAGAATTAGAATGTCTTTATCCACATGATTTATCCAGCAATGTAGGACTGACTATACCAAACAGCTACAATAAGAATGAGAATTTCCATTTTAATTACACGAGCACCAGATTGCTAAAACCCAGACAATTTTAATCAATACCCAGTGGAGGTACTTCAAAGTACTTTTAAATACTAAAATCCTTCATGTGATTCAAAAGTAGTTAGTTTTAAATATTTCTGCTTAACATATTTCTTCTACTTACATGAGATACTTTTTTTTTTTTTTTACGGTATCTAAGTGAATGAACAAGTAGTTAAAGGCATCCTAGCTCCTAAACATGACACTTCTGGATATTACATTGTCATTAAAGACAACAAATATAGCAATTTTAGTTATATCAATGGAGTTTGAATAAATTGGGCAGCTGGATAGAAAGATATTGCATCAAGCATATTTAAAAAAACATGAAATCGGGAGCCTACAATAAAATTACTTCCAAAGAAGTCTTGATAGAACCATATTGGATTAAC
Source organism: Microtus oregoni (assembly GCF_018167655.1). NCBI lineage: Eukaryota > Metazoa > Chordata > Mammalia > Rodentia > Cricetidae > Microtus > Microtus oregoni. The sequence continues at coordinate 18,034,165 of NW_024543069.1, read as the reverse complement.
ACTAACACTCCACCATCCCTACCTCCTTTGGAGAGAATACCCCTAGATAGGGAGCAGAATCAAAGTCAAGATGAAGTTGATTGTGTTAAAAGACAAAGGAAAGCACTTTCCAGGAAGATACTTAGGCTCATGAGAGTCAAAATCCAATCTTTTAAGCAGTATGAGTTCTTCATTCTTTTCCTCAATCAATTATTTAAGCCCATTTCAGGAATTTACACAATGAATGCTGCCAAGGCACAGAGATTTTGGAGGACATTAGAGCCGCCTAGAGAAGGACTGAGCACAATGTAGTCTATTCTGAAAAAGCCCCAACATGTGAGTATTTGCTAGAAGGGCTAAAATGAATTATTTCCTCCCAATTAGAGTTTTGGCAACATTTAAGTACTTAAGTGACTTTCAGTTTGGTAAGACCCAGTCAGTCACCTGGAAACACTTGACATACTATAAATACACTCATTCTTATCATTGAAACACAAATGAGCAACCATCTATTAAGCACCTACTGAATACAAAGCACTGATAGGTCTTTTACATATGTAACCTAATCTGCTCTATCAGAAGCTTTGCAGTCTGCTTCTTTGAAGATGGAATCACTTTTCCTTTAAGGCCTTAAATAATTATTACAGATCATTAAGTGGATTAATAACAAGACGGAGGATTAACCATACACCCAGCTTCAACTCTACCTAGATTAACATTGAGAGTAATGAAACTGTCTTAAGTAATTTCAGCTCTACACTGATGATTCAGCTGTAAACTTCACATCCATTTTTGAATATGGATATATATATATATATTTATATGTAGAGATAGATAGATAGATAGATAGATAGATAGCTATGTCACAAGGTACTATGGACTGATTGTTAGTATCTACCCTGAGTTCCTATTAATAGTCTTATTAATATATGCATATTCATATATTTGTAATCATTCCGCCAACTCTCAGTATGATGATATTTGAAGGTAACATCTTAGAATATGAGCAGACTTACATCAGCCTTGAGGGTGGGGCCCCTAAGATAGAATTAGTTACTTTAATTGGAGAGGATAAGCTAGAAATTCAGTACACTTCCACAAGTGAGGCTGTAAGGAGAAGATGCTCATTTGTAAGCCATTGAGAGACCCTAAATAAGAAAATAAACATGAACTTTTATCCTGGGCATTTAGCTTAAAAACTGTGAGGATTAAGTTTCTGTTGTTTAGCCCCTCAGTCTTTGGTGATTTTGCTATAGCAGCTCAAAAGGAGACAAGATAAAGAAAAAGAAATTTAGTAATGTGACTCCGGCCATTTTCCAACACCTTCCTCATGACAAGCTGATTTATACTTCTTCCTGAATTTGGTAACTTGGTTTGTAGTAGTTGGATATGTAGAGACTAATTTAGACTTTGTTCCTGTCATGGCGAGCCTACATAATTGATGAAATGTTTTTTAGGTAGGTTTTTCTGTGGTATTGGCAAGGAGAGTGAATGTTAGTTGGTGGGATGGGTGGGAAACTGCTCTCAATCAGAGCAGGCATCACCTAGTCAAATAGACACTGAATAGAAAGACATAAGTGAAGGATTTCAAAGCAGAAAGAGCAATGCAGAGGGGCATCACAATACTCGATCTCAAACTATACTACAGACCCATAATAAAAACATCATCTTGAAAAATAAAATAAAATAAAAACATCATATTGGCCCAAAAGCAGAAAAAAAAAAAAAAGGATGTGCCTGTTCTTCATCTGTGATTATAGTACCTCTAACCAGGTCCCAAATGGACCAGTATCTAAAAGTCTATTGGCTGGAGGAGTTCCCACAACATCAAGGAACTGACATCAGAAGACAGTATCATGATGATGGGGGACCCTGAAAGACGTAGTGGGTCATATTCAAAGCAGCATGAACGTAAAGGGGTTTTTCCCTTAAAACTCAGAGACATAAGTGTAGTCTGAGGCTTACAGAGATTCAGGAGGCACATAACTAATCTGGCAGAGCCTGCCTAGCAGGAGTCTCAGAGCAGAACAGCACTGGGGAACAATTGCAAAGCCTCCTTGTTTGCGGGGAGATAGGATGAGACTGCTCCACACACTTCCCAAGCCAGAGTGCTCCGTCAGGGCCCCTTCATTGTTTAGTGGCTTCTGGGATAGGGAAAGAGGCAGCTAGAGAGTCTTTAATCTAACACTAAAGGAAACTGTAGAAGGATAAAGCTAGATGCATGTCTCAGAGTCTGCACCAAATCGGCTGGAGATGGGTTGCCATCTGAGTGAAGGGCCTGGCTGACACGCTGAAACTACTAGAGGAAACAGAGATCAAACAGTTCAGGTCCAGGCGGTGCTTTCTGTCAGTGCTTCAGCAGCGCAGGAAGCACCCCACAAATAACAGAGGCAAGGAATCAAATTAACAAGCTTCTTTGCAGCAAAAGGAACAAAAAGACAGTTTTCCAATGAAGAAAAAAAAATATGTCTATGTTCCTTTAAGAGCCATCCTGGATATGTCAGTTAAAATGGCTTTCCGTTTTCATTTCTCTGAGTCAGAATGATTTTTATCCTGGGAACAAACAAACGCCAGTGAGGATGTGATGGAAGAAAACTCTTGTTCACTGTTGATGAGACTCAAACCGGCACAGCCACGTTAGAAATCAGTATGAAGATTCCTAAAACGATTTAACTACAGAACTTCTATGTAATGAAGCTATGTACTCCCAGACATTCAGTCATCATCTGGAAAATATTATATACCTTCACATCCATGGCTTCTGCTGCACTATACACAATAACTAAGAAATTGAACAGCTTAGCTGTCATCAATAATAGGTTGATGGATGAAACAATTTTCACACACATATGAATTTGTATTTAAAATTAAGAAAAAGCAAAGTCATGACACTTAAAGGAAATCAGAGTGACTGGAGACATATATAAAGTAAAGGAAATTTTTATTATTTTGCCTCTTCATTTCTGAATACGCAAATGTTTGATATCATCATAAAAATTGAACAAAAGAGAAGGAAGTAGATGATGAACAAAATAACCATATACTTCTCTTTGTGATAAAAATGGAGAAAAATTCACAATAGTTTCTTTGCCAGAGATTGCAACCAATTACTCTGGATATAGACCATAGGTTAAACAATAACAACAACAACAACAACAAAAAACCCCAAAAAACAAAACCACAGATAACTCTGAAAAGTAGAAGCACTGAATACATGGAAGAAAAAAATCCCAAATTTGAAGACAGTACTTATTGATCGAGTTTCTGATTACTTTCACCTCCTCCTTTTTCTTTTCTGTTTTGATCCAAAGTATGGAGCTGTGCTCTTATTGCAGGTAGCAGAGGCAGAGAGGAGCTACTCGTGCCAGAGAGGAGTGAAAGGGGCCCTGTTTATCTGATGAAAGTTCAACTGTGGCTACCAATATAGCAGCAACTGTGGCTAATCATACAATACACACACACACACACACACACACACACACACACACACACCTTTTAAGTCAGAGGACTTGGCAAAGAGATTGTAGAAAGAAGGGAACTGTCCTGGGATGTAATCTGAGCTGTGCTTATTTAGGGCATACAGAGGAGACAGATGTGGCATAGGCTAAACAGCCTTGGAGCAGAGGGTAAGATAGGAAGAACGGGGTAACTATGGAAAAATGAGAAAGGGGACTTGGATAAAACAAAGAGGCCCTTGTTTCAGCAACTGGTCTCTTTCTGTAGACAAAGGCAGAAAAGTTCAGGTACCACTGATAAAACCCAGATTTCCCAAGTGGACAATACATGTTTTCCAAAAGACCATTGTCAAAAAACAATAAGTAAAGCATGCTTACTTAGGCCCAGGAAAATCGATTTTCTCAATGATACCTCAATCAAAAGTGTCAAAGTGGCTAGGGATGTTTGAAAGATCTGTGATGAGTTGGGGGAGAAAAAGACTAAGATCAAATTATATTGTATAAAAAAAAAACAGAAAATATACAGAAAGGAAAAGGCCATAAATTTGACTATGCTGAGAGGTCTCCAACTGTATCCCAGGCTGGTCTGGCATTCAACCTGCCTCAGGTTTCAGCTGAACACCAGCACCATTCCCTTCCTTCCTTCCTTCCTTCCTTCCTTCCTTCCTTCCTCCCTCCCTCTCTCTCTCTCTCTCTCTCTCTCTCTCTCTCTTTCTTTCAAGGATACTTTTTGGAAGACTTTCACGGTCTTCTGACTTCTTTTTATGATGTACAAATGCTAGCCAGGTCCTCTTGATATCATTTTCCCAATCCATTTATATTCCTTCCCTTTGTGTTCAGATTTTTTTTGTTTCATTTTGTTTTCAGTTTTGAGTAGTTTAACGCCTTTGAGTCATACACCCTGCTTCCTCTGCACCTGGAGAATCCTCCAAAAATTCCAGATGATCTACTAACTTCACACTCTTTTCTCTGCGTTTCTAGCAAGAAAAACTTGTCATTTCTTTTGTTGGTTGCCATGGGTAGGTAGAAATCCACGCAGTGAAAGCACAGTGAACTCACGAGCCCACTGGGGAAACTTTCAATGCTGGCTCTGAGTGAGTCAAGCATGCTTGTGTTGGAGGTCAGTTGGGAATTTCTGTAAAACTCCATAGGCAGATAATTTTTCCTACCACGTCTGCTCCTGCTTCACGAGAAGGAACTCATTGTCTGCACCTCTTGAACACAGTGCTTTTCTTTTTCCTTGGACTGTGTAGCCTGTGGTTTTTCCTCTTCTTTATCAATTAGAAGTCTTTAGAAGAATATTCTGCTTTGTTGTCGTTTAGTACAACTTTTTTTTTTTTAAATTGCTGAGCCATCTCTCCAGCTTCTTAAACATTGTTTTTTTAAAAAATTATGTCTGAGTTCTGCAACTTTTCTCTTTGGAAAGGTTCATATACCATCACATTATCAGAATTATCAAGAATCTGTGTGGCACCCTCCCAAACCATCTGTAGTCCCTTTCTGAGCCAGTTACTGCAGGTGTTTTGGCTTCCTTGACTGTAGTGTTGATGAAGCTTATAGTCTAAATAACCAGTGTTAAAGGATTTTTTCCATTAGGTTGGCCTTGAAAAGTCCATCTCACCAATAGTAGATCTGTGCCCTAGTTTCCTCCAACTACCATTGCTTGAGTGGCTTGTATCATGGTGCCCTTGTATGAAATTTAAGAAATTACATGAGGTATAGGGCCATTTCTGTATTATTTTCTCCCTTATTCAAATTAGAAACATCATCTCTACCTGCTGTAGGCATAGGAGCTCTCTCCTCCTGTCCCCTCTTCCCCAGGAGAAAAGCTTCTTGCCAACTGCCATTTTCTCTGGAGCCTAATAAAGCATTTTATCAATTTCTCTGTGACTTTGCACATCCTGTTTTCAATTTCAAAGCCAAAATGGTCAATAAGCACATCACTCCCAAGGTGAATTCTGCAATGTTCTCAAATTTCCCAGAGTGCCGTGCCTTGCTTTCCTTGATTTGCTGGCAATTGTCCTTTTTTTCTTCATATCCTTCCTATCACTCAACTCTAATTTCCAATTCCTTCTCAGGATTTTTCTATCAAGTTGCATTGTTCCTAAACAATAGAAAAACTATCACTGCCAGTCTTGACACAAATAATTTCTACTCTGCACAATTTAAAAGATGGATGCCAAGCAACATATTCTCTTCTGAATGACAAACTCAGCAAAGCAAGAAACATGTCAAGAAAATGTCCTTAGCAGGAAGTAGGAAATAGCAAAATGAAACAGCACTGGCATAAACCTGTCACAAATACACTCACGAGCTATGAAGAATAGATTTAAGTTATTTTTATGCTGTAGATATTGAGTAAGTAATATTTGTCTTATTGACTTTTACATGTTTATTCTATCAATCAGTTCTAGTTTATTGTAATGATTTAGTATTGTTAAAAATATATTGTCATATGCCATAATCCTTCCTACTCATCTTTGACACCACACAGGGTAACAACAAGAAGCTCTACTGAGAGTGTCAGCAATGACTGTTAACAAGCTAAAAGTGACTCTAACACAGCAGGGCAGGTTGTTCCTCACACAAGGAGGTGATTCGGTCATAAAACTCCTCTGTATTCACCGTCAAGGATTGATTAATTCACCATGTTTATGTGTTTGGGTATGTGCTTGAACAAATTCATGTGAGTTCAGGAGGCCACAGAGCCCAGACAAAGGCATTTGGTCATTTGGAAGAGAAGTGGGAGGCAGCTGTGAGCTTCTGAGCCAACATGTGTGTAGTAATAAGAGCGGCGGGGCTGCGTCCCCAGCACCCCGGCTGCCTGGCTAGCTTATGCCCGAAATAACAACACACAAACTGTATTCATTTAATCACTGCTTGGCCCATTTCTAATCATCTGTGTAGCGCCCCTAGGTGCGCTTACCGGTAAGATTCTAGCCTATGTCCATCCTGGGTCAGAGCTTCATCGCATGCATCTGCCTGGGAGCTGGGAACATGGCGTCTCTCTGAGGCATCTGCTTCTGAGAGGAGAGCTGTGGAGTCTGAGCTCACTTCCTCTTCCTCCCAGTGTTCTGTTCTGTTTACTCCTCCCACCTATCTTCTAACCAATGAGGGCCAAGCAGTTTCTTTTTATTTAACCAATGACCTTCCTCTATCACATGTGGGTGCAGAGCACAGAACCCAGGTCCTCTGCAAAAGGGTGAGAGCTCCTACCTACTGAGCCATCTCTTTATCCCTGCCTCTTATATTTTTTAAAGATAGGAATATGACCAATAAGACAGGAAAGGAATGATCAATGAGAGTCAAATATTAATTCTTCCCTTTTTACTGAATCAATTAGTAAAATTTACAGTGAAATTTACTCACACCTCTTTTGCTTTCTTGTTTGTTTTACTTTTGAGATAGGATTTCCCTGTATAGCCCTGGCTGTCCTGGAACTAGTTGTGTAGACCAGGCTTGCCTTAAACTCAAAGATCCCCCTGCCTCTGTCTCCTGGAGTGCTGAGATTAAAGGAATGCCCTTTAGTCACTGGCTTTATTAACTTCTTATACCACAAAAGAAATACCTACTCAGCTTTATAGTTCAAACAGCAGTAGAATTTGAAATTATATTTTACATTCTTTTAAAAACCAATGATTTTTGTGCTATTGTGTCAGGAATAGATGGCTTAATATATTTTCTTTTATCTATAAGGAATATGGAAGGAATGCATTAACCTAGGCAATACAAATAATATACCAAATATGTTAAATTTTGTTCACTTAGATATATTTGTAGTAGGCATTGAGATTAATATACATATATTTATACATATATTATTGTATTGTATGTGAATGTATAATAAATTTAGCAAAGAACTAAAATTTATTAAGGAATTCCACTGTAAAAGTCATAAGAGAATAATGTGGTAATATAGTTTATTGAGAATTTTCCTAAAATTAATTTTCTTGTAGCATTAGTAGTTTAGGATATTTTGGCTTAGGATCTGCTAATGAAGATGATTTATAGTATGCTGGCCTCTCACATATTATTTAAAGAATTTACTTGAATCATGAATATTTTCAGTAAACAGGGTACCATTATTTGATTTAATATGAAGTGTGGGGAAGCTGGAATAATTGAATATGCTTGCTTCTACATACTCTACTGAAGATAACCCAGGGACTATCTTTCCAAACCCTTTATTATTCCAATCCTGTTGGCGAGCTGAGGCCACTTGTTCATTTGCAACTGCCCAGAAATAATCACTCAGAAACTGTATTATTTGCAATACTCTTTGGCCAATAACTTGAACATATTGCTAGCTAGCCCTTACATCTAGAATTAACCCATTTCCATTATTTTATATTTCACAACGAGGCTCGTGGTCTACTGGCAAAGTTCTAGCTGGCAGCTTGTGTCTTTCCCCTCTGATGGCTACATGGTGTCTCACTTACTCTGCCTTCCTTCTCCCAGCATTCAGTTTAGTTTTCCTGCTGTATTCTGATAAGCCACTGACTGAAATTGATTTACTTATTAACCAATAAAAGCAACACATAGACAGAAGGACTTCTCACACTAAGAGATTAAAGAGGAAATGGGAATTTCTTATCTATAGCATAAACTGGTAACTTAATAAAATAAATGATTCTCTTTTTTTGAAAAGGTTGACCCTATTTAAAAACCAAAGATTTGATAATTACACTAAGACTACTAAATTGTATTTTCACTTTCTTCTGATTTCTAGGAATTTCTTAAACTTTCTCTATGATCACTCAAGAGTAAATTATTCATTTTTAAAAGTTTGTATACTTGATATTGATGTTTACATCTAGATTATTCCATTATAAAATGTCATAAATGGTTTAAGTTTTTTTTCTATTTTTAAGTTTTTACATGTCTCAAAATGTGGTCTGTTCTGAGGAAAGTTCCATGGGTTGCTGTGTAGAATTTGTATGCCATAGTTATTGAGTAGAAAATCCTAGGGATGTCTGCAAAATCCACTTGTCTATGGTGTACTTTAAGCCTGAAATTTCTTTTTTGATTATTTTAAGTGGGCAATTTATTGATGAGATTCTGTAATGTATATTACCATAATATGTTCTTTATGTTCAGTAATATTTATTTTAAAAATTAAGTAAATCATTAATCATTATAATTTCTTGTGGGTATTAAATTGTTCTCTTCATTAACATGGAATGATATTTAAATATCTTCTGAGAAATTTTGACTTGAAGTCTATTTTGTCACTCACAGAAAAATACTCCAACCTCTTTTCTCCTTTCCTTTATTTGATACAAGGTGTCCCACACTTTGACCTTTAAACTTTTGTTTTTGTATGTCTTGCAGACTAAAATCAGTTGGATTTTAATCCAATCAACTAGTCTGTGTCTTCTAAATGGAAAGTTAGACAATTAATATTTAAGATTACTCTTGGGGCATTATCTGATTCCTGTAAATTTTTGTTACTTTTTCCTGGTTGGCTTGAATACTGTTTGTTCTTTTCTTTCTTTTATATTCATCTTAGATCCTTATTGATTTACTGAGCTAACACACTTGATTTTTTGATTTGATATTTTTCCTTTTCTTGCTTATTTATTCACTTTTCTCAACATATTCATTTTTCCTGCGGATTTATGACAGTTCTGTTTTTACTCTTTCCTACCTATAATTACTATAGTTTTGTTTTTATTCTACAATTCTATCTTAGTGGCCATGAATTTTTTTCGTTTATACTTTGCAGAAAAAGTTTTCTTGTCTCACCAAACTGAAAAGCTAACTCTGAATCTTGACAGTAATTCCTTACTTTTAGAGTATAAAATGCATTATTTCTTGATTTTGTAGCTATTAAAATTCTATTCAAAGTTTAGATGGTGTTCTTATAGGTTTGTATTTTCTATAAAAATTTAATATTTCTTATTTTTCTGTAGTCTTATTGTTTGAAAGCACCCAATCTTAGCCACTAGACGACCAAAGACAGTGCACCTTATATATCTGAAAGACTATCTTGGAGTAATTCTTTTTTGGTTATATCTATTCGTGTTCCCAAATGTCTTGTGTACTTTATATCTAGATATTTAGCCACATTTGTCCCATTTTCTGCTGTAATTACACCTGGTATGTTTGCGGTGCCTTTAGTTCCCCCTACTCCCTGGCTCCTTTTTACTCCTAAATTATCTCCTGATAGTATCCCTGTGTTCTTGAAGGCTGTGGTCATGCTTGAAACAATTTCCGTCATGATATTTGTACAATGCTCAGTCTTTGTAACCTCATTTTCCCTTCCTAATAGCCTTTCAGCTGCCTGATCTGGTTTGATGAATTCTACTGCCAACTGGCTGGTTTCTAACATGTCTTGGCTTGTTTTACAGAAACCAAGGTTCCCCATTGAGTTTTTTCTCTATGACTTCTAAATTTCTCATCCATATTGCTGATTGTCTTTCCACGTTCATGACTTTCACATCTAGGTTTTGAGTTTATTTCCTCTCTTTGTGGTTGAAAGCTGGTGATGTGATGAGAATTCATCTTCAGTGACCAGTAAGTCTGTAAAGGCCTGTCAGGACTCTGAAGATGGGCATAGGGGTCATTGGTCTTCTTTATTTGTTGACTCACCATGTATCACCACATGAAATCTTCATGTCTTTCAGTGTCACTCTTCTTTTATAAAATTTTCTTTTATGTATGTATTTATGTATGTATGTGTCTCTGTGAGAGTATCTGCTTATATGTGGGTGTCCGTGGAGGTCGTAAGAGGGTACCATGTACCCTTGAACAGGAGTTACGTATGGGTGGTTTTGAGCTGCCTGACTTAGGTTCTGTGAGCCAAACTCAGGTTCTCTGGAAGAGCAGGAGGTGCTTTTAACCACTGAGGAATCTCTCCAACCCTTACTACTTAACCCTTTAATTGGCATATTGAGAATGGGTTGCTGAACCTACCTTATTAGGGCTATTAGAGCCCACGTTTTGACTTTCTATTTTTTTTTGTATTTTTTTTTTATTGAGAAAAGGAGAGAAAAAAAAAACAAGTTTCAACTTCCTCCCAGCCTCCCATGTCCCTCCCCCTCCTCCCACCCTTCTCCCCCTCCTCCCACCCTTCCCCCCTCCCCCCACTCCTTTCCCCCTCCCTCTCCAGTCCAAAGAGCAGTCAGGGTTTTCTGCCCTGTGATAAGTCCTAGGTCCTCCCCCCTCCGTCCATATCTAGGAAGGTGAACATCCAAACTGGCTATGCTCCCACAAAGCCAGCACATTCAGCAGGATCAAAACCCCGTGCCATTGTCCTTTGCATCTCATCAGCTCTCTTTGTTCACCATGTTCAGAGAGTCCAGTTTTATCCCATGCTTTTTCAGTCACAGTCCAGCTGGCCTTGGTGAGCTCCCAATAGATCAGCTCCACTGTCTCAGTGGGTAGGTGCACCCCTCGTGGTCCCAACTTCTTTGCTCATGTTCTCCCTCCTTCTGCTCCTCATTGGGACCTTGGGAGCTCAGTCCAGTGCTCCAGTGTGGGTCTCTGTCTCTATCTCCATCCATCACCAGATGAAGGTTCTAAGATGATATGCAAGATATTCGTCATTATTGCTCTAGGATAGGGTCATTTCAGGTTCCCTATCCTCAGCTGCCCAAGGAACTAACTGGGGACCTAGGCTTGGGCACCTGGGAGCCCCTCTAGGGTCAGGTCTCTTGCCAACCCTAAAGTGGCTCCCTTAACTAAGAATTGTGGTTCCGTGCTCCCCTGTCCAACCTTCCTTTATCCCAATCCTCCTGTTTCCCCAAGGCCCCCCCCCTCCTTCCCTTCTAACTTTTCTCTCCCCATCTCCCCTTACCCCCATCCCACCCCACCCCCAAGATCCCAATTTTCTCCCCGGCATTTTTGTGTACTTCCCATAGCCAAGTGGATAACTATATGTTTTTCCTTGGGTTCCCCTTCTTACTTAGCTGCTTTAGATTCACCTATTGTAGACTCCGTGACCCTTATTTATGGCTAGAAACCAATTATGAGTGAGTACATCCCATGTTCATCTTTTTGGGTCTGGCTTACCTCACTCAGGATAGTGTTTTCTATTTCCATCTATTTGCATGCAAAATTTGAGAAGTCATTGTTTTTTACCACAGCATAGTGCTCTAATGTGTATATATTCCATACTTTCTTCATCCATTCTTCCATTGAAGGGCATCTAGGTTGTTTCCAGGTTCTGGCTATTACAAATAATACTGCTATGAACATAGTTGAACAAATGCTTTTGTCATATGATAGGGCATCTCTTGGGTATATTCCCAAGAGTGGTATTGCTGGGTCCAGGGGTAGGTTGATCCCGAATTTCCTGGGAAACCGAAACACTGACATCCACATGGTTGCACAAGATTGCATTCCCACCAGCAATGGATGAGGGAACCCCTTCCTCCACAGAATCTCCAGCAGAGGCTATCCTTGGTGTTTTTGACTTTAGCCATTCTGACAGGTGTAAGATGATATCTCACAGTTGTTTTGATTTGCATTTCCCTGATTGCTAAGGAAATTGAGCATGTCTTTAAGTGTCTTTTGGCCATTTGAACTTCTTCTGTTGAGAATTCTCTGTTCAGATCTGTGCCCCATTTTTTAATTGGGTTAATTAGCATTTTAAAGTCTAGTTTCTTGAGTTCTCTATATATTTTGGAGATCAGACCTTTGTCTGTTGCGGGGTTGGTGAAGATCTTCTCCCAGTCAGTAGGTTGCCTTTGTGTCTTAGTGACAGTGTCCTTTGCTTTACAGAAGCTTCTCAGTTTTAGTAGGTCCCATTTATTCAATGTTGCCCTTAATGTCTGTGCTTCTGGGGTTATACATAGGAAGCGATCTCCTGTGCCCATCTGTTGTAGGGTATTTCCCACTTTCTCTTCTATCATTTTCAGTGTGTTCAGGCTGATATTGAGGTTGTTAATTCATTTGGACTTGAGTTTTGTGCATGGTGATAGATATGGGTCTATTTTCATTCTTCTACAGGTTGACATCCAGTTGTGCCAGCACCATTTGTTGAAGATGCTTTCTTTCTTCCATTGTATACTTTTAGCTCCTTTATCAAAAATGAGGTGTTCATAGGTTTGTGGGTTAAAATCCGGGTCTTCTATACGATTCCATTGGTCAACTTCTCTGTTTTTATGCCAGTACCATACTGTTTTCATTACTGTAGCTCTGTAATAGAGTTTGAAGTCAGGGATGGTAATGCCTCCAGAAGATCCTTTATTGTATAGGATTGTTTTGGCTATCCTGAGTTTTTTGTTTTTCCATATAAAGTTGGTTATTGTCCTCTCCAGATCTGTGAAGAATTTTGATGGGATCTTGATGGGGATTGCATTGAATCTTTAAATTGCCTTTGGTAGAATTGCCATTTTTACTATGTTGATCCTCCCAATCCAAGAGCAAGGGAGGCCCATCCATTTTTTGGTATCCTCTTCAATTTCTTTCTTCAATGCCTTAAAGTTCTTGTCAAATAGATCTTTCACTTCCTTGGTTAGATTTACCCCAAGATATTTTATGCTGTTTGTGGCTATCGTGAATGATGAAGCTTCTCTGATTTCCCTCTCTGCTTCCATATCCTTTGTGTATAAGAGGGCGACTGATTTTTTGGAGTTGATCTTGTATCCTGCCACATTACTAAAGCTGTTTATCAGCTGTAAAAGTTCTTTGGTGGAGTTTTTGGGGTCGCTTATGTACACTATCATATCATCTGCGAATAACGAAAGTTTAACTTCTTCCTTTCCAATTCGAATCCCCTTGATCCCATTATATTGTCTTATTGCTATTGCTAGAACTTCAAGCACTAAATTGAAGAGGTATGGCGAGAGTGGACAGCCTTGCCGTGTTCCTGAGTTAAGCGGGATGGCTTTGAGTTTCTCTCCGTTTAATTTGATGTTAGCTGTCGGCTTGCTGTATATAGCTTTTATTATATTTAGGTATGACCCATGTATCCCTAATCTCTCCAAGACTTTTAACATAAATGGATGTTGAATTTTGTCGAATGCTTTTTCAGCATCTAATGAAATGATCATATGGTTTTTTTCTTTCAGTTTATTTATATGCTGGATTACATTGATAGATTTTCGTATGTTGAACCAGCCCTGCATCTCAGGAATGAAGCCTACTTGATCATAATGGATAATTTTTCGGATGTGTTCTTGGATTCGGTTTGCCAGTATTTTGTTGAGGATTTTTGCGTCGATGTTCATGAGTGAGATTGGCCTGTAATTCTCTTTCCTGGTTGAGTCTTTGTGTGGTTTTGGTATCAGAGTAACTGTAGCTTCATAAAAGGAATTAGGTAATGACCCTTCTGTTTCTATATTGTGGAATACATTAAGGAGTATAGGTATTAGCTCTTCTTGGAAGTTCTGGTAGAATTCCGCATTGAAACCATCTGGTCCTGGGCTTTTTTTGGTAGGGAGGTTTTTGATAACAGCTTCTAATTCTTCGCGACCAACAGGTTTGTTTAGATTGTTCACCTGGTCCTGGTGTAACTTTGGTATATGGTATTTATCTAAAAAAGTGTCCATTTCTTTTACATTTTCCAGTTTTGTGCTATACAGGCTTTTGTAATAAGATCTAATGATTCTCTGAATTTCCTCTGTGTCTGTGGTTATGTCCCCCTTTTCATTTCTGATCTTATTAATTTGCATATTCTCTCTCTGCCGTTTGATTAGTTTGGTTAGGGTATATCAATCTTGTTGATTTTCTCCAGGAACCAGCTTTTTGTTTCATTGATTCTTTGGATTGTTTTCTGTGTTTCTATTTTGTTGATTTCAGCCCTCAGTTTGATTATTTCCAGTCTTCTACTCCTCCCAGGTGAGTCTGCTTCTTTTTTTTCTAGAGCTTTCATGTGGGCTGTTAAGTCTCCAATATGTGCTTTCTCTGTTTTCTTTAAGTGGGCACTTAGTGCGATGAACTTTCCTCTTAGCACTGCTTTCATAGTGTCCCATAAGTTTGAGTATGTTGTTTCTTTATTTTCATAGAATTCAAGGAAGACTTTAATTTCTTTATTTATTTCTTCCTTAATCCAGGTATGGTTCAGTAGTTGACTGTTCAGTTTCCATGAGTTTGTAGGTTTTCTGGGGGTAGCATTGTTGTTGAATTCTAACTTTAATCCATGGTGATCTGATAAGACACATGTGATTACTAATATTTTTTTGTAACTGTGTAAGTTAGTTTTGCTACCGAGTATGTGGTCAATTTTCGAGAAGGTTCCATGAGCTGCAGAGAAGAAGGTATATTCTTTCCTATTTGGGTGGAATGTTCTATAGATGTCTGTTAAGTCCAATTGCTTCATTACCTCCATTAATTCTCTAATTTCTCTGTTAGGTTTTTGTTTGATTGACCTGTCCATTGGTGAGAGAGGAGTGTTGAAGTCTCCTACTATTTGTGTGTGTGGTTTGATGACTGCCTTGAGTTTTAGTAATGTTTCTTTTACGTACGTGGGCACTTTTATATTAGGGGCGTAGATATTCAGGATTGAGACTTCATCCTGATGAATTGTTCCTGTTATGAGTATAAAATGTCCCTCTCCATCTCTTCTGATTGATTTAAGTTTGAAGTCAACTTGGTTAGAAATTAGTATGGCCACACCTGCTTGTTTCTTAGGTCCATTTGCTTGATAAGCCTTTTCCCAGCCCTTTACTCTAAGTAGGTACCTGTCTTTGTGGTTGAGATGTGTTTCTTGTAAACAGCAGAATGTTGGATCCTGTTTTCGTATCCAATCTCTTAGCCTGTGCCTTTTTATAGGTGAGTTGAGCCCATTAACATTAAGTGATATTAATGACCAGTGGTTGTTAACTCCGGTCACTTTTTTAGTAGTAGGGTTTGTGTGTTTCCCTTCTTTGAGTTGTGCTGGTGAAGGGTCTCTAGATGACTGAGTTATTGTGGGCATTGTTGGACTCCTTGGTTAGTGATTTTCCTTCTATTATTTTCTGTAAGGCTGGATTTGTGGCTACGTATTGTTTAAATTTGTTTTTATCCTGGAAAATTTTGTTTTCTCCATTTATAGTGAACGAAAGCTTGGCTGGATATAGTATTCTGGGCTTGCATCCATGATCTCATAGTTTTTGCAGTACATCTATCCAGGACCTTCTGGCTTTCATGGTTTCCATAGAGAAGTCAGGTGTAAGTCTGATAGGTTTACCTTTATAAGTAACTTGGCCTTTTTCCTTTGCGGCTCTTAATATTCTTTCTTTATTCTGTATATTTTGTGTTTTGATTATTATATGGCGAGGGGATGTTTTTTTTTGATCCAGCCTATTTGGTGTTCTTTATGCTTCTTGAACCTTCATAGGTACATCTTTCTTCAGGTTGGGAAAGTTTTCTTCTATAATTTTATTAAGTATATTTTCTGGACCGTTGAGCTGCACTTCTTCTCCTTCTTCTACTCCAATTATTCTTAGGTTTGGTCTTTTTATTGTGTCCCAGATTTCCTGAATGTTTTGTGATGAGAATTTGTTGGTTTTGCTGTTTTCTTTGATCAGTGTGTTTATTTTCTCTATGGTATCTTCAGTGTCTGACAATCTTTCTTCTATCTCTTGTAATCTGTTGTTAGTACTTGTCTCTGTAGTTCCTGTTCGTTTACCCAGATTTTCCATCTCCATTCTTCCCTCAGTTTGTGCTTTCTTCATTGCTTCCATTTCATTCTTCAAGTCTTGAACCGCTTCCCTAACCTGTTTGATTGCTTTTTTCTTGTTTCTCTTGGTTTTCTTGCATGTCTTTGAGCGATTATTCATTTCCTCTACCTTTTTGTTTGTAATCTCTAATTGTTTATGGCAGTTTTTCACCTCCTGTTTAAGGTCCTCTATTATTTTCATATAGTTCACTTTTGAGTCGATTTCTTCTATTTCTTCTGGAGTAGGGTGTACAATTCTTCTTATTTCGGGATGCCTGGATTCTGGTGGTGTCATGTTGCCTTTCAGGTTGTTGGGGGAATTCTTGCATTGGCGCCTTCCCATCTCTTCCTTCAAATGGAGCCAGGAGAGTCCTGGTGTCTTGGTCCAGTCTTTGCTGTGATTGACTCTCTGGGTATATCTCTTCAGTGTAGAAGCATGAACCGTTCCCGTCCAGATGGGATTCCTTAGCAACTAAACAGGGCCACCGGTAGCCCAATGCTCCAGGGCCAAAAGGATGAATGGAGCAAGGGGGGGGGGTATGCAGGAGCGCACAGGAAGCCTGGCTCCAGAGCGGAAGGTTCCCAGGCTCCCTTACAGGGGACCCTGAGGCCTGCCCGGTATGCAGGCACTCACCGCTCTGGGTTGGTAGCCTTAGTGTAGGAGCTTAAAACTGTTCTTCAGCGCTGGTCCTAGCATACAGCAGGGCAGGGTTGGGGAGGCGTGCTGGGGGGGGGGGGTCGGTCGTGCGAAAGAAAGACAGCCCTGCAGAAGGAGCTGGGGGAGGGGGTTTTGTGCTCTCTTCCGGGACAGTCCACCCCTGGATAGCACACTCACCCGTCCTGATGGGATTCCTCAGCAACTCACGTTTTGACTTTCAAACTTCAATAAAAGTCAAGACTCTGTCAGTGTTTCAGACATTCAATACATAGGTAGAAAACAACCAGCCAGCATTGTAAAGTCAGGATGTGGGTGGATAGACTGTCTGAATCTCATTTGATATCACTGACATTTTTCTTTCTTTTTTTAATTGATTTTTATTGAGTTCTACATTTTCCTCTGCTCCCCTCCCTGCCTCTCCCCTCTCCACTTCAACCATCTCCCAAGGTTCCCATGCTCCCAATTTACTCAGGGAATCTTGTCTTTTTCTACTTCCCATGTAGAGTAGATCTATGTAAGTCTCTCTTAGTGTCTTCATTGTTGTCTAAGTTCTCTGAGATTGTGGTTTGCAGGCTGGTTTTCTTTGCTTTATGTTTAAAAATGATCTATAAGTGAGTACATGTGATAATTGTCTTTCTGTATCTGGGTTACCTCACTCAAAATAATGTTTTCCTAGCTCCATCCATTTTCCTGCAAAATTCAAGATGTCATTATTTTGATCGTGTTTTTCCCTCTCTCAATTCCTCTCAGATTCTCTTTATGCACCCAACCTTAAGTATTTTTTCTTCTTTCTCTTAAAAACAAAGTAACAAGAAAGCAAACCAAAGCAAAATGCTGCCCCTTCCACAACAAACAGAAAAATAAAAATCAAAACAAACAAGCAAAAAAAAAGAAAAAAGAAAGAAAAAGAAAAGAAAAAATACACTTAAAAGCAAAATGAAAGAAAAAGTTCACAAAAATACCATTGAACTCATGTTGTGTTGGACAACTACTCTTGGACATGGGGCCTGCTCTCGAGTGTGTTTGCTGAACACAATTACACTCTATTGGGGGAAAATGACTTTCCCTTTGCCAAGTGGTGTTAATTGCAGACATCTTCCTATTTAGGGGTGGGAGCCTATGTCCACTTCCTATTTTCAGTGCTGAGATCCTGTCTGGCTTAAACCTGTGGGTCTTTGTTTGCTTATTTTGTTTTTAAGACATGGTTTCTCTGTGTAGCTTTGGAATCTGTCCTGGAACTTGCTCTGTACACCAGGCTGGCTTTGAACTCACCAAAATCCACCTGCCTTTGCCTACCAAATGCTGAGACGAAAGGTGTGTGCCAGCACAAGCCAGCAACAGGTCTTGTGCACACTGCCAGTTTCTGTGAATTTATATATGCATCAGTCCTCCTGTGTCTGGAAGACAGTGTTTTCTTGGAGTCCTCCATCATACCTGCCTCTTACAATGTATCCATCTTCTCATAAATCCCTGAGCCTAGAGGGGCGGCGGGTGTGGCGGGGGACTTTTGATGATATCTCGCTTAGGACTAAATGCTCCGAAGTCTCTCACTCTCTGCCCTTTGTCCAGTTATGGATCTCTGTGCTAATTAACTTTAAAGGTTCTTTCTTCTTTTTCTGCCCATCTTCTAGCGCTGTCTTCTAAAGGCATTAGGTGATGATTCTGACTTTTCTGCTATAGAACCTGATAGCCCCAGACAAAGAAGAACCCTGTTAGCCTTTCCTCTTCAATGCTGCTTTTTAGCACTAATTAAGGGAAATCTAACCACCTTCTCCTTGGCAATCTCACTAGAAGATGGCTTGAGAAAGGAGCTTTTATAACATCCAAGGCCCAAAGAGGAGATTTTACATTGCATGTTTCTTGTTTTATGAGAAATTAAAAAATCTAGCTGTTGTGTATTGACGACTTTAAGCTTTATACCAGACAGACGATGAAAGGCACCTGGTCCTGGTAGGTAACTCTACAATGGGTACATTACGAATACTTATTGAAGAGAAGAAGGATGCTCTGTGACTAATTAATGGATAACGATAGATGGGCTGTGTTGTTTCCTCCAAGAGGGGAGCTGTATCCCAGATTGGTATTTGGACAGGCAGTTGGTGCCCAATCAAGGAATCTATCCTTCTTTTATCTTTTCTTTGCAGTTCCTTTTTGGTGCATGAGCAAACAGGAAATATAGTTTAGCCTCACTACAAATTATAAGGCCAAAAGCTTTGGCCTGAAGTGATATTGAGGAAGGCATTTTTATCTATAAACCCACCCCTCCCTCTGTTACTTAGCTCTAAAAAAAATACACATTTAAACCTGAATGGCTAGTTTGATGTTTTGACTTTTGCCTTTACTAGTCTTCCACTTAAACCTCATGACTGACAAAATTAGACTGTAAGTCTATGTCAGAAAGCCAAGTTATTGCTACATCAGTCTGCTTCGTGAGATTAAGCTACAGAAGCAGTGGTCCAAAAATTCCAAGGTTACATTAAAATTTCT